>NC_064921.1:933942362-935192362 GCF_023897955.1 Schistocerca gregaria
GGACTAAACACACTCCCGCTTGAGAAACACAACTACAATACGGGGATAGACATAATAATTCAAGTAGCGAAAAATAATGGATACCAATAGTTTCCAGTTACAAAATTTAATAAGAAAATCCAGAAAGACATAAAAATAAAAAAAAAGAAACACCGCACATATTCAGGTTCAAATGGCTCTGAGCACTATGGGACTTAACATCTGTGTCATCAGTCCCCTAGAACTTAGAACTACTAAAACCTAACTAACCTAAAGACATCACACACATCCATGCCAGAGGCAGGATTCGAACCTGCGACCGTAGCAATCACGCGGTTCCGGACTGAGCGCGTAGAACTGCACGGCCACCGCGGCCGGCACATATTCAGGTACCCATAACACCAACAACAAACGAAACCAGCATTATACAATAAGAACACAACACCGGGTCTCAACAGACAAGTTGGTACACACTCACATCCAGAAACAAACTGACACACAGAATTGGTAACGTTCTTAAGAAACAAGAAGAAAAGGTAGCTTACCACAGCAATGAACTCAATGCAGTGATGTCTGTAGAAGGACGAACACACTGACATACATTTTAAAAAATCTGGCGTTTACCAACGTCATTATAATATTCTGATGCCCTATTCTTAGGGCAGAACATTTGAAATAAAATACAAAAATGTGAAAGAGCATGAAAATATGGCAACATCTATTCAACATTTGCAGAACAGATCTGATAGCAAAACCACTACCACACCACAATAGAACATGAAAACAAATTCAGTAACAAGAAAAATCTCCTAAACCTAGACAAATAATAACGCCCCTAGGAACTACAAAAATACTATCACGTAAATTAGGCAATGTAACCACACTAGATCACATCAGTGTACCGCAGTGAAATAATGATTTATACACGCAGAAGATAGGACAAATTACCCGCCTTGCAAACACGCGCACGCAAACAAAGGCGCGCGTGTGCACGCACGGAAAGAGAAACGAATCCCGCAATGTCAAAACAAAGTATACGAAATGGCGAGATGACAATGGACCTACACTACATAATATTTAAATATATGTCGTGTCATTGAAAGTGTTGTGTAACATACTTGTGTAGAAAAACATTAAGAGTATTGTAAGAAAAAAATCGTGAATAATGACAGTAAGTTAACTGTTCATGGTCATATCACATACAACTGTAAGAAAAATCGTTTTCTTATAGTGACCACTGAATAGCCTTTAAAATAAAGCGAAACTCGTATGACATTGTAAGACGGTATTGACCTATAATGGTAACTTCTTTCAGAACGTTGATAGGAAAAGGTCGTTACCATACTTCATCCCCTCCCCTCCTCCTCAATGTAATAAACAAGCACAGTATGCTCACAGTCACCGACAGTGTTAGCTTTACATCTACCGAAATGAGATAGATGAGAAGTGACTGCACGGCACAGAATGCCGCTTAAGGTACAAGTAAGCACTACAAAGAGAAAAAAAAATGTTTCTGTTAATGAATAAGCTGCAGAATACACCCTGAAAAAAAAAGAAGAAAAAAGAAATCCATAGTTCCTGAGTATTGTCGGAACGAAATACTCTCATGATTAAAAACAAGACACTTTTGGAGTAATATTTTGCTGACATGATAATTTTTCAGAGCAAACGATACATACCGAAGCAGAACGTTATTCACTTCGACAATAAAATTTACAGTCTTCGAGCAATACATTAACTGATGGTGAAAGGATAATCAATGGAAACCAATCGTCATTCAAATAAACTTTAACAAGTTTAAATTTTGTACTACTATTTGAGGTTCAAACTTTGAGGTTCGGAAATGCCAAGGCTACTGTTTCCTCAAAATAATCTGAATGAGTACTTGTGGCCGGTTGGGATTTTCATTCCAGTAATAAAATACCTGTAAAATGAAGCTATTGTTTCGCATTATTACATTAATTTTCTTTTTGTTATCTAGATTTCAGTTTAGTTCCTTCAATGATCACATTTCACTCTAGTTCGTTCTTTTTATTTTTTCACAGACACAAAAGATTGTTAATCTTAGTTTCAATTTTGCTTCCAGTATTCATTTATTCCTTTACTTTGTTTCCTATTTGTCTAATTCTATTCCTTGTGTAGTTCCTTCTGTGGGAAGCTGTGCTTGAGATTTCAAGAATCTTATCTGTTTTGAATTGGATTCGAAAGGAAAGTCTACGAAATGCGTTTTCAGTATTGCTAAGTACAGTTTTTCAGAAATGTATCTTTTAATAAAATATTGCTTTCGAAATGTCATTTTCTGCACATTGCAAAAAGCCTTAGGAAGTACAACATAATAGAATCATCATTGTAATGTAATTGATGAGATGTTGCGCTGAAAGAGTAGTTTCTTTTTTTGTGTGAATGTTAGCAACGGACCTTATGTTCTGCTGCCTAATCAGTTGAAAAGCCGCATGGCCCAAAATTCTTGGCGGATTCAAATACTGTATCTAACTGGAACTGGAACCTGGACCCTTGGGCTTCACGAAAAATTCTTTCATCCGCTGAGCAATCCAGTTAATGAGCGAGGTCTGACTAGGAGATTCAGTGTGCCTGGGAAGTATTTCTGTCGTAGAATGTTACAGTATAAAGAATAATGTCATGTGAAAAAATAATTATGTTCTCCACTCTTAAGCCGTGGTAACGTTTTCTCCGACCCATGATTTCTTTCAGTGGTGCTGGTACTGCGAGGTGTTCGAGTACGTCTGTCTGGAGTTTGGAAGGAGCAGCCTGCTGCCGCGCGACTTCGTTTTGACACGCGAATACGAGCCCTGGGCCTACATGTTTGTGGTACGGAGATGCTTGTGTCTTGTTCGCGGCTGATAACTCGTGCTACTCTCTTTACTTCAACTGAGCCAACGCTGCAGTTCTGTTGCTGTTGTTGTGGTCTTCAGTCTGAAGCCTGATTTCATGCAGATATCCACTCTTCTGCATACTGTGCAAGCCTCTTCATCTCTGAGTAGCCACTGCAATCTACATCTACATCTACATCTACATGACTACTCTGCAATTCTACATCTGTATCAACCTGCGTACTATACTCATGCCTAGGTGTCCCTCTACAACTGTTACCCCGTCTCTCCCCCTCTCCTTCCCGCCCCACTCACACACTCCCCTCCTCCATCAAACTAATGATTTCTTAATGTCGCATGATATACCCTCTCAACCGATTTCTTTTTTAGTCACGTTGTGGCACATATTTCTTTCCTGCCCAGTTCCATTCAGTACCTCACCATTAATATTATTCGATCTACCCATTCTCCTGCAACAACACATTTCGAAAGTTTCTCTTCTCTATAATGCCTGAAGTGCTTAACGAAGAAGTTTCATTTCCGTACAAGGCTGCAATGTAGACAATCCCTTCTGAAGAGACTTTCTACCACTTAAATTTATATTCGTTGCTAACAAATTCCTCGTTCTCAGAAATTATGTTCTCTATTGCCAGTCCGCATTTGATGTTCTCGCTATTTCGGTCATCTTCACGATATTTTACTGCCCAAGTAGCAAATCATTCCTGCTACATCTACATCTACATACATACTCCGCAAGCCACTGTATGGTGCATGGTGGAGGGTAGCCTGTACCTCCAGTAGTCATTTTCTTTTCTGTTACACTAGAAACCAGAGCGAGGGAGAAAGGACTGTCTATATCCCTAATCTCTTTAATCTTCTCTTCGTGATCCATTCGGGAATTGCACATTGCGGCAGTAGACTCGTTCTGCAGTCAGTCTCAAATTCTGGTTCTCTAAATTTTCTCAATATTGCACCTCTAAAAGAACGTCACCTCTTCTGTGGGGAGTCCCATTTGAGTTCCCGATCAGGCCTTGAAAGTCAAATGGTACCGACCGACCTCCGTATCATCCTCAGTCCACAGGCGTCACTGGATGCGGATATGGAGGGGCATGTGGTCAGCATACCGTTCTCCAGGCCGTTGTCAGTTTTCGTGACCGGAGCCGCTACTTCCCAATCAAGTAGCTCCTCAATTGGGTCACAAGGGCTTAGTGCACCCCGCTTGCCCACAGCGTTTGGAAGACCGGACGATCACCAATCCAAGTGTCAGCCAAGCCCGAATCGCTTAGCTTCACTGATCTGGTGGGAACCGGTGTTATCACTGCACCAAGGCCGTTGGCCTTTTCGAGAAACGCTACTGAGAAAATTTAGAGAACCGACATTTGAACCTGGTTGCAGAACATACATTACAGCATCAACATATATTTTGGGTAACGACCACGAAGGTAAGGTACGAGAAATTACGGCTCATGCGGAGGCATATAGACAGTCGTTTTCCTCTTAGTCTGATACGAATGGAACAGGGATGGAAATACTAGCAGTGGTACAGCGTACCGTTCGCCACGTACCGTTTGGTGGCTTGCGGAGTATGTATGTAGAGGTAGACCGGGATGCGATAGTGGCACCAGAAGCACACTGCTTCACACACAATTAGATGGCTTGCGGCGTATGATGTAAACCTGGATTATCGAAAATCTAGATAACCGGAAAATTCGAAAAAATTGGGACAAAATGGGTGAAAAATATGGGTGTTATATTTTCATGTAAACAAGCTAATCATGCACTATTTTCAGATTATTCATGATCAGACACTGAATATAAACACAGAGTGAGTTTTATACACTGAAGTAATCAGTGGGTTTCTTTTGAGTCAGATTCGTGCGTCGTTTATGCGCAGAATAATCTCGCAGCTGTTTTGCGAGCATCAGTTAAAATGGTTCAAATGGCTCTGAGCACTATGGGACCTAACATCTGAGGTCATCAGTCCCCTAGAACATAAAACTGCTTAAACCTAACTAACCTAAGGACATCACACACATCCATGCCCGAGGCAGGATTCGAACCTGCAACCGTAACGGTCGCGCGGTTCCAGACTGAAGCGCCTAGAACCGCTCGGCCACACCGGCCGGCGAGCATTACTTCGAAACCGTTATTTCTGTCTCGAGTTCCAAGTAATCCATTACTTTGTGCTGCTGTTTTATTGCCACTATACGTGTCAAAATGCATTCATACTAAGCACCAACTTTCACAGGTAATCCATCATCACTGCCGTCATTGTTTGCGGAGGATGAAGTCCATAATGATGTTATCATATATAATACCGTAGTCAGCGTCATTAAAACTTTACAGCCAGTTATATAAGTTATTAACCTCAAAGCCATCTTGCAATGTTTATAACTGCTTTAAAAAGTACTAAATGAAATATCTGGGTAAGCCGGAGATCGCGATTAATAAAGCAGGAAAAACGATGTCCTCTACAGGTAACTTACAAAAGTCTCATTCCACCAGTATTTGAATGTTGCTTCTCACTCTGGGATCAACACCAGAAAGGATTGATGGAGGAATTACACAATATACAAAGAAGAGGAGCGCATTTCGTGACAGATTACCTCAGCAAGGGCTAGAACTCACAGGGTTTTTCAACAAATTCCATTGGCAGGCACTGTGAGAGACACGTTCTGCATCACTGTGTAGTTAACTGTTGAAATTACTGCCAAGTCTCAACCGTATTGCTTCCTGCTACGTATGCCTCGTGAAAAGACGGTGAAGATACGAAGGCCGTTTAATAAGCTACGCATCATATTTTTTTCTGAAAGCTGTTTTGTTTTTATTCAAGATTGCAACAGACAAGATTATTTCCCCTCTTTTGGCTACAAAATCCCGTTTTTCAACATAATCTCTGTTCGACGCAACAGTCTTACATCTACTGGGAGGGCCTAAAGCACGCATGGTGACAATATGCTGGTTGACGTCGGAGCCAGTGGCTTGCTGCATCAGTAACCTAACCGTCATCCAAGTACTGCTTCATTGGGCCAGGCAGACAGAAGTGGGAGATTCAGGCTGTAGTATGTATGAGGAGAAGCAATTCAGTGAAGTTCTGTGAGCTCCTTCCGGATGAGCGGGCTTTTGTGAGGCCTTGGATTGTCATGGAGAAGTTCGTTTGCACTTTTGTGGCGACGAACACGCTGCAATCGTTTCTTCGATTTCCTCAGAGTAGCACTGTACGCTTCAGAATTTATCGTTGCACATTGATGGAGCGCATCACACAGAATACTCCCCCCCCCCCCCCCCCCCTTCATAATCCTAGAAGACGGTCGCCGTGACTTAACTGGCACCACTCCACGGATTGCAATTTGGTTTCCGGTTCGAAGTGATGAACCCACGAAACTTCCTGGCAGATTAAAACTGTGTGCCGGGCCGAGACTGGAACTCGGGACCTTTGCATTTCGCGGGCAATTGCTCTACCAACTGAGCTACCCAAGCACTACTCACGACCCGTCCTCACAGCTTTAATTCCGCCAGTACCTCGTCTCCCACCATCCAAACTTTACAGAAGCTCTCCTGCGAACCTTGCAGATCTAGCACTCCTGGAAGAAAGGATACTGCGGAGACGTGGCTTAGTCACAGCCTGAGGGACGTTTCCAGAGTGAGATTTTCAGTCTGCAGCGGAGTGTGCGCTGCAAGGTTCGCAAGAGAGCTTCTGTAAATTTTGGAAGGTAGGAGACGAGGTACTGGCGGAATTAAAGCTGTGAAGACCGCCGTGAGTCGTAGCTCAATCGGTACAGCACTTGCCCGCGAAAGGCAAAGGTCCCGAGTTCGAGTCACGGTCCGGCACACAGTTTTAATCTGCCAGGAACTTTCATATCAGCGCACACAACGCTGCGGAGTGAAAATATCATTCTGGAAACGTCCCCCAGGCTGTAGCTAAGCCATATCTCTGCAATATCCTTTCTTACAGGAGTGTTAATTCTGAAAGGTTTGCAGGAGAGCTTCTGTGAAGTTTGGAAGATGGGAGACGAGGTACTGGAGGAATTAAAGCTGTGAGGACGGGCTGTGAGTCGTGGTTTGGTATCTCATTTGGTAGAGCAATTGTCCGCGAAAGGCGAAAGTCCCGAGTTGGAGTCTAGGTCTGGCACACAGTTTTAATCTGCCAGGAAGTTTCATATCAGCGCACACTCTAATGCAGAGTGAAAATCTCACTCTGATGAACCCATGTTCCATCGTCTGTGGCGATATTCGATAGAAAATGGTCACGATCATCCTCTTAACGCAAAAGAAATGAAGCACAGAAGGTTCTCCGTTGGTCTTTATGCTCTTTTGTTAGGCGGCGAGGAAGTGTGCAAACACCTTTGAGTACCGAACTGGTGGACGAATGTGCAGTATATCAATAGAGACGTCCTGTTGGGCAGCGAGGTGTCTGGTGGTGATCCGTAGGTCACCTCGAGCCAGAGAGTCCATATCGCTCAACGCTGCAGGTGTCACAGCTATGTGCGCGACCTTGTTGCGATGACAACAGACGTCTCGCCCAACGACTCACCGTGCTTTTGTTCAGTGCCAGGTCTCCGTAGCCATTCTGCAAGCGCTTATGAATATCTGCGATGCTCTCGTTTTTCACCAAAAGAAACTTGATGGCCTCACTCTGCACGGAACACACATTCGTTACAGACGCCATTTTGAAAGGTTTGTTTCGCGCCACGACCTATCGGAACTATAGGGACTGAAGTGGGAATATTACATACACTATGTCCCACAATAAATTTTGCATTTTTTCAGCCGAAAGTGGCCGAGAAAAAAATGTGTTGCATTAGTTAGCGAACGCCCCTCCTAAGATTAGAGAGAATCGAGCTCGCAAGGAGGCTGACCAGCATTCGTTCTTTCTGCGAACCATTCACGAATAGAACGGGAAAGGGGAGAAGTGACGGTGGAACGTGAAATACTCTCCGTCACACACCGTGAGCTGGCTTTCTGAGTACAGATGCAGATGTAGGTATAGCCCAGAGAGACGAATACAGAGATGTACTCCGTGACTGAGTGGCAAGACGTTTGCACATTTCTGCTCCGTGCCTTTTGTCGCTGGTAGACGGGGACCACGACACTGGGCGCTGAAGTCTCTGGGCCGCGATGTTAAGGCCGTGTAGAGCGAGTCGCTACTGGCGGTCGAGCGCCACAGCGCCTGTGGAGACGCGGAGTGCCGGTTGTAGGCGGCGGCGGCGGGCGGCCGCCATGGCGGCGTGTCACCGCTGATGAATTTACTCAAATCAATAACCAACCAGCGTGGTGCGAGAAAGTCAATACAGCGGGGGAGCGGCGAGCACGCGAATGGCGGACGCCGTCCCTCGCCAGCCCGCTCGCTCGCTCGCCCAAGGAGCGCGGGCCCCGCCGCGCCGCGCTGGAATGGGGCGGACTGCAATGGAATGGAATGGTGCGCCGCTGAATATTTCAGCCGCATTCCTCATATCTGGCCCTGGAATACCTGGCCGCCGCGCAGCCGATGCCACCAGGGTGATCCACAGGCCCAAGTGCCACCCGACAATTAATTCTACTTCCTTCATGCAAGGTCAGGTCTAGAATGTCAGCTGGAAAGACAGGACTGCAGCCTCATTCAGAAAGAAAAATGAAATCTGTGTAAATTTTGTTGTAATTGCAGTGAACATGTACAAAAGTGAAGTCACAGAAGAAAGAATGGATCATTATAGTTACTGATAATTAACGCATAATACACTACTGGCCATTAAAATTGCTACACCAAGCAGAAATGCAGATGATAAACGGGTATTCAGTGGACAAATATATTATACTAGAACTGACATGTGATTACATTTTCGTGCTATTTGGGTGCATAGATCCTGAGAAATCAATACCCAGAACAACCACCTCTGGCCGTAATAACGGCCTTGATACGCCTGGGCATTGAGTCAAACACATCTTGGGTGGCGTGTACAAATACAGCTGCCCATGCAGCTTCAACACGATACCACAGTTCATCAAGAGAAGTAACTGGCGTATTGTGACGAGTCAGTTGCTCGGCCACCATTGACCAGACGTTTTCAATTGGTGAGAGATCTGGAGAATGTGCTGGCCAGGGCAGCAGTCGAACATTTTCCGTATCCAAAAAGGCCCGTACAGGACCTGCAACATGCGGTCGTGCATTATCCTGCTGAAGTCTAGGGTTTCGCAGGGATCAAATGAAGGGTAAAGCCACGGGTCGTAACACATCAGAAATGTGACGTCCACTGTTCAAAGTGCCGTCAATGCGAACAAGAGGTGGCCGAGACGTGTAACCAATCGCATCCCATACCATCATGCCGGGTGATACGCCAGTATGGCGATGATGAATACACGCCTACAATGTGCGTTCACCGCGACGTCGCCAAACACGGATGCGACCATCATGATGCTGTAAACAGAACCTGAATTCATCGGAAAAAATGATGTTTTGCCATTCGTGTATCCAGGTTCGTCGTTGAGTACACCATCGCAGGGACTCCAGTCCGTGATGCAGCGTCAAGGGTAACCGCAGCCATGGTCTCCGAGCTGATAGTCCATGCTGCTGCAAACGTCGTCGAACTGTTCGTGCAGATGGTTGTTCTCTTGCAAACGTCCCCATTTGTTGACTCAGGGATCGAGACGTGGCTGCACGATCCGTTACAGCCGTGCGGATAAGATGCCTGTCATCTCGACTGCTAGTGATACGCGATACTATAAGCCGCAATCGCGATAGGCTATAATACGACCTTTACCAAAGTCGGGAACGTGATGTTATGCATTTTTCCTCCTTACACGTGGCATCACAACAACGCATTGCCAGGCAACGCCGGTCAACTGCTGTTTGCGTATGAGAAATCGGTTGGAAAGTTTCCTCATTTCAGCACGTTGTAGGTGTCGCCACCGGCGCCAACCTTGTGTGAATGCTCTGAAAAGCTAATCAATTGCATATCACAGCATCTTCTTCCTGTCGGTTAAATTTCGCGTCTGTAGCACGTCATCTTCGTGGTGTAGTAATTTTAATGGCGAGTAGTGTACTTGACTGAAACGTGTAACATGATGAGTCTCAAATCGAAAATAGCATGGAAGAAAGATAATTCCATGGCATAATCCGTTACAGTGGCCTTCTTCTGGGACTGCTAGGTCAGGAGACACGAATAAACACACACTTTCTTATTACATTGGCGGAAGGTATACGGAGAAGGGTATGACAGAAACATACTCAAGAAACTTCCGAATTTCTGTAACATTCGTTCCGTGATCATTACATGAGATACAGTGTCTCTTCACAAGTACCTGGTCGCCCCTGTTATGCGGAAGTGACTGACACATGTCACGAGAGCCGACCCGCCAGCATAAAAGCAAGAGGGGAGTACTGTGTTCCTATACGTTTGGCTATTACATTGTGCAAGGCGCTGCTCCGCCCTGTCACTGAGTACGCCACCGTCGTTTGGGGAAGGCAACCAAGGAACGCGTGAAGAACACCAGTCTGTCTAGAATCGCGCTCTCCGCCTAGCTCTACACTTACCAAGATACTTCCCATCCGCAACCCTCCACGATATCGCGGAAGCACCACACCTGCAACACCGTTTCCAAACGATTGCTCGTACCTTTTGTTCGAAGACAGGACTGTCTAGGGGCATGAAGATATGGACGCTAAGCTGAAAGATGGACCGCAGCGTCACAACAACATGGCCGACATCTTCTCGCTGCGTAAGCAGCCTCGATAGAGTGAACCACGCACCTGACAAAAAAAAAAAAAAAATATAGTGAAGGCAATCCAAGTCAGAAGACCACATTCATCACGTGTATTTGAAGTAAAACACTTAGCGTTGCGAATTCCACCAGCTTCGGTGAGTTAAGATCCTCCGAGGATTTTTTGAAAGAATACACCGCCATTTGACTGTATATTGCTGTATTTTTCTGCAATCTACATTTCGGTTTCCACGCCATTATCGAATACATTGTAAAAATACAGTCAGATGGCGGTGTATTGTCTCAAAAAATACTGTAAGACTGTGGCCCAGCACCATCGAAAACGTTTTACACTCCTTGAGGACCGAGCGAGGTGGCGCAGTGGTTAGCACACTGGGCTTCCATTCGGGAGGACGACGCTTCACTCGCGATCCGGCCATCCTGATTTAGGTTTTCCGTCATTTGCCTAAATCGCTCCAGGGAAATTCCGGGATGGTTCCTTTGAAAGGGCACGGCCGACTTCCCCATCCTACCCGAGACCGGTGACCTCTCTGTTTGGTCTCTTCCCCCAATCAACCTAACCCCAATACTCCTTCAAACTCCAGCTGCTGCGACCTGTTGTCAGTAGAGAAGCGATAACAACCAGATGAATTGGTCAGAACAGCCCTGTGACGTCGAATGCATCAAGTTAATCAGGGGCATTTGAACCTTTCTAAAACTTCTCGACTCTTCGTTATGTGAATATGAAGCAGAAACACAAAGGAAGAACTACACTTAAACTAAGGACCCGTGAAACCTCATTTACGAATGGACGGGAACCGTAGAGCACTGCGGAGAGTGGTCGTGAAAAATTGCATGAAATCATCAGAACGAATCACTCGTGAGCGCCGAAGTGTTACATGGAGTCCAGCATACACAATGACTGTGAGCAGGCAGTTAAAAAGAAGGGGTACAATTGGCCGATCGGCTCTTCCTAAACCGCACATTCATGCATTCAAAGCCGCGCGGGTAGCTGCGCGGTCTGATGCGTTTTGTCACAGTTCACGGGGCTGGCCCCTTCGGAGTTTCGCGTCCTCCCTCGAGCATGGTTATGTGTGTTGTCCATAGCATAAGTTAGTTTAAGTTAGATTAAGTAGCGTGTAGGCTTAGGGATGGATGACCTCAGCAGTTTGGTCCCATAACACCTTACCACAAATTAAAAAAAATAATAATAATTCTGTAGTCAATGTTAAGCGACGCGTAGTGACGCCACTCTACAATGGATGGCTGGAAGAAGGTGATTTGGAGTGATGAGTAGCACTGTACTCCGTGGCTATCCGATTGTAGGATTTCTGTTTGGTGAATGTGTTATCTGCCGGCATGGGCACCCGAACGACAGCCACTGCACCCGCCCCGACAACACAACGCACGCTAGCAGCTTGTGTTGTCAGCTGCCACGATACTATTATGTTGGTGACAACACACATAAGCGTGCCGGCTTTCGGACCCAATTCTTCCTAGGATAACATTTGCGAGGGGCGCGATCTGCTGCTTGAGACAGGCCGACAGGAACGTATTTTAATTGGTAAATAGATGACAGTTTGTGAATTTAACACAGGCATGACATCCAACATTGATGACAGTTTTTATCAGTTGAGGAGGGGTGAGAACTTTGCCTAACCACACTGTTACTCTACAGCATTCTGCAATTACTCCCTATACCTTATCATATAGCATTCATATACACCAGAAGGTGCAATTTATAAGTAGTTTTAACATTTGTTTTTAAAAACTTGTTGTACTGTATGGATTATCAAGCAATCGTGTGGCTGCCCCAATTTTAAAATTACCTGTCACTGTGCCTCCAGGTTCGCCGGATGCTACCTTAACTTCTGACCATGCCACATCTGTAAGAGCTACTCAGTGGTTATTGTTTGCTAGATAGCCTTCAAGTCAGTAGCATTCTGTTCAAATGTTCATGATACACGAATTGTGTCTACAAAGCGGCGGAGCAGAACTGTTTCATTGCACCGCGCCTCGCTTTATTCTGTTAGTCAGCTTCATTGAGACAGATAACGGTTTTACAAAAATTTTATCGTTGATAAAAATCCATTTTGGTAATGGATGAAAATAATGTGAACTCAAAACTGTAAGCATCCCATCTCTGGATCTTATTTTCAGCCAAATTTAAAAGAACGCAGAATCATCCAGATTGGCGAAGTTTTACAGAAGCTCGAAATTTAGCGCACATTTCAGTGCGAGATGCTTTTAATAGCTGCAACAACGAAACTCTCTCTCGAAATCTGGCAGGAAGTCCGAAGACATTTTGGTAGTATGTGAAGAACACCGATGCAAGACACACTAAATACCTCCATTGTGTGATAGCAAGATAGTGTTACCGATGAGACTGTCACTAATGCAGGTGCGGTTTCCCGGAATTCCTTCACCAAAGAAGATGGAATAAAAATTCCATAATTCGAATCAAGAACAACAGCCGATATGAGAAACTTAGATATTCTCGGTGTAGCGTAGCAGCTTAAATCACGTAATAAAGGCAAGGATTCCGGTCCAGATTGAAAACCAATTAGGTTCCTTTCAGAATATATTGATGCAATAGCTCCATATTTAGCAATCATATACAATTGCTCGCTCGACCAAATTTTCTTACTTAAAGACTGAAAAGTTGCACAGGTCACACCAATACTCAAGAAATGACATAGGAGCAATCCGCTGACTTAGAGACCCATATTATTTATGTCGACTTGCAGTAGGATTTTGCAGTATATAATGTATTCAAATATTAATTCCAAGAAAACGACCTATTGGCACACAATCATCTTGTGTTCATAATAATCGTCCTTGTAAAACATAACCACCTCTTTATTCTCGTGAAGTAGTGAGTACTATCCATAGAGGGCCTCAAATTCATTCCGTATTTCTAGAATTTCAGAAGACTTTTGATACCGTTGCTCACAAGTGTCGTCTAATCATATTGCATACATTTGGAGTATCAGTCCATGTGTACGAATAAATTTGTGATTTTCTATCACAAAGGTCACAGTTCTTAATAATTGAGGGAGAATCATTGAGAAAAGCGAAAGTGATATCTGCAGGTCCCCAAGGAAGTGTTTTAGGTCTTCTGATGTCCCTGATCTATATCAGTGATTTAAGAGACAGCCTGAGCAACATCTTAGATAGTTTGCAGATGATGCTGTCATTTAACGTCTAGTAAAGTTATTACAAGATCAAAACGAAGTGCAAAAGTATTTAGACAAAATATCTGTATGTGCGAAAAGTGGCAGTTGTCTCTGACTAAGGAGAAGTATGCGGTCATCCACATGAGTACGAAAAGAAATCCTTTAAATTTCGGTTGCACAAGAAATCACTCAGCCTGACAGTTCAGCTAAATACCTAGGGGTAGCAATTACGAACAACTTAAACTCTAACGATCACATAGATAATGTTGTGGGGAAGGGAAAGCAAATACTGTGTTTTATGTTCAGAACACTAAGAAGACGCTAGAAATGTACTAAACACACTGCCTAGATTGTGCTTGTTCGTCCTCTGCCAGAGTAATGCTGTGCGTTATGGGTTCCCTACAAGACAGGATTGACGAAGGAAATCGACAAAATTCAAAGAAGGGCAGCTCGTTCTGTATTGTCGAGAGATAGGGGTGAGGGAGTTACGGATGTGGTATGCGAGTTGGGGTGGCAATCAATAAAACAAAGGCGTTCTTCGTTGCGTCGAGATATTTTTATGAAATTTGAAACTTCTTCCCGCGAACACGAAAAAATTTTGTTGACGTGCACATACATAGGGATAAACAAATGGTTCAAATGGCTCTGAACACTATGGGGCTTAACTGCTTAGGTCATCAGTCCCCTAGAACTTAGAACTACTTAAACCTAACTAACTTAAGGACATCACACACATCCACGCCCACGGCAGGATTCGAACCCGCGACCGTAGCGGTCGCGCAGTTCCAGACTGTAGCGCCTAGAACCGCTCGGCCACTCTGGGAGGCCAGAGGGATAAACGATCGTAATAATAAAATAAGAGAAATGAGAGCTCTCACGGAAAGACTTAAGCGTTCGTTTCTGCAGCTCGCTGTTCGAGAGTGGAACTGTAGAGAAACAGCGTGTAAGGGCTTCAATGAGCCCTCTGCCAGGCACTTAAGTGTGAATTACAGATTAGTCATGTAGACGTAGGTTCCTGAAAGGGTTATGGCAAGTGAGGTAGCACGGGTGGCAAAATACAGGACTCGCATTCGGTACCTCATCCGATCACTCGCTGTAGAGTTTCCGAGGTGTCACTAAATCTATTAAGGCAAATACTATGATAGATCCTATGACACAGATACTGCCCATCTCCAAAGTCTACGAGAATTAAACTCTGATCTTGCTTTTCCGGAAGCATTCTGAGCCATAATTGCATCTACAGTCACTGTGTTTATATATTAACCTGCTGCCATGTCCGCCGATACAAATCTTCAGTGCCCCCCCCCCCCCCCCCCCCTCAGCAACTGTACTCGTGACTCTGGTGTCGTGGCAACATGCAGAGCCTATCGGAAAACTTAATCTACTACACACAACAGTTGACGAAAAAAATTAATCGATAGAGACGAGCGCAGTCGGTAGTATCGTTATCTCTATTAAGGCGGACATTACTTCGACAGTGGCTGCTAAATTTGTTTCCACTGTAGGGACCCGATTTTACCATGGAAATCCGGTAATCACGTCCACAGGATGGGTCTCTCCACCTTTTTTGGACAATTCAACATCAAAATGTGAAATAAATCACCTATTCCTTTCGTGGCAGAAACAACTCACTTTCTGCAGGAGATCAAGCAAGTAGGAATAATTTAGAGATAGGGATCAACATTATCATCTCATCAGAAAATGCAACTCAAGACTTACCATGGACGTTTCAAGTGATTGTAACCTTTATTTAAATTTCGTTTAAACTTCACCTTATTGAAGCCATGACGTAAGTAGAAAGCTATGTTGCAGTATCATTTCAGGACAAATTAGAACAGTTACAGTATACTTCATCTTTTTTCTTCAGTCATGTAAAAGAACTGTATTTGATGCCACTTACTATGACGTGTTGTGGTGATTGTTTATGAACTTTCTTGTGCTCTGTGTGACCCATATATTTTTTATTATCATATGTACAGCTTATATAATAAAATACTGACTGCACAGTATGTACACCAGTTACCAATAACAAATAAATAAAATAATAATGTGTATCTCAGTCTTAATGAAAACATTGTGACGGAACTACGGAGAGATGCTATTGAGGTTATTGTAGAAATGTTACTGTCCGAAATCCAATAAACGAAAACAGTGCACGAAGAAGGATGCAGCGGTAGAAGGACCATAAAATTAAGACTATTGAGGAATGCCACCATGTAATGAGCTTCGACAAAGTGTGCTTTCTCACCTGTTTGGAATGAATGCCACCAGGACCTGCCTACAATTAAGACCATATTCTTGAAAACAATGCGGGAAGTTGAATGTCGGTATTCGGTAGCTGCTGTTGCCACTCTGGAATGCTAAGTAACTGATGTCTTTGGATATCACGACACCACCTTTGGTGACAATGTTCCTTCAGTAGTACAGGCGCTGTTCTCAACAATATAGGTTTACTGTACACTGAAGCGCCAGGAAACAGATATAGGTATGCGTGTTCAAATACAGAGATATGAAAATAGGCAGAATTCGGGGCTGCAGTAGGCAACGCCTACATAAGACTACAACTGTCTGACGCATTTGTTAAATCGATTACTGCTGCTGCAGTGGCAGATTATCAAGATTAAATGAGTTCGAACGTGGTGTTATAGTTCGCGATGGGACACGCCACCTCCGAGGTAGCGATGAAGTGGGGATTTTCCACTAAGATCATTTCACGAGTGTAATGTGAATATCAGGAATCTGGTAAAACATCAGTTATCCGACATCACTGTGGCCGGAAAAAGATTCTGCAAGAATGAGACCAACGACGACTAAAGACATTCATTCAACGTGATAGAAGTGCAATCCTTCCGCAAATTGCTGCGGATTTCTATGCTGTATCGTCAACAAATGTCAGCGTGCGAACCATTCAACGAAACTTCATCGATACAGACTTTTGAAGCCGAAGGCCCACCTGTTTGCCCTTGATGAGTGCACGATACAAAGCCTTACACCTCGTCTGGGGCCGTCAACACCGTCATTGGACTGTTGATGATAGGAAACATGTTGCCTGGTCGGACGAGTCTCTTTCAGATTGTTTTGAGCGGATGGAGGTGTACGGGTATGAAGACAACCTCATGAATCCGTGGACCCTGCATGACAACACGGGACCGTTCAGGCTGGTGGAGAATTTGTAATGGTGCGGGGAGAGATCAGTTGGAATGATATGGGACCGCTGATACGTCTAGATACGACTCTGAAGGGTGACACACACGTAAGCATCCTGTCTGATCACCTGCATCCATTCATGTTCATTGACCATTCCGACGTCCTTGGGCGATTCCAGCAGGACAGTGCTACAATCCAATCGTCCAGAATTGTTACAGAGTGGCTCCAGGAACACTCTTCTGAGTTTAAACACTTCCTCTGGCCATCAAACTCCCTAGATATGAACATTATTGAGCATATCTGGGGTGCCTTGCAAGGCGCTGTTCGGAAGAGATCTCTTCCACTCGGATTTATGGCCAGCCCTACAGGATTCATGGTGTCAGCTCTCTGTAGCACTACTTCAGACACTAGTCGAGTCCATACCACGTCGTGTTGCGGCACTTTAGCGTCCGAGATGTCAATGTCCCCACTAACACACCTACAAATACCGACGGCTAGTATGCGAATGAATTAACACCCTTTCTGTGGTCTACACTCAGAAGTACCCATGTGCTAGAATATCAGCTGATGAGGTATTTGGCCGACATTTCTAGCGCCTTATGGTCACAAGTTCTCTAACACACCAGAAGTCGCCCACTCCACATTCCTGAAATAGAGAAATATGCACTCTATTTAGTGGATGAAAATCCTGAAACTGATGTGCGACGAATAGCAACAGCGGCAAGCGTGAGTCATCCTCTTTTCTGAGTGGCAGTTCGTGAATAATTGCTGTGCTCAAAAAAGTGCACTGTTCCTCACGCTTAAGGGCCAGAATGATACGTTACCATAGACGGACCTGTCTTTGAGTACTATGACGCCGTGGACAGTCATCTTGTTCAGTCCTATGAACAACTGCTTCGATATCAGAAAGTTGTTTTCTTTGTTTAGGTGAGTACTACTAGCTCTTAGAATATTCGAAACATTTTTAACACTGTGTACAAATATACACAGAAGAACTGAGACAAACAGAAGAACAGACAAAGACTGGTGTATGTAAAACGTGCTCGCGAGGATGTTGAGTGGTGTAGATATTTATAAATAAAGGGTTGACGCAATATTGGAAGGAATGGAAGGGAAATGAAAACTATCGAAGGACTATAATTAGGACCTTTATGTTGTGTCTCTTCCTCAATAAAAGCAGCAAGTAACCGCCTCCAACTAGCGAGAGTTACACACTTAAACAGACGTCACAACTTAAACAGAATGACGTTTACAATCTACGGACATCGTACCGTTCTAGCACCCGATGGCACTTTTCTTGCTTCAGCTTACCTAATGATGCAGTTCATAAGTAACACGAAGGACTACTAAGAAACTGCAGCTAAACCTAAACAGATCAAAGAATAAATCTGACTTGTCTAACATTTAACAGCCCTGGATTTCGTTGGTGGTTACTTGCAAGGAAAGAAACAGGGCACACATTCAGTGGCATTTAACACCTTGGCATACGGCACGATTAGAAAGCAGCGTTTGTGCCCATCCCTTTTCCACAGGAACCATCTCGGCATTCCACTAAAATGATTTACGGATACCGTGAGGTGGATGGTTAGGCGCCAACTTTGAAGGTTGTTCTCGAAAGTGAGTCTGGGAACTCTGCCGTCCGGGCGTTACAGTTCAGTGGTTAAGTCTCTGCTGTTTGGCAAGACAGTGTTTCAACCACCTCCTTGGCACAAGACTTAGTTGTTGCGGCGACTCTCTGAGCCATTTTGGATTCTCGTACAAAGTCGCGTCCTATTTCGTGTCCTATCGTTGCTTAACTGGGCTAGCGCTCCGTTTAACTGCGTCGATTTCATTCATCGTTCGTCTGTTTCCAGAGATAAATTTTGTGCCAGATGTGGTTTCGAAATAGCGGCAGTCCCAGTAACCAACAAAGCAACCTGAAAACGCCTCACGATTGAAACAACCTGTCACTGTCGTTGATATTCCCCTCTTACGTAACACTTCAAACTCAATTTTCCCACGGGGTATGTGCGAATAGGGTGACGGGGGGAACGGATTGGGTAGAGGGGCCAACCATCAACTGTCAACATGAGAGTTGATAGTTGGAGTGCTGACACATTATCTGCGAATCCAGTAACGCTGGCAACTGATGGTTTATGCATGGGGACCGTATAAACCTGTACCGCATCAAAACAGCCTGAAGACGACGCAATGAAGCTTCGAAACTGGTAGTGATAAAATCAAATCATAAGGACAGCTGTAGGTGTTTTTATTTTTTGTCACTATATTGACGGGATGCAGTCATACAGTTCGAGCAATTCGCTGTATAAATTACATTTTACTGTGTTTACAGTACGTACACAGTTTCACGACATTAAAATGCAGAACTCAGACGCTCGAGCTCTTTCTTAGGGGGCAGGGACACCACACCGAGACCACGGAACTCTATACTGAAATCAAACAGTCCACGACTGTTTCTGTTTCTGAGACTATTGTTCTCAGGCGCATGGAATCAAGTTTCACTGTGCATATCGATCTTTCCTCCTACTGTCGCGTCGTCGTAACGCTTAGTACATTCTGCGATTTTCGTGACGTGGGGTTTCAATCATCAACAAACAAGTTTTGAAAACTGACAAATATGTGCGGCTCTATCATATCTAAATCAGCGGTGAAACAATTTACATCTTTTAGTCATATTCCAAATTTTCGGTAATTTAAAAAATTACTTCACTTTATGAAACAAAACGTTTAGTTGGAAAGTTAATAATGATTACATCAGAAATTAAAAAAAGTAGTTCTGTTACTCAGTTATGTAAATCTGTAAGTCAATTTTGTCAAAGAACAATATTTTAATTGTGGTAGGGAGCTAGAATCTGGTAGTAGTAAGGTGTTGAGCGAAAATAAAATAATATTAGAAGTAAAACTATTTATTTTTTTGTCCCAGTGAGTGATTTTTCATGTAGAAAACCAAGTGATATCAGTTGGCCACAAAAACTTTGAAAAGAAATCGTAGGTATTAACAAAATTAGCTGACACAGGAAATAATGCATATGCGAGAGTCATTCCCCAAGTCATGACAACTATAGTATATCTTACGATAATGCGACGACATGGGAACTCCAGGGTGTGCGTTGATTTGGTAAGGTAGTCTGTATCTTAATGCCAACGTAAACTAGGATTCCAGTACAGGAGGTCGCAGTAGATGGTGAAATGAAACACACACATTAGAACTCTTTGTAAATTTATTGTACACGAGGACAAATTAAACTAAAATGAATCAAAATCAATTAGTGTCCTTCAAAAGATTCCCTCAGTGGACCCAGACTATGTTTCCAATGAAGGGGAAGGCTTTGAATGCCATTGGCATTCCCTTCAACGTGGGGATATTCGCCCTGTTTGCAAAGCGCCTCCGACGCAATGGTTTCTTCGGTTATGGAATGATGTCAAAATCAAATGGATTGGGGTCTGGTAATCAGGATTGGTGGTGGAGAATTTCTCAGCCACACCCTCCTTGATTACGTCTGCAGTGTGGGCTGCTGCGCTATCGTGGAGTTGGGCTGCGTTACCCAGCAGAGCCGGACGTTTCAACCATCACCTACAGCTGCTCGTAGTTCCCCGTGACACTAAATAGCATTTCTGCGAGCTCGCTGTTTCACTCTACTTACGTCCATCTTGTAGGACGGATAAGCTCACGCTTAGTGTTTAAGACGCTGGTATCGAGCCATCCTCGGTGCTGTCTCAATCTGCCAGCTGATTTCGGTCCTGTTCTCTGCGGGCTTTCGAGTGTATTTACTGCGATTTTAGTGATACCAAATGTTCGCACGATATACCATAAACGCCACGACTTATGAAATGACACTCGTATATACGTCTGTGAAGCAGGCAGGATACAAAATAGACGGAAGCATAAATACATAGCAGAAATTTCAAAAAAATTACACTGACAGCAGGAAAAGCAAGCATAAAATTTAACTAGTTTGGGCAATCAGGAAAATCAGATTATCAGAATCATACTCTTGCACCTAATAAAATCAATGCCCAGATAGAAAAATTAATATTTCAATCCTAAAACTCTTCATATTCGGCTGTGAAATAACCCAGAGGAAATGATGTTTCGCTGATATTCATATAAAATAACGTACACGTCTGTGAAGCAGACTTTATCACCAACGAACATCAATAAAAAAACCGAATTTAAGAAAACTCAAACAGACAATAATTATAACTACATACTCAGCGGTGAAAGAACCGGATAACGTGTATGTCAGCGAAGCATACTTTTATTTTTGACTTTACACACATGGCTGTGATTCAGCCTATTTCCCCTACATGCATAATCATAGTAAGCGAAAAATTTAACATGTACGTATCTGGGAAGCAGACTGAGAGATTTACTAAGTACTTTTAAGAGCAACCAAATCTTAGTTATGCGAAGGGCCTGAAAGCCGGCACGGTAGTTAAGCGTGTTCGGTCAGAGGGCTGCGTGTTCTCTGTAATAAAAAAACTGAGTGAAGGAATCAACGATCATCTTGGACGGATGTCTTGTGACGTCCGCCCAGACCAAACGCAACGAACTGTATAGAACAAAATGTAAAGAAAGAAACAAAGCGGTTCTAGGCCCTTCAGGGCGGAACCGCGCGAGTGCTACGGTCGCAGGTTCGAATCCTGCCTCGGGCATGGATGTGTGTGAAGTCCTTAGGTTAGTTAGGTTTAGGTAATTCTAAGTTCTAGGGGACTGATGACCTCAGATGCTAAGTTCCATAGTGCTCTGAGCCATTTGAACCATTTGAACAGTAACGGCTCGATTTCGGCCATCTCCTTGACAAATTCTAAGACATACACACAGGGTACAAATTAAATTTACATGGCAATTATGTGCAACAGAAACATGAGGGCATACAGATTAGTCCCTTTGGCATGCTAGCATCAAAGGACGACAAATACAGCGTGTTTCAAAATTAATGGTCCCATTTCAAATGTTCACATTTAGTGATAAAAACATGTACAAAAATGTGATGAATTTCAAAATACTCATAAAATCTTAAAATTTTAGCTAGGCTTACAAACTCTCTATCTGTCCACCAGTAAAAGCACGAACAACATTTAGACGATAGTTAAATTCGTGCAAACTTTACACAATGTAGAATATCTGCTTTTACAAAAGATATGACAGCTGTTATTCTGTTCTTTCTTCTACGCCACGAGCTAAAAGTCAGATGAACATACTATCTTTCACGTATCCCCATCAGCAAAATCACATGGGGTCATGATGGTGATCTTGGAGGCCAAGAATGCAGGGCGGTGTCTCGAGACACCGTGCGCCCTGTCCAGCGTTGAGTCAGTGTGTCATTGACAAACTGATGTACATTGTTGTGCCAGTGTGGTGGAGCTCCATCCTGTTGGAAAATGAAGTCATCGGAGTCCTCCTGAAGTTGTGGGAAAAGCCAGCTCTGCAGCATTTGAAGACAGCTCATTCCAGTCACCAAGTCATCAGACACACGAGGTCGACCTGTACTCTTACCCCTGCACAAGCATCCCGTCTCTTCAAATTGGCGATACCAGGCGGATCAATGCCAAAATGCCCACGAAAAGCGCGCTAGACCGAAATCATTGACTCAATCTTTGCAAAACAGCACGGCGGACGCCATCTTACTTCTGACTGGCTGCAAACTGAGAAGAAGCATTAACTGTCATCTAACGGCGGTTTTCTGAAACTCTAGGCCAGGCCCATTCAGAAAACACACATTTCCGTGCCAGCACATCCCATGTTTCGTAATTATTATCGACCGGAAAACAGATGGCAGTGGTCGATATCTCCTCTCCTTCAGGCAACAGTGCCTCTGGTTAAGAACGCTTCCTACGCCAGTGAACCAATACTGTGAGCAGTACCAATTCATGATCTACACTCGTCACACTTCGTCCTTCTTTCAATTTTCCGACGGTCATTTCCCTCGTGAAGCATCCATATGTTATTTGCCGGCCATGTAGAGTTGAAGAACACCCCAAAAGCGCATCATAATTGCTTGCTGAGTCACACACATTGTCTTTTCACGTAAACTGAAGTGATATCAGGTGTTCCCCAGGGAAGCGTCCTGGGACCTCTACTGTTCCTGATCTATATAAATGACCTGGGTGACAATCTGAGCAGTTCTCTTAGACTGTTCGCAGATGATGCTGTAATTTACCGTCTAGTAAGGTCATCCGAAGACCAGTATCAGCTGCAAAGCGATTTAGAAAAGATTGCTGTATGGTGTGTCAGGTGGCAGTTGACGCTAAATAACGAAAAGTGTGAGATGATCCACATGAGTTCCAAAAGAAATCCGTTGGAATTCGATTACTCGATAAATAGTACAATTCTCAAGGCTGTCAATTCAACTAAGTACCTGGGTGTTAAAATTACGAACAACTTCAGTTGGAAGGACCACATAGATAATATTGTCGGGAAGGCGAGCCAAAGGTTGCGTTTCATTGGCAGGACACTTAGAAGATGCAACAAGTCCACTAAAGAGACAGCTTACACTACACTCGTTCGTCCTCTGTTAGAATATTGCTGCGCGGTGTGGGATCCTTACCAGGTGGGATTGACGGAGGACATCGAAAGGGTGCAAAAAAGGGCAGCTCGTTTTGTATTATCGCGTTATAGGGGAGAGAGTGTGGCAGATATGATACACGAGTTGGGATGGAAGTCATTGCAGCATAGACGTTTTTCGTCGCGGCGAGACCTTTTTACGAAATTTCAGTCACCAACTTTCTCTTCCGAATGCGAAAATATTTTGTTGAGCCCAACCTACATAGGTAGGAATGATCATCAAAATAAAATAAGAGAAATCAGAGCTCGAACAGAAAGGTTTAGGTGTTCGCTTTTCCCGCTCGCTGTTCGGGAGTGGAATAGTAGAGAGATAGTATGATTGTGGTTCGATGAACCCTCTGCCAAGCACTTAAATGTGAATTGCAGAGTAGTCATGTAGATGTAGATGTAGATGTAGATCTTCAATTGGCTCATTTGGAGCTATAATCACTCTGATCTCGTGCCATGCGACGTCCAGCTTTCTGTGCACTACTAGGAGACCTCCGGCGACATGCTTGCGCACTTTAATTCATTTTCATCGATGTGTTAATATGTTATGATACTGTACCTATCTCGTCCTTGAGTTTGCGGAGCAGTGTATTCCATGTCTAATATTTTCAATAATCTGGTTGAAGCTTCCACTTTCTTTCATGTTTCAGTTATTTGTTTGTTTGACTACTCATGTGCCTCCATTACTGGACTCATGCTCTGTGTCACGTTTAAGCAGGACTAAATAGTAGCACCGAAAGCTCTATGCACTGTGTTCCGTTTTGTCTGCCCTTTATGGCTTGAAATTGCTACTTAATTTTCTACGCGCACTTCTATGTGTCTGCGGTTATTAAAAGAAAACTGTTTGAAACACTGCAGAGGGGGAAGCCCATCTCCATCAACAGACGTTCGAAGATAATTCTGCAATTTTTCGGAGTACTTTGATTTAAGGTGGCATTGTATTTCGTGGCTCGTTACGGAGAAACTGCATTTTCTGATAAACAGAACGGAGTCGTGTACTAAATGCTCATTCATCATGTCGTCCCACAGTTCCTTGAAGAAACGCCGCCGATAATTTGTCCGAATATGTACACTACTGGCCATTAAAATTGTTACACCAAAAAACAATGCAGATGATAAACGGGTATTCAATGGACAAATATATTATACTAGAACTGACATGTGATTATATTTTCACGCAATTTGGGTGCATAGATCCTGAGAAACCAGTACTCAGAACAACCACCTCTGGCCGTAATAATGGCCTTGATACGCCTGGGCAATAAGTCAAACAGAGCTTGGATGGCGTGTACAGGTACAGCTTCAACACAATACCACAGTTCATCAAGAGTAGTGACTGGCGTATTGTGACGAGTGAGTTGCTCGGCCACCATTGACCAGACGTTTTCAGTTGGTGAGAGATGTGGAGAATGTGCTGGTCAGGGCAGCAGTCGAACAATTTCTGTATTCAGAAAGGCCCGTACAGGACCTGCAACATGCGGTCGTGCATTATCAAATGGTTCAAATGGCTCTGAGCACTATGGGACTCAACTTCTGTGGTCATCAGACCCCTAGAACTTAGAACTACTTAAACCTAACTAACCTAAGGACATCACACACATCCATGCCCGAGGCAGGATTCGAACCTGCGACCGTAGCAGTCGCACGGTTCCGGACTGCGCGCCTAGAACCGCGAGACCACCGCGGCCGGCGGTGCATTATCCAGCTGAAATGTAGTGTTTCGCAGTGATCGAATGAAGGGTATAGCCACGGGTCGTAACACATCTGAAATATAACGTCCACTGTTGAGAAAGTGCCGTCAATGCGAACAAGAGGTGACCGAGGCGTGTAACCAATAGCACCCCATACCATCACGCCGGGTGATACGCCAGTATGACGAATACACGCTTCCATTGTGCGTTCACCGCGATGTCGCCAAACACGGATGCGACCATCATGATGGTGTAAACAGAACCTGGATTCATCCGAAAAAATGACGTTTTGCCGTTCGTGCCCGCAGGTTCGTCGCTGAGCACATCATCACAGGCGCTCCTGTCTGTGATGCAGCGTCAGGTGCAACCGCAGCCATGGTCTCCGAGCTGATAGTCCATGCTACTGCAAGCGTCGTCGTCGAACTGTTAAATTTCGTAATGCATGCATTACGATAAACCGCAATCGCGATAGGCTAAATGTGACCTTTATCAAAGTCGGAAACGTGGTGGTACCCATTTCTCCTCCTTACGCGAGGCATCACAACAACGTTTCACCAGGCAACGCCGGTCTACTGCTGTTTATGTATGACAAATCGGTTGGAAACTTTCCTCATGTCTCAGTTTGGAACCACATGACCGCTACGGTCGCAGGTTCGAATCCTGCCTCGGACATGGATGTGTGTGATGTCCTTAGGTTAGTTAGGCTAAAGTAGTTCTAGGGGACTGATGACCACAGATGTTATGTCCCATAGTGCTCAGAGCCATTTGAAACCATTTTTTCCCTCATGTGAGCTCGTTGTAGGTGTCG
Organism: Schistocerca gregaria; assembly: GCF_023897955.1. Classification (NCBI taxonomy): domain Eukaryota; kingdom Metazoa; phylum Arthropoda; class Insecta; order Orthoptera; family Acrididae; genus Schistocerca; species Schistocerca gregaria. The sequence goes on from NC_064921.1 coordinate 933,968,228, forward strand.
CCACCGTCGCCGACTTTGTGTGAATGCTCTGAAAAGCTAATCGTTTGCATATCACAGCATCTTCGACATGTCGGTTAAATTTCGCGTCTGTAGCACGTCATCTTCGTGGTGTAGCAATTTTAATGGCCAGTAGTGTAGTTTCAGCATGACGGAGCAGTGGCCTAGTTCGCACTCGCTTTTATAACCTTACTGATTAATAGTTTGGACAAAAATGAATTCATAGCGGTGGTCGTTTTCCACGGCCAGCTCGGTCACCGACACCAAAGGGCTTCTTGTTCGGGGGCGAGTGAAGAACCTACTATACGAGACTTCGGACGATGCTCACACGAACTTGGTTGTTAGTACTGTCGCAGCGGCGGAAGCATTACGCCAAACTGATTGGGTTTCTTGATTGTTTAAGACAGGCTCTACACTCTGCCTTTTGTGTTTTATGTTTTGGTGATGACATAAGACAGGCTTTTGCACTGCTGTGCAACAAATTTCTCAGAAACAAAACTGAGGTAACAAACCTGTATACAAATTATAAAAATGTCTTTAGGTATGTATGTATGTTCCACATCACTTCCTAAACAACTGGCCCGACTTGAACTACATTTGGTACACATATCAGTTGCAGCCTGGGAAGAATCGCTGTTGGGGTAATAACCAAATATCTGTGAGAGGTGTGGAGGTGAGGTTGGGAAAGAAGTGTAGCCCGCGACGTGCTAATACCCAGATTTTATTCATCCAGTATTTGAGACTGAGAGTACGTAGTGATTTGCAACAAACTTTGAACATAATTTCAAACTTTTACTAAACTTTTTCTCATTGTTGTTGTTGTTGTCTTCAGTCCTGAGACTGGTTTGATGCAGCTCTCCATGCTACTCTATCCTGTGCAAGCTGCTTCATCTCCCAGTACCTACTGCAACCTACATCCTTCTGAATCTGCTTAGTGTACTCATCTCTCGGTCTCCCTCTACGATTTTTACCCTCCACGCTGCCCTCCAATGCTAAATTTGTGATCCCTTGATGCCTCAAAACATGTCCTACCAACCGATCCCTTCTTCTAGTCAAGTTGTGCCACAAACTTCTCTTCTCCCCAATCCTATTCAATACCTCCTCATTAGTTACGTGATCTATCCACCTTATCTTCAGTATTCTTCTGTAGCACCACATTTCGAAAGCTTCTATTCTCTTCTTGTCCAAACTAGTTATCGTCCATGTTTCACTTCCATACATGGCTACACTCCAAACAAATACTTTCAGAAACGACTTCCTGATACATAAATCTATATTCGATGTTAACAAATTTCTCTTCTTCAGAAATGCTTTCCTTGCCATTGCCAGTCTACATTTTATATCCTCTCTACTTCGACCATCATCAGTTATTTTACTTCCTAAATAGCAAAACTCCTTTACTACTTTTAGTGTCTCATTTCCTAATCTAATTTCCTCAGCATCACCCGATTTAATTTGACTACATTCCATTATCCTCGTTTTGCTTTTGTTAATGTTCATCTTATATCCTCCTTTCAAGACACTGTCCATTCCGTTCAACTGCTCTTCCAAGTCCTTTGCCGTCTCTGACAGAATTACAATGTCATCGGCGAACCTCAAAGTTTTTACTTCGTCTCCATGAATTTTAATACCTACTCCAAATTTTTGTTTTGTTTCCTTTACTGCTTGCTCAATATACAGATTGAATAACATCGGGGAGAGGCTACAACCCTGTCTCACTCCTTTCCCAACCACTGCTTCCCTTTCATGCCCCTCGACTCTTATGACTGCCATCTGGTTTCTGTACAAATTTTAAATAGCCTTTCGCTCCCTGTATTTTACCCCTGCCACCTTTAGAATTTGAAAAAGAGTATTCCAGTCAACATTGTCAAAAGCTTTCTCTAAGTCTACAAATGCTAGAAACGTAGGTTTGTCTTTTCTTAATCTTTCTTCTAAGATAAGTCGTAAGGTCAGTATTGCCTCACGTGTTCCAACATTTCGACGGAATCCAAACTGATCCTCCCCGAGGTCTGCATCTACCAGTTTTTCCATTCGTCTGTAAAGAATTCGCGTTAGTATTTTGCAGCCGTGGCTTATTAAACTGATAGTTCGGTAATTTTCACATCTGTCAGCACCTGCTTTCTTTGGGATTGGAATTATTATATTCTTCTTGAAGTCTGAGGGTATTTCGCCTGTCTCATACATCTTGCTCACCAGATGGTAGAGTTTTGTCATGACTGGCTCTCCCAAGGCCGTTAGTAGTTCTAATGGAATGTTGTCTACTCCCGGGGCCTTGTTTCGACTCAGGTCTTTCAGTGCTCTGTCAAACTCTTCACGCAGTATCGTATCTCCCATTTCATCTTCATCTACAGCCTCTTCTATTTCCATAATATTGTCCTCAAGTACATCGCCCTTATATAAACCTTCTATATACTCCTTCCACCTTTCTGCCCTCCCTTCTTTGCTTAGAACTGGGATGCCATCTGAGCTCTTGATATTCATACACGTGGTTCTCTTCTCTCCAAAGGTCTCTTTAATTTTCCTGTAGGCAGTATCTATCTTACCCCTAGTGAGATAAGCTTCTACATCCTTACATTTGTCCTCTAGCCATCCCTGTTTAGCCATTTTGCACTTCCTGTCAATCTCATTTTTGAGACGTTTGTATTCCTTTTTGCCTGCTTCATTTACTGCATTTTTATATTTTCTCCTTTCATCAATTAAATTCAATATTTCTTCTGTTACCCAAGGACTTCTAGCAGCCCTCGTCTTTGTACCTACTTTATCCTCTGCTGCCTTCACTACTACATCCCTCAGAGCTAACCATTCTTCTTCTACTGTATTTCTTTCCCCTATTCCTGTCAATTGTTCCCTTATGCTCTCTCTGAAACTCTGTACAACCTCTGGTTCTTTCAGTTTATCCAGGTCCCATCTCCTTAATTTCCCACATTTTTGCAGTTTCTTCAGTTTTAATCTACAGGTCATAACCAATAGATTGTGGTCAGAGTCCACATCTGCCCCTGGAAATGTCTTACAACTTAAAACCTGGTTCCTAAATCTCTGTCTTACCATTATATAATCTATCTGATACCTTTTAGTATCTCCAGGGTTCTTCCACGTATACAACCTTCTTTCATGATTCTTAAACCAAGTGTTAGCTATGATTAAGTTGTGCTCTGTGCAAAATTCTACTAGGCGGCTTCCTCTTTCATTTCTTAGCCCCAATCCATATTCACCTACTATGTTTCCTTCTCTCCCTTTTCCTACACTCGAATTCCAGTCACCCATTACTATTAAATTTTCGTCTCCCTTCACTATCTGAATAATTTCTTTTATTTCATCGTACATTTCTTCAATTTCTTCATCATCTGCAGAGCTAGTTGGCATATAAACTTGTACTACTGTAGTAGGTGTGGGCTTCGTATCTATCTTGGCCACAATAATGCGTTCACTATGCTGTTTGTAGTAGCTTACCCGCGTTCCTATTTTCCTATTCATTATTAAACCTACTCCTGCATTACCCCTATTTGATTTTGTGTTTATAACCCTGTAGTCACCTGACCAGAAGTCTTGTTCCTCCTGCCACCGAACTTCACTAATTCCCACTATATCTAACTTTAACCTATCCATTTCCCTTTTTAAATTTTCTAACCTACCTGCCCGATTAAGGGATCTGACGTTCCACGCTCCGATCCGTAGAACGCCATTTTTCTTTCTCCTGGTAACGACATCCTCCTGAGTAGTCCCCGCCCGGAGATCCGAATGGGGGACTATTTTACCTCCGGAATATTTTACCCAAGAGGATGCCATCATCATTTAATCATACAGTAAAGCTGCATGTCCTCGGGAAAAATTACGGCTGTAGTTTCCCCTTGGTTTCAGCCGTTCGCAGTACCAGCACAGCAAGGCCGTTTTGGTTAATGCTGCAAGGCCAGATCAGTCAATCATCCAGACTGTTGCCCCTGCAACTACTGAAAAGGCTGCTGCCCCTCTTCAGGAACCACACGCACCAAAAAAATGATGTAATGAAAAAAGTTTATCGCGGACTATATTATCGCTGTTCATCCAGTAGAACTGCCGCATCGGGCATGTCGTTTTAATTTATTACTTCTTTACCACACAATGTATTCGCAACACATTTCGAAACAGTATACACACATACCATTAAATCTACCACCAAAATTATATCATTTTACAATACATATTGCGGAAGATATGACATCATAAAAACACAGGTGCGTGAAAAACTGCCGCATCATGCATTACATTTAAATTTATTTTTTCTTAACTAGTAATTCTATTTGCAACACGTTTTGTAACAGTAACCACATATGCTGCTGAATGTACCTACAAAATTACATAATTGTATGAAACACAGTTCATGAGAAATGACGTCATAATAACTGAGATGCATCAAAAACTGCCACAACGTGCATGACGTTTAAATTTATTTATTCGTAGCTAGTAATTCTATTCGCAACACAGTTTGGAGACAGTATCCAGATATTCCGCTGATTGTTCCTACAAAATTGTATCATTGTGCGACACATAGTTCAGGAAATAAGTCATCATAAACGTCGAGGAGCGTGAAAACGAACGGGCACGGCGAAATTCGCTAGAGATACAGCTCAACCTATGTTTACAGATATGTGTGAAATATGTTAAATACAAGTGAAATATATGTGACAATAGCGTACACTGGAAAAGACACGTGTAAAAGGCTCTGCCTAAATTCCTGCAACGATTTCAGCAAAGGCTTGTTACACATATACTGATGAGCCGAAACATTATGACCACCTGCATAATAGCTTGTTTGTCTCTCTTTGGAACGAAATTCATCACTGGTTCTGAGTATCAGGGATCCGACGGTTTGTCGGTAAATTTATGGACGTATGTGGCATTAGATGTCTAGGCACAGGTCGTGTAATTCACGTACATAACGGGCCGATGGTTTTCGTACGCGGTGACGGCGCGCGATAAAGACCCAGATGACTTCTATAGGGTTTTCATTGGGCGATTTGGTCACCGAGACATCAGCTCTATAATGCTCTCATACAACTGTAGTACGGTTCTGGCTCCGAGACACGGACAGTTATACTGTTGAAAGATGACATCGCCGCCGAGGAAGACATCAAGCATTAAGGGATGCAGGTTGTTTACAGCTGTTAGCGTGTCTTCGATTACCACCACAAATCTCATGCAAGCACAAGAGAATGTCTTCCATAGCACAATACTGATCGCGCCGCCCTGCGTCTATGGTGCGCTGCACGTTTCGAGCCACCGTTTACCTCGATGACGGCGTTTGTGGAAACGACCGTCGATTTAGTGTAGCAAACGTGTGATTCACCCGAAGAGCCGACATGTTTCCATCGATCGGAGGTCGAATCCCGATGGTTCCGCGCCCACTGCAGTCGTAATTGACGATGTCACTGGGTCAAATGGTTCAAATGGCTCTGAGCGCTATGGGAATTAACTTCTGAGGTCACCAGTCGCCTAGAACTTAGAACTAATTACACCTAACTAACCTAAGGACATCACACACATCCAATCCCGAGGCAGGATTCGAACCTGCGACCGGAGCGGTCGCTAGGCTCCACACTGTAGCGCCTAGAAACGCACGGCCACTGGATCAACATGTGAACACATAGGGGTGGTATCCTTCCTAGCTCCATGTTCAACATGTACTATGAACGTGCTTCGAAACACATTGCTGTTTCGGCAGAGATGCCACAGATCGCCATCTATTCTACTTTACAGAGCAGACAAGCCTCCGAAAACCACATCTTGTGAGGAGTCGTAGACGACCAACCATTTAGCGCCTAGTGGTAGATCCACTGTCTTTCTTCCTCGTTCTGTTCATGCTCACGATAGTAGCACGTGAACATTCGACTTGCCTCTCCTTTTTCGAGATACTCGTTCACAGACTCTGCGTAATAATAATCAGCCCTTTGTCGGAGTCGCTTATATCAATGGCTTTCTTCATTCGTAGCCCATATCTTCGCTAGGGTGATCCCCCATCAGTGTCTGCTTTTCATGTTATTGCATCACTTGCCTGCAGTGCCACCAGGCGGCATCAAACTCGCGGTGGGCAGTGGTCATAATGTTTTGGCTTATCATTGTACTACTTACTATCTGGATAGAAATACCGTGGGGGTAAGAACTAACAACCTTGCATTGGGGTACAGGTGATAATGTGGAGAGGGAAGGGGGTAGGAGGATTTGGACACTAATGCAGAGAGAGAGGAGATGGACAGAGAAAAGAGGAAGAGGAAATGAACTGAAAGGGAAGAGGAGGATATGGACAGAGAGAGGAGAGAGAAGAAGATGGACAGGGAAAGGAAAGAGGAGGAAATCGACAGAGAGAAGGAAGGGTAACAGATGGGCAGAAAGTGGGAGGGTTGGGGGGGGGGGGGGTTGTAGGATAGTGGAAGTGGAGGAGGAAATGGGCAGAGAAATGGAGATAGGATAGTGGAAGTGGAGGAGGAAATGGGCAGAGAAATGGAGATAGGAGGAGATAGAGAACTGGAGGACGGAGGAGAGATGGACTTAAGGGGCTGAGGAGGAGATAGAGGGGGATGAGGAGATTGTCTTAGAGAAGGCACTGATGGGTAACTGGGGATGCATAATGGGCAGAGACTGGATGGGGGACTGAGGTGGAGATGGATAGAGAGGGGGGAGGAGGAGATGTACAGAGAGAAGGGGGAAGGAGGATGTGGACTAACAGGAGACTGCAGTAAACACTTACTGTAGCAATGCCATGTACTCGGCTAGTTACATTATATAGCCCTGCAGGCTCACGTGTCGGTTGTTCTTGCTGGTAAAATCTTCTTAGTCGTTATGCCGTGTGCTGTTCTTCTTTAAACTTCTTCAGTTATCGACATTTAGATCACTGTAGTGGAATCTACTTCAGTACTTACTGGAGTCCGTGGACGGCTAAGAATTGTCAAATTGTGAAAAGACAGTATTCCCTTCACTTATAAAAGGATTGGAAAACTACTGACAGCAGATACTGAAAGAGTGGGGGAATACTAAATATTAGCCGGTCGTGGTGGCCGTGCGGCTCTAGGCGCTTCAGTCTGGAACCGCAAGATCGCTACGGTAGCAGGTTCGAATCCTGCCTCGGGCATGGATGTGTGATGTACTTAGGTTAGTTAGGTTTAAGTAGTTCTAATTCTAGGGGACTGATGACCTCAGATGTTAAGTCCCATAGTGCTCAGAGCCATTTGAACCATTTGAACTAAATATTATTGTTTACAGGAGGAAAGTCGATGTAGCAGTCGAAATATCGAAGAATAGATACAATTTCAGTAGACGACTAAAGGCCTCCGTATTTGTGGCTGCCCGCTGTCGCGGAAATAAATACTCAGCGCAGAACTTGAAAACTACTGGGAAACAACGGAGGCACCACAGCCTCAACAATATTTTAGACTGGAAGATCCCCAGTTCGAGTCTCGGTAGGGCATACAGTTTTAATCTGCCAGGAAGTTTAACATTTTGGACTCCTCCCCTCTTTCAGTATATGCTTTCAGTATTTACCCAATGGCGGTGACCTACCGATAGCAGTCAGAAGATTTTAATCCAGTAACTCCAATTCTCCATAAAAGTGCAGAAAAACAGATTTTATAAGTGAACGTGACACTGTTCAGCAGTCCGTGGACACCAGTGTAATCCTGAAGAGGATCCCAGCAGAGGGATCGAACCGTCGAGCACTGAAGGAGTTTGAAGAAGAAGATTTTATCATCAACCAAATTTACGTTATTACTCTGTAACGAGCTCCGTTGTGTCAAAGTCCTCAGAAAATATCCTTGAACAACTATGTAAATTGTGTCGGCCGCGTTTCAGTTCACCCCGTACGTAGCTGAAGTGGAGGCAGATATTCGACGACTATCTGTCGAAAATATGAGACAGCGAAAGAGCTTAAGAGTTGCTTCACGTTACGCAGAAGCAAGAATAAATCCCCCTTGCAGAGGAGAGAAAAAGAAATGACGCTCGAGAAAGGGGCTACTACCAGCGGGATGTTTCTGCCGCCCGCTTTCATGGCAGCGCAGTGTTTTACAGCGAGCCTTTGCGATGTTTACACAGACATTTTCGGGTCATTACTGACGCCAATGCTGCTCCAAGAGGGCCGGCGCAAATGGCCCATCAGGAAGTCGTTCCCAAGTCTGCCGGAGACTCCTTTGTCTGCTATCGCGCTGATCGCGGCCTGCCGCCGGCTACAATAACGGTCATTTTGTCGCCTGCTTACTGCCGCTATTAGTCTTTCATTTCTCCGTTCCGCCTCGACAGCCCAATGTAAACTCGGTTTATAAATGCCGCTGAGCCGCGGAAATACGTGTAAGTGGCATCTGCAGCGCCGCTGTTTCGCCCCTACGGCGTTTCGTGCCCTTAAGGGCCCCACGAAACTTTCAGGACACTGGGTGACTCGTTTGTTGACTTACTTGAACGGCTGTTGATAAATAGGGGTGCACTTAATCTTCGATACGATAGTGAAAAACAGTCACACAAATATTCTGTGTCGTTATTACGATTCACGTTTGGGTTGGGCTGGACTACGCTATGCACGTCAAAGGCCGTTTGCAGAGTTTTGTTTTAACCTTTCCTTGTTTACATATTTCTACGTCCTCTCTGAATAGACTCTTTTCCTGTCGTCAGACCAAGTTGCTACGGTTTTTCTGTCTGGCCAACTGTACAGTCGAGACATTTCTGTCTAAAAATTTTCTATATGGTATATCGAATTGTGTTATTCCTGCTTTCTTCAGTTCTTTTGCTGGATCGATTGGTTTTATTTATTTATTTATGCATTTATTTTACCTGGCAAGATTAGGGCCTTCAGGCCCTCTCTTACACCTAACTAGGCATACTCCGATTGAACGAGTTACAGTTTCTACATAACATTAAGGACGTATAACGTATTATGCGGTATTGATGTTAAAGAAAAAATAGATATTATAACAGTAGTACAATGATAATTATAACAATAAAAATAATTATAACAATCAAGAATAATAATGATAATAATAATAATTGTTTTATTGTTTGAATGTTAATTTCACTGCGACTTTCGTAGAAATCCACATCTTGTGTGGCCAATCTGGTCAGTTCCATTCTCTTAATATGCCCACGGAATTTTAGCTTGCGCTCTTTAATATTCCAGTAAATTTTGGTATACTTTTCAATATTCTTATTTGCCCACTGCATGTTCCTTCTTCAGTATAATTTAGACCTTAAAATTTTCTGACTACTTCCTTTTCTGTTTACGCTTAAGACGAGTGTTTCAGCCCCATGAATAAAACGAAATACGTGTCAATGTTAAGATCCTCTCCGAACTGCGCTTACTTTGGCGTTGAAGATTAAATCCAGCCTTACTTTACTGGAGAGTGTAAAACAACCGAAGGTCGAAAACAGTACATGAAGAACTCGAAATTTTTAATTACTTCTCAGTCCGATTAGTGCTAATTTCCTTGTACTATGAAACTTGTAAATATACTTACAAGTTCACCAGTCTTCATTAAAGGTATCTTTAACGATAATGTAAGGTTGTATTTATTAAATGGTTTTAATATTTATTACATGTTTGATAAGATTTTAATACGATGTAATTTGATGCTGGCTTACATGACCCAGAATTTTTCTTTCCAATAGACCTGTGCATAGATGTGGAATCAGAATCGAGCTTTTTCTATTATGGCTGATGCTACTTTCCAGGTGCTTTACTGGGTAAGACATATTGTCGTTGCAACAAGAAACCTGTATTTTTATTCTTCTTCTTTTACTTCGTCTTAAAAAATTAGTAAACGCTGTCTAGAATTGCAGTCCTTGTTCCATTAACAGCTCATTTTCCAACGACTGTATACCTCTATGTGATAATATCATGTTGTACTTTACATTATTCTTAGTGTATCTTCGGCCGTATTATCTTTGACTTAGCGTTGTGACCTCTTAGATCGCACTTTTAACCTGGACTACTTATGGTTGATTGAGTCTGTGCTATAACGCAGAGTATTTATGGTTCTTACGTTTTGCAAGTCATTCATTGTTGGGTTTGCCGTGTTTGAAAAGCATGAATGCGATGTGATGTTGCCTTTGTAAAAGATAAGATATTTTTCGTAAATATTTAACCTTTCCGTTTCGGATTTCATGTGTAAATTGTATTTCGTTTACGAAGTTCACTATTTTCTGTTGGTTTCGCTTTAGGTGTACAGTACAGAGAAAATGGTCCTATGACTGAAATCAATCTTGAATAAATTGAGTTACAGGAAAGCATTTTGTTCATCATGCATCTCAGCAAACATATTAATACTACTAACAATCGTCTAAAGAACATATTCGTATAAAATAAAATTAATAAACAACAGTAATTCGTTTATGATCACCTCGCTACACCCAGTCCACCAATTACGATTTGAAATACTGAAATAGTGTTTTCTGCAAGCGGCAGTAGATACAGTGTATGGCAGAAAAGGTTACGCTTCCAGAATACATGATCGGATGTCTATGGTCTTCCTACGCTTACACACCATTATTGGGTATCGCTGAGAAAGACACGGAAATGCGGTGTACTCGTGTCAGACAGTGTTATCAGCATGTGACAAATTTGAACGGACCACATTGTTCGTCTCCATTTGCCCATCTGGTAGGACTGAGCAATGTCAAGACTAATAGGGCATTCGGAAGAACGGTGGCCCTATGCTGGACTGTATGGGTACGTCAGGCCAAGCATACCTGTCGTCAAGTTTCAAGGCGATTACGTGCGACCATCACAATATATATTGTGCACCAAGCACATCTTCGCCTACCATCCGAGACGAAGTAATGGCCTCCCAGCAACATTACGTGTCACCCCGCACCATTGGTCGGAGACCAGCAGCAGCTTGTGCAGGCTGCCATTAGCACCACATCACGAACGGCTGTCTGTGGAGTGGGGCCGTGACCGGTAAACACGGACTGTTGATGAATGGCTTCGAACTGTATTCAGTGACGAATCGCGGTTCTGCACCAACACAGGGGAGCATAGTGGCAGAACAACTGAGAGAAAATTTGGAATACATTTCTCATAAATTTTCTCAGCATGTTATAGTCTTCGGTGGAGATTTCAATTTACCTGATATAGACTGGGACACTCAGATGTTTAGGACGGGTGTTAGGGACAGAGCATCGAGTGACATTATACTGAGTGCACTATCCGGAAATTACCTCGAGCAATTAAACAGAGAACCGACTCGTGGAGATAACATCTTGGACCTACTGATAACAAACAGACCCGAACTTTTCGACTCTGTATCTGCAGAAGAGGAAATAAGTGATCATAAGGCCGTTGCAGCATCCCTGAATATGGAAGTTAATAGGAATATAAAAAAAGGGAGGAAGGATTATCTGTTTAGCAAGAGTAATAGAAGGCAGATTTTAGACTACCTAACAGATCAAAACGAAAATTTCTGTTCCGACACTGACAATGTTGAGTGTTTATGGAAAAATTTCGAGGCAATCGTAAAATGCGTTTTAAACAGGTATGTGCCGAGTAAAACTGTGAGGGACGGGAAAAACCCAACGTGGTACAACAACAAAGTTAGGAAACTACTGCGAAAACAAAGAGAGCTTCACTCCAAGTTTAAACGCAGCCAAAGCCTCTCAGGCAAACAGAAGCTAAACGATGTCAAAGTTACCGTCAGGAGGGCTATACGTGAAGCGTTCAGTGAATTCGAAAGTAAAATTCTATGTACCGACTTAACAGAAAATCCTAGGAAGTTCTGGTCTTACGTTAAATCAGTAAGTTGCTCGAAACAGCATATCCAGACACTCCGGGATGATGATGGCATTGAAACAGAGGATGACACGTGTAAAGCTGAAATACTAAACACCTTTTTCCAAAGCTGTTTCACAGAGGCAAACCACACTGCAGTTCCTTCTCTAAATCCTCGCACAAACGAAAAAATGGCTGACATCGAAATAAGTGTCCAAGGAATAGAAAAGCAACTGGAATCACTCAACAGAGGAAAGTCCACTGGACCTGACGGGATACCAATTCGATTCTACAGAGTACGCGAAAGAACTTGCCCCCCTTCTAACAGCCGTGTACCGCAAGTCTCTAGAGGAACGGAAGTTTCCAAATGATTGGAAAAGAGCGCAGGTAGTCCCAGTCTTCAAGAAGGGTCGTCGAGCTGATGTGCAAAACTATAGACCTACACTCCTGGAAATTGAAATAAGAACACCGTGAATTCATTGTCCCAGGAAGGGGAAACTTTATTGACACATTCCTGGGGTCAGATACATCACATGATCACACTGACAGAACCACAGGCACATAGACACAGGCAACAGAGCATGCACAATGTCGGCACTAGTACAGTGTATATCCACCTTTCGCAGCAATGCAGGCTGCTATTCTCCCATGGAGACGATCGTAGAGATGCTGGATGTAGTCCTGTGGAACGGCTTGCCATGCCATTTCCACCTGGCGCCTCAGTTGGACCAGCGTTCGAGCTGGACGTGCAGACCGCATGAGACGACGCTTCATCCAGTCCCAAACATGCTCAATGGGGGACAAATCCGGAGATCTTGCTGGCCAGGGTAGTTGACTTACACCTTCTAGAGCACGTTGGGTGGCACGGGATACATGCGGGCGTGCATTGTCCTGTTGGAACAGCAAGTTCCCTTGCCGGTCTAGGAATGGTAGAACGATGGGTTCGATGACGGTTTGGATGTACCGCGCACTATTCAGTGTCCCTCGACGATCACCAGAGGTGTACGGCCAGTGTAGGAGATCGCTCCCCACACCATGATGCCGGGTGTTGGCCCTGTGTGCCTCGGTCGTATGCAGTCCTGATTGTGGCGCTCACCTGCACGGCGCCAAACACGCATACGACCATCATTGGCACCAAGGCAGAAGCGACTCTCATCGCTGAAGACGACACGTCTCCATTCGTCCCTCCATTCACGCCTGTCGCGGCTCCACTGGAGGCGGGCTGCACGATGTTGGGGCGTGAGCGGAAGACGGCCTAACGGTGAGCGGGACCGTAGCCCAGCTTCATGGAGACGGTTGCGAATGGTCCTCGCCGATACCCCAGGAGCAACAGTGTCCCTAATTTGCTGGGAAGTGGCGGTGCGGTCCCCTACGGCACTGCGTGGGATCCTACGGTCTTGGCGTGCATCCGTGCGTCGCTGCGGTCCGGTCCCAGGTCGACGGGCACGTGCACCTTCCGCCGACCACTGGCGACGACATCGATGTACTGTGAAGACCTCACGCCCCACGTGTTGAGCAATTCGGCGGTGCGTCCACCCGGCCACCCGCATGCCCACTATACGCACTCGCTCAAAGTCCGTCAACTGCACATACGGTTCACGTCCACGCTGTCGCGGCATGCTACCAGTGTTAAAGACTGCGATGGAGCTCCGTATGCCACGGCAAACTGGCTGACACTGACGGCGGCGGTGCATAAATGCTGCGCAGCTAGCGCCATTCGACGGCCAACACCGCGGTTCCTGGTGTGTCTGCTGTGCCGTGCGTGTGATCATTGCTTGTACAGCCCTCTCGCAGTGTCCGGAGCAAGTATGGTGGGTCTGACACACCGGTGTCAATGTGTTCTTTTTTCCATTTCCAGGAGTTTATATCTCTGACGTCGATCTGTTGTAGAATTTTAGAACATGTTTCTTCCTCGAGTATCATGTCGTTTTTGGAAACCCAGAATCTACTCTGTAGGAATCAACGTGGATTCCGGAAACAGCGATCGTGTGAGATCCAACTCGCTTTATTTGTTCATGAGACCCAGAAAATATTAGATACAGGCTCCCAGGTAGACGCTATTTTCCTTGACTTCCGGAAGGCGTTCGACACAGTTCCGCACTGTCGCCTGATAAACAAAGTAAGAGGCTACGGAATATCAGACCAGCTGTGTGGCTGGATTGAAGAGTTTTTAGCAAACAGAACACAGCATGTTGTTATCAATGAAGAGATGTCTACAGACGTTAAAGTAACCTCTGGCATGCCACAGAGGAGTGTTATGGGACCATTGCTTTTCACAATATATATAAATGACCTAGTAGATAGTGTCGGAAGTTCCATACGGCTTTTCGCGGATGATGCTCTAGTATACAGAGAAGTTGCAGCATTAGAAAATTGTAGCGAAATGCAGGAAGATCTGCAGCGGATAGGCACTTGGTGCCGGGAATGGCAACTGACCCTTAACATAGACTAATGTAATGTGTTGCGAATACAGAGAAAGAAGGATCCTTTACTGATTTATTATATGATAGCGGAACAAACACTGGTAGCAGTTACTTCTGTAAAATATCTGGGAGTATGCGTGCGGAACGATTTGAAGTGGAATGATCATATAAAATTAATTGTTGGTAAGGCTGGTACCAGGTTGAGATTCATTGGGAGAGTCCTTAGAAAATGTAGTCCATCAACAAAGGAGGTGGCTTACAAAACACTCGTTCGACCTATACTTCAGTATTGCTCATCAGTGTGGGATCCGTACCAGTTCGGGTTGACGGAGGAGACAGAGAAGATGCAAAGAAGAGCGGCCCGTTTCGTCAGAGGGTTATTTGGTAACCGTGATAGCGTTACGGAGATGTTTAACAAACTCAAGTGGCAGACTATGCAAGAGGGGCGCTCTGCATAGTGTAGTATGCAGACGGCTGGCTTGCTCGCCAGGTTTCGAGAGGGTGCGTTTCTGGATGAGGTATCGAATATATTGCTTCCCCCTACTTATATCTCCCGAGGAGATCACGAATGTAAAATTAGAGAGATTCGAGCGCGCACGGAGGCTTTCAGACAGTCGTTCTTCCCGCGAACCATACGAGACTGGAACAGGAAAGGGAGGTAATGATAGTGGCCCGTAAAGTGCCCTCCGCCACACACCGTTGGGTGGCTTGCGGAGTATAAATGTAGATGTAGATGTATATGGTGAGTATGGAGGCGGCCCGGACCAATTTTCCCAATGTTTTGAAAAGGCACATCGATATTACTGGTGACGTCATGGTGTGGAGAGCCAACGGGTATGACCTCTGGTCACGACTGATAGTGATTATGGGAACTATGACGGCACAGAGGTATGTCACGGACATCGTGCAGACTCATGTGTCACCTCTTATGCAACGGTATTTTGGTGGTAATTTTCAACATGACAGTGCTCGTCCGAACGTGGATCGTGTATCTACGACCTGCCTGCGTGATGCTGAGGTACTCCAGTGGCCAGTAAGATTCCAAGATATGTTCCCAATAGAGAGGATGTACGACTAGCTCAGATGTCAACTCCACCCTAGTGCTCGTGACCAAGATATCAAGGACCAGTTACAGTAGTTGTGGGCCAGCTTCTCTCAGGAGAGGGTACAGCATCTTCATGGTCCCCTTCCCAACTGAATCAGAGCATGAATCGAGTCCTGATAAGTATGACTTAAAGTTGTTTCAGGGGTCTGTGAAAGCACACTCCACCTGTAAAGGAAATCACAGACAAGGTGCGACAACTTCTAGAGTACCGTTGCAGTGTCTCGCACCCTTATCAAGTAAGCATGAGAGTAGACGTCGCGCGAATTCCAAGAGACGCTGTTATGATCGCAACAGAGAGGTGAAGGGCTTACGAAACTGTAGCAGAAACGATAGTGAAACTTAAATGGGAATGCTTGTGAGAAGGACGGCGCAGTTCGCGCTTGACGTTGTTGCGTGACTTTAGTGACCTGTACTGGAAGCAAACTGTGCGACTGTGCGATCCATTATGATGCATACATCGTACAGAATCGACAGAATAAAGTTGACTCCGGAAAGTATCTCATGCACCATGATGTAGGCAAGCCAAGTTACATCATCCCCCTGCGCTTTGGATGACATAGGTGGGGTTGCCTGTCTCAAGGTGCATGAGATTTTTTTTTTCTGGGCCAACGTTATTTTGCCCACCCTGTACTTCAATGGTTTTCATGCTTTCTCCGCGGCTCTCTTGAACTGAACACAAACACCAACGGTTCCTTCGCATATTAAATCCGGTTCCTGTTGTAGGGCAGGTAAGAAAATGACCAAGTATAGTTATTTATTTATTAACTGTTGACATAATACTTAAATGTTACTCATGAATAAGGTAAGAGTTCATACAGTTTTTTCGAGGCATCCGCATGTGGAGACCAGTGAGAGTTACTGTCACAAATTGCGGAAATGCGTTCAGCCGCCGTGTCGATGCCCATCTGTTGAACGCACCAAAACTTAAGTGGCCGACTTCTAACGAATTTACCACTTCGATCACTGACCGAAGAACCTCATGGAGGACAGGTCACACGCTTTTTGATGCCAGTTCTACTCGATGAACACACCAGTATTTTCGAAGTAGCATGAGTATCAGATCTTGCAGTCCGGCGTACCAGCCAGCCATACCACGACCTCCATTTGTGCACACGCCCTAACAGTTTTCCCAATTAATGTTGCTGTCTTCTGCAAAAGGATGTAGTACTTCAAAGGCGTCCTGCGGAAAAAAAGTCTTCTTGAAATTTGTTATAGTGAATGAACAGCAAATAAAAAATTAGATTGTGGGTGTTATTAGTTTCATCCAAGGAAATAGCTAAATTACGACTACCTTCGAATTTTTTTAATCTAACAATGTGTAATGTCGTCAGCCATATCGAGTATTCGTCGACTAATAGTGTTGTCTAACAAATGCACACTTGGCAACTGACTCACCTTTCATAATATATACTGTGTCCACAGCAATTGGTGAAACAAGGGGTGTGAAGTTTCTTTCTGTTTACTACAAACTAGGTAACTTTGTAAGGTAAAAGAACAGCATTTTGAAGTGAAAGTTTTTCTTTGTACTATCATTGCCTTTAACTTGTGGGACGGATATTTTTCACAAGACTACTGTGATTTGACTCCGAATATCGTTTCATTATATTAGGAAGCATGCTTTCAGAAGCTAGTACTTCGAAGCAAATGACGCACTACGATCGTTCTTCATTTCCGTCGACAGTACTCGTAAAATCAAAATTCAGTTGCCGTCATATTGAGTTGGTGCATAAGTTCGTAGGGTTTTCCTCAAGTTTAATAAACACAACAGACACACTTAACACAGACTTTAGTAGTCAAAAATACATCATAATTCGCTATTTACAACAGTCTGCCAACGCTGGGCTGGGGTAAATTTTAGATTCCGTTACTGTAGGAGTCGCGTGGTTTTGAGGCGAAGTAATCGTCGAGCCATGTTCGGTGCACTGTTTCATCCAGAAGATACGTTCGTTGAGGTTGTTCGACAGTGAGCGGGAAAGGTGAAAATCTGAGGGCACAAGATCAGGTGAATAAGGTGGATATGGAATGACTTCCCAGCCTAAATCCCCTATAGTGCTTCTTGTGAGTCTATCAGAACGCGGGCGGGCGTTATCGTGGAACAGCATCACTTCACGCCGTCTTCCTGGTCGTTGTTCTTGGACTGCGTCTGCGAGACGTCTCAGTTGTTGACAATAAATGACAGCAGCGATGGTTACACCTCGGGAAGCAATTCGTTGTACACCGCATCGTCAGATGTATAACATTATCTTTTACGGATGAGCGCAGGTCTTTGCACGGGCAGTTGCTCGTTTGTTTGGGCTCAACCATTCTTTTTTTTCGTATGTTAGTTTAACGACGCCATTTTTCATCACAAGTACGGAATAGGAATGGTCGGTGTTGTACACGAGCCACATGATGAAGAGGAAGCAGAGATGTCTCTTATTATAACACCTTCGTCCGCTACTGTTATACCGTAACCTCAAAGCTGGAGGCAAATTTTATCACGTAATTATTAGTCAAAGCAATTGTAGTATAAAGAAGCAGAGCAGTGTTACCCTGTGGAGGGAATTTTGTTATGTTGACCAATTTTTCTAACATTTTCCTATCTAACAAAAAAAGTAAACATAGTTCCCTAAAAAATTATGAATTGGGCATAGATTAAGTCTCTCTCAGCTAAATACCTTTCTACTTAGAGTAAAATTTAAATGAAATGCACTGACCAACACTTTCTCACTGATCTATGACTGAAAGCAGTTACTGTAATCATAACAAATGGTTTATCTATCAGATGTTTCCTACTAGTGAGCACAATAAACAAATTATAGGTCCTATTACACTAATGATATGCACTTTCCTGTACACATGGGATCCTTATTTTAGTCACTGGACTCGCATTCGGGAGGACGACGGTTCAATCCCGTCTCCAGCCATGCTGATTTAGGTTTTCCGTGATTTCCCTAAATCGTTTCAGGCAAATGCCGGGATGGTTCCTTTGAAAGGGCACGGCCGATTTCCTTCCCAATCCTTCCCTAACCCTAACTTGCGCTCCGTCTCTAATGATCTCGTTGTCGACAACCACCACCACCACCACCTTATTTTAGCAAACATAACCATGACCTGTTATTACAATAAGACACAAGTTAACATAAAACATCAGGCAATTACTCACCTGGTACAGTGAACAACAAGCTGTATTATTCATTTACTGAACAAAATTTTGTATCCTTAGTATGAGTAAGTATTCTATTAGCTTTGAAATAATAGCAAATTGTTTTAAGACCTAACTGAATTATCTGCTTCTATATTTTCGATAATTCTTTGAAAACCCATAGATTTGTAAGCAACAACCTTGACAGCAAAATTTACTTCAGCCAACAGTTACCATGGCAAATTATTTATCCACATTAATTTTAACCGAAACTTTTAATGTTTTAAAGAGGCCTTTTAATATAACACACTGGCCTTTGATATTCTTTCAATTAGTATACTCGGTAAGCACTCTAACATGGGAAGGACCCTGATTGGATAAGTGACTAAAGGTAAAAAAATCACGATAGGAATAAGAGTTCAGGTATAATTTACCTTATATTTGAGCACACTGAAAAATCCAATGAGCTGATTCTTCACTGTACAATTCTACTATTTCCTGGTCCCTTTTCAGTAATTGCGAAATGTGGTGGCGAGCGCATGTTGTTGGATGGAGTTGAAGATACACAAGCTCAACTCTGTCATTTCTTGGTGGCGAAGATAGATATTAATTTCAGAGTATTGCCAGCATATTACTCCATTAACCGAGGCTTTGATGCTCATTAAAACGGCACTAAAAGCCCCTCTCAGCACCAGCACAAATCACGACCTTTACATGAGCTGTCAGCGGTTCAGTAGCTCGTCGCCGACTGAATCTTTCTTCCACCTTTCTATCCATGCCAACCACATTTTGCGCGCGCTACACAGTTCCGTTCCCGAGGGGAACCACACCACCTTTTACATACAAAATAACTAAGAACCATAAGTGAAGACCAGCAATTACATAACAGCAACCAAATATATTAAATAAAATAGACCAGTTACACATATCGGTATTTCTACAAAGTAATTATTCACACAGAAATTACAATTATATGTAGTAAGTTTTGTCCCTTCCAAATGAGGCGAAGAATTTAAATAATAAAGACAACACATTACATATGATTAAACCACGAGACCAAAGTTTCTACGAAGAAAAAAATACACATTTTTATACAGTGCCGAATTAATCATAGAATAATTACTGAGATTCAACGATGGAATGTTGAACAAAACAGAAAGCAAAATGAATCAGCAAAAGGTACGTAGTGTCTAAGCTATGGTGTTACAATATGACCACGTACAGATTTTTGTTATTTTGACCCTTCCCCATAGCATACCGAAGTCTTACGATGGTGGAATGATCACTGTTCTCCATATGTGCCACTTCTCTAGTACAATGACGTGGGTCATTGTGGATTAATGCGTTTAAACTATCTTCATCAAACCCCGAAGCTCTTCCTCATTAAAACGAGAAAACAATTTTCTTTGATGCTCTGTTCAATGGCATTATACCAACACACGGAACAAATGTTTGTGGCTGCCTCCGCTGCTGACAGCCCTCTACTGAAATCAAACAGAATAATGTGTAGTAAATGTTCAGGATTCTTCACTTGAGTCCATTTTCTAGTGCCCACAGCTTAAACTCAAATAGGAACAGCAAACTATAAACACAAAATGACAGTAGATAAGTAAACACATAACAACCGGAATATCAACATGCAAAAAGAGAGAAGGATACGAACTTATGCACCATCCTAATACCCCATGTTTTACCGCTATTCGTGTCCTTAGAATTGTACGATACATTTGAAGTATCACGTTTTCTCCTCACGTTTAAAAATTTGTCCATACTGAGAGAAAAATACAAATCACAGAAGATATCGCAACTAGTGCACATGTTGTTCCTTTACTCTGAAAGCAAACAAGTCAATTTTTATTTTTCTGAAACAATCGCAACTCCCCTATCGCAAGGCCGCTAGGCTCCACTGATAGCCACTACAACGTTCTGGAAAACCCATCTGTATATGAAGAAAATAAGGTAGAAGAGATATGCTCAGTTATTATTCCCTTGTTCAATACGGAAATAGGATAGGAAATGAAATCTGTAGCATTGGAACGATGAACTTTCCGGCATGCGCTGTACAGCGACTTGCGGAGTATCTACACTACTGGCCATTAAATTGCTACACCAAGAACAACTGAAGATGATAAACGTGTATTCATTGGGCAAATGTGTTATGCTAGAACTGACATGTGATTACATTTTCACACAATTTGGATAGATAGATCCTGAGAAATCAGTACCCAGAAACAACCACGTAGGCGGTAACAACGGCCTTGATACGCCTGGGCATTGAGTCAAACAGAGCTTGGATGGCGTGTACAGGTACAGCTGCCCATGCAGCTTCAATACGATACCACAGTTCATCAAGAGTAGTGACTGGCGTACTGTGACGAGCCAGTTGCTCGGCCACCATTGACCAGACGTTTTCAATTGGTGAGAGATTTGGAGAATGTGCTGTCCAGGGCAGCAGTCGAACATTTTCTGTATCCAGAAAGGCCCGTACAGGACCTGCAACATGTAGGATTTCGCAGGAATCGAATGAAGGGTAGAGCCACGCGTCGTAACACATCTGAAATGTAACGTCCACTGTTCAAAGTGCCGTCAATGCGAACAAGAGGTGACCGACACGTGTAGCTAATGGCACCCCATACCATCAGGCCAGGTGATACGCCAGTATGACGAAGACGAATACACGCTTCCAATGTGCGTTCACCGCGATGTCGCCAAACACGGATGCGACCATCATGATGCTGTAAGCAGAACCTGGATTCATCCGAAAAAATGACGTTTTGCCATTCGTGCACCCAGGTTCGTCGTTGAGTACACCATCACAGGTGCTCCTGTCGATGATGCAGCGTCAAGGGTAACCGCAGCCATGATCTCCGATCTGGTAGTCCATGCTGCTGCAAACGTCGTCGAACTATTCGTGAAGATGGTTGTTGTGTTGCTAACGTCCCCATCTGTTGACTCAGGGATCGAGTCGTGGCTGCACGATCCGTTACAGCCATGCGGATGAGATGTCTGTTATCTCGACTGCTAGTGATACGAGGCCGTTGGGATCCAGCACGGAGTTCCGTGTTACCCTCCTGAAGCCACCGATTCCATATTCTACTAACAGTCATTGGATCTCGACCAACGCGAGCAGCGATGTCGCTATACGAAAACCGCAATCGCGATAGGCTACAATCATACTTTTATCGAAGACGGAAACGGTACGCAATTCTCCTCCTTACACGAGGCATCACAATAACGTTTCACCAGGCAACGTCGGTCAACTTCTGTTTCAGTATGAGAAATCGGTTGGAAACTTCCCTCATGTCAGCACTTTGTACTTGTCGCCACCGGCGCCAACCTTGAGTGAATGCTCTGAAAAGCTAATCATTTGCATATCACAGCATCTTATTCCTGTCGGTTAAATTTCGCGTCTGTAGCACGTTATCTTCGTGGTGTAGCAATTTTAATGGCCAGTAGCATATTTTATGTAGACGTGTCTGTACGTGCACAAAGATATTGGTAATTGTAATGCCTTCAGTTTGGTGAAATCGGCCTATTGTTACGGTGAAGTAGACGGGGCATATGATTTCCATAATTATGTGGCAGTTAGGGGCGGGCGGAGTGATGGCCCTCAGCAGCTGGTGATGACCCGGCGGTAAAAACAGAGCCGCAAATGAGACTAAACGCAGCGCGGAACAGCGCAGCCGCTGATATAGGGAGCGGAACATGTTGGCGCCACTAATTGCGTGTCCCGCGGGCGTAAATCCGTCTTGCACGCTTCACTGGCGCTAACGAGATCCATATTTGTGAGCGCCGCGCTGCGCTTTGCCAGCACCCATTTAGCCCGACACCTCACACCCCGCCTGCCCTCCATAGGCAGGCAGCAGCTGCCGCCTCTGCCTCCGCTGCTGTCTGAATGCTACATCCACACCTTCCTGCTTTCCTCGCGCTCGTTCCGTAATGAGGCGCGACCAGAAAAGACAATCCCCCTCCCCTACCACCTTTTCCACAATGAACGAAGTCCTCTGTTACGACCTCGAAAATGTGAAGTATCGTTTCAGAGTATTACGGTGTAGATTTATTCTACTGCTACCCCTTGCCCGCGACTTTGTCCGCGTGGATCTCGAATCTGCAAGAAGTTTGAAAATTACTGAACTTCATTGTCGGTGTGAAAAACGGATATAAAAATCTGAAGGTGAAGCTGTCAGAAAGGCGCAACGGTGAAGAATTGATGTTTAAGCACAGGAACACCATGAACTACCATGTAAAGAATGGCAGGTAACTCTAAGTATAGATAAATGTAAATTAATGCAGATCAATAGGAAAAAGACTCCTGTAATGTTTGAATACTCCATTACCAGTATAGCGTTTGACACAGTCACGTCGATTAAATATTTGGGCGTAACACTGCAGATCCATATGAAGTGGGACAAGCATATAACGGCAGTTCTGGGGAAGGCGGATAGTCGTCTTCGGTTCGTTGGTAGAATTTTGGGAGGATGTGGTTCATCTGTAAAGGAGACCGCTTATAAAACACTAATACGACCTATTCTTGAGTACTGCTCGAGCGTTTGGGATTCCTATCAGGTAGGATTGAGGGAGGACATAGAAGCAATTCAGAGGCGGACTGCTAGATTTGTTACTGGCAGGTTTGATCATCACGCGAGCCTTAAGGAAATGCTTCAGGAACTCGGGTGGGAGTCTCTGGAGGAAAGGAAGCGTTCTTTTCGTGAATCGCTACTGAGGAAATTTAGAGAACCAGCATTTGAGGCTGACTGCAGTAAAATTTTACTGCCGCTAACTTATATTTCGCAGAAAGACCCCAAAGATAAGATAACCGAGATTAGGACTCGTACAGAGGCAAATAGGCAGTCATTTTTCCCTCGTTCTGTTTGGGAGTGAAACAGGGAGAGAACATGCTAGTTGTGGTACAAGGTACCCTCCGCCACGCACCGTATGGTGGATTGCGGAGTACGTATGTAGATTTAGATGAAGTACCAGTACATCTGGATAGAGGAACAACCTATTATTGTATTTAAAAGAACTATGAAACTGTGAATCTTCTTAATGGTTGTCTCTTGGATTGAACAGAAACAGAAAAAAGATTATGCCGTTTTCCGGAATGTGTTATTACAACTCGACAAACTTATAAATCGTATAGTTAACCAATAAAGAATGAATTCAAGAAAGTAGTTAAATGAAAGAAGACCCTAACACGAAATCACAACAGTTGTATCACTTAAATTCTTTCGATAACATACGATGAAAACCTCTGCAGAAAAGTACGAACGTGATTTTTCGTGTCAAATCCGCAAACTTATCAACCATAATATATTTATAATGTCAGTCTGACAAAATTGTCAACAGTAGTAGTAGTGACAACTTGACAAACTTATCAACGATAGTAGCTATATTGATTTACGAATAAATTCATGAATGTCTATGGACAACGGGATTAAACTGTTAACATAATTATTATGACGATAAAACGTTACAAATTACTCGTTTTTCGGACTCAATAATTTCTATTCTGCGTTTATTAAGTTTAGTATTATAAAAC
Organism: Schistocerca gregaria; assembly: GCF_023897955.1. NCBI lineage: Eukaryota > Metazoa > Arthropoda > Insecta > Orthoptera > Acrididae > Schistocerca > Schistocerca gregaria. The sequence continues at coordinate 933,992,132 of NC_064921.1, forward strand.
GTCTGCTGTCCCGATTTTTTCCTTCCTATACAATGAAACGATCGTTAAGCGAAAGTGATTCGATCCACATAAATAATGCCAATTTTACTCATTTTCGTGGAAACCCAAGCTTGAGTAAGAATTTGGTTATGGCAAAATTATTTTCACAAAAAAGCACCGAAAGATTCCTAAGACAGTTTCCCCGTAGCTCCTATGGATTCCGATTCCCCCTGTCACGCAGTTGAGGGAAACGATTTGTATGTGTAGGTAAGTCTGCTTCTAGGTGACGTATCAAGATGTACAACATTTCAAGTTACACCTCCAACAATACAACTGTAAAAATCGCAACCAATACAGTGCAGTAGTTCATGCGCGATGCGCATACACACATACAAACATACAAACAAAAATTCTAAAAATAATTGTTTCGGCTTCTATTGATGTCATAAAGACCCCTCACATTAAATTTTCTTACATAGCTCCTATGTACAGACATAGGCCAGTTACAATTTCATTGTATGCAGAGACTTAACCGACACTGAGATTTATCAAATATTTCGTACAGTTTAATCTAAAAAGAGAACAAGGCTGTTCGAGCTATACTTACCGCCGAGGTCGTGGTGATAAGCGCCAGGTACGATCCCAGTTCGACGACTATCTGGAGGAAAATCGGCTACTGCTCTTCTGCTGAGATCTTCATGACGATATCTAAGATGGTTCTGTGATAGCAGCGTAAATATTCGTCTACGTGTGGCGGCGGGGTGGGTTCATTCTTTGCTCCATGCGCTTCTTGATGTCTGCCCTTTCCAGTCTGCTTTGGTAAATATTGATATAAAAGCAGCATTGCAGAAAATTCGGAACTCTAAGTAATTTGCACAACAAGATTTAAAGCTCCGTTAATTAAGGTTTATTGTCACCAAAAACAAGTTGTAAATGGCTATCTGGTCCGTATTTACTATCAAAACTGTCAGTGGTACAAATTATTTACTGTTTTTACTTCACGTTTTCGCACGAAAGCAGCCAGAATTGCACTATCCCAAACCGAATGATTTTCACGTCTTACACAGTCACTCACCCACAGCTGCTCGAAAGTTACTATATCAAGTCGTTCAGTGGGTTTCTTAGACAGAAGTGTTCGCCATAATGTCTCTAGATGTTCACGAAACATGGCGGATGGAGTTTCAAGTACGACCAGGAAGTTCACACACGCCAACCACTTCCAAACTAAGTTACTTGAAAAATCGAAACTTTCACTAAAATGATTAATTCTGTAGCTACTTTAAAATCATGATAAAACAAACGATAATACGTAGGAGATTGCTGAGCAAAAATTTATGTGGTGCAGTTCCACATTTGTCTTTAAAGTAAAACGTTTGTTGAGCAACTTCTAGAGCGACAGAACTGTAGTTTTAAGCACTATACAAAGCGTGAGAAATGCATATTTCCTATCGGCTGTGGTTTAGGCAGCCAATCACAAAATGTCCAGCCCTCAAACTCTCGTGGTAATTCCTAAGTCATTCAGTAGAATTGCCAAAAAAATTTCAGGCTGTTTTTTACACAAAAGCATGCACACTTGGACGTACATCACGATTCATGGTTGCACAAAACTATCCCAAACATACATTTTACATCAACACTTTATATATGTCCTTCAGACTGTCTCTCAATCTCCCCATAACACTAACAGAACAAAACACACTTAGATAATAATTCTGGAAATGGTTATTATTACGTTGGCAAGATATTGCAAGGAAAGCAAAAAAAAAATCAAAAAGTTGTATGAACTGATCTTTTGCTTATGGTTTCAGGTGACATTAGAAGTGAATACCTTACAAGCTGTTTTGTAGTACCAGAAAAGGTATTGTGCTTTTTATTTAAAATTTTGTATCTCCGAAACTGTTGAAGATACTGAACTGAGAGGTTTACAATACCTCTGTAGAATCAGTACAACCCTGTATATGCAGTATGAAAAAGTTTAAATAAAATTTAATGGTACGTCTTTAGAGTCACAGGGAGTATGCATAACGGATTGTATGAACGTGAAGTCAGCTCATGTTGCCTCAGCGGTCAGCGACAGGTTGTGCTGATGTGAGAAAACACATACACAGAAAACTGCTTCCTCTCTTGAGGCTACACGCCAAGCCACACGCTAAGATCGCTGACTTCACTGTAAGGTGTAAAGATTCGGAAAAATTTGTTACGTTACAGTATGCAGACAGGGAGCTCGGTCCACGATCAACAAGAATACAAATCAGATGTCTTAAGCATTCCGCCACGTCTCTCTAGAAGAAAGATGAGTATTAATGTACATTGATGCACCCGCGAAATTTAAACAATTTCGCCGCTTTCAGAATGAAACATTCACATTTTAGCGCAGTCTGCGATTTGTTTAAAATTTCCTGACAAATTAAATTGCGTGCTGGACCAGACCTCGAACTCGGAGCCTTACCGGAGTACTGACAAAATTAGAGTAATGTTGAAGTGGTCCCTAAGTAGCATACTGAGGTTAAAGGCAAGGTCCGGAGTTCCAGACCAGGTTTTAGATGGCCAGGAAGTAACACCGTTATTGTCGCTTCGGAATCCGAACGTAGTGACCATTTGATCATCGCGGATTAATTTTCTTCCTTACAGAAAGCGCAGTGCTACCTTAATCTAAAAGCGTGTAAGGAAGGGAAGAGAGCTTCGGCTCCGTAGTCGCTGCGTCTGTCGTGTAATCTCCGTACTGAGTGTTGTCTTACTGTAACTATTAGCATATTGGGTATCTGACGCGTAAAGGGAAACCGGGCACTATTTCCTTAACTCGATTATGAAATTTGCATAAGAACTATCACAACTTGATAGGCCAAATCAGAGAACGACATTTTGAATATAATGTAAGCTAGATATTACAGGAGAATCTCATTGACTGGAGTAGAATTGTCTTTAGTGATGAGTCCTATTCCGAATCGAGTCCCGATGACCAACGAATATCCGGCCGCTGTGGTCGAGCGGTTCTAGGTTCCTCAGTCCGGAACCGCTAGACTGCTACAGTCGCAGGTTCGAATCCTGCCTCGGGCATGGATGTGTGTGATGTCCTTAGGTTAGTTAGGTTTAAGTAGTTCTAAGTCTAGGGGACTGCTGACCTCAGATATATTAAGTCCCATAGTGTTCAGAGCCATTTGAACCAGCGAAGACGTGTCTGGAGACGCCCCAGACAACGGTGGTTACGAACCTGAGTGTTGTCCACCATACGGCCTGACAACCAGGAATGACGGTCTGCGATGCCGGTCCTTTTTACAGCATGACCGCTTTGGTTGCCATCGGCGGCACGCTTACAGCTCACCACAGCGGTGCGTCGACGATACTCTACGGCCCGGTTTGACAAGCCAACCTGAGTTTATATTTCAGGAAGATAATGCCCGCCCGCTCAGCGCGAGAGTTTCTGCTGCCTGTCTTCGTGATTGCCAAACCCTACTTTGGCCAGCGAGGTCGTCGTATCTCTTCCCAACTGAGAACGTTTGGAGCATTTTGGGGAGGGCCCTCCAAGCTGCTCAGGATCTGACGAACTAAGGCGCCAGTTGGACAGGATGTGACACAGTATCCCTCAGGCGTACATCGAACAACTCTATCAATGCAAAACCGAACAACTGCTTGCATAAGGGCCATAGGTGGACCAACGCGTCATTGAATACCTCAATTTGTGCAGCTCTTTCTCCTGGATAATCATCCAATTTTTCTGAAACTATAATCATGTGTAAATGATTTGTCTTTACATGTTCATTCACATCTAACGATTATGGTCCCATTCGGGTGATTTCTTTTTGAAGCGTCCTTTTTTTTCTTATTTGCTGGTTTTGGGTATACTATTAGATATACGGGATTTGCGTAGCCCATCAAATTTCTAGTGTTCAAAAGTCGTAATATATATAATTTTGTGACATCCAATTAAACAAATTTCCTTTTTCTGATGGACACACTTCCAGATCGTCCGCTCAAAACTCTGGCATTTCTCCCCCCACATCCACCACTGATGGCGGTTCACCTCTAACTGCCCAACGCTACGCGCTGTTCACATCCAACTGCCCAACACTACACTAGCGAATATTCCAGCAATGAGTCCAACCAACCACAGATTGCACACAGCACAGTCAGCGATTTTCATACACAGCACTACGTGGCATTATCAACATAAAAACTTAAACAGCCTACTTACAAAGGCACTGATCACTGTGGTTACACAGAGACAGGATTTTATAGTTCGTGTAAAACAATAAAAAGCTTTTAAGTGTATTAAAGTGACTGCATTCCATATGAAAAAGAAACAAAGCTCCTGGCAAATTAGTAACGTTTGTCTGACTGCGACTGGAATTAAAAACTTCGCCTTTACCGGGCAATGGTCTATCAATTCAGTTATCCAGGCATGAATTATACCATCCCCTGTCATAGGTTTACGCCTGCCAGTACCTCTCTTCTATCCAGCTGTGAGGACGCGTCCTGACTGGTCCTGATTAGCTCAGTTGCTGAAACGTTGCCCGCGAAAGGATAGCTTTTGGCTCGATTTCCGGTCAGGCACAGAGTTTTAATCTGGCAAGGAGTTTCAAACCAAGCCACACTCCGCTTCAGAGTGTAACATTTTTTAAGGAAACCAGCATTTCCCTGGCGAATACAATGAGAAATTCAAGCAGACCTTTGATGAAAAGTATTACATGTACAGAGGAGAGGATGCATTCAGTATACCACAACATGTCAAGGAAATCTCATATCTTACAGTTTAGCACAGAACTTGCAAGCTGAAATCTACTTCAAGAGGATGAGCTGAAATCTACCTCAAGAGGATGAGCTAGTTGGTACTTAACTTCCATGGGAGATTTGGACACTGCTCCATCAGATACGAGATGGACTAGCACAACTGAGTGCTGACTTCGCAAACAACCCCTACTTCCAAACGCGGCTTGGGAATGTTTGCAGCTGCAAACACCTACGGTAGGTGTTTGCCTACTAGTTGTTTGGGTACTGATATGACGTCTTAATACTGCTAGTTTCAGATACACCTATGACGGGACTAAGTCTCCGAAACCGTGGTACAGTATAGCGACTTCTGTCGTGCGAGACCTCGATCAGCAGAAATATTTCACAGCTGCAGTTTATTTACAATAAATGAAGAGCGCTAGAATACTTTAGAACAATAGCAAACTAGCGCTTTTCATTTATTATGATGTTGTTCTTCCAAGAACCGACGAAAGAAAAATTGGGAATATGTGGCAAGGTCTTACGGGACCAACTGTTGAGGTCATAGGTCGTTAAGTTTACCCACTACTTAAACTAACTTACGCTAAGGACAACACACACACCCATGCCCGTGGAAGGACACGAACCTCCGACGCAGGGAGCACGGACCGGGACAAGACGCCTCAGTCCGCGCTGCTATCCCGCGTGGCTTTGACGGAAGATTCTACATCTACATCTACATATATATTCCACTAGCCACCAAGCGGTGTGAGGCACAGGGCACAATTCGCGCCAAAGTCATATTTCCCCCCTTCTGTTCCACTCGCGGATCGCGCGAGGGAAAAACGACTGCCTGAACGCCTCAGTACGGTCTCTAATTTCCCTTATCTTTAAATGGTGATCATTGAGCGAATTGAAAGTTGGTGGTTATAATATATGCTCTACATACTCGGTGAAGATCGGATTTCGGAATTTAGTGAGCAGCCCCTTCCATTTACCGTGCCGTCTATCTGCAAGTGTGTCCCACTTCAAACTTTCTATGAGAGTTGTAACGCTCTCGCCGTGGCTAAATGTGCCATTCACAAATTTTGCCGCTCTTCTTTGGACCTTCTCAAACTCTTGAATCAGGTACGGATCCCATACAGATGAACAATATTCTAAGACTGGACGAACTAACGTATTATAAGCTATTTCCTTTGTTGAAGGACTGCATCGCTTCAGGATTCTACCAATAAACCGGAATGTAGAGTTTGCCTTATCCTTGTGTTACCTCATGATTCCATTTGAGATTATTTCCAATAGTCACACCCGGATACTTGACGGATGTTACCGCTTCCAAAGACTGGGCATTTATTTTGTACTCGTACATTAATGGGGATTTTCACCTTGTTATACGAAGTAGGTTACACTTACTAATACTGAGAGATAACTGCCAGTCATTACACCACGCATGTATTTTCTGCAAATCCTCATTGATTTGTTCACAACTTTTCTGTGATACTACTTTCCTGTAGTCTAAAGCATCATCGGCAAACAGTCAAATGCCGCTGTCAATATCATCAACCAGATCGTTTATGTAAATCGTAAAAAGCAGCGGACCTATTACGCTGCCCTGGGGCACACCTGAAGACTCGCTTGTTTCTGTTGAAGTCACCCCGTTCAGGATGACATACTGCTCCCTGTCTGTTAGAAAACTTTCTATCCAACCGCATACGTCGTCGGATATATTCAGTTAATACGTAGTTGATTTGTTTACGATGAACAACTTGTAGAGCAGTTGTGGGTGTCCGCAAATAAAAATTTATGTGAACATTGTTGCGAAGCACCTGCATTCCTTCATGCTTAATGACTCCCCAGCGGCGATGACACTTGCCACCGGAAAGTCTCGCATGGCCAGATTTGCGCCACAGTGATTTGATGTGCGTGATACTCAACACACGCTGGCCACCAAATCTGCTTGGTCTGATCCTGATGGAGCACATCCGGGATGCTATCGCATGCTAGCTCCCCGCGTACTACATGTCTGCCTGTAATTTTCGGGAATTTCGTGATTTGTGCGGAGGCATCTGATGTGACATATTCCCAGAAACCTGCTAAGGACGTGTGGGGGAATAGTTAATGTGGAGCAGCGCTATTGGAAGCCTACACTTGAAGCTTTTGCTTGGGTGAAGCCGGGGCCAGTGAGATATACGGGCCCTGCGACGAACCTGTGCTTCGGGAACGCTCGCCTCCACGCAGGGCTCACGGGAAATCAACATTTAACTGAAATGGTACCGACGAAAGGTCTTAAATTTATCATGTGCTATCGAGAGCTTGCATGCGTTTAAACGTGCAGTCCAGAATTATTAAACTCGTCTGAAATACACTGATGCTCATAAATTAAGGATAATTGCAGAATGTGGTGTCACAGAACGTGGCACTACACAAAACTTGCGCTAATAGCATAGGCGCATAGGGAACACATACGGCATAGATATGTAACTCCACGGTGTTGGTGATAAGTTATGAAAACCGTCCCGAAACACATGTGCTACAAAACGCCACTGTTTCCTGCGCATGTACCTCGACATCAATATGAGATATCACCATGCACACGTACGCAGGCCGCACAACGGGTTGGCATGCTCTGGATCAGGTGGTCGAGCAGCTGCTGGGCTATAGCCGCCCATTCTTGAAACAGTGCCTGTCGGACCTCCTGAAGTGTCGTAGTGGTTTGAAGACGTGCAGCGACTCGTCGACCGAGAGCATCCCAGACGTGTTCGATGGGGATTAGGTCTGGAGAACAGGCAGGCCACTCTATCGCCTGATATCTTCTGTTGCAAGGTACTCCTCCACGATGGCAGCTCAGTGGGGCCATGCGTTATCATCCATCAGGAGGAAGGTGCGACCCACTACACTCCTGAGAAGGCGGACATACTGGTGCAAAATGACGTCCCGATACGCCTGACCTGTTACAGTTCCTCTGTCAAAGACATGCAGGGGTGTACGTCACCAATTATAATTTTACCCCGCACCATCAAACCCCGACCTCCATACACGTCCCTTCAAGGACATTAAGGGGTTGGTATCTGGTTCCTGGCTCACCTCAGATGGAAACCTGGCGAGAATCACTGTTCAAACTATACCTGGACTCGTCCGTGAACATAACCTGGGACCACTCTTCCAATGACCATGTACTGCGTTCTTGACACCAGGCTTTACGGGCTCTCCTGTGACGAGGGTCAGCGGAATGCACCTTTCAGCTCTCCGGGTGAATAAACCACGTCTGTTCAGTCGTATGTAGACTGTGTGTCTGGAGACAACTGTTTTAGTGGCTGCGGTAAGGACCCGAGCAAGGCTACCTGCAATACTCCGTGGCAGTCTGTGGGCTCTGATGGTGAGATATCGGTCTTTTTATGGTGTTTTACACTGTGGACGTCCCGTAATGTAGCGCCTGGACTCGTTTCCTGTCTGCTGGAATCGTTGCCATAATCTTGAGATCACACTTTGTGGCGCACGGAGGGTCCGTGCTACGACCTGCTGTGTTTGGCCAGCCTCCAGTCGCCCTAGTATTCTACCCCTCATAACGTCATCAGTCTGGGTTCTGTGAGACATTTTCAACACACAGTCATCATTAGCACGTCTGAAAACGTCTGCACACTTACTCGCTGCACCATACTCTGACATGCACGAACACACCTCTGCGTATGTGGACTGCTGCCAGCGCCACCGTGCTACGACCGCAGGTCAAATGCACGACATGGTCATACCCCGAAGTGATTTAAACCCGCAGACCGCCCACCAGAACGTTGTTTCGCCATTTTTCAGCATTATCCTTAATTTATGAGCATGAGTGTAGCTACGCGCTCCCCGTCGGAGACGGCTGCTGCCACTCGTAAGAGCCCTCGGTGTCACGTGCTTTGACGTACGCGCCAGGGCCTGTCTCTCTCGTGGGCCTCGGGACGCGCCTCTACAGCTGTCCATAATTGTATATGTGTTGCCGGTGCTGGGTTTTGTGCACTAACTGAGCTCTCGATTATGTCCCATTAATGTTCTATGGGATTCTTGTCGGGCGATCTGGGTGGCCGAAACATTTTCCGGAACTGTTCAAGAATGTTCTTCAAACCACTCGCGAACAGCTGTGGTCCGATGGCATGACGCACTGTCATCCATAAAAATTCCGTCGTTCTGTGGGAACTTGAAGTCCGTGAATGGTTGCAAATTGTCACCAAGTATCGGAACAGAACCATTTCCAGTCAATTATCGTTTCAGTTGGAGCACAGGACCACGTCCATTCCATGCAATCAGAGCCCGGACAATTACAGAGCAATCACCAGCTTACACAGTGCCTCGATAAAAACTTGGGTCCATGGATTCGAGGGGTCTGCGCCACACTCGAACCCTACCATCAGCACCTACGAACTGAAATTGGAACTCATTTGACTAGGTCACTGTTTTCCAGTCATCTGGTGTTCAGCCGATATGGCCACGAGCCCAGGCAAGGCGCTGCGTGCCATGTCCTTCCGTTAGCAAGGCAAATCGCGTAGATCGTCTGCAGCCATAGCCCATTAGCGCAAAATTTCGCCGCTCTATCCCAACGGATACGTTCATCGCAAGTCCCACATTGATTTCTGTGGTTGTGTCAAGCAGTGTTGCTTGTCTGTCAGCACTGACAACTCTGCGCGCTGCTCTCGATCGTTAAGTGACGGGCGGTCTAAGGCGTCTTGTCACGGTTCGCGCGGTTCCTCCCCATCGGAGGTTCGAGTCCTCCCTTGGGCATGGGTGTGTGTGTGTCGTCTTTAGCGTAAGTTAGTTTCATTAGTGTGTAAGCCTAGGGACTGATGACCTCAGCAGTTTGGTCCAACAATCCTTACCACCAATTTCCAATTTTCATTAAGTGAAGGGCATCCACCACTGCGTTGTCCCTGTTGTGAGGCAATGCCCGAAATTTGGTATTTTCGGCGCACTCTTGACGCCGCGGATTCAGAATACTGAATTCCCTGACAATGTCCGAAGTAGAATGTTCCATGCGTCTACCTCCAACTCCCATTCCGTTTCAAAGTGTGTTAATACCCGCCATGCGGCCATAATCACATCGGATACCTGTTCACATTAATCAACTGATTACAAGTGACATCTCCGTCGGTGCACTGTCCTTTTATACCTTGTGTACGCGTTACTACCCCTATATGTATACTGGTAAGTGCATATGCCGCCCCATGATTTTTGTCACGTCAGTGTAATGCGTGCTTCCTTATAAAGACAGAGATTCCTAAGGAGCCTTGCTCTTCCCCTGTCGAGTCGGGCATTGAACAATCTCAGACGAAAGAAACTCTCTTTCTGTCTGTTAAAAACGGGTGAACATAATGGTCATAAGCCGATGATATACTACCTCATGCATCTCCACCCTACTTCCCCCAGTTGGATTCTCTACCATCACATCAAATTCTCATCCCTCCTCACTCGCAGTGAACGCCTCCGCATATCCTGCACTATCTGCAAACTATACTGGTGTGCAAAACTTAAGAACGAAGTTACGATGAAATGAATACCCCTAGCTGCATACAGGCGTTGATGTAAGTCAACGAAGAGAGTTGAAAATGTGTGCCCCTACCGAGGCTCGAACCGGGGATCTCCTGCTTACTTGACAGGCGCTCTACCCATCTTTTTAATCTAATTTTGTTCGTTTTCCTTCGTTGTATCTGCTCGAGGCGGACGTCACAAGACACCCGTCTCAGTTCATCGTTGATCCATTAATTCAGTTATTTTTTTTACAGAGGGCAGCTAACCCTCTGACCGAACATGCTGAGTTAGAAGATGGTGTCTGTTCTTTCGGAGATGTCCGAAAGAACAGATACTATCTTCATATATATAAACTTAAGGTCGACAGTAGCTTACGCACGATGCGTCACTGCCAAGTATCATAACTCGATGAAAGTTGGACCATATGAAAAAAAACTATTACATTACCATAGCAAGGAAAGTAACTGAAAGAAATACGCAATGAGACAAACAGAAATACACTTTTATTCAAAAACATAGGTACCCTCAAGTCACCGCGATTTATGATGGCCCCATGATTATCCCTAAAGGAGGGACATATTTCTTAATAGCTTTGTGATCACTAAGGACAGGAATGCATACCCTAAAACGTGCTCAGATGCTACCCGCAAGGTTTATATGCAGTTGCTGCGGTTTGGCCGTTTCCTTCCTTCACCACCGCGCTTTGCAGCTGCTGGGTTGTTGGTGGTGCACGTTCACGTCCTGCAATACGGTCCCCAACACAGCCCCCACGTTCTCGGATGAGATTTCAGTCAGGGAACGGCCAGGCTAGTCCATTTGCAGAATATCCTCTCGTTCGCCGGCCGCGGTGGCCGAGCGATTCAAGGCGCTTTAGTCGGGAACCGCGCGACTACTACGGTAGCAGGTTCGAATCCTGCCTCGAGCGTAGATGTGTGTGATGCCCTTAGGTTAGTTAGGTTTAAGTAGTTGTAAGTTCTAGGGGACTGATAATAGATGTTAAGTCCCATGGTGCTCAGAGCCATTTGAACCATTTTCTTCCTCTCGTTCCAGGAGTTCCTCCAGCTGCAATGTTCGATGCGGTCGCGCATTGTCATCCATAAAAATGATGTCAAAGCCGAATGCACTTCTGGAAAGATGCTCATTGGGAAAGTGTACAGTGTCACCATAAAGCTAACCAGAGAGTTTATCGTCTAAAAGATTTGGAGGTCAGCATGCCCATGCAGCAGCATGGCTACCCACACCATAACGCCTAGACCACAAAAATGATCATGTTCGACCACATCCCTGGGTGTGTAACGTATTCTCATCTCTAGCCATGTGAGGGTACGTGCAGAATCAGTACTCGGGCTGGTGTCGCTGAACGGAACACAACGTTGAGGTCGTCGGGCAAAGAGACCAACATCATGCAGTCGCCACGTGGAAAGTGGTGCGTGAGGTTCCATGCGTAGGAGTCGTATTAAATGTGGTTGCAAATACAACCGCAGTTTCACATGGTTCTCTTGTTGCCTGCTGAACAATGCATCGGTCATCTCTGCTGCATCTGACCGAGGCTAATCGCCTCCTCTCTTTCGCGGAGCAGAGCTTGTGGTTCGGAACGCTCCCCGTGCATGAGAAACAATGATGTGAAGAATTGCCAACTCCTGTGATACATTGGTCACATCTCGTCTTTCTCCGAGTTTCCCGGTGATTATTCCCCGCGTGTGGTCATCCAAATGTAGTTTCCGGGCGATGTTGTGATGAAGAACGCCACCACAGTAGAGCGTAACTGCTCGCTAACTGAAACGAACTGCCTTCACACGTACTGCACCGTGTCACGTGGCCAGCGCAAGTTGGAGCTATAGTCACGCTGACCGCATGACATGTGACTTTCGTCTTTCTGAGCAGGACTGGGAGACTTCTGGCAACATTCTCTCGCATTTTCATTCGTTTCCAGTAGATAGATGATACGTTATGTTATTTTATTTCTGCGGAGACCTAACACTCGCAGCTGCAGTGAGACACAAGAAGTGCGCCATCTCGATATATGAGGAAGGGCTCGAGACAGAGAGAAAAAAATGATGGTACAAGAGGTGCCCAAGGGGAAAGAGCAAATCGTAGAACGTAATACATCCCAGCTATTTTTTTTGTACGTACAGCTGCATCCAGGCACCGGATCTCTAGTGATCGGCCACTGGTTTGTTATGGAGACGGGGCTCGTTTCCTCAATACCTGATTTATTTTCCGCGGCGCTTTCCACGCGTCGTCCGTGACGCTGCAATGCGTGACAGATGCGTGTCTGCCCCTGCAGCCGGCGGCGTCGCCATACACTACGCCGTCCGCCCCGTGCCTTCACTTCCGCAGTCCGATTACGTATGTCAGGCGCGATCGCTCCGCGCATCGCTCGCCGGCCGCTTCGCTTTCTCTCTCCGCCCATAATTCACAGTCTAGGAACTTCCGCGCCATTAGAATTTATTCGGTGAGCGAATGCATTTTCGAAGCAAATCGATATCCTCCCCTTTTTTTTCATCTGCTCGGCTTGGAATTTAACGCTTCAGCGGTGCCGTAACGTGCAACAGCATTCGGAACTCCTGAAAAAGTCGGTCGTAATTCGCTAGTGCATCTGTCAGTTTGTTCAAAGTATCAACCTCCATCCGAAGCCTTGATTACAAAAATAAATGAGACAACGCTGGACCAAACGGAATGAACCCGTTTCTTCTCTGTTTTCGAATGGTCCGTTATCACATACCGCTACTCTCTTTAGAGTTTCTTAGTAGGCAGGGCTCGCACAAAATACTTATCACCGGCGCGGGAACATATTCTCAATGTGACCGTGTAATATCTCTTTATATTCGATGAATTTTTCTGATACAATTCTACCCTTGAATGACGTTTACTAATTTTCTACCTTCATACTCGCAGAATCCATGCGCAAAGTAGTTTCATACAATAGCTATGCCACGAGCTCATAATTATTCATTGTAGTACTTTCTCTGGTGGTTGTTAAAACAAAAACTTCCAATATGGTCTTCGTGCCGATTAGCCTGAGCATTGTTTGAAGAATTGTAATCTGAATATTGAGATTTATGACAAAAGGTATATTGCTCCTTCATACAAAAGGTCTGTAATAATTTACATTATTTGACAGATGAGAATTAATGATATTCATCGATATATTGCTTAGTTGTTAATCAGAAGGGAACTTCCGAAAGACCGGATACGAACCTGCATTTAATAATCCAAGAGCTCCATTACTTCTTCGGAAGGTTAAACTTCATCAAAGCCAAACATCCGCTTGATCTGAGGTTTCCCGACTGATTATACAACGCTCCCAAAAATACGAGGCATTTTATTTGTACAGATTAGCAGACTGGCGCAAAGCACGAGCCTGCAGAGAAGAAGAATCATCGCCAGATTTCATTCTAACAAGTAAAATTTCTGAATCATTTTGAGTGAGTGAGCTATGATTGTGTTTCCTATTATGAATGATTGATTGCTCGAACGAATTGAGAACTACATAACTACATAATTACGTAGATAGGAGGAAAAATTACAAGCGATGGACGAGTCCATCCAGTTGCTCTGCAGGAGTGGCCGCCTCGCTTGACAGCCGCCTGCCATCCTGCACACTGTGGCGTTCTCATTGCTATCTTGTCCGCCCCTGGTAGCTGAGTGGAGGGGCCGCTCCCGTCCTTAACACGCAGTCTCTGAGATATTCTCCGACCAGCTTTCTCGATCCCCCAATCAATGTGGCACCTATTCTCCATTATTGTACCAAGTCGCCAATTGTTTCATAGAACTCAGCTACTTCGGGCAGATCTTCCAGTCACCTGTCCTCTCCGTACAAAAGACTACTATCGTTTGTTTATGCTGTCCAGCCTTTGCGACCCCATGGTGCTACAGCACCCTGACATTAACTGGCGAACGGTTTGGGGGTGTGTGCATACACCCTTCTTACCGTCTTCTGTGTCTGCACTCTGGTATGTTTTAGTCTATGGCAAATTCCCGACTAATAGTTGACTCTATCGCATAAGACAGGCCACCTCCCCACTCTGCTCTGACTGTCAGCTCGAAGACACCGACGAGCACCGTCTTACGTGCCCCCTAAAACGAAACCTTTGGCTCCTCATCCAACGAATTGTGGGGTTTTACCTCCGTACCCCGTCCACGACGGTAACCCCAGATTTCTTGTCGTTGCCCCAGACATTTCACTACTCTCTTGCTAAGCACCATACACTGATCTGGTTTCGAGGACAGGCTTTAGAATACCTCTTTGAAAGTGATCCGCACACAGTCCTCGACTTCTGGTACAAAGTTGTGACCGCGGATAGCACCCTCACCCGAAAACCATCTTACCGACAAACTTTTGCCGGTTATCTCCGCAGCGTCTTCCTTGACGCCCCTCAAAGCTGGGATGTGCGATGCGAACCCGTCCCATGATGCAACTCCCTTATCCACGTTCTCATGCATCGAAAAAGAGAGAGAGAGAGAAGAAGACAGAATGTGTTATACTTTGTTGAATTTAATGTTTTTCCAATATTTTTGTTAAACTAAAACACGTTTGTATATGTTTAAATTGTACCTCGAAGAACTGTTTCAATTGTGGACGAGCTCAAAAATGGTTCAAATGGCTCTGAGCACTATGGGACTTAACTTCTGAGGTCATCAGTCCCCTGGACTTAGAACTACTTAAACCTAACTAACCTAAGGACGTCACACACATCCATGCCCGAGGCACGATTCGAACCTGCGACCGTAGCGGTCGCGCGGTTCCAGACTGTAGCGCCTAGAACCGCTCGGCCACCCAGGCCTGCGGCCCGGACTCGATTCCCGGCTGGGTCGGAGATTTTCTCCGTTCAGGAACTGGGTGTTGTGTTGTCCTTATCATCATCATTTCATCGCCATCGACATACAAGTCACCGAAGTGGCGTCGACTCGAAAGACTTTCACCAGGGGAACGGTCTACCGGACGGGACGCCCTATACACACAGCACTTCCATTTCCATTGCTATCTTTTTACTGCATAGAGTGATATCGTAGCTCTGCGCACCATAGGTGCAAGGCTGGTTCCTCCTTATCATGTGCTTATCATATGTGTTTGAATGTATGTAATTTCATTGAATTTTTGTCAGCAGCGTAAGCAAAAATCTCATTAAATGTTGTACTTGAGAAAGTTACAGAGTCTGCTAGGCTGTCCTAATCGCTCATTAAAATGGAAGAAGGGGGAAACATATCTACAAGTATTTCAATACTTTGGAAAGACGTGGTAGGAGGAGAACAATATTTTTTTCAGGTAAAACTGCTGAGCAGGTTATAAGGGGACTGACACATAATCTCCCCCGACATTTGGAGTGCTCTGTACACAAGGAAATGAAGTCACAATAAAAAAGTTTTGTAAAAAATGGGCGTAAAGCTTTTGCTGAATAATTAATTACAGGAAAAAATTTGCACCGTTTTAAGGTATTTGAATGCTAGAAGGTATTTTGTGTATAGTATTCACCTACTGAATGAGGGTAAATTTGAGTGTCATTATACGCAACCTTGAAGAGAAAAACCAAGTTTTGGATTTGATTCTTTTGTGCACTGAATGTATTGCAGCTGTACCTTCCTACAGGTTCTATTATTTATTTATTTATTTATTTATTATTAGTTAAACACCTCAAGTACAGAAACGATTTTACTTGTTCTATTTTTTCTCTGTCTAAGAATATGTTAACTGGAGCTTCCTTCTTCTGTATCTGTATCTTCTTTGCGTTTCCCATATTTATCGTGATTCCGTACTCTTCGCCTCTTTTTACAGTGCTCTTCAACATCGTCTGTAGCTGCTCCTCCACCAGCACCGCTTGTTGATCCACGTGTTTTATAGTCTTCATCCTTTCTCCTGCAACTACAATGCGTCTTGCATCCTCTACAGCCCTGCGTATCCTTTCCTCTCGATACATGATGAATAGCTTCGGTAACAGTGTGCATCCTTGCTTTACACCCATTGTAATGCTTATCTCGTCCGTCTTCTCATGCCCTACTATGTCACTTTTTGCTTTGTTTGCATCTCCTTTATTAACCTTCTGTCCTTACAATCCAAATCAACATCTTTTAAAATCCTCAACAATATATTCCAGTCGATTCTGTCGCAAGTCATATCCCAGACGCTAAAACACCTCCTTGTTCATTCCTACCATTCTTTCTCCAGACAACCTACCGGATCTCTTTTTACACTCCTGAAAATTGAAATAAGAACACCGTGAATTCATTGTCCCAGGAAGGGGAAACTTTATTGACACATTCCTGGGGTTAGATACATCACATGATCACACTGACAGAACCACAGGCACATAGACACAGGCAACAGAGCATGCACAATGTCGGCACTAGTACAGTGTATATCCACCTTTCGCAGCAATGCAGGCTGCTATTCTCCCATGGAGACGATCGTAGAGATGAGGATGTAGTCCTGAGGAACGGCTTGCCATGCCATTTCCACCTGGCGCCTCAGTTGGACCAGCGTTCGTGCTGGACGTGCAGACCGTGTGAGACGACGCTTCATCCAGTTCCAAACATGCCCAATGGGGGACAGATCCGGAGATCTTGCTGGCCAGGGTAGTTGACTTACACCTTCTAGAGTACGTTGGGTGGCACGGGATACATGCGGACGTGCATTGTCCTGTTGGAACAGCAAGTTCCCTTGCCGGTCTAGGAATGGTAGAACGATGGGTTCGATGACGGTTTGGATGTACCGTGCACTATTCAGTGTCCCCTCGACGATCACCAGAGGTGTACGGCCAGTGTAGGAGATCGCTCCCCACACCATGATGCCGGGTGTTGGCCCTGTGTGCCTCGGTCGTATGCAGTCCTGATTGTGGCGCTCACCTGCACGGCGCCAAACACGCATACGACCATCATTGGCACCAAGACAGAAGCGACTCTCATCGCTGAAGACGACACGTCTCCATTCACGCCTGTCGCGACACCACTGGAGGCGGGCTGCACGATGTTGGGGCGTGAGCGAAAGACGTCCTAACGGTGTGCGGGACCGTAGCCCAGCTTCATGGAGACGGTTGCGAATGGTCCTCGCCGATACCCCAGGAGCAACAGTGTCCCTAATTTGCTGGGAAGTGGCGGTGCGGTCCCCTACGGCACTGCGTAGGATCCTACGGTCTTGGCGTGCATCCGTGCGTCGCTGCGGTCCGGTCCCAGGTCGACGGGCAAGTGCACTTTCCGCCGACCACTGGCGACAACATCGATGTACTGTGGAGACCTCACGCCCCACGTGTTGAGCAATTCGGCGGTACGTCCACCCGGCCTCCCGCATGCCCACTATACGCCCTCGCTCAAAGTCCTTCAACTGCACATACGGTTCACGTCCACGCTGTCGCGGCATGCTACCAGTGATAAAGACTGCGATGGAGCTCCGTATGCCACGGCAAACTGGCTGATCCTGACGGCGGCGGTGCACAAATGCTGCGCAGCTAGCGCCATTCGACGGCCAACACCGCGGTTCCTGGTGTGTCCGCTGTGCCGTGCGTGTGATCATTGCTTGTACAGCCCTCTCGCAGTGTTCGGAGCAAGTATGGTGGGTCTGACACACCGGTGTCAATGTGTTCTTTTTTCCATTTCCAGGAGTGTATTTTACCCTCTCTGAACCCGAAGGAGCTACAAGACTCCGGCTCACAATATGTTTTAATGAGCTGCTGGATAACGTCCAAAGTTGCGTGGGTTCGTTTGCTGACGCTGCTGTTGTATATATACAAGTGGTAACATTAGAAAAATCTAGCGAATTAGAATGAAATGAAATGACTGTTTGGCACTGAAGGACTGAATTCGCTACGCGGGGAAGTCCGGTCGCCAAATTGCAGGTCTTTTCAGTCGACGCCACACTGGGCTACATGCGTGTCGATGGTGGTGAAATTACACTGAGGACAATACAACACGCAGTCCCCGAGCGGAAAAAATTTCCGAGCTGGTCGGTAATCGAACCTGGGTCCGATGCATGGTAGTCAGACGCGCTGACTTTTTTTTTTCGCTCTCATTTTTTTCGATATTTTTCGTCCCATCTGTTCGGGGCGGACGTGCAAGACACATGTTCAAGTTCATCGATGATTCATTCACTCGGTCCAAAGTCAATAGTCTCTCTCTATACTACCGAAGAGAAGTACTCACATAAACAAAGGGTGAACCAAAGGAAAACAAGTCTGACCACATCCTGCGAGAAGAAAACGTCATAAAACAAAAAATGTGAACTGATGGACAACATTGCTCGTTACGACACTCACAAAGTAAAATAACATATGAGGCGTTCGGACCACTAGGGAATCGAGTCAGATTTTCGTCATTTTGGGATTATTCGATTTTTAAGTTCTATTTATGAAGTTGCTTTCAGAGTATAAAAGATTAATGTACTATCTCTGTAAATAACTGCTACAGGATTGGCATCACTGTTGAGCTGTTTATTATTTTATTTATTTATTTATGCATTTATTTTACCTGACAAGATTAGGGCCTTCAGGCCCTCTCTTATACCTAACCAGGCATACTCAGATTGAACGAGTTACAGTTTCTAAATAACATTAAGGACATTTAACGTATTATGCAGTATTGATGTTAAACAAAAAAAAATGAAATTATAACAGTAGTACAATGATAGTTATAACAATAAAAATAATTATAACAATCAAGAATAATAATGATAATAATAATGATAATAGTAATAATAATAATAATAATAATAGTGACTAAGTATATGAAAGTAAACATACATTTCTTTTGTGAATGTCAGTTAGTTGGGAATTTTCTCGTTATATTCTTGCAGCTTGTGAGTTATTCTCATCGAGCAGAGACATAAGACGATAGAATGGGGTGAAAGAGATATATAAGAGGTAGATAGGTTAGAGGAAGAGAAAAAGAATGGTAAAATTCGAAGCTGTGATGGAGAGGAGAAAGAAAGAGATGGGAGGGGCACAACAATGGTGGCTATACCGTCCCTAATATGTAAGTTTTGAGTTCCCTCTTGAATGTTGAGTAGTTCTGGATAAGACGCAGATTGTTATTATTATTTTATTGCAGAGGGCAGCTAACCCTCCGACCGAACACGGTGAGCTACCGTGCCGGCATTAGCTAAGGAGGCGGATCGATTATGAGACGGCAGAGCGATTTTACTGCAATTAACATACATCGCGCGCATAGATCGCGAAGGGTAGATAAGGGAAATCACTGCTCGTACGGAAGCATATAGTGTAGTCAACTATTTGTCATTTTTCCATCGTTCCCTTTGGAAGTGGAACAGGAAAGGGAATTACTAGCAGTGGTACAATATATCCATATGGCGTCATATGGAAGCATAATAATGCAACAGCATGTGGTCAGCACATCGCTTTCCCGGCCATTGTCGAAGTTTCAGATCTTGGACCCGCTACTTCTCATTCACGTGGCTCCTCAGTTGGCGTCACAAGGCTGAGTGCACCCCATTCCAAGCTTCCGCCAAGAAAACTTCCTGGGGATACCGGGAATCGAACTCGCGTCCTCTGCCTAAGACCCGGATGCGCTGATCGTTTGGATACGAAGGAAGGTCATCTGATGATGATAGTAGTAATAATACCGTTATGTTCGGTGGAAACTGTCTACGAACACGCAATTTCTTCTCGTCCTCAGTGTTCCGAGTTTGTTCACCCCTGCTGCCGAGTGACACGACTGTTATTAACGTAGGTATTGAAGGAGCGAAATAAGGGCAGGAAAAAAGCGACACACAAAATTACATTTCTGATTGAAAATATAATTTCCTGCCGGGCGACTCTTTTATTTCAGCGGCCCGGTTCCAGTGTAGATTATCAATTTAGCGGCGGTCGTGCATAGCGCCCTCGCCTCGCGCCTGATTGAGTGCTAAGTGCACCGCACCAAAAACCCGGCCAGCCGCCGGCGCAGCGGCAGCTGGCTCCGACAGGCGGCCGCCCCGTGAACTACTTGTCTCGCCACCTGCGGGCCAAGTTCTGACCGACCATTTTGCAGCGGGCGTTAGATATGGGCGTCAGAAATGATTCATGGCTCATACACTTCAACAGTTGTTTCGTATAATGCTTTCTTGATTTAGTATTTTTTACGTTAGTGATATCTAATACTTTTCCAACTACGAACATGTGTCAGTCTGGGATGTCGTCGCTAAAACTTAGTTGCTATTTTCAATCTTACACCTGCTCTTTATCTTCTGCAAGTGATGTTGGCCAACACTCAGTATTATTTTACAGTTCTTTAAAAATACATTATTAGTTCGTCTTTTCCTCTTGCCACGACTGAAACAGAATTAGTATTAGAAAACAGCCATTGTCTCTGAAAAAACTTCTTCGTCCCTAGGAACTAATCAACAGGATCAATTAGCTGCATTAACCTATGTTGTCCATAACCTTAGTCGTATATCCGTCAGGACAACATCACTACAGTTATCTCTGATCCTCTTTCTTCACTAGGATTTTTTGCAGTTGACGTAACGGCATCTGTCTTAAATAGTGTGTACCCCGGTGGTGACAGGCTGTTTGAATAAAACATAGCATGCTAAATCCATCTTGGGTAGTAAAATATAAAATTTTTGTTTATGTCATTCCGGTATGGAACTTGCCGTTACGCGCTACTCACATTACAGAATACTAACTTGTTTGACTGCACAGTCAGCTTTGCTGTCAAGCTCAAGGTCTCTGTTTGTCCTACACTGTAAGCAACGATCCATCAAGTACAAAAGATAACCGTATATACGACAGGAACTCCCAAGATGTTTGTTAGTTCCTTGTATAGTTATTTACTATTTCTTAATTATTTCTTAATAGAGGAGGGTCGAATTCACTACAAAAAAATACAAGACGTAATTATTTGCGGATATGATTTATTTACAAAAGTGAGACCGATTGAAGATTACAATATTGTAAGAATAAATAAATAATTAAACAGACAAACAACACTGAACACATAGTTACACTATGAAGAGTGTCTGAGTTGGGTTGTCGATTTCCGGAACTAGCTTTTCAACTCTTACAGACGTCACAGAAATTTAGAAAGTGGGACAACCCTTCATTTTGAGGAACTTTTGGAGAATTATTTTTTTTGATCTTCATCTTCCTCTTTTTCTTCAGGCATTTTCCTTCCACGTTCTCTTCTTCATTTCCTCCGACGTGTGTGGTTAGTTTTTACTTGATCTCACCACCGCTGTCTTGGTATATCTAACAGCGCTTTCCGTAAATCATTATTATTGTTTTCATTGATTCTTGAGGCATGATCTCTCAGTTTGTTTGCACACTCTAAGAGTTATTCAGTTATGCTTTCAAGCTCTAGTTCTTGTATAAATCTTGTATCCTTTATCATATCGGGTAATACACAAATAGCTGCTTGCCTTCAAAACCTCATAGCCGCAAATTGTATTCTTTCATTTCGGGCTGTCATTGTTCAAGTCTCACTGCCAAATAGTATAGATGTAATTGTGATTATTGTGTAGAATTTTATTAGGCTATCTTTCCTCGTCCTTTTTTCGGTGTTGTATGTGGTCCCCATTAATATTACTGAGTCTTTCAATTTTCTCGTTACGTTGAATAATTCACTCTCCATTTTCCGGCCACACGGCTTCGTACTTTTGCGTGACACCGTTGTAAACCTAAAACTGCAGATACATGTATGTCAACTGTGTCAAAGTCATGATTTGCTTATGTTACTATTATATTCCCTCCTGACAGCTTTGACATCGAAAGCTAACAGAATACAGCAATTCCATTCAAGAATTTTACAGTCACAATGTCAGGCGCCTACTTAATATTGACAAAACATGTACCTAAATCTAAAACTAAACGATAATGACTAGTATTTTTAGCACCCTCTACAAACTATTTCACAAAGTACTATCATTGACCTCAACTACCAAAGCTTCTTTTGCGAATGTAAGACGACTCTGCAGCGCTATGAATGACGAATTCTGGAAGTCTAGTCTCGTCTTATAGTCAACGAAAGACGGCAGCCAGGAATAGCTCACAAGATAACAAAGTCTACATGTATACATCTAGTATCTACAAAATAAAAATAAAAGAAATGGCCCAAGGTGGATAATTGGTTCGTTACAGAAAATTTACTAGTTCGGGCCTCTCAGTGCCACATTAAAATCACTGGATGATCAAAGTGAACGAAATCGGACCATCACATCTATAACCGACCTCTTACGGTTAATCAACGCCTCTTTGCGGTATTTATTTACTGGAACTATAGACCGTGCGACTCTGAACACCTGTCGTGGATTTGGTGAAACAAGTTCTCATAGGGCCCCTGTCCTGAGTAATTCTAAGTCTCGACAACGTAGTAAGCTCTGCTGTGACTCTTATGTACGCGTCTGATGCAGGAAGCAGATTGTTTGCGCCGTCTCATGAAAAGAGCTGTCGAATTTTCTTTTCTCCGTGAGAAACTAATAACGTAAACAGCATAGGAATGGCTTAAAATTGCTGTCAAGCTTCAGAAAAAGGGTAAATACCGACTTCCCTTTTTATGGAATGTAATTATCGTGGAGGCTGTATTAACTCGTATCTCAGATTATTAAGCTATTGTGTACTACAAAAGGCGACTGTACCTACTCACAATCCCAGCCTTGCCTGTCATGCGGCATTTACAAACTTTACCTTAAACTGCCCCCGTCGAGCATCCTCTGAGCGTTCGTCCTAGATGACTTCTTTTTTTGGTATGCGTCATTGTGTGCTATCAAAATGTATCCATTACACGTATCTAATTACTACGTGCAGTGTCATTTATAAATAATGTACACAGTATTTTGTTTGGATATAAGTTTATTTTACGAAATTTCTTTATAATCCTTCGATAAAATCTCCCTGTCTGTCAGTGACAGTGTTCCATTCCAATCAAGACACATTCTCTGTTCACCTGTCAAGTGTCTGCGATTCTGATGGCAGAAATCTTTTCCAGAGAGAAGTTGTAACATTCAAGCGTAGGTCATTTCAATTCTGGAATTCAGTCAAACCCTGGCGGGCTAATGTCCGAATTGACGTGGTATAAGACTTTTCAGCCATATTCGTGCTGCTTTTGGTTTCGATGTTTCCAACGCAGCGCGATAGTCGTAAATTTTCTTCATTTTCTTTTACTGTGAGGAAGGAAGGAAGGTTAGGGTCTAATGTTCCGCCGACTTTCAGGTCATTAGAAATGGAACGCAAGCTAGGATTTGTAAAGGATAAGGAAAAGCAGTTGAATGGAATGGAAACTGTCTTGAGAGGAGTATATAAGACCAAAATCAACAAAAGCAAAACAAGGCGGTGTTGTGGGAATTAGGCTAGGAAACGGAACACAGAAAGTAGTAAATGAGTTTTTGCTATTTGGACGGTGAAGTAAGTGGCGATGGCCGAAGTAGAGAGGATATAAAATGTAGTCCGGCAATTGCAAAAAAAGCGTTTCTGAAGAAGAGACATTTGTTGACAACGAATGTAGATTTAAGCGTTTTTATCTGAAGGTATTTTTATCTGAAGGTATTTTTATCTGAAGGTATTTGTCTGGAAAGTAGCATTGTGTGGAAATGAAAAGAGGACGACACAAAGTTCAGACAAGAACAGAATAAAAGCTTTTGAAATGTGGTGCTGTAGAGAGTGCCGAACATTAGATGCGTATATCACTTAAGTAATGACGAGGTACTGAACAGAATTGTGGAGAAAAAGGTATGTGGCACTAAAAGAAGGAATCGGTTGATAGGACGCGTTCTGAGACGTCAAGGGATCACCAATTTAGTATAGAAGGGAAGTATGGGGATAGGACGAGGGATAAAAATTGTAGAGGTAGACCGAGAGATGAACACGGTAACCAGATTCAGAAGGATATAAGTCGCAGTAGTTATTTGGAGATGAAGAGGTTTTCACAGGATCGAGTAGCATGGAGAACTGCGTCAAACCAGTCTCCAGACTGGAAACTGTAACAACAACGACAAAAACAACAACAGGGAAATGAACCGATAAGTGGTTGTGGGCCTAAATTTTCAATCCTTTATTAAGTCCATAGGCCGCAGAATTTTCGACAGACTATTTGCTGTGTGATTGCTTATTACGGACGAGGTAAAATACAGTGATTTTTTTCTAAGGCTCATATTATCGAAATCGCTGTCCCTACAACATATTTCGACGTAAACCTTTCGACACAATAGTGTTTTAGGCAAAGTGATACAAAGCGAGACGAGATATCAGTCATGAAAGCGGAGGTGTGCAGGGCATTGACGGTAAAATTTTAACTTTCACTGATGGACATGTGACAGTTATCAAAATATTCCGGGCTACTGTTCAAGGGTGAAATGAACTTCCTGGTGAACAGTGTTTGGTCCCTACTTCCGGAAGACGTCTTGAATGGGAGGTTTCACACAATGCTACTCGGTTTTCTGACTGAGAAACGAGTCACGGTGTGAACTGGTCCGACCTTTATAGAAGCTATTACAACTTTCCCTCCCACCGCCCCCTCCGCCCTTGGAGGTATCCTCCGCAAATGGAGACGAAGCGTTGTGATTTACCAATAAAATCATTCGACCATGGCTCAATAGTATGGATTATTTGATTGTTATTACTATCTGGTTTTGTTTAAAAAAGAATTAAACTTGCAGAAAGTCAAATTACGGGACATGTGAAGCAGTACATATCAGTCTCTTACAGTGCTGACGATGATATCTCACATCTTTCTAGACCAAATGCACGTGGTTCTCTTACTACAATGAAAGCTATCAGTGGCGAAGAAGGCGACTCTTCTCAGAATTGACGCACTGGGTCCATCAAGGTCTGTCAGCTCCTTTTCAAGTGATCTGTAATTTTGTACTATCGATTAAATATCGACAGAAAGGCTCCTTCACACGACGACTTGAGACAGACACAAAAGGCGAGGAAAATTACGAATCCGACAAGCATGTGGTAGCAAATAGATTGTATTCTTTTTCAGAGCCTCCATCTAGGAATTCCTCTTGACAGAACTTGCCAAGCAGACATATGAACCCCGCCTTTCATCCATACAAAAGTCATCTTAGGGTATAAATTCCGTCTCTATGACGACATAAAGTATTGTTTGTATAGTTGTCAGACGCGTTTCTCTTCTTTTTGGCGAAGCACCTTCAGTGGCCTATAAAACATAGGTTGATTATTACTATATTTATTTGTTAGATATGTGATGCAATAGTTTTGAACATGTTTCCACGTTACAATTTTTCGCCGTTTTCAGTTTAAGGACAACTTATTGGTGCACAATGATTTTTATAAAATTTTCGTTCCACTGACGATTTTGTACGGTTCTTTCTTCTCATATATGACGCTGCGTGACTCTGTTTCGCTGTTCGGTACTGTCCACGATGTCTTATTCTCTTTCATTTCTACCCACGTTTCATGACGTATACTAGGCCGTTTTTCACGGTTTGTTTCCTCTGTGTATCTGCGTGTTCACTGTCTTTATTGTTGCCAACACCCGCAGTGTGTTCTTCTGTTGATGATTGTATTTTGGCGGCTGTGCGAAGTTCTGTTTGGCGTTTGTTAGTGTGTGTGTGTGTTTTCAAAAGTACAGGGTGGTTATAATTTAACTTTCTAACCATGGAAAGAAATACTTTCTCATTTCCACATGAGAGGGTAATATTTGTTAACTCCATACGATATTAGCGTTCCAGCTTCCAAACGTTACTTAGTTGGACGAACACATGCATCGACGACAGCCTGAAACCGCACTAGAAACTCCACATTTTTACCGGTGAATATCTCACCCCTTTCTGTGCCACACCGGGTTGAGTGATTAAAGTGCGTCATTTCTTTTTCTGGTGTTACACCTATGAATGTTGCAGTTGTTTTCTAACTGTGGTTTATTGTTAATAACAAACTTCACATGGGAGTAAATATACTGTGAAGCTGTTGTCAGTATGTCCAACAGATGTGAAGAAGAGGTTCTAGAGCTACCCCTGAATATGACGCCGTAAGACGTTAGTGAACGAAAATAGAAAAAAATAAGTAACCTTATTGCCATTTTAATCTCCAAAATCTGATATCATCCGTAACGCAAAAGTTCAATAGCTTAAAAGTTTAAGATCTGTAACATGTTACATCCAGATCAGATTCTTATAAATATAATCACCTAAAAGTTTAAAATATTCTGTTACATTTATTTATTTACCCTCATGCTTTGCGCAGAACAGAATGACATATACTGTGACTATCTGAGTTCAGTGACTGTCCCTATGCAGAAAATCTGTCATTAATTTTCAATACAATTTCATTAATTTTTTCACCTATTGAAGTTTCTCGTAGATATGGACCTTATACACTACGAAGATGTCCATAATAAATTTCGCGAGTAAGGAACAATGGAATCTCCCAGTGTCGCCTCCTCAACACTGTGTAACTGCTGCAACCTGTAGACGTTAGTACCTGCTGAATGTCACGAAGTCCTGGTCTTACTCTAGAGATCTTACCGTCTACACTGCCCCTCATTACCAAACAATTTCTGGACGCCTCAGGACGTTTCGCATCGATCATTCACTACTTTTAGCCAAGCTATGCCACAGTTATCTAGTTTTTCCAATTTTCAGTACCTTTATCTAATCTTCAGCATTCTTCCGCAGATCAAGTTTCAGAAGCTTCTATTTTCTTCTTGTCTAAGCTGTTTCTCCTCCACGTTTCACTTTCGTACAAGGCTGCACTCCAGGGAAATACCTTCAGAAAAACTTAAATTTGTATTAAATGTTAACAGATTCCTCTTTTTCAGAAATTCTTTTCAGGATGTTACCAGTCCGTATTTTACATCATCTCTAGTTCAGTAATCACCACTTTCTTTGATGATCAAATAGCAAAACTGATATACTGCTTTTCGTGTGTCATTTTGTAATCTAAATCCCTTGGCGTTACCTTTTCTAATTGTTTACTTTTGCCGATGCTCATCATAAAAGCTCTTTTAAAGGCGCTATCCATTCCGTTCTATTATTTTACCTAGTCTTTTGTCGGCCCTGAGAGAATTACCATGTTATCAGCAAACCTCGAATTTTTTATTTCTCATTTCTAAACCTCAATTCCCTTTCCTAATTTCTCTTTGGTCCCAAAACTGTTTATTCACATTATAGACTGAATAACGTGTGGTCAGACTAGAACCCAGTCTCACTCCTTTCACAACTATCACTTCCTTTTCATGTCCTTCAACTTGTGTTGAAGCCATGACATCCACGCTCTCATTTGAGAAGCCATAAGGTGAGAGAACAGTATAGCTATCGACAAGAGAGACCGTGCGCTGCTAATGAAACTGTTCCATGTGAACGCTGTAAGTGTCCATGAAACACATGCGTCGGGTAGTGTTAGTGTTCGTGCAGTATCAGTAGAATCGCCCATCCTGTAATCAACAGTACGGAAAACTTTGCGGTCTGTTTTACACTGGTACAGTAACTGAAACCTCATGATTCGTAGCAACGTTCTGTGTTTGCTCTCCAGTTATGACATGTGGTAGGGAAATATTCTACACAGAGTCGAGGCACATTTTACACTACAGGGTGAAGTGAAAACACGGATCTGCCGAATTTTGGGTACTGGTAAACCGCGTGTATGCATGGAGAGCCATCGCACCCTCAGTACGTGACTGTATGGTGTGGATTCACAGACACCTCTAATCCCAGTCCGTTCCTCTTTAAAGAGAATACACTCAGAGGACCTATCAGAGGTACCGTAACGTCTGCATATTATCGAAACCAGATGCGTTGCCCGCAAGGTCATCTGATCTGAAGCCATGTAACTTTTGGCTCTTGGGATATCTAAAAGAATGCGTTTATCAGGGACACGTTCGGTCTCTGTCCGATCTGGAGGCCAGTACACGGGAACATGTTGCTCTGATTCCAGCAAGCAACTGTTGATCACGTGGTTTTTAGAATGGACGTCTCCGGTGCTCACATTGAACAAATTGTGGAACTGTAATAAAATCAACATTATGACTTTCTTACCTGTTGGACCTTTCCTGTCCATAGTCCATTACACATGAAATCATTTCTATACTTCTTTTTTACGTTCGAGGCGACTTATTTGCAACCTAGTGGGCAACGTTGGAACTACGAGGTGCGACAAGAAAGTAATGAGACTGATGAGAAAAAATAATGTTGCTTACCGTTTTAGTCAAGTTTAGTGCACACACTTTTTCTAGCGCTTTTGCCATTGATGGTAACATTTCTGGAACTCATCTTCTGTAATATCCTCCAAGACCCTCGTCACAGCTTTTTGGACATATTGTGTTGTTTGAAAAGGGTGTACCTTGACCGCCGTTTTGTCTCTTGGCAATAGAAAAAAGTCGCACAGAGCGATATCTGTTGAATAAGGTGGCTGTGGTAGTACTGAAATTTGTTTTGGGGTTAAAAATTGCTGTACCGACAGATCAGTATGGGATGGCGCATTATCGTGATGCAGAATCCAATTCAATCTTCAGTTATTATTAGACTAACCGCTTCTCGATTGATGTTCAGTTCTTCTGCAATTATTTTCACAGATAATATTCGATCAGATCGTCCAAGTTCACGCACTCTGGCCTAGTTGACTTCTGTCTGTGAGGTTGATGGTCGTCCACTGCGGTCTTCATTTTCAACATTCGTTCTGCCTTCACTAAACATTTTATGCAAACGAAAAACTTGAGCTCTTGAAGCTCTTGACATAATCTACTCTCCAAAAGCCTTCTGAAGCTTATCGTGAGTTGTCGTCGCGTTTTAACCCAATTTAACGCAAAACGAAATGGCATACCACTGCGCAAAATTATGCGGTTCCATTTACGTGACGAGAGACACAAACACGTGTTAACTTATTAGAGCATAATTGACGACTAAGCAGTTGCATCGATGTGCCGCTTGGACTAGAAGCAGCTTATACATCAAGGTCAAACACATTGTGCCTACACAAGCCGGCAGGGTTGCCACATCTTGCAAAGAAAATATGTCTCATTACTTTATTGTCGCACCTCGTATTTCTTTTCAGAGTAAATCGGTTCTACACTAACCCGTTAGGGTATCTACGAAGTTCTGCTGCCAGACGGTAATTACAGTACACAATGAAAGTCTGTGAATAGCAGCAGTTTAATAACAGCCACCCATACTTCAGATTGTAGATTACATGATAAACGCACAGTCAAAATAGGAACAAAATATGTAGTTATCATTATTATTGTTTTACAATACATCAAGGATCATTTTACAACGTAAATTTTAATATTTACCACAGAGTTTTGGCTTAAAAGAACGAAAAATATCAGTTACAACTGCAGCTATCGCTTGCCGCTCGATACTTGAACTCAACAAAGCAGTGGAACGCTGATGCTGCGTACTTTTGACACAGTGATGTAAGACGAGCAAGTAGGTGCCATACCCCATTTGTCATCCTCCCCCCGATTCACTCTAATACACGGATGGAAAAATCTCCCAACACCAAAAAATAATTAATGTAGACCAAGAAAATGTCTGGAATCTATTTGTACAGGTAAAACATGTAAGTGATTAACATCGCAAAGTCACAGGTTAATGTAAGCGCAAGATAAGGCACTGCAAATGGGATATGCTGTCACGTTAATAGTCGGTGTCACCGAGAGAACGCTGAAGGCACGCAAGCAAACGTGTATGCGTTGCTGTACAGATGCCGCATGTCAGTTTGTGAGATGGAGTTCCATGCCTGTTGCACTTGTTCTGTCAAAACAGCTACGGTTAATGCTGTTTGTAGATGAAGCTGGAGTTGCCGCCCGATGATGTCCCTTATATGCTCGATTGGAAACAGATCTGGTGATCGAGCAGACCAAGGCATCACGTCGACACAGTGTAGATCACGTTGAGTTACAACAGCGGTATGTGGACGAGCGTTATTCTGTTGGAAAACACCTCCAGGAATGCTGTTCGTGGATGGCAGGACAACACGTGGAATCATCAGACTGATGTAGAGTTTTGTAGTTGGGGTGCTTGCGATAACCGCGACCTGATGTCATACGAAATCACACCCCAGACGTGTAACTCCAGATGTACGTCCAGTGAGTCTAGCTTTCAAACACGTTGGTTGCATGTCCTCGGTCACCAGCTGCTTCCTTCTAAGCAACGCAGTGCCGTCACTGGCACCGTGGTAGCGCCAGCTTTCATTAGACGACACGACAGACCTCCACCTTACCCCCAATGAGCTCTCCCTTAACACCACTGAAGTCGGCGGGGTTTGCTATCGGTAGAATGCACGCTACAGAGCGTCTGGCTCGGAGCTATCCTTGAAGTAACCGATCTGCAACAGGTCGTTGTGTCACCGTGGTACCAACTGCTGCTCAAATTGCTACTGCAGATGATGTGCGATGCGCCAGAGCCATGCGCCGAACCCAATGGCCCTCCTGGCGTATTACCGTCCGAAAAAAATGTTCAAATGTGTGTGAAATCTTATGGGACTTAACTGCTAAGGCCATCAGTCCCTAAGCTTACACACTACTTGACCTAAATTATCCTAAAGACAAACATACACACCCATGCCCGAGGGAGGACTCGAACCTCCGCCGGGACCAACCGCACAGTCCATGACAGCAGCGCCTGAGACCGCTCGGCTAAACCCATGCGGTGCATGACCGTCCTCACCCCGGTCTTCTCGCACTCGTACATTCTCGTCACCATAGCAGCCAGCAGTCACGTACAGTGGTAACAAAATGGTTCAAATGGCTCTGAGCACTATGGGGCTTCACTTCTGAGGTCATCAGTCGCCTAGATCTTGGAACTACTTAACCCCTAACTAACCTAAGGACACCACACACATCCGTGCCCGAGGCAGGGTTCGAACCTGCGACCGTAGTGGTCTCTCAATTCCAGACTGTAGCGCCTAGAAGCGCACGGCCACTCCGGCCGGTCAGTGGATACATTCCTGCCAAGTCTTCCTGCAGTATCGCCGAAGGAACATGCAGCTTCTCTTAACCATATCGCACCATCTCGTTCAAACTCACCACATCGAATCTCAAAGGTAATGCCAATCAGTTTGGCATCGTCGTAGTGGCGCTACTACCGGCACTCTTATGCCAGTGGCGCAAAATTTGAGTGTATATCGTCTTTCAGATACAGAAATAGCCAAGTACAAATCCTTCTCGATGTTCTGATCCTTCTATTCCGTCAGAGTATTTGCCGGATGCTCCAGCATCCTTGCAGGATTTCGCCTCGTAATAAGATACGCTGCCGAGAGTCTGCGGCATCAGTACGGTAGGCAGCTGGCGCGTCCCGGTGTAGGCAGAGAGAGTGGCAGCACAGGAGGCGGACGTGGCGCCGGAAGCGGAAGCAGCCGCGCCCAGCCGCCTGCGCCGCTCGCAGCTTCCGGGGCAGAGCCCACACGGCGCGTGACGTAGCAGCTGGCCGCCGACGAGGGAGTGTCCGCGGAGCTGCACTGAACAACCCTTCTGCTTCGGATACGCTACAGCGCAGCTCCCCTTCTTACAAGCGGACGTTATGGGCCGGCAGTCAGCGATTTTCTACATACACTACTGGCCATCAAAATTGCTACACCAAGAAGAAATGCAGATGATAAACGGGTATTCATTGGACAAATATGTTATACTAGAACTGACATGAGATTACATTTTCACGCAATTTGGGTGCACAGATCCCAAGAAATCAGTACCCAGAACAACCACCCCTGGCCGTAATAACGGTCTTGATACGCCTGGGCATTGAGTCAAACAGAGATTGGATGGCGTGTACAGGTACAGCTGCCCATGCAGCTTAAAAGCGATACCACAGTTCATCAAGAGCAGTGACTGCCGTATTGTGACGAGCCAGTTGTTCGGCCACCATTGACCAGACGTTTTCAGTTGGTGGGAGATCTGGAGAATGTGCTGGCCAGGGCAGCAGTCGATCATTTTGTGTATCCAGGAAGGTCCGTACAGGACCTGCAACATGCGGTCGTGCATTATCCTGCTGAAATGTAGGGTGCGGCAGGGATCGAATGAAGGGTAGAGCCACGGGTCGTAACACATCTGAAATGAAATGTAACGTCCACTGTTCAAAGTGCCGTCAATGCGAACAAAACGTGACCGAGACGTGTAACCAATGGCACCCCACACCGTCACGCCGGGTGATACGCCAGTACGGCAATGACGAATACGCGCTTCCAATGTGCGTTCACCGCGATGTCGCAAAACACGGATGCGACCATCATGATGCTGTAAACAGAACCTGGATTCATCCGAAAAAATTAAGTTTTGCCATCCATGCACCCAGGTTCGTCGTTGAGTACACCATCGCAGGCGCTCCTGTCTGTGATGCAGCGTCTCCGAGCTGATAGTCGATGCTGCTGAAAACGTCGTCGAGCTGTTCGTGTAGATGGTTGTTCTCTTGCAAACGTCCCCATCTGTTGACTCAGGGATCGAGACGTGGCTGCACGATCCGTTACAGCCATGCTGATAAGATGCCTGCTATCTCGACTGCTAGTGATCCGAGGCCGTTGGGATCCAACACGGCGTTCCGTATTACCCTACTGAACCCACCGATTCCATATTCTGCTAACAGTCATTGGATCTCGACCAACGCGAGCAGCAATTTCGCGATACGATAAACCGCAATCGCGATAGGCTACAATCCGACCTTTTTCAAAGTCGGAAAAGTGATGGTACGCATTTCTCCTCCTTACACGAGGCATCAGAACAACGTTTCACCAGGTCACGCCGGTCAACTGCTGTTTGTGTATGAGAAATAGGTTGGAAACTTGCCTCGTGTCAGCACGTTGTAGGTGTCGCCACCGACGCCAACCTTGTGTGAATGCTCTGAAAAGCTAATCATTTGCATATCACAGCATCTTCTTCCTGTCGGTTAATTTTCGCGTCTGTCGCACGTCATCTTCGTGGTGTAGCAATTTTAATGACCAGTAGTATAGTTCAAGGACGTGAAGCTCAATGCTCGGTCGTTAGTTTCATAAACGAGTAGCCCAGGACATAGCCTACTAAGACTCGTACTCTTGATGTCGTAAGTTTGAATTCTTTTTACCTTTATTTATTTTCCGTTGATAGTCCGAAGTTCAAGTCTCAATTAACAACTACTGAATCATAATTTTTAGTAAGAATAATATTTTTCTTTTTAATTGCAAATTCCACGAATATGAATTACTGTAATGGGAACTGCCTTATTGTTAAATGGTAAAAATTAATTAAAATACTTATGGAAATTTGGTTCTGTCTCGAGCAAATACAAATTCTTCTCTGCTTTTAATGACCATTAAAGTCGTGAGCTGTCCGTGACTGAAACGTGCAGGTTAGGGATGTATAAATTAATGATATCCCTTCCTTAGTAAATAATTTTTTTTGCTGATTTCAGTCCAGCGTGTTTAGGATCTGCCACTCCATTTTCAAGGACTCTACAGGCATGATGAAGAAGAAATTTCTGAGAATGTTCGCTTCCAGCATGGCATTCTATGGGAGTGACACAAGGACTGTGGGAAAACCAGAACAGGGTATGTAATCTGTGCTTTCTAACAACCACTGTGTTACTACTTATCACGTAGCCAGGGAATGAAAGCGAAGCCTGATACTTCTGTGACCGATTGGCCCTGCAGCGGAAGAGGGAAACGAGGTGGGGGCAGGAATACCTGGAAAAGACGAGAAGGTTGTCGAAGATAAGAGATTCCTTTTGGAATGGAGCCATGAGGTCTGACGGCTGCAAGATATTGCTGGTCCCGACAGAATGGTGGATGTATAAGACCCGTAGAATGTGCAATTGAAATAGACCTAACAGCAACAAGTGACGAATTCAGCTGTAAAATCAGTTGAAATAGAGCCTCATTCTGCCGGCTTCAGTGGCCGAGCGGTTCTAGGCGCTTCAGTCTGAAACCGCGCGACCGCTACGGTCACAGGTTCGAATCCTGCCTCGGGCATGGATGTGTGTATGATGTCCTCAGGTTAGTTAGGTTTAAGTAGATCTAAGTTCTAGGGGACTGATTACCTCATATGTTAAGTCCCAAAGTACTCAGAGGCATTTGAGTCATTTTGAGAGCCTCATTTCTGTATCACAAGGAGACCATACGGCAGTCGGATTTTTAACTGTTTAGTATTTACGGCACGACAAGTTCAGAACACAATTATCAATCCCCAAAAGTAGTTCATTGTAACTCTAAACAAATCTCTCGAAAATCGACTTTTCGAGAGTGTTGAATACACTAAAGTAAGGCCGACTTCTGTCGACAGGTTGTGTGGCTGCGAGATACAGTGTTGGCCTCTCTTGTAGAAAGCCTGACTTCGATTCCCGGCCAATGCTAATTTTTAACCAAAACTGCGTTTCCTCTAAGCATTTCTGTGAAGCGTAAATACGGAAAAAAATCATTAGCGCTCGAGACTTGTAATCACTGGTTCGCGTCTCGTTTCGGTCATTATTTTTTCTTACGTGCAGGATGAAGATTAATAAAACTGACAAACTGCAAGGTCGGAGTTCTTATGGAAGTGGAGGAAAAAAAGGTCTTATGAACATGTGTCCAGAGATGCATCATTGGTACGGTAGATGACGCTGGCGAATAACAGTTTCAGTGACCACGTGCTGTGTGTTCCTTGTGTTTTGCAGGTGATAGGGGTAGTAGTGGTTGTCATGCACGGTACACATAATCGTACTGTGGCTTACACCACGTTGGCAGGCCACTTGTCTGCTGCTTGTACTAGGGTTCTTCTCAATATCCTGTAGAATTTTTCCTTTATTTGTCGGAGCCTTGTTCCGCAGTTACGCAGGGTCGTCCATGGTTAATTGGATGTGGCATGTTAAGTTTAAGGAGTTGCCGGATGCCTTTCCTCCCGCCACCCCGTACCTCCTGGGAAGGAAGTAGTGTACCCCAGCTCTCCGTGACTAATGTATGCCATGGAATAGAGCGAATGTGTTGCAAATGTCTTCGAGTCGTGTAACTGAGGCGGAACGTGGGAACCAACCCGGTATTCACCTAGGGGGATGTGGAAAACCGCCTAAAAACGACATCCAGGCTTCATCATTAATCCGCCGGGCGGATTCGATCCGGGGCCGGCGCGCCTACCCGAGTCCAGAAAGCAGCGCGTTAGCGCTCATTTTTTTAATTTTATTTTTTACTTTTTATTAAAAAAATAATAAAAGGAGAAAGGAAAGGGTATAATACTTTATTATATTTTATTTGTTGTTCATTTTGTTCTTAGTTTGTTCTTGTGTTTTATTTGGATTGGAACACAGGTCTCCTGCCCACTTTTTTTCACTTTTTTTTATTTACATAGGTATCAATGTGCGAACAGTCATAGTTAATCAAGCCTGGAAAACTAAACCAGAATGAAGACACCATCGAAGATATTAAACGTAAATAAAATGAAAAGAAAGCTACCACGTCGTAGTTAGGCTTCCCAGCGACTGCGCCCACTGATAAAGATTATTCAATATATGCTCGTTTGCAGTTCGTTCTGACCTCATCTGCCGCTGCCTGGAACAGTCCAGCTGCACGGCGAACTGTGATAGGCACTCCATAGGTAGTTTGCAAAGCATTGTCGATATCTGGTATGCCCGGAATAGCATGATGTCTTTCTTGCAAATAGAGCCAGAAGTAAAGGATATTCTTGTGTCCGTCACGACAGAGGTAATGGGCCGAATGTCCACGTATCCAGGTGACGGAGTTGGTTCGAGTCTTGGGGTAAAATGTCTCATCCGGAAACAATAACGTGCGTGCAGATATATGCTCCGGCCTAACTCGCAAGAGACAAGCCAGCATCTGCCGCACTAGGTGCCAAACCGGTTCCGCCTCTCCACAGCTGAGGCGGTGCTCGTCAGAATCTACTGTGTTACAACCCACACAATTGGGAGATTCTGCCATGTGGATATTGTAGAGACGTTCCTGCGTCACCGCGCTCTCGGCTACCCTGGCGGGTTCTCAGTATCCTGTAGAATCCTGTCCTCCAAATAAAGCGAACACACACGCCTCCCTCCACGTTCGTCTGAAAGGGGCCATGATCACACAAACGCCCAAAAGGGGCTTGAAATGTTGTGTTATGTGGTTGGTGTCTGTGAGGGTGCTCGTTTTAGTAAAGCCATGCTGCCTCCCAACCGTTTCATCTGCTTAGCCGTACACAGACTACATCTCGGCTTATTCCCGACATCAGTACCGGACCATACTGCTGCTCACAGTACGCTGCGTCAGTGACACAGCCTGCAACACGCAAGGAACACGCAGCACTTGGTCAGAGGAAGTGCCATTCGTCAGCGCCACCTACCGTGGCAACCATGCATTTGCGGACTCATGTTCATCCGACCTTTTTTCCTCCATTTCCAGTGAGCAATCAGTCCATGAAGTTTGTCGGTTTGATTTGTATTCACCCTGTATACATTGCTCCAGTACCTATGCCATTTAAATATAAAATTCATCGACATATTACCAGATATCTAATTATTATTTTTATATGTCACACAGAAATGTTCAAATGCGTGTGAAATCTTATGCGACTCAACTACTAAGGTCATCAGTCCCTAAGCTGACACACTACTTAACCTAAATTATCCTAAGAACAAACACACACACACCCATGCCCGAGGGAGGACTCGAACCTCCGCCGTGACCGTGCGTCGGACAGAAAAACCAGTTTTCATTGCAAATATAAACAATTAATTACCGATCTTTTATAAAAGACTGTTAATAAAGATTGTTTGAATTAAAAAAAAGCATTTCAAATGAAATGTTTCTCATCTTTATGTATTTGGCGTTTTGCAGAGCTGCTCGCGGTCTATAGACCTTTTTTAAACAAATTTACCACACCTGGGAAACGAACCGATCAGTCCATATTGTATGACAGTGTTCGGCCACAGAGACACACAGTCAATAAAATAACAATCTTGCTTTA
This sequence comes from Schistocerca gregaria, assembly GCF_023897955.1. Classification (NCBI taxonomy): domain Eukaryota; kingdom Metazoa; phylum Arthropoda; class Insecta; order Orthoptera; family Acrididae; genus Schistocerca; species Schistocerca gregaria. The sequence continues at coordinate 934,029,095 of NC_064921.1, forward strand.
GGATACTATAGACTCTTGGAAAACTTCAAAGTCAATTTGAACAGCTTTGAGCTCTGCGTTTCACACATCATAAACATAGAAAAAAAAGTGGCCTGGTGCGAGTAAGGCTCGTCCAGTGAGAGTTCCGTACGAACCTAATTATGGGTACAGACAGTTCATTCATTCTGAAAACAGAGAACCGCGACGATTTGTACTCGTTATCGACACTGATACTGGAAAGATATCTGTCCAAGGAGTGCAAAAATTTTCGAGAATGTTTTCCTTTCAAGTCTTAAGTCGGATAACAAATGACAAAAGACATATTTTTTCGTGCTACATAGTTACAAATTAACAATTTTCGAATTTTTCTTCCTTTACTTGTACTGTGAAACCTTCCCTCTTGCCAAATTTCGTGATTCTATCTCAACGGGATGAGTGAGTTGGCGAATATCAAAATATGTTGCGCAAATGGCTGAATATTTTGACTGCACTGACTTAGAAGATTGAAATTTTTAGATCACTGAAGGACTGTAGACCACAGTATGTGACATAAATTTCAGCTTGAGACGTCTAACAGATCCTAAGGGACAGGGGTCTTAACGGACGGATAGATAGACAATCTGATAACAAATTAAAAAAAAAATGTGTGATCCACAGTTTCCGAATACTTTTCCGATGGTTATGGTGTAAAACCTCGCATCTTGTCAAATTTCATGTTTTTAGGTCAACAGGAAATACCATATAGATTTCAATGAGTAGTTCAAATGACTCTGAGCACTATGGGACTTAACTTCTGAGGTCATCAGTCCCCTAGAACTTTGAACTACTTAAACCTAACTAACCTAAGTACATCACACACATCCATGCCCGAGGCAGGATTCGAACCTGCGACTGTAAAGGTCGCGAGGCTCCAGACTGTAGCGCCTAGAACCGCTCGGTCACCCCGGCCGGCCTGAATGAGTGGGTTAGAGAGTATCAAAATACGTAAAATATACGGCCGCGTCTTTTCATTAGAAGCTTCAGTTTTTTACACCTTAACATGTGACAAAAACTTCAATTTGAACCCTCTACCAGTCCCTGAGCAAAATAGTTTTGAAAAGTCGAAGATAAAGAGACAGACGGACGGACGGACAACAAAATGAATCTATACTGACTCCTTTTCTTCGGATTGTGGTACGGAACCCTAAAAATACAAAACTCCAGTTGCTTTGGCTTTCCTTGTCAGTACAGGTGCACGGGATTCAGAGTGAAGAATGGTGCCATGCGATAACTAGATGCAGAATAGTGTAGCTAAATGTTTGACACTAGCAGAAACAGACAGAGATAAGGGAAAACAATGTGATACATAATGTAAACTTAGTTCAATATTCCGAAAAAAATAATTGAAAGAAAAAGTTTGTTATAATGACTCACATTAATTTATTGCGTTACGATCCGTTGCTTATATGAAGAAAGTGAACGAAAATCAATAAATAAGAAAAATAAATTTAGCATAAAATTTGTCCATGTTATATTAATGTTGTTTGAGGGATGCGACAGGGTTGCACGATTTTTGAAAAAAAAATTATACTGCAACAGTCACTTGTTACTAATATTTTATTAGCACGATGCTTTTTGGTAGCACGTTGCCGTCCTCAGTTGCGTTTTAGGTACTTTTACATTGCAATTAATCTTCGATCATGTCAGTGTATGTAATATATGTAATAAACAATAGCCAGTACTTATCTGAAGGTGGCCTAATAAGCCGAAAAGTAGTTCATACAAATAAAAATCAGTAGAACAAAAAACCGCCTAAGTGTTATTCAACCCTGAATATGGAATTGTTCTATTAAGAAGCGACGGAAGAATCCAGAAATAACTAATATTCATTCATGTCACAATTTCTGGAGATAATGCCAGTAAATGGTAAACTTGAAAGTAATAATATCAACTTCCTTAACAGCTTCTCGAATGTTTAATGCCTATTTCACTGCAAAAACATTTATCTTCACTAACTGTCCGCCTAATATATGCTATGATATAAATACATCTACATAGAAATATTTCAGCTTCATTGCATACCACGTGTGTGTGTACGTGTGTGTGTGTGTGTGTGTGTGTGTGTGTGTGTGTGTGTGTGTGTGTGTGTATTCCTAAGGGACCAAACAGCTTAGGTCATCGCTCCCTAGACTTACACAGTACTTAAACTAACTTATGCTAAGAACAACACACACACCCATGCCCGAGGGAGGACTCGAACCTCCGGCGGGAGGGGCCGCAGTCCGTGACATGACACCACAAACCGCGCGGCCACGTAGCGCGGCTTCTGCTTTAACAATAGAAACTAGGTTATCTTAGCTTTAAAGACTCTTTGGATTGATCTAAACAAATGATTGTGAAAGTATTAAGTTGTGATGTACTTGTTACTGTGCTGTGTGTGCCAGACAACGAAATCACCAGCAAAATGTACATTAACGCACTATCAAAATGACTAGTCATGCTTATCACATAATGTATACACTACAACATAATTATCTGCCCGAACAGCTGTCTTTTTCGACACACAACCTCACTGGCACACACGGTAAACGAAACTAACATCACTTCATTTTAATTACGATGAAAAAATAACTGTAGCTGCATCTGATGATCGCAGCATGCAGCCGAAACGCCTCGTGCTTATGAAATATTAGTAACAAGTGATCGTTGCAGTGTAGATTAATTAATAAGGAAAGAGTTTGTGTAAGTTTTCCGCTTTTTTTTGTTGCTATGCATGTATTTTCGTGAGACTGTTTTTCACGTTCGCTATCACGAAAACACTTATAGATCTTCGATGAAGAAACTAAAATATGGCAATACGGAACAGTGGCGGCGCTATGTGGGCAGCACGCAGGTAAAGGCGCCGAGTGGGCGATTGCGGCGCAGTGCAGCAGCGGCGAGCGCTAATGAACGTGGCGGCTGAAGAGAACGCAAAGCCGTACATGTCCCGTGGGAGCATTCACGCGCTGATACAAGGCCGGCTTCGCTGCCGCCGCTCTCCCTCGGCCGACCTCCCTCAGTGGGCATGCGTGCGTGCGTGTGTGTGAGCGTGTGTGTGCGTATGCTTGGCTGCGTGTGCGTTTCCCATTCGAGAGCGCTCGCCGCCGCCGCCGCCGCCGCCGTCCGCTGCCCAATGACAACATGCAAACCTTTTGTTCCACTTGGCCGGCAACTTTGTTGAATTAGCTGTGTTATGAGCAGTTTTTACTCCCGCCCCGACGAGAGAACAATTACACACGACGGAACAATGAAGCTTCACTTTTTACTCTGCTTTTTAAATAATTTTTTCCCTCCTCTTGCTTTTTTGAAACGTCTACATCAAATTAAGTTTAATACACACGAAATTAGCGTTTCCTGCACTATTACAGAGCCGCTCTCTTTTACCAGTCTGTCTGTCTGTCTCTCTCTCTCTCTCTTCTCTTCTCTCTCTCTCTCTCTCTCTCTTTGTATGAACCATAAACTGTTTTAGCTACGGCACAAACAAACGCAGCGGTAAAGAATTCTTTGCATAAAATTCGCCATTTCCAGAATGCCGCTGGCTACTCGCGACCGCGCGTTCTTTTCGCTTCGGCCTCGTCCGCTGGGACAAAGGCTCCAACCTTCGCATTCGAGGCTCGGTTCGAGATCTAATTGTGTGTTGCGATTGCGTGCGTACTGGGCACTCTGTTGCCAGAGTCTAAAAGCTTTCCTCTCCACTCATCTTGCGGCTTGCCTCTGATAAATCATGACGGTGAAAAGAAAAAATTCAGCTATCTGAGAGTATCCGCCGGAAGTGATTTAAAGAGCAACGACCACATAAACCTAAGTACTGGTATTGCAGATGCCGTTATCTGATACATCGTAAGGAAGTACAATTCGTTAACTATTCATTATTTGTGGTTCCTATCCAACGACATCGCTCGTGAACCGTCTCTGTGATCAACTTTTTGTTTCTGCTTAAATGAATCCACATCGTAAACCATGGCAGTCTCCGATGCAACGATAGGCTAGAGGTAACTGTAACATACCTCATTGATCCTTATTTATTTACAAAGAACTTTGTAAACTGTACCTCAGACAGCAGATGGCAGCAGCAGCAATTATATATGAAGATGGTAACAGATACCATTGACGACCATGCAGCTTATCTAGAATAAATGGTAATTAATTGAAACTCTCAGATACCGACAGGTGTTGTTGACGTACCTTGATGGGGACAGCTGAAAATGTGCGCACCGACCGCGACTTGAACCCGTAATCTCGTGCTTATGTGGCAGACGCTCTATCCATCTTTTTTTTTAAAAATCTCATTATTCGGAGCTATGTGGCATACTACTGGATTTGCTTATCATGTCAAGGTTTTCATGGAAGGTGTTGGATTTCCCTGACACCTTACAAAATTATTGCTTTTTTTTTAAATCTCTTTTTGTTCGTTTTCGTTCTTTGTATCTGCTCTGGGCGGACGTCGAAAGACACCCGTTTCAGTTCGTTGTTGATCCATTAACTCAGTTTTTTTATATCAGAGAGCAGCTAGCCCTCTCACCGAACACGCTGAGCTACCGTGCCGGCGCTCGTTTCATCTGCTCGGGGCGGACGTCGTACGACATCCGGTTAAGTTCGTAGTTGATCGATTAACTCAGTTTTTTTTATTTGAGAGGGAAGCTAACCCTCTGACCGAACACGCTGAGCTACCGTGCCAGCTCCATCTGAGCTACCGAGAACACAGACGAATAGCGCGACTACAGGGACTTATTCCTTGCACGCTTACAGTGAGACCCACATTCCCAACTGTCCACAATCTACATACGTAATGTTCCTAATAGATACTTTGCCCATCTGCCCATTACTCGCGCCCACTTAAGTTTGACGATTCCCGTTAAGTGTTCGGGCAACCTGCGCTCATTCGCACAGACGAAGGTCAATGGCCGGGTAGCCACTTAACTATTATGAAGATAGTAACTGTTCTCGAAAGAACAAACCCCGTTAATGACAGTGCAGCTTCTCTAGAATAAATTATAATTAATTGCAACCCTTAGGTGCCGACAGGTGTTGTTGACATACCTTGATGGGGACAGCTGAAACTCTTACGGGAAACGTCAACTTGAGTGGGCGTGAGTAATGAGTAGATGGAAAAAGTATCTGTTAGGAGCATTACGTATGTAGATTGTGGACAGTTGGGAATGTGGGCCTACGGGACGTGTACGAGGGGTAAATCCCTCCAGTCGCGCCATTCTTCTGTCTCTTCGGTGGCTCAGATAGATAAAGCTTCTGCCATGTAAGCAGGAGATCCTGGATTCGACTGCCGGTCGCTGCAGACATTTTCAGCTGTCCCCATCAAGGTATGTCAACAACACCTGTCGGCAGTTCAGGGGTTCAATTAATTATCATTTATAGCAGCAGTTACGTTGTGGCTCCTTCCACAACAAAGTTACTGTTTACTACTGTCCTCGGTGTTGCACAAAATTCTCTTGGGATAACAAACTGTATTCCACTTTACCTGTTTGATGCCTCCGCACTTCTCTGTCACAGCAGAAACATCTGTGTCAGTCTTTATTATCATACCAATGAAGGTCTTCGTCTGTGAATGAATGTAGTACAAGAATTTCTGAATTTTCTCTATCCAGGTAATATATTTTCCTCTGTGATACCTTCTGTAAACAAATACATTTGTAAATATTTGTCAAAATCCAAATTCTTTATGTAACTTGTGAATGAATATGTGACACAAATTTAAGGAAACAATAATCCTCGAAGAAGTGTAACAAAGTCTTGTGCGTTTCTCAGATATACGAAGCATTTTAGCATGGATTGATCTATTTTATAATAATTTGATAAACTGGAAATCTTCAGAAATGAATTACCAAATGATAAAACAAAATTTAATTTACTTCGAATTTTAAAAAAATACATAGTTGCTCGTACTGTCCCTCTCGGCTGTACTCGTAATTCGGGTCTCAAAGCCTTAATAATGCACCGTGCAAAAAACGACAATACGGACAAGTGTACTACCCAACACAGGAAGATACACAGGAGTGGGAATTGAGATACTGTTGCTACTCTCTAAATATCCTAGACAATATATCTACAGCCACCCCTTCATCCACACGCCGCTTTAAGGTGTGTGGCAGATTGTACTTATAGTCCCCACTTCTCTGTTCCATTCGCTAATGTCGTGTGGGAACAATTATTGTCGGTATACCTCTTTGTTAGCTCTATTTTCCCGGAGTTTTTCGTTGAGATCAATCTGCGAAACGTATGTAGGAGGAAGTTATACGTATACCTAGTCTTCCCGGAAAGTGTTCACGTGGAATTTCAATAATAAACCTCTGCGTATACATAACGCCTCTCTCGTAGTGTCTGCCAGTGAAGTTCGTTGAGCACGTGCCCGCAAGGAGAGAAGGCAAGAGGGGCCACTTTCCCCTCCTGGAATCTGTGGTAGACATTTTATTAATTTAAAAATTCTGGCGTTTTTCTAGAAATGACGGTCTCAACCCCACGTAAATACGAGTACTATTTTGGTCAATACCATGTTCGAGGGAAATTATGCCGTTCTTTTGTCATACCGGCTTTTTCGGCGTGCGTTTTCAATTTTGCGGCAAGTGAATCTTTACAAAATATTGCCTAAAGAGAGTACCCACTTTTTTCCCTTTTGCTTTCTTATATAGCCCTTAATGAGCTACAGAAAGGGACAGTTCTAAAACAAAACACAGTCTAAACGTGGCTGCAGTTTCCACAGAAACAGCCCCTTCGTTTGCACACATGTTTATAACAGTTCGGATTTGACCCGTCAGGGCTTGCTGAGACTTCGCTCAAATTTACAAGGCCCTCATATACTATAGATGTATTCACCTATCCTTCATCTCCAGCCCCCAAAAAGGAAAAATTATAATTGTCTCTGATCGAAAAGAGGAAAAAATGGTGAAGTATCAAGGTCGAAAGGGTGTTTGAAAATTCTTACACTATATGGTTCTTGAACTATTTTGGTTGTTCCATATCTAAAAACTCATTAATGTCCTTACAGAGAATCTTAAAAACCAAAAACACGATTAATCGTGACGTATGTTGTATGCAGGGTTGTTGTGTTGTTGTTGTGGTCTTGACTCTGAGGACTGGTTTGATGCAGCTCTCTTGCTACTCTATCCTGTGCACGCCTCTTCACCCCCGAGTAACTGCTGCAACCGACATCTTTCTGAAGCTGTTTGATGTATTCATCTTTTGGTCTCCCTTTGAGATTTTTACCCCGAAAGCTTTCCTCCAGTACTAAATTGGTGGTCCCTTGATGCCACAGAATGTGTCTCACCACCCGATCCCATCTTCTAGTGCCACAACTTTCTCTTCTCCCCAGCTTTATTCAGTAACCCCTCATTAGTTACGTGATCTACCTATCTAACCTTCAGCATTTTTCTCTTATTCTCTTATTGTCTACGCTGCTTATCGCCCATGTTTCACTTTAATACATGGCTACATTCCATACAAATATTTTCAGAAAGGAAATCCTGACACTTAAGTCTAAACTCGATGTTAACAAATTTTTCTTTTTCAGAAACGCTTTTCATGCTATTGCCAGTCAGCATTTTATATTCTCCCTACTTTGACCAACATCAGTTGATTTGTTTCCCAAACAGCAAAAATCATCTACTACTTTAAATGTCTCACGTCCTAATGTAATTCCCTCAGTCTCAGCTGATTTAATTCGACTACATTCCATTATCCGCGTTTTGTTTTTGTTGATCTTCATCCGGTACCCTTCTTTTAAGACACTGTTTATTCTGTTCAATTGATGTTGCAAGTCTTTTGCTGTCTCTTACAGAATTACAATGTTGTCGGCAAACCTCAGAGTTTTTTATTTCTTCTCCTTGGACTTTAATTCTACTCCAAACTTTTCTTTTGTTTCTTTTAATGCTTGTTCAGTATACAGATTGAATAACATCGAGTATAGGCTACAACCCTGTCTCACTTCCTTCTCAATCACTGCTTCCCTTTCGTGCCCCTCGACTCTTATAACTGTCATCTCGTTTCTGTACAAATCGTAAATAGACTTGCACCCTCTGTATTTTGCCCCTGCCACGTTTACAATTTGAAAGAGAGTACTTTTTATCAACAGCTTTCTCTAAGTCTACAAATGCTATAAACGTAGGTTTGCCTTTCCTTAACCTGTCTTTTATGAGAAGTAGTAGGGTCAATATGGTGTCACGTGTTCCTACATTTCTCCTGAATCCTAACTGATCTTCCGCGGCATCGGCTTCCACCAGTTTTTCCATTCATCTATAAATTATTCATGTTAGTATTTTGCAACCGTAACTTATTAAACTGATAGTTCGGAAATTTTCACACCTGTCAGCATCAGCTTTCTTTGGATATTCTTCCTGAGGCTGAGGATATTTCGCCGCTTCATACATCTTCCTAACCAGATGGAAGAGTTTTGTCGTGGCTGGCTCTCCCAAGACTATCAGCCTCCCCACAAACGGCAAGGTCCACGATTCATGGGAAGTACGCGGGGTTAGTTCGAAGTACTTAGACTGGTCTTTCATAATTCTACTCCGTAGCTCAGTGGTCAGCGTGTCTGGTTGTTATGCACAAGACCTGCATTCTATTCGTGGTGCTGCCAAGGATCTTCCCTTGGTGAGAGGACTGGAACTGTTTGCACTGAGCCTCATGAGGAAACCTGACTAGCTACTTGAATGAGAAGTAGCGGCTCCAAGGTAAAGAAGGCCGACTATGACTGGGATAGCTGTGTGCTGAATCATGTCCATCCATACCATATCTACATGATGTCATTAGCAGAGAATGACACGGCGGTCGGTCGGTCCCGATGAGCCCATCTGGGCCAGATCGCCGAGCTTTTCATAGTTTTGAGTTCTCTCGATCCTGTTAACTTCAGGGCTCTCTTCGAAATTCATGGAAGGAGAGGGGCAGTCAACACGCTCCTTAAACCACTGTAGAACGAAGGTGGCGAAACGGACAGTCCCCTGCTAGACGATGACACCACAGTTAGGGAAGCATGAAGGAGTGCAAATGGTGCGCTATAATGTTCATCTAGTCCACGACTGTCACGGTGCCTTCAGTTACTTCCACAGGTGCCATGAATGAGCAGCTGAATTTCGCTCATAGCATAATACTGCACCGACCAGCTTGCGTCAGTGGAACGATCATGTTTCGAGCAGCAGATGACGCTGCTTCTGGACACGACCATCGACCTTGTGTATCAAGAAACGTGATTCATCGGACGAGGCGACACATTTCCAACAACCCACGGCCCAATCTCGATGATCCCGTACCCGCTGCAGCCGTACCTGACGATGCTGTTGAGTCAACATGGGAACACGCAAGGATCGTCATGAGGGGTTCAATGTGGCGGTGATCAGTGGTCTGAAGATTTGGCTCATTAATGTATCATGTACGTTCTGCTGTACAGAAGATTAATGCACATGATAATAAGAACAAGCAGGCAGTCATAGAACTCGTCACACAATTTAAGACGATCAAAACCAATTTTGCACCAACATTATAACATGCATGGCTTTTTTTATCGAACTGCTCTTTCTAATTACTCATTGTGGCACAGGTAAACGCTACGTACGAATTTTGTAGCTCAGTTCCGTAGAACATACTGTACTTTGTTCAGTCTGTCAACACGCCTCGAAGGGTCATTTCAAATATAGAATAAGCGTGAATTGGAACTTTATTGCAAAGAAGGTTGCCAGCCGTTATCGCAAGATAAAACAAAAAAAAAAAAAGACTGAAATGTCGCCTCCAGTAAATAATATCTGCTAATGATCGTCATTCTTCTAGGGAAAGGTGTGCTGCCTTTCTGCAGGAAGCTGGGATGGGCTATGCCTATATATACACATCAATAGTCTGACCTCTTTGTCGTTCATTACGAAGAAATGTACAAACCGACGAACGTCACTGTACATGAATAAGATGGAAAACGGAATACCTGTAATTGAACCTTGTTCAGTGAGACGGCATTATTCACCCACGCGTGCATGGTTTATTTGAGGGACTATGCCCAGCCGCTGTGGTCGAGTGGTTCTAGGCGCTTCAGTCAGGAACCGCGCAACCGCTACGGTTGCAGGTTCGAATCCTGCCTCGGGCATGGATGTCTATGTTGTACGTAGGTCAGTTAGGTTTAAGTAGTTCTAAGTTCTAGGGGACTGATGACCTAAGATGTTAAGTCGCATAGTGCTCAGAGCCATTTGTACCATTTTGAGGGACGATGATCATCCTAGAAATGGAGACGGGCAGGTACCAAAGTTTGTCTCTTGTACAGTGTGTCGTTAACCTTTGTTTACGTATCATGTATCGATGGCAGACGTCCCTCATGGCTGTCGAGGGTGATATGCGTGCTATGCAAATCGTGGCAGGATCCTTGAACCTCTTGCTCTGCCCTACAGTCAACATATGCGATAACCAGCAGTGGATTCTTCTTTCAAGACGGTAATGCATGAGCACAACGCTCCTACTTCGTGAAAACTTTACTTTTTTTTTAGCATCTATCGGTGTATTTGTTGACAAAACACTCCACGAGGGTATTGACAGTTCTCGGTGGCGAATGGACACAGTTATTCGAAGACAAACCAGTCACCATCTTCAGGTAAGCTGGCTGATGAAGGACTCCGAAAACAAGCAGTACACCAGTGCGCTATTCTACAGGGTGGACAAAATAAAATTGTATATGGCAGACAGAACAGGCACCAACCGTATACAATAATGAGCAAAGACGGTTCCTGATACCTTCAGTGCAAACTCGTGCAGGAATACAACTAGTGCTGCGAGCAGTGAGGTTGATGGACAGAGACGCTGCTAGCGCGTGACAGCTTGAGAATTCGGGTCGCTCATGAAACATATCCCTATGTCCGAGATGCTTAAGGTAAGCGCTCGTATTAATCGGGAGACCTAGGTTCGAGTCCGATCTGGCACCAAGTTTTCAAATTTCACCATGGGATTTATTTCAATCCCCGATTGCAACTGATCTCTTGATTTTCCCTATCTTGAAAACAAAACTGGTCCAGAAAATATTTCTTGCATCTTAAGACAGGCAACCCAAATTACATCACCTGCCACGAGTGTAGATGAAGCTAGTAGGGTTGTCTATTTTAAGGTGCAAAAAATATTTTCTGGACCAATTTTTTTTCTTTGTCCGTTGGGTAGATCATACACAGTTTCTAAATAATGAAACAGTTGATTTTATATTATTTCGGCATCGTTTGTTTTCATACGAATGCAATAAATTCGCCTGATGATCAGTAAAACATGTTCGAAATGCGTAACGGTGTATCAGACCCGTAAAAATTACAAAAATGTATGTACGTGTGTATGTATGTATATATTTGTATACGTACGTTCCACATCTCCGCCAAAACCAATGGACGGGCTTCAACCAAACTTACTACAAATATCATTTACTGTCTGGGAGGAAATACCGCGAGGGTAAAAATCACCCTCCTATCAAAGGGTCGGGTGTAAAAAAGCAGTGTAGCGCACGACACGTGACTACCCATCCTTTAGTCATGTAGTATTTGGGAATGAGAGCCCTTAGAGGCTTGCAACAAACTTCGCACATAATTTCAAACCTTAACGAAACTTCTTCTTTCTGGCGACACCCATAGAATGACGGAAGGAAAACATTCTCATTATGAGATTTTCACTCTGCAGCGGAGTGTGCGCTGTTATGAAACTTCCTGGCAGGTTAAAACTGTGTGTCCGACCGTGACTCGAACTCGGGACCTTTGCCTTTCGCGGGCAAGTGCTCTACCATCTGCTTCGGTATCTCAGATGGTAGAGCACTTGCCCGCGAAAAGCAAAGGTCCCGAGTTCGAGTCTCGGTCGGGCACACAGTTTTAATCTGACAGAAAATTTCAACATTCTCACTGTTCATGCAGTAAAACTACGACATGACACATGACATTTTAATTTATTACTCTGTTACTGCTATCTGTGTTTTGTGTTCACGTATACCACTGAATCTCCCAGAAAAATTACACCATTTTGCGACATTTAGTTCCGGAGATACGATCGTAAACACTGATTTCGTGAATAACTTCTCGATCATGCAACTAACTCTATTCCCAACACTTTTCGCAGACAGTATCCACATTTGCTGCTGAATGTACCTACGCAAATAGATCGTCATTTTTTTCTGTTTTCCCTCGTTCGTTAGTTGCTTCAAAATTCATGGGAGTATGTTCTGTATACATATACATATAATAAATATATTATGTGGTAGTTACAGTATGTTACTATGTTACATTTTGCCATGTTTTTCTCTTTATGTATATTATATGTATAATAAGAAACATGTACCACAGGCCACTGAAGATGCTTCACAAATAAAAGAAGCGAAATGCGTATGGCAATAAACAAACTGCCTTCAATAAGTTCCTTAGACGGTACATATCTCCATTACAAATATATTGTTATACGACACATTGTTCAGGAGATATGCTGAGGTGCATTAGAAACTATAATATCATACATGACGTTTTAATTGATAACTTGTTTGCTACAAACTCTTATTTGTTAAACATTTAAGGGACAGTAGGCACATATATCACTGGATGTGTCTGCAACGTTGTATTAGTGTACAGCACATAGTTGAGGAGATACGATGTCATAAACATTAAGCTTCGAGAAAATGAAACTGTGTATCGAAATCCCCTAGACATACAGGTGAAATATATTAACAAATACGCCTGAAACATGTTACATACGTGTGAAATTTATTTGGGATGTGTGCTTGCGGGCAAAGATACACAAAGCTCATTCTAAACTCCTGTAACTATGTCAGTCTAATTCGGCACACATATTACTTACAATCTGAAAAGAAATACTGTAGGGGTAACAACTACAGTCTGCTATTAGGGTGAGTATGATAACGTGGAGAGAGAAGGGAGGCTGAGGAGATGGCCAGACAGGGAGAGGGCAGGAGGAAGCACAGATAGAAGGAGGAGGAGATGGACAGAGAGAGGGGAGAGGAGGAGTTGGAGAGTGGGAGAAGGAGATTGACAAAGAGATGAGGAGGAGGAGATGCAAATAGAAGTGGGAAGAGGAGATTGATAGAGCAGAAAGGAGGAGATACACAGAGGAGGAAGCAGCAGATTGGCACAGAGATGGGGAGGAGGAGATGGACAGAGAATGGGGGTAAAAGAGGTGGACGAATAGGGGGCTGATGGAGGTTGAAGAGGGAGCGATGTGATTTAGTTATAACTTTTTAAAATTTTTGTAAGTAATAGTAAGTGTCTGAAGATAGGTGGGGAGGGTGGCAGACCGAACAGCTGATTTTGTTACGTTCACCTGAAACACTACCAATTCTCATTAATGTCTTGTAAGATAATGTCCGCGGAAGTTATGGCTTCACCTCGTTTCTTCTTGATAGCAGCTGCTCCGGAGACTTCCTCTGAGGCCTTCCTCTTACCGGACAAGTAAATTTCTTCTGACAGTATAGCATCATCTTCGTAGGATAAAACTTTTGTAGAAGGAATCTTAATGGCTGTAGTTTTTTCCTCCTACTAAATAAAACCCCACTACGGACTTGTAATAAACACTGCATTAAATACTTTTTGATGCAAGTATACACTTTCTTCCTTACGCAAAAGACAGAGCGTCTCCATACAATATCCTACCACAGAGGTATCCGAAACAAGAGAAGTGATTAATAAAAAAACTGTTAACAAACGAAGAAGAAAAAAAATTGAATTACTGAGATAACATTGATTCTATATCACATGTTATATAATCTTGTTAGGTCTATCTTCCTATAAATCATGATGAAGAGAGAGACACACAATTAAAAAATTACAGTCCTTCAGGTATCCCAGTTTAGGTACACCGAGGTGGATAGAGAGGGGAAAGGAGAGGATGGACTGATAGACGACTGGAATAAATACATATCCGGGCAACGCCGGGTACTCATAGCAGAACGAAACAAGTTATTACAGGATTCAGTGCTCCCGTTGAATCCGCATGATTGCATATATGCAGGTGTACTTCTACATCTTAATCTATAAGCATACTCCGCAGTCCACCATATGGTGCGTGCCGGAGGGTACTTCGTACCACAACTAGCATCTTCTCTCCCTGTTACACTCCAAAAAAGAACGAGGGAAAAACGACTCCCTATATGCCTCTGTACAAGCCCTAATCTCTCTCATCTTATCTTTGTGGTCTTTCCGTGAAATGTAAGTTGGTGGCAGTAAAATTGTATTGTAGTCAGCCTCAAATGATGGTTCTCTAAATTTCCTCAGTATCGATTCACGAAAAGAACGCCTCCTTTCCTCTTGATGATCAAACCTGCCAGTAACAGATCTATCACCCCGCCTCTGGTTTGCTTCTATATCCTCCCTCAATCCGACCTGATAGGGATCCCAAACGCTCGAGGAGTACTCAAGAATAGGTCGTATTAGAGTTTTATAAGCGGTCTCCTTTACAGATGAACCACATCTTCCCAAAATTCTACCAATGAAACGAAAACGACGATCCTCCTCCTCCACAACTGCCATTACATGCTTGTCCCACTTCATATCGCTCTGCAATGTTACGCCCAAATATTTAATCGACGTGACTGTGTCACGAGCTACACTACTAATCGAGTATACAAACATTAGAGAATTCTTTTTCCTCTTCATCTGCATTAATTTACATTTATCTATATTTAGAATTAGCTGTCATTCTTTACATCAATCACAAATCCTGTCCAAGTCATCTTGTATCCTCCTACAGTCACTCAACGACGACACCTTCCCGTACACCACAGCATCATCAGCAAACAGCCGCACATTGCTATCAACCCTAACCAAAAGATCATTTATGTAGAAAGAAAACAACAGCGGAATTAGCACACTTCCCTGTGGCACTCCAGATAATACCCTCACCTCCGATGAACACCATCGAGGACAACGTACTGGGTTCTATTACTTATGAAGTCTTCGGGCCACTCACATACTTGGGAACCAATCCCATATGCACGTACCTTAGTTAGGAGTCTGCAGTGGGGCACCGAGTCAAACGATTTCCGGAAGTCAAGGTCTGATACCCTTCATCCATGGTTCGCAAGACATCATGTGAAAAAAGGGCGAGTTGCGTTTCGCAGGAGCGATGGTTTCTAAAGCCGTGCTGATTCATGGACAGCAACTTCTCTGTCTCAAGGAAATTCATTATATTCGAACTGAGAATATGTTCGAGAATCCTGCAACAAACCGATGTTAAGGATATTGGCCTGTAATTTTGAAGATCCGTCCTTCTACCCTTCTTACGTACAGGCGTCACCTGTGCTTTTTTCCAGTTGCTCGGGACTTTACGTTGGGCAATAGATTCGCGATAAATGCAAGCTAAGTAAGGATCCATTGCAGTAGAGTACTCTCAGTAAAACGGAATTGGAATCCCATCAGGACCTGGCGATTTATTTATTTTCAACCCATTTAGCTGCTTCACAACCCCAGGGATGCCTATCACTATATCCTCCATACGGGAATCTGTACAAGACTCAAACGGCGGTATGTTTGTACGATCCTCGTGCGTGAAAGATTTCTCAAATGTTAAATTTAAAATTTCAGCTTTCGTTTTTCTGTCTTCCGTTGCCAGGCCAGACTGATCAGTGAGTGACTGGATGGAAGCCTTCGACCCGCTTACCGATTTTATGTAAGACTATAATTTCCTTGGATTTTCAGCAAGATCTTTTGCTAAGGTACGACGGTGGTAGTGGTTGAATGCTTCGCGCATCGCTCTTTTTGCAGCAGCACGAATCTCTACTAACTTTTGCCTGTCCTCGTTTTCCTGATCTTTCTTGTACCGCGAGTGCAACTGTCTTTGCTTCCTGAGCATTCTCCGAATTGCGCTGTTGAACCACTGTGGGTTTTTTCCGTCCGTAACTCACTTTTTCGGCACATACTTGTCCAATGCGTGATTTACAATGTGTTTAAAATTTGCCCATAATTCTTCCACGCCCATCGTACAGGAGGTAAATGAAGTCGATTCATTTACTAAGTGGCATGCTAACGACTGCTTATCTGCTCTTTCTAGTCAGAATACTCTCCTAGCCTTCTTGGCCGACTTTTTAACTTTCGTAACCATAGTCGTAATGACAGCATCATGATCACTAATCCCTGTCTCAACACTGACACCGTCGATGAGGTCTGGTCTGCTCGTGGCTACCAGATCTAAAATATTTCCATTACGCGTTGGATGTCGATTTAGCTGCGCAAGACAGTTTTCGGATAACGTGTTCAAAAGTAATTCACACGACGGCTTGTCTGTACCACCTGTAATGAATCCATAGACATCCCAGTCCATATTAGGAAGGTTGAAGTGGCCTCCGATTAATATAGCATGATCCGGGTACTTCTGCGATGCAGAATGTAGACTCCCCTTGAATGATCCTAGAACTGTCACGGTGGAACCTGGTGGCCGGTAATAAAACCCCACAATTAACTTAACTGACGAGTAGTCCCTACTGTTTCTGTTGAAGTACCTGAGCTTCCGCGGTCCGCTCCCCCGTACTGTATCTGCCCTGTATCATCGTTCTCCGCCCTCCGCCGGTCCCTCGCCAGCTGCGTCCGAACCACCTGCGTCTCGTCCGCAGCACGCACCGTGCGAGCGGCTTTCCAATCTCTATTTTCGCTCCGCGCGTTCCCTCGGGAGCGCCGCGGCCGCTGTGACGCGCGCGTGTTTTTTTTCGCGGGACATCGCGATAGACACTAATAAAAACGGGCGCCGGTGCCTCTCATTTGCCGCAGAGACGACATATTGCGTCCGAGATATGAACTGTCGGCGCGGCGCTAATAAAGGACGTGCCCGGGCCGTGCGGCGGCTTATCAGCGGCTGGGCGCGCCGGGCAGGGGGTGCGCCGGCTCCGGCCGGGGTTACGCTGAGTTAGAGCGCCACAGACAAATGGCCGCCCGCGGAAACCCACTCATTTGTCCCGGGCGACTGCCGCGCCGCGCCGCTGCAGCACCGCCAGCCGCCGGGACACGAAAATACTGGGCCCGCGGTCCAGCCGGCGCGAATATATACCCTCCTCCTGCCTGCCCTGCTGTCAACAGACAGTGCATGCTTCCGTCGGTGCACTGCGAGGAATATGCGCTACTGTTTGTAACAAGTGAAACACTCAGAATCGACTTAAATGGCAGAGAGGCGGTGTGAACGTAGGCCCAACAACGCCCTCTTTCGTGTCGGACAGGACGGACGGATCCTCAAAATTACAGACCAATATCATTAACATCGGTTTGTTGCAGGATTCTCGAACATATTCTCAGTTCGAATACAGGGTGTTACAAAAAGGTACGGCAAAACTTTCAGGAAACATTCCTCACACAGAAATAAAGAGAAGACGTTATGTGGACATGTGTCCGGAACCGCTTAATTTCCATGTTAGAGCTCATTTTAGTTTGTCAGTATGTACTGTCCTTCCTCGATTCACCGCCAGTTGGCCCAATTGAAGGAAGGTAATGTTGACTTCGGTGCTTGTGTTGACATGCGACTCATTGCTCTACAGTACTAGCATCAAGCACATCAGTACGTGGCATCAACAGGTTAGTGTTCATCACGAACATGGTTTTCCAGCCAGTGCAATGTTTACAAAAGCGGAGTTGGCAGATGCCCATTTGATGTATGGATTAGCACGGGCAATAGCCGTGGCGCGGTACAGATTTCCAGAACGAAGGTGTCCCGACAGGAAGACGTTCGAAGCAATTGATCGGCGTCTTAGGGAGCACGGGACATTCCAGCCTATGACTCACGACTGGGTAAGACCTAGAACGACGAGGACACCTGCAATGGACGAGGTAGTTCTTCGTGCAGTTGACGATAACCCTAATGTCAGCGTCAGAGAAGTTGTTGCTGTACAAGGTAACGTTGACCACGTCAGTGTATGGAGAGTGCTACGGGGGAACCAGTTGCTTCCGTACCATGTGCAGCGTGTGCAGGCACTATCAGCAGCTGATTGGCCTCCACGGGTTCACTTCTGCGAATGGTTCATCAAACAATGCGTCACTCCTCATTTCAGTGCAAATGTTCTCTTTACGGATTCGGCTTCATTCCAACGTGATCAAATTGTAAATTTACACAATCAACATGTGTGGGCTGACGAGAATCCGCACGTAGTTGTGCAATCACGTCATCAACACAGATTTTCTGTGAACGTTTCGGCAGGCATTGTTGGTGATGTTTTGATTGGGCCCCATGTTCTTCCACCTACGCTCAATGTAGCACGTTGTCATGATTTCATACGGGATACTCTGCCTGTGCTGCTAGAACATGTGCCTTTACAAGTACGTCACAACATGTTGTTCATGCACGATGGAGCTCCTGCACATTTCAGTCGAAGTGTTCGTACGCTTCTCAACAACAGATCCGGTGACCGATGGATTGGTAGAGGCGGACCAATTCCATGGCCTCCACGCTCTCCTGACCTCAACCCTCTTGACTTTCGTTTATGGGGGCATTTGAAAGTTCTTGTCTACGCAACCCCGGTACCAAATGTAGAGACTCTTCGTGCTCGTATTGTGGACGGCTGTGATACACTACGCCATTCTCCAGTGTTGCATCAGCGCATCAGGTATTCTATGCGACGGAGGGTGGATGCATGTATCCTCGCTAACGGTGGGCATTTGGAACATTTCCTGTATAACAATGTGTTTGAAGTCACGCTAGTACGTTCTGTTGCTGTGTGTTTCCATTAAATGATTAATTTGATTTGAAGAGAAGCAATAAAATGAGCTCTAACATGGAAAGTAATCGTTTCCGGACACATGTCCACATAACATATTTTCTTTCTTTGTGTGTGTGAGGAATGTTTACTGAAATTTTGGCCGTACCTTTTTGGAACACCCTGTATAATGAATTCCCTTGAGACAGAGAAGCTGCAGTCCACGCATCAGCACGGCTTTAGAAAGCATCGCTCCTGCGAAACGCAACTCGCCCTTTTTTCACGTGATATCTTGCGCACCATGGATGAAAGGTATCAGACAGATGGCGTATTCCTTCACTTCCAGAAAGCGTTTGACTCGGTGCACCACTGCAGACTCCTAACTAAGGTACGAGCAGATGGGATTGGTTCCCAAGTATGTGAGTGGCTCGAAGACTTCTTAAGTAATAGGACCCAGTACGTTGTCCTCGATGGTGAGTGTTCATCGGAGGTGAGGGTATCATCTGGAGTGCCACAGGGAAGTGTGCTAATTCCGCTGTTGTTTTCTTTCTACATAAATGATCTTTTGGTTAGGGTTGATAGCAATGTGCGGCTGTTTGCTGATGATGCTGTGGTGAACGGGAAGGTGTCGTCGTTGAGTGACTGTAGGAGGATACAAGATGACTTGGACAGGATTTGAGATTGGTGTAAAGAATGGCAGCTAACTCTAAATGTAAATGTAAATTAATGCAGATGAATAGGAAAATGAATCCTGTAATGTTTGAATAATCCATTAATAGTGTAGCGCTTGACACAGTCACGTCGATTAAATATTTGGGCGTAACGTTGCAGAGCGATATGAAGTGGGACAAGCATGTAATTGCAGTTGTGGGGAAGGCGGATAGTCGTCTTCGGTTCATTGGTAGAATTTTGGGAAGATGTGGTTTATCTGTAAAGGACACCGCTTACAAAACTCTAATACGACCTATTCTTGAGTACTGCTCGAGCGTTTGGGATCGCTATCAGGTCGGATTGAGGGAGGAAATTGAAGCAATTCAGAGGCGGGGTGCTAGATTTGTTACTGGTAGGTTTGGTCATCAAGGGAGTGTTACGGAAATGCTTCAAGAACTCGGGTGTGAGTCTCTAGAGGAAAAGAGGCGCTCTTTTCGTGAATCGCTACTGAGGAAATTTAGAGAACCAGCATTTGACGCTGACTGCAGTACTATTTTACTGCCGCCAACTTATATTTAGTGGAAAGACCACAAAGATAAGATAAGAGAGATTAGGGCTCGTCATTTTTCCCTCGTTCTGTTTCGGAGTGGAACAGGGAGAGAAGATGCTAGTTGTGGTACGAGGTACCCTCCGCCAGGCGCCGAATGGTGGATTGCGGAGTATGTATGTAGATGTATATGTCGATGTAGACAATGTTTCGCAACATTCAGTCGGTGCGGAGCTATCATACGAAGTGGACGCGTTTAACTAATTGCACGAAGGGTGTGCAAGAAACGCAGTCATGCACCATTGTGATTGTCTCCTCAGGATAGCCACACAGGTTGGCGAACCGACGTCGGAAGATGCATCGATCTCAGAAGACATGTTGATGAAAACACTTCCTACTTCCCCTACTTCATTATTTTGTTCTGTGCATCCTGCGCTCTGTGTTGAGAAGCTGTCTCTGGGGACAGCCGCCATGTGACAGCGTCCTGATCGTTTTACACCTGCACAATACACTGGTGTTTGTTCTGTTTCTTGAGCGGACGACGTAGACGAGGAATCAGAACGGTATGAGAATACCATAGGTGGGCGTTTTCCGCTGGTTATACTTCCGCTACCAAATCACAGCGATCGCTGCGGCTTTGACTGACCTGTGCGGTCTGCCCAATCTAGATGCCACTGGTGGACCATATACCTCGATAACAGGAGTGCCGAAACAACATATCGTCTAGCTATGGTCGCTATCCACAGCTTACATAAACTGGTGATACTCCACGATACACTTCGTGCGGCGGACTTAGACAGCACCGTCATACAACAAGTGCATATTGATGGTTTCTTAACCCCTTTGGGTATATACCTTTCGTCTCCCAGACGTCATCTACATCTACATCTACATCCATACTCCACAAGCCACCTGACGGTGTGTGGCGGAGGGTACCCTGAGTACCTGTATCGGTTCTCCCTTCTATTCCAGTCTCGTATTGTTCGTGGAAAGAAGGATTGTCGGTATGCTTCTGTGTGGGCTCTGATCTCTCTGATTTTATCCTCATGGTCTCTTCGCGAGATAAACGTAGGAGGGAGCAATATACTGCTTGACTCCTCGGTGAAGGTATGTTCTCGAAACTTTAACAAAAGTCCGTACCGAGCTACTGAGCGTCTCTCCTGCAGAGTCTTCCACTGGAGTTTATCTATCATCTCCGTAACGCTTTCGCGATTACTAAATGATCCTGTAACGAAGCGCGCTGCTCTCCGTTGGATCTTCTCTATCTCTTCTATCAACCCTATCTGGTACGGATCCCACATTGCTGAGCAGTATTCAAGCAGTGGGCGAACAAGCGTACTGTAACCTACTTCATTTGTTTTCGGATTGCATTTCCTTAGGATTCTTCCGTGGAATCTCAGTCTGGCATCTGCTTTACCTACGATTAATTGTATATGGTCATTTCATTTTAAATTACTCCTAATGCCTACTCCCAGATAATTTGCGGAATTACGTGCTTCCATTTGCTGACCTGCTATATTGTAGCTAAGTGATAACGGATCTTTCTTTCTATGTATTCGCAGCACATTACACTTGTCTACATTGAGATTGAATTGCCATTCGCTGCACCATGCGTCATTTCGCTGCAGATGCTCCTGCTTTGCAGTTCAATTTTCCATTGTTACAACATCTCGATACACCACAGCATCATCTGCAAAAAGCCTCAGTGAACTTCCGATGTCATCCACCAGGTCATTTACGTATATTGTGAATAGTAACGGTTCTATGACACTCCCCTGCGGCACACCTGAAATCACTCTTACTTCGGAAGACTCCTCTCCATTAAGAATGACATGCTGCGTTCTGTTATCTAGGAACTCCTCAATCCAATCACACAATTGGTCTGATAGTCCATATGCTCTTACTTTATTCATTACACGACTGTGGGGTAGCGGTTTGGCGATCCTCCTATGTGAAGCGTTACCTGTCGATGATGTCGAGTATTTACTCTTTGCGAAGAGCATTGCTCTCACTCTTTTTGGTGTCCATATTAGTAATATCTAGGTTCCTTCAGGATCGGAGAGGCGAAGGGAATGATTCACTTTCTTTGCGAAGGCGGTCTTTCCTCTTCTTGTTGGGCGACAAGATGTGCTGGTGCTTAATGAAGATTTTAATTCTATCGTACACTCAAAAAATGAGC
Source organism: Schistocerca gregaria (assembly GCF_023897955.1). Lineage (NCBI taxonomy): Eukaryota > Metazoa > Arthropoda > Insecta > Orthoptera > Acrididae > Schistocerca > Schistocerca gregaria. Next base: position 934,051,091 of record NC_064921.1, read on the forward strand.
TGCAACGTCATGCGCCTTGTCACGATCGTCGACTGTCTCCAAATTGTGGACACATGGGAACATGTTCATGGCTACCGCCCCAGTTTCACGCACTACACCGTATATTCTTCCAGTCGCCCTCATCACTTTCGTACCATGCGTTCGTTGGTGGGAGAAACCTGACTGGTTGATATTTGGACTGCTGCGTATGTTCGCACACTCACATTCGACCACCAGAGTGCGTCGAATGGAAAGGGTGTTTGGAAGCTGGATGTGGCACCACTGGCATCTCCCGTCTCTCAGCAGCCTATCGAGATGACTTCGGATTCATGCCGCTGCTGCCGTGGCGTCTATCCTTCTATGTTGTCGTATTGGCTGTCCTGCGCACAATCTCCACTGGGCCATGATGGCAGATGGCAGGAACTTGGCATCTTGCAGGATCCCATCCCTGAACCTTTACTACCAAGCGTACAGGGACAGTTCTACGATGCCTTTTTCTCCTGGAAGATGTTCAACAGTGAACTGCACCAAAGCCCAGATCACAGCCATCACGCTCTATGACTTTGAAGGGATAGTCGTGCGAGGTCGCATTTGTGACCATATGGCGTCGGAACCTCCGTCAATGTACCACCTTCTACCGCACAGGCAATAACGGCGCCAGGCCCTGATTCGAACCATCGCTGATAACAAAGGCAGGCAGCATGAACCCAATGTGTCACCGCGCCCTTCACTTCCATTATGCTAGGTTGTACCCCAACTACACCCATTCATCAGCTGTCTAGAGTAAGTATTCTGGCTCATAATTGGCACTAGAATTGGGGCACCAGTAACAGAAAACAAAGCCACGTGACCGCTACGGTGGCAGCTTCGAATCCTGCCTCGGGCATGGATGTGTGTGATGTCCTTAGGTTAGTTAGGTTTAAGTAGTTCTAAGTCCAGGGGACTGATGACATCAGATGATAAGTCCCATTGTGCTTGGAGCCATTTGAGCCATTTTTCAAATGGCTCTTAGCACTATGGGGCTTAACTTCTAAGGTCATCAGTCCCCTAGAACTTAGAACTACTTAAACCTAACTAACCTAAGGACATCACACTCATCTATGCCGGAGGCAGGATTCGAACCTGCGACCGTAGCGTCGCGTGGTTCCAGACTGTAGCGCCTAGAAGCGCTTAGCCACCCCGGCCGGCAGCCATTTTTCCCCCTTGCCCCAAATCAACCAACCAACCAAACAATCTACGGATAAGCTGAGACACATTCTAACATTGTGCGTGGTGTCTGTTTGTTCTAAGTTATGTCTCCCTACACACTTTCGCGCAACGACGCTCTGAGCGTGTTTTTTAGGGAATTGACTAGTTTGAACCTGGGACCTGTTGCTGGTAAGGAGACGCCAGACCACACATGACATGTAAGAGTTCAGAAGAGTTCAGTGAGACTAGCGATAATATAATCAGCGTCATCTCCACTGCACTCCCTGTAAAAGAATCATAATACTAAGTAAATTTAGTGGATGGGGTTCAAGACTTCCCTTTTTTTAGTTATCTGGTAAAATAACGTCGAAAAAGCAGTTAATTTTACAATATTTGAAATGTTATTCGACTCACAAAACATTGTTTATAAATTGCACTATTGATAAAAGGAAATATTTTAATAGACGATGATAAAAACCAACTGCGTTCAACAAAAATGTGAACGCATATTCCCTGAATGGTTTTCCAAGTTCTAAAATGGATCGAAGGATGACATATGCCGTATCACATCTATAATCTAGGTTTGAATTAAGTTTCACAAAAGAGAAAACTATCAAAATGGTCTTCAGTGACCCTCAATTATCTTTAATTACTTATCTAACTTGTCGTAAATTACAGTGGCTGATATGGCTTCTCAATAATTTTATAACAGAAAAATCATCACGTTTCAGATTTTAACTTCTAGTAGCAAATGTGAATACCATGAGCTTTAACTGACAATCGACATTAGTATTATGCATAAATGGGGTGTAACAGATGAGACTTCTGCAGTTCTGAGTGAAGCCTTATGCGCTCAAAAATGCGGCATCTCGTGTGTTCGTTATCTGGTCGGTGTTTAGGCAGCGTCAGGGGGCTCCGGGTGGCACAGCTCCACGCCTCGCCGTCTCGGAAGCAACTCTCTCCTAACTCCTCCTTACTACAATTTACCGAAGTTGGTTTAAAAAAAGCTATCTGGCTGTGTTTACAACTGACCAATCAGGGTCTCAATATTAACCTTAAGCTCCGCCTACAAAATTCTGTCTGTCCAATGAGAAACGTTATACTTTTCGTGGTGGGGCAATGTTTTTAGCGTTTGCAACGTAACAAAGACGCGAAAAAGTCTCACGCTAAAACTTGCAGCTGGTGTGGCCCTTTTAGTGTTATCGTACGAACTATACTGTTCGTCTGGAGGGCTGTATCTTTTAACATGGACCGGGGGGTGGTTTTGGCGGTCAGCTGGCGACGTGGATGTCCGGCCCTTATCGTCGGGCCTCCTAGCCTACACGATTCTGTCTCGGCTTCTGTTGTCTTTTCTCCCGTCGGAACAGTGGGAAGGTATGACATGCATTTAGGCGTTCTTGTGTTAGGCTGTGGTATTCCATTTGCTCACTCGTTGATCGTATTACTTTGGTTAATGTAATGTCAGGATTTATTTGGAGCTATGTGACATACTGCCAGATTTGCTATCATGTCAGGGTTTTCATCGAAGGTGCTGGATTTGCCTGACACCTTACAACACGTTCCCGGAAATCGAGTTATGGCACTTGCCGTGTTCTGTTCAATACAGCGCTTTGGTTTGTGTTAAAATGCACGGGCAGAGTTGCGAAGGAATGACGGACGCTTGTAGCGCACTCTGCTTCTTCTCGAGTGAGGTAAACGGGAGAAAGTGCAGCCGGACGCCTTCCCTCCCCCGCGCACACACACGTGACCTGCGAAAGTAAAGCCCGAGTGGAGCCGCCGAGCTGCAGGCTGGTGCGCGGAGAACGCGGCCCGCGGGGGGCGTCTGCAAACAGGGGCAGCGCCGGCGGCACCGCATTACGGACGGCCCTCCAGCGGCAATCCGTGTTTACGGCCGGTAATTCCGGAGTCCAGCCGCCGGAGGAGGGCATCGATTGGCCGCCGCCGCCGCCTCCGCCGCCCCCGCCCCCCATTGTTTGCTCTGCGCAAGGCGGCCGGCCACTCACCGCCCCCGCATCGCAGAGTCCCTGCGCGTCCGCGGTTTAAAGGGGCCCGGCCCGCATTCCGCCGGCGTGTCGGCCTGATTGAGTATTCCCCGGGAGCCGCCGGCCGCGAGCCGCTGCTCTTCTGCCCTCCCCCGGAGGCGCTGAAAAACCTGCCCGCGGGCCCGCCAGCACTTGACTTAATGCTGACCCCTAATGAAATGTGCGCCAAAGCCTAACCGCGTTAGCGCGCATATTGCCTTCCCTGCACTTGTTGCCACGTCCCAGCCCCGGCCGCGCTGCAGACCTGCTCCGCCCGCGGCGGTTTCTTTTGCGAGTCACGTAATGGAGGAGCGCTGCCCCAACTCGAGTACAGATACAAATATATCAAACCGTCCTTTTAAGTATTCTTCTTGTAACTCTTGCAAGAACCAGTGGCTGATGATGGAGTGAGACCGGGTTATTGCAATCCTCGATGTAAACCAGTCCCTACATTTAACAGGCCATTACAATTGCTACACCCCGAAGATGACGTGCTACAGACGCGAAATTTAACCGACAGGAAGAAGATGCTATGATATGCAAATGATTAGCTTTTCAGAGCATTCACACAAGGATGGCGCCGGTGGCGACAGCTACAACGTGCGGACATGAGGAAAGTTTCCAACCGATTTCTCATACACAAACAACAGTTGACCGGCGTTGCCTGGTGAAACATTGTTGTCATGCGTCGTGTAAGGAGGAGAAATGCGTACCATCACGTTCCCGACTTTGATAAAGGTCGGATTGTAGCCTACCGCGGTTGATCGTATAGCGACATTGCTCCTCGCGTTGGTCGAGATCCAATGACTGTTAGCAGAATATGGAATCGGTGGGTTCAGGAGGGTAACACGCAACGCCGTCCTGGATCCCAATGGACTCGTATCACTAACAGTCGGGATGACAGGCATCTTATCCGCATCTCTGTAACGGATCGTGCAGCCACGTCTCGGTCCCTGAGTCAACAGATGGGGACGTTCGCAAGACAACAACCACTTGCACGAACAGTTCAAATGTTCAAATGTGTTCCAAATCTTATGGGACTTAACTGCTAAAGTCATCAGCCCCTAAGCTTACACACTACTTAGCCTAAATTGTCCTAAGGACAAACACACACACCCATGCCCGAGGGAGGACTCGAACCTCCGCCGGGACCAGCCGCACAGTCCATGACTGCAGCGCCTTAGACCGACGAACACCTCGACGACGTTTGCAGCAGCATGGACTATCAGCTCGAAGACCATGGCAGCGGTTACCCTTGACGCTGCATCACAGACAGGAGCGCCTGCGATGGTACACATTGAGGGCACTTTGAACAGTGGACGTTACATTTCAGATGTGTTACGACCCGTGGCTCTACCCATCATTCGATCCCTGCGAAATCTACATTTCAGTAGGATAATGCACGACGCTCTGTAACGTCGTTGGAAACGTTCTGGATACGGGTTGTCATCCTCGATTTGTTCCTCAACAAACCCTCTACAACCCCACGAAGTCTGACGCAACATTTCTGGCACACCTTGTGTGATACATCCGCAAAAACAACAGAAGCATTTCTGAATAAGATAAAATTGCTAAGGTGGAAATAAAAATTGGAATGTTATGAAATATTTGCTGAAGTAATTTTTTCTGGAACGCAGCCTTGTACAGAAGCGAAACATGATGGATAAACAGTTCAGTAAATTGGAAAGTTGTGATAAGTTCTATGGGACCAAACTGCGAAGGTCATCGGTCCCCAGACTTATACACTACTTACTCTAGCTTAAACCAACTTACCCTAAGGACAACACACACAGCCATGCGCGAGGGAGGACTGGAACCTCCGACGGGGGGTGGTGCTTCAGAACAATGCTCATGATCGGAGGGCTAAATCGAGGAGGTACTGAATCGAACGGGGAAAAAAGAAATTTGTGGCCCAATTTGACATAAAGAAAGCATCGGTTGTTAGGACATCAGGGAATAATCAGTTCGGTAGTGGAGTGAAAGTGTACAAGGTAAAAATTGGAGAGAGAGTGCTAGGCATGAATACAGTGAGTTCGTTAAAACAGATGTTAGGTTGAAATAGCAACGCAGAGATGAAGACGCATCCACAGGATCGTCTAACATGAAGAGCTACATCAAAACATTATTCAGACTGAAGACCACAACAACAACTCTTGTGGAGGATCTGGTGTCATCTTTCATTTCTTGTCCTAGAATTTTCCACCTCTTCATCCCAAAGTAAAGCTGTCATCCAGCCATCGGTTGGTTTGAACACCACAGTGCCTCGCGAGGAGTGTTCGACTTGGACCGTCGCCCTCCTCTGACATTTGAACTGGCTTACCCAGCTAGTTATAGGACACTTACGTTTAACGTATTTTTCATATTATCAAAGATTTCCAGAGGTGAAAGCAGTGTGCGGCGCAAGAGACAGATTACGCGACGCAGACTTACTTGGACACGTTTATTGGGTGGGTCGCTGATTAATCATTTTCCCGACTGCACTATTAAATCAGTCTAAGAAAGATTTGCGACCTTCGCTTTGACCAGCAAGAAACTTCTGGCTACTCCAAAGTCGACAATCAAACGTCTGTGGCTATCGGTCTGCTCTCAGCAGGACTTAACTGCATTATGTATTACACTAACAGTTCATACGTCACCTCCCGCTAGCACTTAGCAGCTTTCACCGATAATCACCACAGAGATGGAACGGAAATATGGTTCAAAGTCAACAAGTCAAAAGTCACACAAAACTCCAAATTCCAATTTCTGCGGAAGCCTCGCGAGGCCCGTTTCATTCGCCGGACACCACCTCCAGCTTGCTTCTGCATCCTCAAGCTGATACAAGGCCTCAGCGCAGCGAGCTCGCTCACTAAATCGGGACAACTGACGAGAAATACCAGAAAATGACTAAATCGAATTCTGCACTTGCGTAGTCTCTCCGTATTTGGAAAGCTACTTGTTGACGACTTAGGGTCACTTATTCTAATATTTCCTAAATAATAAAAGCTTCAAAACGCAACGTCAGGTCTCCAGACGGCACACGACTTGGCGCCTTCCAACCATGAGGGCTGCCGCCTGACATCGATTTCGTGAGCTACAAGCAGCTCCACCAAATAATTTTTAACATTCATTCCTTGCATCAGTCAGCAAGAAAATGACAAATGAAGCTCCATCTGGTTTTTGTTGGTGTATGTACTCCAGTTTGTGACTTGAATAATTTTATGTATTGACAATTGTAGCTGGCCAGGGTGGCCGAGCGGTTCTAGGCGCTACTGTCTGGAACCGCGCGGCCGCTACGGTCGCAGGTTCGAATCCTGCCTCGGGCATGGATGTGTGTGATGTCCTTATGTTGGTTAGGTTTAAGTAGTTCTAAGTTCTAGGTGACTGATGACCTCAGCGGTTAAGTCCCATTGTGTTCAGAGCCATTTGAACCATTTTGTGGACAATTGTACGGCTGAACCAAGCTCCTTATCAAATTTCTGTGATTGGCTACATTATTAATGTATTTCGAACAGTCTACCTAAAAAGTTGCAGAGCTATAAGCTGAGACTAGCTGACGAAGACAATCCGAATATCAGTATGAATAAATATACAGGATGTTAGAAACAAGTGTCAGGTATTCTTGCAGAAAGTAGTGGAAGTAAAAACGAATAAATAAATACCAACACATGTGTGGAAATAAACAGGCTACTTGTTGAGATATAGGTCATTATGTGTGATGATATCCATCAGTCTATTGACGCTTCAGGAGTTAGGAGTTGTTAAAAGTGATTACCACTCAGTCTTACACATTCTTCAGCCCTTCTACACAAGCAATCAACAAATCGTGCGAACACTGCCAGTTGTTTCGGATTTGGTCAAGTGCACGGAACACGCACTCCTGTTACGTATGCATGTTACCCTTAGTTCTGAGTGTATTACACCAACGCTTCTAAATGTGCTCACAGCCAGAAATCTAACAGAGTAAAGTCAGATGAACGTGGGGCCCGTACTACTGGAGCTTCTCAACCAAAACATTCCGCAATAAACATTTGCGTTGGGGGCTGCCTTATGAGGTACAGAAAATAGGATGGCGTTTCGTCATACGTAAGGAACAATTCAAATGGCACTATGGGACTTATCATCTGAGGTCGTCAGTCCCCAAGACTTAAAACTACTTAAACCTTACTAACCTAAGGACATCACACACATCCATGCCCGAAGCAGGATTCGAGCCTGCGACCGTAGCAGCAACGCGGTTCCGGACTGAAGCGCCTAGAACCGCTCGGCCACAGCTGCCGGCAAGTAAGGAACATCCGTTGTTTTTCTGCTAGGGAAAGTTCCCCTACAGCGCGGAGAACCTGTCACGCAAAACTTATGACAAACAGCATGTCTTATTTTGTCACGTTATGTGTATGGTACTATGAGTGTGTGACCCACAATTCCTCACGACTCATTGATGCTAAAGCGATCCTAGCTTCTATTATCGTACGAGGGTTTGAGTCTGCCCATATGTGCTTACTACGCTAGTTTATTATCGCACTCTATTTGAAACCCTAATCCTTCAATAAAATGCCCTCCCTGTCTGAATATGAAATCAGTAAATAAAATGCAAAGCGTGGACTGCCGATACTCAGTTCACCGTCTTAGAATCCATTAGCAGAATGATATGCTGATCTTATGACCTGAGAGCTTACAAACTATAAAGATACGCATAAAGTGACAGTTTGTGTAGAATTTACTGTGCAAGCTAGTGGGTTATACCTTCATCAGCTTCAATTCTTCATACACATGTTTCACAGTCAACTTCAACACTTCGTATCAGATGTACGAACTGTGAGAAGTCCACTGAAATCCCTCGTCCTTACTGCCCGTGTTTTTTTCTTTCTTTTTTTTGTTATGTCCTATAACACTAGAATCACCGTCCGATAATTAAATATAGAGTCAGCACCATTATCTAATGAGCGGTATTCGTTTTCAGAAAGGCAAATTGACTACTAACCGCTACCGACGCAGTTAAATGGCCTATTTTCAATAAGTATTTTTTTGTATGTTTATTAAACTTTTTTCTAGTTTTGACTGGCACTATCTTCTGCAAGAGCATGTCTTTTTTTTTTTTTAAAGCATCCTGTAGGTAAGTAGTAAGGGAAGCAGGTTTTACACCTTACCATCGATGACTTATCTTCTGCAAACCGTCATCACAGCTTTTGACGCCGGATGCCACCAGTTGTATCCAGTCTAGATTAGGTAAACATGACGTTCGTTGTGCACAGTTGCCAACACCTCATTCAACGCACATCAAAAGAAGTGGTTTTAGTGAGTGTAGCGACTGCTACGGTCGTAGGTTCGAATCCTGCCTCGGGCATGGATGTGTGTGATGTCTTTAGGTTAGTTAGGTTTAAGTTGTTCTAAGTTCTAGGGGACTAATGACCACAGCAGTTGAGTTCCATAGTGCTCAGAGCCATTTGAACCATTTTTTTGAGTGTAAAATACACTGGTGACCCGTTTGATTAAGAATAGAGAAAGTGCTCCTGTTCTCATGGCGAGTGGAGTCATTCAGTGTGTTTCGTGACCGCTATGTCGTCAAACGTTGTATTTGGCGTTGGAGTGACAGCAGAGACCATGGGAAAGACGCGAAGTACGAGTGCGTCTGAACGCGGCCAGACCACGGCGGTTTCACGCGTGGGAAACGTCACTTCTAAAGTTACCTAGACGCTGGGCTTTCAAGTGCTATCGTGTCAAAAGTGTACTGTTTGCCCTTCTAACCGGTATAAACCGCAGTTTATTAATGACGCCGCTGCGGTGAACAATGAGCTGAAAGTAGGGTTTGATTTCTGTTACGCAAATGCTGGATAGTGCAGAACAATCCAAAGAAGCAGAACATTTATTTTAGGGAGGTGTGGGTTGGGGATTTGAGAGTCACGGAGATCCTAAGTTTCTGGTTGGTTTGATCGCCTTCTCACTTCTGGCGCTACTCGCTACTTTCATCTTTATTTAGTTCACCCTCAATGCGTATTCTGTACTCGAGCCCTACTCATAACGTTCTCGAAAGGGAAGTGAGGTTGGATCTTTCACAACTCCTTAGCAGGGTGTTGGCTCAGTTAGACGAGAAAGAGGGTGGCGAATCAACTTCGGTCTCAAGGGGTGTAAAATGTCAGCATTTTCTTCAGTTGCTTCGCCGAAAGAATTAAAAACGTGTATCACGAATGCTGGTCGGGGCTTGGAATTCCGTACTTACTTAAAGGGAGTCCAGTGTCTTATCCAGCCGGCCGGAGTGGCCGAGCGGTTCTAGGCGCTACAGTCTTGAACCGCGCCACGGCTACGGTCGCAGGTTCGAATCCTGTCTCGGGCATGGATGTGTGTGATGTCCTTAGGTTAGTTAGGTTTAAGTAGTCCTAAGTTCTAGGGGACTGATGACCTTAGAAGTTAAGTCCCATAGTGCTCAGAGCCATTTGTCTTATCCACGGCGTAACTTAGCTCTGTGGTACCATTGTAACCGGCATCTAAAAGATGTTGAAGTCTCACTTTACAGACCTATTTCTTAAAACAGTGCTAAAAACTGAACAAAAATCTTCTGCGGTTTAGACGACGTTTCGACTCCCAAAACTGCTTTCTTCTTTAGGACTTTTCTGATTTCTTCTGTGTTGACATAACGGGAGCGCCAGAAGAGTGCTGCAGAAGAACTCAGTGGAGGGATCGAATGTCGAGTAATGAAGAAGTGTGAAGAAGAAAGTGATGCAGCCGAAATAAGGCGACGAAAGATGCAGGCTCGTTCAGCAAGAAATGCAACACATTTTTTTTCGGCCAATTTCGGTTGAAAACAATGCGGCATATGTTGTGGAACAATGTAAAGTACTCCAGCTTCAGTCCATATAGTTTCATGACGTCCCTATACATGATTGCGCTATTCCTAACCTTGATACCGGCTTCTGAGCACTGCAAGCAGACAGTTGTCATTGAAAACCAGAGCATAGCAGGTATTCAGAGGCGCTTCAGGAATATCTACGGAGACCTGGCAGTGAACAAAAGCACGGCTAGTCGTTGGCGAAGCGTCTGTCTTCCCCGCAACAAGTTCGCGTAAACCTGTCTGGTCTCCCACCTGCCGACTGGCTGCAGTCCTGCAATATTGGAACGTGCTGACATTCTAAGAAAACCTTTACAGAAGCAGTCATCCTCATTGGAGGTGATTGACGGATCAAATCAAACAGCGAGCTGCATTACTGGACGTCTCTGCTGGTAATTCTGACACTGTGTGGCACTCAGATATACACTCCTGGAAATGGAAAAAAGAACACATTGACACCGGTGTGTCAGACCCACCATACTTGCTCCGGACACTGCGAGAGGGCTGTACAAGCAATGATCACACGCACGGCACAGAGGACACACCAGGAACCGCGGTGTTGGCCGTCGAATGGCGCTAGCTGCGCAGCATTTGTGCACCGCCGCCGTCAGTGTCAGCCAGTTTGCCGTGGCATACGGAGCTCCATCGCAGTCTTTAACACTGGTAGCATGCCGCGACAGCGTGGACGTGAACCGTATGTGCAGTTGACGGACTTTGAGCGAGGGCGTATAGTGGGCATGCGGGAGGCCGGGTGGACGTACCGTCGAATTGCTCAACACGTGGGGCGTGAGGTCTCCACAGTACATCGATGTTGTCGCCAGTGGTCGGCGGAAGGTGCACGTGCCCGTCGACCTGGGACCGGACCGCAGCGACGCATGGATGCACGCCGAGACCGTAGGATCCTACGCAGTGCCGTAGGGGACCGCATCGCCACTTCCCAGCAAATTAGGGACACTGTTGCTCCTGGGGTATCGGCGAGGATCATTCGCAACCGCCTCCATGAAGCTGGGCTACGGTCCCGCACACCGTTAGGCCGTCTTCCGCTCACGCCCCAACATCGTGCAGCCCGCCTCCAGTGGTGTCGCGACAGGCGTGAATGGAGGGACGAATGGAGACGTGTCGTCTTCAGCGATGAGAGTCGCTTCTGCCTTGGTGCCAATGATGGTCGTATGCGTGTTTGGCGCCGTGCAGGTGAGCGCCACAATCAGGACTGCATACGACCGAGGCACACAGGGCCACCACCCGGCATCATGTTGTGGGGAGCGATCTCCTACACTGGCCGTACACCTCTGGTGATCGTCGAGGGGACACTGAATAGCGCACGGTACATCCAAACCGTCATCGAACCCATCGTTCTACCATTCCTAGACCGGCAAGGGAACTTGCTGTTCCAACAGGACAATGCACGTCCGCATGTATCCCGTGCCACCCAACGTACTCTAGAAGGTGTAAGTCAACTACCCTGGCCAGCAAGATCTCCGGATCTGTCCCCCATTGAGCATGTTTGGGACTGGATGAAGGGTCGTCTCACGCGGTCTGCACGTCCAGCACGAACGCTGGTCCAACTGAGGCGCCAGGTGGAAATGGCATGGCAAGCCGTTCCACAGGACTACATCCAGCATCTCTACGATCGTCTCCATGGGAGAATAGCAGCCTGCATTGCTGCGAAAGGTGGATATACACTGTACTAGTGTCGACATTGTGCATGCTCTGTTGCCTGTGTCTATGTGCCTGTGGTTCTGTCAGTGTGATCATGTGATGTATCTGACCCCAGGAATCTGTCAATAAAGTTTCCCCTTCCTGGGACAATGAATTCAAGGTGTTCTTATTTCAATTTCCAGGAGTGTATGTACCCGCTGGGTTCCGGGTCGCATAACTGAAGTGACGAAAGACCATCTGTGCGGAACTGACTGAGCGTTATGAGGCTGAGCGTGACGATACTTCACTGATCATTGTCACTGCCGGTGAAACATGGGTTCATCACTTCGAACCGAAAACGAAACGGTAATCCATAGAGTTGCAGTCTCAGCCGCTAAAGTAATAAACGATGGTCTTCCGGAACTCTGAAGAGGTTATTCTGCTTGATGTCCTATCTCATGGTGCAACGAGGAACTGTGAAGCGTGTTGTGCTATCCTCCGGAAGTTGATCAGACGACTACAGCGTCTTCGCCGCCACAAAAATTCGAACAAATTTCTCTTTCTCCATGGTAATGCAAGGCCACACAAAAGCCGCGCAGCCGACAGGACCTCAAAAAACTTCGTTGGATTGTTTGTTCTCCCTCATCCACCCTATAGCTTTCCCATTTCCATCTCTTTGACCCTATCGACTTCTACATCTACATCCATATTCCTACGATTAATTGTATATGGTCATCTCATTTTAAATCACTCCTAATGCTTACTCCCAGATAATTTGCGGAATTACCTGCTTCCATTTTCTGACCTGCTATATTGTAGCTAAGTGATAACGGCTCTTTCTTTCTATGTATTCGCAGCACATTACACTTGTCTACATTGAGATTCAATTGCCATTCGCTGCACCATGCGTCAATTCGCTGCAGATCCTCCTGCATTGCAGTTCAATTTTCCATTGTTACAACCTCTCGATACACCACAGCATCATCTGCAAAAAGCCTCAGAGAACTTCCGATGTCATCCACCAGGTCATTTATGTGTATTGTGAATAGCAACGGTCCTATGACACTCCTCTGCGGCACACCTGAAATCACTCTTACTTCGGAAGACTTCTCTCCATTAAGAATGACATGCTGCGTTCTGCTATCAAGGAACTCTTTAATCCAATCACACAATTGGTCTGATAGTCCATATGCTCTTACTTTGTTCATTAAACGACTGTGGGGAACTGTATCAAACGCCTTGCGGAAGTCAAGAAACACGGTATCTACCTGCGAACCCGTGTCTATAGCCCTCTCAAGGACGCACTCCGCAGGATGCAGCACGGGGATGATCGGGAGGTTATTTATTAATGAAGAAGACATAGGGTCCTACGTCGACCTGTAGAGTGGCATACAGACCCTCCTCCCCCCATTCCCCCTCCTCCCCCCTCTGCGCTATGGTGGCATAAGGCCGTCGCACTCAACGGAGGTTATGTTGAATAATAGGGTTTTGTAACCAAAAGAGTGGGCGATCATATGGTTATTGAAATCCCGCATAGAACTAATCAACTCCCCCCCCCCCTCCCCCCCCCCCCCCAAAAGTGTTACGTTACTTAGGTAAGACCGCCAGCACATAGAGCTATCACGATTTGACCCACGGGTTTCATGGCTGCACTTACGCTGCACTGTGCGGCTGCCAGTAAGGGCGACTGCCCCCCTTGCAGACGGCACTTGTGAGCCCCGGCAGTCGGCAGTCGGCAGTGGTGCAGCCGTTTCCCCCGCTTCCTGACCGCCGCGCTGTGACGCACAACCCCAGGGCGTCGGCGCGGAGCGCGTGCGCTAACGAAGCGGCGCGTATTTACGGCGAATTATTGCGCGTAAACTAGACGTACGGCCTGATAAAGCTGCCACAACGAGCAGCCATTGTTAGCTGGCTCAGCCCTCTCCTCCACTTGTTCTCCGTCCCCGCAGCTCCCCTGGAAACTTCGGTGCTGTCTCCCCCAGGGCGTTATCTCGATGGCAGTATCGGGCGACCTGGAATACCGGGGCAGCAGGCGAGACGTATTCTGTGAATATGTTCCAGAGAGCTTCAAAAAATCTGCAGTGTGAATGACGATGCCTTCACTTATCTGTGTCAGAAGGTAGTGATTACTTGCGAACTTAAAATTTGTTTCATTACTTCCTCCGTAATTCCGTGTTCTAAATATGCTTCGCACCGCAGGAAACTGTGGATCTGAAACGTGGCTAGGGGTTGTGTGGGCGTAAATGCTAATGAAATATATTAATAGTAAAAACGAAGGTTGTCCAGAAAGTACACTACTGGCCATTATAATTGCTACACCAAGAAGAAATGCAGATGATAAACGGGTATCCATTGGACAAATATATTATACTAGAACTGACATGAGATTACATTTTCTCGCAATTTGGGTGCATAGATCCTAAGAAATCAGTACCCAGAACAACCACTTCCGGTCTTAATAACGGCCTTGATGCGCTTGGGAATTGAGTCAGAACTTGTGTGGCGTGTACAGGTACAGCTGCCCATGCAGCTTCAACACGATACCACATTTCACCATGAGTAGTGGCCGGCGTATTGTGACGAGTAAGTTGCTCGGCTACCATTGAGCAGACGTCTTCAGTTGGTGAGAGATCTGGAGAATGTGCTGGACACGGCAGAAAACCAACATTTTCTGTATCCATAAAGGCCCGTCCAGGACCTACCTGCAACATGCGGTCGTGCATTATCCTGCTGAAATGTAGGGTTTCGCAGGGATCGAATGAAAGGTAGAGCCACGGGGCGTAACACATCTGAAATGTAACGTCCACTGTTCAAAGTGCCGTCAATGCGAACAAGAGGTCACCGAGACGTGTAACCAATGGCACCCCATACCATTACGCCTGATGATACGCCAGTATGGTTATGATGAATACACGCTTCCAATGTGCGTTCACCGCGATGTCGCCAAACACGGATGCGATCATCATGATGCTGTAAACATAACCTGGATCCATCCGAAAAATGACGTTTTGCCATTCGTGCACCCTGGTTCGTCGTAGTCGTAGAGTACACCATCGCAGGCGCCCCTGTCTATGATTCAGCGTCTAGGGTAACCGCAGCCGTGGTCTCCTTGCTGATAGTCCACGCTGCTGCAAACGTCGTCGAACTGTTCGTGCAGATGCTTGTAGTCTTGCAAACGTCCCCATCTGTTGACTCAGGGATCGACTCGTGGCTGCTCGATCCGTTACAGATATGCGGATAAGATGCCTGTCATCTCGTCTGCTAGTGATACGAGGCCGTTGGGATCCAGCACGGCGTTCCGTATTAGCCTCGTGAACCCACTGATTCCATATTCTGCTAACAGTCATTGGATCTCGACCAACGCAAGCAGCAATGTCGCGGTACTATAAACCGCAATCGCGATAGGCTACAATCCGACCTTTATCAAAGTCGGAAACGTGATGGTACGCATTTCTCCTCCTTACATGAGGCATCACAACAACGTTTCACCAGGCAACGCCGGTCAACTGCTGTTTATGTATGAGAAATCGGTTGGAAACTTTCCTCATGTCAGAACGTTGTGTGTGTCGCCACCGGCGCCAGCCTTGAGTGAATGCTCTGAAGAGCTAAAGATTTGAATATCATAGCATCTTCTTCCTGTCGGTTAAATTTCGCTTCTGCAGGACGTCATCTTCGTGGTGTAGCAATTTTAATGGCCAGTGGTGTAAATTACGATCGGTCGCGAAATGGAAACAATAGCGAATACCAGAAACGTTTTACTTGCAACTTCGAGTTTTGTCGTAGTGTTGTATCAACTTTCCAATACACTCGCCAGACAAAGCAGCCACCTGTGCTTTCGGCCAGTTATTTGCACAGGTCCACAGCTCATTGTCTGTGGGAAAATTTTGTCTTCATAACCAGCGGTACTTGTGAGCAGCGATGAGACTCAGAGGGAGCCAATTACGGACTGTATGGTGGGTGATCAGACGCTTCTCATCGGAAAAGCTGCAGGAGCGTCTTCTTTGCCCCTGCAGCGTGCAGCGGAGAATTGGCATGAAGAAAGAAATGCTCGACAGTTGTGCTATGTGGGCTGCATGACACAGGCGAAATCTCTAACCAGGCCCACCTTACTTGGCGGGATATGATATTCCCTACGCATCTTTACGTGCTCACTGTTCACTCAGAACTGAAAAGAGCGACGCTACACGATCGATGGGCATACTAGAGACACTGCCCAACACATCTGTGCAAAGCTTTGCCGGACTTTCCCTGTGGTTTCCATTTCCCGACTGATCGGAACTTATTTTCTGAACAACCCTCGTAATTCAGACAGGAAAACAGCGCTCAGATCATCAAATGAAACTAGAGCCCTAATACTATAATATAATACACTATAAACGATGTGCTCCGACGGAAATAATCAGCTGTAAAAAAGGATTCTCAGATATGTATACCAAAATGACAAAGTACCAACCTAATGACACACAGACTGCCGGCTTGTATTGATCCTCGCGGACTCGTGAAGTATTTTGTAGAAACTACAATATCCGGTGTTCGATAAACAGACTTGGATATGTACGCCGCGCGGACATGGTGCACTGACTTTTCCTTACTTCGGATAAAAAGGCATCAAGGCATTCTCCGCAATGAAACTGTTGACCTCCTTCCTATGAGGAGCATTACGGAAGGAAAGTTCTGCCCGACAGAAATCTCTTATATGGATTTCAAGTCGACGCTCAAGAAAGCTGGTTCTCGTGACTGGAAACGTGAATTACACGTATTCCAACACAATAAGAATAGCCACCTGGCGGCTATGCAACTGAACGTCTTCTCATAGCCATGGTTCACCTCGGTGAAGCTTAGCAGGGATCATGTGACCTATCGTCCACATGAAACTGGGACACCGGTATTACCCCGCCCACTTAAACCGGCTGAAAATCATAGCTCCTGGTCACTGCGATCGCGACTCAACGGCGGTAGCGGATCTGAACCATGTCATATTGGCGTGTACCGAGCACTCGGCCGCACAGGCGGTCTTGAACAAAAAATTGGTTGCGAGAGACTGTCCCCTCCCTACAAATGTAACTGCTTTACTTCCGCAGTTTGATATATGCACGTACCATTTGCTCGCGAACTATTTAAAGGACGCCAATATCAGTCTTTGGACTATATGCTGTGTGGATCGTGTCCACCTCATCGAACCAGCTTTGAAAACTGTTTATGTTTTTACTTTGCATTAAGCACTATAAAATTCACCTTTGTCCATCTTTCAATTGTAAGTTGGTGTGGATGTCATTCTTCTCTGGAAGTGCCCCACTTCGAACCGTCGGTCGTAATACTGTGTTTTTTAATTTATCTAATGAATTTATCTTTGTACTTCTCACTCTTATCATTGTTCTGTTTTGTAAACTGCACTAATGTTAACTTGGCATCGCTGTACCTACTGCTGCTGTATGATGTTCGTCTCTTAGTATTTTCGCTTTCCATAGAACTTGTACTTGTGCATCGAACTTTTTTTTGCTGTAAAAGTTGCAATTATGTTAATATGACACTTTTGTAACTACTGTTGTCTGTATGATTCTTGCTTTCCAATGCTAAAACAAATAAATATTTAACCTAAGACATTAGCACAAAGGATCAATAATATAGCCCACCTGAAGTCAGTAACTTTACAATAAGGGGGCACCAATTAACGTGCCGAAATAACAGGACACACAACAGAAGAACAAAATGATATATTATTTTAGTCCAATACCCTATCACAAAATCCTCCCACCCTAGGCCATCACCAACGTTAACACTAGGCAGATAACAAAAACAGGCAGACACAATCAACAGTAAGACGTGAACCATATGTATACCCCGTATTAAGTAAGACAAAGAAAAACAACAGCAAAAACAATATTCGTCCAACGCTCAACTGGGGAGATTTGATTCCAGAATGAGATTTATTGTACCAAAAGTGCGCTATCGGTGTACTAATTCTCACACATTATTCATTCCAAAACCTGACTAAAGAAAAAGGTGAAGGAATAGTGACTGAAGAGATCAACGTTTGATCACAAAACAAGGCAGTGCAAACTAAAATTTTACGAATAGAGTCTCCGGTTTACAATAAGAATGCCAAAACCTGTTAATGTGCATTGTACATCATACGAGAACGTTCAAGCAAAGAGTCTGAAAATATGAATAACATTCTTGGGTCATTATAATGCAGTTGAAACGTCCCCTTAGAAAAATTAGACATAACTGAGCTTAAACTGACACACAATTTTTTTAGCGCAACGCAATCTGACTTTCAATAATCCCTACAAAAGAATGGCCCTGACTAACATTAACCTATACCTTTCACAAATCACTTACCTCACCAAAAATCTTCGTTACTCGAACTACTGCAATACAGCGAGCGCCACTACTGCCAGCTAAATAAAAGATTCAAACTACGGAAGTCACTAATTACTGATAGGCACAGTAAGCAAATGAAAGATTTTAATAGAGAACAAACAATGTATTTACCTTAATAGTCATAATATATATAGCAGTTCATGACATCCAGTCTTACAAATTTCAAAATTCCGCCATCTCTCTCCCCACGTCCACCACTGCTGGCGGCTCACCTCCAACTGTGCAACGCTACGCGCTGTTCACATCCAGCTGCCGCTGCCCAACACTACAATGGCAGACAACAATGCAAACCAGCCACAGACTGCACACAGCACAGCCAGTGATTTTCCTACAGAGCGCTACGTGGCGTTACCAATAAAAAAACCGAAACAGCCTACTTACACAGTGTAACAGTTGAAATACCTCATTACAAAGATATCGGCTACATCAGTGCAAAGTAATATTTATAACTAATGCACATTAGCCGTCTGTTAAGTGTACTACGGAACGGCGTGGGCGGATTGTTTTGAAACCGGAATACTGAATAACATCGTAACGACAAGTAGATTTCAGCAAAAATCCCGCGTGTGAATTGTTTTGGGCCGTAATTGCCGCAGAGTGGGGCTGTATTTTCAGTGGCGCTGCGGCTCGTTTGGGTCGACCCAGCTGTGAATCTAGTGCCTGTTTGCCGAGATCTCCAGAGCGGCTGGAACAAAAGTCCTCGCCGTACAGGGCCCGGCGCTGGAAATATAATCCCAGCCTCGTATAACACTCTCACTTCATTAGCAAAGCACTCAATCTCGCGTGCAGTTAGCGCTCTCGCACAAAGAGCTCGGGCCAAAGACAAAGCTCCCGCAGTCAGCCGAGATACAAATGACCGCGGCCAGATTAGGCGCAGCGCACGCAACCTCCAGCGCGTCCACACCCCGCCGTCGCCCTGTCCACGTTAATGGGATCGCGTGGGTTTCTTCGCTGCCTCCCTTAATGACTAATACGTCTTGTCCGCGGAAGCATTCACTGAGGCCATCATTTTCGCTGTATAATCCCGGATTCCCCACTCCATTTACTATCACTCTTAATTCGTAGATGTCACACAACACTTACTGGATCATCAGTTATGTCACGTCTGAATCAGTCAATAACGTAGAAAGACAGTAAGTTTAGAAAGAACATGAATTGCGAGTCAATAATCTCTTTAAAATAATACATGAAATTCTTCGTGAGCTCTGTTTTTCACGAAGGCTGTACACTGAAGGGTCTAAGAAATTGGTATAGGCATACGTATTCAAATACAGAGATATATAAACAGACAGAACATGGCGCTGCGGTCAGTAACACCTATATAAGACAACAAGTGTCTGGCGCAGTTGATAGATCTGTTACTGCTGCTACAATGCTAGATTATCAAGATTTAAGTGATTTTGAACGTGGTATTATACTGGGCGCACAAGCGATAGGACACAGCACCTCCGAGATAGCGATGAAGTGGACGTTTTCCTGTAACATCACTTCACGAGTGTACCGTGAATGTCAGGAATCCGGTAAAACATCAAATCTCCGACGTCGCTGCGGCCGGAAAAAGATCCTGCAAGAATGGAAACACGACGACTGAAGAGAATCGTTCAACGTGACAGAAGTGCAACTTCTTCGCAAATTCCTGCACATTTCATTGCTGGTCCATCAACAAGTGTTAGTGTGCGATCCATTCAATGGAACATCATCGATACGTGCTTTTGCAGCCGAAGGCCCACTCGTGTATCCTTGAAGATTGCACAGCACAAAGATTTACGCCCCGCCTTTGCCCGTCAAAACTGACATTGGACTTTTGATGACTGGAAACATGTTGTCTGGTCGGTCGAGTCTCGTTTCAAATTGTATCGAGCGGATAGACGTGTACGGGTATGGAGACAACCTCATGAATCCATG
The DNA here is from genome assembly GCF_023897955.1 of Schistocerca gregaria. Taxonomy (NCBI): domain Eukaryota; kingdom Metazoa; phylum Arthropoda; class Insecta; order Orthoptera; family Acrididae; genus Schistocerca; species Schistocerca gregaria. The sequence continues at coordinate 934,071,008 of NC_064921.1, forward strand.
GACCCTGCATGTCAGCAGGGGACTGTTCAAGTTGGTGAAGGCTCTGTAATTGTGTGGGGCGTGTGCAGTTGGAGCTATATGGGATACCTGATATATCTAAATACGACTCTAACAGGTGACACGTACGTAAGCATCCTGTCTCATCAACTGCATCGTTTCATGTCCATTGTGCATTCCGACGGACTTGGATAAATCCAGAAGAACAATGCGGCACCCGACACGTCCAGAATTGCTACAGAATGGCTCCAGGAACACTCTTATGAGTTTAAACGCTTCCGCTGGCCACCAAACTCCTCAGATATGAACGTTTTTGAGGGTATGCCTTGCAACGTGCTGTTCAGAAGAGATATCCACCCCCTCGTACTCTTACGGACTTATGGACAACCCTGCAGGATTCATGGTGTCAGTTCCCAATAACTCTGCTTCAGACATTAGTCGAGTCCATCGCAACGTCGTGTTACGGCACTTCCGCGTGTTTACGAGGCCCTACGCGATATTAGGCAGGTGTACTTTCTTTGGCTCTTCAGTGTATAAGTCCAGTTCTTTTTCCGGTCCGTTCAAGACTACCTATCCAACACTAGAAAACAGAAATATTTGAGCTGTATAGCCACATCGTCAACTTCTTAAAAACTGTTCCCCAAAGCAGGATACGCTCTTCGTCAACAACGCAATAGACTGAACGGGAACGTCTCCCAAAAATGGTATTGTTTCAATCCGTAGACAAGATGATATGCTAGAAGATAATTGTGAAGTGCAGGTACATCTGCGGGAAGCTAACATTGATCATCATCATACATAATGTAACATATTACGCTGAGATACTGCCGAACGAACATTCGGAAGCAGTCACTTCTGTCTGGGAGTTTGTATACAAGTTGTTTAAAACGCAACGACCACATACAATTGATTATTATAAATTGAGATGCCAGACAGATTCATGAAAGAATCTTCAGTAAGAGTAGATTACCTATGTAGGAGGCAGTTTAAAAAACCAGAGTTCGACGTTGCTTAAATATTGCTCGTCAGTCTGAAACTCGTACCGGAAAGGAGTGATACAGAAAATAGAGGACATCAAAAGCTGAACAGCGCGTTTGTTGACAGTTTCGGTTAGTAAGAGCGGAGTGGTGTTTACGGTTTCCGCCCAACTTAGGTGACTGACTATGCAAGAGAGGCGCTGTGCATCACGTTGTGGTTCGCAATCAAATTCCATGAGGATACTTTCCTAGAAGAGTTTACCAACATACTGCTTCCTCCTACGTATATCTCGCGAGAACTTGCGTGAGGGTAAAACTAGAGACAGTGTACACAAAGTATCGTCCGCCACACACCATAAGACGACTCACGGAGTATAAATGCACATGCAGATTCGGATGCAGACCTTGGAGCTCCTTCTAATCCAAGTACTTCTTAACTGATCTCATAAGAGTGGGTGCAAGCCGTTTCAGTCCTTCAACTAATGAAAATTCTATTATATGAATGCGTTGTCTCTGGTCTCTGGAACATGTCCGAAAGAACAGACATCACGCGTTCATACAATTGATTCGCCTCGATGGGGAATGAATCCACAACCTTCAACGTGGATGCAAATTTACATTCGACCTCCAGTTGGAATCTAAAGTTAGCGAGCATGGGAGACATGAATGGGGGCTGCAGATAGGTGGCGCTGGATGGGAAAGTGATTTGGTTGGATGGCAAGCCGAGATAGCCTGCGCAGTTGTGATGAACATCGCGTCCTGGTGGCACAGTGGCTCAGGGAACTGCCTAGTGAGTAGGAGATCCTGGATTTGAGTCCTGGTCCAGCACACAATTTTCAATTTTCGTCACTGATTCAGCGTAAAGTCCAAAAGTAGCTGATATCATTAGTTCCTTATTTTTCCTTTACTTTCTTCCCTCTCCACCTTCAATTTACATAATAGAGAAAATTCCTGACAGTAAGAGGAGTCGAACCCAGGTACTTCTGAGGACGTTCAGACACGGTAAGTTGAGGAGCTGGTCAGTTTTCATCTTATTTCACCAAGTGGATGACGTAGAAAAATGCGAAAAACAATGTAAGTTATGGAGCAGCGGGATAAAATTTCACGCAGTTAAAATGATTCGGTGCAGTTCAGTTAGGTAAAAGTTCCACTATTGCTCCATGTAAAATGAAACAGGCAAAAGTAATCGATATTACATGTAATACAACTGTCTAAACTAGTTAGTGCTATCAGACACAGAACAACACAGGGAATAGCGGTTCTGTTTCCTTAACAACCTTGAGTATGTCTAGAAGGCAAACATGCACACACACACCTATTCTTCTGGAGGAATTACTCTTAAATCATCACGGGAAAGTTTTCACGAAGATCTGAAGGAATGAAGCCAGATCTGGGACAAGTTGATGCAGAGAATCGGTCCTTGTAGCTCTTTCGAATACAATTAGTACCGTGCTGCCCCTAAACCGAATCACCCGTGATTGACCTCTACTACAGCACAAATGAAATCAGTATGACAGCACATGCATTTACATATAAATAGTGTGACATGGCTACTGCATATCGCTTTGCGATTTTGTTTCAGCTCTGCCACGAATACACGATAATCAACTGCGTGAACTTCGTCAATTTTTCTGACAGTGCCAAGTATTCGATTTCTCAGTAGAAGTGAACGTGTACGAATGGTTCTTCGGTTTCGAAAGGTCGGTTGCAGGGTTTTAATGGTATCTCAGTATCAGGTACGAACGCCTCCTGGATGGCACACAGATTTCGCGGAAATGGTCCTTTCCCCGAAATGCTTATTGTCGACGGTTCCTGGCGCTAATCCGCTAGCGACAGGCTGGACACACGTCCAGATCATCCGCTCTCAAAACTCCGACATCTCTCTCCCCACATCCATCACTGCTGGCGGCTCGCCTCCAACTGCGCAACGCTACCCGCTGTTAACAGCCAACTGCCCAACACTACAATGTCGAATTCCAACAATGCAAACCAGCCACAGACTGCACACAGCACAGCCAGTGATTTTCATACAGAGCGGTAGGTGAGAGCGCTAGGTGACGTTACCAATATAAAAACCTAAAAAGCCTACTTATAACTGTCCAACCCAAAGTCCAAATGGTTCAAACGGCTCTAAGAATTATGGGACTTAACATTTGAGGTCATCAGTACACTAGACTTAAACCTAACTAACGTAAGGACATCACACACATCCATGCCCGAGGCAGGATTCGAACCTGTGACCGTAGCAGCCACGCGCCTGCGGATTGAAGCACCTAGAAATGCTCGACCACAGCAGCCGGCCAACCCAAAGTAATTCCCCCGCCACTAGACGTGGTGCGGTCAGTATTGACCAATGGAAAGAGCCTGTTCGAAATCTGTACAAATCTCGTGAATCGTAATGATGCTTTTGCAAGGTTTGAGCCGGAAGCTTCTGTTGTTTTCTGCTGTTTTTACGAAGAAAACGGGACAGAATTGTTCGTAAGACTGGCAGCAGCTTTCAGTCACTCCTCTAAGTAGAGCTTGAAAATTGTCACAGTTCTGGAGAGGACTTGGTTTTAAAGAGGAAATTCGCTTCCCGGGTCTCATCTGGTGCTGATGGGCATTGTCTCGCCGTGGTTGAAGAATATATTTTGCTCAGGCCGTTGAGGCGTCCAATTTCCAAGCACACCGTACTTAATACATTTGATTATACATCTCAAATGCTAAACTGCCCATTCTTAATATGTCTCATTCGTGTTCCTTTAGCAAGCTACCCAGATGAGGCATTGGCTTGTGCAGTCTTCCCATTAAATCAAGTCCCACGGTGTTTGTAGTCGCTTTATTTTATTTCGGAGCATTTTTAAAAACATCGGTCTGTACTGTTCACTGTCAATTGTTCGCTTGATTACTGTCTTTCAAATTCTGAAGGTGGCAGGGATAAAATACAGGGAGCGAAAGGCTATTTACAATATGTACAGAAACTAGAAAGCAGTTATACGAGTCGAGGGGCATGAAAGGATAGCAGTGGTTGAGAAGGGAGTGAGATAGGGTTGTAGCCTACCCCCAATGTTATTCAATCTGTATATTGAACAAGCAGCAAAGGAAGCAAAAGAAAAATTCGGAGTAGGAATTAAAATACTTGGAGAGAAATAAAAACTTTGAGGTTCGCCGATGACACTGTAATTCTATCAGAGACAGCAAAGGACCTGGAAGAGCAGTTGATCGGAATGGACAGTCTCTTGAAAGGAGTATATATGATAAACATCAACAAAAGCAAAACGAGGATAATAGAATGTGGTCGAATTAAGTCGGGTGATACTGAGGGAATTCGATTAGGAAATGAGACACTTAAAGTAGTAGATGAGTTTTGCTATTTAGGGAGCAAACTAACCGATTATGGTCGAAGTAGAGAGTATATAAAATGTAGGCTGCCAAAGGCAAGGAAAGCATTTCTGAAGAAGAGAAATTTGTTAACATCGAGTATAGATTTAAATGTCAGGAAGTCGTTTCTGAAAGTATTTGTATGGAGTGTAGCCATCTATCGAACCGAAACGTGGACGATAAATAGATTGGTCAAGAAGAGAATAGAATCTTTCGAAATGTGGTGGTACAGAGGAACGCTGAAGATTAGATGGTAGATCACATAACTAATGAGGAGGTATTGAATAGGATTAGGGAGAAGAGAAATTTGTAGCACAACTTCCGTATGTCCTATAACTTCATTACGGTTAGGCGGTCCGTAAATCATAAATATAATGAACTTCATCTGTAGGATGTTTTCTTCACAGTGACGAGTTGTTGTTGTGTGCAGTGGCAAAACGCTATTTGCAAAGAGTTAGCAGGTGCGGAGGTGATAACAAGTGTCAAATGCAGATTTTAATAGCAGGAGTGGTTGGTGCATAAGCCATCGAGCCTTATTTCGGATATTACACGTCTGTTAATTGGCCACTATTCACGTTAATTGTGTCACGCATCCTGTATATGTACATTTTGCATACTTCCCATCTGATTTCTGCAGACGTTGTATTAGCTGACAAGAGAAGAGGGGATTTTAAATTTAATTCTATGCAAAGTTCGACAGACAAAAAATAGAAGTCTAAGTACGTAGAAGTGTTTTTCGTTAGGTGTATAAAGAGTTAAAAGAACAACGTGCATTGCATATGCTATAGAATGTTCCATTTTTCCAAATATGTGATTTTCATACGACTTCGTTTACGTCCCGAATCGCAGTGATGTATAATATTCTATATATCAGTAAGAATGGATAATATTTAGGACTTGCACACATTTATCACCTTTATCACAAATATTTAATTGCTTTGCGCTATGCGCTTCTAATCTATTTGTTTCTCTCTTTGCAGGTAACTGAAGTTTAAAATCGGAACCAAAAGAGAAATTTTGCTGCTAGAAATGGTGCTCAGCGGTGAGTTTTTAGGAGCTCGGCTCCCTTCAAAGGAACAAGTATTTTTAGTTTTATTTACCAGCACAAGACAATGGAAGAAACACTTTCATTTGCTGCTAAATCTACCAGTACTGAACTATAGGTAGTATAGAAGAAGCAAATATCTCTGTTAAGACGCAGGAGAATATCCGTGCTGATCTACAGAAGTTGTACAAAGAATACAAAAATTTGGGTAAAGGGAAATCGAGAAACATGGACAAAGCAAATGTGAAACGGAAGATTTGGAAAGGTGATCTCTTTCAATTATTTGATATTCTCCTGTAAAACGTGATGGACATGGTTAGCGCACCACAGAAAGATAGAAAAATTTCTTAGGTCACTAAGAGACGATCCTATGAATTCCTCAATGAGCAGAATAGATAAGGTTTTCGCCTCGAAAATAAGAACTAAATTTACAAAAGAAGCATTACACAGGTATCGCTGAAATCAAAAATACAGCTGTAACAGAAGACTCATCTCCATCATCATCGGCACCTAGTGGCAAACAGGTATTGTTTTCGCCTACTTCAGCGTTCAAGTCCTAGGTCAGGGATGGTCATACTTTGTACAGCTAAGTGCCATTTTTTCCAAAGGAATGTGTATAACAGCCATGGCGCGCTAATCGTGGACCTAATTTTGATGCTGCATATTACTCTTTTTTTTCTTCTTATTTTGCTCATGTTCAACCGTATTATAGAGGATGAATGCATGCATATTTTAACATTCGAAAGTACACATAAATTTGGGCTCTACTGATTAATGAAAAAAATAGGTATTGCCATATTAAAACACTTTATTTCCAAACAGAAATAGACCTTTCATACAGCAATAATAAAATAAATATTTCTGGTTTGCCTTAAGAAAAGAAAAATTAATGTGATTTCTCCTGTTGCAGATTTGATGCCAAATACTTGGTAACTTTTAGCAGAATGTAAGCTGAACTCGAGTCATTTGCAGACGATTTCTTATCGAGTCTTTAATGTTATTCATTTAAGAAAATGATGAGTCACACGCACAGTTAGATGAAAATATTGTGTAGATATCAAACGCCAGATTCTTTAGACAGCTGTATGTACCTGGAATTGAATTCCACGTTTTCGTAATTTTAATGATGGCATTTTTGCTCTTACTTCCTAATAGTCTTTCTAATTCATTTACTTTCAATTCTTTTCTTTTCCCGAAAAAATTTTGTCCCTATTGAATTAGACCAGAAATAAATTACCTGCATTTCAATTTTTTCATTTTCCAACCAATCAAATTTAGACAAGTTCAGTTTATCCAGTGAAGTCACATCTGGATATACAATGAATTTCAGTGTTTCCGATAACTCTTTGAACTGAAAAAATTTCGATAAAAATTCTTCGATTGAAAAATTTATTAACGAAGAAAAGCATAAATCCAAATCGTCGGTAATTTTTTTTTTAAATTTGGGAAATACTTTACGGGAACAATATCGTTATCTTACAGTTTAGCCTTAAAAGCGCGAATAAGATCTATCATAACAAGAACTGATATGTTTGTTCCTCGAAGCTTTACATCCAAATCATTGAAACGTTGGGAGCTGTCGGTAAAAGAATACAATGTTGCAAGCCATGTGACATTGTTAACTATAAACATCGTACAGTTCTTCCCCTCATTGTATAAAAACTGATTTCGTCTGAACAATTCACAAGTCTTTGAAGTACGTTGCCGCGGCTCAACCAGCGAACATTGTTACGCATCATGAAGCCATTGTACACCGAGCTGCTTTCATCTAACAACGCTTCGAACTTTTGTTTTTTTGTGACTGCGACCATTATAATATCAACGGAAACGAGACCACCATTTGTGCACCAGGCCTGTTGCTGTATGATTTTGTAGAATTCAATAACGGAATGTCCAATGCAGGCTTCAAATAACCAAAAAAAAATTTCTGCCCTCCAATTTCGGGACATCATCAGTCGTTATCGAAACAGTTTTTCTAAAATCTATTTCTTTTTCAGTAACCAAATTTTTAAAAGTCGTGCAAATATTTGACCCTTAGAAGTTTTTATCAAAGTTATTATCACAATAAATTCTTCTTTATGTCATTTACAACATAATATCGAGCAAACACAGCTAAAGTGGGAGATTTAGTTAACATCTGTACTTTTATCTAGACACAGCGAAATACAAGGAGAAGACTTGATATCTTTTTTTCTTGTTCTTTTACGTTTTCCGCGAGTTTAAAGACTCTTTTATTGTTTTTCTTGATGAAGGAGTATTTTGATAAGCTCAATTACCTTTCCTTTATTTTCAAAATCTTGAGAAGGTGATGGGGCACATGCTAGCCAGGCTTCCTTCAAAAATTCCCCGTCGCCAGAAAATTTACTATGCCTGACAGTGTGATTTGCAGCCAGTTCGCTTTTTTGACGAAGGAATTTGTGTTTTGTTTCATAGTGCCGTTTCACAGACGATGTTCCACATACCTCTCTCCAGGAAAGGAATACACACATCGATTTGTGACCTTTATTAATCATACTATATTCCTCAGTACCCAAGTTGAAAATAATCTGTTACACTTTATCTTGCACATTTTATTCATTTCCAAAACTATCAATGTTGAGATAATACACGTTTAGAAATGCTTCCAGTCATGTGTAATTGCAACACACGACGTAAGCTCGCAACAGACAAACACAAACAGTTTAACACACTATCGCGACAATTTCTCAGTATGGTACCTATCGGTAGAAATAGGAAGTCGTCGCTGTTGGAACAGCTGTCACCCTATGTGGCCAAACAGTGGATGACGGTGTATTACTGTAAATGAACATGAATTCATCGTGACTCACAGTGAGTAAGCATAAGTGAAGATCTGGCATCTACAACTTCCATTACACGTCGGCACCGATGAACTTTGGTACTATGACTTTGAATGCAGACGCACAAATCAATTAATTCCATTAAGTAGGGCTACCTAAATTCCTTATTTAATGCTGCGCCCAAACTATTTGGTCACGTGCCACTAATGGCATGCATGCAACCTGTTACTCATCTCTGTCCTAAGTTAAAATCTCTTGATGAACACTCATGTCTACTTGCAGTCGAGAGCAGCTCTCTATTCGACAAGCAAGTACCTCATTTACAGAAACTGCAAAGAGTACTGTCACAATGTTTCAGAAACTTCCGTATATCCCGCTACCGTTCACCGAACTCTGCTGAGCAATAGAAATAAAATCTCAAAGAAAATCGAAGAATCTCTCTTTGAAAATCCTCGCTATTTGGTCTTCCATTGGGATAGTAAACTATTGCCCTCAGTTGCCAAAACTTTGGAAGATAGAGTTGCAGTTCTAGTGACTGCAAAGATTTTGAGCATTTGCTTGATCTATTGACACGTAATCAGCATGGCTTCAGAAAACATCGCTCTTGTGCAACGCAGCTAGCTCTTTATTCGCACGAAGTAATGGCCGCTATCGACAGGGGATCTCAAGTTGATTCCGTATTTCTAGATTTCCGGAAAGCTTTTGACACCGTTCCTCACAAGCGACTTCTAATCAAGCTGCGGAGCTATGGGGTATCGTCTCAGTTGTGCGACTGGATTCGTGATTTCCTGTCAGGAAGGTCGCAGTTCGTAGTAATAGACGGCAAATCATCGAGTAAAACTGAAGTGATATCAGGTGTTCCCCAGGGAAGCGTCCTGGGACCTCTACTGTTCCTGATCTATATAAATGACCTGGGTGACAATCTGAGCAGTTCTCTTAGACTGTTCGCAGATGATGCTGTAATTTACCGTCTAGTAAGGTCATCCGAAGACCAGTATCAGCTGCAAAGCGATTTAGAAAAGATTGCTGTATGGTGTGTCAGGTGGCAGTTGACGCTAAATAACGAAAAGTGTGAGATGATCCACATGAGTTCCAAAAGAAATCCGTTGGAATTCGATTACTCGATAAATAGTACAGTTCTCAAGGCTGTCAATTCAACTAAGTACCTGGGTGTTAAAATTACGAACAACTTCAGTTGGAAGGACCACATAGATAATATTGTCGGGAAGGCGAGCCAAAGGTTGCGTTTCATTGGCAGGACACTTAGAAGATGCAACAAGTCCACTAAAGAGACAGCTTACACTACACTCGTTCGTCCTCTGTTAGAATATTGCTGCGCGGTGTGGGATCCTTACCAGGTGGGATTGACGGAGGACATCGAGAGGGTGCAAAGAAGGGCAGCTCGTTTTGTATTATAGCGTTATAGGGGAGAGAGTGTGGCAGATATGATACACGAGTTGGGATGGAAGTAATTACAGCATAGACGTTTTTCGTCGCGGCGAGACCTTTTTACGAAATTTCAGTCACCAACTTTCTCTTCCGAATGCGAAAATATTTTGTTGAGCCCAACCTACATAGGTAGGAATGATCATCAAAATAAAATAAGAGAAATCAGAGCTCGAACAGAAAGGCTTAGGTGTTCGTTTTTCCGGCTCGCTGTTCGGGAGTGGAATAGTAGAGAGATAGTATGATTGTGGTTCGATGAACCCTCTGCCAAGCACTTAAATGTGAATTGCAGAGTAGTCATGTAGATGTAGATGTTGTCCTGAAAGCACTGGTGAGCAAATGGCTGAAATAGTTATTCGGGAAATGGATTAATTTAGGCTATATGGCAATATCATCGGTATATCTTTTGGTACTACAGCATCTGATACAGGACTCATCCAAGAAGCATTTACCAGAACTGAAAGACAATTCTGACTAACATAGTCGTGGTTGGATTTCCGTCATCACTCTCAAGAATTAATATTTAAAGGAGTGTTTAAGGAGCATTGTGACATACTATCAATTGGTCCTGACAACCAGATTTTTCAGAAGTTCCAAGTACACCTGATAAGAAGTCACATACGGCAATGCTGGATAAAAAAGTTCCGTTCAGGGCATCCTAGCTTCATAACGAGTGAGAATGGTTAACTGCATCCAAAAGTCCTAAAAGACAGACGTCACCCAACAGAAAACTACAAAGAGTTATTACAATTATCATTCGTACACCTTGGAGGTTGGTCTAAAAGCAATGTCAGTTACAGGACCCCACCATTGGGTGATAGCTGTTCCACCTGAGTCAAGCAAAGTGAATGGCAAAGGCAATATGTGCATTTAAAATTGGCCTCTTCTTTAAACGGTTGACTGCGGGTTGCACATTTTGTCAGCCTCATATCTATTCGCTTGTGGTGCGAGTCACCTGTGATTCGATGGGCTCCAAACAATGCTTTGGATGTGTTACAGCTTCTGAGCAATAACCCAGACGTCTAAAACCTTTCTCTCACAGTTTCTAAGAGACAACTTTAGTATCTGCGTTGATTCTGACCTGCTAAGAAGCTACCTGTCAATTGTAACAGTCATTTGTGGTTAATTTACAAAGCATGCTGGAAAAATTATACTTTTAAAGCCGGCGACAGGTTTAAAAAGTCATCCGAAATTGTACTGAATGCTTACTCAGAAAATTATTTTGAACAGTTAGTTCAAGAGCCCACTCGAAGCGTAAATGGTTGCGAAAACATACTTGACCTTTTAGCAACAAATAATCCTAAAAAAATAGGGAATATCGTGTCGAATACAGGGATTAGCGGCCAAAGGCAGTAGCTGCTAGGCTAAATACGGTAACTCCTACAGCTATCAAAAAGAAACGCAAAGTATATCTATTTGAAAAGCTGATAAAAATGCTCTTAACACCGTTTTAAGAGACAGTCTACACTCCTTCCGATCTGATCATGTAATCGTAGAAATGTTGTGGAATGATTTTAAAGAGATAGTATCGACAGCAATAGGGAATTGTGTACAACATAAATTAATAAGTAATGGTACTGATCCCCCATGGTACAAAGAAAGGGCCAGTCCCTGTTGCAGAAGCAGCGAAAAAAGCATCCCAAATTTAAGAGAACGCAAAATCTCCAAGACTGACAAAGTTTTCCAGAAGTTCGAAATATAGCGCGTACTTCAGTGCGAGATGCTTTCAATAATTTCCACAACGAATCTCTGTCTCGAAATCTGGCAGAAAACCCACAGAGATTCTGGTCATACACAAAGCACACCAGTGACAAGACGCAATCAATACCTTCACTGCGCGATAATAACGGTGAAGTCACTGATGACAGTGCCACCTACGCAGAGTATTAAACACGTTTTTCCGAAACTTCTTCAACAAAGAAGAACAAGTAATAAATATTGTTGGATTTCAATCAAGAACAACTGTCAAGATGAGAAACACAGAAATAGATATCCTCGATGTCTCTTGTCCAGATTCTATACCAGTCAGGTTCCTCTCAGAGTATGCTGATACAATAGCTCCATATTTAGCAATTATATCTAACCGCTAGCTCACAGAAAGATCCGTACCTAAAGACTGCAAATTACTCAAGTCACACTAATACCCAAAAAGGTAAGTAGGAGTAATCCGTTGAATTACAGGTCCACATCACTAACGTCGATTTCCATAGGGTTTTGGAACATATACTGTATTCGAACATCAAGAAGTACCTCGAAGAAAACTGTTTATTGACACGTAGTCAGCACGGATTCAGAATATATCGTTCTTGCGAAACACAACTAGCCCTTTTTACTCACATACAGGGGATGTCAAATTGATTCCATGTTTTTAGATTTGCAGAAGGCTTCCGACACCGTTCCTCACAAGCGTCTTCTAACCGAACTGCGTGCATATGGAATATCGCCTCAGTTGTGTGACTGGATTCGTGATTTCCTGTCAGAAAGATCACAGTTCGTAGTAATAGACGGAAAGTCATCGAGTGAAACAGAAATAATATCCGGCGTTCCCCAAGGAAGTATTATAGGCCCTCTGTTGTTCCTGATTTATGTCAACAACAAAATAGACAATCTCAGTAGCCGTCTTAGATTGTTTCTAGATAATGCTGTCATTTACTGCCTTGTAAAGTCATCAGATGACCAAAACTAATTGCAAAATGATTTAGATAAGATATCTGTTTGGTACGAAAAGTGGCAATTGACATTGAATAAAGAAAAGTGTGAGGTTATTCATATGAGTACTAAAAGAAATCCAGCGTATTTCGATTACGCGACAAGTCACATAAATCTGAGGGCTGTAAATTCAACTAAATACTTAGAGATAACAATTACAAATAACCTAAATTGGAACGATCATTACAAATAACCTAAATTGGAACGATCACATAGATAATGTTGTGGGTAGGCCAACCAAAGATTTCGATTCATTGTCAGAACACTTAGAAGGTGCAACAGGTCTAGAAAAGAGACTGCTTACGCCACGCTTGTCCGCCCTATTCTGGAGAATTGTTGTGCGATGTGGGATCCGCATCAGATGGGACTGACGGATGACATCGAAAAAGTACAAAGAAGGGCAGCTCGTTTTGTATTATAGCGAAGTAGGGGAGATAGTGCCACAGACATGATACTTGAATTGGAGAGGCTATCATTAAAACAAAAATGGGATCTTCTCATGAAATTTCAATCACCAATTTTCTCCTCCGATTGCGAAAACATTCTGTTGGCACCCACCTACATACGGGGAAATGATCATCACGATAAAACAAGATAAACCAGGGCTCGCCAGAGAAATTTAAGTGCTCGTTTTTCCCGCGCGCCGTTCGAGAGTGTAACGGTAGAGAGACAGCTTGAAGGTGGTTCACTGAATCCTCTGCCAGGCACTTTATTGTGAATAGCAGAGTAATCACTTAGATGTAGATGTAGATTTGTTGCCATTTTGATATTTGTTATTAAAATCAAGCACTTTCAGTGCAGCCTCGGTAGGTCAGACTTGAAAATGAACCAGCTGGTTCGAAACTAGTCACCAAAGACAAGTACTGCAACAGTGACAGATTCAAGGAAAAGATAACAAACAATTTAGAAACGAAACCTGCAAACAAAAAACAAATGGTACGATTAGAGAGTAAAAACGTAGTTTTTGAAGGAAGAGACGGAGCAATTTCGTTATTAATAAAACGAAGACGTTCTTTGAATTGTTTGAGATCCACGAAGTGTCAAAATACTGCAGTGATTCTCTAAAATGGTAGGTGAACGCCCTTAAAGTGGTCCATGATACCACAGTAAGAGGAATTGATGCGAAAAAAAAATTAACTGATCAGTCAGAGACGAACAACAAAGACAATTCTTGTTGAAAGTAGTTAAGCATTAAAGAAAAGTCGTCACCAAGCGAACAAAAGAAGTTGGTGACTATATCACTGTTTTGTCTGTCCTACTACCTATTAATATTGGTGTCTAGTTTTAATATTATTTTAAGTTTGTGATTTATAGTTTTTCCAAAAAAAGTGATTAATGAAAAATCTTGTTTTATGCTTACTTTTACAAAACTGACCATCGTGTGCAACTTCTAAATATTATCCATTCTTCTTGAAATTGGCATATATATGTCTTTTAGATCAACTGACACTCGGGGTGTAAGCAAAGTGTGCAAATATTTTAGGATTTATTTTCAGCCTTACAAACTGAAACACTTAATATGCAGAGTATAGTTATGCAGCCACCGATCGCAGGCGATAGATTTTTACTTCGTACGGGTCATTAGCTCTACTCAGTGGCTGATTAAATTGTCTTTCCGTAGATTCCGTGGGCGACGATTATTGCATGCCTTAACACGTAGCGCAGCCATGGCACTCCTGTCGGTGATGTCATTGATATCCATTGCTGGTAGAGATGTAAGAATCACCAAGCTACTCTTATAATAGCCCACATCAGTTTCTCATTTAATTCTCCTATTCAGTCGCAGCCTCAACTTCGAGCTTCTTCATTCAGGTGTTCTCTTACAACACATGGCGCTTCTCTCTCTGTCTTTCTCTCACTCTCTATCTCTCATTCTCTCTCTCTCTCTCTCTCTCTCTCTCTCTCTCTCTCTCTCTCACACACACACACACACACACACACACACACACACACGCATACTTCTACGAAACAAAAACTTCGCACGCCCGCATCTGGCAAGAGGTGTGTGTTTTTGTGTGTGCACATTTATCATCCCTCTCGTAGTAATCTAGTAATCTAAAACGAGACGTTACAGACACAGGGTGCGAATGACACAGAAGCAGGCACTTGCTTCATACCACATTATCAGGTTTCTGTCGCGCGCTCCCTGGGGGGGGGGGGGGGGTACGTTGAGAGAAGTAAAGCTTTTTAGGATCAATAAACTAACTCCGATTACCGGGGTCGGAGGGATAGGATTTCCCACTGTTGGCTGTAGCCAGAACAGCCACTTTTTTCGCTACTCGTCTTCTGTTTGCCGATTTATGTCAACGGCATGGTTTTGTACTGTGCCCATCAGCGCTCCACAAATCTAGGAGAGCGGAGAATTTCTGTTCTACAAATACAGGCCTGGTCATGGTTTCCTAAAGAATTAACGAGACGAATTGCAGGTGACCGACTAGTTTTCTTCAGAAGTTTATCTGCCATATACAGCACATAAATATGCGTTATCTCGGTCAGTGGTACGTAGATCCAAGGTAACTATGACCTGGTCTTAGAACAGCGATACAGGTACATGCAGCTCAGTCAGGCACTTGAGGCTTACAAACATTTAGAGCATTTGACATGACTTTGAGAGAATCATCTTGTTCAAGTTCGAAGTTCTTCTTAATGTTTTTCCCGCGTTTGCGACAAAATTTGAATTTTTTTAAAGTGCGCCTTATTCACCCAGACACGTTCCGACAGCTACCAATATGTTACACTACTACTAAAACTGCATTTTTACCGATAAATTTTTCTGACCCCTTTTTCGTTTAGACAACGTGTCATATTTTCCGTCCTGTTGTGTATATCTGTAGATATCTCTTTCTAATGCTGTTGTGCACATTGTTTTTACATCGTCTACATTGAGCAGGGAGTGTTTGCTCAAATCACGTTTTGCTCAAATCACGTTTCTTTTTGGAAAACACGTGTGAAATAAACATGAGAGTGAAATTATAAAAAACGATGCTAAAACTGTATGAATAATAGCAATAGGAAGAGACAGACACCAGAGATACACAATTGGAGGGAAAACATGACATGCTGTCAAATCAACAAGAAAGGACGCAAAAATTGATACATACAAAAGAGTATTTTCGCTAGCAATGTAATTTTCATAAATAAATTTGACGCACAGAAGACGACAGATAGGTGTCGCAATTCAAGTCTGTGTGAATAAAATGAAATAAATAGTTTTCTGTGTAAGGCGGATTCGAGACTCTTTCTCTCCCCTCTCCACCTTCCCGCACCCCCTCCCCCCAAAAGACATGATAACATTGCTTGAAGTTGGTAGTCACGTCAATAAAGGTGCTGAAACAGTATGTTTCCTGCCGTTACATCTCTGTGTAATGGCTGTTCTCAGAATAAAAATTTGCATTTGCAGTACGTGTTGGCTGTTACATAATTCCCTGGCACATTACAGTTTTTTGTCGAGCTGGGACTTTACAAGGATTCTAGCTTTACCCCAGAAATATGCAAAGATTGGAAAATAAGGGAGAGATCTTGGCAGAGAACTCAAAAGAGAGTCTTGAGCGACTGAAGACATACTTCAGTCGATGAAAGAAAGTTAATGCTTTTATTTGATAAAATTTCCAAGGTACATTTCTGGAAATGGAAAGAGATTTGCCATTATATTTTAATTAAAGTTCAGTCTTGATCACAACCCTTATGTCTCAATTACATATGTGACCGGTTTCGGTTATATTTATGTAACCATTTTCAGACCCATGGCTTCCTTGGAGTATGGTTATATAAATATAGCCGAAACCGGTCACCTATGTTATTGAGACATAAGCGTTGTGATCAAGACTGAACTTTAGTTAAAATATAATACTCTATTGATCACTGTTTCCAAAAATGTTTATTGAAATCGTACATAGATTTTCCATTGTTTATCGTGCGAGCAAAGACAATAGGAGCGAGGGAGACTTGGAATAGCCATTGTTTAACTGAATTTATACCCTTAATGGTGAATAGCGCCAGTACTGTCCTAAGGTGACAGTTTTTTAATAAAATTTCTTTTTTCTGAATTGGCGATTAATCTTGCCACTTCCTTAAGAGACAATTTCATGCGAATGGCATCTTGCTTTTCTCATCAGATGCGCGACAACAGTGGCCTTAGCAGACTGCATTGTCTTTGGGATCGCTCATCAGGGTTCTGTTCGCGGTGCTGGCGTAAACGTCCGACATTCCGGTTGTAGTAACACACTGCTGCGAACAGAAAAAAGGTGGAGAAGAAGTGGTTTTATGTTTCGATAGACTTTTGCGGTCACAGCACTTACAGGCCATCAATCATTAATACACGGTCCAGTCGCATTAATGTGACAACCGCCTATGACCGATGTCAACGTGCAATAACAACTCATAGAAGGCACGTGGAAGCATTATCGGTGCAGCTGTTGTCGTGAAGCGGAAACGTATCGATTTGTCTGATGTCCAAAATGGCATGGGCCAAGGGTGGAGGCACTTCTCACAGACGGTTCCCGTGAAGCCTTGGGTAAGGTATACTGTGCATGGCAAAATGGTGTGGTCTCCAAAACGGGGGCCGAGGCAATTGTGGAGATCAACATACCATAGATAACACGGGCGAACGACGACTGCGGAAATCTGTACGGCAACTGTTGAGCAACTGAGCGCCCAGATGAACACAGGGGCCACCAACAGCGTCTGCTCAACGACCGTTCAGCGAACGTGGCTACTTATCGGTCTCTGTAGCAGGCGGCTGGTCCATACACCCATGCTGACTACTGTTCATCAACGACGAAAGTTGGAACTCAGTGGCCGCCCACTTAGTGGCGACAGGTGGCCTTCCCAGATGAATCACGTTTTATTTTCCATCGATGTGAATCGTCTGAAAAGCAAACATCCTGCGACAATCGTCTGAAGGGTTTACGCCAGATGAAAAGGCATTATGTCCTGGAAAGTTTCGCGGCATTCCCTGGGTATTTTTGTCATTCTGGAAAGTACACTGAATGAACGCAAGTATCCGTCTATCCTTGGGATCCACGTCCGTCCCTACATGTAGTTTGTTTTTCCTCGGCACGATGGCACCTACCAGCAGGACAATGCAACGTTTAAAACAGCTCGCAGTGTATGTGCATGATAAGAAGAGCAGCGGGATGAGTTTACCATAGTCCTCTGGCCAGCGAACTACCCAGATTTAAACCCAATCGAAAGTCTGTGGAATCACCTCCATCAGGCTGTTCAAACCATCGATCCTCACCCAGCCGGCCGGGGTGGCCGAGCGGTTCTAGGCGCTACAGTCTGGAACCACGCGACCTCTACGGTCGCAGGTTCGAATCATGCCTCGGGAATGGGTGTGTGTGATGTCCTTGGGTTAATTAGATTCAAGTAGTTCTAAGTTCTAGGGGACTGATGACCTCAGAAGTTACGTCCCATAGTGCTCAGAACCATTTGAACCATTGTCAGGCAGCAGTGGAGTCACTGTCTCATAATTCTGGCGAGTCATAGTCCAGCAAAAGCAGCAATGCGACGTGTTGTGTACAATTTCGTACACTAAAAAGCCAGAGAAACCGGTACACCTGCCTAATATCGTGTAGGACCCGCACAAGCATGTAGAAGTGGTGCAACACGACGTGGCATGGACTCGATTAATGTTGGAAGTCGTGCTGGAAGGAATTGACTCCATGAATCCTGCAGGGCTGTCCATTAATCCGTAAGAGCATGGGGGGATGGAGATCTTTTATGAACAGCGCGTTGCAACGCATCGCAGATATGCTAAATAATGCTCATGTCTGGGGAGTCTGGTGGCCAGAGGAAGTGTTTAAAATCAGAGGATGTTTCTGGAGCCACTCTGTAGCAATTCTGGAATTGTGGAGTGTCGCATTTCCCAAGTCCGTCGGAATGTACAATGTACCTGAATGGATGCAGGTGATGGGATAGGATGCTTACGTATGTGTTACCTATCAGAGTCGTATCAGAGGTCCCATATCACTCCAACTGCACACGCACCGCCATTACAGGGCCTCCAACAGCCTGAAACAGCCTTCTGGCGACATGCAGGATCCATGAATTCATGAGGTTGCCTCCATACCCGTACACGACCATCCCCTCGATACAATATGAAACGAGACTCGCCCGAACAGGCAACATGTTTCCAGTCATCAACAACCCAATTTCGGAGTTGACGGGCCCAGTGAAGGCGTAAAGCTGTGTGTCGTGCAGTCAAGGGTATACGAGTGGGCCTTCGGCTCCGAAATCTCATACAGATGATGTTCCTTTGAATGGATCCCACGCTGACACTTTTGATAACTCAGCATTGAAATCTGCAGGAATTTGCGGAAGGGTTGCACTTCTGACACGTTGAACGATTCTCTTCAGTCATCGTTCGCTCCGTTCTTGCAGGACTTTTTTCCGGGCGCAGCATGGTGGGAGATTTGATGTTTTGCCGGATTCCTATATTCACGGCACGCTCGTGAAATTGTCGAACGGGAAAATTCCCACTTCGGAGATGCTGCCTCCCATCGCTGGTGCGCCGATTATAACGCCACGTTCAAACTCACTTGAAATTTGATAACCTGGCATTGTAGCAACAGCAACCGATCTAACAACTGCGCCAAACACTTGTCTCCTAGAGCCGTTGTCGAGCGCAGCGCCGGTATTTGCCTGTTTACATATCTCTGTATTTGAATGCGGATGCTTATACCAGTTTCTTAAACGCTTCAGTGTATTTGGAGAGTTGGGCTACAGAGTGTTGTAGCAAGTGAGGTCGTAGGAGATTAGGACAGAGGGAGAAATGATCAGCGAAGAAAATATGAGACCAAACAGGATTTACTTAACTTGTATTTCTCTAAGCGCATGAAGACTCATTACAAGCAATTCACCGAGAAATAGAGTCCAAATGTCTCAAAGTCAGCAAGGAAGAGGTTTGCTGTACTAAGCACGAACGATTTTATCGCAGCGAAGAGTCTCCAACTGCAGCTGGGCTGCGTGGCTGCCGCCAGCCATCCTATAACGCGGTGACAGACGGCGCTCGTCGTACGAAGCCACTGCAGGCGTGGATCATAGGGCGCGCACCATTGCGTCCGCCAGATCCCGCGTGACAGCTGTCGGCGTCTAGTGGAAATTTGCAATTTTCTTCCCAACTTCGAGACGCATGTAGGGTGGTATCGTTACATGCAACCACACCGCGATCAGCTAATGCGGCGTGTAGACAGTGTCTCTACTGGAATGGTCACGGGGTAGTTCGTGACCACCACGCAGTATCCTGAGTAATACAGGTATTTAATCCATGTTGCACTACATTGTGGTTTGTGAACTGTGAATTTACCTTTCAAAACCTTTTCTTTTTAAATTTACTTTATTTACTAACGGCTCATCAAGAACATTAACACATTTAATCACACTATGTGAGCGTGAAAGTAGTCGCCAGTGGGTAACTGATAATAAGAAATCACGTTTCTTTCAAAAAATCGAAATTTTATTCCTAAAAGGCTTTTCCTTCTTTTAAAAAAAAGATTTAAAAATTATAATCAGAAAGCACCCTCTAAAATATCAAGTTACAATTTATTCAGAGGCAGAAATAACTAATATATATATATATATATATATATATATATATATATATATATATATATATATATATTTGGTATTATGAGCTTTCGGGCTGAGAACCTTGCCGCTCCCTTTTAACACGGCCCTAGTCACGACCGCTCACAGCAACCTCTGAAAGACTACACTGGTGCAAATCTGCAACTCACTAGATTACTTTAAACAAAATTTTTTAACAACTCACACAAACACATAAACTATGAACCCCGTGGGAGGGATGGAAATGGTACAAAACACCACCATTAAAATTATTTGCCACCGGAAGTGCAACTTGTTTTTAAAAGAACTCTTACGGTGGAAGGGTGGCAACTTTACGTACTAAAATGACCATGTAAATAAAAACCCATGAAATGCAGTCTTACATAAAATGTACGAACATCCTCTAGATTACACATATACCACCTCTCAACATGATAGACAAGATAAGAACATATTTCAGGAATTCGGCCTTTACACATTAAGCAATAAATTCGTTAACACCGAATCCGACAAACATGACAGAAGTAGCTATTAACGTACGGCAGACCTGACAGACAGACAGACAGACAGACACTAACTGCCCCACACTGACCCGGCTGACCAACTGACCAGACTCGCCTACTCAGACTCACCATGCCGAGCTCATAGCGCCCCTTAAATGATCGTGAACAGGTAAACTTTACCCCTTTCCCACCAGAGGGAGACACCAAAGCTGTTGTAAGTAGGCTGTTTAGATTTTCTTATTAGTAACGCCACGTAGCGCTCTGTGTGAAAATCACTGGCTGTGCCGTGTGCAGTCTGTGGCTGGTTTGCATTGTTGCCTGCCATTGTAGTGTTGGGCAGCAGCAGCTGGATGCTAACAGCGCGTAGCGTTGCGCAGTTGGAGGTGAGCCGCCAGCAGTGGTGGACGTGGGGAGAGAGATGGCGGAGTTTTGAAATTTGTAAGAATTGGTGTCATGAACTGATATATCTATTATGACTATAAAGGTAAATACATTGTTTGTTCTCTATTAAAATCTTTCATTTGCTAACTGTACCTATCAGTAGTTAGTGGCTTCCGTAGTTTGAATCTTTTAGTTAGCTGGCAGTAGTGGCGCTCGCTGTATTGCAGTAGTTCGAGTAACGAAGATTTTTGTGAGGTAAGTGCTTTGTGAAACATATAGGTTAATGTTAGTCAGGGCCATTCTCTTGTAGGGATTATTGAAAGTCAGATTGCGTTGCGCTAAAAAATATTGTGTGCCAGTTTAAGCACATTCGTGTATAATTGTTCAAAGAGGATGTTTCACGTAGACCAGTTATGTATAATTTTTCGAAGGGGACGTTTCACTGTTATTGCCACAGCGGCGCCACCGTCAGAAACGGAGGGTGACTGCTTCACACTACGCGCTGCGGCGAGTTGTTCAAAGCAGCATTTTTTACCACGGCTCAGTTTTCACCAGATAAATTGGCAGTTAAGTGTTACAGTTCGAAGACAAGCCTTTGATTTAACGGGGTACTACCGCGGAGACGCTGAATCGTTGTACCGTAGCGGTAACGCTACGTTAACGAAAGTCTGGGAGGCGCCAAGGCGTCGTGACGCAAAGGCCAGGTGGCTCGCCTCGCAGATCAGCGGCCGGCGGCTGTTGTGCCCGGAGGGCGTCGGGTCGGGCGAGCCAGGCGTCGCGATACGGCGACGCCGCCTCGGCGGGCGCAGGCACTGACGCCGACGCCGGCGCTCCTAATCTGCGACTCTTATTCATGTCTAATGGGGCTGCGCCGAAAATACGGCCGCGGAGATAGCCAGCCGCGAATACAGCGGCTGCGGTTGCGGCGGCGACGCCAGACGTCTCCTCGCACGGGATAGCGCGGGCGGGCACCGTTGTAATGGCTGGCTGATAAAGGCGCGCCCGTAATGGCTGCCGACGCTGAAAGCGCGCCGCAGATACCGCGAATTTACCTGGCTGCGCCGCGCCTCTCCACGCCGGGATGAGGCACTCCTTTAATAAGGCGAGGCAGCAGCGGTGGCGGCCGACCGCGGGGGAACCGTCCGGGCGCCGCGTCTCCCAGCGAACTGCCGCGCTGCGCGCTAAATCAGCGCCGGGAACAACACTAATTTACAGCCCGCAATCTCCGTGCCGTGAGCGGGGCACCCGAGCTAGGCTGATAGTTGCCTACTACGGGCACCTCGAAATTAAATCACCACCTTCTGTAATGGGAGAGCTCAGTGGTATACTTCAAAACCTCGTCCCTTATCGAGGAAGAAACATTTGAGCAGAAAACTAAAATCTCTGGTAGATAGCGGAAGGACGGTGTGCCAAGGCAACGAAGCTCAGCAAGGCTGTTCGTAGAGGCAAAAACAGTACTAAGCAATCTGATATTGTTGACGTATCCTATGGAATAGGTTAAAAAAATGGCTCTGAGCACTATGGGACTCAACTGCTGTGGTCATTAGTCCCCTAGAACTTAGAACTACTTAAACCTAACTAACCTAAGGACATCACACACATCCATGCCCGAGGCCGGATTCGAACCTGCGACCGTAGCAGTCACACGGTTCCGGACTGCGCGCCTAGAACCGCGAGACCACCGCGGCCGGCTATGGAATAGGTGCTTACGTTATATTGTGACAGAGCGTATCTTACGTCATCCGTTTTGTAATATAAAATTCAGCTACCTTCTTTCCCCGCCAAACCACACAACAGGTTAATTCAGGAGGAATGTTACGTAATTTGTGAGGTGATTCTACTTCTGAAAATAAGCCGAAAAAGTCCTATGAACATATGTCCGATTGGCGAATGTTACGGAACTGGAGCGGGTTACGAACAGTTTTACTGGGAACATATGTATCTAGTGCCTGGTTAACTACTCTTTTAAATTCCAGCCATAGTTCTTCTACATACTCCTGCCGTGCGCTGAAAGTTTCAAGTTCCTCATTGAGTTATGACACTGCTGCATTTTTATCTAGTTCACTGAACATAATACTCGTATATTTTTGCTAGCTTTAGTTGTCCTTTGTACTTTGGCAATCATGTTGCCACAACAGCCTCATGGTCACTGATAACCAGTTTCGAGATGGACATCCTCAAAGGTGTCAGGTCTATTTGTTGTCATTAGATCCGACTGGCAGAGAAGGTTGAAAAGACGACATTTATCAACGAAGTTTCAACAAAGCTCATAATTTGCAGTATTGTCGTCAGAACTCATGGCAGCAATTTGGTTCTGAGTCGAGTGGAAGGACCGAACCAGAAACTTCGAAGGTTCTGTGACAAGCTAGGCTGCGACTTCCTGGACTTGCGCCATAGGGTTGACAATTGTAGGGTCCCCCTAAACAGATTAGGTGAGCACTACACGTCAGAGACTGGTATTCAGATAGCTGACTGTGTCAGGGGTGCACACAAGGGTATTTTAGATTAGACGACTCTCCATCCAATCCAGATAATAGAAGCTGTAGGAAACCCAGAAGTATCAGTGTAAGGTGAAAGAAATGCTTCTCACAGGTGAGAGTATTAACATTCTAATCGCTAACTGCCGAAGCATTCGCAACAAAGTGTCTGAGTTTGAAGAGCTCCTGAAAAGTAATGAAGCTCACATAATAGTATGTACAGACAGTTGGTTGAAACCTGAGTGAGATTTTTGGGGAAAATTTGAGTGTATTTAGAAAGGATAGGCAAATGGGGAAATGGAGGTGGTGCATGTGTCGCAGTAGACAAGAAACTCAAATCAACCGAGATAGAAATTGAAGCTGCACGTGACATTGTTTGGGCAAGATTCAGTATCAGGGATGGACATAAAATGATAGTTGGATTTTTCTACTGCCCACCAGACTCATTTCCTGATGAAACCGAAAACTTTAGAGAAAACCTCAGTTCGCTTGTACGTAAGTTCCCCGGTCATACTGTAATCCTCGGTGGAGACTTTAATCATCGAAGCATTAGTTGGGAAATTTACAGTTTTGTTAGTGGTGGGAGTGATAAGACATCCTGTGAAACTTTAATGCTGGAATAGCCATTTCATCATGTTGAACGACAGCCCCAGATGTTTTTAAGTTGTTTATATTGGGTTTTGAGACTCCTGACTATCGTGATGTTTGGCTTGTTAGAACGTTCATATCCTTCACTTGAATGGACATAGAAATTTTGGAAATTTGTGGTAAGTTCTTATGGGACCAAATTGCTGAGGTCATCGGTCCCTAAGCCTACACACTACTTAATTTAACTTAAAATAACTTACGCTAAAGACAACACAGACACCCGTGCTCGAGGGAGGACTCGAACCTCCGACGTGGGGAGCTGCACGGACCGTGACAAGGCGCCTGAGACCGCGCGGTTATCCCGCGCGGCAATGAACATAGAAGCTTTGACTGCAAAGTCTTTATTTTTAAAGGAACAATCCGATTTTAGGAGATTATCTAATTTACATGTATGCTCATACAACTACGGGGACTTATTAGAATGGTTTAGGATTAAATTTTTCATTTACCTTTTGTAACGTATTCAGTATTCCATCCACCAGAGGCACGACAAACATGAAAAGGGTTATCAGATGGTTCCAAATGTTTGCGATCAAGTCTGGAGTTAACTGTACTTACTCCTGTTGCCAAGCAGCGTCGCAGATCACACATAGTTGTTGGAAGGGAGCGACAGAGGCTCTTTTTGAGTCTGAATCCCCTCCACCTCCCCCAAAAATAGAAAAAATACATGTAGTCATGCAACCATGAAACCGCGAGATCCTTTCTTCCCTTACACTGGTGAAGTGCTGGACTCACTTGTTCAAAAGGACAAAGCAAGATACCTTTTGTTGATATGTTACCGCCATCTTGTCTCGACGCATATTGGGTAATGAATGAACAAGCGAGCATCACGGATACCACTACCGGCAAGCACGCAAACCGGCGGCTTACAACTGGCAAAAAGATAAACTTTTACGTTTGATGCGTGTTAAAATTCACCACCCCACCAAGTCTCCTAATTTCATTCGTGTAATAGACACATTGATAAGCAAAAACATTTTGGTCCCGTGTATAATAGCCTGTTGATTCACCTTTGGCAGGCAATACAGTACAGTTCTGTGAGACACACACTCGACGAGTCCTTGGTAGGTTTCTGTAGGTACATGGCACAAGATATCTATATACAGGTCACGTAGTTCCCGTAAATTAAGGATAGGTGAATTCTGGGCGCGGAGGTAGCGTCCGATGACATCCCAGATTTTTCCAGCGGGTTCAGATTAGTGAATTTTGTGTCCAAGACAAACAACATGAGCTAACTATCGTGGTCCTCAAACCACTGCAGCACAATTCTGGTCTTCTGACAACGGCAGTTATGCTGTTGGAAGATGCCATCGCTGTTGGGGAACACATTAAGCAGGACGGTATGTAAGTGGTCCATAGCAATGTTTATGTAGTTCATAGCTGTCATTGCTAATTAGATTCGTACCACAGATGTCATGGAACCATAGGGGAATATCCTTAAGCATAATACTGCCCCCACCGGCTTCCGTCCATTGTACAGTGCTTGTTTCGAGCAGCTGGCAAGTCCCAAAATGATCATCGACTTTGTGTCACAAAAAATCGCCACTCATTAGAGCAGGAATTACATTGATCTGAGGTTCATTCTCGCTGATCCCCGCCCACTGCAACTTTAACTGCCGTTGTCGTGGGGTCAGCATGGGATCACGTAGTTGTCTTCGCTTCAGATATGTACAAAGTTCAAGTGTGCTGAGAAAACTCTGTACTCTGACACCACATCTACCCTGGAATCGCCACCTGTCCTACTTTACGAAGTGGGCCGGCTTCCGAATTTCTCTGATGAGACGTGGGCGCCCAACACCTTCTCGCCTGCCCGTTGTTTCACCATCATTGTTCCATAGATGCTCAGGACAGCAACACGTGAACAGCTGACCAGCTACTCTGTTTCCGGGGTGCTCTTCCCAGGCCTTGACAATCTGCCATTTGTCAAAATCACGTTGCGGCCCGTATCGCTGGAATGATTCCCTATTCATCTCCGTTCCGCTTAAACACCTTTTTGCCGTAGCGGGCGCTGATCATAATGTAATCATACCACAGCGATTGGAAATGGTGAAGAAAGACACCGTGCATAGACCTCGTTTTTTTAGTTTGTAACACCGAAAATGTAGATAGAACACCTTCTACACCATCCAAAACTTTTCACCGTTTAATAGCTGGTGATAACTTGTAACATACTGCTAATTCTGATTCTGTAATCATTATTAAAGAAACTATACTTAACATGTAATGGATGTAATAGTATATTTATTTGTGAACATATATAAATGATAGTAATTATAATATAAATATTGTAAATTGCTAGGTAACTGGCAAGGAAACTTTATTTAAACGTATCGATAGCAACGATGAAATGGCAGTAGCTATGCCGTTGTTTATCTTTGGGTACGGAGAGTCTCTGTCGCGCTGCGAGCAGAGAGGAGCCAAAACAGCTTGAGTCTAGAAAGAGTGTGGAGGTGTTTGTTGGACGCTCGCGCAGACGCGGAGTGCAGCTATGATCGCGCCAATGTAGGCGCACCTACTTTATTAATAAGCGAGTACTGAGAGAACGGCAGGACTGAACAGGCCGAGGAAAGCTGCAGTTCTGATTATTGCCTGTCCCGTAATTATCCGTGGCTCGTGGCTCTGGAAACGACTCGTGGTTTTCAACCAGTAGCAGCAACGGCAGTAGCTTATCACTGGCGTCGGCTACATTCTTCGTCATCCGCACAGCTACAACGTCGTAAGACTGTTAACTGACTGACTGTAACTAAAACTCTACAGACATTACCCAGTGGTATTTCTTTCACAAACTTTAATGACTAGCTTTCTCGAATAATAATAACCTGGAATAGTTGAAACGTTGTAGGGTACCTGTTTTATCATTGTCCTCAGACGCTGTTACCAAGCTGGATCCTTTTCCTTACCATTTGATCACCGAGTGTCGTAAAAGTATGAAAATTAATTAATTATTTACTGCCAGTCATGTTTGTTTGCTAATGACCAGTTTCAGTCTAAATTTTCCTGGCTCAGAAACTGTTCATTCTTGTACTGCGTAACAGAAGCTTAACTGATTCGCAAATTAGAGTATTAACTTCATTCACTTAAAGTAACATAAAATTTCAAACTAACAACTTACAGATACAGCACAAAATAAGAGTGCGCAATTTTATTTGTTCTGTATTTAGCTTAGCGAGTGACTTAACCTGGCTTGGTACATATTTTATTGTTCTTATGTTTAAAATAAATCAGTTACTCATTTGCTTAAAGTAAATTCAATTCAATCTTTCAAAAACTTAAAGTGAATTGGGCGCCTTTTTCCAAATTTTACATTACTTCACACTGACATTACGTATCAAAGCTTCAGTTTCAGTCAGTCATTTGCCCGTATTTAGCCAGTAACTTAATTTAACTTAGCTTTCAAAATTTAGTATTTCAGATTAAGTATCTGTAAACTCGGTGCTTCCGGAATAATTTAAACTATTGAGCCAAAGAGACTGGTACACCTGCCTAATATCGTGTAGCGCCTTCCGCAGGCACGCAAAAGTGCCGCAACACGATGTGGCATGGACTCGATTAATGTCTGAAGTAGTCCAGGAGGGACCAGACACCATGAGTCCTGCAGCATTGTCCATTAATTCCTAAGAGTACGAGGGGGTGGAGATCCCTTCTGAAAAGTACGTTGCAAGACATCCCAGATAAGCTCAATTATGTTCGTGTCTGGCGAATTTGGTAGCCAGCGGAAGTGATTTAACTAAGAAGAGTGTTCCTGTAGCCACTGTGTAGCAACTCTGAATGTTGTCCTGCTGGAATTTCCCAAGTCCGTCAGAATGCACAATGGACACAAATGGATGCAGGTGATCAGACAGGATGCTTTCGTGTCACCTGTCAGATTCGTATCTAGACGTATCAGGGGTCTCCCACATCACTCCAGTTGCATACCACCACACCATTACAGAGCCTCCACCACCTTGAACAGTTCCCTGCTGACATGCAGCGTCCATGGGTTCATGAGGTTGTCTCCATACGTGTGCACGTGCATCCGCGCGATCCAGTTTGAAACGAGAGTCGTCCGACCAGGCAACTTGTTTCCAGTCACCAACACTCCAATGTCGGTGTTGACGGGCCCAGGCGAGGCGTAAAGCTTTGCGTCGTACAGTCATTAAGGGTACACGAGCGGGCCTGCGCCCCGAAAGCCCGTATCGAAGATGTTCCATTGAATGGTTCGCACGCCGACACTTGTTGATCGTCCAGCATTGAAATCTGCAGCAATTTTCGGAAAGGTTGCATTTCTGTCGCGCTGAACAATTCTCTTCAGTCGTCTTAGGTCCCGTTCTTGCAGGCTCTCTTTCCGGCAGCAGTGATGTTGGAGGCTTGATGTTTTGTCCACACCCAGTTGGTGCACACTTACTGAAGCGCCAAAGAAACTGGTATAGACATGCGTATTCAAATACAGAGATACGTAAACAAGCAGAATTCGGCGCTGTGGTCGGCAACGCCCATAAAGACAAAAAGTGTCTGGCGCAGTTGATAGTCGGTTACTCCTGCTACAGTGGCAGTTTATCAAGATTTAAGTGAGTTTGAACTTGGTGCTACAGTCGGCGCAGGAGCGATGGGACACAGCACCTCCGAGGTAGTGATGAAATGGGGATTTTCTCGTACGCGCATTTCACGAGTGTACTGTGAATAACAGGAATACGGTAAAACGTCATATCTCTGACACTGCTGTTCCCCGAAGAAGATCATTCGAGAAGAGGACGAACGACGACTGAAGATAATCGTTCAAAGTGACAGAAGTGCAACCCTTCCGCAAACTGATGCAAATTTCATGGCCGCGCATCAAGAAGTGTTAGCGTGCGAACCGTTCAACGAAACATCATCGATATAGGCACTCGGGGCCGAAGTCTCACTCGTGTACCCTTGATGAATGACAAAGCTTTACGCCTCTCCTGGGCCCGCCAACACCGACATCGGACTGTTGATGACTGGAAACATGTTTCCTGGTCGGACGAGCCCCGTTTAAAATTATATCAAGCGGATGGACGAGTACCGGTATGGAGACAACCTCATGAATCCATGGACCCTGCATGTCAGCAAGGGATTGTTCAAGGTGGTGGAGTCTCTGTAATGGTGTGGTGCGTGTGCAGCTGGAGTGATATGCGACCCCTGATGCGTCTAGATACGACTCTCACACATGACTTGGACTTAAGCATCCTGTCTGAACACCGGCGTCCATTCATGTTCATTGTGCATTCTGACGGACTTGGGGAATTCCAGGAAGGTAATGGGACACACGTCCAGAATTGCTACAGAGTGGCTCTAGGAACACTCTTACGAGTTTAAACACTTCCGCTGGCCGCCAAACTCCCCATACATGAACATTATTGGGGAATTTCTGGGATGTCTTGTAACGTGCTCTTCAGAAGAGATCTCAACCACCCTTGTACTGTTACAGATTTGTGGACAGCCCTGCAGGATTCATGGTGCCATTTCCCCCCAGCAGTACTTTAGACGTTAGTCGAGACCATGCCACGTTGTGTTGCGGCACTTCTGCGTGCTCGCGGGGGCCCTAGAGGATAGTAGGCAGGTGTTTCTCTTTCTTTGGCTCTTCAGTGTATAACTTACAACCGAGAGAAAACTCCCAAGAATTTTAGCTGGAAGTGGGAAAATGTCCTAACTTTATTTCTGTTACTGGGACACGACATTTCAGATGAAATGTGAAGTCCTAATGAGCGTCCATGGTTTATTTTATTTATATGTACCATTTGTTGCACCGAAGCACAGAACGAACTTGTGGCCGTGCGGTTCTAGGCCCTTCAGTCTGGAACCGCGTGACCGCTACGGTCGCAGGTTCGAATCCTGCCTCGGGTATGGATGTGTGTGATATCCTTAGGTTGGTTAGGTTTAAGTAGTTCTAAGTTCTAGGGGACTGATGACCACATATGTTAAGTCCCATAGTGCTCAGAGCCATTTGAACCAGAATGAACTTTTCGAAATCTGGTCCATTGAAGAGGTCGGTTACGTTCAGCCAAACAGTACAGCAGGGGAGTCCCAGTTGCGAATATTCGGGAAACGAATTCCAGCTATGGGATTTGCCCTAAATCCAACGGAAACTTCCTGTAAACATAGATCAGGACCCGTAGATTGGAACTATGGAGATCTTTTTGAGGCCTGTCCCGTTGTTGAACCTCGGTTGCTTTCAGCCAGATGACAGGCGAGCTTGTTGTGGCCCAGAGGAGATTCGGAACTGGGTAGCCAGTTCTACCAGTTTCTTACGATCGAGGGAAACTCCTGAAAACTATCATCGGGAGTGGGGTACAGAAACTATTTTTAATTTATTTGCACACTTCCAAGATTGTTAGCACGTTGCTAATGTCTTTAGATAATCTCAAACAGATGTTTGCAAGAAAAGAAAGAAAGATAATACCATAACTGACTCCTTTGTAACTGTCTCGGATGGTGGTCTACTGAGCTGCAGCGGTAAGCTTTTTATCAGTGCCCTCAACACAGTGATATGAAATCTCGTTGTTCCGTAACATGTGCCAGTCCCTCTATCCCTTTCCAAGAAGGGTTCAGTTATTGTGTAATCGACCAGATGTGATCAGTGACGAGTGGAGTATCTAGTGGATGTCTAGACGGGAGTATAGAGCCACGGGAGCTGACACGTGGCGTTATTAGTTTCCTGGAGTGGGTGGCAGGCGCCGTGGCTCATCGGCACTGGATTCTCGGTGGCGAAGTGCGTCACAGAGGAGGGCGGCGCCGCTCCCGTGTGGGTGCTCGCTCCACAAGGGCCGGCCGGCGCTGAAACCCGAGGCGCGCCGCCGGGGTCGCGTTGCGGGATGATGACGCCATTGTCCGGCCTGCCGGCGGCGCTCACGTGCTGATATCGGTGTCGCCGCCAGAGATACCTGCCACTGCCGCCGCGCCAGCTGCGCCGGCCGGCCGCCCCCGAGGGCGCCAGTTTCCCTCCCCCGCGATAGCTCCTCTCCCTCTCTCTGCGTCTCAGTGCGGGCCTGAAAGCAGGGAGTGGGGAATGCGTCAACACCGAGCAGTTGTTACGGAACGACCACATTCCCACATCCGCTACAGACTTTCAGAGGTGTGTCTGCCTGAGGCAACAGTGTCGCTGCGGTTCACTTGCAAGGAAATTCTGCTACAGGCCAGATGGTTGTCTTAGACAAGAGTAAAAATGCTTTGGACAATACCTAGGTATCCAGAATGAGATTTTCACTCTGCAGAGGAGTGTACGCTGGTATGAAACTTCCTGGCATATTAAAATTGTGTGCCGGACCGAGACTCGACCTCAGGACCTTTGCCTTTCGCAGGCAAGTGCTCTACCATCTGAGCTAGCCAAGCACGACTCACGCCCCGTCCCCAACGCTTTACTTCTGCCAGTATCTAGTCTCCTACCTTACAAACTTTACAGAAGCTCTCCTGCGAATCTTGCAGAACGAGCATTTCTCAAAGAAAGGATAATGTCGAGACATGGCCTAGCCACAACCTGGGGGATGTTTCCAGAATGAGATTTTCCCTCTGCTGCGGAGTGTGCGCTGATATGAAACTTCCTGGCATATTAAAATTGTGTGCCGGTCCGAGACTCGACCACGGGACCTTTGCCTTTCGCAGCAAGTGCTCTGCCATCTGAGCTACCCAAGCACGACTCACGCCCCGTCCTCACAGCTTTACTTCTGCCAGTATCTCGTCTCCTACCGTCCAAATTTTACAGAAGCTCACCTGCGAACCTTGCACACCCAGAACTTCTGTAAGAAAGGATATTGTGGAGACATGGCTTAGCCACAACCTGAGGAATGTTCCCAGAATGAGATTTTCACTCTGCAGTGGAGAGAAAGCTGTGAGGACGGCGCGTGAGTCGTGCTTGGGTAGCTCCGATGGTAGAGCACTTGCCCGCGAAAGGCAAAGATCCCGAGTTCGAGTCTCGGTCCGACACACAGTTTTGATCTGCCAGGAAGTTTAATACCTAGGTAGATTAGTTTGTGTGATAGTACCTACGAAAGAACAATTAGATGGCTTGGGGTGCCTGGTGAAGCATCCGGATACCAAACGTTTAAATACATTGCCTCTGGATCCAATGCAACCATACAGCGTCCGGAGGGGGTTCCGTCCCAGTGACAGTGCCGACGCTATAAAACTGGACTCACTCTGGCCAAGTTAATTAAAAACTGGACCTATACGGCTGTTCTTCTGTCTGTTTCTTATCGCGCTCAATAAAAACATCCCTTGTCTCTTCCTCGGGGCTTCCACAAGCAGCCATGGTAGAGGCCGCCCGTAGGGTCTGGCGCACATTTTATGCGACGTAGATTTACTCTGAAACGTTTCTTGGCGGACTCGGATTGATTATGCGGACTTCTACGCTATTAAAAGCATTTTAGTAAGGGACACCAACCTCGCTTTGTATTAAAACAAGTCTAAGTAAGGGTGGCTCACGTCGCAATGAGCTAGCGGTCAGCGTTAAACTTACAATTCCAAACTCAATAACTAAGACCCTGTGCCTATCATACTGCTATCATACTGGTAAGTTCCATCTGCCGCCTAGTAATTTCCGACGGCGGCTGTGGCCGAGCGGTCCTAGGCGCATCAGTCCGGAACTGCGCTGCTGCTACGGTCGCAGGTTCGAATCCTGCCTCGGACATGGGTGTGTGTGATGTCCTTAAACTAGTTAGGTTTAAGTAGTTCTAAGTCTAGGGGATGGATGGGCTCAGATGTTAAGTCCCATAGTGCTCAGAAGCATTTGAACTGGCACTGGAAAAAAGAGCATTCCTGATCAAGAGAAATTTACTAGTATCAAATATAAGCTTTAATTTGAGGAATAAATTTACGAGAATGTACGTTTGGATCAGAGCATAGTGTGGTAATGAAACATGGCCTGTGAGAAAATTGGAAAAGAAGAGAATCGAAGCGTTTAAGATGCGGTGCTATAAAAGGATACAGAAAATTAGGTGGACTGACAAGGTAAGTAATGAAGAGATTCTCCACAGACTCTGTGAAGAACAGAACATAAGGAAGACATTGACAAGAAGATGGGACAGGATGACAGAACAAGAGAATCGAAGAGTTTAAGATGCGGGGCTATAAAAGGATATCGAAAATTAGGTTGACTGGCAAGATAAGTAATGAAGAGGTTATCTGCTGACTCTGTGAATAACAGATTATACGGAAATTAGGTGGACTGCTAAGGTAAGGAATTAGGAGGTTCTCCACATAATCGGCGAAGAAAGAAACATATGGAAAATACTGACAAGGAGAAGGTAGGGATGATTAGACATGTGTTAAGATATCAGGGAGTAACTTCCGTTGTAGTGAAGGGATCTGTACAGGATAAAAACGATAGATGAAGACAGAGATTTGAATACATCCAACAAAGAATTTAGAATATAGGGAGCAAGTGTTATTCTGAGATAAAGAGGTTGGCACAGGAGAGGAATTTATCGCGGACCGCATCATACAAGTAAGAAGACCGTGATGACGTACTTTCATTAATGAGCACTGGTGTGATAATGAGTCAAACGATTTTTGGAATTAGGGAAATACTGCATCTACTTGACGACCTTGATCCATGGCTTTCAGGATTTTACGTGAGAAAAGCACAATTTGAGGTTGTTGTCGCCAGTGTTTGGTGGTGAGGATGGGAGAGATCATTCTGTTCGCGCTGCTGTCGCTTTGTTTGAAATTAGAGTATGGGTACGTACGATTTATAATGCGATATGATTTATAACAGTACCACTCCGGGCATGGCTCCAAATGTTGGCGAACCTGTCTCGCAAAAGAAGTTTATTGTGTTCGATTTCTTACTTTTCACTCATAACACAACTCGTATGAAATCTTGTCGTGCGTCCGTCCACTGATCCCTCCCACGATGGTTGCGGAGGGCTGTGTCAGCGACAACACCTGAGGGGCGCCGACGCAATTAGGTTCACCAAGACTGCCGCTGACAGCCGCGCCACACTGCATATTCATGGCTGCCAGCACGAACGTAGACCACTCCTCTAATTCCCGAGGTACCCTCCAGAAACAAGTGCTAATGTCGTCGCCGTCTTCCTTACCTACAGCCTGTACACTATTTCACCGTTAATCACCGGACACATCGTAAATGATGTTGGCTATATCTCACAGAAGCCTGTCCTGATCCTGTACGCAACACTTGATGAGTTTACGAGTTAGACTGGTAAATATCATCTCGTCAGTAGACAAGGGCTGCTGATTCAGCCAATCTATCCGCAGTTTTTTTAAGTCATAAGTTTTTCAACTGGTTTTATGGGTCATTGTTCCCAGCTTAATGCTCCTCCTTTTACCTCTAACAATTATAATGCGTTTATCTTATTGCAGTCTTCGTCAGTCCCCATCAATTTTTCACTCTACTCCTCCTCCCAGCAAGTTAACTATACCGTAGCAAACGTTCCACTAGCATATTGCACTGGCACTACCGCTTAGGATAGGGAAAGTTAGTTTTGTGCGATATTTGTAGCACGAGTTACAGCCAGGTGTGGGCTGGATTGCAGTAACTTACGCATAGCAGCAGTTGCGAAGGCAAATAGAGGCCACATGGGCATAGAAATGCCGGATTGGGCTCACACAGCAGTTTCCATGGCGCAAGTCACAGGCAGAAGAGGGCCACTGGCCAACCTAACTAACACGAAGCAGTGCACTTAGCAAAACAGAGTCGCACAGCTGAATATAAATAGGTGCCGTTTTCTAATGAGATACGGTGAAGTGTGCCAGCTCTCCTGGATGACGGGGCGTATCACACCACCGGGCTACACGCAGAAACAGATGGGGCACCAGCGTCCCAGTCCATGGTAGGTCGTTGGTTCGACCCTCTGAGGCCGACGCAGCAGGCCACTCTTGGGCTCGCTACCGCGGTCTGGGCTCCCGACTCACGCCGGAGGCTTCCCAAGGTGAGGGCCACAGATTCGGATGCTGGATAGCGGGCACTTGTTCGTCGCCATGATCTCAGCCACGCCAGCGAGGAGAAGGACGCAGCTGGCCACCCGCAGCTCACACCGAGCAGTGCTGAGTCAGCTGCTGGCGCAGCCATTCTGACGTCATTGGAACTCAGCGGGCCGGCCAAGGCCGGCACGACACAGCATTGCGTTGCATAGGCCGCTGGAGTGCTTCCTCAGAATTACGGGGCCCTGTGACGAAGACTGAGGTGAACAGAGCACTGTAGTGGAAGCAAATAAATCACCTGGAAAGTTCTCGCTGAGTTTTAATACAGCACCTCCTGGCACCCATCCACTACATCTGGTGTCTTCCTGCTACATTTGGTCATCCTGACACATTCGGTGACAGAAGTCGCCACAACAATATCACTTCTGTTGGTACAGGTCGTTCATAGACTTATTCCCACTTCTACGTGTTTTAGTGTTCCTTCATTTTGTGCTGTACCTGTCCAGTTAATTTTTAACATTCTTTGCTAGTGCCATATTTTAACTGGACGTATTTTATATCTAGACAATTGCACAGAAGCTAGTCTAGTGGTGTTGTGTTTGTATTGAATGCTACGCTGACACCAGTGATGCAGGATGGCTACTTCTGGGACGAGAATTGTGTGTGCAGGAAATGTATCTTCCAGTAACACGGCGAGAGCGGAGTGAAGAATGGTGGCTCAACAAAACATAGTTCATTCTCAGTCGTTTCTCCTGCAGCAGGTCATCGGCTGTAACCAAATACTGACTCTGGCTGAAAGCAGGTGAGCGAGTCTGCTGAGGCAGCAGAATCCTGACACGATGTAACCACTGCTTGTGGCGACGCAGCCTTGCTGGCCCGAGACGGGTGGTCAGTTGCACAGCGCAGCGAGATACCAGCTCAACCGTTGTACACTGACTGCTCCCATTGTGGCTGGAAGGGCAAGCAGGTGGCTCAAAAATGGTTCGAATGGCTCTGAGCACCATGGGACTTAACATCTGAGGTCATCAGTCCCCTAGAACTTAGAACTACTTAAACCTAACTAACCTAAGGACGTCACACACATCCATGCCCGAGGCAGGATTCGAACCTGCGACCGTAGGTCCATGGCAGTCAGTTGTTGGCCTCCTCTTGGCAGATCCAGAACTAAGCCCTGAATTGTGAAGACCAGCTGATTGTATGTAGGCCAAGGACTTCACTCAGTATCTCATGTTGATCGACGAAGCTGTAGCTGTATGGCTGCACTTACTCTTGAGTGGTTTGGAGACTGCTCTGGACGAATGCACGATGCCGGCGGAAGTGATGCTGCCGTCTGAGTGGGGAGTATTTGTACTCTCTCAGCCGGGGTGTGTTGTGACAGGAGCTCGCTTCCCATCACACAGCGGGCTGTGAAACGTTGTTTTATAACACAGGATGTACACAACTGGCCATTAAAATTGCTACACCAAGAAGAAATGCAAATGATAAACGGGTATTCATTGGACAAATATATTATACTAGAACTGACATGTGATTACATTTTCACGCAATTTGGGTGCATAGATCCTGAGAAACCAATACAGGAGACTGCTGCAATGCAGAATGCTGCACCCAACTGCGAAAACACAGGTCGCTCGCATTCAGATCCCAGGCTGGCTGCTGTCGCCTGCCCCCTGCCGCAACCTGTTCTCTATGTTAGAAGGCAATGGGACGAGTATTTCTAAGGTTTTGTGAACCGTCTGACTTACTTCCGTCGCTGTTTTTTGTATGTTAGGGTGTAGTCCCTACTGCAGTACACCCAGATCCGTCCGCCGCACAGCCCAGCAAACGCCAACAGCATGAACATGTGACACGTCTGGTAATATTACATCCTCATTAAAACAAGAAAGATAAGCCTACATAAAAGCTGATTTTCTACTTGTGATGGTGTAAGTTTTAGTTTACCGGTAACTAACGAATACTTTCTTCTCTGTCGGTAAATAAGAGTAGACAATCAACAGTCACGTTGGTGTAAGAAATCCAACATCTCCGAAGAGGTCTCTTCATAATGCAGGTATGCGAGCGCTGAGGGGAGACTGACTACTACGACGTTCATAGTCGCGGCGTAATTTTGACAGATAGTAGTTAAAACTTTGTGACTAGCTCCCGTATCCTGTTACTTGGCAGGACAAACTCTCTTTGTGGTTTGTTCTGCAACGTTTTAGCGTATTTACTGTCAATTGATTTCATAACGTAACGGCACGCAGTGTGCTAACTCGCTTTAAAACGTGAGCAAAATAGAAAAGAAAAGGGTGCGCGTTCCTGCTTCAGTGGCGCGAAATGCTCTGCAGATTGCACTTGCCCAAGGCTGCGGTGTCTTTCCAGTCTCAAGTCGAGAA
This sequence comes from Schistocerca gregaria, assembly GCF_023897955.1. Lineage (NCBI taxonomy): Eukaryota > Metazoa > Arthropoda > Insecta > Orthoptera > Acrididae > Schistocerca > Schistocerca gregaria. Next base: position 934,108,168 of record NC_064921.1, read on the forward strand.
AATACGTGCCGTTACATTTGCCGGTAAACAGTTATTCGGACAACGACACATTTTTCAAATACAGTCTGTCTGGCCTGTTTAATATACATCGGGGTAAAATAAGATGGGTAGCACTCCGGAAGGAATGTTCATGACCCTTTTAACCGGTGTAGTCACGTATATCGATTTAAAACTGAACTACTGCCGTTATTATACGAAATAGTCGGGTAAAACGTTTTCTCTCCGTCGCTCCACTTTAATGAATGGCTCTCCTACTACCTCAATAGTATAGGGCACATATTTGCACGTTTTTAGGGCCCAGTCATTTTTTTAATGGGAGGTAGTGCTTCGAGGTAAAAATGGGTCCCTCATTATAGCAGTTATCTCGTAAGCTGTTACCTGCACAAAAATGTCTTCTGTAGAATTGTTAGGGAGCTACTCGGAGCTGTGATCATAAATTTTTTTCGCAAATTTGCAAATAATGTTTTTACAAAATAAAAATCTCCCCAAGAAACATTTTTTTTCCTCACTAAAGGCAGCAGACCTATTCCAGTTTTCAATAGAGAATTCTGAAACTAAGATGTATCTATCATGAGCTCTTAACAAATTATATTTCTCAAAAGTCAGGTGCCAATTTCACCAGGCTCATAAAATTCTCCAATAATGCTCGATGGCGACGTGAGTCCACATACTTTTGATGCAGAAGTATGCCACAATCAAAGCTTCTCCACTGCCTCTTCTCCAGGAGCAGCAATTCCATACTTAGGAACAGACTTAGTTCAATGGGTATGATGAGGATTTGCTGATTGGTCAGCTGTCTTGAAGATGCGCAGAAACCTCGGAATAAGGATACCCGGCGTTACCGAGAAAATTTTGCACGCAAGTATACCAGTGAGGAAATGATGCATGTCGTATTCCATCGGCTTCTGACGTCTTCGGATCCATTCATCTCAATAGCTCAGAAAATGACAAGTAAAGAAGGTAAAGAGATGCAACCTAAAGTAAAAGATCTGCTTTTCGAACTGTTGTGTACGACTTCATACACAATGGCAAGGGCTACAGAGTGGTGCATCGACTGTGGCCATAGGGAAGCTGGACATTAGCAGAAATGATTAGCAAACAAGTTAACACAGTAAAGATAAATTTCCTTAACTCGTATTTCTCCAAGCATACGAAGACTTATCACTAATAATGCACCAAGAAACAGGGTCCAGATGATTCAGTAGCAACAAGGATGAGCCTCTCTGAACTAGAGTAGGAACAATGTTGTCAGAGCTACAGCTAGATGGCGACTGCATAGCACCAAGTAGTTAAGAGGCTCCAGCTACAAGTGCGCTCTGTGGCTGCCGTCAGCTGTTCTGCATTGTGGCAGCAGAGGGCGCTCGTGGTACGGAGCAGCTGGAGACATGACTCAGCTGGTGCGCACCATTGGGTCCACCGGTTCCCACACGAACACCAACACCATCTGATGGAAAGTTGGATTGCCACTGCCAACTCTGAGGAGCCGGTAGGGAGATTAGCAGCCGGCCGCAGTGGCCGAGCGGTTCTAGGCGGTTCAGTCTGGAACCGTGCGACCCCTACGGTCACAGGTTCGAATCCTGCCTCGGGCATGGATGTGTGTGATGTCCTTAGATTACTTAGGTTTCAGTAGTTCTAAGTTGTAGGGGACTGATGACCTCAGACGTTAAGTCCCATAGTGCTCAGAGCCATTTGAGGCCAGATTAGCGAACAAGGTAACATAGTTAAGAGTAACAGATACTGCACGAACCATCTCCCACTGGACGACCTGCACTTCCTGAAATCAATAATAATACAACCGACGAATGTGACCATGATTTCGATTGAAAAAATGTACAGTATCAAATAAAACATATCAGTACTGCAATTTCGAGTTCTAATACGTTGTCAGCAATCTTACAATATTTTATGCCCAACGTTTTAATCGAATCCGCTGAACTTATAATTTTTTGATCTGTGGAAATTGATCTGTCATTTTGAATTTTGTAATCCCGACATCAGATTCCTAATTAGATACTCAATGAATTTGAAAAGAACAAGGTTTTGTTCGATTTTACGTCCATTTTTCTATTATGTCCGGGTTTTGAAGCGATTTGGCCCACTGTGCGACAGCGGGATTCGCTCCGCCCCCCAACTTATTTAACTATTATAACCAGAATTTGTTCAAATGTGTGTGAAATCTTATGGGACTTAACTACTAAGGACATCAGTCCCTAAGTTTACACACTACTTAAGCTAAAGTATCCTAAGGACAAACACACACACCCATGCCTGAAGGAGGACTCGAACATCCGCCGGGACCAGCCGCACAATCCATGACTGCAGCCCCTTAGACCGCTCGGCAAATTCCCCGCGGCCAGAATTTGTTAGTTATTAAAATATACATCGGTTTTGACCTATACTTTATGATGTGCACTGTAGTAGAAGAAAAACAACTGTGGCTGTATCTACGAGTATGCCTCAAAAAAGTTTCCGTTTCTCTTCTCTATAAATACATCAGGTCGCCGATTTTACGTTGATTTCATCGAGTGCTCGTTATTATACAATATCCTGCAATAATTTACTAAATGCTGTCGGATAACGCAGGCGTGTAGCGGCTGATCGGCTGGTGACGTGCAAATCACGAGCGACGAGCCGAACCTCCTACGCACTTGTCGGGCTTACCTGAGGGCGCGCGCAGCATAAAACGGTGGGCGTTTCGACCCGCGCGCGACAAGGTAATATCGGCGCCAGATTACCGCTTACAAGCGTATCTCGCAAGGGAGGCGGCCCCCGATGTAGCGAGATAGCACCTCCGCAATCAGGAGAGGCCGCATTATGACGGGCGCAGAATTTAGGTTGGCCATTAGCGGCGCGAAAGTAAATTTCCGGGGGCGGGCGTGGGCGGGCGTGTAGGCAGAAACCGGGCAGGATTAGGGCGGCGTGTCCCGAGAGGCGCTGCCCGGGCCCCGAGCCCGCCGGCGGCTGGAGGCTAGGGGCTAGCGGCGCGTTTGCGTGATACGAAATTCAATTTCTGTCGCTTTTCATTATTGCGGATCGAATCGTCGCTAAGCGGCTTTGCGCCGGCCTTGTTCTCTGCCGGCCCGGCCCGGATAAGGTTACCGCACTGGGCGGCCGCCCGGCGGCTCGATAATGCCGACGACTCGATTAATCGGATTACTATTTATCAGGGGCCCTCTAATGCGCAGACTCAATTTGAGGTGATTTATTGCTAATCAAGGTACCGGGCGGCCGTGGATAGCGCTCTCGCGAGCCCATTCCCTGCGCGTGAGCCTGCCAGTGGGTGTGTGTGTGTGTGTGTGTGTGTGTGTGTGTGTGTGTGTGTCACTGCCTCTCTAAACGTGTGTGTAGTGTGTGTGTGTGTGTGTGTGTGTGTGTGTGTGTGTGCGTGTGTATGATGGGGAAAGGGGGGCGGGCAGTGCTGTGCGTGTGTGGCCTTGCGGGGGCGGTGCCCGGCGCCTGCGCGACAGGTAGGCCGACACCCTTTGAAACATTTCACCCGAGCAGTGCAAAATTCCTCAATCGCACTGGGTGTTGAAAACACTGACGTAGACGAGAGCGGCGTGTGCAGCAATGGTTTTCTAGTATCTGCCTGCGATAGCGCCCTCTGCAGCTTTCGTATAACACTGCAGATAGTAAGCTATTAATTTCTTCTCTCTCTCTCTCCCTCTCTCTCTCTCTCTGTCCCCGTCCCCTTCTAGTTTCAAATTACTTTTACAAATCTTCGCTTTTATTGGGTACTTGACCAAAAGTCTAGAGTAAAACGGGAGCATTAAACAAAGGAATCTGAGTAGAGGGACTAGGGGCCGCAGCTGAATACTTCAGACACTGTGCCACGGTGGAAACGGTGGTCAGAATGATATTTTCACTCTGCAGTGGACCGTGAGCTGGTGTGAAACTTCCTGGGAGATTAAAACTGTGTGCCGGACCGAGACTCGAACTCGGTCCGACACACAGTTTTAATCGGCAAGGAAGTTTCGTATCATCGCACACTCCACTGCAAAGTGAAAATCTCATTCTGGAAACATCCCCCACGCTGTGGCTAAGGCATGTCTCTGCAATATCCTTTCTGCCAGGTTCGCAGAAGAGCTTCTGTGAAGTTTGGAAGGTAGGAGACGAGTTACTGGCAGAAGCCGGCCAGAGTAGCCGAGCGGTTCTACGCGCTACAGTCTGGAACCGCGCGACCGCTACGGTCGCAGGGTCGCAGGTTCGAATCCTGCCTCGGGCATGGATCTGTGTGATGTCCTTAGGTTAGTTAGGTTTAAGTAGTTCTAAGTTCTAGGGGACTGATGACCTCAGCAGTTAAGTCTCATAGTGCTCAGAGCCATTTGAACCATTTTTTTACTGGCAGAAGTAAAGCTGTGAGGACGGGGCGTGAGTCGTGCTTGGGTAGCTCAGATTGTAGAGCACTTGCCTGCAAAAGGCAAATGTCCCGAGTTCGAGTCTCGGTCCGGCACACAGTTTTAATCTGCCAGGAAGTTTCATATCAGCACACACTCCGCTGCAGAGTGAAAATCTCATCCTGGAAACATCCCCCAGGCTGTAGCTAAGCCATGTCTTCACAATACACTTTCTTTTAGAAGTGCTTGTTCTGCAAGGTTCGCAGTAGAGCTTCTGTAAAGTCTGGAAGGTAGAAGACGAGGTACTGGCAGAATTCAAGGTGTTAGGACGGTTGTTAAGACACACTGATACTTGTGTTAATTAACTGGTAGCAAGACTGAGTACAAAGGGATTTCATTTACTCTGAACTTTTTAGAGCATACTGAAACATGAAACATTGACATGTCATTGTTTTCATTTCTAAAGAAGTGCTGTAGTTACGTCAGCTAAGTACGATTTCTGAAGAAGAGAAATTTGTTAACATCGAGTATAGATTTAAGTGCCAGGAAGTCGGTTCTAAAAGTATTTGTATGGAGTGTAGCCATGTATGGATGTGAAACATGGACGGTAAGTAGTTTAGACAAGAAGAGAATAGAAGATTTCGAAATGTGGTATTACAGAAGAATGCTGAAGATTAGATGGGTAGGTCACATAACTAATGAGGAGGTATTGAATAGAATTGGAGAGAAGAGAAATTTGTGGCACAACTTGACTAGAAGAAGGGATCGGTTGGTAGTGCATATTCTGAGGCATCAAGGGATCACCAATTTAGTATTGGTGGGCAGCGTGGAGGGTAAAAATCGCAGAGGGAGACCAAGAGATGAATACACTAAACAGATTCAGAAGGATGTAGGTTGCAATAGGTACTGGAGGATAAAGATGCTTGCACAGGATAGAGAAGCATGGAGAGCTGCATCAAACCAGTCGCTGTACTGAAGACCACAACAACAACAATTACGATATGCGTGAATATGGTGCTTGAATTTCCTCCTGTTCTCATCGCGATGACTGTTTAGTCTAATCATTTCGTTTATGTACACATTTTATGTCAATTAAATTTCATTTTCAGTAATGACGTCCATACGTCAGATTTCAGTTACGTTCCTGTAGCGCCTAAAAGATGCAACTGCAACCATTTGTTCGTATACTAAAATTCCTTTGTTTGAAACTGTCTTTCTGTGCAAGCTGGTCACATTGTTTTTCCACGCCATGTATCTACACTGTCGAAACTACCTTACAACGTGTGGCGGGAAGGACTTTCCACTTTTCCCTATTCCTTTCGAGAATGATCTACAGGAATAAAGGCTGTTGACAACCCTCCGTATGAGTTTTACTTTCTCCACTCTTCTCATCTTGTTCATTTTTCACGGAATACGTTATGGTATCGTCCAAACATTGTGAAGCCAGACCGAAGTCGGCGGCGCACATCGATACCATAGACAGTAGCAATGTCTCGCCGCAATCCACAAGGACGAATGGGAGAGGCTGAAGAAGACACGCTCCCTCTTTCAGTACCACAGCGGCTTCACCCAGAGATCAATATAGAGTCAAGTATGGAAACGCTCGCCCCAGCCCATGACATCAGCAGAAGCAGTCAACATCATCAAGTAGGACTAAAGAGTAAAACGTCCCCTTAGAAAAATTTATACAAGGCTGTGCTTAAACTGACACACAATATTTTTTAGCGCAACGCAATCTGACTTCCAAAAATCCCTACGAAAGAATGGCCCTGACTAACATTAACCTATGCGTTTCGCAAATCACTTACCTCACAAAAATCTTCGTTACTCAAGCTACTGCAATACAGCGAACGCCACTACTGCCAGCTAAATAAAAGATTCAAACTACTAAAGGCACTAACTACTGATAGGCATAGTTAGCAAATGAAAGATTTTAATAGAGAACAAACAATGTATTTACCTCACTAGTCATAATATATATAGCAGTTCATGACACCAATTCTTACAAATTTCAAAACTCCGCCATCTCTCTCCCCAAGTCCACCACTGCTGGCGGCTCACCTCCAACTGCGCAACGCTACGCGCTGTTAGCATCCAGCTGCCGCTGCCCGACACTACAATGGCAGACAACAATGCAAACTATCCACAGACTGCGCACAGCACAGCCAGTGATTTTTCATACAGAGCGCTATGTGGCGTTACCAATAAGAAAACCTAAATAGCCTACTTACAAGAGGTATTCAAGTCTCAAACGGAAATGTACTTTTGTAAATGTTGAACATCGTACATTAAGAGTACAGTTTGTTAATTAGTGCATGAAGTGATGCTTTAATACTCAATGACAGTTGTACATTATCAAGCAGTCCTGTGGCCAAGAATTGTATGAAGTTAAGTAAATCTTTTTATCGCTCAAACAATAAAGTGAACTAATATTTTATATGTTATAGTCCAATGAGCCATCTCCCAGAGCAACCAAAGAACTCACAGCTATGGCTGGACGATTGTAGTTTCATCTGGTCATAACACTTGTGGGAGGAAGTAATGAACTGTGTAACTCTTCCTCGAACGTGGCCGACCGCGGTGGTCTAGCGGTTCTAGGCGCTCAGTCCGGAACCGCGAGACTGCTACGGTCGCAGGTTCGAATCCTGCCTCGGGCATGGGTGTGTGTGATGTCCTTAGGTTAGTTAGGTTTAATTAGCTCTAAGTTCTAGGGGACTGATGACCACAGATGTTAAGTCCCATAGCGCTCAGAGCCATTTGAACCTCGAACGTGCGATCTCGAAATTATAACGGTGAACTTCTCTGTGATGCATAACGCCTCTCTTGTAGCGTCTGCAACTCGAGTTTATTGAGAGTCTTCTCCGTACGAGCTCCCGCTTGTGAATCGATCCCACGACCTCTTCTATTGATCCAGTATAGTAAGCGTATCGAATACTTCGATGCGAATCGTTTACGTGATGTTGTCGCACCATGTGTTGACGTTGTTGCGGCCACATGTAGTAAGCGTTGCTTCACGCAGTGGAGAATGGCAGAACAGAGGCACGCTGGCGACCGAGGCATTGCGAAATAAGCACGCACAGATAGCCTTGCGGACAGCAGCTATCTACCAACAGGCTTACGCAGGGACGCACACAGACCGAGTGCCGAGCGAAGCCTGGATAGTGTTGAGTAAGGGGAAGTGAAGCCAGCAGTTACATTGCAATATACTGCGGGAGTAATAACAAAAAGTTACCACGGAGGGTAAAAAACGTCCTCCTGCCGGATATAAATAGTGGAGCGGTCTTGGTCACAGGAGCCGCCGGGTCAGACGCCCGGACTTCACGGCAACCCGGCCCTCCAGCGCGTGCTCCGTCCATGACGGGACCTCGCGAAAATCGCGACTGACGACTTCCCAGCCGCCGGAGCAGCAGGCGTCGGCAGCTGACCTCACGGCGACGCGGCTCCGTGGACGTGCCGTATTGGGGGGCCGAGAGGCGACGAGTTCATCTCAACCACAGAGCATCCTGGCTTCAGCGCAGCACTGGTGGCCCGGGGCTTCCGAGTGCGCTCAGCGGCGCGTTGCGCACACTGTCGGAGAATCTACACAGCAGCATTCAGGCGGAGGGATCCGCAGGGCTGGGCAGCCACGACGAGGGGGAAATTCTAAAGGAAGTTCAATAAATAATTGTAAAACTCCACGCCATCTCAGTCTTTGGCGCAGCCACTGTGTCTGCTGCTAACAAGTGGTGCAGAAGCCGTAACAACGTTATGAGTAAGCGCATTTCATCACACCATCCAGTGATATCAGGCTCCCCACGTCGACCATATTTGTGATTGAATTCAGCATGTTTTCACAGATTGAATCAACACGTATTTAATAATAGCACAAAAATAAAGGTAACTTCATTGATGTAATAAATGAGCGTTATGGCGCCGTTACGCTTTACAATTTAGGTTAATGTTCTAGTGGATAACAATGAAACCTCTGCGAAGTTTTTTGACGGCGAATTGTTGTCAGTAGGAAGATTGCAACGCTAGAAGGTTGCAAAGAACTAGCGAAAAACCTGCAGAGGGTCGACGGTTGCTACAGGACCAGGCAGTTGACAATGAATGTGAATAAATGTAATGCATTGCGCTAAATTGAAAAGATATTATGGTATAGTCCAAGCACCAGTAGAGAAGAACTGTTCTATTTAAACGACATACAGCTATTAGAGGAAAGACTGATGTAATTGATAGCAAACTATAGAATATTTGGTTAACGTCTGAGTCCAAGCACCAGTAGAGAGGAACTGTACTATTTAAACAACATATTAGAGGAAAGACTGATGAAATTGATAGCAAACTATAGAATATTTGGTTAACGTCTGAGTCCAAGCACCAGTAGAGAGGAACTGTACTATTTAAACAACATATTAGAGGAAAGACTGATGAAATTGATAGCAAACTATAGAATATTTGGTTAACGTCTGAGTCCAAGCACCAGTAGAGAGGAACTGTACTATTTAAACAACATATTAGAGGAAAGACTGATGAAATTGATAGCAAACTATAGAATATTTGGTTAACGTCTGAGTCCAAGCACCAGTAGAGAGGAACTGTACTATTTAAACAACATATTAGAGGAAAGACTGATGAAATTGATAGCAAATTATAGAATATTTGGTTAACGTCTGAGTCCAAGCACCAGTAGAGAGGAACTGTACTATTTAAACAACATATTAGAGGAAAGACTGATGAAATTGATAGCAAACTATAGAATATTTGGTTAACGTCTGAGTCCAAGCACCAGTAGAGAGGAACTGTACTATTTAAACAACATATTAGAGGAAAGACTGATGAAATTGATAGCAAACTATAGAATATTTGGTTAACGTCTGAGTCCAAGCACCAGTAGAGAGGAACTGTACTATTTAAACAACATATTAGAGGAAAGACTGATGAAATTGATAGCAAACTATAGAATATCTACACTCCTGGAAATTGAAATAAGAACACCGTGAATTCATTGTCCCAGGAAGGGGAAACTTTATTGACACATTCCTGGGGTCAGATACATCACATGATCACACTGACAGAACCACATGCACATAGACACAGGCAACAGAGCATGCACAATGTCGGCACTAGTACAGTGTATATCCACCTTTCGCAGCAATGCAGGCTGCTATTCTCCCATGGAGACGATCGTAGAGATGCTGGATGTAGTCCTGTGGAACGGCTTGCCATGCAATTTCCACCTGGCGTCTCAGTTGGACCAGCGTTCGTGCTGGACGTGCAGACCGCGTGAGATGACGCTTCATCCAGTCCCAAACATGCTCAATGGGGGACAGATCCGGAGATCTTGCTGGCCAGGGTAGTTGACTTACACCTTCTAGAGCACGTTGAGTGGCACGGGATACATGCGGACGTGCATTGTCCGGTTGGAACAGCAAGTTCCCTTGCCGGTCTAGGAATGGTAGAAAGATGGGTTCGATGACGGTTTGATGTACCGTGCACTATTCAGTGTCCCCTCGACGATCACCAGAGATGTACGGCCAGTGTAGGAGATCGCTCCCCACACCATGATGCCGGGTGTTGGCCCTGTGTCCCTCGGTCGTATGCAGTCCTGATTGTGGCGCTCACCTGCACGGCGCCAAACACGCATACGACCATCATTGGCACCAAGGCAAAAGCGACTCTCATCGCTGAAGACGACACGTCTCCATTCGTCCCTCCATTCACGCCTGTCGCGACTCCACTGGAGGCGGGCTGCACGATGTTGGGGCGTGAGCGGAAAACGGCCTAACGGTGAGCGGGACCGTAGCCCAGCTTCATGGAGACGGTTGCGAATGGTCCTCGCCGATACCCCAGGAGCAACAGTGTCCCTAATTTGCTGGGAAGTGGCGGTGCGGTCCCCTACGGCACTGCGTAGGATCCTACGGTCTTGGCGTGCATCCGTGCGTCGCTGCGGTCCGGTCCCAGGTCGACGGGCACGTGCACCTTCCGCCGACCACTGGCAACAACATCGATGTACTGTGGAGACCTCACGCCCCACGTGTTGAGCAATTCGGCGGTACGTCCACCCGGCCTCCCGCATGCCCACTATACGCCCTCGCTCTAAGTCCGTCAACTGCACATACGGTTCACGTCCACGCTGTCGCGGCATGCTACCAGTGTTAAAGACTGCGATGGAGCTCCGTATGCCACGGCAAACTGGCTGACACTGACGGCGGCGGTGCACAAATGCTGCGCAGCTAGCGCCATTCGACGGCCAACACGGCGGTTGCTGGTGTGTCCGCTGTGCCGTGCGTGTGATCATTGCTTGTACAGCCCTCTCGCAGTGTCCGGAGCAAGTATGGTGGATCTGACACACCGGTGTCAATGTGTTCTTTTTTCCATTTCCAGGAGTGTAGGTTAATGACTAAATCAAAAACAATGGAGCTATTACAACAGATACAGATAAAACTTAATTTTCCAATATATAAATATCCTTACACATCAAATGCTACGACACTGGCGATACAAATAATACCGGGTGATCAAGAAGTCAGTATAAATTTGAAAACTTAATAAACCACGGAACAATGTAGACAGAGAGGTAAAAATTGACACACATGCTTGGAATGACATGGGGTTTTATTAGAAGCAAAAAAAAAAAAAAAAAATCACAGTATGTCCGACAGATGGCGCTAGACAGCAAAACGTCACTAACTGTACATGACAAATCCGTATAAAAGGAGCTGTAATGAGAGAGAGAATCAGATGCGCCAGCAGTTGCAGCATGTTGACGTTACCTGAAAAGGTGCTTTTAGTGAAGCTGTATTATCAGAATGGGGAATGTACTAGTTCAGCGTTACGATCCTATCGCCATAGGAAGGGGATTCGAACGGGTAAAGGTCCATTGACAAATGCAACTGTAGCGAGAATGTTTTTGAAGTTCGAAGCCACTGGTTGTTTAGACGATAGACCCCGTAGTGGCCGACCGAGCACAAGGCGTAATGCTGCTGAGACAGTTCACGAAGAAACGGAAACTGTAGCGGGTTCGTCTATGCACGGGGAAGTCAGCGCCCGTGCAGTCGCACGTCGCACCGGCATTCCATACACTACTGTTTGGTTGGCACTGAGGCACACCCTCCGATGCTATCCGTACAAAATCCATCGGCATCGTGAACTGTTACGTGGCGATTTAGTGAAGCGGAGGGCATTTGCGGTGTGGGCGTTTCAAAAGATGGCGGAAGATGACGATTGGTTGAGTAACGTGTTGTGGACCGACGAAGCTCATTTCACGCTCCAAGGGTCTGTCAACGCCCACAACTGCAGAATTTGGGCTACCCAAATTCCTAGAACTGTCGTGGAAACTCCATTGCACGACGAGAAAGTCACGGTATGAGTTGGATTTACCACATCTACCGTTCCGGCCTTTTTTCTTCGAAGAAATGCGTGATTCTGGTTTTGTAACTGCTACCGTGACGGGTGAGAGGAACTCCGATATGTTACAGAATCGCATCATCCCCAGCCTGGCTCATAAACACCTGCTGGAAGGTACGATGTTTATACAGGATGACGCTCCACCCCATATTGCTGGACGCGTGAAACATCTCTTGCGCGCCTCGTTTGGTGATGATCGTGTGCTCAGCCGCCCCTTTCGTCACGCTTGGCCTCCCAGGTCCTCAGACTTCAGTCTCTGCGATTATTGTCTTTGGGGTTACCTGAAGTCGCAAGTGTATCGTGATCGACCGGCATGTGTAGGGATGCTAAAAGAGAACATCGGACGTCAATGCCTCACCATAACTCCGGACATGCTTTACAGTGCTGTTCACAACATTATTCCTCGACTACAGCTATTGTTGAGGAATGATTGTGAACATATTGAGCATATCCTGTAAAGAACATCATCTTTGCATTGTCTTAGTTTGTTATGCTATTCTGATCAGATGAAGCGCCATCTGTCGGACATTTTTTGAACTTTTGTATTTTTTTGGTTCTAATAAAACCCTATGTCATTCCAAGGATGTGTGTCAATTTGTACCTCTCTATCTACATTATTCCGTGATTTATTCAGTTTTCAAATTTATACTGACTTTTTGATCACCCGGTATATCCAGGAGTACACAACTTAGAGGGAATCGAACAAGGACAGGATATACTCCAGCACTTAAAGGACGTAAATGAACAAGTAGTTTAATTGAGAAATATATTTCGTATTAAGCCCTTACTGAGATTTCTGGGGAGATTTTTTTCCTAGTATGAATGAAAATTCTGGGCTTAAAGATCCATCTCACAGCCAAAAAGGAACTATAAATGTTAATATAAGGTAAATAGCCGAACCACAAACAAAAATAAATGAAGAATGACATCACAGAACAAAGAATTCCCCTAGGCACATATGAAGTCACCGTCTCTACAAAAATTGGACAGCTGTTGCCTCCAGAAAAGAAAGAGTCGGTGCGACACCATTAGGTAGATGTTCAACGACCTCCAGTGACTGAAGCTGCAGGGTAACGTTGTGCGTCGCAGAGAGTTTTAGTTCCAAAATTACGAGAGTGTAAGTTCCAGGAAGAGAGGGGTAAAATATTGTATCCTCCCACATACGTCTCACGAAACGACGAGGACTAGAAAATCAGAGAGATTATATCTAATACGTAGCTTTACCGACAGTCATTCGTGAATAGAAGAGAAAAAAGAAGGGAAAAGATAGTGTCACCAGAAGGACGGTCTGCCACCCACCGTAAGTAGTCCCACACTCAAAGAATCAGCGTGGTTACGTAGAAGTAGAAATACTACATTGCCATTCTAGCCATGGTCTTAGTGCAGGTGGTTAGCTGTTGCATTCCTCCAAGTGTGTATCTGGCTGGCTCTGAGCACTATGGGACTTAACATCTACGGTCATCACTCCCCTAGAACATAGAACTAATTAAACCTAACTATCCTAAGGGCATCACGCAAGACCCAGTCATCACGAGGCGGAAGAAATCCCTGACCCCGCCAGGAATCGAACCCGGGCGCGGGAAGCGAGAACGCTACCGCACGACCACGAGCTGCGGACAAAGTGTGTATCTGTTTTATTTCCATGACTGTGATGAGTGCAGTGTAGTGCTGTGTTTGTATTAATACGGATGAAGGAACGGGAGAGGGTGAAATCCCGTGCCAGCACACAGCTTACTGCTCTCGAAGAGCACCAAAGAGCCCCCCTAGTTTGACGTTCCCATCTGATGGACGGTTCATCATGAACAGTGTCACATGCTCTCACTTCATGACACTTTGCTGAGAGGTTTGAAATTTAATTTAGGCTTCTAGCGCAGAGACTGGTGATTACCAAGTTTACACCTCCCCTGGCGGCTAAACGCTGATAGTAAAAATTTCTACGTCTAGGAATCAAACCGGTAACGCCGAGTCGAGTACCCCCGCACATGCGTGCCTTAGCGTCCTCGGTTACGAAGGCGGATTATAAATGTCGATAGTGATATTGATTATATAGGCTCCTGCGCAATGCCGGAGACAGCGTCCGTCTCGCCCCTTTTCCAGCGACTCTAATGTATTCGAGCTCTCGGCGGGCTACTGGAGTGACAAGCCGTGCACTGCCGTGCTGCCGTCATGGGCAGCCGCGCCACGTGTCGGGGATTTCTGCGGCGCTGACGTCTCCATCGCGCAGTCAGTGTTCTGACGGGGTGGTCGCCGGAGACAATCCGCCGACACGTGCCGGGGGCGCGCGGGTGGAGTCACGGATTACCACCGGATCCGGCCTGCCGCTCAGCGCATATGCCAGCCGCTGCTGCCCCCCCATCACACCGTCGCTCATGCTGGCTTAGCTCACCAAGCGGTAGCCGGGCCCCTTGCCGACGCCTGCGAGAAGCTCCAACCATTACAGGCACAATCGTACCCCATGTCCTTCCACCTTATTCGTGGGCTAGTGAACAGGGCTTCTCCATCAGTCAATGTCCTTAACCCCCCTCCCGATGCTGTTCCAGCAAAGTCTTCTTTGGTCACTCCCAAATTTTACCCTATCCTTGTACATGGGCCATGGTCATCCTTGGATCTTTTGTCTCTGAATTTCGAGTCGTACGCTACATGTCAAAAAACAAATAAATAACTGAAAATATAAAACAACGAGAAACGACGCACAACGAGGAATTATCACAATGGGACGAAAATCGGTGTACAGATAAAAAAACGATTACAGTTTCAGATGATTTATTCAAGAGAAAGAGCTTCACAAATTAAACAAGTTGATAAGGCATTGATCAGCCTCTGGTCCTTATGCACGCAGTTATTAAAAAAATGGCTCTGGGCACTATGGGACTTAACATCTTAGGTCATCAGTCCCATAGAACTTAGAACTACTTAAACCTAACTAACCTAAGGACATCACACATATCCATGCCCGAGGCAGGATTCGAACCTACGACCGCAGCAGTCCCACGGTTCCGAACTGCAGCGCCTAGAGTAGCACGGCCACCACGGCCGGCGCCGCAGTTATTCGCCTTGTCATTCATTGATAGAGTTGTCGGGTGATATTCTGAGGCATAACTCACAAAATTCTGTCCAATTGGTGCGTTAGATCGTCAAAATCCCGAGAGCTTGCCCCATAACCCTCCAAACGTTCTCAGTTGGGGAAAGATCCGGCGATCTTGCTGGCCAATACAGGGCTTCGCAAGCACCCGTCTTTGGCCTCGAAATGCACTGACTGGAGTATAATTGTTTTCGCTGATGCGTCCACTTCGAATTCAACCTCGATGACCAGTGACGACATTCTGGAGACGCCCCGGAGAGCGGTGGGATACGAGCCCCACTGTCGCCCGCCATACGGCCAAACAACCAGATGAAGGCATTTCCCAATGCAAAACGAGAAATCAGTCGAAAAATCACCGTAAGTACAAACCAACCTATTCTTAACGAACTGTTTTCCAATCTAAAAAGCAAATCTAAATGTAAATAAACTTAGTTACAGACCACTGATGTTTTACCTCAATAAAGCGAAACGAATCTGGTGAAAAAAATCACTCATTTTTGTAGTTGCAATGACGGATCAGAAATGCCCTCATGAATAATTTCCGTTGTTTCAAGATGGTTCATCTTCCCCCCTTTGTGGACTTATCGTTGCACCTCTTGACTGTGACCGCCAAAAAGCAAGTGGCTTGCAGAAGTGGAGTCGTCTTTTAAAAAATCTCAGTATTCTACCCTATGCGATCAAAAGTATCCGGAGACTCCCTATTTTCATGTTAGGTTCACTGTGCTGGCACCTACTACCAGGTACTCCATATCAGCGACCTCAGAAGTCATTAGACATCGTGAGAGATCAGAAGGGAGCGCACTACGTAACTCACGGACTTCGAACAGGGTCTGATGGTTGGGTGCCACTTGTGTCATACGTCTGTGCGCGTGATTTCCACTCGTAAACATCCCTAGGTCCACTGTTTCCGATGTAAATAGTGAAGTGGGAACGTTAAGGGACATATGCAGCACAAAAGCGTACAGGCCTACCTCGTCTGTTGACTGACAGAGACCGCCAACAGTTGAAGAGGATCGTAATGTGTAATAGGCAGACATCTATCCAGACCATCCTACAGGAATCCCAAAACTGCACCAGGATCCACTGCAAGTTAGGTAGTTGGTAAGAAAACTTCGATTTCATGGCTACTAAAAAAAAATGGCTCTGAGCACTATGGGACTCAACTGCTGTGGTCATTAGTCCCCTAGAACTTAGAACTACTTAAACCTAACTAACCTAAGGACATCACACACATCCATGCCCGAGGCAGGATTCGAACCTGCGACCGTAGCAGTCGCACGGTTCCGGACTGCGCGCCTAGAACCGCGAGACCACCGCGGCCGGCACGAGCGGCTACTCATAAGCCACATATCACTCCGGTAAACGCCAAACGACGCCTCGCTTGGTGTAAGAAGCGTAAACATTGGACGATTGAACAGTAGAAAAACGTTGTGTGGAGTGACGAATCACTGTACACAATGTGGCGATCCGATGGCAGTTTGTGGGTATGGAGAATGCCCGGTGAACGTCATATGCCAGCGTTTGTAGTGCCAACAGTAAGATTCGGAGGCGGTGGTGTTATGGTGTGGCCGTGTTTTTCATAGAGGGGCTTGTATCCCTTGTTGTTTTGCGTGGCACTATCACATCACAGACCTACACTGATGTTTTAAGCGCCTTCTTGCTTCACACTGTTGAAGAGCAATTCGAGGATGGCGATTGCATCTTTCAACACGAGAGAGCACCTGTTCATAATGCACGGCCGATGGAGGAGTGGTTACACGACACTAACATCTCTGTAATGGACTGGCCTGCACAGAGTCCTGACCTGAATCCTATAGAACACCTTTGGGATGTTTTAGAACGCCATCTTCGGACCAGGCCTCACCGACCGGCATCGATACCTCTCATCAGTGCAGCACATCATGAAGAATGGGCTGCCATTCCCCAAGAAAAATTCCAGCACCTGATTGAACGTATGGCTGCGAGAGTGGAAGCTATTATCAAGGTTAACGGTGGGCCAAAAACTTGTGAGACATTTTCAGCCAGGTGTCCGGATACTTTTGATCACATAGTGTAAATTGTTCTTCCAGGGGGTGGATATTCCATTCACAGGCTGGCCATAGTTACAAGTGTTTCTGTTATTCCACTATTGTACAAAACATATGTGCTATCTTTGCTATTACTACGTTAGAATTGTAAATAAGATTTTTACATTAAACGTAGAAATGGCAACTATACCCAGTCATTGAATGCCGAGTCTTATGCAGTCTCCAATAGTTCAAAAATGGTTCAGATGGCTCCGAGCACTATGGGACTTAACAACTAAGGTCATCAGTCCCCTAGAACTTAGAACTACTTAAACCTAACTAACCTAAGGACATCACACACATCCATGCCCGAGGCAGGATTTGAACCTGCGACCGTAGAGATCACGCGGTTCCGGACTGAAGCGCCTAGAACCGCTCGGCCACAGCGACCGGTTCTTCAATAGTTACAGAAGGAAATAAGCTTTCCCGACGTCTTCTAACGGCGAGACATCTCCTCAGTCACTTTTAAGTGATAGCGTTGCTGTATCTCTTTTTTCTTCTGCAGCGTCCTTATATTTTCTTCCTAAGGATTCAAGAGCTAATTTCTGTGGCGAGCCACACCACGTGATTCTCCTTAAACATTATACAGAGTGTTTTTTTTAAGACTCATTGTCCTAGAGGAGACAGTATTGCTCAAAACTGGAAGAAAAGCTCATACACTGATGAGCCAAAATGTTACGACCACCTGCTTAATAGCTTGTTTGTCCGCCTTTGGAACGAAATAAATCACTGATTCTGCTTGTCAGGGATCCGACAGTTTGTTGGTAGGTTTGTGGATGCATGTGGCATTAAATGTCTACGCGTCAATAACGAGCCACTGATATGTGTACACGGTGGTGGCACCCGATAGCGACCCGTTTACGTTCCATAGGATTTACATCAGGTGAATCCGGCCGCCGAGACATCAATGTGAGTTCAATATAATGCTATTCGAATCACTGTAGCGTGGTTGTGGCTCAGAGACACGGACAATTCTACTGCTGAAAGATGGCATCACCGTCGGGGAAGACATCAAGCATGAAGGGATGTAGGTGATTCGCAGCCGTTAGCGTGTCTTCGATTACTATCACAGGTCCATGCAAGCGTAGGAGAATGTCTCCTATAGCATAATGCTGCTCCCACCAGCCTGAATCCGTGGCGAGCCACCGATCAGCTGGATGCCGGCGTTCGTAGAGATGACCATCGACGTGGTACAAAAAAAAAAAAAAAAAAAAAAAAAAAAAAAAAAAAAAAAAAAAAAAAAAAAAAAACGGAGTTCATCCGACGAGGCGACACGATTCCATCGATCCGCGGTCCCATCTCGATGATCCCGTGCCCTCTGCAATAATAACTGTCGATGTCGCTGGGTCAACATGTGAACACGTAGGGGTGGTCTACGGCAGAGCTCCATGTTCAACAATGTACGATGAACGGTGTGCTCCGAAGCCACAGATCACCGTCTATCCTAGATTACAGAGCAGACAAGCCTCCGAACCCCACGTCCTGTGAAGAGACGTGGACGTCCAACCATTTGGGGCCTAGTGGTAGCTTCGCTGTCCTTCTACCCCTTTCTGTAGACACTCACGACAGTAGTACATGAACACTGAACTAGCTCCACCGCTTTCGAGACACTTGTTCACAGGTTCTGCGTATTAATAATCTATCCTTTATGAAAGTCGATTATTTCAATGGATTTTCCCATTTGCAGCCCACATCTTCTCTAGGGTGTTTGTTACCACATTTCCGCAACTCCACCAGGAGGCATGTAACGTCGCGGTGGGTAATGCTCATAATCCTGATCAATGTGTATTTTTATGTCCTGGTGCGATTTGGGATTCCATTCGCATCTGTCTGTTTCGTAGAAGCAAACATCATAGGCAGTGCTGAATGTGTTTACCACGCATCCTGACACATCCTTCAGACCTTCTTCTTTGCATTCTTTCAAATAAACATACATCCATGCAGAGTGTGTCACATGCGTTGCTAACATGCTCCTGTAACGTCTGCACCTTTTTGATGGTTGCACATACCTCAGTGCCTTTAAATGTCCTCATAGACAGAAATCTAACGGAGTCAGGTCCGGTGAACGGGGAGGCCATGCATGCTTCTGGAGTCCTCGACCACTCTGTGACGTATGAAATGTTTCTGTGAGGTACTGCCGTAAGATCCATAGAAAATGGGCTGGTGTCCAATCTGGCATAAACCACGGTCGTCGTCTTTCTACAAGACTAACGTTCCCCAATAGAGCTGGTAATTCATCTAGCAGAAATTTGTGATACACAGCACCTATTAATCTGTTTGGTAAAGTGTATGATCCCGTCAGTCACCCACAAATTAATATTGAAGTGTTCCTAATATCTCATCTCGATGAGTGTTCCAGGATTTGCATCCACCCTCACGTGCGTATTGTGGTGATTTACTATGCTATCTCTTGCGAAATCTCCATCATCCGTAAATAAAATTCACCCAATGAACAGCGGATCGTCACCGGCCCGTATATCAACAGGTAATCGTGTCCTCAAAAAACACGTTTCTTCTGTGATAAGTGAAGGGCATCAGAGCACACGGTAGGGAGGTCCATTCACACTTTTTCGAGAACAGAACACGACCATTTTTACTTTTTACCAAAGAAAAATCACCAAACAACCGTATGTTTTCAGAAGTGGTACGTTAACAGCTTCGGCGCCGCGCGGGATTAGCCGAGCGGTCTGACGCGCTGCAGTCATGGACTGTGCGGCTGGTCCCGGCAGAGGTACGAGTCCTCCCTCGGGCATGAGTGTGTGTGTTTGTCCTTACAATAATTTAGGTTAAGTAGTGTGTAAGCTTAGGGACTGATGACCTTAGCAGTTAAGTCCCATAAGATTTCACACACATTTGAACGTTTCACAGCTTCGGCATCTCATTAATGCCATCTCCAGACCTCTTTGCGTTCCATGTATAAACGTAAATGGCGTGTGACTAGGGCCTCCCGTCGGGTAGACCGTTCGCCGAATGCAAGTCTTTCGATTTGATGCCACTTCGGCGACTTGCGCGTCAGTGGGGATGAAATGATGATGACCCAGTCCCAGAGCCGGGAATCGAACCCGGGCCCGACGGACGTTCCATGTATAGAGAATCAGACACATCGATGCATACCTAACCATAGCCATCAGTACGTGCATTCCGTGATTCCGTGATTCCGTGATTAGTTGTGTCGAAGTACCCACTCCACAAAACTCACGGAATCCAGGTAGTAGCGGTTCTGGTTATGGTTGCATCGATGTATCTGATTCTCTATACATGGAGTACTATCAAGTCTTCGAAGCTCACATACCACAAAAAAACATGGAATCGAGGTACTGATGGCTCCGGTTATGCAAATGCATCAATGTACGTATCTGATTCCCCATACGTGGAGAGCATAGGGGCCTGAAGATTACATTAACGAGACGCCGATACCGCTGTAGTAGATAAATCAACAACTTCTGAAAAGATACCTCAATCTGGTGATTTTTCTTCGGTAAATATCTGACTTGCCACTGTAACCCGCTGGCCCCGACTACTCCGCTCACATCAGCGCCTGCTCCGCCCGCTGCAACCGTTCTCCGACTTGCTTGTTGCTCCTACGAGATTACCGGGAACGCACATACTCCGCAAGCCACCGTATGGTGCATGGTGGAGGATACCTTGAACGACTCTCTAAAAGAACGAGAGGAAAACGACTGTCGCTATGCCTTCGTATGAATCCTAATTTCTCATATCTTATCTTCTTCGTCCTTCCGCGAAATGCGCGTTGGCGGCAGCATAATCGTTCTGTCTCAGCTTCAAATGCCTGTTCTCTTAATTTTTGCAACAGAGTTCCGCTATAAGGATGTCATCTTCACTGCAGGGATTCCCATTTGAGTTGACGTAGCATTTCCGTAATACTTACCTGTTGGTCGAAGCTATCGGTAACAAATCTACCAGCTCTGAACTGCTTCGATGTCTTCTTTTAATCTGACCAGGTATGGATCCCAAGGCTCGAGCTGTACTCAAGAATGAGTCTCACTAGCGATCTATACGCGGCCTCCTTTACAGATGAACCATTCTCTCCTAAAGTTCTCCCAATAAACCAAAATCAAACATTCCCTTTTACTGCTATTTCATATCGCTTTGCAACATTGTGCCTAGATGTTTAATAGACGTGCCTGAGTCAAGCACGACACTACTAATGCAGTATTCGGACATTACGGGATTCTTTTTCCTACTCATCTGCGTTAACTTACATTTTTATAATATGGGTCTGAGCACTACTGGACTTAACTTCTGAGGTCATAAGTCCCCTAGAACTTAGAACTACTTAAACCTAACTAACTTAAGGACATCACACACATCCATGCCCGAGGCAGGATTCGAACCTGCGACCGTAGCGATCGCGTGGTTCCAGACTGCCTAGAACCGGTCGGCCACCCCGGCCGGATACATTTTTATACATTTAGAGAAATCTGCCATTGATCGCAACATTAGAAATTTCAGCTGAGTCATCTTGTATTCTCCTGGAGTCGCTCAGCGACGACACTTGGTACGCAACAGCATCATCAGCAAACAGCCGCATATTGCTGCTCACCCTGGTCGTCAGATCATTCATGAACACATAAGAATGAGAACTGTCCTATCACACTTCCATGAGACAGTCCTGACGATACCCTTGTCTCTGATGACGCTGGCCTTCGAGGACAACGTACTGCGTTCTGTTACTTAAGAAGTGTTCGATGCAACCACGTATCTACATCTATACTCTGAGGACCACTGTGAAGTGCATGGCAGAGGCTAACTGCCTTTTGTATGCGAGTACCTTCTTTAACAACCTTCGGTGGGGCTCCGTGTCATACGCTTCCCGGAAATCTGTCTGTTGTTCTTCATCCATGTCTGACAAGCCATCTTTTGAGGAAAGAGGCAAGGTAACCAGAAGGAGCGGTATTACTGAAAACACCGAGATACTGGCCAGTTAATCGCATCCGTAAACCATATTTACTACGGAAACTGAAGTTTAAGGAAACACGTCCTACGCAATGAAAAACGAGGTAATATGTAGGTAGCAGCAGAGGAGGCTAATAAGGCAGGACAAAGACAGATATAACGTGGAACGTATTATTCAGCATTTAGGGTGAAGCAAAGAGGATGTCAGGTTCGTGCCTACACAGTCCTCGACTCCCTCTAAATGCTCGTCGTATTTCATCGCAGCTGACCCAGGAGGAGCGCAGTCTTCCTCTCTCTGCCGCTGCAAAAAGTCGCAGCGCCGCGCGGAAATCATCTGGCCGCCTGATCCCGTCCTCCCCTCCGGCTAAGCTCTGTCGCGGCGTGTTCCGAGTCATTACGCAGCGCGCGTTGATTCATGTCGCCAAATTTCAAGGGACGGCGCCTCTCGCCTTCCGTGGGAAACAGGAAAAATTCGTGGCCATTACGACGGTTCGTTGGCGACGACAGCGCGGCCTTGGAGTAGTGTGAGGTGGGACTGTTGATGGAAAAGTCTGTACACATCTCTCGCCAGTGAGCGGCGAGTCGAGTTGTGGGGAAAGGTATTGTCTGTTTCCACCCTTACACAGGGGGAGGGGTTTAATATATTCCACCACTGCGTGTTTTTGAAACAAAAGGAGCATAACTTCTCTTCCTTAACTTTTCATGTCAGTGTTTGTGTTGTCCTCATCATTTCGTCATCACTCATGAATGTGGCGAGTTCGGAGTGACTAAAAGTTGGGAATCTGTACGGGCGCTGATCACCGCGCAGTTGAGCGCCCCACAAACCAAACATCATCATCATTATCATCATGTCAGTGTTGCAATGAAGCACGTGCACAAAAAGGTCAGGAAAGGGATAAAGTGAACAGAGGATAGATACTATTAGTTTCGCGAACGATGTAAAGTTTCTGGTTCAGATAAGGGACGCTTTTAAGAACTGTTAAAATGAGTGAACTGCCTTTGAAACACAAACATTATACTGAGAATCATCGAAGGAAAGGTGAGAATGGTGAAGAACGAAAAAAGGAGAACAAAAACTCGCTAAACATCATTATTGAAAAAGACGAAGTAGAAATTAGAGAACAGTGTTACTTACGAGATAAGACCAAGATGGTGGAAGCAAAAGAAACAACGAGCAGACTGGTACAAGAGAAGGAATATTCCTTTAACAAAGGAGACATGCTTATATCAAAAACTAACATGAAATTGAGGAAGATGTTTCCGAAGTTATATTTCCGCGACACTGCAGTGCTTGCAAGTGAAATTTGGATCGAAGGAAAGCCGGAAAACGATAATGTCGAAGCATTTGAATTTTGAGGTGTAGAAGGGTGGTAGAAACTAAGAGTACAAGTAATATACGAAAGGATTAGGAAGTAGAAAGAACTAGGAAGAAAAAAATTCTGTGGAAAATTAGAAAACTTGGTGGGGTACATGCTGGGACACGTGGAACGTCGCATTTTACAATGTTCGTCATCTAGGGGTTTAATGAAAGAGTTACGTAAACTGCAGGAACAGGATATCAGTAATGTCGAAGTGAATACTGTTGTGACCAGACAAAACCATTTTTGTCTGGTCGTAACTGCTGGTTCTTTGATTGATCTGGGAGAAGGCTCATCAAACTACAGAACATGAAATGTTAGTTCCGTGATGAGTAAGTTCGCTTCACCTCTAAAGTAAGTAAGTCTTTATTTATCATCCAACTAGGTTTGCGGCGGTAGAACCACATCATCATGGATCCATATTTATTTCATAATTTGTACCAAATGATAAACATTAGTTGACCTAACATTATTTGTCCAACTGTGATGTTGTTGTTGTTGTCTTCAGTCCTGAGACTGGTTTGATGCAGCTCTCCATGCTAATCTATCCTGTGCAAGCTGCTTCATCTACCAGTACCTACTGCAACCTACATCCTTCTGAATCTGCTTAGTGTACTCATCTCTCGGTCTCCCTCTACGATTTTTACCCTCCACGCTGCCCTCCAACGCTAAATTTGTGATTCCTTGATGCCTCAAAACATGTCCTACCAACCGATCCCTTCTTCTAGTCAAGTTGTGCCACAAACTTCTCTTCTCCCCAATCCTATTCAATACCTCCTCATTAGTTACGTGATCTATCCACCTTATCTTCAGTATTCTTCTGTAGCACCACATTTCGAAAGCTTCTATTCTCTTCTTGTCCAAACTAGTTATCGACCATGTTTCACTTCCATACATGGCTACACTCCAAACAAATACTTTCAGAAACGACTTCCTGATACATAAGTCTATATTAGATGTTAACAAATTTCTCTTCTTCAGAAACGCTTTCCTTGCCATTGCCAGTCTACATTTTATATCCTCTCTACTTCGACCATCATCAGTTATTTTACTTCCTAAATAGCAAAACTCCTTTACTACTTTAAGTGTCTCATTTCCTAATCTAATGCCCTCAGCATCACCCGATTTAATTTGACTACATTCCATTATCCTCGTTTTGCTTTTGTTAATGTTCATCTTATATCCTCCTTTCAAGACACTGTCCATTCCGTTCAACTGCTCTTCCAAGTCCTTTGCCGTCTCTGACAGAATTACAATGTCATCGGCGAACCTCAAAGTTTTTACTTCCTCTCCATGAATTTTAATACCTACTCCAAATTTTTCTTTTGTTTCCTTTACTGCTTGCTCAATATACAGATTGAATAACATCGGGGAGAGGCTACAACCCTGTCTCACTCCTTTCCCAACCACTGCTTCCCTTTCATGCCCCTCGACTCTTATTACTGCCATCTGGTTTCTGTACAAATTATAAATAGCCTTTCGCTCCCTGTATTTTACCCCTGCCACCTTTAGAATTTGAAAAAGAGTATTCCAGTCAACATTGTCAAAAGCTTTCTCTAAGTCTACAAATGCTAGAAACGTAGGTTTGCCTTTTCTTAATCTTTCTTCTAAGATAAGTCGTAAGGTCAGTATTGCCTCACGTGTTCCAACATTTCGACGGAATCCAAACTGATCCTCCCCGAGGTCTGCATCTACCAGTTTTTCCATTCGTCTGTAAAGAATTCGCGTTAGTATTTTGCAGCCGTGGCTTATTAAACTGATAGTTCGGTAATTTTCACATCTGTCA
This sequence comes from Schistocerca gregaria, assembly GCF_023897955.1. NCBI lineage: Eukaryota > Metazoa > Arthropoda > Insecta > Orthoptera > Acrididae > Schistocerca > Schistocerca gregaria. Next base: position 934,133,103 of record NC_064921.1, read on the forward strand.
GCACCTGCTTTCTTTGGGATTGGAATTATTATATTCTTCTTGAAGTCTGAGGGTATTTCGCCTGTCTCATACATCTTGCTCACCAGCTGGTAGAGTTTTGTCATAACTGGCTCTCCCAAGGCCGTCAGTAGTTCTAATGGAATGTTGTCTACTCCGGGGGCCTTGTTTCGACTCAGGTCTTTCAGTGCTCTGTCAAACTCTTCACGCAGTATCGTATCTCCCATTTCGTCTTCATCTACATCCTCTTCTATTTCCATAATATTGTCCTCAAGTACATCGCCCTTGTATAAACCTTCTATATACTCCTTCCACCTTTCTGCCTTCCCTTCTTTGCTTAGAACTGGGCTGCCATCTGAGCTCTTGATATTCATACACGTGGTTCTCTTCTCTCCAAATGTCTCTTTAATTTTCCTGTAGGCAGTATCTATCTTACCCCTAGTGAGATAAGCTTGTACATCCTTACATTTGTCCTCTAGCCATCCCTGTTTAGCCATTTTGCACTTCCTGTCGATCTCATTTTTGAGACGTTTGTATTCCTTTTGCCTGCTTCATTTACTGCATTTTTATATTTTCTCCTTTCATCAATTAAATTCAATATTTCTTCTGTTACCCAAGGATTTCTAGCAGCCCTCGTCTTTGTACCTACTTTATCCTCTGCTGCCTTCACTACTACGTCCCTCAGAGCTACCCATTCTTCTTCTACTGTATTTCTTTCCCCTATTCCTGTCAATTGTTCCCTTATGCTCTCTCTGAAACTCTGTACAACCCCTGGTTCTTTCAGTTTATCCAGGTCCCATCTCCTTAATTTCCCACACTTTTGCAGTTTCTTCAGTTTTAATCTACAGGTCATAACCAATAGATTGTGGTCAGAGTCCACATCTGCCCCTGGAAATGTCTTACAACTTAAAACCTGGTTCCTAAATCTCTGTCTTACCATTATATAATCTATCTGATACCTTTTAGTATCTCCAGGGTTCTTCCACGTATACAACCTTCTTTCCTGATTCTTAAACCAAGTGTTAGCTATGATTAAGTTGTGCTCTGTGCAAAATTCTACTAGGCGGCTTCCTCTTTCGTTTCTTAGCCCCAATCCATATTCACCTACTATGTTTCCTTCTCTCCCTTTTCCTACACTCGAATTCCAGTCACCCATTACTATTAAATTTTCGTCTCCCTTCACTATCTGAATAATTTCTTTTATTTCATCGTACATTTCTTCAATTTCTTCATCGTCTGCAGAGCTAGTTGGCATATAAACTTGTACTACTGTAGTAGGTGTGGGCTTCGTATCTATCTTGGCCACAATAATGCGTTCACTATGCTGTTTGTAGTAGCTTACCCGCATTCCTATTTTCCTATTCATTATTAAACCTACTCCTGCATTACCCCTATTTGATTTTGTGTTTATAACCCTGTAGTCACCTGACCAGAAGTCTTGTTCCTCTTGCCACCGAACTTCACTAATTCCCACTATATCTAACTTTAACCTATCCATTTCCCTTTTTAAATTTTCTAACCTACCTGCCCGATTAAGGGATCTGACATTCCACGCTCCGATCCGTAGAACGCCAGTTTTCTTTCTCCTGATAACGACATCCTCCTGAGTAGTCCCCGCCCGGAGATCCGAATGGGGGACTATTTTACCTCCGGAATATTTTACCCAAGAGGATGCCATCATCATTTAATCATACAGTAAAGCTGCATGTCCTCGGGAAAAATTACGGCTGTAGTTTCCCCTTGCTTTCAGCCGTTCGCAGTACCAGCACAGCAAGGCCGTTTTGGTTAATGTTGCAAGGCCAGATCAGTCAATCATCCAGACTGTTGCCCCTGCAACTACTGAAAAGGCTGCTGCCCCTCTTCAGGAACCACACGTTTGTCTGGCCTCTCAACAGATACCCCTCCGTTGTGGTTGCACCTACGGTACGGCCATCTGTATCGCTGAGGCACGCAAGCCTCCCCACCAACGGCAAGGTCCATGGTTCATGGGGGGAGGCCAACTGTGATAAAAACATTTATTTGTCAAAGGTATATAGTCCCACTTGAAACAGAGCAGAATGCAGGAAACATAACCCCCAAAACAGAAAAACTAACACTTAACTTAGTCGTGACCACCCAGACAAACTTCAGTTCACCTGATTACATAAATTAATAAAATATTTACTTAACTTTGACACCGTTCTTTGCCACAGGATTGGACAGATTAATAAACTGTTCTCTTCGAGTACGAAATGCAACATTTACTTAGTTCATCTCACCAGAAACTTTGACTATGACTGTCCTACACGATGATGTTGACTGCTATTACTGAAGTCTCCAACTAGGCAGAGTACTTCCAAGCTCACCTCTATACTGACGTCAGTGTGAGGGCGCTGCAGTGCTGAGGAAGATGCGTGGTCTTCAGGAGCTCTTTCCGTACGCCGTTGCGGACTGCAGCGATCTCTCGCTAACATCTGTGGCATCAGTATGTGTTGCCGACTTTGATGTGGCACTGCGATCTCTTTACGATACCACAAATACAACCTCTGGTTTGATACTTACGACTCTATCGTGTCTGTTGTGCCCTGCCTGCACGTCGAATATGGGGTGTCTAGGACACCTGTTTTCTCTGAACTTTAGACAATAATTAAAGCAAATCGTATTAACGAACTTTTATTTCAGTAAGATACAAAGGGTGTTCAAATCGTTTTGAGCAGTTGTCTCTATTTTTTTATTTTTTGCAGTAGGAGAGTGAAATTTTTTGTGAACATACTTGGGACATTTAGCTATACATTGAGCCTACTCAATGTAGCCTCTATCAGCTGTGACCCATCTGACCCAACGTTTTTTCCATGATGTAAATGCACTTAGGTAAAATTCTGGGGACTGACTTTTAGACCATTGCTGCACAGGAAATAAGGGCTTTCTCACAATCAAATGTTTCAGAGCGCAGGTGAGCCGTCGGACGACCAAAGACGTAAAAATCAGACGGAGCCAAGTTCGGACTGCAGGGAGGATGAGGAACAATTTTCCAACCGATTTTCCTGATTTTCTCCTGCGTCATAAGGGCTGTATGGGGTTTGGCATAGTCATGGTGTGTTCTGATGAGCTGACCCTGAAGCTGCGGTATGTTGGTCATGACGGCACGTCGCAGCTTGTCCACTGACAAACAGTAACGGTCCCGGTTAATTGTGGAGTCAGGTTCCAGAAAGTCAATGAAAATGACACCACACTGATGGTTCAAATGGCTCTGAGCACTATGGGACTTAACATCTATGGTCATCAGTCCCCTAGAACTTAGAACTACTTAAACGTAACTAACCTAAGGACATCACGCAACACCCAGTCATCACGAGGCAGAGAAAACCCCTGACCCCGCCTGGAATCGAACCCGGGAACCCGGGGGCGGGTGAGTAATGTGAAAAGGTTGACGAGCTACGGACACACCACACTGAACTCAGAAGAAGGAGGCCATCACCTTTCGGCCTGCTGTTCGTGTAAGTCTTGGTTTCTTCTTCCGAGGGGAACCCAGATGACGCCACTCCATGGATTGGGTTTTGCTCTCAGGTTCGGACAAAAACAACCATGTTTCATCCTGGAAAATGACGCCGTCAAAGCAATGTTTGCACTCTTCAGTAAAGGTCTTCACGACACCCTCGCACACATTCTTCCTCATCGTTTTCATTTCTCTTGTCAATAGTCTAGGCACACAAAGCGCACAGAATTTTCTGTACTATAGTGACTGTAGCAGTGATACCACACTACTCAATGACAAACGAGTCATTTCAGCAAGCTGTCGTGTCGTCACACATCTGTCATTTTGATTGATTTGATCAACGGTCTCCTTACTCACACCACTCACTTCCGTCGATGGTCTACAGTATCGTGGATTGTCCAGTAGAGTGAAATCACCTTCTTTAAACCTCTGCAACCACCGCTGAATACTGCTGCGATCCACTGTGTCCTCCCCATAAACAGAGAGCAACTTGCTGTAAATCGATGTGGCAGAGTCACCGCCGGTCTCGAAGAGGAACTCAGTCCATCGTCGACCATTGTCGCAACCTGACATCTCCTTCACCGTCCATTATGGCTCATCTGTAAATAAAAGAAAATACTTATATACACCAACTTATTGCTAAATGTTCCAAGTATGTTCTCAAGAAATTTCATTCTCCTCCTGCAAAAAATTAAAAAAAATAGAGTCAACTATGCAAAACTTTTTGAACGCGCTTTGTACCTCGACATGCGAACATCAGTCCATTTCGCTCATACGAACATAAGAAACCGTCCCAGACTTCCGTGAAACAACTTAGTATTAAAAACAGGAAACGAGAGTTTGCTACGTAGTCAGACAATATAGTAGTACTACCTACTAGCCCAACAAGCCGCTGTGCGTCAACAACGTGCAGTCGCACAAACCTTACCGCTATTGAACAACATTAAAATGCTGTGAGTCGTCAAGTTTTGTAGGAACGGCATAAAGTAATCAGACAGCTGCCTATTAACGACATACATTGCCACAAAGTCAGTCCCTGTACAGAATCACACGAACGCTATGCTCACTGAGGTGACAGAAGTCATGGGATAGCGATGTGCACACGTAACAGATGGTGGCAGTATCGCATACACATGGTATAGAGGGGCCGTGCCCTCACGGAGCTGTCGTTTGTACTCAGGTGAGTAATGTGAAAAGGTTCACGACAGATAATGGCCGAACGTCGGGAATTAACAGACCGTGAACGAGGAACGAAGAATTGTTGTTGGAGCTAGGCGCATGGGACATTTCATTTCGGAAATCGTTTGGTAACTCGATATTCCAAGACTCATAGTGTCAAAAGCTTGCACAGAATACCAAATTTTATGTCGGCGATTGGTGCGCAAACAAGTTCTCCACGTACGCGTACACCACCATTACTCTACCACGCAAACATAGTAGTTACGCTCGTCTGATGTGAGACGTTCCCTGTGGGGTCCATCGGGGGCCGAACCGCACAATAACCCTGGGTTCGGTGTGGGGCGGCGGAGGGGTGAAGTGGACTGCGGTAGTCGTCGTGGGGTTGTGGACCACTGCGGCTGCGGCGGGGACGGAGAGTCTCCGTCGTTTCTAGGTCCCTGGTTAACATAACATAACATAGCATACCAAATTTCAGGCATTACCTCTCACCACGATCAGCATAGTGGCTGACGCCGTTCACTTAACGACCGAGAGCAACGGCGTTTGCATATAATTGTCAGTGCTAACATTCAAGCACAACTGCATAAAATAACCATAGAAATCAATGTGGGACGTATGACGAACGTATTCGCTACGTCAGTGCGGCGAAATATGAAGTTAATGGGCTACGGCAACGGACGAGGAACGCGAGTACCTTTACTGATGGCACGACATCGCCTGCAGCGCCCCTCCTGAGCTTGTTACCATATCGATTGGACCCAAAAAAGACTGGAAAACCGTTGCCTGGTCAGGTGAGTTCCAATGTCAGTCGGTAAGAACTATGGTAGGAGTAGAGTGTGGCGCAGACACCACCAAGGCATGGAACCAAGTAGTCAACAAGCCACTGTGCAAGCTGGTGGTGGCTCCATAATCATTTGGACTGTGTTTACCGGGATCCCTGACAGGATATGGTTATGTTTGGCTACTTGGAGACCATTTTCAGCATTTCATGGACATCAAGTTCCCAAGCAACAATAAAATTTTTATGGATGAGAATGCGCCATACCACTTGGGCCACAGTTGTTTGCTGTTGGTTGGTTTGAAGAACATTATCGACAATTAGAGCGAATGACATGGCCACACAGAGCGTCCGACATGAATGTCATCGAACATTTATGGGACGTAATAGAGTGGTTAGTTCGTACACAAAGTCGTGCACGGGCAACACTTACGCAATTATGGACGGCTATAGAGGAGACTTCCAGAGACTTGTTAAGCCCATACCACGTCGAGTTGGTGTGCTACGCCAAACAAAACGACGCCCATCCCCATATTAGGAGGTATCCTATGACATTTGTCGCTTCATTGTATGGCAAAACACACGAACGCAGTTTAAGTACATTCTGTCGGCGCAGAGTCTCTGACTGGTTACTAGAAAATGGCGGTATAGCCACACCAAATCACAGTACCTTTCTTTATCTGAAACATACACGCATCACGGCCAGAAGTGACTCTGTGCATCCCACTTAAACACAGTATAACCACTGCCGTTAAGTATAGGCAGCGCCGCCTCTAGAATAAATAATACAGCAGACTCTCTATCGTTCAGTGTGTGCAGGCCGGCCATATTAACAAACTACAAAGGGCGTTCAAAATGTTTTGCACAGCCGTCTCTCATTTTTAATTTATTTTTTGCAGGACGAGAATGAAATTTTTTGTGAACATACTTGGAACATTTAGCTATAAGTTGGTATATATAAAAGTATTTTCTTTTATTTACAGGTCAGCCATAATGGGCCGTGAAGTGGATGTCAGGTTGCGACAACGGTCGGTGATGAAGTTCCTCTTCAAGACCGGCGATGACTCTGCCACATCGATTCACAGGAAATTGCTCCCTGTTTATGGGGAGGATACAGTGGATCGCAGCAGTATCCAGTGGTGGTTGCAGAGGTTTAAAGATGGTGATTTCTCTCTAATGAACAATCCACGATGCGGTAGACCATCGACGGCAGTGAGTGATGTGAATAAGGAGATCACTGATCAAATCATCCAATATGACAGATGTGTCATGACACGACAGCCTGCTGGAATGACTCGTTCGTCATTGGGTAGTGTGGCATCACTGGTACAGACACTAGGAGACAGAAAAATCTGTGCACGTTGGGTGCGTAGACTAGTGACAAGAGAAATGAAAACGATGAGGAAGAATACGTGCGAGGGTCTCATGAAGCCCTTTACTGAAGAGTGGAAACATTGTTTTGACGGCGTCATTACCCAGGATAAAACATGGTTGTTTTTGTCCGAAACTGAGAGCAAAACCCTATACATCGAGTGACGTCATCCAGGTTCCCCTCGGAAGAAGAAACCAAGACTTTCACGAACAGCAGGCCGAAAGGTGATGGCCTCCTTTTTCTGGGATCAGGGTGATGTCATTTTCATTGACTTTTTGGAACCTGGCTCCACAATTAACCGGGACCGTTACTGTCTGTCACTAGAGAAGCCGCGACGCGCCATCAAGAGCCACAGACTACAGCTTTGGGGTCAGCTCATCAGACTACACCATGACAATGTCAAACCCCATACAGCCCTTAAGCCGCAAGAGAAAATCAGGAAAATGGGTTGGAAAATTTGGTAGTGAGAAAGACCTTATTTCCTGCTCCAAATGATGGTGTAAAAGTCAATCTCGAGAATTTTACCTAAGTGCATTTACATCATGGAAAGAACGTTGGGTCAGATGCGTCACAGCTCGTGGAGACTACATTGAGTAGGCTGAATGTATAGCTAAATGTTCCAAGTATGTTCACAAAAAAAAGTCACCTCCTGCAAAAATTAAAAAGAATTAGAGACGATGTGCAAAACTTTTTGAATGCCCTTTGTACATTCACACACTTACAAACTGCGGCGAGGCTCCTCCAGAAGGAGGGAGTAACCGCCTTTCCTCATGGTTTCGTGTACTGGTGGACGACAGTATTGTTGCAGCTGAAGGTGAGGGTGATTCGTGCCGCTTATTGTGAATCACTGGGCGGCTGGTCCCGGCGGAGGTTCGAGTCCTCCTTCGGGCATTGGTGTGTGTGTTTGTCCTTAGGATAATTTAGGTTAAGTACTGTGTAAGCTTAGGGACTGATGACCTTCGCAGTTAAGTCCCATAAGATTTCACACACATTTGAACACTTTTTATCTGGGCTGATAGTATGTGCACAACTGACTTGAAAGCATTGAGTGTGCGACGCGTTTTCCCCAGTCACCACTGTACATGTTTACTGTAACGTCTTCGCGTTTTTCCGAAAAAGGCCAACGGCAATAATGTTGTGGTTGAGTAATACCGACTGACTGACCGCTCTCAGTCCCCAGTGAGGCCAGATGAACGCTTTCGCAACGAGAGAAACGGAGAGGAGACTACAAGGTATCGGGAAGTATAGTCAACCTCTTACTTAGCTCTGATAGGGAAGCCTATTCTTCGCACATGGTAGCCTGTCCTACCCGGATACGATGGCGGGAGTTGCGCCAACTCGTTCGGGAAGAAGAAGAGAAGGGGTGAAAGGGGGGGACGGAGCTGTAGATGCAGACTGGTTAGGAAAGGCGCGGCCGGTAGAGCGGCGTGCGAGCAGTAAATCATGGAGGCGCCGCCCCGCTGCCCACGGAGGGTCCGCTGGTTCCGCAGCCGGCCGCGCCGGTTTGGCGAGTGCACACGTGTCTCTGCCCTGCCGTGGGAGGGCGCCGCTTCCCACGCACGCCGCGCCCTCTCTGCAGAGGCGCAACCTCGGCTGGCACCCACTCACGACACGGACTCTTCTGCGGAACAAAAACTACACCCCTTCCTCAGGTGACGAGCCATCCCGCAAACATCTGATTTAAACCGCTTCCAAATCTCCATCCCCATCTATGCTCCGCAAGCCACCTTGTGGCGTGTGGCATAGGATACTTGTGTATGTTCCCCCTTCGCTGTTACATTCGTGAATGGCGCGTCGGACGAACGACTGCCGGTAAACCTCTCAATTACCTCTAATTTGTCGGAATTTCCCGTCGTGGTCATTTCGCGAGACGCATGTTGGAGGGAGCACTATGTTGCCTGACTCTTCAAGGGACATACTCTCTCGAAATTCAAGCCTCTCTGTGGTGAACAACGCCTCTCTTCTAGCGTCTGCCACTACATTTGGTTGAGTATTTCTGTATTTCTCACGGGCCGACTAAACAATTCCGTGACGAAACGAGGCTCTTCGTGGGGTCTTCTGAATCTCTTGTATTGATACAACCTGGTAAGAGTCCCAGATTCATGAGCAATACTGGACAGTCGGTGTGTTTTGTAAGCCAATTCTTTCGTGGGCGAATTACATGCCCTTAAGAATGTTCTTAAGAATCATAGCCTGGCATGTGTTTGTCGGTTTATTTTATGTCGTTATTTTCAGAACTACTGACAGCCATGGGAGAACCAGTCCTGACAAAACTCTTATCATCTGATGTGCAAGATGTATGAGACAGGCGAAATACCCTCAGACTTCAAGAAGAATATAACAATTCCAATCCCAAAGGAAAAACGTGTTGACAGATGTGAAAATTACCGAACTATCAGTTTAATAAGTCTCGCCTGCAAAATACCAACGCAAATTTTTTTCAGACGAATGGAAAAACTAGTAGAAGCCGACCTCGGGGAAGATCAGTTTAGATTCCGTAGAAATAATGGAACACGTGAGGCAATACTGACCCTACGACTTATCTTAGAAGCTAGATTAAGGAAAGGCAAACCTACGTTTGTAGCATTTGTAGACTTAGAGAAAGCTTTTGACAATGTTGACTGGAATACTCTCAAATTCTGAAGGTGGCAGGGGTAAAACACAGGGAGCGAAAGGCTATTTACAACTTGTACAGAAACCAAATGGCAGTTATAAGAGTCGAGGGACAAGAAAGGGAAGCAGGGTTGGGAAGGGAGTAAGTCAGGGTTGTAGCCTTTCCCCGATATTATTAAATCTGTATATTGAGTAAGCAGTGAAGGAAACAAAACAAAAATTTGGAGTAAGCATTAAAATCCTTGGAGAAGAAATAAAAACTTTGAGGTTTGCCGATGACACCGTAATTCTGTCACAGACAGCAAAGGTCTTGGAAGAGCAGTTGATGGGAGTCGATAGGGTCTTGAAAGGAGGATATAAGATGATCATCAACAAAAGCAAAACGAGAATAATGGAATGTAGTCGAATTAAGTCGGGTGATGCTGAGGGAATTAGATTAAGAAATGAGTAGCTTAAAGCAGTAAAAGAGTTTTGCAATTTGGGGAGCAAAATAACAGATGATGGCGGAAGTAGAGAGGATATAAAATATAGACTGGCAATGGCAAGGAAAGCGTTTCTGAAGAAGAGGAATTTGTTAACATCGAGTATAGATTTAAGTGTAAGGAAGTCGTTTCTGAAAGTATTTGTATGGAGTGTAGCCATGTTTGGAAGTGAAATATGGGCGATAAGTAATTTCGAAAAATCGAGAATAGGAGCTTTCGAAATGTGGCGCTACAGAAGAATGCTGAAGATTAGACGGATAGATCACATAACTAATGAGGGGGTATTGAATAGAATGGGTAGAAGAGGAGTTTGTGGCACAACTTGACTAGAAGCAGGGATCGGTTGCTAGGACATGTTCTCAGGCATCAAGGGATCACCAGTTTAGTATTGGAGGGCAGTGTGGAGGGTAAATATCGTAGAGGGAGACCAAGAGATGAATACACTACGCAGCTTCAGAAAGATGTAGGTTGCAGTAGGTACTGGGAGATGAAGAATCTTGCACAGGACAGAGTAGCATGGAGAACTGCATCAGACCAGTCTCAGGACTGAAGACCACAACAACAACAACACCCGCCGACTAAACAATCCTGTGACGAAACGAAGCTCTTCGTAGGGTATTCTGAATCTCTTCTTTGATATAACCTGGTAAGAGACCCAGATTGATGAGCAATACTCGACAGTCGATGTGTTTTGTAAGCCACTTCTTTCGTGGGCGAATTACATGCCCTTAAGAATGTTCTTAAGAATCATAGCCGGGTATCTGCTTTTCGGTTTATTTTATGTCATTATTTGAGTTCAGGCTTTTGTAAACCCTCGTCGCCAGTTTTGTAAAGGCCTCGTCGCTACTGCTGTGGAGGCCGAGGTGTGACTCTCGTTACGGTAGGCAGAGTTTGTGAGTTCGTGAAACGGCTTCTGGTGCAGTACAGCGCTAAGACAATTTGTCCTTGCCACTGTTACACAGCTATGCCCCAGATTCAGGTTACAGGATAGGAGGACGAAGGTACTAAAACACTCCAATAAATTAGTAATGAAGTCACATAGATGAGTTAAAAAGCTGTTCTTATCTTTGTGACTTGTGGAATTATCAATTCTGCAACACTGCATGTAACATAACACGAAATAGACCTGCAATGGCTAAGCGCAAAAAATCGTAGGTGAATATCACAGTACTGTAGGCACCCCGGCGGTCCCGGTCGCGTACGGTGGACTGGAGGCCGAGCGGTGACCTCTCCAGTTGTCAGTATTCTAGGAAATAGCTGTGGACGGGTCAGAAACGCCAAAGAAACATTATTAATTCATAACACCTTTATTCCTGCCGAGTACAATGTGGCCTGCGTAACACAGGCTGGGTGAGCTTGGTGATATCAATGACCTTCCTCGAGTCCTCACTGACTCGCAGCGATGACACCATCTCTGGGCCACAACAGTCTTGCTAGCGCAGTGCTGCGTGCTGTGACGTAGCTTACTTCGGCCATGCGTGGCTGGTGGCGTCCGGCTGGCTGGCCGGCTCAGCAGCGGACAGCAAGCCGCTGCGCGTAGGAGACTCCGGGTTGGAGTCCCGGCGCTGTCGGCACGAGAAGAAGCGTTCTCGTAGTGCGGAGAGTACTCTATCCCACCCCGTCTTTTTCCTACTCTCCTGGTGGCTCGTCTGCAGTGGAAAGGCGGAACGGGCTGCAGTCCCCCAGTGTCGTCGGCTCACCCGGTTGTGACGGCAGACGCACATGGCCTAGGCCCCGCACGATCTCGACGACGGCTCACTGATGTGGTCAGCATTGGCGGCGAGCGAGTCTGCCGTGATGTCTGCTAATCCTGGGTTGATGATTGACAGCGGCAGCAGAGAGGACCAGAGCTGGTACGGTCCCCTCACGTCTGCTGCTGGATGGGCCGCCCTTACTGCAACATCTCCGTAATAAAGATTAACATCTCGATCACCGAGCTGAGCGCTACGCAGCCTCTCAGTACACATCTAACTGGAAGTCTAACTGCGAGGGCCTTGTTGCTATCAAAGCTGGCGTATTTAAAGGAAGCACGAGCGACGTCCTGACGTCATGCTCGTTTGTAATGAACGCATTCGTTCCACTTATACTGCTGATTCGTCTGTCGTACTCGCCCCTTAGGTGTACTTGTGACAGTGTTACGTGTTGTTACGGCAGACTTACGCAAAGTTGTGAAATGCAATACAGCTGACGCTTTACCTCTGTCGTGCATTCTACGAAAGTCTCCGTCTAACACAAACCTGCATGCTAAGCAATTCTCTCTCGCCCGTTGTGTGTAAGCAGGCCATTGCCCCTGCGTGGCGACACATTCCGACACATGTGCAATCATCTTACCTCTTGGCTAACCTACTGCCTCTGGCTCTCGGCATAGGCAACGAAACTTTGACAATGTTCCACGTTTCCAACTCTTTACTATTCCACGACACTACAGTACATAGCAAATGCAATTTACAACCTCTGTCTCTTCACTTCGGAAAGTTCACTAAACGACGTTCCCCGTCTAAGTCAGCCATGGACTATGATCTATAACCAAATGGGCGAAAGCTGCTCATATATCTTCCCAGCAGACATCTGTCCGTTGTCGTCCGGTCATCGGCGGGTTGCAGTCGGCCGGCAACTGGCCAACGCGAAGTCACTCGTGGCGCTAGTGGAACTCGCGCAAGTGGCGAGGCCCTATGGCGGTTCATGTCGTTCCGTGTAGTTACTCTTAGCTATTTAACTGTAGTTAATCGCGTCACCTTTAAACGACCTTTTAGGGCTTCCGATCTTATTAACGTTAATATCAGCTTCGAGAATATTTTTTTTTTCTTTTTAATCATCATTTTATCATCTTTTCATGTCTTGCACTGCTATTTCTAACGTTTCCAATAGTACATGCGTACGACACTCGACCAACCTGAAGAACGAAGGAAGTAAAATTTCGGTTTAACGTTCTGTTGAGCTCGGGGTCATTTGAGGCTAAGTTCAGATTGGAGAATAAAAAGATACCTCGCGTCTCCAGAAAGAATCAGCGTGGTGTGTGCAGTGTTTTGTAACTTTCTGGCAGATTAAAATTGTGTTTCACTCCGGGGCTCTCGCACGCGGAGCCTCACCACCCTGTGATCAGTTCTCCTACTGACTTTGCAATCCAGGCAAGATACGATCCGCCTCCACTGCTCTTCATTCACCAGTACCTCTCTCCTACCGTCCAGACTTCATAAAAATACTCCCTAATTCGCAGGACTTTCACCCCTGGAAGGAAAAAAACTGCGGGTAACAGCTAAGAGCATTGCCTGCTAAAGGTATGGTCCAAGGTTCGTGACCTGCTTCAGTACAGAGTTTTAATCTACCAGAAGGTTTCAAAGTCATGTCCGTGTTAAAGAAATTATCCTAGAATTTATAAATAAAAATTATAAGTCCGAATTACATTGATTTTGTTTTACTGGTGAGTACCGGTTTAGGCTACGCAGGATGTTTCAGCAGGAATAGCTAATATTATATGTGGTTGTAGAAAAGATTAGAATGAGACTTTCCATGTACCGAATGTCCAGTTTTTATTGGTTACAGAAACAAAGATGTTACATGGTGTACAACTTTGCTTCCGCCGTTTTTTCCTCAACATTTGATGCTTTAATGATTCAAATTGGTTACACATGCATCATTCAAAGTATTTTACATCTCTGGCCGCTACTTTCTGCCATATTCGGGCAGTGTGCGAAACAGGCGTAAAAAAAAAAATGTTTATCTTTTGAAGCGAGCCACGAATAGATCCAATCTCTGACTTCTTCGTGACATCGGAAGTGTTGGTCAGCCAGGCCATACGCCATTGATCTAAACAGGTGATAGTCAGAGGAAGCAATGTCTGGAGAATATGGCGGGTGGGGTAGGACTTCCCATTTTAACGTTTACAAGTACGTTTTGACCCCTTTTGCAACATGGGGTCGAGTGTTGTCGTGTTGCAAAATCACTTTACCGTGCCTCTCCCTCTATTGCGACTGTTTCTCTTTTAATGCTCAGCTCAAACGCATTAATTACTTTCGATAACGTGTACCTGTGATTGTTTCACTTGGTTTTAACACCTCATAGTACACGATGCCAAACTGGTCGCACCAAATGCAGAGAATGATCTTGGAGCCGTGAATATTCGGTTTGGCCGTCGACGTGGAAGCATGGCCGGGATATCCCTATGATTTTTTGCGTTTAGAGTTATCGTAATGAACCCATTTTTAGTCACCGGTCACAATGCGATGCAAAAGTCCCTTCCGTTTTTGCCTCTGAAGCAACTGTTTACAAAGGCACAAACGCAGTTCAACGTCTCTTGGTTTCAGCTCACACGGGACCCAATTTCCTTCCTTACGAATCATGCCCGTAGCCTTGAGACGTTTTGAAATGGCTTGCTGTGTCACACGCACTAATCGTATCAATTCTTCTTGAGTTTGACACGAGTCTTCACTCAGCAATGTCTCCAATTCTTCATCTTCTAAAACATTCTCTCTTCCACCACTATGCAGGTGTACGAAGTTAAAATCACCGTTCTTGAAGCGTTGAAACTACTCACGACAAGTTCTTTCACTAATAGTGTCCTTGCCATACGTACTTGAGAGCATTCGATGAGACTCAGCAGCTGTTTTCTTCATAATGAAACGAAACAGTAACTCCTCCTGCAAATGACGAGAATTAGGGTCTTAAACTGACATTTTCAATCAAGAACAACTTTATGACGCTGACACAAATCGACTAATGTTTGAATGAGGTTATCTTGGCCGAGGTCCAAGCTAACTGCCTGATGTCTGCGATCTGTTTCTTTCAGCCGCTACTGACCGCTGTCGCCACCTATCGGCGAACGGCGGAAGCGAAGTTGTACACCTTGTAGAAAGTGTCTCAAACAAATACTCACAGAAGTTGTTAGGCAAGAGCAAGTGATTAAGCTGCAAGTTGATGGTCATAAGTTCCACCACCGGATTCAATGCATTGTCCTGTCCTCTTGACAACGTCACTCATACCTCTTGTGATGTCGCCTTGCGTTCTTTTATGAGATTAACGTTATTCATAGTCCGAACAGTCGTTCGTCCCATGTGTTTACTTTCTGGATTGTAGAGATAATCTCCTTTGTAGTTGTAGTCTTTCATTGTTGTACAGTAAAACAGTTGTGGCATGCATGTAGATTTGCACCAAGTATTTCGCAGCTGCGCTTGCAATTAACTAGATGTTATTTTCAGTGTTACGTTAATGTGTTCTCTTATTTCTGCTCTTCAAATAGTGCTTTTCTGTGTTGTCGTGTGAAATATTGTGACAATAATGGCGTGTGAAAAACGTGACACTAGGCTCCAAAGTAAACTGAGAAATGACAGTGAAGACGAAAGCAGTGTGTTAGCGTCACCATGTTATGAATTCACTAACGTTCAAAGTAGTAATTTGGTAATAGTGCATAGGGAAATGGAGCGGGCTGCAAATAATGGTGTAGGCAGTGAAACAATTAGTGAACAGAGAAGCATTATCGATCGATCGGTTGGCAACAGCTCGCCTCAGGATTCCGAAATGACAGGACACAATCTTGCAAATACTGTATATTCAGGTTTTGCGTCCTCACCGTTTTCTCAAATAAGCCGAGACACATTTTCTGCTTGTCAAGAGATGGCGGAGTTTTGAAATTTGTAAGAATTGGTGTCATGAACTGCTATATATATTATGACTAGTGAGGTAAATACATTGTTTGTTCTCTATTAAAATCTTTCATTTGCTAACTATGCCTATCAGTAGTTAGTGCCTTCAGTAGTTTGAATCTTTTATTTAGCTGGCAGTAGTGGCGCTCGCTGTATTGCAGTAGCTTGAGTAACGAAGATTTTTGTGAGGTAAGTGATTTGTGAAACGTATAGGTTAATGCTAGTCAGGGCCATTCTTTCGTAGGGATTTTTGGAAGTCAGATTGCGTTGCGCTAAAGATATTGTGTGTCAGTTTAAGCACAGTCGTGTATAATTGTTCAAAGAAGGCGTTTCACATAGACCAGTCTTATATAATTGTTCAAAGGGGACGTTTCAACTGAATTTTCCGTCGGTGCTTAACAGAACACGATAAGAACATTAAAAAGGAAAATGCTTCCTAATGATCTGAAAACTTCCTCTGCCAACGATGAAATTCCAGTCGTCTACGCTCATCTCCATTTCTAAGGTGTTGAATTCACTGTAAATGATAAGGACAGAGGCCTCGCATACGTGATGTCCTCCATGTTCATGTTTGTGGAACACCGATACGTGGAGAAATTCTGCGTCTGCCTATTGGAAGACTACGTTCTACAAACTGAATCATATCGTCTACGTCATTCACAGTGTTTTCATTTTGACGTAGCGATGCGATGATATAGCTGGGAACAGAACTGGTCTCACGCAGTGTACTGAAAATATGAGTAACAACTCTCCAGTCAGATACTCTGCAGTTAGGAAACAGTCTGCAGTATTCTCTACAAGCAGCAGCAGCGTTTCCGTTCAAAAACCCGCACACAAAATTTAGGAAGGTGTACGAGTTTCTTTCACTCTTCAGTGTACATTGGCATGTTCAGCATTTGTATGTGAGCCCAAAAAAAGATAGAACAGAATCAGCCAACAACTCACAATCACCGTTACAGGTTAAAAAATTATCATGTCAACTCCAGTAAAGAATTTCACAATTTGAATTTCAAAACAAAACTGAGACTCGATGAATAAACTCATAGCAAATGGAGATCCAACAAGCGAAATGAAAACCACGGAAATCCTTAGTTTTAATGGGCGTATGGGGATTTTGAACAACACTCCTCGAGAATGCCAATCCAGAGTATGTATTGCAGCATCTTGTTCACTAATGTACCTGATAATCTGCATCACATATTCCAATCACTTCACTACATACGTTTTACTCTTTTGCTGTGTCACATTAGTGCCAGTTTAACAATACTTGGACGCAAGAGCGTACACCTTGTTAACCCGACTAATTTTCCTAAGATTTACCTTCTCTTCTGTTCTTTCTAGTTCCTAGTCGTTTCGAATACTACATGTTCGCGTAGTTTTTAACATCCTTCTCTAGCTAGCACTGTAAATACTTCGAGTGTCTCTTTCTCCTCTTTTTCCGCGATCTGCCTGCATTTCACTTACATGCACTGCGGTGCTGCAGACGTACAGCTTTTCAATGATCTACTTCAGTTTTATGCTCGTTTGTAGAGCCATGTTTACTGGAACGTTTTTTTTTTTTCTACTGTCGAATACTATCACCCGTTACAGTTTTCGCCTTTAATTACGGTACACCCTCTGTAAGAGATAATACGTTTGCATCTTTGCTCCTTTTGCCAGTGGTTTGTGTGTGACGAAGGATTAATAGCGTAGCCGTTTCATTTACCCCCCCCCCCCCCCCCCCTGCTATTCAGATTCGTGTATCATATGACTGAAAGAAACACTCCGGCTACCCGTCTGTAAGAACCTGAATTTCTCTACCTTAAGTCCAAGACGTATGTTTGAAGAAGCAATATGTATGAGGGGCCATCAGGAAGTAAGTTACACATTATTATGGGGGCAAAGTAACTCTTTTTGACTGCTGTGCTACACTGCAAAGTGACGCTCATACATGTCAACATTTTTCAGCTGCCATCAAATCTTTTTATACAACGGATGGAACTTTCCGCTCAACAGATTTACTGTCAGCACAGAAACAAAGTCGCACAGACAAGTATCATGAGAGACATCTGATTGCCGATAACTGCGACAAATGAATCAATAGCTCTACAACGCCTCAGCAAGCAGCATGCACACATTATACCCTGGTGCCACTGAACTCACTTTTTGAGGTTGCTGCATTCTCTTTTCGGCAACATATTCTACTGTATAAAAATCCCGCACATCCATAGCACAGTGCAGCAAACGAATGCAGCAGTTTAGGTTCGACTGCACCAGTACGCTACACAGAGAAGTTGAAGAAAACAGTCAAATATAACTTGAGCAACGTTTTACAGGTTGCCCAGAATAGAGAAAGTGGTGGTGTACGGCCAGTAATACCTAAATTCCCAACACAGGTTTTCTATATGACTCAAATTGATGACTAGGAGACAAGTGCCCTCCGCCACACACCGTTGGGTAGCTTGCGGAGTATGAATGTAGAAGTGGAGCCTCTAGTACCATGTGAACAGTACACCGCCTCCTCATAGAACATTTTACTAAAAGCGTTCATAGTTTCACATATATCAGTTTCCAAGTTTCTCAGCTAACTTTCGGACAATAAAGTAGGACGAAAAATAATAAAATGACAAATGATTCCAGAAAATTACTAGGATATTTTACAGTTGCTAGTCCACGTGGATCGGTTTGTCACCTGATCGGCTGCAAATATTTGAGCCAGGGAGAAATCCTCTCGTACAGGTTGCCAAAAAGAAATTCAACACGATTTATGAGTCCAGAAGTAGAGCCAGTCAATTACAAGAAGTTGAGGAACACCACACAGGACGTGAAAGACGCTCCACCAACGAAAATATAACAAAAAACTGAATTTTCCGAACATTGGAGGTAACGAGTGAAAGAAACAGCACTGATCGCATTTACACGTTCGTCTAGGCCTACGATCACAATCGTAGCGCTATGTGAAGTACTGGTAAAAGTACGCGACACAACGATTTTGATTTGTGTAAATTATGATGCTGTAAAAGCAGCAAGCGTTATTCGTTATTAAATTTCCTAAAACAAGTACGTGGTACGTGTAAATCTCAAATGGGCTGACGAATGCTTTTCAAATTATCTCTGATGGTGGTTAGTGTTTAACGTCCCGTCGACACGAGGTCATTAGAGACGGAGCGCAAGCCCGGGTTAGGGAAGGATTGGGAAGGAAATCGGCCGTGCCCTTTCAAAGGAACCATCCCGGCGTTTGCCTGAAACGATTTAGGGAAATCACGGAAAACCTAAATCAGAATGGCTGGAGACGGGATTGAACTGTCGTCTTCCCGAATGCGAGCCCAGTGTGCTAACCACTGCGCCACCTCGCTCGGTAATTATCTCTGAATTGCATTTTCTTGGAAGTTAAGCTAATGCAATGTACTAAGTAAGTGTTGGAGCAAGCACATTATTACTATTATCTGTGCCATGTGACAGGATAGATATGAACCAGTAATAAATTACAACTCCCCCAGAACCAAAAGATTTGAATAAGCAAAACCGCACAAAAAGTTCATGAGAACAGATCTCACGGAGTTTTAGTTGTTAATGTATGTCATAGCCTAATTGCATAATTACACACCAACGTGAAAGCCGACACGCTCGCATAATTGATTAAAATGCGTCTGTCACCGACAGACATGACCATTCGGCACTGACTTTCATATGATGGACGATGGAACTACAAAGCAATCACGCGAGAGAGTGGAAACAATAGGAGTGGCGAGTTGCATATGTACAGCCGTCAGTTGTGTAATCACTGTGTCTCGCATCCAATTCGCAAACGACAACCATATGAAACGTTTATGTACCGGCGCCTACTGCGGTAAACAACCAGTAAGGAACATTTAACTTCAATTAAAAATAATATCACTCATGATGTGATAGCCACGCACTTTTTCACAATCACGTGCGGTGCTATCATCACGAAATGAACACGCACTGATGGTTTTACTATTAAGAACCTAACATCAAGGAATGTGACTGAAGAGGTCTGCCTTTACTTGGAATACGTTAAGCGATCCAAAAACCATAAACATCTTTTTCTTCTCATACCATGTCGCAATTTTCTGCCTTGAAGACCAGTTATTATGTGACAGCTACGCACGTTTTTCACAATCTTGTGCGGTGTTTTAGCCACTAAATGAACACAAATTGGTGGTTTTCCAATTAAGAGCGGATCATCAAGCGGCCGGCCGGGGTGGCCGAGCGGTTCTAGGCGCTAGAGTCCGGGAACCGTGCGACCGCTGCGGTCGCAGGTTCGAATCCTGCCTTGGGCATGGATGTGTGTGATGTCCTTAGGTTAGTTAGGTTTAAGTAGTTCTAAGTTCTAGGTCACTGATGACCTCAGAAGTTAAGTTCCATAGTGCTCAGAGCCATTTGAATCACTTTTTTATCATCAAGCAATGTGACGGAAGAGGTCTGCCTTTCGTTGGGATTCATTAAGGGACCAAAAACCTTAAACATCTTTTTTCTACTCAAAGCATGTTGCAATTTTCTGCCTTGAAGACGTTTTGAGAAAGCATCAGAAATGTGAAACAAAAGCTGAAGAGAAACAGAAGTGACTGGTTGCAGATTTGTTTGATGGATGAAATTAGCAGTTCAGTAAGGCAGATTACCATTATTTCGTGTTATAATGAATTCTGTGTTTTCGTGGCATTCGTTGGCACTCACCCTCTATGACAGCCACCTACATTAGCTACTTACTCTGGACGCGTAGTTCCCGAAATAATCTTTTTCCATTCCGACATCTGTACCACGTCGTCTTTTCTTCGTGACGTAGGCGTCATCTCATGATGCAGTGTAGGTAATTATCTATTTATTCGATTATTTCCTCTGGCCAGATGAAGGCCTTCTCGGATTCACTAATATAGGCGGCGAGATTGCCAAAGACAGTCCATCTAAAATATATCCAGAACGAGAAAATAATCGAGGGTCGGTTTCCGCTAAATTACAGTGGACAACCTGGCGAATGAGTTTACTTATGCTCCTGAAGCTCTTGTAACGATCACAGAACTTGCTCGTGAAACTATTCAGACTTTAAAAAGTACACACTCGTCGAAAAAATCAATATGGTTCCTCTTTATGGCGTTAACTGTTAGAGCAGCAGTGCGGTTGCATGTTGGCAGATGTCCTGATCGTGCTAAGTCGTGTCTTCGCAAGCACTGGAGGAAAAGGTGTGAATGTGTGCATCCTCTTTTGTTTTTGACTTACAGGTACTTTCTTTTAAACATTATAGATTTTTACCTTCACTAACAACTATAACAAGTTTGTTAAATGATAGGAGGTAAAACAAATATCCATTAGTTTTATTCGAAAAAGATTGAAAAAGATTGACAAAGCTTGTAAAACACAATCAAAAAAGTCAGGTACCCTACCCAAAAACTCACAAAAATCATTTAAAATGTTTTGATAAGGCTGGATAAAGCATTACAAAACAATAGATTAGTCTAGAAAGAGCAGCTTTTTTATTTAAGCATTTTAAATGAATATCGAATCAAAAATTATTTACAGAATCGCAAACTTTAATGGTTTCTTCAGCCCCGGCGCATCTGTGTTCACGTTTGGCACATTACACTTTTAACCCACACTTTTCCACAAGTGTCTTGAAAGAACTTGCCTCCACCGAAGGTACAGGTTGCACCGTTGAAGTCTGGTGTATTCCATCGTCGATATCCAGTTCATTATCGCTGCCCACAAGAAGAAGGCCGCAGGAATGTGATGAAGATTCAGATCATTCCGTGGGTGGCATTTTCGTTTTCTGAAGGCCTTTGGTATTCCCGTTCCTGTTCACTAGGTAGCCTCCAGCCCTGGAGAAACTCAACGACCTCTTCTTAATAGCACATTTGCCAAGCGATTTGGTCAACAAGTCCTTGTATGGCGTCCAGTAAAGAGGCTGGTGGTTACAGCTTTGCCTCCCGTATGGTGGTTCTCTTCTTAATGCTGAGGAACTGCATTTGAAGTCCCCATGGTGTACTGCGGTATTCAAGTAAGGGCCCATCTTTATACCGACCCCAGTCAAGCAAGACGGTCCCCATCACATGTAACCCAAAGACGTGGGTGACTAACGAAGTCATTCTGAAAGTATCTTAGAATACTGCTTTCCGGATGTCTGACAAATTACTTTCAACTACCCATAAGGACATGAAAGGAAATCGTTTTCATACAGTAACCGACGTTGCATCCACACTACTTGAAACAAAGTTTCCGGTTAGCAAGTGTACCGTTTATATTCAAAGCCAGTAGTTCTCAGCATTTCCCATTCATAACCCTTTGGGGAATGGTGCCTATATTTACACCTGGGTCTGTTTTTACACCTTCTCTTCTTAAAAAAAATAAAGGACTGGAAGTTCGAAGAATCAAATATGCCGAAGTAAAAGTGCAGAAACTGATGAGAGAAATGCAACTAACATTTTAGCAGTGGTAACACAAAATCGACAGGTCACTGTGATGCGGCTTAAATGTTTGAATGAAATTACAATGAAATGAATACCCCTAGCTGCATAGAGGCGTTGATATAAGTCAACGGGGACAGTTGAAAATGTGTGCCCCGACCGGGACTCGAACCCAGGATCTCCTGCCTGGCACGCCTCCCGTGAGACCCACATCCCCAACTTATTGTCCCGCACTATATTCATAGTGTCCCTGCCCATTATACTCAATACTCGCAGCTTTTTGCCGATTCTATATATATGTATATGAACTCCTACTGAACAGTGTATGTATATGAACTTCTACTGAACAGTGTATTAAAAACGTAAGGCTTTTGTAATTGTACAGTTTATCAGTTTACTTTTCCACTATATTTGTTGCTTTTAGCTTTTACCGCCAATTAATGCCACCCAGGCCTCTAATTTTCAAATAACTTCAGGAACTACAGGAAACGGCCCATTTTAAGTCATGATTTGGGCTCATGACCTCAGCTGTTTTCCGCCCTAAAGTCCCAACAAACAAATATCCTATATTGTTGCACTTGGCCTTTATAGGAAACACGCGTTGCCGTTATAATAATCAAATACAGTGGTAATTGAGGAAAGCGCATTGCACTGTCTGTGCTTTCAGGTCAGTTGCGCACATGCGAGGGCCGTTCAATAACTAATGCAATCTATTTCATGTTTCTGCCAATTTTAGTTGAAAAAATGCGGAATTTGTTGTGGGACATCGCGGAGTATTCCCGCTGCAGCCGCTGCAGTTTCATGAAGTTCTGATAGGCTGCGGCGCAATACGTAACCTTCAAAATGTCGTCTGCAGCTGCGGTACCTTCCACGCAGTTTCCTCTGATGGAAAACGAGAGCATCGCAGATATTCATAGGGGCTTATAAAATGTCTGCGGAGACCTGACTGCGAACAAAAGCACGGTGAGTCGTTGGGCGAGGCGTCTGTCATAATTCCAACATGACTGCGCAAACCTGTCCGATCTCCCGCGTGCCGTCAATCCACACACACTCTCAGGAAATTTAAGAAGCGACTTCAGCGTCTTAGTCGCCAAAAAAATGCAAACTATCTTCTCCTCCTTGATAACGCAAGGCCTCATACAAGTCTGATCACCCTAGAGGCATTCACAAAATGTTCTGCCTCATCCACCCAACAGAACGAATGTCGCTACTTCCATATGTTTGTACCAATGAAGGATACACTCCACGGGAAGCAGTACGTAGACGATTGGGAGATTATTGATGCAGCAAGCCGTTGGTTCCGACGTCGAGCGTTAGAATGGTGCCATGTGGGCACAAAGGTGCTCTAATAAGGTGAAATAAGGCTGTCACATTGAACGGAGGTTAAATAAAAGCGCTTTGTAAACAAAAGAGTGGGGAATAATATGATGTACTGGAATCCTGAAGAAAATCAACCTGCTTTCGGAAAAAAGTGTTGCATCACCTATTGAACGCCCCTGGTACCATCAGCTCCGATTAAGCGCTGACTCACGGTAAGCCGACAGAAGCGGCCCTACTTCTAGGTACAATAATTTTGTGTTAGACTAATATTTGAAGAAGAAGTCTTTCTTTGTCTGGTTTGATGTGGGCGGCGCGCCACGAACTCCTCTCCTCTGCAAGCCTATTCATCTCAGAGTAGCACTTGCAACCTACGTGCTCAATTATTTGCTGGATATTTTCCAATCTCTCTCTTTCTCTACAGTTTTTACTCTCTACAGCTCCATCTAGTACCATGGAAGTTATTCTCTCATGTCTGAACAGATGTCCTATCCCTCCTCCTTGTCAGTGGTTTCCATACATTCCTCCCATCTCCGATTCTGCGCAGAACCTCCTCATTCCTTACCTTACCATTCGACATAATGTTCAACATTCGTCTGTAGCACCACATGTCAAATGCTTCGATTCTCTTCTGTTCCGGTTTCTCCACAGTCCATGTTTCACTACCATGCAATGCTCTGCTCCAAACGTACATTCTCAGTAATTTCTTCCTCAAATTGAGACCAATGTTTACAACTACACTCATGCTTATAAATTAAGGATAATTGCAGAATGTGGTACCACACAACGTGGCACTACACAAAACTGGCGCTAATAGCATAGGCACATAGGGAACACACACAACACATATCTGTAAGTCCACGGTATTGGTGATAAGTTGAGAAAACCGTCCCGAAACACACGTGCTACAAAACTCCACTCTCGTGCGCATGTACCCAAACATCAGTATGGACTATGATCACCATGCACACGTACACAGGCCGCACAAAGGGTTGGCATACTCTGGATCAAGTGGTCGAGCAGCTGCTGGGGTATAGCCTGCCATTCTTGCACCAGTGCCTACCGGAGCTCCTGAAGTGTCGTAGGGGTTTGAAGACGTCCAGCGATACGTCAACCGAGAGCATCCCAGATGTGCTCGATGGGGCTTCGGTCTGGAGAACAGGCAGGCCACTCCATTCGCCTGATATCTTCTGTTTCAAGGTACTCCTCCACGATGGCAGCACGGTAGGGCCGTTCGTTATCATCCATCAGGAGGAAGGTGGGGTCCACAGCACCCCTGAAAAGCCGGACGTACTGGTGCAAAATGATGTCCCAATACACCTGACCTGTTACGGTTCCTCTGCACCAACCATAATCCCACCCCACACCATCAAACCACGACCTTCATACAGGTCCCTTTCAAGGACACTAAGGGGTTGGCATCTGGTTACTGGTTCACGCCAGTTGAAAACCAGGCGAGAATTACTGTTCAGACTTTATACCTGGACTCGTCCGTGAACATAACCTGGGACCAGTGTTCCATGACCATATACTGTGTTCTTGACACCAGGCTTTAGGGGCTCTCCTGTGACCAGGGGTCCGTAGAATGCACCTTGCAGGTCTCCGGGCGAATAAACCATGTCTGTTCAGTCGTCTGTAGACTGTGTGTCTGGAGACAACTGTTCCAGTGGATCCGGTAAGGTCCCGAGCGAGGCTACCTGCAACACTGCGTGGCCGTCTGCGTGCACTGATGGTGAGATATCGGTCTTCTTTCGGTGTTGTACACTGTGGACGACTCGTACTGTAGCGCCTGGACACGTTCCCCGTCTGCCATAGTCTTGAAATCACACTTTGCGGCACACGAAGGGTGCGTGCTACGATCTGCTGTGTTTGACCAGCCTCCAGTCGCCCTAGTAGTCTACCCCTCATAACGTCATCAATATGTGTTTTTTCAGCCATTTTCAGCACACATCATTAGCACGTCTGAAAGCGTCCGCACATTTACTAGCTGCACCGTAATCTGACATGCACCAAAATACCTCTGAGTATGTGAACTGCTGCCAGCGGCACCGTGCGACGATCGGAGGTCAAATGCACCGCATGGTCGTACCCCGAGGTGATTTAAACCCCCAAACCGTCCACCAGAGCGTTGTTTCTTTTGTGTTGGCAGAAGAGCCAACACCGTGTTACGAGTGGAGGCCGAAATGCACGCGATTTAGCTCACGCAGGCTGGCGTGAGGAGGGAAGAACTATACTGACGTGAGGTCTGGAACATGACAAGGAATGAGAATTCAGCAAGCGAACGTAATTAATTTGATACTTAACTTTAATCCATTAATGATGAACGTCGCTGTTGACGGTACATGATTCACAACATTATCTGTTCAGAATACATTCTTGAAGATACTACGTATAGTAACTTAATATGGCACCTTGATAAGTCGTAGCAAATAACGTAGCTGAAGACTTTGCTAAACTGTCGTCTCTGCAAATGAGAGCGTATGTAGACAGTGAACCATCGCTAGCAAAGTCAGCTGTACAACTGGTTCGAGTGCTAGGGTGTCTCTCTAGACTAGACCTGCCGTGTGGCGGTGCTCAGTCTGCAATCACTGATAGTGGCGACACGCGGGTCCGACGTATACTAACGGACCACGGCCGATTTAAAGGCTACCACCTAGCAAGTGTGGTGTCTGGTGGTGACACCACAGTTTCACCATGTATCAGCATTATCCTTAATTTATGAGTATGAGGGTAGTAGACTTCTATTGACCAGAAATTCTCTTTTTGTCACCGCTAGTCTGCTGGTGATGTCCTCCTTCCTGTATGCATCATCCGTTATTTTGCTACCCAGATAGTAGACTTCCTTAACTTTAGCTGCTTCGTGCCCATCAGTTCTAATGTTAGGTGTGTCACTGTTCTCAGTTCTGTTACATATGTATGGAACTGTTATTTCGTGGAAGACGCCAGAGCTAGCATATTGTGTCAGCTGGTGTGGCTGATCAGCTTATTACACATCTACATCTACATTTATACTCCGCCAGCCACCCAACGGTGTGTGGCGGAGGGCACTTTACGTGCCACTGTTATTAGCTCCCTTTCCTGTTTTACTCGTGTATGGTTTGCGGGAAGAACGACTGCCGGAAAGCCTCCGTGCACGCTCGAATCTCTCCAATTTTACATTCGTGATCTTCTCGGGAGGTATAAGTAGGGGGGAGCAATATATTCGATACCTCATCCAGCAACGCACCCTCTCGAAACCTGGACACCAAGCTACACCGCGAAGCAGAGCGCCTCTCTTTCAGAGTCTGCCACTTGAGTTTGCTAAACATCACCGTAACGCTATCACGCTTACCAAATAACCCCGTGACGAAACGCGCCGTTCTTCTTTGGATCTTCTCTATCTCCTCCGTCAACCCGACCTGGTACGGATCCCACACTGATGAGCAATAATCAAGTATAGGTCGAACGAGTGTTTTGTAAGCCATCTCCATTCTTGATGGAGTACGTTTTCTAAGGACTGACCCAATGAATCTCAACCTGGCACCCGCCTTACCAACAATTAATTTTATATAATCATTCCACTTGAAATCGTTCCGCACGCATACTCCCAGATATTTTACAGAAGTAACTGCTACCAGTGTTTGTTCCGCTGTCATATAATCATACAGTAAAGGCTCTTTCTTTCCATGCATTCGCAGCACATTACATTTGTCTATGTTAAGGGGCAGTTGCCACTCCCTGCACCAAGTGTCTATCCGCTGCAGATCTTCCTGCATTTCGCTGCAATTTTCTAATGCTGCAACTTCTCTGTATACTACAGCATCATCCGCGAAACGCCGCATGGAACTTCCGACACTATCTACTAGGTCATTTATATATATTGTGAAAAGCAAAGGTCCCATAACACTCCCCTGTGGCACGCCAAGGGTTACTTTAATGTCTGTAGACGTCTCTCCATTGAGAACAACATGCTGTGTTCTGTTTGCTAAAAACTCTTCAATCCAGCCACACAGCTGGTCTGATATTCCGTAGGCTCTTACTTTGTTTATCAGGCGACAGTGCGGAACTGTATCGAACGCCTTTCGGAAGTCAAGGAAAATGGCATTTACCTGTGAGCCTGTATCTAATATTTTCTGGGTCTCACGAACAAATAAAGCGAGTTGGGTCTCACACGATCGCTGTTTCCGGAAGCCATGTTGATTCCTACAGAGTAGATTCTGGGTTTCCAGAAATGCATGATACGCGAGCAAAAAACATGCTCTAAATTTATACAACAGATCGATGCCTATAGTGCTACACCGAATCCTCAACGGTACAAAGGCTAAATGCGGCCGCTGTGGAACCCTTGTGGCCGCGGGGTTTCCGCCGTGTACCCAGCAGGACGCAGTTGGTGGCTCGTCGCACCCGAATGCGCACAGGCGAACCAGCGGGCGAGAGGCGCGGCGCGTTCAGGTGCGAGCTCTGAATTCCAATGCGGCTGGCTGGCTGCTGCTGCCGCTGCCCGTGCCTGCCTGCCTGCCTGCCTGCCTGCAAGCTGTTTTTGGTCGATAATTGCGCCCACGCCCGTCCGCCGGGGGCCGGAGGCCGGGGGCGGCACGCGCTGGGGGTGGGGTGGGTGGGTGGGGGTGGGTTGGGGGTGTATTTGAATGGTGGCCTGATTCAATTCCAGGAGGCGGCGCGGCGCATGTGCCCGCTCGCCGCTGTGTGTGCGTGTGTAGGTGTGTGCGCGCGGGCGCCACTGTGTGGGTGTCTGTGTGTGCGAACGCCGGCGACTCAATTCGATTGGAAACGTGCTCTGAATAATGGATTGCGATAAACAGAGGCGGGCCCGGCCGGCCCGGCCGCCTGGGGCAGCGGCGGCGGAGGCGGCGGCGGCGGCGGCGGCGGCGTCGCGGCGCCGGAGGCGGCTTGCGCCCGCCCCACGGCTATTTATTCTCCGGCGTCCGTTAGTTACAGCCAGCGACTGTTCCTGCTGCGATTCTTGCCACCGCAAATACTAATAACCGCTCGCTCCAACACTGTTTTCGTGTCCGCTCCCCCCCCCCCCCCCCCCCCCCACACACACACACACAAACACAAACATAAACGCACGCGCCTCGCACACACGCACATCACATGCATCACTCTCTGTTTTCCTCCGATATCTTTTTTTCTCCTGTGCAGAATACTGCATTTCTCCCAGCTAACGTGGCTTTCATCTCCAAACTTGCAGGAAAGTGGTGTTGCTACTCTTCGCTTGTCAGTTTCAATTTTAAAAGACCACGAGCGACTAGAGAGCGGCTTGAAGGGCGAAATATTTGGCGGGACGGAATATTGCGTCCGTGGAATTGTTTTTCTCCTTTTTTTTTGCAGTTTCTGCCCTTCGCTGTAAATAACATCCGTATTTCGTACTTCCATGTTCTATTTCTGATCGAGACTGGGACAACGGCTGGTCAGTATAGGAGAAGTAATGGCAACAGCTTCAGCAGTGCGTTTAAATCTGTTTATTGAAATGTGACAATTACTGCATATACTTTATGTATACATCAGTACCCCGTATTACTGTCGCAGTTTTATAATTTATCTTTCTGTAATCATGCGTTGCATCGCGATGACTTTTAAATATTTCCCCATACACCTACATCTATTTATGACTACATTTTGTGTCTTTAAAGTGGTGCTCCTATGTGTCTAACTTAGTTTACTTTATTTCATTTCAGCCCCACCAACAGGGATCCCATCCAGTACATGTAGGCTTAATTTCTTTACTCGCTTTCCCCAGTCCTATTTTGTGTGCCCTTTTACACCTCGCTTTATTTTTTCTGCATGGTACTGTGTGGATGCGAAGTGGTATCTTATATGTGTATTTTGTTATCCCTGTTGCGTTTATCATTCGAAGCCTAACAAAGAAAGTGGTTCAAATGGCTCTGAGCACTATGGGACTTAACATCTGTGGTCATCAGTCCCCTAGGACTTAGAACTACTTAAACCTAACTAACCTAAGGACAGCACGAGGCAGAGAAAATACCTAACCCCGCCGGGAATCGAACCATGGAACCCGGACGTGGGAAGCGAGAATGCTACCGCACGACCACAAGCTACGGACAAGCCTAAGAAAGCTTTTTATACAAAGATGTTTTGGCTCTCTAAGGACGAGTCTACACACGTAACGATCCTAAGAAATTACACCATTCTTCTACCACACCTCAGCATTGTTGTCTTACTGCACAATTTTCAGATTTAGTTCTTATATGTTATGTATACCCACTGTTTCAGTTGTAATTTTATATTATATCTCTTTAATCGGATGTAAGCTAAGCTGGCTTTTAGGCACTTTTACCGATTCCGCACGTTTGCGTGTTTATCATTATTATATTTCTAGCTCTAATTTGTATTAATCTTGTGAACCACCCTTACGTAAGCGGTCGGACCAGTGAATCCCCGTTTACTGTTCTTTTGCAACAGATGAAAACAAAGCCATCTATGCCAGATGCCGCATAACAGCGCTTCACTCAGAACTGCAGAAGTCTCATCTGTTACACCCCCTTTTCGCGTAAGACTAGTGTCGATCGTAAATTAAAGCTCATGGTGTTCGCATTTGCCACTTGAAGTAAAAATCTGAAACGCGATCATTTCTCTGATATATAATTATTGAGAAGCCACATTAGCCACTGTAATTTACGACAAGTTAAATAAGTAATTAAAGATAATTGAGGGTCACTGTAGACCATTTTGATAGTTTTCTCTTTTGTGAAACTTAATTTAAACCTATATTATAGACGTGATATGGTATAGGTCATCCTTCGATCCATTGTAGAAGTTGGAAACCTACTCAGGGAATATTCGTTCACATTTTTGTTGAACGCAGTTGGTTTTTACCATCCTGTATTAAAACATTTCCTTTTATCAATAGTGCAATTTATAAACGATGTTTTGCGAGTAGAATAAAATTTCCAATGGTAAACTTAACTGCTTTTTCGACGTTATTTTACCAGCTAACTAAAAATAGGAAAGCCTTCAGCCCCTTCCACTAAATTTAGTTAGTATTAAGATTCTTTTACAGGGAGTGCAGTGGAGCTGACGCTGAGATCATTTAGTATTTGGTTATATCATCGCTAGTCTCAATGAACTCTTCTGAATTCTACCTGTCATGTGTGGTCTGGCGTCTCCTTACCAGCAACAGTCCCAGGTTCAAACTAGTCAATTCCCTAAAAAACACGCTCAGAGCGTCGTTGCGCGAAAGTGGTAGGGAGACACGATATAGAACAAACAGAAACCACCATGAATGTTTAGAATTTCTAACCAGGTGACGCTACTATCTCCTGGACTAGTTAGTATCTACAGGGTGTTTCAAAAGTGATCGTCAATATTGAAGGATATAACAGGAATAAACATTCGAAACAAAAATGTCAAGTAAATGTGGGGTCTTAAACGCATACCTTAAGAGTTATGAGCAATTCTTGATCTTCGATACTGTGAAACAAATCTCTTCTGCTGCAAGCTCTTTGCTTTCCACATTTAGGGAAGTGGTAGTATGGACTAAAACAAGGGAAAAAGTCCTATAAACTTGTGCCCTAAAACGCATAACTTAAGAGCTATGGGCACTAGTTCGTCTTCGCTATTTTGAAACACAACTCTTCTAATGAACAAGTGCTCATAACGTTTAAGGTGTGCAAGTCGTAAATTTCGCCAAACGACGGTTAGAGCACGATTAAAAGCGCGGGCCTCTCGGGAGTTGGCATTCAAAAGAGTAACACCATCACTTGATGGAACATACAGTTGGGAAATTTCTCTTGTAAAACGACAAACAAAATAGACTCAAAATGCAGGTTATTTTGAGACTACATATTGTAAGTAGGCTGTTTAGGTTTTTGTATTGGTAACGCCACGTAGCGCTCTGTATGAAAATCACTGACTGTGCTGTGTGCAGTCTGTGGCTGGTTTGCATTGTTGTCTGCCATTGTAGTGTTGGGCAGCTGGATGTTAACAGCGCGTAGCGTTGCGCAGTTGGAGGTGAGCCGCCAGGAGTGATGGATGTGGGGAGAGAGATGGCGGAGTTTTGTAATTTGTAAGACTGGATCTTATGAACTACCATATATACTTTGACTATTAAGGTAAATACACTGTTTGTTCTCTATTAAAATCTTTCATTTGCTAACTATGCCTATCAGTAGTTAGTGCCTTCCGTAGTTTGAATCTTTTCGTTAGCTGGCAGTAGTGGCGCTCGCTGTATTGCAATAGTTCGAGTAACGAAGATTTTTGGTGAAGTAAGTGATTTGTGAAAGGTATAGGTTAAGGTTAGTCAGGGCCATTCTTTTGTAGGGATTACTGAAAGTCAGATTGCGTTGCGCTAAAAAATATTGTGTGTCAGTTTAAGCACAGTCTTGTATAATTTTTCTAAGGGGACGTTTCAATATATCAGTGCTATAGAGGCAAAGTATTGCTGTGCACAATACTGAACTTCTTTTACGAAGGACAAGAAAATAACACGTGTTGTGTTTTGTGGAGTATTACTTTCGTCTACGTCAATTTAAACCAGCCACTTCTAAACCAATTTGAACAAATCACTCATATCGTCAACATAAATTTCCCAGACTGATTTTCTTCTTCTGCACCTGAAATTTTTGTTTTAGTGTAAAATAAGTACTGCGACAACTGCTGCGAAAAAAAATTTATTTAGTCGGTAAGAGAATTGCTCTTGGATGTTCAGATTCCGGATTCGACCCGCAGTCTACCACAAAGTATTAATCTGGCAGGAAGTTTCACTATTACTTTTGTTTCATCTCCTCCCCTGACGATTCGCACGAAACGGAGCATTATGTAGTCTGCTGTACATTCTTATTTACTGAACTCACCTTGGATATGAGCTACTCTCATTGCGTTACCTTTTACGTTCTAATCAAGAAGCCATTTCATTCAGTCCTTTTACAATCCTAATATACGGCGCAAAATGTTAAAGATCGTGTTTTACCACGAGCTGGCACTTTTTTTTATACGTATATTACCAGTTCACACAAGTTCTGAGATCTTTTCTAGAGGAAAAGGAAACGTTCCAGCATGTGATAGTATCTACCTTCAAAGATGGATGAGGTAATAGTCACGGAAGTTCAGCATTCTCTTATTTATTATTCTCTGTTGTGAGTAGCATATTTACACTATCGCCGATAAAACTTACAACATACACTCCTGGAAATGGAAAAAAGAACACATTGACACCGGTGTGTCAGACCCACCATACTTGCTCCGGACACTGCGAGAGGGCTGTACAAGCAATGATCACACGCACGGCACAGCGGACACACCAGGAACCGCGGTGTTGGCCGTCGAATGGCGCTAGCTGCGCAGCATTTGTGCACCGCCGCCGTCAGTGTCAGCCAGTTTGCCGTGGCATACGGAGCTCCATCGCAGTCTTTAACACTGGTAGCATGCCGCGACAGCGTGGACGTGAACCGTATGTGCAGTTGACGGACTTTGAGCGGGGGCGTATAGTGGGCATGCGGGAGGCCGGGTGGACGTACCGCCGAATTGCTCAACACGTGGTGCGTGAGGTCTCCACAGTACATCGATGTTGTCGCCAGTGGTCGGCGGAAGGTGCACGTGCCCGTCGACCTGGGACCGGACCGCAGCGACGCACTGATGCACGCCAAGACCGTAGGATCCTACGCAGTGCCGTAGGGGACCGCACCGCCACTTCCCAGCAAATTAGGGACACTGTTGCTCCTGGGGTATCGGCGAGGACCATTCGCAACCGTCTCCATGTAGCTGGGCTACGGTCCCGCACACCGTTAGGCCGTCTTCCGCTCACGCCCCAACATCGTGCAGCCCGCCTCCAGTGGTGTCGCGACAGGCGTGAATGGAGGGACGAATGGAGACGTGTCGTCTTCAGCGATGAGAGTCGCTTCTGCCTTGGTGCCAATGACGGTCGTATGCGTGTTTGGCGCCGTGCAGGTGTGCGCCACAATCAGGACTGCATACGACCGAGGCACACAGGGCCAACACCCGGCATCATGGTGTGGGGAGCGATCTCCTACACTGGCCGTACACCTCTGGTGATCGTCGAGGGGACACTGAATAGTGCACGGTACCTCCAAACCGTCATCGAACCCATCGTTCTACCATTCCTAGACCGGCAAGGGAACTTGCTGTTCCAACAGGACAATGCACGTCCGCATGTTTCCCGTGCCACCCAACGTGCTCTAGAAGGTGTAAGTCAACTACCCTGGCCAGCAAGATCTCCGGATCTGTTCCCCATTGAGCATGTTTGGGACTGGATGAAGCGTCGTCTCACGCAGTCTGCACTTCCAGCACGAACGCTGGTCCAACTGACGCGCCAGGTGGAAATGGCATGGCAAGCCGTTCCACAGGACTACATCCAGCATCTCTACGATCGTCTCCATGGGAGAATAGCAGCCTGCATTGCTGCGAAAGGTGGATATACACTGTACTAGTGCCGACATTGTGCATGCTCTGTTGCCTGTGTCTATGTGCCTGTGGTTCTGTCAGTGTGATCATGTGATGTATCTGACCCCAGGAATGTGTCAATAAAGTTTTCCCTTCCTGGGACAATGAATTCATGGTGTTCTTATTTCAATTTCCAGGAGTGTATTAAGGAATCATAAGTCTACCTATGATCTGCAGTGGCAGCAGGGCTAGGCAAAAAATGCATGACAGATTTACATGTCCAGTAGACAATACAAAGCCTTTCCGTGTCATATATCAGTCTCATCCTATATGGCTTCCATCACATGCCTATTTTCATATTTACTGACTGACCAAACATGATTAATGAGGTGAATCTCGGACGCAGGGTTAGACTACGGAAGACGTGACACTCTCAGTGCAGTTTGTCTGTGCCAAAAGAGAACACGCAACCCGTTACATCACATATGCGCCCAGTATCATCTGGAGATGGAAAGTCTTCGAGATGGCTCTCAACTCTGTTCTCAAGACTGGTTCGGCGTCCGGATATTCTGAGCAAAGGAATAAACTTCCTGCGTTGGTCTTCAAAATGTGCAGTCTTACACTCCGAATGGGCTGCTCTGTCACGATCCAGAAATCACTAACTCGACGGACAACCATTTTTACTCGTACAGAGCTCTAACTGCGTACTACGATGTTCCTCGGTGTCGACGAGCATCTCTTTCGCTGCCAGTCAGCTATGAGCATTCTCCTAAACATGACGTTAACAGCGATTGGCCCATGAGCTACGTAACGTGGTATGTGTACTGGCGAAGCTTTGGAACAACGAGTGGTTCGTAGGCACAACCAAAATCTATAACATTCATACTTCCTATTCACACGTTTGTTATCGCCTTCGAATATAGCAGGAGCCCTCGAATACGAGGTATTTTTTTCTTTTGGTTGGTGCCTAAATTCGTAGCGTTTTTTGTTTTGCATGTAAGTACTACGGTGGCTCTGGGTTTATTTAAAGACTGTCAGTTTTTATTTGTAACTCACTGTTGTTATTTGAGTTTGCATATTGTCATTCCGCTATTTGGAGATAGTGAGTGGCACTGTGGACGCTAGCAAGTGGAGTGTCGAGTGGAGAAGTCGTAACATTTTCGACGTATTCTTCTGTTTGAGTTAAGTAGAAGGGTGGCAGCAGTGGAGACAGCCAGAAACATTTAGCCGTTTGTAGTGGTGATGTCACTGGACAGAGCACGGCAAGAAAATTGTTATCTCGTTTTAAGGAGGGTCGTTTTGACATTAGTGACCCTCTACAACCAGGAAGTCCATCCGGATTTGATGAAGGTTGTTTACACTCAGGTGTACACGAGAACTGGCAAGTCAGAAGAACTGTGATCATTCCATCATCGTGCATATTTGCATGCAACGGAGAAGATTTATAAATCGGATGTATGGGTACCGCACGCTTTAAGCCAAAATCACATAAGTCAGCGAGTACCTTTATGTGAAGCTGTGCTTGCTCTTCGTCAATTGGCTTGTGAACAGCACCGACCGCTGCTATCCTGTATCGTTACCTGTGACGAGAAACGGTATCTTTATGCCAACATAAAGATACGAAAGGTATGGTTGAGCCCAAACAAAGCAGCAACTCCCCGCGCACAGACCTGCGGGCATTCACAAAAGATATAGTGGAACACTGATGTTATGGTTTGAATTGCTTCCCGAGGTGTAGCAATCACTGCTGACATTTATTGTCAAAAACTGAGACGTCTTGCATACGCAATCCGAGAACAATGACCAGCGTGAAGTGGTGCTATTCCGCAACGGTCGCCCGCATTCTGCTAGACTGGCAAAAAACGCCATACAAGAATCGGTTGGGGATGTCATTCCGCATCCAACTTATTCACTTTATCTCGCGCGCGCCCTCAGATTTTCCCCTTTTCCGCTCTCTGTCAAACAGCCTTCAAGAATCTTTCTTTACGGATGAAAATGCGCTCCGAACATGACCCTACTAGTGACATCTAGTCACGGAATCTAATAAAATTTACCCCAGCGTTGGCAGGATGTTGTAAACAGTGAAGGAAAGTATACTGTTGATGACTAAATTTCTCATATGTCTACCTGTTGCGACTATTAATCTTACAGAAAAACGCTACGAAGTTATTCATCAACCCAATATTTCCATACTATCACCATAATTTCGGCTATCGTTATATCTACAATTACGTACACATTCCTCAATCGTTCCCCCACAGCCGAAACGTCCTCGTACTATCCCTTGCTCTTATTCCAACCTTAACATTACCAACAAGCTTCATAGTAAATCGAAGACCTTCAGAATCGCCCTACGTGATCCCTTCCCCACATTTAACTAGGACTAAACAGAAGCATCATCACTACAACTAGCTGCCTCCAGTAAAATCCTTTCCCGTCACCTCCTCCCACCCACAACTCAGTGAACAACTCCACTCGCCGCGTATAAGAAACAAAGGCACTGACTTACTTACCCTCCCCCACCCCAAGAAAGCATCAGTATGAATAAGACGACACTCCTTACACAGCTCCCACACCTGTGACAGTTCGGATTCATTCCTCAGAGCAGCACACATGCATTGTTCACTCGTTTTGTTGTCTTTGTGGCCTTCAGTCCGAAGGGTACCCTCCGCCACACACCGTCAGGTGGCTTGCGGAGTATGGATGTAGATGTAGATCCAACTCCCTACGTTTCACTGTCACGTGCAACCAACTTTCTCTCTGAATAGCTACTGCAACCAACGTTTATTTACATCTGATTACTGCGTTCATCTCTTGGTCTCTATCTACAATTCTTACCCCCAACGATACTTAATACAGAATACCTTGATGTGTCAGAATTTGTCCTGTCAACAGTCAAGCTGGATGACAAACTTTCTTTCCTCAGAAAGTCAGTTCAGTTCCGCCTCATTAGCTACGCGCTCTATCCATCTAACCTTCAGCATTTACCCGCACCACCCCATTTCAAAAGCTTCCATTCTCTTCTGTTTGGACTGCTTATCGTTCACTTTTCACTTCCCTACATGGCTACACTCCATACAAATACTTTCAGAAAAGGCTTCCTCACACTTAAATCTATGCTCGATGTCAAAAAATTCCTCCTTCTAAGGAATTATATCCTTGCAATAACCAGACTACAGTTTTCATCGTCTCTACTTCGATCATTATCAGTTATTTCGCTACCCTAATAGCGAAACTCGTCAACAATTTTTTGTGTCTCATTTCCTAATCTAATTCCTCTGCATCAGCTCTTTTACTTCCATTACCCTTCTTTTTATTTTGCTAGTGTTCCTCTTATATCCTCCTTTCAAGACAATGTCCATTCCGTTCAACTGTACTTTCAAGTCCTTTGCCGTCCCTGACCAAGTTACAATGTGATGGGTAAACTTCAAAGTTTCTATTTTTTCTCCCTTAACTTTAATTCCTTTTACACACTTTTCTTTGGTTTCCTTTACTGATTACTCATTGTACAGATTGAATAACACCGGGAACAGCTACAATCCTGTCTCACTCCTTCCTCAACTACTACTTTCCTTTCATGGTCTTCGAAAAATGGTTCGAATGGCTCTAGGCACTATGGGACTTAACTTCTGAGGTCATCAGTCCCCTAGAACTTAGAACTACTTAAACCTAACTAACCCAAGGACATCACACACATCCATGCCCGAGGCAGGATTCGAACCTGCGACCGTAGTGGTCGCACGGCCCCAAGCTGTAGCACCTAGAACCGCTCGGCCACTCCGGCCGGCTTCATGGTCTTCGACTCATAACTACCAGCTAGTTTCTGTAGAAGCTGTAAAGAATCTTTCGCTTCCTGTACTTCAGCCGTGCAACCTTCAGAATTTCAAACAGAGTATTTCAGTCAACACTGTCCAAAGCTTCATCTAAGTCTAAAATGGTGTCAAAATAGATCTGCGTTTCCTTAATATATTTTCTAAGATAAGTTTCAGAGCCAGTACAGACTCCTGTTTTCCTACCTTTCTCTGGAACCCAAACTAATCTTTCTCGAGGTGGGCTTCTGCCAGTCATTCCATTGTTCTGGAAATAATTCCTGTCAGTATTTTGAGACTATGACTTTTAAGCTGTTGCTAAGGTAACTGTCACACTTGTCAGCACTTTGGAACTGGAATTATCACATTCTTCGTGAAGGCTGAGTGTATTACGCCCATTGTATACATGTATCTTGCACACCACGTGGAATAGTTTTGTGGTGACTGGCTCTTCCGAAGCTCTTCTGAGGAAATATCGTCTACTCCAGGGAACCTATTAGACATAGGCCTTTCAGTGGTTTATAAAATTCTTCTCGCAATATCGTATCTCCTATCTCATCTCCATCTGCTTCCTCTCGCGTTTCTGGAGTATTGGTTTCAAGTTTATTTCCTTGTATAGCTTCTCTATATATTCCTTCCATCTTCCAGCTTTCCGTTCTTTGCTTGGTGCCGGTTTTGCATTTAACCTGTTGATATTCATACAGTTGCTTCTCTTATCTCTAAATTCTCGTTAATTTTCCGATCGGTGATATACATGGTTCTACAACCTCGCATTTGTCTTCTAACGATTCCTGCTTAGCTGTTTTCCACTTTTGCCAATCTAATATTTTAGACGCTTGTATTCCCTTTCACATCTTTCATTTGCTGGATTTTTGTTTTTTTCCTTTCATCAATTAAGTTCTATATCTCCTGTGTTTCCTAACTATTCTTTTGGCACAATTTCTTTTTTTTTTCACTAGATCGTTTCTCAAAGTTACACATTCGTCTTGGACTATATTCCTTTCCCATTTTTCGGTCAATCTTTGAAACTCACAACAACCTCTGGTTCATTCAGTTTATCCTATCCAGGTGCCAGCCACCTCCTTAATTCCCCACTTCTCTTTGCAGTTTATTAAATTTTAATCTTTGCGCCTCGATACTTCAGTGGTTGCCGGCACGGTAGCTCAGCGTGCTCGGTTAGGGGGGTAGCCACACTCTGAATAAAAAAAAACTGAGGGAACGGATCAACAAAGAACTTGAACGGGCGTCATCGGAACAAATTCAACAATCAATGTGGAACAAAATGAGATTTAAAAAAAATAAAAATACAAAATAAAAGTGGTCAGCGCGGCGGCTTGTCATGCCAAGGAGCCCGGGTTCGATTCCCGGGTGGGTCGGAGATGTTTCTCCCTCAGAGACTGGATGTTTATTTTCCTCATTATTATTTCATTATCAGTAGTGAAAGGCAACGGGAAACCACCACTGGAATCACTTCCCAAGGCGCTCATGCGGTGGACCTCTCTGACGAGGCTCCCCCATGACAAGACCTGCTGTAAGGCAGAACACAAAGTTTTAATATACTGTTCATAACCAGTAAATAACAGACAGAATCCATATCTTCCCGTGGAAATATCTTACAATTTAAAATCCGGTTCCGAAATCTATGTGTTACCCTTAGACAATCATTCGGAAACCTTCCACTGTCTCCAGGTCTTTCCCACCCGTACAACCTTCTTTGGTGAGTTCAAGCTAATTGTTAACGATGATTAAGTCATGCTCTGTGCGCAATTCTACGAAACGGGTGCCTCTTTTTTACCTTTCCTGCAGTCCTCCTTCTTTTACTGTTTTCCCTTCTCTTCTCTTTCATACTGTCGGATTCCAGGGGCCAACCTTAGTTAAACTTTGGTCTCCCTTAACTATCTGAATAATTTCTTTTCTCTCATCATCCGTCCTTTCAACTTCTTCATCTGTGGAGCTAGATGGCATATAAACTTGTACTACTGTGGTAGGTCTTTGCGTCGTTTCTGTCTCGCCTACGATAACTTATTCATTCATTGTTCATTGAAACTTACCCAAATTATTATTTTCTAAAAAAATGGCTCTGAGCACTGTGGGACTTAACATCTATGGTCATCAGTCCCCTAGAACTTACAACTACTTAAACCTAACTAACCTAGGGACATCATACAATACCCAGCCATCACGAGGCAGAGAAAATCCCTGACCCCTCCGGGAATCGAACACGGGAACCCGGGCGTGGGAAGCGAGAACGCTACCGCACGACCACGAGATGCGGGCTCCTATTTTCTTATTCGTTATTAGACTTCTTCCATTATTACCCCTACTTCATTTTGTATTTATAAGAAGCGATCAAAAAGTCTACGTTCGAAGGCCGTACTGTCCAGAATCGGTATACCCTTCAGGCAAAATCCCAGTGATCATTGAAGCAATAAGAACAGCTGCGCACCAGGTTGAAGATAGGCGCTTGGTAAAATAGCACGTCGTACTGCGTGAAGAAGTCCGTAATTGCCTGCTGCACATCTTCGTCTGACAGGAATCGTTGACCCTTCAGTACCTTTTTTAAGGGACCGAAGGCGGGATAATCGCTTGGCGAGAGATCTGTAGGGCGGATGCTCGAGTGTCCTTCAATAGTGTTGGCGTAACTTCTGCGACACTGGGACGTATGTTATCACGAAGCACCAGTACCCCTTGGTGCACCATCTCATAGAGGAAACTTTTGACATACATACAGCCTCATGCACATTCTTCATTTCCGATGTTATTAATAACGTCGTTGTCGTTCACCTTCCCGCGTTTACCGCACGGACGTCGGAAACACACGAATGCTCCACTAATTCTTTGCGTACATATCGGTGCTTATATTCCCGCATCGGAGTCGAGCTACGTTGCATAAACACTGTAGCAAAGGCCGAAAAAAAATTCTTGATCACTTCTTATATATCCCTATACGCTCCTGACTAAAAGTCCTGCTGATATTGCTATCCAACTTCATTAATTCCCATTATAGCTCCAGACTATCCATCTTCCTTTTTAAATTCTCTAGTCTACCTACCCGAACAAAGAATGTAACATTACATCCTCCGCGTTGTAGAATGACAGCTTCGTTTTTCTAGCTGACGACATCCTCCTGAATAGTCACCGACCAGAGAACCCAATGGGGGATTTTTCTATCTCCGGAATATTTTACCGAAGAGGATGCCATCATTATTTTTAACCATGCGGTGAAGCTGCATGCCCCCTAGACAAATAACGGCTATTGTTTTGCCCTTGCTTTCACGCGTTCGCAGCATCATCACAGCAAGTCACGCTGGCCAATGTTGCAAAAAGAGATCGGTTAATCATCCAGATCGTTGTCCCTGCAACTGCTGAAAAGGCTGCTCCCCTTCTTCAACAACCACACGTTTGTATGACCACTCAACAGATATCCCTCCCTTGTCGTCGCACGTATAGTACGGCTACCTGTATCGTTGAACTTCGTAAGCCACACCATCTCGGCCGAGTCCATGGTTCATGTGGTTGCTCCAGCTGACCTAGTCCTTAAGTCAAAAGCCTCATCCTTGGATATAAGAAGTACATCCCCGACTTGAATATCATCCAAATTATTCAGCATAATGTTTCATTGCGCATTAAGTCCTCAAGCCCGAGTTCAATGCCCAACTACCATATAATTTTTTTTAATTACGTCTGATGCAATGCATGTCTCACACCCGTAAACCTCTCCCCTCCAGTCCAGTACAAACTCAACCTCGTCTTCACCCTGCTGTGAAAATACGCTCCATGACAAGGCAACAAATCACAATGAAGGAATTATGCAAACGGGTCACAAATGGATATTCATACAGGTATCGAAGGAAAATGCAAAATTATTATAAACTTTGTTAGCCAATGGATGCTGCAGCGCAATTTCATCGCGCAGCTGGCAAGGATGTTAGATAGGGGACATGTCAATACCAGGTCATTAAATATCTGCTAATTTCTTTGCTTGCACCCATTTTGACGGTAACTACGCCTTGCGTACAGGAACGTGAACAATTTACGTAGATGTCAGTATTTGAGAGAGGACGTGCAGTTGGGCTCAGAGAAGCCGGTTGGAGTAATGGGCGAATCGCTCGACATTTGAACAGGAGCGATGCCACCATTCGAGTTTGTTAGCAGGGATATGTGAACCATGGCGAAAAATAGCGTCCAGAAGGATGTGGTGGACATAGTGAGACGACAGAATGTGAGCACCGCGCACAATTGAGGTGATCAGAGTCCCAGATTCATTGGGGCATTATAGGCACGAGCCTCCATCCATCCCGGGATTTCTTTTTAGCTTTTTTAAGAATAATTTTAAACTTGTGTCTCAAATCCTCAATGCTCTTCAGACACTGACTAAAATAGGAAGCGTTACGTCATGAGCACCGGGCCAACATTTTCTCAATTTTTATGAAGATGTTCATGACACAACGGTTGTGAAAATTTGATTCAATTCACTACTGATGGCCACCGCCAACATCAGTATAAAGTGTGACTCCTTGAGTTCATGTATTGTTAATATTATATATTAATACCTTCAGCTGCTAACGGGCGTTGATATATATCAACGAGGACAGGTGAAAACGTGTGCCCCGAATGGGACTCGAAACCGCGATCTCCCGCTTACATGGCAGACGCTCTACCCATATGAGCCACCGAGGGCACAGATGATAGCGCGACTGCAGGGACTATCCCCTGCACGCCCCCCACGAGACCCACATTATCACCTTGTATGTCCACACACTACATTCGTAGTGACCCACCCCAAC
Source organism: Schistocerca gregaria (assembly GCF_023897955.1). NCBI lineage: Eukaryota > Metazoa > Arthropoda > Insecta > Orthoptera > Acrididae > Schistocerca > Schistocerca gregaria. The sequence continues at coordinate 934,175,308 of NC_064921.1, forward strand.
GCACTCATTACTCGTGGAAGACATTCTTACCAATTCCCGTAAGAGTTCGCGTAATATGTGTGCATCCGCACAGAAAAAGAAGTTCATGGCCGGTATTGCCAGCAATATATACTTATATGGATATGGTGTCTGTGTTTTCGGATATGTATTTAAGTATACAGAGTGAGCCATTGATCGTGACGGGCCAAATATCTCACGAAACAAGAGTCAAACGAAAAAACTACAAAGAACGAAACTTGTCTATCTTGAAGGGGAAAACCAGATGGCGCTATGGTTGGCCCGCCAGATGGCGATGCCATAGGTCAAACGGATATCAACTGCGTTTTTTAAAATAGGAACCCCCATTTTTGTGACGTATTCGTGTAGTACTTAAAGAAATATGAATGTCTTAGTTGGACGACTTTTCCCGCTTTGTGATAGATGGCGCCGTAATAGTCACAAACATATGGCTCACAATTTTAGACCAACAGTTGGTAACAGGTAGGTTTCTCAAATTAAAATACAGAACGTAGTTACGTTTGAACATTTTATTTCGGTTGTTCCAATATCATAGATGTATGTACCTTTGTGAACTTATCACTTCTGAGAACGCATGCTGTTATAGCGTGATTACTTGTAAATGCCACATTAATGGAATAAATGCTCAAAATGATGTCCGTCAACCTCAATGCATTTGGCAATACATGCAACGACATTCCTCTCAACAGCGGGTAGTTCGCCTTCCGTAATGTTCGCACATGCATTGACAATGCACTGACGCATGTTGTCAGGCGTTGTCGGTGGATCACGATAGCAAATATCCTCAAATATCCTTCAACTTTTCTCACAGAAAGAAATCCGGGGACGTCAGATCCGGTGAACGTGCGGGCCATGGTGAGGTGCTTCGACGACCAATCCACCTGTCATGAAATATGCTATTCAGTACCGCTTCAACCGCACGCGAGCTATGTGCCGGACATCCATCATGTTGAAAGTACATCGCCATTGTGTCATGCAGTGAAACATCTTGTAGTAACATCGGTAGAACATTACGTAGGAAATCAGCATACATTGCACGATTTAGATTGCCATCGATAAAATGGGGGTCAATTATACTTCCTCCCATAATGCCGCACGATACAGTAATCCGCCAAGGTCGCTGATGTTTCACGTGTCGCAGCCATAGTGCATATTATGCCGGTTTACGTTATCTCTGTTGGTGAATGACGCTTCGTCGCTGAATAGAACGCATACAAAAAATCTGTCATCGTCCCGTAACTTCTCTTGTGCCCTGTGACAGAACTGTACACGACGTTCAAAGTCGTCGCCATGCAATTCCTTGTGCATAGAAATATGGTACGGGTGCAATCGATGTTGTAGCATTCTCAACACCGACGTTTGTGAGATTCGCGATTCTCGCGCTATTTGTCTGCTACCGATGTATGAATTATCCACGACAGCAGCTAAAACACCTACTTGGGCATCATCATTTGTTGCAGGTCGTGGTTGACGTTTCACATGTGGCTGAACTCTTCCTGTTTTCTTAAACAACGTAACTATCCGGCGAACGGTCCGGACACTTCGATGATGTCGTCCAGGATACCGAGCAGCATACACAGCACACGCCAGTTGGACATTTTGATCATAGTAGCCATACATCAACACTATATCGACCTTTTCCGCAATTGGTAAACGGTCCATTTTAACACGGGTAATGTATCACGAAGCAAATACCGTCCACACTGGCGGAATGTTACGTGATACCACGTACTTTTACGTTTGTGACTATTACAGCGCCATCTATTACAAAGCGAAAAAAATTGTCCAACTAAAACATTCATATTTCTTTACGTACTACACGAATATGTAATAAAAAATGAGGGTTCCTATTTAAAATTTGGTCGATGGATGAATGTGTGACGCTGCAGCGCAATTTCACCGGGCAGCTGGCAAGAATGGTAAGCAGGGGACATGTCGATACCAGGGCATTAAATCTTTACGAATTTCATTGCTTGTACCCTGTTGAACGGTAACTTTGCCCCGCGTACAGGAACGTGAACATGATACGCCAATTTAGGAAAATCATGGAAGACTTAAGTAAGGATGGCTGGACTTGGGTTTGAACCGTTGTCTTCCCGAATGTGAGTCCAGTGGGCTAACCATTGCTCTACCCTGCTCGGTGGGAATGACTCTATCGCACATGCCACCTAGGGGGGACGTCGGGGATTAGCAGTCTCAAGCAGAGATAAAACCTGAAGAAATACTGCGTCCAGTGCTGTATTAAACATTTCCTTGCAGAGGTTATTAAGTATAACAAGTCTGTTCTTCTCAAACATTTACATTCACTTATCACAACCAGGTTATGTCCTGATGAGTATGCGGAATTTGAGGATGGCTACTCTATATAAACAGAAAGGGAACAGAAGTGACGCTAACAATTACCGAGGCATTTCATTACTAAGTGTAGCCGGGAAAGCAAGCAAGAGTCATCCTAATGCGATTACAAATCTTAGCTTCCAGAATCTAACCAGAATCTCAGTGTGGCTTCAGGCCTGGCCGATCAACAGTAGATATGATCTTCTCCTTAAGACAGCTACAAGAGAAATGTCGTGAGTAGCAGAGGCCACTTTATATGGCTTTCATTCACCTTGTTAAAGCGTTTGATTTAGTGAGTAGAAATGGGCTTTTCAAACTGTTGCAGAAGATTGGATGCCCACCTAAACTACTACAACTAATTGTCTCTTTCCATGGGAAAACACAAGCAACAATCTACTTCAACGGTAAAACATCAGAAGCATTCCCTGTTAATAGCAGTGTGAAACAGGGGTGTGTGAGAGCTCCTATATTATTTGGGATTTTCTTTTCCCTTGTGCTCAGATTTGGCTTTGAAGACTATGAAGAGGGAGTGTATCTACATACGAGGTCTGATGGAAATCTTTTTAACATTGCTCGCCTCAAGGCCAAGACCAAAGTAAATACAGTTGTTATCCGAGAGTTGTTATATGCGGACGATGCATCTCTCGTAGCGAACACAGAAGATGAGCTGCAGTATGTAATCAACAAATTATCACATGCCTGTGAAAAATTTGGCCTACTCGTCAGGCTTCAAAAGACTAAGATCATGGCGCAGAGCACTACCACCTTCCATCCATCAGCATTGATGGCAATCCTCTCCAGGTAGTTGATGACTTTACCTACCTGGGATCCACAATATGTAGCAACTTGTCCATGGACACTGAAATTACTAACAGAATCAGAAAGGCATCATCTGTCATTGCTAGATTGAAAAACAGAATATGGAACAATGGACTGCTTACCACAAAAACTAAATTAAAAGTCTTCAACGCTTGTGTTATAAGCACCCTTCTCTATAGCTGTGAGACATGGAAAACTCTTTCTAAGCATGAATCTCGACTCAACGGCTTCCATCTCCGCTGTCTCCTTCAGATCTCTTGGAGAGACAGAGTACCCAACACCGAAGTCTTTCATCGTGCAAACACAACCAGCATCTTTGCACTCCTGAGTCATCGACGTCTAAGATGGCTGGGACATGTCAGGCGCATGGATCCTGAACGGATACCGAAACAGCTGCTGTACGGAGAACTTCAGGAGGACGACCGCATCTTCGTTTCAAGGATGTCTGCAAGAGAGACCTGACCAAGACCAGAATCAATCCAAGTCGCTGGGAGAGCATTGCAGATGACCGTGTCAAGTGGCGAGTAACTGTGCGCAACGGCGTCAAGCTCTCAGAGGACGAACGCACACAGGAACAAATCAGGAAGAGGACAAGGCGAAGAGACAGAGCGGCTTCTGTTCGAAGTCCCTCAAATTTCACATGTCCAAACTGCAGTAGGGACTGCCGCTCTCCAGTGGGACTTTTTAGCCACAGCAGACTCTGAAGCAAGCATGTTACACTATCATCCCTCAAGGATGGACGGATGCGAATTAAGTTATTCACTAGATTCAGAATTAAATGTTTCTTTTGTATAAGTTATTTATAAAGACTCTACACTGTGAGAGCAACAACTCGGAGAGTAAAGGCTAGCAGCACCGTGACGTCATAAAATTTGCCGTCGCAAGCGTGCGGTGATCGGTTAGTCCCACGCTGGCCAGTGTCTGTTAGCCGGTTCGATCACCGCCCACGAAAGGAGGCGCAGCCGCTGAGCTCGCGATGTAAAACTGGAGAGGTGGCTATTAGCGAGCAATTACGAGAGCGGGGAGCGGCGTGTCCTCCGGTGTCGAGCAGCAGCCGGTAATTGGTGCGGGGCAGCGCGACCACGGGACACGCCTCGGCGTGTATTTATTGCGACAACACGGCCGCCGCTGCCGGGTCGGCGCCGCCCACGGCGACAACGCCAGCAGCTGGAGCCGGCGCCGCCCGCGACTATTTTAAAGAGGGGGGCGCCGGGGACGTGCGGCAGTCACGTGACATTAATCTCGCGCCACCCTCCGTCACCGCGCTGCGGCCAACCCCTATCCTCTTGGGCGATTTTTTCCTCTGCGCCCCTGCGCTCTCGCGCCGAAGCAATCGGCCGTTATAGGGGGGAGGGGGAGGGGGGGCAGCACGCAGGGGGACGACGGGTCCCCCAGACCCCGCTGTCTCCGCCGTCCCTCGCGTTGCATATATTCTCCAATCTCGATAGAGTGAAATCATCGCATCGCCACTCCTAAACGGACACGGACGTACGCACTCGCACACAGAGTGCACGGACGATAGAGGCGGAGGGAGAGACAGAGCCGGGGCCGCGTGCACTCGTGCGTGGGCTGTGCGTGAAAATCAGCGTGGCCCAATAACGCGTGCGACCACGGCGGCGGCCGCTGATTAAAAACTCCCCGGCTCCGCGCCGACGTCACCAGCAGGCGACGGGGGCGCCGCCCTGCCGGCAATAACGGCCAATTACTGCAGCTTCCCGCCGCCTCTGCTGTCCGTACACGTCGTCTCAAGACCAGAGGCGTTACGCTGTGTGCAAACACCAACTTTCTCTACCCTCTGCATCTGCGAGGGGCGTGCAATACGTAACGCAGCATGTTTTTTTCTCGGGCTGTTTCTGTCGAAAAAATGTGGGATTTGTTGTGGGACATCGTGGAATATTCCCTTTCAGCCCCTACAGTTTCATGAAGTTGCGAAACGTGGCAGCTCTACAGGGTGTTACAAAGAGGTACGGCCAAACTTTCAGGAAACATTCCTCACACACAAATAAAGAAAAGATGTTATGTGGACATGTGTCCGGAAAGGCTTAATTTCCATTTTAGTTTCGTCAGTATGTACTGTACTTCCTCGATTCACCGCCAGTTGGCCCAATTGAAGGAAGGTAATTTTGACTTCGGTGCTTGTGTTGACATGTGACTCATTGCTCTACAGTACTAGCATCAAGCACATCAGTACGTGGCATTAACAGGTTAGTGTTCATCACGAACGTGGTTTTCCAGTCAGTGCAATGTTTACAAATGCGGAGTTGGCAGATGCCCATTTGATGTATGGATTAGCATGGGCCAATAGCCGTGGCGCGGTACGTTTGTATCGAGACAGATTTCCAGAACGAAGGTGTCCCGACAGGAAGACGTTCGAAGCAATTGATCGGCGTCTTAGGGAGCACGGGACATTCCAGCCTATAACTCGCGACTGGTGCAGTTGACAATAACCCTAATGTCGGCGTCAGAGAAGTTGCTGCTGAACAAGGTAACGTTGACCACGTCACTGTCTGGAGAGTACTACGGGAGAACCGGTTGTTTCCGTACCATGTACAACGTGTGCAGGCACTATCAGCAGCTCATTGGCCTCCACGGGTACACTTCTGCGAATGGTTCATCCAACAATGTGTCAATCCTCAGTTCAGTGCAAATGTTCTCATTACGGGTGAGGCTTCATTCCAAGGTGATCAGATTATAAATTTACACAATCAACATGTGTGGGCTGCCGAGAATCCGTACGCAATTGTGCAATCACGTCATCAACATAGATTTTCTGTGAACGTTGGGGAGGCATTGTTGGTGATGTCTTGATTGGGCCCCATGTTGTTCCACCTATGCTCAGTGTAGCACATTATCATGATTTCATACGGGATACTCTGCCTGTGCTGCTAGAACATGCGCCTTTAAAAGTACGACACAACATGTGGTTCATGCACGATGGAGCTTCTGCACATTTCAGTCGAAGTGTTCGTACGCTTCTCAACAACAGATTCGGTGACCGATGGATTGGTAGAGGCGGACGAATTCCATGGCCTCCACGCTTTCCTGACCTCAACCCCCTTGACTTTCATTTATGGGGGCATTTGAAAGCTCTTGTCTACGCAACCCCGGTGCCAAATGTAGAGACTCTTCCGTGCTCGTATTGTGGACGGCTGTGATACAATACGCCATTCTCCAGGGCTGCATCAGCGCATCAGGGATTCCATGCGACGGAGGATGGATGCATGTATCCTCGCTAACGGAGGACATTTTGAACATTTCCTGTAACAAAGTGTTTGAAGTCACACTCGTACGTTCTGTTGCTGTGTGTTTCCATTCCATGATTAATGTGACTTGAAGAGAAGTAATAAAATGAGCTCTAACATGGAAAGTAAGCGTTTCTGGACACATGTCCACATAACATATTTTCTTTCTTTGTGTGTGAGGAATGTTTCCTGAAAATTTGGCCGTATCTTTTTGTAACACCCTGTATATCTCGCCTTCAGAATCGTCTCTCTAACGGTGGTGCGTTCCAAGCTGAATGCAGTCATCGAGTTCCTCTTAGCGGAAAACCAGAGCATCACATATATCCATAGCAATTTGCAGAATGTGTAAGGAGACGTGACAGTAACAAAAGCACAGTGTGTCGTTGGGCGAGTCGTCTGCCACCATCGCAACAACACGGCGCAAACCGTGCGATTTCCTGCGTGCGTCCGGCTCCACACAGCTGTGACTCTTCCAAAGTTAGAAAGTGTAGACTCTCTCATTTGAGCTGATCAGTGCATCACAATAAAGCGTTTCGCTGCTAAAATGGACGTCTCAATTGCTCGTCCACCAGTTGCGGTGTTGAAACGAGTGCGCCCGCTGGATTCCTCGCTGCCTAACAGAAGACCGTAAAGAGCACCTTCTGACTTCCATCTGTTTCACCCAGTGGGGGGTGCATTCCTTGGAAACGAGCACGTGGATGACAAGAAGGTTATTGATGCACCAAGACGCTGGCTCAGACGTCCATCAGTAAAATGGTACCATACGGTCCCTATCACTAAGCTGGAGCAAGGCCGTCGCATTGAGCGGAGATTATATTGAAAAACAGGAATTTATAGCCGAAAGGGAGCGGAAGAATATGGTTTAATGGAATCCTGAATAAAACCAGCCTGCTTTCAGAAAAAAATGTCTTGCGTAACATATGGAACGCACCTCGTACATCTACTGATACACATTAGCAAGCGAGGAGGTGTCAGAGGTAGGTGTCATTCCACAAAGAACATAACATCGCCCAGAAAATACAAATTTACTTAAAATTTTGCAAACTGTTACTATGAACTGGCATTTAATCCGTGAAATGTGACGAACTCAGAACGCGTTATCCACTGCCAATGGCGTGAAGGACTGCGTTATGGAGGGTTATGTGGCCAGCACACCGTCCTGCCAGTCGTTGCCGGCTTTCCTGACCTTGGAATCCGTATTAATCGATCGAGTACCTCCTCAGTAGGCCTCACTACACTGAGCGCGTCCCGTTACCGGCCTCCCACTAAGAAAAAATCCCTGGCAGTAACTGGAATCGAAACCGAGGCCTCTGCATTGCAGCCAGCCGCACTGATCGCTCTGCTACGCAGTTGGACACGGACTCGAACGGATGATAGAAAAACCACCCATAAACAATTAATATTTAAACTCTGAACAATTTTCAGTCGAAGTTTGACACCGTGACATTACGTAAAACTTCAATTTCGAGTAATCTGAACAAAGCACAGTATGAATTCAGGCCTTACTAAAACAGACTTCGCTTAATACGTATCCCAAAGGAAATATATAACTACTGTAAACATCAGTTAACACTATACTGAACGCCTGAAGTAAGAGAGCAGAACAACCTGTGAACAGGTTTAAAATAATGTGAAATATAAGCTTTACGTAAAACAGAGACATATTTGAATTTCCATAAACAGATACGTGCTGTCTTGTCGAAACACCCAAACATGCCATTTCAGAAGAATACAATTCTCAGCCAAGAGCGAGTGTAGCAACGTACGTAGCCTGATTTTGAGTTCCGGTTGCTCATTCTGGTTCAAAAAGAGAATACAAAAGTAAAATTTAACCAACGACCAAGTAAAACACCATGTGGTGAAACTGAGCTTACATTGTTCCTGAGTACGAAATATATGACACAAAACGAGCAAAATACTATTCATAAATTAACGATCGGCTCAAACCTACCGCACAGGATTAACTGCGACATAAACAGACCGTTAGCAAGGCAAGTTAGCCAAGATGGAACTAGTAAACTCAAACCTAAAACACGTAGTACAAACAGGCCTATGGCACAACGGATAGCGAGGAGTAACAGTTCGTATAATCTATACACTAAGGTGCTCGCCGAACAAGTCCAACATCCGACGATGACTACAGTTCAGCAATCCCACTTTGCCTGTGAATTCTGTAAACACAGAATGAAAGGGGCATTCAATAAGTAATGCAACAATTTTGTTTCTGAAAGCAATTTGCTTTTATTTGGGATTGCAATACGCCATATTACTCCCCACTCTTTTCGATGCGACAGCCTTATGCCACCATATTTCTCGCTTAGTATCACACTACTGCTCAGTGTGGAAGCCAACTTATCCCGGCATCAACAACCCCCAGCCTTTCACGTGCTACTTCCCGCGAAATGCATCCTTCGTTGGACCAAACACATGGAAGTCGGCAGGTGCGAGACGCGGGCTATAGGGTAGATAAGAAAGAACAGTCCATTGAAGTTTTGTGAGCCCCTCTCGGATGTACAGGCTTGTATGAGGCATTGCGTCGTAATGGAGAGGTTCGTTTGCATTTTTGTGGCGACGAACACGCTAAGGTTGTTTCTTCAGTTTCCTGGTGGTAGCACAATTCACTTCAGAGTTGAACGTTGCACCACGAGAGAGGACGTCGAACGGAATAACCCCTTCACATTCCCAGAAGATTTATTTTATTTATTTACTTCGTTAACAGTACAAAGTAACCCACTGCCTTGAAATGTAAGGCGGGTCAGGTGCTACTAAATCTAATAACAAAGACTTCTTATTGTCACTTTTTTCTTTACATGTAGTTGTTAATGCTATTTTAAATAATATAAAGAGCATAATACATACAGATTTCTCTAAGGTTAGGAGAATTTAATGCTTTACGATTCTTAAAGTAGCTCAGTATAATTTGTTTCTGCCTAATTGAGGAGGATATAATTTATATTATACAAACGTCAAAAATGTAATATAACATGTTTGGTAAAAATAAGTTGCGATGTGTAGACTGAAGTGATATGCTATATGTAGATGTGTAAACAGTCTAAGTATCTTGTTGGTTGATAATAGCCTATTTCTACCCACTTCGAGTAAGAAGGTCTCGTTAGAACCTCGAGCTATTCTTATCTGAAATAGTGTGTGTTTATGTAGGTTTGTTATGTTTGTGTGTATTGGTATACGACGTGAAGAGTCGCATGTCAGGACACTACATGATATTCAGTAATTGGTTGTTTGTCCAATTGCTGGTAGTTGTGGTATATGTTTTATACCTTAGATACATACACACCTGGTGTTATATATGCTGACAGAGCATTTGATACATCGAATACATGAATTTTTACTTTACATGAAGAATAAACTCCTGGTTGTAAATTTATTAGTAGAAATAGAATGTAGTCCGTTGCTACCTGAGTGTAGTATTCCTTAAGTAAGTGAGTACACTAAATTTTTAGTTTTATACATGGTTTATACATAAAATACATTTGATACATAAAACACATTGATTGTAACTTTACACAAATAACAGAATATACTTCTGTCTACACATAGTAAGATGAATAATACATTAATGCTTGTGTACAGTATACTATGCACTATATACAATGTGTCGTTGGCAAGGAGAAGCCTCCGAATAAAAGTTCTTCGAGCCTTCTCCTCCCGAGCGACGTTACATTATTACTAGAGCCTTAGTATTTAGTGTCATTGCGTGTGTCGACGCTTTGTGAGTTTTATGATTATTACTGCCTGTTGTGTTGTTCGTGGCTGTGTAGTGGTATGCAGTGTCATGTGTTGTCGGTTGGTGTGCTGCACACTTCTGAGTGTGTTGGTTCTTTCTTCGGTTTCGGAGTCTGTGGTCTTGCTTATGTCCTCCCATGTAGTTTGTTGTCTTGTTTGTACTTGTCTAGTCCTCCTTCCATAAATGTTCTATCACTTCTATTCTTCGTGCAGTGTGTTCAAGACAGTATCGTCTACTCTGTTTATTGTGTTCCAGTCATCAGGATTGCGTATTATTCTGGCGATGTCATTGTCGTTATTCAGTCTGTGAGCCCAAGCAACTGCGGCGAAGCATGCGATGGGTTCAAACATCGCAGTGTGGCAGATCCTTATCGACTTAATAGGTAACTGGTACTGCGTTGTGTCGGATCTTGCTAGTTTGTGTAATTTTGGGCGCTTTGTCGATTGTCAGCTTGATATGTTCGTTGAAAGGCTGTTTTTCGTCAAGATGCAGTCCTAGGGGTCTGCTTCCCCTGTATGCCAGTATTGTCTAATTTTAGAATTGGGTTTCTCTGTAGCGTCCCTCTGAAGAATAAATAGACAGTTTTGTTGGGTGTTATTTTTAGTTTATTTTCCTTGCATTAACTGTTTGTTTTCTGAAGCAGTTACGTGCTTTTTGTCTCTAGTGCTGCTCTCGAGTTGATTGACACCACTACGAGCATGCCATCTGCGCACGCCACCACACTTCTTACCCTGCCGTCACCTTCCAGGGTGTTCAGCAATGGCTCGATTGCGATATCCCAGAACATTGGTCCGCAGATCGAGCTGCGTATGTCAGTCCTTCACTCTGCCACTCTTCTTCTGCAGAAGTCGAGGAGACTATTGCAAAGGCAACTGGTAGCAGCATCTCCATTAACATGGCGAAGAGGAACGGCCACCACAGGTTTTCAAAAGCCCCTGCTATGTCGATTAGTATGGAGTCCACATATTTGTCACTGATGTTATTTGTTACTGTCAGTGCTTGGTTGATGACGTCTTCTACTGAGCTACTGTCCCTGAAACCGAATTGATGGGATGCTAGGCCGAAGAGGACGCTGTACCATTGTAGGCGGTCATACAGGAGACTTTCCTGTACCTTGACGAGAATGTTTAAGAGGCAAATCAGTCTGGTTTGGTGTCTGTTGGCTCTTTGTCTTTGATTTCCCGATCATTAGTACGTTAGCAGTTTTCCAGAGGCTTGGAAATCTGACTATAAGTAGTGTCTCGTTGAACATGTTCGTAAGAAAAAGTGTGGTTTGCGATGCTGTTTGTTTTAATGTTTCTGAAATTATTTTGTCAGGGCCGCATGTTTCTCAGCTTTTCAGCCTGCTCATTGCCGTCACGACCTCTTCTTGTGAGAATGGTATGGTTACACTGTCACTGACGTATGGTTGGCTCATCCTGTCTCTTAGGTCAGGTGTTATCGCTTGTCTTGTGTCGGGCCGTCATCTGGGAGGAGCCTGTTAAGGAGATATTCTGCTGTACTTGTCCATCCTTTGGTCATTGTGCAGTCAACCTGTTGTAGTGTCGACAGAACTATCGGTGTCTTAACGCTTTCTGTTTCTATCTTGTCGTTTCGTAGTTGGGCTTTGACGAAACTGGTCCAGCGGTCTTGCACTGTTGTCTTTACTTATTCCTGTTTGGCGTAATGATACAGGTCGAGTCTTATCTGTCCTTCATTAGCTGCCATTGCTTGTTGGTAGTACTTTCTTTTGTCCCGTGAATCTTTCCTAAATCTTGCCAGTTCTGTCGACCACGGTTATTTCTGTCCCCACTCATTTCTTGTCCGTAGTATAGCTGCTTCCTGCGCCCACACTATTATGGAACCACCAACAGCTTTCACAATGTCTTGTTGACATCATGGATCTATGGCTTCGTGGGGTCTGCGTTACACTCGAACCCTACCATCAGCTCTAACCAATTGAAATCGAGGCTCGCCTGACGAGGCAATGGTTTTCCAGTCGTTCAGGGCCAACTGGTATAGTCAAGAGCTAAAGAGTGGTGCTGCAAGCGATGTCCTTTTAGCCAAGGCACTCGCGTTGGCCGTCTGCTGCCAAAGCCCATTAACGCCGAATTTCACCGCACTGCCCTGACGGATACGTTCGTCGTACGTTCTACATTGATTTCTGCGGTTATTTCATCCATTGTTGCTTGTGTGCTAACAGTGACAACTCTACGTAAACGCCGTTGCTCTCGGTCGTTAAGTGAAGGTCGTCGGCCAATGCGTTGTCGGTGGTGAGAGGTAATGCTTCAGATTTACAGTAGTATTTTCGACACACTGTTGAGACAGTGGATCGTGGAATATTGAATTCCCTAATTATTTCCGAAATGAAATGTCCCATGCGTCTAGCTCCAACTAACATTTCGCGTTCAAAGTCTGTTAATTCTTGTCTTTCACATGAGTCACCTGAGTACAAATGATAGCTCCACGAATGGACTAGCTTTTTAGGCCTTGTATACGCCGTCCTACCGCCACTTTTTTATGTGCAAATCGCTATCCCAGGACTTCTGGAACCTCGGTGTACAACAACAACAACAAATTGTTTCTGGTCCACTGGTATTACTTTTGTCCTCTCTCGAAATTTTACTTCTTGTATGACCACAAATAGGGGTATCACTTTCTCTTTTGTAGTTGGTCATCGCCTTATAACATCATGTGTTGATGTAACAAAAGTGATTTATTCCATTACTCTTTACAGAAAACAACTACACCGATAGACTGGAAAACCAGTGCTCGTGATAGACAGCCAGCCTAAAGATCCAGAATCCAATTAAAACCAAGTAAAACAGCTCGCATAAATAACTAGAGAAACAGAGATACCAAAATCACAGCCCGTTATAGCAGAGTACAGTGACAACAGTAGCTGTCAGAGGAGCTCAACGCGGCGAGTGGATGCCAGCTGTGTGACGTCAGCGGTTCCGACCATGTGATCGCCTTCTCACGTTGTCTAGCGGTGATCGGAGAAGTCTGTAACAGCTACGATATCGACCTTTCAGTCTCTCTGTCTGAAGACAGAGATAGAGATCCAGTCTCTTCGCCAGGCTATGACGGGTTTACTTCTTTGGGTTGCTACAAAAGCTAACAGTTTTTGTACAGTTCGATGTGGCAGTTGCTTTCTTCCTACTTTTTTCTTCGTTCGCAACAAATAAGGGCGTTTATACTAAGCGAAACGAAGGAATTACGGCCCTTTGATGTGCGCCGAAATATCGATTCGCCGCGAATCAGTCTCGCACAACACCTTTGGCGGTGGCAACCATGTATACACTGAACATGACTTTTCTCTCGAGACTGTTGCGTGAGGGTGTCTATCCTTTTTATAACTTCTCCCATCTTAGAAAGCATGCAGTCTTACTCCTTCCTTCCAGTATTCTTCATTTATGGAGGTAAACTGGCTTGAGTGGTGTAAATAATGGCTGAGTACTCTGTTTCCCCTGGTATCTGCACTGTCAGCTGAGTGAATGACTCGTGACTAATTACAGTTTTGTGCCAGACCTGGACTCGAACAAGCACTTCTCGCTTTTCACCAACAGTGCCTCAAGCATTATGAAATAGGAGGAAGTCTCCGGGCCGACTCCATCCCCCACTGACAATTATGCTTCCACCTTCGGTTACAATATGGGTTCACTATTTCTGACCGCCTTTCCTCGATATCATTTTCTGTCAGTGAATCTTTGCTGATAGCTTCCCCTTCATTCATTCACTTTTTTTCAGTCAGTATAACTCAGGAGAACATCTTAAATTAGCGTTCTTCTAGCTTCGAACCAAGCGAGATAGTTGTGCTGCTCAAACGGATCACAAATAGTCGCCTCCTTCTTTTTTTTCTAGATAGCTACAGGCAAATATTGAGATGGTTCCTTTGAAGATGACATTCCTCACTCCTTCCTACCTCCTCCTCCGGGGGTGTTAGGTTGTCCAATGGTATCGACGTTCACAAAATGTTGCATTCTAACATTTCTTCCTTCCGATCTTCTTTCCATTATTCGCAGCACATCCTTGTTTGTAGCTTATTCTGTCCACAGTGTTTAGTGATTGTTAGTTATCAGCACATCTCGAAAGCCTCCAGTATTTTAATTTCTTTCGTTTATAAAGTGAAGTTTTCTGACCCACACGTACCCAAATTTCACACCAACCTCTTCAGGAAAGTCTTTCAAATTTTTTGTGTAGCTTACGTGTTCGCAGCTGCTGTGAGTATTTTGAGGGAAGTCACTTTATTGCTTAGGCTGTTGTTTTATTTTTAAATACAAACTTTGTATTTCATATAACGTAAAAACAGCCAAAGTTGCAAATTTCACTTTTATTTACTTCATGCCTACTTGCGGGTCGGGACCCATTTTCAAATACCGAGATAGTCAAAACGATATTTCCCAAAATTTAAGAACCGTGTCAAAATAACAAACATACATATAACAAAGTGCAAATATACAGTTACAAAGCATACAGAAAACTACATAGTTCCTACACTTTGGGAAATACCGTATTGATTATCGGGATGATATGAGGACGGGAAACGACCAGAAACTAGACATTAAATAAATAATTATGAATTTTGCAGCTTTGGCTGTTTTCAGTTGTATTGATTAACAAAAGTTCCCGCCCTGCAATTACTCCAGCAAGATGGAAGTTCGTAAACTTCATTTCATAAATTGACGATTAGATAATTTCGCCCCATGGGGCTTTGTGAGGCTACATCACAGTGGAAACTGTAATGCATGTATCACGATATTTTCCATACATCCGTGTGAAGGAAACAACATAAGGATTTCACACAAACGTACGAGTGGCAGGTACGGGCACAAGTATTTTAGTTGTGAAGTCTATATGAAAAATGGAAAATTGAACGTAACCCCCTGTTCTAGCATGCAACACACAAAAATACTTATACTTCAGTTAATCATTAAAACGAAAACATACATGGCATGATCGGTGCCGTTTTTGAAGTGACCATGTTTCTTTTCTCGATAAATGGGTTACCTGTATTTACTTTTATGTCTGTGTACCGTATTCTGATCTGGTATTCGTACATTTTCCCATTCAGTTTAATAATTTACATTTGAAATCGTGACCAGAGCTTGGGAAGGATTCGTCTCGTTTAGTGGCATTTGACTTGGAGTTTTCCTGTTATTTATCTTTAAGAATTGGTTGGTTTAAATGGCTCTGAGCACTATGGGACTTAACATCTGTGGTCATCAGTCCCCTATAACTTAGAACTACTTAAACTTAAGTAACCTAAGGACATCACACACATCCATGCCCGAGGCAGGATTCGAACCTGCGACCGTAGCGGTCACGTGGTTCCAGACTGAAGCGCCTAGAATCGTACGGCGCCAACAAAGCATGTGTAAATACTGTTGACCAACTTTCTTCCTGCCTAATCCTCAGAAACCACATTCATTTGTAGTTTAACACTGTCTTCCCTAGACAGAACGAGTTTTTCAGAAAGATAATTTTTCTTGCTAAACGACAGTAAGTGCACAATAATGGATATGGACTGTCAGTATTGTATAGTATTTCCATTACCTCATCTTAATTCGGTCGGTAATTTCTGGAATCGCATCTACTAAGATCGCTCTCCCCAACGCGCAGCTTAACAGCTGTGTGAAGGAGACGTTTCAGAAGGCAACTATATCACTTGCAACTCTTCTAACTGCTATCTGCATCGACAGGTATGAGGCATGATTTTTTAAGTAAGTACCAATTTGGAAGAAAAATAAAACAAGTAGTCTTTTCTTAGCAGTTTTCATTTTTATGTGAAAGCCTGTACTTTAATCTACTGTTCTACATAATGCACTTATCGCACAATCAGCTTTGAATACCCTCCTGGTAGAAACCGACGCCTGACTTTCGATTATTTAAGCGTTCTGTAACAATTACAAGAATCACACGTTTGGCAATTGGAAAACTCATCACGTAACGTCGATATCGTACGCAACTGATTTCTCTTACTTTTTCAACTCTCTGCACCATATCGTCAGTAATGACTGAAAGTTGCCCACTTCGCTCCCCATCACACACATTCGTATGGGCATCTTCAGAAGCTCTCACCCATTTCTGCACCATTCCATCGCTCCTAAGTGTGTGATTTATGCCATTGTTACAGAACATTTAAACCATCGAAAATTGCATTTAGACAGCAGATTTCTACAAGGACAGTATCCAAAGTTGGTTGTACGATACGATAAGTGGCTTAATATTCGGTGAAATTGTGTAGAGAAGTATTAAGGAACGGGCTTTCACCTAGAAGTAAGATTGTTAAGAAAAGTCTGCCTGCTTTATTTTTATTTCAAAACATTACTTATTTCAAAAAAAGCATGCCCCCTATAATCTCGGCAAATTACTGTGGAGTGAATGGCGAACTATGGTTGATCCCAAATACGACGCATTCTCTAAACCCGTATAGTATCTCGTGTCATGCCTACTTAATAAGGATTCCAGGCGCTGGTATAATACTCGAGAATTGTTCTCACTAGCGTCTAGCAAGTGATTTTCTTTACAGAAGCACGGAGCATTCCCAGAACCCATCCATCAAATCTATCATTCATTCGCCTTCCCTAATACCTTAGGTGACTCTCTCATTCCACATCGGTTCTTAGTATTACTCTTGTCTTTTCCGTAGACAGCGAACAACCTGATCGTGCTGCTGATCCTATGTCATAAATTGTGGTCCAACACACAGACACACATGGTGGTGTCCTGGGACAATACTGACTGCTCTCCTAACCTTCCAGTGCTAAGACCTTTGTCTTCCAGGGGTACAGGGTCTGTAAGTTGTATACCACCATCGTCTTGTAGATTTTCCCGCCACTGGCAGGGTCTGCATGGAACATTAGTCTTTCCATCTACGCCTTTCTTCCCACCACATCTCTGTTTTTACTTTGCCTCAGACTTCTGCTCTCATTCGAATGCTTTCTTCCTCTCACTTTAATGAATTGTCCTGTGGCACTACGCTTGGTCTCTTGTCCTCCATTTCTACTCAGGCATCTCCCTAGGCATCCTCGTCTCATCCACTCTCTTCACATTCCCACGCGAATTTATGTTCCCCTCAATCTTCCCTTGCATAAGTTCCTCGCTTGTTATCTTCCTAACACTTAAGTTTCCCATTTTTTCCGCAGAAACATCATATCACTAGCTCGCCTCAAATTTTATCCCTTGCCTAGAATATTAGGGAAATGCAGTTAGTATTCAGAGGAGATTTCTAACAAATCACTCGTGCGACCTAGAATATTGCACAAGCGTGTGGGAACCGGGCCAAATAGGACTAGTAGGGTATACTTAACATATAGAGAGAAGGGCAGCACGAATGGTCACAGGTTTGTTTGACCTACAGGAGAGTGTCACTGAGATAGTGAAAGAATTGTACTGGCAGACTCTTGAAGATAGACAAATTATCCGGATAGTCTACTGCCGAACTTTATCAAGAAACGGCCTTAAATGATGACTCTAGGAATAAAGAGTAGGACCTTGATAATCCGGCTTGCTTGGGAATATGTAAATGCCGGATTATCAGATATGTTGGATTGTCAAGGCCATTTTTAAAAACTTGGATAAAAAGACGGTTATAAGCAAAACATGTCGCTTTAATATACAAAAACAACTAAGTATTATTTACTAAAAATAACAGAAATATTGCTCTATAAAAAATTAGAAATACGTACTGTGCAACGTTTTTGCAAAAACAAAACTGAATTAAAGATCCAATACTGTACTGCTGTGTTAAATCATTTTAAGGCTCAAAGTTTGGAAAATTTCAATATATACTCTGTAAATATTTTTTTGTGCGCCAATAACGAAATAAAATAAGGAACATTACTTTGAATAATCAAGAACAACTTAATTAATAAAAATTGTTACCAAGATTTTGGGGCAGTGCACTTCGAATTACTGTCCTTAGGAATTGCACAGATAGGCCTATCTCACGTCGAGTGAGTAGAATATGTCGGACTGGTATCTATCACTGACTGTTAAGCTAACTTATATCTTGGACTGAGCTTTCTTATGACAAAAATTGATGTACAGATGTATAACTTCAGAAGCGTTGTGTTGTTTGCTGCTCTCAGAGAATTTCACGAAAGCGTTTAAGGCTTCTGCAGCCTCAGCCCAAGACATGAGAATTGAAGACGTTTCTTCTTCGTTACTCTGTTTCTGGTGCCTTACGTGGGTTGAAAACACTTTGTAATGTCACATCGTCAATCAGCTTTTCCTCGATAGCTAAGCTTCTGTCAACGTCGATCCACTCGTCAACTTTTTGTACTGTAAACGCAGTCAGCTCAATAGTGAATGCAGAACTGATCACTCATACAAGTTCAAAGCTATCAGTTGTCGACTCATCAGCATTTAAATAGCTTTCCATCCCTGTTTCATCGACCAGTATAGGCCACAGTTTCCACCAGGCCCTATAAAATGCAGTGTTTTTCACAGAGCACGAAGAAATTGCAGCTGTGAAAATAACTTCTTTAATGTTAAATTTAGGTTAGAACACTTTGAGGTTGCAATCTGAGCTTTGCAACTTTTTCATTAACATGTCTTTCTACCAGCACTTCAAATTTTGTATCATCCTATGGTCCAAGGGTTGAATTAGTAGGGTAACGTTGGCAGGAAGATAAGTGCAAAAATATTGTCCAACATAAGCTTCAGTTCTGAAGGGCGAGCTTGGAAATTGCCAAGGATGGGAACTGCGTTAGAAATTTGTAGGCAGTCCTAATTTTTTAAATTTTCTTTCGCGACTGGAGCGAAATTGCGGAAGAACCGGTCTTTGAACAGCTCAGCTTTCATACAGGCTGTACACCGTAAATAGCCGAGTTAAAAATACGGGAAAATTTCTGATACGTGCTGGACTACCGACTCTGCCAGTCTCACTGTACTACAGTTCTCCATAGCGATCATGCGGATAAGATTAACAACAGTATGCAGAGAAGCTTTCAACGATCATACATGAATGGAACGGGATAAAGCCCTAATAACTGCTGCAATGGGACGTATCCTCTGACATGCACTTCGCAGTGGTCAGCAGAGTATAGATGCAGATGTAGACGGATGTCTGCTCAGCTTTTCCCCAGCGCAGAGCAAGCCCTGTAGAAACGGCGATCATCCAGACAACGACCGCAGATCGTCACAGCGGCCCGAGACGCAGCACGCCGAGTGTCTCGCTTCGTGGGGACCCGGACGCCGTAGTGTCGCGTCGGGTTCAAGCTGCAGGCGTGGCGCTCGGCTACAAGTTGCACAGCGCAGCGCCCGAGGTGCCGACAAGTTGGCGCCCAACTTGGGCGCAACTCCAGCTGCGGCGCCTCGCCAACCATCCATTTGCATATCACGGAGCGGCCCGCGGCGCCGCCTATCCGCGCGGCATAATGTAATTAAGTTAGCAACTTGCTCGCCGAGCGCCGACAACGGCGCGCCAGGTGCACGCGTTCTCACGCGTCTGGGAATTCCCCTTCGGGGACCCCCCCCCACACGCTGCGCAGTCTGTGGCCGCGAATTAATTGGGTGTACGCGTGGGGAACGTTACTTACAGAACGTTACGCGCCGTCGCTTCTCTGCTCTGTACAACAGCTTCACACACGCCCTACGCGTGGATGGGCAATATCATGTCTGAGTTGCGGAAGAAATGCAGGTGGGAACGCCGTAGTTAAACGTCCTGTCAACTTCTAGGTCATCAGTAACTGAGTACCTCCCTGGTTGAAAGAGGGTGGCGGAAGCGTGCGACCGAGATATGCTGTGATTTAGGGAAACTACGGGAACGAAGAGTCGCCATGATCGAAAGAGGGCGTAGTCCCGAACATGAAACCAGTGTCTCAACCAGTGCACTGTCTCACTGGTTCTAAGCTGGTAGGAGGGATATTAATCAGGTTCGAAAATGATTCCCCCCTCCTTCATTACGGCAGGCACTGTATTATGTACTAACTTTCATTTGAAACTGTTGCGCTGATTTGCTGCTTTGTACCAGTTGGAGGATCAAGAGAAAAGGGCTCGGATCGAAACAGGTGCAATGGAGAGATGCATTCTTTCTCTTCCATTGTTCAGTCTGTACATCAAAGAACCAACAGCAGAAATAGAGGGTAGAATATCAATGTTAAGATTTTATGGTTACGTTCCTTTCCTGAATGAAAGTGGAGAGAATTACAGGAACTGTCGAGCAGAATGAACTTGTAGAACCAGCAACGAGGTTGGCAGCAAACGTATAAAAATTGGGGTTGTGACTGGGAGGTGAAGTGAAGTTCCTCTACCTTAAGTGCAAAATGACGCAAGGCGAATCCTGGAGGATATAAGAAACCTCAATTTGAGGAAGAAATTCCCACAGCACTGTATCGATTTAGGATATGATGTAGAAGGATACCGATAATCAAGTGGTCTGTTAAGAAAAGAAATGACGATGTCTTCCGCAGAATCGGCGACGTGAGGAATGTGGGGGACATACTGACTACAAGAAGGAAAAGAATGATGTGACACATGTTAAGACGTCAGAGAACAACTTCCATGGTACTATAGGGAACCGCGGAGCTTAAAAACTGCAGGGGTAGACAGTTATTGGAATACCCCGATGAGCCAAAACTGTGTGACCACCTCTTTCATAGCGTGTTGATATATTATTCAAACATAACACAGCACCGATAGATTCAACAAGTCCTTGACAGGTCTCCAGAAGTATGTGGCAAGAGGTGTCTTAGATCAGGTCACGGAGTTCCCGCAAATTACGGGACGATGGTTTGTGGGCACGCAGCTGGTACCCGATATGTGTTCCAAGGGGTAGAGATCAGGCACGTTTGATGTCCCTCAAATTACTCTTGCGCGATTCTGCTGGAAGATGTCATCTCCAAAAGGAAATACATCAAGGATAAAGCGATGCAGATGGTCCGCAACATTGTTCACGCAGTTCACTGTTGCCATGGTGGCCTCCATTCCTGAAACAGATCCCATCGAAGCCCAGCGCAGTCATGGACTGTGCCGCTGGCCCCGACGGAGGTTCGAGTCGTCCCTCGCGCATGGACGTGTGTGTTTGTCCTTAGGGTAATTTAGGTTAAGTGGTGTGTAAGCCTAGGGACTGATGACCTTATCAGTTAAGTCCCTTAAAATTTCACACACATTTGAACATTTTGAACAAGCCGAATTCATCGTACACCATAGTATCGTTCTGCCCTCACTGGTCGGCATCTGTGGCACGGTCCACGTTTCAAGCAGCCATTCGCCTGGATAACGGCCTGAAAGGACACAGTCATCGGCCTGGTGTAGCAAGAAATGCGACCCAAAGCGATACGTTTCTACCGACCCGCGGTGAAAACTCACTGATGCTGCGAGCACTGCAGTCGTAATTTACGATATCTTTGGGTCAACACGGGAACACACAGGGGTTGTGTGCTCTCGAGCTCAACGTTCTTGAATGGTGTGTCAGAAACAGTTAGTTCTACGCCAGCACTGTATCCTGTCATCAGAACTGACGCAAATCGGTGTCTATTCCTCTTCACATGGCGGACAATCCTACGGCCTGCACGCTTTGTGATGAGACTTGGCTTACTGGTTATTTCACCATCCTTCAGTTACTTTCCGTAGATGCTCACGACAGTAGTATGCGAAGAGACGACTAGTTTCCCACGTTTCAGAGATTCTCGCTTCCAGGCGCCTAGCCATAACAATCTACCCTCTGTCAAAGTCTCGTATGTCAGTCGATTTCTGTTTCTGGGTCCCGTATCTTCGCTACAATGACCAGGCAATCGTCTCTCGTCCGCTTATGTTCTTTTCTTACTGCGTCACGTGCTCTGAACACTACGAGGAAGCAATCTCGCGGTGAGCAGTGGTCATAATTATTTCGCCCGTTAGTATATACCATAGAAGTAACGTAGGGAGTTGGGTGTAAATGCTCCTCTGACGTGAAGATATAAATTTCGTGTGGCTCAACGGTCTGGCGCATGTCATACAATCGGACGCCAATTCGACGACTTGCGATTTCCTAAACTACCCCAGTTATACGACCGAGGAAAGGGGACCAACAGTTTAACCTGGATTCCGAACCACGTCCTGTTTCTGGCGACTGCTCACATTGTTGAGGGGTGAAACCTAGATTAAAAAGCAAACTGAAACACCTGTGGTCCGACTGGGCTGTTCACACAGAAGAGGAGTTTATGGTTCGTTGCATCAAAGCATTCAAAAGAGAGATGCAAAAAGAAATTTTACAGATGAAATGACACAACTTCAGAGACTTTACTGGTCTCACACAGATATTCTTTTATGTATATAGACTGAAGCGGCGAATGATGATTTGTACCAAGGCCGGGAATCGAGCCCGGGTCTCCTACTTGCTATACACTTGCGTTAGCCACTAAGCCACGTTCGTACAGCGTTTCAGACAACTGCATGGATTATCGTAGTCCGCCTCCCTCCTCAATCCAAATTATCATTGCCGCCCCAGCCTACTTTAAATTCCCCCTTGTACTCGAACAGAATTGCTGAGGCTCTCCGTGTTCTCGAATAGCACCTCAGCATCGAACGTAAATTGGGAATCCAGCCTGAAAACCATGTGGAGGTACTTACACAAATGAAATGACAACTTCAGTGTCTGTACTGGTCTCATACAGATGTGATTTTATTTACATAGACTGAAGCGGCGAGTGAAAGTAAGGGGGGAATTTAAAGTAGGCTGGGGTGGCAGTGAGAATTTGAATCGAGGATGGAGGCGTGCCAGAGTAGCCCGTGCAGTTGTGTGAACCACTGCGCCAAGGTGGTTTAGTGGCTAGTCCGTGCAGTTACGGTAGAACTGTTTCCCGGGTGACACGGTGGTTAACGCACCTGCCTAGGAAACAGAAGATCTCCGGTTCGAATCCCAGTCCGGTAGGAATTTTCACTCTTCTCCGTTGATTCCACGTAATGTCCTAGTGCAGCTGACTGCAGCGATCCTCTCCCTTTCTATTCCTTTCTTCCCCTCTCCACCTCCAATTTACGTATAACAGCGATTCACATTTAACTCCATTGCGCTAATAGCTGTACATATTGATTTCCCGTTATGAAAAAGGACAGAGAAAAAGGTTTACCTCCAAAATAAAAGTAAAGGTTTAAAAGCACAAGAGGATAGATCAACAAATCTTTTGGGCAATTGTATTACACTATTGGCATTAACATTGCAGCACAAGGAAGGATAGCAAACAGCAAAATTTCATTTACTGTGCGTTTTCAGTATATCAGGAAGAATACGTGATTTAATTTATAGGTGGTTTGAAGGTGTAGAGGGTACAAAATTTAGTACAACTGCTGCAGTAACAGTGGCCCTAACGTAGATGGCTTCCAGTCAGACACAGCTTGCATGACAGATACGGGTAAGTTATTCCACAGTGTTAAGGTAAATTGGTAATTTATACTTTTTGGACCGTCTAACTACAACTGAATGAAACACAGTTTCGTGACAGACTCGTTTCGCCTTTATTAACGAACATTGAAAAAGATTGAACACTCACTCAGATACATTCAGAAATACTACATAACACAGAAAAACCCACAAGCAACAACACTCTACAGCCAACCAAAGGTGCATATAGATGGAATGTCAATGAGAGCCGTTATTAACTTCAAGAAAGCACCAACATACCACATAGCCAAGAACCTCGAAGCGTTAATTACTAGACACTATAAAATACAAAACAACAGAACAGTGATAAACACAGGAAAACTAATAGAACGCATCTGGAACATACAGGTACCACACACAGCATTACTGATTTCATTCGACATAGAAAATACGTATACGTCCATCCCTATCACAGAAACAATAGAAATCATAGAACGAAATCTCTCATCCTTCTACCACCTCACCACAGAAGCAATAAAAGAAATAACAAATATGCTCAGATTGACAACCGAACAAAACTACTTTCGCTTCGAGAATTAATATTATCTACAAAGTGATGGACTGCCCATGGGATGTCCTATACCAGGAACATTAGCAAACATATTCATCTGTGATCTAGAAAATAAGATATTAGAAAAGATAAACACCAATGAAAGTTCAAAATCATATGTTGGTACAGATATGTGGATGACATTATTTGTCTGGAAGATGAGCCAACTGAAAAATGAGAGTCCTGTCTCTAGCCGTTCAATGTGTTCAGCTTTTTTCTGAACATGTGTGTATATTAATTTTTCAATGGTTTATAAAGAAATGTTCTTACTTCCAAACTTCCCATTTAGGTATCTCCTCTTATTGTCGTTGTTTCTGACGGTGAAACACACTTTATAAGGCAACGTTTCTGAATCATTCGCAGGAGATTAACTACTATAAACGAATAAACAGAGACATCCAAAAACTGTATGAATTCACCGCTAATTACACAAAGAAATAATTGAGGCACTTGGATAAGTATGGCAGAAAAAAGGTATGTTTTGCTCCATAACTATAGTGTAACTTATAGCCAATGCTCACTTGTATTTTTTGCAATATGATTCCGTTTGCTAACAGTCGACCAAAGATCTAAGAGGGAACTTACATCGATTACACGGCTGTCACCAGCCTGATACTGTTCTTGGTACAAACGTAGTGCAGGATGTATAAAACGACATCGGTAGGAGCAGCTGAATCACCCTGAACGCAGCTGGTAGATGTTAAAGTACACTATTGGCCATTAAAATTACTACACGACGAAGATGACGTGTTACAGACGCGAAATTTAACCGATAGGAAGAAGATGGTATGGTATACAAATGATTATCTTTTCAGAGCATTCACACAAGGCTGGCGCCGGTGGCGACACCTACAACGTGCTGACATGAGGAAAGTTTCCAACCGATTTCTCATAAACGAACAGCAGTTGACCGGCGTTGCCTGGTGAAACGTAGCTGTGATGCCTCGTGTAAGGAGGAGAAATGGGTACCATCACGTTTCCGACTTTGATAAAGGTCGGATTGTAGCCTATCGCAGTTGCGGTTTATCGCAAGGCGACATTGCTGCTCGCGTTGGTTGAGATGACTGTTAGCAGAATAAGGAATGGATGGGTTCAGGAGGGTAATACGGAACGCACTGCTGGATCCCACCGGCCTCGTACCAATAGCAGTCGCGATGACAGGCATCTTATCCGCATGTCTATAACGGATCGTGCATACACGTCTCGATCCCTGAGTCAACAAATGGGGAAATTTGCAAGACAACAACCATCTGCACGAACAGTTCGACGACATTTGCAGCAGCATGGACTATCAGCTCGGAGACCGTGGCTGCGGTTACCCTTGACGCTGCATCACAGACAGGAGCGTCTGCGGTGGTGTACCCACCTGTACCTGGGTGCACGAATGGCAAAACTTCATTTTTACGGATGAATCCAGGTTCTGTTTACAGCATCATGATGGTCGCATCCGTGTTTGGCGACATCCCGGTGAACGCACATTGGAAGCGTGTATTCGTCATAGCCATACTGGCGTATCACCCGGCGTGATGGTATGGGGTGCCATTGGTTACCCATCTCGGTCGCCTCTTTGAACAGTGGACGTTACATTTCAGATGTGTTACAACCAACCCGTGGCTCTACCCTTCACTCGATCCCTGCGAAATCCTACATTTCAGCAGGATATTGTACGAGAGCATGTTGCAGGACCTGTACGGGCCTTTCTGGACACAGAATATGTTCGACTGCTGCCGTGGCCAGCACATTCTCCAGATCTCTCACCAAATGTAAACGTCTGGTCAATGGTGGGCGAGCAACTGACTCGTCACAATACGCCAGTCACTACTCTTGATGAACTGTGGTATCGTGTTGAAGCTGTATGGGCAGCTGTACCTGTACACGGCATCCCAGCTCTGTCTGACTCAATGCCCAGGCGTATCAAGGCCGTTATTACGGCCAGAGGTGGTTGTTCTGGGTACCGATTTCTCAGGATCTATGGACCCAAATTGCGTGAAAATGTAATGACATGTCAGTTCTAGTGTAATATATTTGTCCAATGAATACCCGTTTATCATCTGCATTTCATGTTGGTGTGGCAGTGGCCAGTAGTGTATTCACTTTCTGCAGTTTGGTCGAAATACTAATCATATCCTTATCCACGTGTGCCATCTTGACCATAGGTGCATGCCACCTTCATCATGTTGCAATTTTCATGGCACAGAATTGTATTTCACATTTGCAGCTTCAGCCTCCTGCGGTATCCGAAATCTAAGTCATACGAAGATGAAGACTGAGAACTAGCATTTTTTCCTAGGAAATGAAGATATTTCTCAGACGGATTGCTCCCGAAGGGCAAGTTTGTCACTAGGCTGTGGGGAGGCTGGGAGCTCGTGGCGTGTCTCGGCTCGTGGCGGAGGGGCGAAAAACGCGTGGTGTCCGGCACGGGCGGCGCTTTGTGGCCGCGTCACGGCTGTCAGGCGCACGCCTCGCCTCGCCTCGCCCTTATCACGCGTTCCAGCCCATTAGCCGCGGCCAGCGCCCACCTTGCCTCGATTTCTGCCCCGCGATCTTGCCAGCCCCTTGCCTCAGGGCATCGGCCTCCCGGCTCGTCGTAATAAGCAAGCCACGGCCACGCGCGGGTGCGCCGCTGCCACGCACGTGCAAGTGGGCAGTCATAAAGTTTTAATTATCACTTCGAAAAAACAAAAGTACGTAATAACTTAATTGTTTCTCTCCAGGTACATGTCTGCATTCCTTACAGATACTGAAATCTCCGCCCATCAGCACCGTAGCACTCCAGTAGAGGAGCCAAAGCGTACTCGGTCCAATCACATTAATGTGGCCATCGCCTGCGTTCGAAGCCAAAGTGCAGTATCACTCACAGATGGCAGGAGGCACCAACAGCAGTGGAGGGTATATAAAACAGTTCGGGGGACACTGAAAACATTGCAGTCGTTGTCATTATGTGGAAATGGAACGATTTATGTAACATCCAAAAGGCCATGATCGTTGGCTTTCGGTCTAAGGGTGGAAGCACTTCTTAAACGGCTAGGTCTGTTAACTGTTCGGGCGCCGCCGCGTTTAAGTACACCGTGAAGAGCAAAATGGCGCTAACCAAAATCAGCACCAAGGCAATTGTGGCGCGCCGGCCAGAGTGGCCGAGTGGTTCTAGGCGCTACAGTCTACGGTCGCAGGTTCGAATCCTGCCTCGGGCTTGGATGTGTGTGATGTCCTTAGTTAGTTAGGTTTAAGTAGTTCTAAGTTCTACGGGACTGATGACCTCAGGTGTGAAGTCCTATAGTGCTCAGAGCCATTTGAGCCAATTGTGGCGCAACATGGACCATAGATGAGATAGGTGAACGATGGTTGCGCAGATGTGCTCGAACGCATGGACGTGCAACTGTTGAGCAACTGACCGTGTAGATGAAGCACAGGGCTACCAACAGAACACAGCAGTCCTCAAGGACTATTCAGTGTACACTGATGCGTGTGGGCCTCCGCAGCAGGTGCCTTGTTCATTCACCCATACTGACTGCAGTTCATCAGCGACGAAGGCTCGAATTTGCACGGCAGTACCGCAACTGGACCTCTGGTGGATGGCGACAAGTGCCCTTTCCAGGTTAACCACGTTTTATCCCCCGTCAGACAGCCCATTGCGCGTACGGCGTCATGGTCTGGGGAATGTTTTTGTGACGTTCAGGAGGGCACAGTGGATCAACCGAAGTACGAATGTATCATTGGGGGCCAGATCCACTCCTACATACAGTTTGTTTTTCCTCGGCACGATGGCATCTATCAACAGGACAATGCAACGTGTCATACATATCGCAATGTACATGCTCGGTTCGAAGAGCATCAGGATGACTTCACTGTACTCAACTGTCCACCAAACACCCCAGATCAAAATCCAATGGAGAATCTGGGGGACCACCTCTATCGGTCTATTCGCGCCATGGATTCACAACTGAGAAACCTAGCGCAGCTTGGCACGGTACTGGAGTCGGCATGGCTCCATGTCCCTGTCTGTATCTTCCAGAATCTCACTGCTCTCTTCCTGTACGACACGGAGCGGTCCACGATGAAAAATGTGGTTTTTCAGGCTTTTGACAGGTGGTCACATTAAAGTGACTGGACAGTGTAGTGGAGAACCCCATTGATGTGCGGTAGTTGGTTATCTGCATTTCAAGAATAACATCGCTGCAATAGTCCATGCTGGGCTGGTAAGAGTTATGGCAACAGAGCACCATCAGATTACACGGTGGTTAGATGAACAGTATGCTTCCATTGTGAGTACTCATTTCTGAATGACGAAGAGCCAGAGGGTCACAGTCGAGGGGACAGTAGAAAACTGAGCAGGTCTGTCCCTGATCTGTTCCGTCATCTTTCGTGGCATTCTGAACAGGACAGAGTTCCAAGCTCTAGGGGACTGATGACCTCAGATGTTAAGTCCCATAGTGCTCAGAGCCATTTGAACCATTTGAAGGTGATGCAGAGCGTGTTTTGCGTTTACGGTGATCTAATACTAACTTACAATGACCGGAAGAGCCTGATATTTTAGTTTTATAAAGTTTTTAGCTGAGCTTTCTTGCGGTGATATGAAAAATAATTAAACTCTTCATTATTACATCATTATTTTATGTTTATAATGATACTCTTTTATCATACGATTATGTTCCCTTGGACATAACAGCGTAATTGTTTACGAGAGCTCATATCGACAATGCAGACTGCGAAATCTTTTTCACAGGTGCATGCTACTGAAATCAGCTGATGAGGCTGATCAAGACAGTGCGTCCATGGGGCTGTTTTTGCACGCAGCTCAGTCTGCACAGTACTCAGTCACATATGCTGCTTCTTTGGGTTGTCACAGTTTGCTTACCCCCTGCCCCCCCCCCCCCCTGTATTCTCTTGACATGTAATTCTGTGACTTCTTGCTCTTTTTTCGGATGAAGAAACCATTACATGTCACATATTCTCACAGAGCGAAGGAGTTATTTTCGAGGTGGAACGTTTCCTGATAAGACAAAAAGCAAATTTCTACAACCGAGGTCTCCTTTAAGTCACTAATCGCCAAGGAAACCGTGTCTAGTTGTTGTTGTTGTTGTCTTCAGTCCTGAGACTGGTTTGATGCAGCTCTCCATGCTACTCTATCCTGTGCAAGCTGCTTCATCTCCCAGTACCTACTGCAACCTACGTCCTTTTGAATCTGCTTAGTGTACTCATCTCTCGGTCTCCCTCTACGACTTTTACCCTCCACGCTGCTCTCCAACGCTAGATTTGTGATCCCTTGATGCCTCAAAACATGTCCTACCAACCGATCCCTTCTTCTAGTCAAGTTGTGCCACAAACATCTCTTCTCCCCAATCCTATTCAATACCTCCTCATTAGTTACGTGATCTATCCACCTTATCTTCAGTATTCTTCTGTAGCACCACATT
Source organism: Schistocerca gregaria (assembly GCF_023897955.1). Lineage (NCBI taxonomy): Eukaryota > Metazoa > Arthropoda > Insecta > Orthoptera > Acrididae > Schistocerca > Schistocerca gregaria. The sequence continues at coordinate 934,204,778 of NC_064921.1, forward strand.
TCGAAAGCTTCTATTCTCTTCTTGTCCAAACTAGTTATCGTCCATGTTTCACTTCCATACATGGCTACACTCCAAACAAATACTTTCAGAAACGACTTCCTGATACATAAATCTATATTCGATGTTAACAAATTTCTCTTCTTCAGAAACGCTTTCCTTGCCATTGCCAGTCTACATTTTATATCCTCTCTACTTCGACCATCATCAGTTATTTTACTTCCTAAATAGCAAAACTCCTTTACTACTTTAAGTGTCTCATTTCCTAATCTAATTCCCTCAGCATCACCCGATTTAATTTGACTACATTCCATTATCCTCGTTTTGCTTTTGTTGATGTTCATCTTATATCCTCCTCTCAAGACACTGTCCATTCCGTTCAACTGCTCTTCCAAGTCCTTTGCCGTCTCTGACAGAATTACAATGTCATCGGCGAACCTCAAAGTTTTTACTTCGTCTCCATGAATTTTAATACCTACTCCAAATTTTTCTTTTGTTTCCTTTACTGCTTGCTCAATATACAGATTGAATAACATCGGGGAGAGGCTACAACCCTGTCTCACTTCTTTCCCAACCACTGCTTCCCTTTCATGTCCCTCAACTCTTATAACTGCCATCTGGTTTCTGTACAAATTGTAAATAGCCTTTCGCTCCCTGTATTTTACCCCTGCCACCTTTAGAATTTGAAAAAGAGTATTCCAGTCAACATTGTCAAAAGCTTTCTCTAAGTCTACAAATGCTAGAAACGTAGGTTTGCCTTTTCTTCATCTTTCTTCTAAGATAAGTCGTAAGGTCAGTATTGCCTCACGTGTTCCAACATTTCGACGGAATCCAAACTGATCCTCACCGAGGTCAGCATCTACCAGTTTTTCCATTCGTCTGTAAAGAATTCGCGTTAGTATTTTGCAGCTGTGACTTATTAAACTGATAGTTCGGTAATTTTCACATCTGTCAGCGCCTGCTTTCTTTGGGATTGGAATTATTATATTCTTCTTGAAGTCTGAGGGTATTTCGCCTGTCTCATACATCTTGCTCACCAGCTGTTAGAGTTTTGTCATGACTGGCTCTCCCAAGGCCGACAGTAGTTCTAATCGTGTCTAATTAAAAGGTGAATATGTAGAGAAAGACCAACACCATAACCGAGTTTGATTTTTACGAGGTAATAAATAAAATTTTACAACGGCTCCTCTTACTGACTAGCTAGCAGCACCTTCTCCCTGCACGTTACTTCTCCTTTATCTTCCAAGCGAATTTTGATGGCTACTCATTAACATAACGTCTCTAAGAAAATGTTCACTGCCGGCAGCGGTCGTCTAGCGGTTCTAGGCGCTCAGTCCGGAACTGCGCGACTGCCACGGTCGCAGGTTCGAATCCTGCCTCGGGCATGGATGTGTGTGATGTCCTTAGGTTAGTTAGGTTTAGGTAGTTCTAAGTTGTAGGGGACTGATGACCACAGATGTTAAGTCCCATAGTGCTCAGAGCCATTTGAACCATTTTTGAAAATGTTCACTCATAATGTTTCTTGTTATACTCCATTACAGTCATGTATAGTCACACACGTGATAGTTTCTTTGCTGTAGAATTGTTCTGATGAGAATCGGCTATCCCTTACATCTCGTATTCCAGGATACTATTATTAACATAGTCTAAGCCGTTGTAGGGAGTGCTCTAGTACAGTCTCAGAAATATGTTTTTGTAATGATCGGTGCCATCGGTGCTTAAGTGTAGAAATCAAAGGATGAGAGAAATATTTTCGAATAAGGTGCAGTTATGGGCATGACATCAGCAGTTTTAAACATTGTTCCTGCCATTTCCTGATTTTTATAAGAAGCGGCCATAGCCCCAGAAATCCACAGCACACAGTTATTAGATGTTAACAGTTTTCACCGATTGTTCGCCTGTCATTACTCTGCCCCCCCCCCCTATTATCGATCCTGTAGGCCGGGCTCGATTTCACAGAGCTGCATGGGACTTTTATTTATTTCCACCATACTACACACCGAAGCATTATCTGGATAATTAACATGGACCGCTACGATCCTTTTTTACGATATCTCCCCAAACAGATTCGCACCTCAGACAAAAAAAAAGTTATTTCCAGGTTAAATCACGCTGATACCGTATACCACCGTACCACCACATGTATGATTGACTATAAACTTAATTCAGCAAGTAAGAGTCCATTAGTTTCTTCAGATACGCCATGTATAGATGAAGCCACTCATCAATGGTCAGATTGCGTAGAGGTACCAGACTAAGGAGATGACAGATACGTTTAACCGTCTGGTCCAGACAGTTCGAGGCATCTTCCATCAGATTAAGATCAGCGGATAAGCAGGAAAGTTGAAATGAGGTTATATAACTGAAGGTTTGTCAAACCACGAAGGTATGCGTGTAGCCCTGTAAAAACTGCCGCTGTCATCTTGGAAGCGTATTCGCTATGAAGATACGGTGTACTGTGATTTATCATTGCACAAACCGTCTTCCGTGAAACACACGATGAAGTCTCTAAGATTAAATTATTTTGCTGTGTGGCCTCTGGGCAGTTGCTGGCCTAAGGGAGCCGCTTCAACATCTCCAGCGGCGAATTGTTACATTAATAACATTAATATTATAAGCTACAAAACATTGCTGGTACCCCTCAGTAACATTTATAATTATCTATAACTTTCAACTTTCCCCTGTAATTCACATCAACGCCCACTGGCATTTAATGTCATTAATTCCTTTGTGTTTTCATTTATGGTTTATTTATCCTGAATTAATTACGAAGTCTGCGTTCGGTTTGCTTCTTTTTCAGTTGTGGGCTTAGTATCGCAGTTTCACTGCACTTTGCAATTGGCTTGTTTGTGTTTACAAGGTATGAAATCTGTTGCACTAACTTATTACACTGGTACCACTGTAGCTTGCAGCAATGATGGTTCCAGACCAACTTCATTATGTGTATAGACACTTGTAACACCCCCGGGGATACAATTGGGGGTGGGGGACTGTTAAACTGTTTGTCGTTAGTGCGTTTCTTGAGCGTGCGCCCTGTCCACACCACGTACCTGATAATCCCGCGGCGGTCGTACTGTACTGCTCCACACTGCTGTTGGTTTGCCTGAAATTATCTATCGAAATTATGCAAGCGGGTTTAGGGGAGCCACTCAACGTTAAAATTCAACACTGTCTTACGTTTGGTATGAACAACCATAGTGTGTTTACATTCCAAGTCGTAAATGTTTATCCCAATTAACAATCTTGATGATTATCTGTCCACAATATCAGTCAGACGAGCATACGCGTAACCGACACGACACGGGTCAGTGTTGCTGATGCGGAAGCCGAATGATGGAACGAAAGCTCTTACGCTCGCCACACATACAGATATCTGGTGATAGTCCACCTTGTCACTAGTAATGATATAACACTGTTCGTAAAGTTAATTTTTTCAGTTCTCAGTTCTCACTTGTACGAGCGCGCGCGTAACCTTCTCGGCGCGGCTAATTGTTGATAATGCGGAAACGCTCGCTACAAGACACTGGTACTTGACTGCACTCTTTTTATGGTAACTAATTTCTACTGATTGATATCTGTTCATTCTGGGAGACCGAACACGGCGCGGATGATTGATACTGTACGGTACGACACGTAACGAGAGGATACACAAATACGTTATCAGCAGCACTGCTCATTTTTAAAGTACTTCTTGACGCACTTTCCTCTGAATCATTTGCTTATTTTATCACTTTACTGTAATAGCACTTGTAGCAACACTTCAACTTCCATGCTAACAATGCCTCTCACATGCAGAGCTACACACTACACAACATAACGGTTCTGTGTCCGGTGCTCGACTCTCCAGACGTGGCTCCCCGCAAAGATACTCCGCAACCAAGCCAGCGATATGATATTTCGCTTACACAGTTCACCTACTCCGGTAATAGAAGACCACGACGACTTTTGGATGTTATTGACATTGGTACCGAGAAGATATAGATTACACGGCTTCCAAGACTTTCTAGAACGTTCTAATTTTAAGAAAGACGAAAGTAATGAGAAGTAGCAGAGATGAGAACAGTGAGAAACTTAACATCAGAATTGATGATCAATACTTAGACGAAGCTAACGAATTCTGCTACGGAGGCAGCAACATAGCAAGGAGGACATCAAAAGCAGACTAGCACTGGCGGAAAGGGCATTCCTGGCCAAGAGAAATATACAAGTATTAAACATAGCCCTTAATTTGAGGAAGAAATTTTTGAGAATGTACGCCCGGAGCACAGCTTTGTATGGTAGTGAAACATGGACTGTGGAAGAACCGGTACAGAAGAGAATCGCAGGTTTGAGATATGGTGCTACAGGCGAATGCTGAAAATCAGGTGAGCTGATAAGGTAAGGAATGAGGAGGTTCTGCGCAGAATCGGAGAGGAAAGGAATGTGTGGAAAACACTGACAAGAAGACGAGACAGGATGACAGGACATGTGTTGAGACGTCAGGAAGTAACTTCCATGTACTAGAAGGAGCTGTAGAGGGTGGAAACTGTAGAGGAAGACAGAGATTGGAATACATCTAGGAAATAATTGAGGGAGTAGGTTGCAAGTGTTAACTTTGAGATGAATAGGTTGGCACAGGAGATGAATTTCGTAGCGGCCTGCATTAAACCAGAAGACTGATGAAAGAAACAAAAAAAATTGTCTTCTAATATTAGCCGAACAAAAAATTATTGCACATGAGAGTATGGGTGCATTAGCCGGCTTAAAACAAATGACCGTTGATTTGACTGCGTTGTTTTAAAAGCTTCAATTTTTTAGACCTTAGTATGTGACATACATTTCAACTTTATACGTCTACTCGTTCCTGAGAATTATTTTTTTAACAGTCGGACAGATACACAGGCAGACGGACAACGAAGTGATCCTATAAGGGTTCCGTTTTCATCGATTGAGGTACGCAAACCTAAAAAGAAATAGACGGAAAAGAAAGATAGAAGAAGAGAATGGGAGAGTACAGCCTGGCGTTTTCCTGTTCCGTCCTTGTCCATTTGAATTAGTGTTTCATCTCCGATAACCTAGTTGCTGGGGTTTTTAAAAATCTAATCATTCGTCTTTCATTCGTGCCCTTTGAAATTTGAAGACTAAATCGGTCCAGAAAAGCGTCTTGGCATTGGCTTGAATCCAGCCAGATTTCTTTGGCTTCGACAGCTGTAACCAAACTCCTCGGGTCCTCGCCTTTGTGTACAGGCTGTGGGAAGTTGACCTGCTGAGCAGGTCTGCCGCAATAACACCTACCTGAGACTCTCGATAAACGTCCGAAAAAAAGGGAGAGAAATTGTGGGCTGTAAGTCGAGACTGTACCAGGCGTCATGGGACGAACATTGCCGTCCGCTTCTTTTATTGCGAAATAGCAAAAGAGGCACACTAAATACGCATGTCAAAATCTTGTCACGCTCCAAGCTGACAAGCTTAGAAGAGTCTCCTCACTGATCGAGACTCCCAGTTTCGCTGTATTGCAAGTAACTCCTCCGCAACGAATTATATAAGGCAGGTACAGCAGTCAGAAAAAAGTCGCCAAGAACGTAGTATAGATGGCGATATAAATAATTAAGTCAGAAAAGCATCTTTGCGTAGACAAAGCTGTATAAAAAGTGGCTCGTTGCTGCACTTTTCATGTAACCGTATATTTTTTCATGTCATAAACGCTACCTTTGCCTGCTTCCTGAAGCCAAATGTTGACATGTCACCAAAACAGGCTCAGTAAGTTTTATACTTGCGTCCATCAATGAAATTTTTATTTACGTTGCTATCTGCTTACAGGAAATAGTTGCAAAATGTTTCATACGGGACGTTTCACAATTCATGTTACACATTTCTAGAGGTTGTAGATTAAGTTTTACACAAGAACCCATATCCGTATATTAAGTTTTACACAGTAACCCATATCCGTAAACGTCATCCAACGACGCTACAGAGCGCCAAAGTTTTAGGCGCTGGCACCTGTAAATGTAAGTACATAAAAATGATACCGTGTTCAGTAGAGGAGATGGTTTCACACTTGCGAATATGAGCAAGTGCTCCTAGCTCCTCGGGTGTGCCTTTTAGAGCCCATGTTTACTGGTCACTTTCTCTTGTTTTGGTCTACACTACCACCTCTGAAACTTGTCTACCCCACCAATCTTAGCAACAACAGTAGACTACCAGCACATGTACTCCACTCTCAGAGGTATCAGAAAGATTTTCGCTTGTAACATTCGACTCGTTCGTTACCGGTACAGTGAACCCCATCTCAAATTTCCTGTAATCCACAGTGCAGCTTCAATTTCCCTTTTAGCGAAGTCTCGCAAAAAAAGAAAAGTCTTCCTTTTTTTCCTTTCTCTTTCCGCATTCTTGAAAATCCGATTAGCTGTTTGGACAGTAAGACGCAAAATTCTCCGTCCACGAGGGTCCGAGCTGTCCTCCAGCTCGCAGGCGGAGGGTCGCAAGTAAATCAAAGTGCCGGTAACAGCGATGTATAATTTAATCTGGCAGCCTCCCCTCGGCAGCCGGCCTCGCTTGTGTCTGAAACTCGATTCGTCGCCGGCCGAATGCGAAGAATTAGCAAAAGTTGAGCCGAGTAGTTCCATTCGGCCGTGCTGCAGCGTGTTATTTCGAGGGGAAGCGAAGAAGGGAGCATCTGATTGGAGCGCTAATTATATTGTGCCCGCCCCCGCCGCCCCCGCCAGTTAAGCGTCGGTCCTTATCGCCGCTGCGGGGCGGGAGGAGGCGCTCGCGAGCATTCACATGGAAATGAACAGGTCGTCCGGCGCGGAGGCAACACGGCCGTCGAATTAAAAACAAGAAGGCCAGCGCTGGCGCCTCCGTCGCTGAGGAAAGAGCCATTCTCTCCTACGTACATCAGCCAGGTGAAAATTTCCAGCCGCGCAGCGTCCACGTGGTGCAGGCAACGCTGAATCATTGTACAAAACAGATTCCTTCCAGGAGTAGTCGTTCAGCGTGGTGTTTGTGTTGTAAAGGCAAGGTTAGGGCTTGCTGCATCTGTTGCTCAACTTTAGCAAACAAAATTGCCGAAGCGAAAAAAATGAAATAAAATGAAAGGCGATGCAGTAACGCACACTGAAGGGACGAAAGTCATCGTGTAACCTCCCCCTCACTTATCGACCTTAATGACAGTGAAAAATTAAACCGCGTGTACCTAATGGAAATTTGGGAAAAGCAATCGTCACCGAAGTTAATCTGTCGGTAAAGAGGGAGGAAAGGGTTACATCTAAATGAAAAGAAAAACGCAAATGAAATTGGTGAAAATTAATTTTTAAAAAAGGGTAAAGTTAATAAAGAAAGTAAATGTGCGGTCGTTACGTTGACAATTAACTGACGTTAATTAGATATTTGAAATTTGGGGAAAATTACTGTCGCCAGTCATATGGACAACCACTATAAGAACTGAAAAAGAAAGTTTAATGCACATATAATTGGGACTAAAAGCATGGCAACTGAAGGTTGACACGTGTTGTGTGAAAACTGAATGTTTGTCAGAAGTAATAAATTTCGCTACACTCTGACTTAATTTAGCAAAAGGATTAATAAAACTGGATAATTGAAAATGAGTTTAGTGACTGAAATTAATAGTGAACTTTCCTTCTGAAGCACTACGAAATTAAATAAAATATAGTTAGTATTGGGCTACCTCAACAATCATCTCAAAAGCAGCTTGAATCTACGCAATTACGAACTAAGAGATTTAACTTTGAACTTGAATTAAATGATTTTGAACAATTAACAATAGTAAGATTTAGTATGTACCAAGCTGAGCTGCAGTCACAGGTAAGGTAAAATATGGTAACAAACCTCGCACTCTTAATTGATGCTTATGTAATATAAATATTATAGCCAGCTATGAATACCTTAACTGAACATTGAAATTAAAGCAGTAAAATCGAATGATATTGCTTTAATGCTGGCGTTTCAGTTTCAGTGGCACTCGAGTTCATTTCGGAAAAGCAAGGGACCCTGCTTGGTAACGCAATTAGGACAATGAGCAACAAGAGTTCATGCTACGTTGCTGTAATTTAGTGAGAAAAATTTAACAGTTTGAAAACTGAGGTCTGCCATACAGTTCTATAACTTTACGTGCTTTCAGTCTTCCTTGTTGGTTGATTGAAGGTTTGAAGTCGTCGATCGAGAAAGTGGCGACAATCACTTATGACGGCCGTAGCTGTTCCAAAAGCTGAATGTTGGCGCGCCTTCTTCTAGACCCAGTCACCAGGCGAAACGGGCTCTTGATGTGCGCCAGCTACTGTTTCCTGTCCGCGACACCGTGCCAGAAACTATCACAGCAAGTCGAGCGCAATTGCATGCTGCCAAACGTCGAAAGCGCGTCAACTCGCGGGAGCGTCACTCAACACACCTGCTCCACCGCCCTACTCCAGGCCAGGATCGCTCTACCCGCGCTCCACGCGGCAGAGTTAACACTACCAAAGCTCCTAAACACTTTGGTTCTCCACACGACGTATCGATGTAATCGTTCGATAGCATAGTTTTTCCTAGGCAAGACCCAGCGTAAAAATACAAATAATATTTACAAAACAAACCAATTATACATCGACATAAATGCAAAACAATTACAATATATAAAGACACAGAAATGTCATATTTTCAGGTAACAAAACAAGGAAAAATTTTATAGTACAATAGATGGAAACAGGAGGATATGCACTTCCGGCGTTACTATGGGACAGCGATGTACACATATACAGAAGGCGCTAATGCCGCGTTCATAAAGTACAAAAGGGCTGTCCACTGGCAGAGCTATCATTTGCACTCAATGATTCATGTGAAAAGGTTCCGATGATGCATTTCCGGCGTTACTATGGGACAGCGATGTACACATATACAGATGGCGCTAATGCCGCGTTCATAAAGTACAAAAGGGCTGCCCACTGGCAGAGCTATCATTTGCACTCAATGATTCATGTGAAAAGGTTCCGATGTGATTAAAGTCGCACAACGGGAATTAACAAATTTTACAAGCGCAACGGCAGTCGGAGATATACGCATGGAACAATCCATTAACAGAAATCGTTGGGGAATTCAATATTCCGAAATCCACACTGTCTAGAGTGTGCCGAGAAAATCAAATTTCAGACATTAACTACTGTCGCGGACAGTGCCGCAGCTGCCGACCTTCACTTAACGACCGAGGGCAGCGGGGTTGTGTATAGTTTTCAGTGCTCACAGACAAGCAACACTGTGTGAAATAAGCGCAGAAATCAATTTGGAACGTACGACGAACTTATCCGTTAGGCTGGTGACCACATCGGTTGGACCCCAGGTCACTGGAGAACCGTAGTCTGGTCAGAGGAGTCCCGATTTCAGGTGGTAAGAGCTGACGGGAGGGTGCGAGTGTGGTGGACACCCCTCGAAACCACGGACCGAAGTTGTCAGCGGGGCACTGTGCAAGCTTGTGTTGGTTCCATAATGGTGTGGACTGTGTTGACATGCAATGGACTGAGTCCTATGGTCTGTTCGGCTACTTGGAGACCACTTGCATCCATTAATGGCCACCACGTTCCCAAACAACTATGAACTTTTTATGGACATGGCGCATGGCCCACGTCACTAGGCCACAGTTCTTTGCTTTTGGTTTGAAGAACATTCTGAACAATTCAAGCGAATGATTTGGCCACCGAGGTTGTCTGACGTGAGTCCCATCGAAGATTAATGGGACACAATAGAGAGGTCACTTCGCGCACAGAATCCTGCACCGGCAACATTTTCGCAATCATGGACGGCTACAGAGGCAGCATGGCTCAGTATTTCTGCAGGGGACTTCCAACGACTTCTTGAGTCCATGCCACGTCGAGTTGCTGCACCACACGGTGCAAAAGGAGGTCCGACGCGATATTAGGAAGTATCCCACGACTTTTCTCACCTCATTGTAGGTTGTCTAACAAAAAAAAAGTGAAGCTCCCAAGTAAAGAGGCGAGATGTCAGTCTGACCTCGTACATTTACACACCATCGGCGGGTATGTAAATGATTTCTAATTGCAATTCTCTGCGACAGACAGAACGACCACAAGGTGCATTAATGTCGTTCGTGTTTAGAGTTGTTACCAGATCTGGTGAACTACGTCGGGAAGTTGAGAGATCGCTTAGAAGGACTCAGAGGTGTGGCGTACACGTGTGAGATATCCTTATCAGCACCTGACACAGTTTGAAAAGCGCATCTTTGTGGGTCTCCATTTGGCAGTTGGTCGAATCGTGCGACATCCAGATTTGTGCGGTTTTCGGCTGTTGTAGTAGGCCGCCGTTGGAATGCATGCGTACGTAAGGGCAGGCACACACGTTGTCGGGTTTCTGATCGACCACATATGACCACCACTAGGGAAGATTGTAGTGTTGAGCGCCACGCACTTCGTAACCCGCTTTACATACGAGTCTGCCGTCCGACAATACGCAATGGACTGCCAGCAACGTAGTGTGTTATACCGCATAATTGGTCAGAGACTATCGGAAATCTGACCAGAGATTTACCGTCCTACAGATACGCCGCCATCAGCACCACAGCACATTTGCTGCCGTGACCAGGAAGCAGGATCTGCTGCTGAAATGCGTCACATTGTGATCACTGACGAAATGCGCTTACCGGATGACCATCGTACGCAATTATGGTGGCGACGTGGGGAGAGGCTCCATTTTTCCAGGTACAGCAGTGTTACTCCTGGCGTCATGCCATGGGGAGCCATAGAGTACGACGGTCACAGCTGGTATTGATTAAGGGACCTGAACCATGGGACTACTCAATTCTTTAGGAAATCAAAATTACAATCTCACCACAGTTATTTAAAGGAAATAGGAAGCCCGGGATCACTGGTGATGGACAAGCTTGTGATTGTTTTACAATTTTAATTTGACTCAAAACAGATTTTATTACAAAATTCGGTTCGGACATTTGCCCTCTTACTGATCCACTATACAAACCTTCACTTTAACTGAATTACATAAACGCGAATAAGAACCATATTTTGCGTCCGCAACCAAAATCATAGATATTAGGCACGGTGAATAATCATTCACAAACAATCGTTCTTGTTTAACCATATCTCAAACGACTAGTAACACTATACACTTCCAACCCAAATTTACACAGCCACATAATACCACAACTTCATTAAAAAAACAAAGACCTTAAAGCTTAATACAACTGAACTGCCCACATAAAGGTCCACAGTGAAACATACTTATACTAAAAACGCAAAGTGGGCCAACCAAGGTCGCAAAACTGGCACACATGAAAAATAACAAGTTGCATATTCATTAAAGATACACAGACGGTTAACATAAGTGTTAAATAAGAATGGCTAGTAATAACTCAACCAGTAAAATGACTTACAGAAACGCTAATACTAACAAAGTGGCCTCACTTAACTAACGGACATAATGACTCAGAATGATTCCCAAATTGCACTTCACGTTAGAGAACAGCGTTAAGGCCCACAGCAGGATTTGAAAGCGATAACGCTACGGCCGGCAGGCAATACGAGCGTCCACTCCCCACGGCTTGCGCACAGGTTCACTAGCAGGCGGTGTATATTTATATATAGTCCGACCCGCCTCACAATGAGCAGTCCTGACAGGAAACCATAACCGCACCGACGCCAGGAAACGAGCAGACTTAACAAATGGCCTGCAGCACTAATACACTGAAATGAAAACCAGGTCAAATCACAGCCACACTGGAATATACACTCCTGGAAATGGAAAAAAGAACACATTGACACCGGTGTGTCAGACCCACCATACTTGCTCCGGACACTGCGAGAGGGCTGTACAAGCACTGTTGCTCCTGGGGTATCTGCGAGGACCATTCGCAACCGTCTCCATGAAGCTGGGCTACGGTCCCGCACACCGTTAGGCCGTCTTCCGCTCACGCCCCAACATCGTGCAGCCCGCCTCCAGTGGTGTCGCGACAGGCGTGAATGGAGGGACGAATGGAGACGTGTCGTCTTCAGCGATGAGAGTCGCTTCTGCCTTGGTGCCAATGATGGTCGTATGCGGGTTTGGCGCCGTGCAGGTGAGCGCCACAATCAGGACTGCATACGGCCGAGGCACACAGGGCCAACACCCGGCATCATGGTGTGGGGAGCGATCTCCTACACTGGCCGTACACCTCTGGCGATCGTCGAGGGGACACTGAATAGTGCACGGTACATCCAAACCGTCATCGAACCCAGCGTTCTACCATTCCTAGACCGGCAAGGGAACTTGCTGTTCCAACAGGACAATGCACGTCCGCATGTATCCCGTGCCACCCAACGTGCTCTAGAAGGTGTAAGTAAACTACCCTGGCCAGCAAGATCTCCGGATCTGTCTCCCATTGAGCATGTTTGGGACTGGATGAAGCGTCGTCTCACGCGGTCTGCACCTCCAGCACGAACGCTGGTCCAACTGAGGCGCCAGGTGGAAATGGCATGGCAAGCCTTTCCACAGGACTACATCCAGCATCTCTACGATCGTCTCCATGGGAGAATGGCAGCCTGCATTGCTGCGAAAGGTGGATATACACTGTACTAGTGCCGACATTGTGCATGCTCTGTTGGCTGTGTCTATGTGCCTGTGGTTCTGTCAGTGTGATCATGTGATGTATCTGACCCCAGGAATGTGTCAATAAAGTTTCCCCTTCCTGGGACAATGAATTCACGGTGTTCTTATTTCAATTTCCAGTAGTGTATAATAAGCATGCCCCCTAATTCTTATGGAGCAACACTCTAACATTACCCGTCTTGCAGTAAATTAGCAGGAAGCTTAGAGATCACTTCCAGTTGCCTTACGGCACTTTCAACATTAAATAAATATACCAAATCTTGTCGCGACAAATGATTAAGCCATTAACTCTACGGCTGCCGCAACCAGTCCCAAAGCGGTCAGTATGTCCGAAAATAAGTTAAAATTTACATGAAAACCACTTCAAACACACACTACACAGATGATGAGAAACGAAATGAGGAACATCAGTCTCCTTAAAATAGCCACTGTGGAACCAAGTTCAGAACCATCTCCGGCAGCTACCCATGCCACAATAAGTTTCAACAATTTTCTTAGTTAAACACAGAATAAAAGTCTTACGTAAGTTGGAGCTTGCAAATTACGAGCTGGGAAGCTGTTCAGCGTGCGACGACGAACCCACCACAGTTTTGCACGTCCAGGCGCCCAATGATCGGCAGCGTGCATCCGGCGCGACAAAAGACAAGTGCGGCGAGCACGGCGAGGCCGATGCACCACGGTTAAGGACGCAGGCTTGTTTTCAACACAAGTTGTCTCGTTGAACGCCGACCGGAGTCTCTCGTCACACGTTCACCCGGAAAACCGCCGGGGGGGAGCAGTCAAAGATAGCAAGTGAGCCGAATATCGACATCAGCGAAGAAAGTAGAACACCCTAGCGGCAGCCGCCACGGCTGAGGACCTGTTACGGCACAACGGTATGTGACGGACATCTTGCTTCCTCAAGTGTTAGATATCATGCGACAGTACCGCGGTGATATTTTTCAACAAGACAATGTTGTTCCGCACATGGCACCCATCTCTGCGAACTGTCTGCGGCATGTTAAGACACTCCCGTGGCCAGGGACATACCCAGGCCTGTCCACAATAGGACGTGTGTGCAACCACCTCAGCTCCATCCAAATGCTATTATCCAGAATAGCAACGAACAGTTGCAACATTTATGGGCTAGCTTCAATCAGGAGAAATATAACGGCTTCATGACACCGTTTCCCATTAGAATCAGTGTATCCATCCAGGCAAGTGAGTGCAACGTGATACTGATAAGTGGGTCCATACTGCCACTCCTTTGAAATTTAACTTGATTTTGTCACCACTGTAATAACATGGCATACCTTCTCAACACATGGAGTTTCATTTCGTTTCCTCCCTTCCCCGTTCCTGTATGCTTCATAGTTTTTGTCACGCTGCGTCTTTATCTTGGTGCTGGAAGGAGCAGTGGAAGGGAACATTAAAAAGGACGATAATACACCAAATAGATTATGGGGGATGTTGGATGAAGTAATTATCAAGGGATTAAAGGTTTAGTAGAAGACTGGAAAATATCCACTACGTTCTACCTAGACATTTAATCTAGGTGTGTCAATGGGAAAACGACTAATACTGCACTTCGAAGTTACTAGGTCTTTTTTCTCTGACAAATACTTTTACATTATGTTGTATTTTGTTGATATCTGTGAAAACCAAAATACATTTACTAGTTAGCTGTACACATCAAAAATAACTTTGGTAATTACTGCATAAACAGCTCTGTCCATGACCATGCAACAAGAGATAGACTCAACTTACATTTACCAAGAAAAAATAAACATGAAACTCAGAACAGCACTTTTACCAAGGAATAAAACTGTACAATAAATTACCAAAAGAGATTAACGAAATTTCAAAAATACACTTATTTAAAAAGGCAGCTAAAAAAGTACCTGTTATGCGATACATCTTATACATGGAAGGATTACTTAGCTAAAACAGAGTATAGTTTTGATAAAAAAAGTTATAAAAAATAAATAATATTAATAATGAGTATAAAATACACAACATTCCACATAACACCTTCACTTTATGTTCTTTTCCTTCTTTTTTTTTTCTTTTCTAGAAATACTTACCTCCAAGCTATGCATGGCACAATACTAACACCTCTTCCTCTTTCTGAGCTCAACATCTCACTCATTGTGGAGGGATGCTGACTCAGTTTTTCAGGATAGCAAATGGGAAGTTGCGGTACAGAAAATGGCCCAGAGATCACCATTGTGTGTGTGTGTGTCTGTCTGTGTGTGTGTGTGTGTGTGTGTGTGTGTGTGTGTGTGTGTGTGTGTGTGTGTGTGTGTGCAGTAAGTGAAGTGTTATGAAACAATGTGTGTAGTGTGTGCAGTGACTGATAGTGAGATATGAGTGAACAATGTGGCATTACATTATTTAATAAGTTATTTGTAAAAAAAAGTATTGTATACCAGCAGCAAATCTAATGATTTTCTCTAACTAGAAGTCTGTAAACATCTGTTTATACGTATTAGCTTATTTTAAACTGATCTAAATTTGTAAATACTTTGACATGTCCTTTATCTTGTAAAAAGAGATCTATGGATGAATAAAGCTGCTACTACTACTACTAAATTAAAATTAAAACATAAAGGGCACTCTTTGGAAATAACACCTAGTGGATCTTCAAGCTTAGTGTTATCATCCTGCTTTCGGATCACAGACAGCACCTTTTTCTCTTTCTCTCGTTTATGAGACAGTGCAAAGGCGTCTGGAATCCAACATAGCAAATTGTGTATTCTGCAACGCCTTGCATACGTAATAAAATGAAACATCTACAGCCGTCGTTTTTATGTTATTTTACTATATTGCATCCAGTTTCGATGACTCAGTGACAATCTTTAGGGCTTAAGGGACGCTAAACAGTGTGAACTCCAACCGTATACACGGTTCCAACATCTAAGAACTGGCTTCAGTAGAATACTGTTAAAGCGATGTTGTGTATGCAGCCATCTACTATACTCACTGATGGCTGCCTGTTTATAGTGACTGCCAACAGAGTTCATTTGAAAAGTTCACAGCTGACATACACGTATTTCATGCATACGCTCCGTCTTATAATACCGGTGTCTTCTTTCTTTCCTTTCAGAGCAGCGACTTAAATGAAGCAGCGCCATCATGTAACTGCAGTTTAGTGAGCTAGCTTGTCCAAGGAGGCTTGTATGTTGCAAATAAAGCTGGCGATGTTTAAAATAGCTTGTTAAAAGTCAAACCCATGGCTCCGCCTGTCCTCTAGGCTTTCATCAGAAATTAAGGTTTATTAGTACATCGTGGTATGCCATTTTTGGACTTAGAGGCAAATTAATATCATTGTTACTACCAAGTACATTGGCTGTCATTATCTGGAAAAGAGAAGACGCGGAATGTCTCCCCGAAATGTATCAGTAGACACTTGGAAGGTCCTGTCTCTTCCACACTTGCGTCTAAAGTCTCCTTCTTTCGTAACGATTATCACATCGTATGAGTCCCCTGGTTTCAATATTATATCTGTTTCTGTATAGTATTTCCTGAGGTGAAGATTGGGGAGTAGCCCAATATTAGCCAAAATGAGCGTGAAAAACTACACTCAACCTGAAAGAGATTTTCACTCTGCAGCGGAGTGTGCGCTGATATGAAACTTCCTGGCAGATAAAAACTGTGTGCCGGACCGAGATTCGAACTCGGGACCTCTGCCTTTTGTGGGAAAGTGCTCTACCATTTGAGCTACCCAAGCACAACTCATACCTCGTCCTCACAACTTTACTTCTGCCAGTACCGCGTCTCCTACCTTCCAACCCTTATGTAAAGTTTGGAAGGTAGGAGACGAGGTACTGGTGGAATTAAAGCTGTGAGGACGGGTCGTGAGTCGTGCTTGGGCAGCTCAGATGGTAGAGCACTTGCCCGCCAAAAGCAAAGGTCCCAAGTTCGAGTCTTGGCCCTTCACACAGTTTTAATCTGCCAGGAAGTTTTTTACACTCAGCCTGGCCGCTTTATCAGACCAACAGACGTTAATTTTCGGTACAGATCCGACCTCAGTGTGTCTCACCTCCCAGCTTCGGAGCTTGCTCTTAAGTCATATTATGAAATACCCTGCAGCTTTACAATTTTCATCAGCTACCACGTGTATTGATACGTCAACACATTCGTTCAAATGCCGTCCGCGGTGGTCTAGCGGTTCTAGGCGCTCAGTCCGAAACCGCGCGACTACTACGGTCGCAGGTTCGAATCCTGCCTCGGGCGTGGATGTGTGTGATGTCCTTAGGTTAGTTAGGTTTAAGTAGTTCTAAGTTCTAGGGGACTGATGACCACAGATGTTAAGCCCCATAGTGCTCAGAGCCATTTGAACCATTCGTTCAATGCTGTGTCTTGTTTCCCGTAACCATGAATTCTGATGTACTTGACATTTCTCGGTAGCACATGAAATTAGACTCTAACTCCGGACCTGCCTGTCGTGCTGTACAATTAAGTTTTAATATTTGGTGGAAGTTTGTACCAACGGCGTCCATGGATTTAGTCTGCAACATCATTACACTGAGATGGCAGAAGTCAGAGGATACCAACTAATATCGTCTCGAACCTCCTTTTGCCCGGCGCAGTGCAACAAATAGACGTGGCATGGACTCAATAAGTCGTTGGAAGTCCCATGCTGAAGTACTGAGCCATGCCGCCTCCATAATTGCCGCTGCAGGATTTTGTGCACGGACTGACCTCTTGATTACGTCCCATAAATGTTCGTTGGGATTGATTTTGCCGCGCGGGATTATCCGAGCGGTCTGGGGCGCTCCAGTCACGGACTGTGCGGCTGGTTCCGGCGGAGGTTCAAGTCCTCCCTCGCGCATCTGTGTGTGTGTGTTTGTCCTTAGGATAATTTAGGTTAAGTACTGTGTAAGCTTAGGGACTGATGACCTTAGCAGTTAAGTCTCATAAGATTTCACACACATTTGAACATTTTTTAAAATTCATTCTGGGCGATCTGGGTGGTCAGACCATTCGCTCGAATTCTTCACTATCTTCTTCAAAGCAGTCGTGAATAGTTGTGGCCCTGTGACGTGGCTGCCATCTACAAAAATTCCATCGTTGTTTGGGAAAATGACGTCCATGAATGATTGCAAATGGTCTCCAAGCAGCCGAACATTAGGGGAACTCAGTCCATTCCATTTGAACACGGTCCACACTTTTATGGGACACCATCAGCTTGCACAGTGCCTTGTTTACAACTTGGGTCCACGACCTCGAGGGGTCTGCGCCACACTCGAACCCTTCCATCAGCTCTCACCAACTGAAATCAAGACTCGTCTCACCAGGCGACCGTTTTCCTGTTGTCTTGGGTCCGACAGATGTGGTCACGAGACCAGGAGAGGCGCTGCAGTCGATGTCGTGCTGTTAGCACAGGCAGTCCCGTCGGTTGTGTGCTCCCAGAGCCCATTAATGTTAAAATTCGCCACAGTGTCCTAACCGATAAGTTCAGTGTACGTCCTACACTGATTCAGTGCACGTCTCTCACTGATTTCTCGAGTTATTTAACGCACTGTTGCCTGTCTGTTAGCACTGACAACTCTACGCAAACACCGCTGCTCTCGGTCGTTAAGTGGAGGGCGATGACCACAGCGCGGACCACGTTGACAGGTAATGCCTGGAATTTGATATTCTCGGCACACTCTTGCACGGAATATTGACAGGTAATGCCTGGAATTTGATATTCTCGGCACACTCTTGCACGGAATATTGACAGGTAATGCCTGGAATTTGATATTCTCGGCATACTCTTGCACGGAATATTGACAGGTAATGCCTGGAATTTGATATTCTGGGCATACTCTTGCGCGGTTCCGGACTGTAGCCGCTAGAACCGACATGATTTCCGATATGGAGTGTCCCATGCGTCTAGGTCCAACTACCATTCCGCGTTCAAAGTCCTTTAATTCCGCCTGCCGGAGTGGCCGAGCGGTTCTAGGCGCTACAGTCTGGAACCGCGCGACCGCTTCGGTCGCAGGTTCGAATCCTGCCTTGGGCATGGATGTGTGTGATATCCTTAGGTTAATTAGGTTTAAGTAGTTCTAAGTTCTAGGGGACTGATGACGACAGCAGTTAAGTCCCATAGTTCTCAGAGCCATTTGAACCATTTGGAACCTTTAATTCCCGTCGTACGACCATAATCACTTCGGAAAACCTTCAAGCGAATCACCTGAGTACAAATGATAGCTCCGCCAATGCACTGTCCTTTTATACCTTCTGTACGCGAGACTACCGCCATCTGTGTATGTGCATATCGCTCTCCCATGCCGTGTGGCTCGATCAGCATTATTCCCGCCGCCGGTATGGTTCATCTTTCCCGTGGTGTGCGCAGGGCGCTCAGTGACGCGACCTACCGGGCCGACCGGGGAGCGAGGCGCAAGCTTGAAACTAGGATGTTTAGGTTCTTATGTTGGTAACGATATGTAGCGCTCTATATTAAAATCACTGACTGTGCTGTGTACAGCCTGTGACTGGTTTGCATTGTTGGTATTTTGCTATTGTAGTGTTGGGCAGTTGGTTGTTAACAGCGCGTAGCGTTGCGCAGTTGGAGGTGAGCCGCCAGCAGTGCTGGATGTGGTGAGAAAGATTGCGGAGTTTTGAGAGCGTATCTGTATATTGAGCAAGCAGTAAAGGAAACAAAAGAAAAATTTGGAGTAGGTATTAAAATTCATGGAGACGAAGTAAAAACTTTGAGGTTCGCCGATGACATTGTAATTCTGTCAGAGACGGCAAAGGACTTGGAAGAGCAGTTGAACGGAATGGACAGTGTCTTGAAAGGAGGATATAAGATGAACATTAACAAAAGCAAAACGAGGATAATGGAATGTAGTCAAATTAAATCGGGTGATGCTGAGGGAATTAGATTAGGAAATGAGACACTTAAAGTAGTAAAGGAGTTTTGCTATTTAGGAAGTAAAATAACTGATGATGGTCGAAGTACAGAGGATATAAAATGTAGACTGGCAATGGCAAGGAAAGCGTTTCTGAAGAAGAGAAATTTGTTAACATCCAGTATAGATTTAAGTGTCAGGAAGTCGTTTCTGAAAGTATTTGTTTGGAGTGTAGCCATGTATGGAAGTGAAACATGGACGATAACTAGTTTGGACAAGAAGAGAATAGAAGCTTTTGAAATGTGGTGCTACAGAAGAATACTGAAGATAAGGTGGATAGATCACGTAACTAATGAGGAGGTATTGAATAGGATTGGGGAGAAGAGAAGTTTGTGGCACAACTTGACTAGAAGAAGGGATCGGTTGGTAGGACATGTTTTGAGGCATCAAGGGATCACAAATTTAGCATTGGAGGGCAGCGTGGAGGGTAAAAATCGTAGAGGGAGACCGAGAGATGAGTACACTAAGCAGATTCAGAAGGATGTAGGTTGCAGTAGGTACTGGGAGATGAAGCAGCTTGCACAGGATAGAGTAGCATGGAGAGCTGCATCAAACCAGTCTCAGGACTGAAGACAACAACAACAACATGATCTGGACGTGTGTCCATCAGAGACAGTAAATTTGTAAGACTGGATATCACGAACTGGTGTATATATTATGACTTTTGAACACTATTAAGGTAAATACATTGTTTGTTCTCTATCAAAATGTTTCATTTGCTAACTATGCCTTCCGTAGTTAGAATCTTTTATTTAGCTGGCAGTATTGGCACTCGCTGTATTGCAGTAGTTTGAGTAACGAAGATTTTTGTGAGGTAAGTGATTCTTGAAAGGTATAGGTTATTGTTAGTCAGGGCCATTCTTTTGTAGGGATTATTCAAAGTCAACTTTCGTTGCGCTAAAAATATTGTGTGTCGGTTTAAGCACAGTCACTTACAAGTTTTCTAAGGGGACGTTTCAAGCTCTAGCAAGTAGCGGAGGATTTTTCTTTGGAACGCTTAGGAGTAACGTCATTTGGGAAGTCTGTCGGACAGTACAGGCGCAGTGTGAGGAAGCAGGAAGAGCACATCTAAAAGGGGCTGTTTACCCGGGCGACAGCGCCGTAGCAAATATCGCCGGCGTGGAAGCAGTCACATTACTGGGAATCCATTGGCGTATTTCGCTTCCTGCATGTCTCCTGGCCCTGGGATCTGCGGCGGGTAACAAGCTAGATGGTAAGGGCCTTGCTTGTGCTGTAAATTATGGCGGGAACCGACTACTGGGTTCAGTGCTGTAGACTTAATTTCCTTGGCCGGCCGTTGGTACACCTACTGAGACTGTCCTCGAATGTGTTAATTTCAGCTTACTTAGTACACAGGGTTCTAGTGAGAGCTGTATGTTATGTGATGATTAACATTTACTAGGGCCTGGAGTGCTAATATATTCTGTTTGTAGATTGCTACTGTCAGTGTTAACCGCCATTGAAAACGGTTTGCCTGGTCCTTGTCTAAGTGCAGGCCGGGGTGGCCAAGTGGTTCTAGGCGCTACAGTCTGGAACCGCGTGACCGCTACGGTCGCAGGTTCGAATCCTGCCTCGGTCATGGATGTGTGTGATGTCCTTAGGTTAGTTAGGTTTAAGTAGTTCTAAGTTTTAGGGGACTCATCACCTCAAAAGTTAAGTCCCATAGTGCTCAGAGCCATTTGAACTTTGTCTATGTGCCACCTGGTTATTGCATTTTTGCATTTATATAACATGACAGTGTTACACTGGCCAATTGCTATAGATGTACATGGCTAAAAATTTCCCTGGACATGTTGTGTGCTGTGGTGTGCGTACTGTAAGACCTTCGGAACACACACCATCAGATTGTGTGACTTGTCGCTCTAACGAAGTAGGCGAGTGTCAGCAATATGTCTCGTGGTCTTATCGTGGCGTGTTTATCTTATGTCGTTAGGTCAGACGATAGAAATGTCACTTGCACGCTTAGAGTAGCAGATTTAGGGTGACCAACTTTAAACAGAACTTGATTAATTTTCGCACACGTTTATTAAAATAATAAAAATCATAGACATTACGTAACTTGATTCTGGATGCTGTTTACAATTGACAATCTGAAGTTCCTTTGGTCTTGGTACGTTAATTTTATTCTCACATATCTCTGATACCTGACAAAGTCGCATTCGGAAGGACGACGGTTCAATCCCGCGTCCGGCCATCCTGATATACGTTTTCCGTGATTTCCCTAAATCACTCCAGGGAAATGCCGGGATGGTTCCTTTCAAAGGGCACGGCCGACTTCCTTCCCCGTCCTTCCCTAATCCGATGAGACCGATGACCTCCTTCCACAAAAACAACCAACAACAACCTGACAAAGTGTCTATACATTTCTCTTCATGGCTATGTACAAGAATATGATAAACAGACAAATGCAGACTGGTACCGACTGGTGCAGACAAATGCAGACTGACTGATCCGAGGTCTGTACACTCGTAATAATACCTTGCGTGTTCAGGTATCACTGCACGAGTGTGATCCGCGAGGAGAAAAGGTTCTATGTTAGCAGCAATCTCATTGGCTGCGTTACATATTAATACGCGGATCGGCGGAAGCAGAATTTGGTCCGTCTCTAAGACAGCGCCATCTCGTAGTACGGAGTCGGATGAGCGCTGCGCCTGCGCTGTTGTGCTTCGTGGGGCGCGCTCTAGTGGGAAAGTTGTGTACGCGCTGACTACGCGAAACTATGTACACAACATGTGCCATGGTATCTGATTTGTTGTTGCCTGTATTCTCAATTACATTGGTAACACACATAACTGCATTAGCGGAAGACTACAGTTCCTCGTTAAATTTTAGTAAATTGTTCTTCAGGTCGATCATAGTTTTGAGTAAATAATTTTTAACTCATTTCACAAGATGTGTAATAGGCCATAAGTGCCGTGGTTTATGAGTGTTTAAATTTTGAAGTAACTTGCTCTCACCTAAATGGTAATTTTAAAAATGTGTTGATGGTTTTGTTTGTTGTTTGTCTTGTTTAAATGTGCCAAATAAATGTTCAGTGTAACTGTCGATGGTGATTGTCTGATGTGTCACTTGGTCCAGTCCTACCACCCTACAAGCTGTTGTGCTGAGCTTGTGTCGTTGTGTAAAAGTTGAATTGCATGCTGTGTTGACACATTAGTCACCTCAGTGTATAGTGGCTATAGGACTTGACGTAAAAAGTAATCCATCATTTCAAACGAGTAGTTACAGTATTCGTACCTAAGACATGTTACTTCGAGTTCCAAATGCTTCTGCCTGCCAGGAGCAGCGATTCGTGTATTTCTTCGGGGCAGGGAATTCGACTCGAGCAGTGGCAGCGGCAACAGTTAAATTGCCCGGAAAAGACGAGCGACTTACATTCCCGGAAATCCCTGCGCCCCATCTCTCTCACCTTGGCGCACCTGAATCTCTGGGGTTCTTGGACCGCGAGCAATTTAGGAGACAAATGGAGGGCATACATCTGAGATGTCAGGGCCTTGCGACAAGGCATTAATGTAAAGAATAGACGGGGCTGCCAGCTTCTTTGCTTTCCGAGCCTTGCGCAGGAAGGGCGTCCTGGGAGATGGCGGAGGCGCGGTCCCCGCACAGTATTGTATTTCAATCAGAGTACAGTTCCATTTTCTCGGTCAAGGAGCGCAACCCGGCTACTTTTGTGCGTCGCCGGGAGTTATGAGTCCCGCCTGCGGCGGTATACGAGCCTCGCAGCGTCGCTTTGTGGGGGCGGCTGTGATTCAGGGGGCGACGCGCCCGCTGTTTGTGCACACGGGAGTTACACACGGCGTCCACATGATGGCGAGGACCTGCCGCGCGATTAAGCATCGCGGTTGCCGGCATTCTACCGTCGCTCTCTCAGTAACTGTATTACGCCCGGTACAACTCCAAAGCCGATTTATTTTCTCCAGTGGACTGATTAAGCTGCTTGTCTGTAATACAGTTGAAGCTACGTCAGCCGTATGAATCTGGATCACTCTCTCCTTCATCTTCTTCTTCCACCACCCCATACCCACCCTCTCCCGGTTCCCTCTACTCCGACCAAATCAGCACATTCCTATCCAATGAGACATGGACTTCCAACGACTAATCTATTCAAAAACTGAGGTTCATGCTGCGAGAAATTGACAGGTGCGTGCTTGGAATCTCTATTATAGGAAGAAAAACAAATAAACGGGTTGGGTAACTATGTGGAATGGAAGACGTAATTATGACCGCAGTGACAATGAAAGGAGCAATGTAAATAGAATTTGCTGACCCGGTTCCAAAATAAAAAGTATCAAACTGTAACATATGGTGGAGCGTATACGTATAGATAATAATGGTAGATAAATGCAAATATTATAACGAAAGAGTGACCTGTTCCTGTATGTAAAATACACTCTAAGCCAAAAAAAGGCGATACACCACAAAGGAATCATCCGAACGGGAGGGAAATCGGTAAATATGATGTATGTGCACAATCGAATAAATGATTACAATCTCAGAAAAATTGGATGATTTATTAAAAAAGTAAAGTCGTATGGCAAGAATGGCTGGGAGACGCCGAATGGCAGGCTCTGCTGCCGAATTTGAAAGGTTGTTCCCCGCCCTTCGCAGCCGTAGGCACCTTTCCTTCGCGAGGTGTAGGAGTTCTGTACGTAGGCGTATCTGTTAAGTGTAGGTGAGTGTGATGGATGTGTGTGTGTGTGTGTGTAGTATAGCTTCAAGTTCGTGTTGGAGATGTTGCGAGAAGCAGAACTGTGCCAAAATTCGACTGGGTAGGAATATGATGTCTGCTCTGTGTCGAATGTTATCTCGCTAGCTAGAATATTTTACGCCGAAACTCTATGTAAGTAGTGTTATTATTCAGCAGATTACAAGAATGACACACCTCTCGCTTAAAGTATTTTTTATACGCGATGCATAACGACTTTCTCAGTGTCCCGTGCGTAGCAAAAACTCAATCGTTCTGTTATTAGTTCAGCTGAGATGACTTTGACCTATTATTCCTGAACCCGGTTAGACTCTAGCGACTGACAATAACTTGAACGTCAACAATACCACGTAAAACCCGCGGTTTAAATTTAAAAACAAGGTGCCAGCATTATCACTTTCAAACATACACACAACGTATAAGTAACAACATCAATTACGTAACGTATTATCAAAGCTACTGCTTTAATAGCAATTCTATTACTTGCAAAGACTCTCAAAAACGTTTTTAACTACTATAGCACAGCTAGTCTCAATAGAAAATCGCTCTAATTAATACAAAGTCGTACCTTCATACTACAATAATACGATCTAATTCAATTTAATTAATCCAGCAAAATGTTAATGGATCGTCTATTTATTTTCATATACTATTACTGACTGTGGAATATATTGACACTCTCGTTAATATAACTCGGATTAAATTGCTTTAATACCTTTTGTATACAATTATTCCTCGAGTCTTGTTATTTAGCGGAAAACATATCTTTTCCTTTGTTGTCTCCAAGATATGATAAACTTTGTCACTCAGATGCTACTGTTACGCAAATAGCGTCTATGACCTAGAATGCCTATTACTAAAATATTAACGATAATTTTATTCCACTTTAATTTTTTATCTCCGTTTCGAAGTTACTTTCTCTTAAATATGACCTCTTGCAATAACTTTCAAGTTTTATCTTTTCAACTAAGGCGAGTTGACATGCCGTAACAGAAAGAAAAACAAATACCTGATAGACATAAAGTCAATAAAGAACTTTCCAAATAACACGACAAATATCTACAGTATTTAAAATTTGTTGCTTCTCACAATACACGTTAACACACTCACACCACGAAATTAGAAGACGAATTTTGAAGTTCTAGTCTCTTTAACCAGTTTGGGCTCAACTTCTTTTATGACTAACTGGTAAAAATCCAATTCTCAATACACTTTCTGAACACACGTGCCATAGGGGTGACAAGACGAAAACTGTGGCCCCTCTAACGTAATCAAATTAACAAAAAAAAATCTAAATAATCTACGTCTCACTGCCTCTTTAAATACTACCATTGAATAGTAATTCAAAGCTCAACCACTTCAGGCGTGGCAATACGTGGTCCCACTGCTTCAAACAACTTCTTTGCGGATCTCTTCAATAGTCTTAAAATGGTTTCACAGTGCCTCGTAGTATGGTTCCAAATTTTCAGACCTTCAATTCCTTTTTGTTTCCACGTTGTGATAGATCACTAACTTCACATAACACGCTGCGCACAGTAGCAAAATAAGGCACAGCTCCCAGTCTATAAATCGTTAGCAACTGCTAAGCGAAATATAAATTACATCGAGACCCCCACTCGGAAACCACAATATTCCTACAACCAACAACCACCAAATAAGCACGAACTCTATCACCTCAGAGTCGGCCAGCAGATTCTCTAACATCCTTTCACCCCTAAAGTCAAAATAAACTAACTTCCTCTGGACTTATCCAACCTCACAAACACACAACTTACTGCACCATCTCCTAACTCAAATAGACGGTCTCCGTAATTAACGTAACTACATGCGCAGCTTAATTAATCATATTCTAACATGCGAAACTCACGGTTAGGAACACTACTAAATTTACTAAACCTTACAAATTTCAGAACGAGCTAACTGCGACCCTCTCAGCAGTTAGACTTTACCGATCCAGGCAAACTGTTACCGTCGGGTGATCTGCTGCGTCGTATGGCGAAACGGGGACTCATCTAACTGTCTGACAGTGTCAAGATCTCCAGAAACTATATCACAGACAAATGCAACAATTTTTTAACTGCATAATAATATTCACATTGCAGCAGAAAGATCTCGTGGAATCTTATAGCGGCCAGATATCTGTGGTGGTGGACTCCGCCGTCGCCGCTGCCCAATCTCTCCTTTGCTGTACAGTTGACGGAGTTTGCAGCCGTTTGTAGACCTGCAACATATACACAAAAGTGCTTAGGCAACAATTACAACATGATTACATTAAAATTCTTGATATTTCTTCCCTATAAATCACGTGATATAGCACATGTGTGAAGGAGAAAAAATGGTTCAAAAAATGGTTCAAATGGCTCTGAGCACTATGGGACTCAACTTCTGAGGTCATCAGCCCCCTAGAACTTAGAACTAGTTAAACCTAACTAACCTAAGGACATCACACACACCCATGCCCGAGGCAGGATTCGAACCTGCGACCGTAGCGGTCACGCGGTTCCAGACTGAAGTGCCTAGAACCGCAAAGGCCACGACGGCCGGCCATGATACTATAGTCTGTTAAGTAAAATAGTAGTCGTGTTAATCGGTAGTAAAGTATATTTGGCAATAAACTGAGACATATACATACATCTTATATGAAACAATGCGATTACAGTTAATAATACGTCTAATCACCCGCAGTATCGATAATTGCTTGGCACCTATGATGCACGCTTGAAACCATGTTACCGCGTATTCACGTGAAAGAGACCTCCAAATCCATCGAATTTTCGTTGACAGCGGCTTGAAAGAGAATTGTGCTTCCGCTTGACGCTATGTTAAGACAGGGTATCCCGAAAAAATTTTAGTGATCGCTTTTTCCACTTTTGGAGCCACATTACAGCTGAACCACGTTCTTGAAAGTCATCCAGACTTATAACCAATTTATAGCGTGTTACCCACCTTTGTACAAATGAGTTTGAGCTCCTAATATCTTTATAAGACGTGGCATGACTCATTTTTGGAACTTTGTCGTGGCTACAGAGAAACACAGCCTCAAAAGGCGTAATCTGCGCCAATGCCTCTTTTTGTATATCTCAGTCAAGAATTCAAAGCAAACTAATTCTTTATGGACATTGCATGAAGGACAAAGGTTACCTCTATTGGACTGTGAAGGAACTAAGGCGGTATTTTTCGCTCTTACTTAACAGACGGTATATATTCCATTTAGTTGACTTTCCAAATCATTTGACGGCACTAAGAGAATCTCAGTGCTACCAGTAAATTTTGAAGTTTTTATTTCATCTTTTTGAACTTTAATTTCCTTTACAAATCTCTTCTTGGCTTCCTCTACCGCCTATTTTATGTACAAGTAGAAACACTCAGGGGATACACTACTACCCTATCTCATTCCCTCCTCAAACAGTGCTTCACCTTCGTGCCACTCGATTCTCACAGCTCTAGTATGGATTCTGTGTAAACTGTATGTAATACTGTGTGTTTATAAATGAATATCGGGGTTTAAACGCTTTATAATATTTATTATATTAAATTTACAGTCATAAATGATATGTCAAATGAAAGAGCAACCCAAACAATTTTACCAAGGACATTATAAACGTTCAATGTGAGCACCATTTGTCACACAACACACATCAAGTCTATAGCCGAGTTCTTCGCAAACGTTGATAAGTGTGTCTTCGGTGATTGTAGCAAAAGCTGCTTCAATCTGGTCTCTTAATTCAGTGAAGTCTGCTGGTAGCGGAGGCACGTACACACGATCCTTGATGAAGCCCCAAAGGAAAAAAATCGCATGGCGTTAGTTCGGGTGGAAGTGGAGGCCATGCAAAGCAAGCCCTGTCACTGGGCCCCTTGCGGCCTGTCCAGCACTTGGGTATAGTGAAGTTCAACCAATCACGTGCTTCGCTATGCCAGTGAGGTAGCGCGCCATGTTGCTGCAAAATGAAGTTCTCTGGCTCATCTTCTTCAAACTGAGAGAAGAGCCATTGCTCTAGTGTATCAAGGTAAGAAGTGCCAGTTACAGTAGGTTCACTAAAAAAGAAAGGCCCATAAACTTTCCGCCGGGATACGACACAAAAAACAGTCAATTTAGGGGAATCTCGTAGCATTTTTACCACTTCATGAGGAGTTTCTGAGCCACAGATGTGCACATTGTGAGTGTTAACATATCCACTAAGTTAAAAGGTCGATTCACCACTGAAGACAACATGATCCAGAAAATCTTCATCGTCATGAAACAACATTTCGTTTGTGAAGTTGGCATGTAATCCATGGCTCTGAGCACTATGGGACTTAACTTCTGAGGTCATCAGTCTCCTAGAACTCAAAACTACTTAAACCTAACTAACCTAAGTACATCACACACATCCAAGCCCGAGGCAGGATTCGAACTTGCGACCGTAGCGGTCGCGCGGTTCCGGACTGTACACGTAATCCATGGTGTGCCAGCTTTAGAGGCTCTAATAACTGTAAATAGTAAGGACGTAGTCGAACACGTTTTCTTAAAACTTTCCAAACACTAGACTCGGGGACTTGTAATTCACAACTAGCCTTCCGGACTGGTTTCTTTGGGCTATGAGTGAACGACTCTGTCACTCCCTCAACAGGCTCTTCACTAACTCTTGGTCGTCCTGTGCTCTTCCTTTTACAAAGGCAGCCAGTATCTTCAAATTGATGATAGTATCTACGAGTGTTATTATCACTACGAGGATCACAAGACAACTTCAGCCGGAACGCGCATTGCATAGGAACTACAGATTCGGTCTTTGCAAATTGCAAAACACAAAACGCTTTCTGTTCACTAGTCGCCATCTTCGCTACTAGAGCTGTCTAGCGGATTGCGGGGGAAACATTGCGCGCTGTGCATGCGCACTGGTGCCAAACACAACTGTTTGCCGCGTCCGGCCATTCTGATTTAGGTTTTCCGTGATTTCCCTAAATGGCTCTAGGCAAATGCCGGGATGGTTCCTTTGAAAGGGCACGGCCGACTTCCATCCCCGTCCCTACCTAATCCGATGAGACCCATGACCTCGCTGTTTGGTCTCTTCCCCCAACCAACCTACCAACCAACAACTGTTTGAGTTGCTCTTTCATTCGATATATCATTTGTAACTGTAAGTTTGACGTAACAAATATTATAAAGCGTCAAGACCTCGATATTCATTTGTAATCACTGTCTATTTCGCACCCTGTGTGGTAACCGGGGCAACTTCAAAATTTCAGAGAGGGCATTCCAGTCGGCATTTTCTCAATTCGCCAGTCCTGGACTAGTCGCTGGCCGTTAGCGAACAGTGTAGTGTGCTCGGCTCCCACAGTGGTGGCGGTGCCAGGCCGGGCTCTCTCCTGCGCAGCTCGTTTCACGGCCCTGGCGGCCGTCACCGCCGTAAAGCCCGATTCGCCACAGCCCGTCGGCTACGGGTTCGATGCTCGGGGCGGTAGGAGGCGCGCCGCTGTGCAGGTAATTCCCAACTGCGCCTCACGCCTCTGTCCTCCGGCGGAGTGTCCTCTCGCCCGTTAGACACTACTTCTCCAAGTCATTTTGCTTCGTTTTTATTTTTATTTATCAAAACTTTAGGTGACTTTTGACCGGATTGTCTATTGTTACACAGGGTAAGAGTAATAAACTTACGTATTCGGCATTATTTTAATACAATTAGCTATACCCGACGAACTTCAACCGCCTCTGAAAATCTTTATATATCTGACCAAGCAAACGTTGTTTTGCCATCTAAATTATCTCTAGTCTAACTGCAAAAAACTGCAAAAAGGTGGGAATTTAAGGAGATGGGACCTGGATAAACTGTCTAAACCAGAGGTTATACAGAGTTTCAAGGAGACCATAAGGGAACAAATGACATGAATGGGGGAATACAGTAGCTCTGAGGGATGAAGTAGTGAAGGCAGCAGAGGATCAAATAGGTTAAAAGGCGAGGGTTAGTAGAAATCCTTCGGTAACAGAAGAAATACTAAATTTAATTGATGAAAGGAGAAAATATAAAAATGCAGTAAATGAAGCAGGCAAAAAGGGATACAAACGTCTCAAAAATGAGATCGACGAGACGTGCAAAATGGCTAAGCAGGGATGGCTAGAGGACAAATGTAAGGATGTAGAGGCTTATCTCACTAGGGGTAAGAGAGATACTGCCTACAGGAAAATTAAAGAGACCTTTGGAGATAAGAGAACCACTTCTATGAACATCAAGAGCTCAGATGGAAACCCAGTTCTAAGCAAAGAAGGGAAAGCAGAAACGTGGAAGGAGTATATGGAGGGTCTATACAAGGCGATATACTTGAGGACAATATTATGGAAATGGAAGAGGATGTAGATGAAGATGGAATGGGAGATATGATACTGCGTGAAGAGTTTGACAGAGCACTGATAGACCTGAGTCGAAACATGGCCCTGGAAGTAGAAAACATTCCATTAGAACTACTGACAATCTTGAGAGAGCCAGCCCTGACAAAACTCTACCATCTGGTGAGCAAGATGTATGAAACAGGCGAAATACCCTCAGACTTCAAGAAGAACATAATAATTCCAGTCCCAAAGAAAGTAGGTGAAAATTACCAAACTATCAGTTTAATAAGCCACGGCTGCAAAATGCTAACACGAATTCTTTACAGACGAATGAAAAAAACTGGTAGAAGCCGACCTTGGAGAAGATCAGTTTGTATTCCATAGAAATGTTGGAACACGTGAGGCAATACTGACGCTACGACTTATCTTAGAAGAAAGATTAAGAAAAGGCAAACCTACGTTTCTAGCATTTGTAGACTTAGAGAAAGCTGTCGACAATGTTGATTGGAATACTCTCTTTCAAATTCTTAAGATGGCAGGGGTAAAATACAGGGATCGAAAGGTTATTTACAATTTGTACAGAAACCAGACGGCAGTTATAAGAGTAGAGCGACATGAAAGGGAAGCAGTAGTTGGGAAGGGAGTGAGACAGGGTTGTAGCCTCTCCCCGATGTTATTCAATCAGTATATTGAGCAAGCAGTACAGGAAACAAAAGAAAAATTCGGAGTAAGTATTAAAATTCATTGAAAAGAAATAAAAGCTCTGAGGCTCGCCGATGACATTGTAATTCTGTCAGAGACAGCAAAGGACTTGGAAGAGCATTTGAACGGAATGGACAGTGTCTTGAAAAGAGAATATAAGATGAATATGAAAAAAAGCAAAACGAGGATAATTGAGTGTAGTCGGCTGATGCTGAGGCAACCGCGCGACCTCTACGGTCGCAGGTTCGAATCCTGCCTCGGGAATGGATGTGTGTGATATCCTAAGGTTAATTAGGTTTAAGTAGTTCTAAGTCTAGGGGACTGATGACCTCAGATGTTAAGTCCCATAGTGCTCAGAGCCATTTGAACCATTTTTTAGTTTCGTAATCATTAATCAGCATAGTCAACCAGCCATTCCTCCACTCAGTGCTGAATTAAGTGCTTTCCATACGTGACGGCATATTCAGCAGAGTCCATCTACAAGTACATCTACATGGATACTCTGCAAATCACACTTGAGTGCCTGGTAAAGGGTTCATCGAACCATCTTCACACTAATTTTCTATTATTCCGTTTCTATGATGTCCGCCCCCAATTCAGTATAATGTACGTCTGTTAAAGACTGCGATGGAGCTCCGTATGCCACGGCAAACTGGCTGACACTGACGGCGGCGGTGCACAAATGCTGCGCAGCTAGCGCCATTCGACGGCCAACACCGCGGTTCCTGGTGTGTCCGCTGTGCCGTGCGTGTGATCATTGCTTGTACAGCCCTCTCGCAGTGTCCGGAGCAAGTATGGTGGGTCTGACAGACCGGTGTCAATGTGTTCTTTTTTCCATTTCCAGGAGTGTATATGGTGTGCTATAAACTCTACAAGGAGTCATACTGAAAATCACCTTAACTTTCGTAAATGATATGTATACAGTGGCTTCCAAGTGCACTTCAGCATCATTTAATTCATAATGCAGGAAAAAGGAAAACTAAGGGTGGAATACTACAAGGCAAGCTCGTGCAATAACATTCTGAACATCGTTAATCTTGACGAAAGGAGCCAGCACGAATCAAGTTTACTGACATCAACATGTCCTGCCAAACGTGAAAAGAATAACGCTAATGGTGAATTGGGGTAATACCTCTTCCCTGGAATGGGAATGTGAACCACTTTCAGCAATTTCAGGCGTATCGAGTTGTTTTAATCGTCACACACATCGATCAGAAACATGACAACGGAATGACCTTACCCATTTCTCACACGCGCAATGACATTTTACTACAAAAATTATGTTACGGAAGTTAATCGGAAAACTAAATCGCAGCAACGAGAATTAAATGTCTCGTTAACTACGGTTACAATTATACGCCGCTAATCAAACAGCTGAAACTTAATTCAGTCATATTATCAGAGCTCCAGTTGCAAGCTGTTGATCTCACTCGGCTTTGGCTGCGTCCGACCTGTCTCGCGAATCACCGAAGTTTCGTCTCGTGTAAAACTGATAGAAGTGTGCGTAGCGTCACATCTTCGGTCCCGCGAAAACGAAGTCTTCACTCGCAGAACTGGCATGAATACAAAGCCATGTTATTTTCGTGGTGAATGACGCATAATTCTGAAATTTCACGACAAAAGGCTCTACGTACCCTTGTTCCCATTCAGTTTCTTTTCGTGTGCTGGCTTTCATCAAACTAGAACTAAATTTGTACATCTGTTTGGATGGCGTTCCAAGATGTGAGTTTAGGAAGATTTATTCCTAGGGCAGGGGACGAGTGTCGAAGGAAGGGGTTCACCACCGCCCATCGGTATTTAACCCCTCATCAATGGCGTAACTGGAGTAAGTGCAGATACTTATATATGTGGTACCTTAATATGTACACGTCCAAAGGCCTTGCCGCAGTGGTAACATCGGTTCCCGACAGATCAGCGAAGTTAAGCGCTGTCGGGCTGGGTTAGCACTTAGATGGGTGACCATCCGGTCTGCCGACTGCTGTTAACAAGCAGGGTGCACTCAGCCCTTGTGAGGCAAACTGAGGAGCTACTTGACTGAGAAATAGCGGTCTCGTAATTTGACATACGGCCGGGAGGGCGGTGTGCTGACCACATGCCCCTCCACATCCGCATCCAGTGGCGGCTGTGGGCTGAGGATGACACGGCGGCCGGTCGGTACCGTTCTGCCTTCCGAGGCCTGTTCGGACGGAGTTTAATTTTAATATGTACATATTTCAGTGAGATGGTTGTTTTTTCTCTGCGTCGAACATTCTTCCCACAACCACAAACTTTACAACCAGATTTCTTCTGCATGACCGTGCCGAGAAGACCGCGAAGTGAACGACTCCTGGAAGTATAGATTATCCGTTTTGCGCCCAAACATCAACACCTTACATGACTTGCTCTTGCCACATGTACTTGGGGGTACTACCCAGCCTGGAAACATACGACTTGCGATGGCTGTAATTAACAGGCTGCAAATGACGTAAATACTGATGTAATACACTTTTCTCAGTCACCAGCAGAAATATCTGCACTAATACCCGTTACACCCTGTATATTCCTCTCACCAGTGCCCTTAACACAAAAAATTTTCAGTACTTTGAGAAACGGGAAAAGTATAATGGCCGCAGAGAAGTAGTAATTTGTCGATATTACAAATAGCGAACACTAACGTACCTTCACCCAGATGCGACTGCTGTACCAGGCCATGACAAAAATCCTTCAATGATCTTGTAAGCCCTGAATGTTGAGATTTTGCAAGGGAATACATATCAAAAAAACAATACACACAGTTTGTAATTTTGAAATATTTTTATTGTTATTGTAGAATGCTTCTGTTACTTTTCTACTTAGTCGCCATGTTTTGCCATACACTTTTGGTAATGTAAAAAAAAATTTCCAAACCAGTGCTATAACAGATCGGATCCTCTGTTGGTAACTAGCAATTTAATGCTGGTATGTCTTCATCTTTGGTGTCGAATCGCTTACCTCCAAGATGACCTTTGATTTGGGGGAACACGTGAAGATCACTTGGGTCAAGATATGGTGAATATAGAGCAGCGGTCTCGTAATTTGACATACGGCCGGGAGGGCGGTGTGCTGACCACATGCCCCTCCACATCCGCATCCAGTGGCGGCTGTGGGCTGAGGATGACACGGCGGCCGGTCGGTACCGTTCTGCCTTCCGAGGCCTGTTCGGACGGAGTTTAATTTTAATATGTACATATTTCAGTGAGATGGTTGTTTTTTCTCTGCGTCGAACATTCTTCCCACAACCACAAACTTTACAACCAGATTTCTTCTGCATGACCGTGCCGAGAAGACCGCGAAGTGAACGACTCCTGGAAGTATAGATTATCCGTTTTGCGCCCAAACATCAACACCTTACATGACTTGCTCTTGCCACATGTACTTGGGGGTACTACCCAGCCTGGAAACATACGACTTGCGATGGCTGTAATTAACAGGCTGCAAATGACGTAAATACTGATGTAATACACTTTTCTCAGTCACCAGCAGAAATATCTGCACTAATACCCGTTACACCCTGTATATTCCTCTCACCAGTGCCCTTAACACAAAAAATTTTCAGTACTTTGAGAAACGGGAAAAGTATAATGGCCGCAGAGAAGTAGTAATTTGTCGATATTACAAATAGCGAACACTAACGTACCTTCACCCAGATGCGACTGCTGTACCAGGCCATGACAAAAATCCTTCAATGATCTTGTAAGCCCTGAATGTTGAGATTTTGCAAGGGAATACATATCAAAAAAACAATACACACAGTTTGTAATTTTGAAATATTTTTATTGTTATTGTAGAATGCTTCTGTTACTTTTCTACTTAGTCGCCATGTTTTGCCATACACTTTTGGTAATGTAAAAAAAAATTTCCAAACCAGTGCTATAACAGATCGGATCCTCTGTTGGTAACTAGCAATTTAATGCTGGTATGTCTTCATCTTTGGTGTCGAATCGCTTACCTCCAAGATGACCTTTGATTTGGGGGAACACGTGAAGATCACTTGGGTCAAGATATGGTGAATATAGAGCAGACGGAAACACTTCCCAGTTGACTCTTCCGATCTACGCCCGGGTCATCCGAGCAGCAGGAGGCAGAGCATTTTCGTGAAGGAAGACAACTTTGCGAGACAAAAGTCTTTCCTTTGCTAGTAGTTCGCAGGTTTCTCAAGACATTACAGTACCTCCCTGCATCAACTGTGTCGTTGCGAGGCAGGTACTGAACGAGCAACACCCCATGACAGTCCCAAAAGATGGTTAACATAACTTTTTCTGCCTAATGTGTGACCTTTGTCTTTTTTATGGCACTTTCGTTGGTTTCTTCCACACCATGCACGGAAGTTTTGTCTCAGGGGTCAAATAATGGACCCATGTCTCATCCCCATTTAGTTACTCTGAACAGCTTTCTCCATAGACTGAAGTTAACTCCCGATCGATATCGACAACGGGTAAAAAAAAAAATAAAAAATAAAAGAAAACGAATGAAAGAGCGCAGCTCACTAGCGGACACAGTTTTTAGTGGCAACTCCATCCTATCAGTATACTGGCTAGGGACTGCGTTACGCATGGTAAGCCGGTGTCAGCGTTGTCAACATTTACCACTCGAACTCCCCAGTCCTCACGTGTCACGTGCACGGTTTATTTTGTAGTGAAATAAAATAAGTAAACTTACTTACAGGACGACCCCGTAAAATACACATGAAATCTGAGCTATCTAAGAGGATTACAGAGATTAGGAAGGTATTAATCTGCGACTCTTGAAAGTTTTTTTTCTTCCACTGTGCCGACAGTTTACTTTTACGTTAATTGACGCTGATTTGAGATATGAGTTCCAGAATGCTTCAGTACTGTTGGGCGTATGAGCGTGAATGGAGGAAGGGTGTCGTCCCCTATCAGGACTCCCTTATGGACCGCAGCGAAAGTTAGTGCCAGTCAGACTCCATACGATGACAATGAGCGCTAGGCCTCCACACAGATGGCCTATTCACCGGAAGCTCTCAATTGCTGGCCAATGTAGGGGCCGCCGTAACTCTGCACTGCGATGAAGAAAGGTGGCGGTCGCGATCCCCTCCTCCTATATACGCCGCCGGTGCGGCCTTTGTGCGCTCTTCATCGTTTATATCCAAAGCCGAGTCCGCAGAAGGTCAGGTGCTACCGATCGTAAGTTATCCCTTTTATGCTGTGGTGTTAGCCTCTTATTATCCGTGAAATACGCTGCATTGTGGCGAGTGCTGCGGCGGTCAGCTGACCAAAGGTCTGTTGACAGTGGATAGGGATTACACGAAAAGCGCACTTTGTCACTGATACTTCAACAGCTCACTCAGAAAAGGGGTAAGATAAGCTAGCTGTTGCTTTGTATTACTGTTTAGAGTCAAACTCAAAGGATACTCTCGATGATGTGTAAATAAGGATTTTCTTTTCTGCCTTTTCAACACACAATATGAAAATAGCAGTTTGTAGTAAGTGAGGATATAGGACATAGGATATAGTTTGAAGTCTCCTTAGTTTCGTAATCGCCGTCTGTTCTGGCCGAGCGGTTCTAGGCGCTTCAGTCAGGAACCGCGCTGCTGCTACGGTCGCAGGTTCGAATCCTGCCTCGGGCATGGATGTGTGTGATATCCTAAGGTTAATTAGGTTTAAGTAGTTCTAAGTCTAGGGGACTGATGACCTCAGATGTTAAGTCCCATAGTGCTCAGAGCCATTTGAACCAATTTTTAGTTTCGTAATCATTAATCAGCATAGTCAACCAGCCATTCCTCCACTCAGTGCTGAATTAAGTGCTTTCCATACGTGACGGCATATTCAGCATAGTCCATCTACAAGTACATCTACATGGATACTCTGCAAATCACACTTAAGTGCCTGGTAAAGGGTTCATCGAACCATCTTCACACTAATTTTCTATTATTCCGTTTCTACGATGTCCGCCCCCAATTCAGTATAATGTCCGGGACACTCTCTCTCTTGTTTTTCTTCGAACTTTCTCTATCACTCCGTCAACTGGGTTGGTAATAATCCCAAGCCGCGCAGCAGTGCTCCAAAAGAGGACAGACTCTTTAGTAGAACTATTCCATCTTTCGCGCGCTTTACGAGACTGAAATAATAAAGAATTGTGAAGGTGTTTCGATGAACCCACTGCCAAACACTTAAACGTGAGTTGCAGAGTATCCATGTAGCTCTAGTTGTGGATATAGATCTTCTAAGTGTTCTTCCAATTAAACGCAGTCTTTGGTTCACCTTCCCCAAAACATTTTCTATATATTCTTTGCAATCGAAGTTGTTCGTAGTTGTAATTCCTAGACATTTAGTTGAATTTACGATCTTTAGATATTAGTGATTTATCATATAACCGAATTTAAGTTTAACGGATTACTTTTAGCACTCATGTGGGTGACCTCACACTTTTCATTATTTTTGGGACCAATTGCCAATTTTCTCACCATATAGATATCTTATCTAAATCGTTTTGCAATTAGTTTTGATCTTCTGATGATTTTACTAGACGATAAACGACAGCACCATCTGCAAATACCATTAGGTGACGTAGCGGCTAGCAAACTGGACTCGCATTCGGGTGGACGACGGATCAAGCCCGCGTCCGGCCATCCTGATTTAGGTTTTCCATGATTTTCCTAAATCGCTCCAGACAAATGCCGGGATGATTCCTTTGGAAGGGCGCGGCCGACGTCCTTCCCCGTCCTTCCCTAATCCGATGAGACCGATGGCCTCGCTGTTTGGTCTCCTCCCCCGAAAACAGCCCAACGCCATCTGCAAACAACCTAAGACAGCTGCTCAGACTGCTCCTAAATCGTATATATAGACGAGGAAGAGCAGGAGAGCCTATAACACTACCTTGGCGAAAGCCAGAAATCACTTCTGTTTTATTCGATGACTTTCCACTGGTTACTACGAATTGCGACCTCTCTGACATGACATCACGAATCCAGTCGCATAACTTAGACGATATTCCTAAAGTACGCAGTTTGATTACAAGCTGCTTATGAAGTACGGTGTCAAAAGCCTTATGGGAATCTAGAGATACAGAATCAATTTGAAATCCCCCGTCGATAGCACTCAACAATTCGTATGAATGAAGAGCTAGTCATGTTTCAGAAGAACGATGTTTTCTATGACCATGTTGGCTATGTGTCAATAGACTTTTCTCTTCGAGGTAGTTCATAATGTTCGAACACAATACATGTTCCAAAATGCTGCTGCAAAGCGGCGTTAATGTTATGGGCCTGTAATTTAGTAGATTACTCCTTCTGCCTTTCTTGTGTATTTGTATGACCTGTGTAACTTTCCAGTCTTTGGGTACCTGCCTATAAGATTTTTGGTAAGTGATGCTATGGTGTATTGCAGGAAAGTCGTTGTGACTGAATTAAACAACTTTATTGACTAACAGTTTCTGTCTACATAACCAAATCCAGGTACAAAATTTTAAACTCATACCCGTGTGAATAGGAAAAATCTTCTGCAGCCAAGATTGCTTGTTATTTTCATTCTATTCCACGGTATCTGATTTGGACAGAATTTTGCTGTCATCATGGGATCTTCGGAAAATTCTTGTGAAATGCATAAATGCCACCAGTACAATGATAACGCTTGCCGGCCGCGGTGGTCTCGCGGTTCTAGGCGCTCAGTCCGGAACCGCGCGACTGCTACGGTCGCAGGTTCGAATCCTGCCTCGGGCATGGATGTGTGTGATGTCCTTAGCTTAGTTAGGTTTAATTAGTTCTAAGTTCTAGGCGACTGCTGACCACAGATGTTAAGTCGCATAGTGCTCAGAGCCATTTGCACAATTTTTTTTTTGATAACGCTTTCCACAAGCCACCATGGTGTAGCTACCTGTAAGTGGAAAGTGTTCTCATTCTGTTGGTGGCATGTATGCATATTAATAAGAATTTTTTGAAGATCCAATTGTGAAATAAAATAAAAACCATATGATCTTGGCTACAGAAGACTTTTCTTTTCACCAATGACAGATCGCTCTCTGCGAACATGTGCAACGTATATTACATCTGTGTGTCATGAGTATTTCACTGTGACAGGTTACTAACTATGCATTAGTAAGCTTCCATACATTCATCATTAATATATTGACTGCACTCCAAACATCCACTATTGAGTACTCCATCTGCTGTGTACCTGCACTATTGCAATTGTAACTAGTTGTTTACGTAACCAACCAGTTGCAACTAGATTAGTACATTCACACGACGGTTGAAGCTTGGTGTATTTCTAAATCTAACTTACGGGGTCCAATTTGTTGCTAATTTCTTTTTCCAGAGATACTTTAAGCTACATTTTGTCATCCTATTTTCATGCAACCTGTCAAAACACCCAAAACATATCAGTTTTCTTTTCCTTACCGTTAATGTTATTTTTTCTTTACTTTGATATCTTTAATCGTGCGTTCTTAATTTCTATGCTTCTCTTCTTCTTGTTTTTGAATAGATTTTGGTAAAAAGTCGAATCCGGTAACAACACTATGAGCACTTGTTCATCTGCGCTACTGTGAAACACGCCTCTTCTACTGCAGGCTCTTTGCTATTACGAACGGCCTACAAAATGCAGTAAACAAATGAGAACACATTATTCTGTTACTCTGAAACAACATAGCCTCTAATGTAATCTGCTTGCTTTTACATACAACGACCTGCACTTGGAAGCTTTCCCTGAAAAAGGTGTACGACATTGTGCCCCTTCATAGGAAAGCATACTTCTGTTCGATCTTTGGGGAATTAAGCACTTTCTAAAAAAAACTACAGGATTGTCACGGATATGCACAAATGACGCGTTCCTGTAGTGTTTGTACAACATTAACGTGTTCTTCACAAAGATTTGAAGTGTCCCCTAACCAAAAATCCAAACATTAAGATCGGGGAAACGGACTGCCTAACATTCTAGACCTCCCGCAACAATCTATTGCCCATTGAATGCCTGTGCGTGGTGTTCTCGAGTATGGTGCTGCATCATGCATAAACCACACCTCCAGCTGTTGTACGCCCTCGCGCAGGTCAGACAAGTCGTTTGACAGGAACTGACGGTATCTTGCACCAGTCAACCTGTTTAGTATTATCCAAGGTCCTATTAAGCTATGGCCAATAATTTCGGAGCATACTTTAACTAAAAATTAGAGGTAATGCCTTGATTCTTTAACTGTGGGTAGAATTGCATCAGACCATACATTTAGGTTATGAAAATTGATAATACCATCTCGCGTGAAACCAACCTCCTCTGTGAACAGTGTCTTTGTTGTGAAAAGTGTGTCTTCACATCTTTGCAATAGCCATTCGCAGAGCTGCATTGTGTCAGGCTGCTCTCTCGGGCGAGCCGGCCGCTGTGGCCGAGCGGTTATAGGCGCTTCAGTCTGGGACCGCACAACCACTACGGTGACAGGTTCGAATCCTGCCTCGGGCATGGATGTGTGTGACGTCCTTAGGTTAGTTACATTTAAGTAGTTCTAAGTTCTAGGGGACTGCTGACCTCAGATGTTAAGTCCCATAGTGCTCAGAGCCATTTTTTTCAGTCCTTCAGTTATTCTGAAGGGCTCTCTAGAAATTTCTTTCCCGCATCAGTGACACATTCTGCCGAGTAGTAAAGGGTTACGACACTTTTTACATAAGTTTTTGCCAATTCCCATGAGTACAGCATTCTTGCTTTTGCAGTGAACGGTTTCCATCTGGTCACCAAAATTGGAACTTTTTTTTTTCCAGCGCAAGTCGGTTCCGAATTAACGCATCATTTGCGTATCGGAACGTCTCTATTCCAATTTGATGTTGGTTGCATGCCACCTTCATGATGTTGCAATTTCAATGACGAGCAGATACAGGTACATAGTAATAGCACCTTTAAAACCTACGGGGTGCAACGTGCAAGTCGCACTTCCCGGCGTTCCGGCGCGCTCTTTGCGACCAATCAGTGCCGCCAGCGGTAGCGTCGTTTTGCCAGCAGTTGTTTTCCGGCCGCGCAGCTCGCCTGGACGCAGCTAGGCGTGTCTCGGGTGACAGGTAGGCAGATGTGGAGTAGCGCAGCGGCCTGGGAACGCAGCTGTGGCTACCTGGGCCGGCGGTGCGCAGCGGCCCGCGAGTAAACGCCAAACGGGCCGCCGAAACAAGATGCCCTAACAGGATCCATCACGCCGCCCTGCGCACAGCTCGCGGCCCTCCTTCCTCTTCCTCTCCGCGTAATTGCGCACGGCCGGGCCTTTCCGCGCTGCCGATCCGCCGGCGGGTACGCCATGGGAAAGCCGTCGTCCCAGCCTCACCCAGTTCGCGCCCGCCGCTGTTTTCTTGCGCAGCAGAAAAATACCGGAGGTCCTTCCCTCTGCGGCGGTCAGAATGGCCTCCGACCGAGGCTCTGCAGAGTGATTAAGTAGAGGTCTGCGAACATAAGAAAAATACTGTTCCTTAGCCGCTTTTACATCGAGCGGGTTTCGTACACCAGTACACTACTAGTAGCAACTGATTCTGCTAGAGCATCCCTGCCTTTTCATTCCAGCTTATCTACACTACTGGCCATTACAATTGCTATACCAAGAAGAAATGCAGATGATAAACGGGTATTCATTGGACAAATATATTATACTAGAACTGACAGGTGATTACATTTTCGCGTAATTTGGGTGCATAGATCCTGAGAAATCAGTACCCTGAACAACCACCTCTGGCCGTAGTAACCGCCTTGATACGTCTGGGCATTGAGTCAAACAGAGCTCGGACGGCGTGTACAGGTACAGCTGCCCATGCAGCTTCAACACGATACCACAGTTCATAAAGAGTAGTGACTGGCGTATTGTAACGAGCCAGTTGCTCGGCCACCATTGACCAGACGCTTTCAATTGGTGAGAGATCTGGAGAATGTGCTGGCCAGGGCAGTAGTCGAACATTTTCTGTATCCAAACGGCCCGTGCAACATGTGGTCGCGCATTATGCTGCTGAAATGTAGGGTTTCGCAGCGATCGAATGAAGGGTGGATCCACGGGTCGTAACACATCTGACATGTAACGTCCCTTGTTCGAAGTTCCGTCAATGCGAACAAGAGGTGACCGAGACGTGTAACCAATGGCACCCCATACCATCACGCCGGGTGATTTTTCTATTTTTTTAAAGTAGTTAATTTAGTAAGCATGGTTTTAACTTGTCACATTACGTATACAAATTGTTAAAAGGGACCTACAGTTTATCAGTTTATCGTGGAATGTATCTACGACGCAACTTAGTATCCCAAAACTGACCGCAAATCAAGTCTTGGTTCTGTATTTGGAAATACGTGTTCATAACATTTTTCTTGTGTTAAATACGTATATTATTTTTAGTTTTAATATCCAATTCATTGATCAATAGAGCAGGAACCACGGTCTTATTCCTATACACGTGCTCTGCATCTCACATGAAATCCATGAGCTTCATAATTCATAGCTAAAAGTCGACATCGACTGCGTAGGATCAACGGTAAATTGAAAAGTCGCGTGGTCGGATCCAGTCACCCTTTACCCTAGCCTTCACCTCTCAAAGCTTTCGGGAGGTTTCCCTTGGTTGTAAGGTAAATTCCAGAACTGGAAGTCGCCTGTCAAAAATTTCCGAATGGGACTCCTTCTGGCGCCATTCAGGTCCTTGAAAAGTCCTTGACTCTTCTATATGCAGGCGGAAATTATGAAAAAAGTAACCTTAAGCTGTTCCCCTATTCCCTGTCAAGACATCGTGCAACACTACTGACCAACTTACTTAGATACATTAGCTATGTACATTTTTTTCTCCTGAAGTGTGTCCTGAAAATGAGCGTGTGGCCCAATACTTGTCTGACATAATGAAAAATTTCTACATTAATCCTAAGCAATCGGTATCGGCTTTTAGTTGTTTCAGTATAAAATAATACAGACAGCGGTAATGTGTTATAGAAAACTAAGATGGATGAAATCAGTCCGAGGTAAAGGAAAAGTGAAACGGCAATAGTGAATCACGGGAATGCTTCGTATTAAGCCCGAGGCAGGATTTGAACCTGCGACCGTGGCAGCGGCGCTGTTCCGGACTGAAGTGCCTAGAACCATCCGGTCATAGTGACCAGATCAGAATTTTTTGTATGAAAGTTCTAAATATTTTGTAAATTGGAGATGGAGGGGGGAAAACGAAAGGAGGGTTGCGAGTTGTTTGGGGGAGGAGGCCAGACAGCGAGGTCATCTGTCTAATCAGATTAGAGAAGGATGGGGAAGGATGTCGGCCGTGCCCCTTCAAAGGAACCATCCCGGCATTTGCCCGGAGCGATTTAGGGAAATCACGGAAAACCTAAATCAGGATGGCCGGACGTGGGATTGAACCGTAGTCTTCCCGAATGCGAGTCCAGTGTCTAACCACTGCGATATGGTGGTAATAATATACGTCAAGT
This sequence comes from Schistocerca gregaria, assembly GCF_023897955.1. Taxonomy (NCBI): domain Eukaryota; kingdom Metazoa; phylum Arthropoda; class Insecta; order Orthoptera; family Acrididae; genus Schistocerca; species Schistocerca gregaria. Next base: position 934,248,338 of record NC_064921.1, read on the forward strand.
TCGGGAATACACTGAGATGACCTTTTGTTCATCTGCTGATGGTGACCTCCCTGCGCAATGTATTCCATATTTTTTGGTTGCCACCATCAACGCGTTCAGAAAACCTTTTCGGAACTTGCATGTACTAGACGATATTTTAAGTGTAAAGGTATTTTATTCCGAAAGCGTTTGGCGTCCCTTCTAAGGTCTATACAGGACTGGTCGTAGAGCCTTAAAAATAGTGACAGCCCAAGACAATTTGGACAGAATGCAACACTAGTACACACTTAACCATATTAACAATGAGACGGCTGATGTTAGCCACAAGGACTTTGCAACTCGCCTTGCAGATACACACGCGGCACTTCTTCCTTCCGCGCGCCCTTGACCCATTGGCAAGCTGATATTCGTCGCCCACATTAAGAATGATGAAGACGTGTCACACCAAACGACGCCGGCAGCATTGTTGATAGTGTCTCGCGGCGACAATTACTTTCGGGAGCGGCCGGCTCGGCTCGTGCTGCCATTGTGACCGCCGGGCCGCCAGATGGTCCCTCCTGCGCAGCGCACAACGGCCTCCTCCGCCCCCGCCGCCACCTACGCTCCTTTGTCGCGCCCGTGTCGCCCTAACATCTTTAAACCAAATATATCACGCTCTTGAATGCTCGCTTTGTTGCCTTCCGCAAATCTCCAACTACCTTGGCCTTGCTCGCGGAATTTTTCTTTCTCCCCCCTGTCGTGCCCGCTGCGGCTGTCTTACCGCTGCTGGAATGCATCGGGACTCTACGTCTGTTCCCCCTGTGGATTTCAGAAAACCGAGTGGCACTGTCATAAAAATGTAGCTTTAGGTCAGAGAACGCCCCAGGAGCTCAACTTCCTGAGATACACGTGCGGGAGGACCCGTATGTGGTGCATAAATTCTGTCCCCAGAAAGCTCCCCGTAAAAAACCTCTAACGGTGGCATACGCGGCATTTTGCTCGTCCACATTCTTATGCAAAGAAAAAGACTGCCAGAGAGGCAGAGAGATAATGTATGTTTTTACTAGGAAAAACCAGCTGAGTTTTTTCGTTTCTTTCGTAGTTTAAAGCTTGTTGTAACGTCATTAATTACCGTGTGCCATTAGGAATATAACAGTGCGGTAAAGAATAACCTTATCCTCTCTCTACTTACGTTATTAAGTCTGGTTTGTGGTTATGAGGCACAGATTCGGATTACAGCAGCGTCGAATAAAAAACTTCAAAATTTCTTAAGCATCAATAAATCGATTTCTTGATAGACTGTGCGGAAAATATCGATGCAGACGATACGTCAGAGGTTAAATATCGATATTTTCGACATATTAGGTTGGTGCAAATGTTAGGTTTTGCATGTTGGTATTCCTCTTACAATGGTTTTATTTATCGATTGTTGCTACTTGATTTTACACATTGTCCTTTTGTCGTTTGGACAGCGTGAGTGGAGCTGTGGACGCAAGAAAACGAACTGTCAAATGAAGAAATAGGGAACATTTCCAACTTATTCTGAGTTCCGTAGAGGGGTGGCAACTAAGGAGGCAGCCAGGAATATTTGCGCAGTGTAGGATCATAATGATACTGGGCGGAGCACGGCAGGAAAATGGTTTTCTCCTGTTAAAGAGGATCATTTTAACATTAGTAGCTCTCCACGCTCAGGACGTCCTTCGGGGTGTGATGAAGATCTCCAAAACGCATTAAATCACAATACTCTATGTCAGTCTACTCGAAAAGTGGGAAATGGGATGAATTGCGATCACTCCACCATCGTGCGACATTTGCATGCAGTGAGGAAGGTTAGCCGGCCAGAGTGGCCGAGCGGTTCTAGGCGCTACAGTCTGGAACCGCGCTACCGCTACGGTCGCAGATTCGAATCCTGCCTCGCGCATGGATGTGTGTGATGTCCTTAGGTTAGTTAGGCTGAAATAGCTCTATGTTCTAGGGCATTGATGACCTCAGGTGTTAAGTCCCATACTGCTCAGAGCCATCTGAACCATTTGAGAAAGGTTCAAAAATCGGTCTTATGAGCACCGCATGCCCTAAGACAAAATCACAGAAATTAGCGGGTGGCCAGCCAAATGTGCATCTCTGCTGCATCGTCATCAACTGACTCGTGAACAACAGCGATCATTCTTATCTCGTATCGTTACTGGTGAGATACTGTCTTTACGCTAACATAAGGAAACGAAAGGAATGGTTGACCCCAAACAAAGCAGCAACTGTCCTTTGAAACCTCAGCGCGCATCCACAAAAGATGTTAATCATCTGGTGGAACAGTGGCGGTGTGGTGTACAACGAATTCCTTCCCCGAGGTGTAACCATCACTGCTTACATTCATTGTCAACAACTGAGACGTCTCGCAGACGCAGTCCAAGAACAACGACCAGGAAGACGGCGTGAAGTGATGCTACTGCACGGTAAAACACTCCCGCAGTCTGATAGACTGAAATAAAACATTATAAAGGAGTTGGGTCAATAAGTCATTCTTCATCCACATTGTTCATCGGATCGTGCGCCCTCAGATTTTCTCCTTTTCCGCTCTGTGTCGAACAATCTTCAAGGAACTTCCTTTCCTGATGAAAATGCGCTCCGCAGATGGCTCGACGAGATCTTAGTCTCAAAACCTTGTGATTTCTACTGTCGCGGAATCGAAAAGTTACCCCAGTGCTCGAAACTGTTTTGAGCAGTGAACGAAAATACGTTACTGATGACTAGTCTCTGTGTATCTGCGGTGTTTATTAAACTTACGGAAACACGGAAATCAACTCAACATCATCAACTGCAGGTGGCTTGCTTCGGCTTACTTACTTCAAAAAGTAAGTTACACATTATTGCGGCTGACTGAAACGCTATTTTTCAATATAATCACGAAGTCTTTGCAAACAACGGTCGGAAAGTTGTAGTAATCGTTCAGATCCCTGACGACAGAAAACCGCTAGTTCGTTATGGAGTAATTCGAGAATAGCTGTGTGAACGTCTTCATAGTTGGGAAAATTCATTACCCAAGATTGTCTTTCAGCTTGAGAAAATAAGGAAATCACATGGTGCAAGATCTGGACTACCTGGCGATTCAGAGCGTCGCCCTCGTCTGTGTGGAGTTGTGCAGATTGTTAGCAACATATCACTACGGCTGGACTGCAGTTGTATTCGGTCTATGTATCTCAGAATTTCGCGGTGAGTCTGTCTGCAGTTTAGACGCTTTGGGAGCATGTATCGCGCTGTTCCGCGAACTTGAGCTTTGGAGTACGTTCCCATTTACCGCACCATTACACTCCAACGCTATGCACTTACGCGCAATAGAAGTGTGTCTGTACGAAAGCCGTAACACATACTCTCTTCTGACAATGCGTCATTGTTGTTGCGCAGTGGTCATAACGTGGGGCGACAAGCTCCACTAACTTACTTTCTGAAATCCCTACGTGTTATTGAATTTCTTGTACCAGTTTACTCAGTAGTTATTGTCAAGAAATTTGTGTAAGTTACATAAATCATTGCTTTTACAGTAAGAAAATATAGAGCTGGTAATTTACAGTAATAGTACACGGACATCAATAACACAAATTTTTTTTAAGTTCTGATTAGCATTCTTTTATTGTACTTTTCAGCCTCGGATCACACAAACAGAATCATGACCGATTTCTACTTGTTAATAACTCATCTGTTAGAAAAGAAAGAAAAAAGGAGGTAGTAAAATACTAGGAAACTAAATTACAAATCAAACTAACTCTTGTATACAAGTAAACGCACTTAAGTTAAAATGGCTCTGAGCACTATGGGATTTAACTGCTGAGGTCACCAGTCCCCTAGAACTCAAAACCACTTAAACCTGACTAACCTAAGGATATCACACACATCCATGCCCGAGGCCGGATTCGAACCTGCGACGTAGCGGTCGCGCGGTTCCAGACTGTAGCGCCTAGAACCGCTCGGCCACTGCGGCCGGCTCGCACTTAAATCACTGCATAGTAACCCATCAACCGAACAGACCAAGACAGGCGCTCACTAGGTGACTGAATTATCTTTCTGACTGCTGGAACTGAGGGCTACTTAGTTTAGGGGTTCAGTACTGACTCAAAGGAATCTTAAATTAGGTCTATCGCGGCTAACTTGTGACTTGTGACGTAAAGTCGTTTTTCTAATCATATGCAAAGTTCATTGTGATGAAATGAATTTAAAAATTTGTATATTTTTGAATACTGAGTTAAAAATCTAGGCAGAGCACGTAAAAGCTGTCTGAACTTATGCCCCCAAGAGAGCATATTTCAGGCTGGTTACCAAGCTTAATTCAGGAAAATATGCATTTATGGATTAGAGGAAATAAGGTAGAAGTAGAATTGATGATGCTTCGTTTCTTTAACACTTTCCAGCTCCGTAACATTCAGAATTGATCGAGGCTCAGGACTAGAAAGAACAACGCTCGTAACAAAGTTTGACTGTACTGGCACTCTAATCAATCTCTACATCATAGGAACGCATAGTTTTACTCTGTGATTCGTAGATTAATAGAGCTTCCCCCACGCCTAGCGGAAGTGAGGAATGAGTTAGACATACTGAAACATGTCGCCTTTGTAAACGAATATGACCCGGATATAGTGAACACTATATATAAGAAAATTAAGAAGAATATTTAAACCGGCCGCGGTGGCCGAGAGGTTCTAGGCGCTTCAGATCGGAACCACGTGGCTGCTACGGTCGCAGGTTTGAATTCTGCCTCGGGCATGGATGTGTGTGATGCCCTTAGGTTAGTTAGGTTTAAATAGTTCTAAGTTTAGGGGACTGATGATCTCAGATGTTAAGTCTCATAGTACTTAGTGCCATTTGAACCATTTTTTTAATATATAAAAGTGAAATAAACGGCATGTACAGACAGCATCCTATGAGATCAAGTACGCCACAATGAAATACTTACGCTAAACATCAGATAGCACTGAGCACATATTCCGGAAAATGAAGTTAATATTGCGTTCAGGCAGCAGATAACATTAAAACACGCGTGTGTCATAACCTGCCATACAGGAGTAATAAAATGGGAAAACTGAGGTCTACAAAATCTCATGCCGTTATTGTGATAAAAGCTATGTCGGCCAGATAGGCCCCTCCTCTGACTTGAGATTCAAAGAAGACACCTACGCCAGTAATAAAAGAGCATTAGCACTGACTGAAATGTTATAGTAATAATTGTCATATTTTATGGTGTTTACGGCTGAAGATTATCTTATAGAGCACGCGCGCATCTAGCACAAAGAGTAGGGAAGGAAAAGCACTCTTGGTTTTATGTGTATATAACTCCCTGATTTTTTGTTTTTTTTTTAGCTGGCAACGCATAACAATTGTGCATCAATTGTGTGAACCATACGCGAGTTGAGAGCACGTTATTAAGCTCACAAGTAGATCTATGTAAAACAGGTCTACTTTTTTCAGTTCTGAATTGGATCTTTTCTGTTCTCTATTGTAGAATCTGTAGATGGCCTTTGAAGACCGAAACCGTTTACTATTGTATCGTACAGAGTGGTTGAGCCAAAAAAAAAAAAAAAATAATACCTTACAATAAGTCAGTCACCGTCTCCGCAAGTGCAATGTCGTTTTTTTAGGAGTAAAAAATCGGTGTAACATGTAGTAAATGGAGTTTCAACGTTTCCTCAAATCCACTATGTTTTCAGAACTTCTCCTTTGAGAGTATGTCTCATTTTTTGTTCGTATCTGGACTGACAAGAGAAATTAGGGCTCCTACGGGGACACAAAGAGAGTCGTTTTACCCTCGATCCATTTGCAAGTGAAATAGGAAAGTAAATCTTAGTTGTGGTACATGGAACCCTCCGCCATACGCCATGCGGTGGCTTGCGGAGTATGAATGTAGATGTGTGTGTAGATAAGCACGTCGTGTGTGGGTTCACTGAATGCAATGAAAGAACGGTACAGCGACGGTATGCTGGGCTGTTATCGCAGCGACGACAACCACATTGCAGTATTTTTGCATCTCAGCTCGTCATCAGTAAACTATTCACGGTGTTGTTAATGTAAAGTTGGCATTACCGGAGAAACAAACCTAAGGCTGAGCCGAGCAGTACTGAATGCAAGCTTAACGCCGAAATATGATGTGGGTATCAATATTGTCAACAGCAAGTACCGTGAATAAATAGAACAAGTTCGTTTCCAAACAGGACAAGCAGAGTATACTCTGGACATTTGCACTGTTTTGCAAATATTTTCAGTGCAATTCGAAAATAAATGGGGTTGGCAAATCAAACGAAAAACCATTACTCCACAATTAGAAAACGGCTGACACGATTTCATTATATCAAAATACTCAGATATCCCTGAACGACCTCCGAAATTTTGTCGGAGGAGTTCGAATTCACCCTGTATGTGAAGTGCTGGCACGTACTAACCTCTATTTACTTCAGTATTCCCCTCAACATATGATTGATAACTGTGGATCACATATTTTCTGTCTCCGTTGTAATCCGCATCTCGTGGTCGTGCGATAGCGTTCTCGCTTCCCACGCGCGGGTTCCCGGGTTCGATTCCCGCCGGGATCAGGGATTTTCTCTGCCTCGTGATGACTGGGTGTTGTGTAATGTCCTTAGGTTAGTTAGGTTTAAGTAGTTCTAAGTTCTAGGAGACTGATGACCATAGATGTTATGTCCCATAGTTCTCAGAGCCTTTTTTTTGTCTTCGCTGTCCACTCTGGCAACAAATAACTCGTCAACGACAATAGCTGAGAAACGTTCTTTTTTAATTCAGCCTATAGTACATCTCAGTTATTTTCAATGAAATAGTAGTGAAGACGAGTTGTAGTGAAACAAGTTGGGGGGGGGGGGGGGCATTCTGTTTTTAATGTCGGATTATTATTGTTACCCTTTATTATTGTTACCCTTTATTGCACGATATCAATTAGTCAGCTATAATTCCATTATAGAATTCCAGATGCATAGTTTCGACATAGACATTCACAGTACGATGTGATAAAAGTCCATGTGCCTTCCTGACTTTCTTGGACGCAAGTGAATGATACCACGTGGATCACCATTGTCATTTCTGTAGCATTGAGGCATCAACGTTAGCCTGTGTTGAAAACGGAAGACCTGATTTTATGATAAGAATAAATTGTTTGGCATATGCCAGTTTGCAGAATGTTTCTTAAGCATTTCACATCAATTCGTCACTGTCAACATGTTGAAACAAAAGGGAGATTATCTACACATCACTCCATAACATCAAAAACGTGTATCACAACTGCTTACCTTTTTTTTAATTTCTCTCTGAAGTCCTTATAGTAATATGACAGGTGCCCTTATCAAACAGTATCTGTTGATCACGTTTACAAATAGCGCGCTCCGCTTTCATTTAACACGGTGTCTTTTAGCTGATCGTTTCTTATGTTGCTTCCAGAGTCTGTTCTGGACAGAATCGTCATTAACTCTTAAAACATTTGTGGTATTTTAAATTGATAACTCGCATCTCTGACTTCATTATACACGAACCTTTACTCCACTATCTTCTGCTCTTTTGTTTCCTTCAGAGATAATAATGTCACTGTACCTAATTCAATTCCTTTAAAAAGAGCTCTTTGAGTTGTGGATTTATAACTTTTTAAGGAGCAACTTAACGTACACATTACATCACTTTCATATAAAACAATGTAAAAGTTGCGTATTGTTATCGTTATTAAAGTTGAAACAGTTGGTTGTAAGTAAAACAAGGTTTGAAATATTTGTTGTTGGATGTAGATATATAGCAACACCAAGTGAAAGGAATGATAAAGATGACCAGTGCTCGTTAAAACAAGTTGGTTAGAAGAGAAGCAGTTACTAGTCACCGAGAGAAATAACTTCTAAACCCTAATTACATATGGTTTGCTTAGGGAAACGGTTCACCAGAACAGAAACAATTTGAAATTGGAGACAAAATAGGAACGCATCTCAGTAATTAGAAATTCTTTCTGACATTCAATACATAATGAAATAGTCACAAGAAATAGGGAGAGCTGTAGACGACGACAGGTACACCTACATACCAAGCCTACATGCCATATGCTACCAGCCAATTTGAAACAGAAGACTGCCTTCCCTTGTATGACATATTCACCAGCTCCTTTCGTGTTCGCATAACAGATACATCACCGAGAAAGTAAGTTACGATGCTGTATTTAAAAAAGAAAGTGGCGGTTATTGGGCATACCTTTCTAAAAGACCGTGATTACCTGTTGAAACACTTGTAACGGTGCAGGCCCAGTATTTTGTACCTTCGTTGAAGAAATTTGCCTGTCACGACGATCACGAGCTGTGCAGTGACAGTGTCTCTCATTGTGTCATCACACGAGACTACACATGACGTCGCTCTCACATATCTGTTCTAATCGCTGCACCATCTCACCTTAGGAACAAATTTTAAACACTTTTTGGTCATCAAACGGCTTTTGGTCTCAAATTATTACAGCAAGGTAATTAATAATTACAAAAACAACCAACATGTTCTATTGACTACTTATTGATATTTAGACCTCTTTCACTATACACTTTGCGAACAGGGAAAAGACGAACACTACCTTCTTGTTGACAACTGTAAAATAAAAAATAAAAAAAATAAGTCATGTTCATAAGAATCAAATGAACTATTTCCATATGTTTAGTACGAAGTTGAACATCAATTTCCTGCAAAATTAATAAACAGTTATGTGGAGAAAGCCGGATGATACGGACTGGGAAATGTTAGACTTCGATGTCTTATTTGCATTGTGTACAGAAGTACGCATTTGTTCCCTCGCTGGGTAAGTAGAAAAGTGGTTGTGTAAGGTAACAAAATTATGCTGCTAACATCAATAAATGTATTGGTAGCCGGCAGTATAAATAGAACAGAAACAGGCGCAGAGGTTGCTGGAACATGATGACAAATAATACATTACATTGCTCGTCATCCATGGATCTCGCGTGGAGTGGTCTACGTGATGTGAACAGAAGTCAAAGAGGTATATTTTACTAAATCGCTGTACAGTAGTGACGTACTGTGGAACTGTATGATTTGTCTGATGCAGGTGAGCCGCTTTAGGCTAAAGCTGTGTATAGGGAAAGTACGGCCAAGTTGCCTGTGGCCGTCAGTTTGGGCCCACTGCACCACTAATGATACATTGACTTCTGCAGCATATTGAGCCGTCTATATTAAATAAATGTGCTCAACCGTCTAATGCCCTGCTAAAACTGATCAGTGGCTTCAAACGGAACATGTCGGATATTCAGCAACAAAAATCTCAACTGAATTCAGCAGCAGTTGTTGTGGAAAGCACGAAACACAGTTCTTTCCCGTGCTACCCTTTATTAATCGCGAAAGCAGATTTCGCAGTTCTTGTTGCGGTATCAAGTTTGAACACCTGTTTTCGTAATTAGCGTTAAATTGGTCCTGTCCAGTAATCAGTAGGACAAAATGGAACCAATATTAGTTTTGCAAGTGCAAGGAAAAATCCATCACTAATTTAAAACTCTATATCGCCTTACTTCTTGTTCCTGCTGCTCGGTACTAAGAAAATCACCCAATGCCTCTTTTGTTGTACGAAATAAAGCATTGGATTCAAATATATATGCGTGATACCTCAATAAGTAGAATTGATAAACGTATCTGTATGGTTACGCATGCTTTATATTTTGTCAGATCTATACCATAAAATTTTGTCTGCAAATTGTTCTATAACATTAGGAGCATGATTACGAAAGTACAAGAGAATACAATGTTTTTAAAATGTGTTCGAATAAAACAAGGCCTAAGGTAAAAAGTAGGCTGAATGAAACTGGAAGAACTTTATTTGTATTAATATACTCTAGAATAGCGACCCGTGCGTCACAGTAATAACACTTTCCTGGTAACGCCAACGGATTTTGAACAAAAGGTTGTAGGTTCGCTCCTTGCCTCAGGGATATAATTTTGTTTCTTTTTTTCTTGTATATTACATTGTGTGGAGCAAAGTACAATTTATTATTGTGTGTATCGTAAATACAAGTTTAAACCATACTGTCAGGTCAAATTTTTGCTAGTCGCGATAACTTTGTACGATACCACTCACTATTTTTCGTTTCATGTGCAAACAGTGGCAGTTTTATCTCTAAGATTTCTGTTTTGTAATTAAAGTACCATTAAAACATCCTCTGTTTTTTTCTGTTCGAATGGATTGGAAACTAAGTCACATAAATGTAGAAACTAGACATAGAAAAAAAGGACAGAAATAAATAAAATTAACTGAACGGTTAAGTCAAGTTCCTGCAACATTTCCCATTGCGACCAATATTCTCCTTTTTGTTGAATCTTTCCCTTGGGAAGGAATTCTGTACAGTTTTCCTCCCTTTTCGCATCGAAATGAACAGCCAAAATCACACCACTGAGGCATTATTCTTCTTAAAACTTCGAAGATACAGAACACCTCATATGCTTCACACGTAACGCTTGGGCCCATAATGGCTGCTAATATCACGTGACGCGGATTCAGCCAGTCCTGAACTGCCGACGGCGACAAACGCAGTGGAAAAGAATGACCGCCATTTTCTTATACAGAGCTTTGCTTTTGGCGGCGCTCTCCTAGCTGCCTTGAAGGGGCTTACGTATAATTTGATTCTTCCCTTCCTTGTTTCCCGTCTTGGCAGGCGACTTTACTTACGACTCTATAAAGTGAATCAGTTTACTGAAATATAATTGTATTAACTATAATATGATTGTCTGCAAATTGCGAAGGGGTGAAGTGGGATTTAGGAATCTACCACGAAGAAAACCAGAAAGATATGTATTTCGTTGACGATGGGCAAAAATGTGCTGTTAAATAGCTATTTATGCGTAACTGTGAAAAATGTCAGTAGATACTAACTCTGAAAAAGCTTGATGGCTACTGTTTGCAGAGAGACTTCAGGCTTGCCAAATCAACTCTCAGAGAAAAATATGATACTTGTTCTTGGGGTTTTGTTTTTAATATCTGCGGGAAAGAAAGAGTGGCCGTGTCTGAAAGACAAAACACGGTTACAAAAGTCACGTTCAATTATTACGAAAAAGTGTATCGCAGTAATTCAGCTGACTAGTGGTTTATCTAGATCAGCGTACTCCACCCCGCGGCCAGTGGACCGCATTATGGCCCAAAGGAAGTATCTACGGCTACTGTTAGTGTTAAGTACATTAAGTGCGGCCCCCAAATACTCGTTTTCTTCCAGTGTGGCCCAGGTAAGCTAAAAGGATGGACATCTCTGACCTAGACAATACGTCGATATGTGTACATTACATTATAAGAAACAGTGTCGAAGTTACAATATGCCTGGAGTCTTGTCAAACGAAAGTGGAGATCGATGTTTAGTTGTTGCTAGTTGTTTAGCGCGTGCAGCTCTCTATTTGCAAGAATATCGGCGTCAAATACTGTGGTTTTCTTTGTCTTTCTCTTTCTCGGGCGCACAATAAATCTTTTTACGATCTGCTTCTCCATTTCATCCTTGAGACTCTAGAACAAACTGCCATGTAACATGAATGCAATCTAAAACCATTCTACTTTCGGAAGGACGTTGGAGCTTGACCTGCTGTCAGCGGTGTAGATTCCCTCTCGGCAATCGAAGCTCTTTTCCTTCTGTCCAGTAGTGAAACAATGTCTCTCTTACGCTGTCAGCGCTATCCGAGCGTTTCTCATTCCTATATGTTTCTGTTTTCTTCCTTCCGTCGCATCTGCTATACTTACGGTATTGTTTCTCTCGCTTTTCCTCTAATTGTGCAGTACGTCTGATTCCTTCTGTACTGCTGACATATATTTCTATTACGTGCAATAACTCACATTTAACAAGAACTTAATGAAAAATTGATAAAGACAATGTTAATAAAACAGGCACTTCTTAAATTCCCCTTATTCTTTACATGAGAGGTCCCATACTCCGAGGAGTGTTGGGGACGATGCGGGAGACCCCCACTGCCGACTAGGTGAGGTCCTAGTGGAGGTGGTTTGCCATTGCCTTCCTCCGACCGTAATGGGGATGAATGATGATGATGAGGACAACACAACAACACCCAGTCATCTCGAGGCAGGGGAAATACCTAACTCCGCCGGGAATCGAAAGCAGGGCCGCGTGCGCGAGAAGCGAGAACGCTACCGCAAGACCACGAGCTACGAATACAGAAGTGCGAGTCGTGTCGCGACTTCGCTATGTCGTGTAGTTACTACATAATGACTGCTCCGTTGCTCACTCTCGTAGAGTCAATACGTCAACACATGCGACTGGAAGCAACAGAATCACCACGTACGCCCTTGCTTCAGTACTTGTTCTTTACCTCCACCTCAAGGGCCCTATTATACGTGCGCGTATTGACCAGAGTCTAGCATTCATCCGCCCTGCCACCCCTGGGTCTTCCCCAACAAGCCATCCCCAATCCCCAGCCAGTGATACACGAAAATGCTACTGCCCCACTTAGAGCACCCTGCTCTGTGTATATCTTACTTGTTGCTTCCCGACACCTTTGAGATAACTAGCATAACAGAGAATGAAAGGAAATGCTTTAAGAATAGAAATCAGTGGAGCGGCAAAAAATTAGGAATGTGCACGCCCATTTGCTTACCCCGTCCTTTAGCATGTATTACGGGCGAAGCAGTAAACTCTGGTGCCAGCGCTGGGTGCAGATGAATGCCTTTCCGACAGGTTCTGCAAAACAACGCGCGTTCTTGCAAGACAGGTGCGCATTCACCTCGGCTATTGATATTCAGATGTGAAGGGCATTGACTGGCTGTACCCTACCGCATAGCGAGAGGGCTGCCGTGGCACCCTTTAGCTCTCCATCCAATGTAGGAGTGGCCCCAACTTCCTAGCACTTTCATAAAATGCCTTTTCTTTACAAAAGGAGTCCTTCACGTAAAAGACTGGAATTCTCCTTTCACTCTCTTTGTAGCTCGTGCGTAATCTATATGACACTTTCGAATAAAAATGTCAAGGTATGCAGCTGAATGTTACTTCGCATTGTGTTACACTGTCAGTGCATGTTGTGGCTCTCGCTGGGTTTTCTGTTCATTACCTTATACGGGGAAGTAGTTAGGTGTAGTGGGCGTTAGTGGGATGATGCGGTAAAAACAGGTGAATACATGGTCATCAACACAAAATGAAATAGGGGTAATCCAAGAGCAGATTTAATAATGAATAAGAAGATAGGGATACGGGTAAGCTACCATGAACAGCACAATGACCACATAATCGTAGCCAAGAAAGATACAATAGCAACATCCACCACAGTAACACAACTTTATGTATCTACTAGCTCATCAGATGATGACGAGATGTGCAATGAGATAGGAGAAATTAAACAAATAAACCAGGAAGACACAACTTTGTTGGAAGCACTGGTATTCGGTAGTGGGGAAAGGAAGAGTGGATTAAGAGAAAGGAATCAAAAGAGAAGGCTCGTGGTAGGATTTTTCACACAGCACACTTTAATCGTTGCTGATCTTTCCAATAAGAATTACGAAAGAAGGTTGTATACGCAAAATAGTCTTGGAGAAATTGCGAGGTTTCATAATAATGATATGGTAAAGTAAAGGTTTCGAAACCAGATTGTAAAATGCGTTAAACATGTACACAAGCAAATATGGACAGAGACCATAATTTATTGGTTGTGAGCTTCAAGTTAAAACTGAAGTTTTTGTAGGAGGTAGGAAATTCAGGAAATGGGACATGGTAAACTGGGAGAAGCAGAGATAATTAAGAGTTTCAAAAGGAGCAGTAGGCAACGATTGACGAAAATCGTGGAAAGAAACACAATGAAAGACGAATGGGTAGTTTTGAAGTATGGAGTAGGGAACGCAGCAAGGATCAGACAGACAAAAAGACAAAGCCCAGTAGGAATTATTGCGTAAAACACTTCACAATGAACTAAGTTGACAAAAGACAAAAAAATAAATATTTAAAGTAATCCATCCCGTCATAGCTTCTACACCACCAGCGATAGGCATTTTCCCCGGTCTTTCATGACTTCTTCTCACTGTAGGTTTGTATCTTGTGATTTTTGATATTCAATTCACTACTAATGTCATTATTTATTCTGTCTAATCGACTACATACTTTTACTGCTCTGAGAATTCTCATTTCTGCTACCTGAATTCTATTTTATTGTTGTTTACAGGTGACTTACTTCCACCCAATAAAGTAGGTATAGCCATGTTCTTATTTTCTCAATGTACATGTTACTTTTATAAATTTACCCAACTATTCCCTCAGCCGACGAAACACTGTTACTATTGTCGTTGTCATTAAAGTTACTATGTTTATATTGTTATTGTTTGTATTACTATTATCGACTATCAGGTTTGAAGGGTCCTGCTAGACAGGTAGACGACTCTTTCCGATGCCAATGAAAATTAAACTATGTCGTGATTTCATACGCAAGTATTTTGTTAAAAGAATGCTTTTCGAATACGTAGTTGGGTGGTCGTCAACAGAAATATGTGCCAGGTGTTATAATAATGATACTGTTCAGACGAATGCAGACAACACGCACAATTCAAAACATCACCTGTGTATATGAGTACCTCAGTACCGAACGACCAGTACCATGCGATCTGTTGACACCCGGACATCGGCGGCTCCGTTTGCGACTGTGCCAAGAGCATAGAGCCTGAACCGAAAAGGTGTGGGTCGCGTGTCCTACTCGCATGAGAGCAGATTCAGTGTGAGTAGTGATCCTGGACGTACCCTCATACGACAAGAGGTGGGAACACGGGCAGCCAGGACGATCATTGTCGAACATGATCCATTTTGTGGTCCAGATGTTATGGTGTGGGGAGGAATGATGTTGCATGGGCGTAGCAGTCTGCGTTATGGTGACATTGTACTCTTTTCAGGGGCGCATTCAGTCCTTACTTCATTTGTGTGGTTGTCAATGCGTGACCACGTCGGATAGTGCAGGTGTGCTAGCTCTTGGAAAGAGAAGATGTTGTTGTTGTTGTTGTTGTTGTGGTCTTCAGTCCTGAGACTGGTTTGATGCAGCTCTCCATGCTTCTCTATCCTGTGCAATCTTCTTCATCTCCCAGTACCAACTGCAGCCTACATTCTTCTGAATCTGTTTAGTCTATTCATCTCTTGGTCTCCCTCTACAATTTTTACCCTCCACGCTGCCCTCCAATACTGAATTGGTGATCCCTTGATACCTCAGAACATGTCCTACCAACTGATCCCTTCTTCTAGTCAAGTTGTGCCACAAACTCCTCTTCTCCCCAATCCTACTCACTACCTCCTCATTAGTTATGTGATCTACCCATCTAATCTTCAGCATTCTTCTGTAGCACCACATTTCGAAAACTTCTATTCTCTTCTTGTCCAAACTACTTATCGTCCACGTTTCACTTCCATACATAGCTACACTCCATACAATTACTTTCAGAAAAGACTTCCTGACACTTAAATCTATACTCGATGTTAACACATTTCTCTTCTTCAGAAACGCTTTCCTTGCCATTGCCAGCCTACATTTTATATCCTCTCTACTTCGACCATCATCAGTTATTTTGCTCCCCAAATAGCAAAACTCCTTTACTACTTTAAGTGTCTCATTTCCTAATCCAATTCCCTCAGCATCACCCGACTTAACTCGACTACATTCCATTATCCTCGTTTTGCTTTTGTTGATGTTCACCTTATATCCTCGTTTCAAGACACTGCCCATTCCGTTCAACTGATCTTCCAAGTCCTTTGCTCTCTCTGACAGAATTACAATGTCATCGGCGGACCTTAAAGTTTTTATTTCTTCTCCATAGATTTTAATACCTACTCCGAATTTTTCTTTTGTTTCCTTTACTGCTTGCTCAATACACAGATTGAATAACATCAGGGAGAGGCTACAATCTTGTCTCACTCCCTTCCCAACCACTGCTTCCCTTTCATGCCCCTCGACTCTTATAACTGCCGTTTGGATCCTGTACAAATTGTAAATAGCCTTTTGCTCCCTGTATTTTACCCCTGCCACCTTCAGAATTTGAAAGAGAGTATTTCAGTCAACAAGCTTTCTCTAAGTCTACAAATGCTAGAAACGTAGGTTTGCGTTTTCTTAATCTAGCTTCTAAGATAAGCAGTAGGGTCAGTATTGCCTCACGTTTTCCAATATTTGTACGGAATCCAAACTGATCTTCCCCGAGGTCGGCGTCTACAGGTTTTTCCATTCGTCTGTAAAGAATTCGCGTTAGTATTTTGCAGCTGTGACTTATGAAACTGATAATTTGGGAATTTTCACATCTGACAACAGCTGCTTTCTTTGGGATTGGAATTATTATATTCTTCTTGAAGTCTGAGGGAAATTCGCCTGCCTCATACTTCTTGCTCACCAGGTGTTAGAGTTTGGTCAGGACTGGCTTTCCCAAGGCTGTCAAGAGAAGATATTCGGCGAATATGCCTCTTTTCCCGACTTAAATTCCAAAGAGTACGTGTGGGGTGCATTGGGGGCGTATTGCAACACGTCCACGTACATCAGCTGTCATGGTGCTGGAGGAATGGAATGCCCTATCACAAGACTTCCTTACCTATCTCATAGCGCATTTCATCATCTGTGCTATACTGTAGCAGTCCTTTCTATGTGTGGTACAAGTTCCATCTAGCTGTGTTACTCGGCAGTGGCACATCTTGCGAAAGTTCTTAGGTTTTGCGCACCACTATTCATCTATTAATTGAAACAGCGATCAAAATACTTTTCCTTGAGGTGTTCGGTTTCTGATTTGCCCTTCTTTATTCTAACGCAATCATTTCATACATACAAGAAATAAAGTCGTACAGGTTTTTTTAGTTTGGTGTCCTTATAATTATTTTTCTATCCCCAGGTTAACCTGGTTCGAACTAAATACTAGCCGCGCGGAGTGGCCGAGCGGTTTGAGGCGCCATGTCACGGACTGCGCAGGCCCTCCCGCCGGAGGTTCGGGTCCTCCCTCGGGCATGGGTGTGTGTTTTGTTCTTAGGATACGTTAGTTTAAGTAGTGTGTAAGACTAGGGACCGATGGCCTCAGCAGTTTGGTCCCTTGGGAATTCACACGCATTTGAACATTTTGAAACTATATAGTAGGAACATGATTTGCATGCGGACGGAACTGGCGGTCTATGAGGACCTCTGATTTGTTATCTTAACGCACTGAATCGTCCATAAAATTGATCTTCAGAGTAATTTGGGATTATTTAAAAGATACATTCATCGAAATCAATTGTCTAATTATGACGTATATCGTGGACGACGTCATAACAATGATGTACCAAGTCACCATTCCAAAAGAAGCTGCCTGAGCTGAAGTGGCAGAGAGTATTGGCAGGGACAGGTGGTAAGTGGTCTGGCAGAAAATGTGACACTGCACATCACTCTGCATTTGAATAATGATGGGGTAGCAACACTGACGGCAGCCGTATTTAAACGATTCGAGTGTTTTGCGGGGAACACTTTTAACATGGAGGTGTAAGACGAAAAGTGTTTCCAACTATGTTTGCGTTAGAGACCATTAGAGGTCGGGCCAGAACCACTACGTTTACGACACTTCTAGCCTAAACAAGCGGTGTTGTGGCAGCCGTTACCAAATATAGTTCCCTATGTACTCCAATTTATTTTCGGTTGTGCACTGCAAGTCGTTTTCCTCTTCTATTTGTGAACAAATGAAGTAAAGATATTATTCCTGGTCCAGTTCGGGATTCGGAACGACTCTCACAGCACGAGAAGCGATCGGCGACCACTGTCATCATGTGGCAGTTCTGCTTTGGCAGAAATGGGAAGTACGGGCGTGGACTGCGAGCCCCGGGAGAGTGAGGCGGGGTTGTTCCCCTGCACAACGCCTCATCCATCGGCTGCTCTGAATTCTCGTTTATTTGCGAAAGCGGCTGACTGTCACATTTAACTGTCCGATCTGCATACGTTTCTTGTTTGTGCTGGAAATTAAGGATGAAAACCACAGTATCAGCTCAGACATCAACTGAAACTGAGGACATGCAACCCTGGCCGAAACGACATTAACTATGTGTATCCAAGGGAATTGTGCATCTCGATGATATCTTCTAATGGAATCAATATAGGCAGATCTCAAGGGGACACTTAAATATTAACCATTGTCTTTTTCGGTAATGTGTTGAAACCTCCCCTTAGAAAAATTTATGAATGATTGCGATGATAAACCCTTTCCGTTATTTGATTTTCAAACAGCTGAGCAAAACTAAACGTCACAGACATTTCTCTCTTTACTTATTCACATCATCAAGAAACTGACACACAATATTTTTACCACAACGCAATCTGACTTTCAATAATCCCTACAAAAGAATGGCCCTGACTAACAATAACCTATACCTTTCATGAATCACTTACCTCACAAAAATCTTCGTTACACGAACTACTGCAATACAGCGAGCGCCAATACTGCCAGCTAAATGAAAGATTCAAACTACTGAAGGCACTAACTACTGGTAGGCTT
This sequence comes from Schistocerca gregaria, assembly GCF_023897955.1. Classification (NCBI taxonomy): domain Eukaryota; kingdom Metazoa; phylum Arthropoda; class Insecta; order Orthoptera; family Acrididae; genus Schistocerca; species Schistocerca gregaria. Next base: position 934,266,750 of record NC_064921.1, read on the forward strand.
ATTCAGCAAATGAAAGATTTTGGTAGAGAACAAACAATGTATTTACGTCCTCTCTCAAAACTCCGCCATCTCACTCCCCACATCCACCACTTCTGGCGGCTCACGTCGAACTGCGCAACGCTACGCGCTGTTCACATCCAACTGCCCAACACTACAATAGCGAATATTAGAACAATGCTAACCAGCCTCAAACTGCACACAGCACAGCCAGTGATTTTCATACAGAGCGCTACGTGGCGTTACCAACATAAAAACCGAAACAGCCTACGTACAGTATTACAGGCATCTTGTTGCGCACCAAATGACGTAACACTCTAAAGCCTACTGCAGCCACATTTCTCGACAGTAAAACAGAAGAGGTTGCTTTTTCTGATATAAATACAAATAAACAAAGCTACTTTTTTTTAGTAGAGTTTACATTTTCTCTTAAATCTGAGGACTAAAGTAGGAGTGACTGTTTTATTTCCTGACCTTACATCGTATTCCAGAACAAATACTATAATGAGCTTCTCAATAAGTCCGCGACGAAGCGTGTCCGAGGTCCTCTCCTACATGAGGTCTGTCTTCCGACGGTAACGGTGACACATCGACATCCCACGAAAGTAAAACACTTCCTTGGCGCGTGAGTCTGCGCTGGTATGCGAGCTTCTGTGTGTGTGTGTGTGTGTGTGTGCGTGCGTGTGTGTGCGTAGGCGCGTGCCCAGGTGTAGCGCATGCCGTGGCGCTCTGCCTCCGGCTTAGAACATTCGTGACGGCGCATGCGCGCCGCCTTCCATATTTTAGCTGTCACTCACCCGCTCCCCTCCGCTCTTTTTGGCTACGTGCGTGTGGGCGAAGTTCTCGCCGTTATCATAAGGCTCCAAATTAGTCACCAAAGATGGTCTATCTCGCAACCACTTGAAAAACGCGACACTATACCGTTTTGGTTACCGTCGTAGAGTGCGTCTAAAATATTCGGTGAATGTCCGGATTTGTTAATGTGTGCTAAACGTGGGTGCACATGCAAGCTCATGATGGAACTTTTCGTGAATTCTCACATAACTTTCAATTTATTAAACTGAAGTTGTTTTCTCATATCGATAAGTTTCTTTCATATAGATAATTTTTTTCGTATCGCGTGCTACAACCACAAATTTATTAGAAGAGAATTCTGTGGTATCGATAGATTCAGCCCATTTGATTCCGATTACACGACCAAGCAACATTGTTTCTATTTCATAGTGGGCGAGCCACTACAGATTTTGCCTTTGTAACTTTTGTGAACTTTGATACATCCAGCTTCGCACCTACGCGCTCATCAGTGCAAAGTTAGGTATTCACCTTATGTATTTACGTTGATATTGTTGTGATATAGTAAAACCATTTCTAAAGAGCAGTACAGAGAGATTTTTACCTCACCTCCTCCTACTCGCTTCCTACATTCGGCCTACCCTTCAGTTCACAGGAGCAGACCCACGCGCCGCCTACCAGGCGGGATGCAAAAAGTTCGTTAAAACTTTAATAGTTTTAATCGAAATAAAAAACAAAATTACAACTTACTGATTACCAGTTTCGGATGAACAAGAACCATCCTTAGATTACGCTTGCTGAAGAACGTACAAGGTTGACCTCATCATCGTTACAATATGTAACAGGTCAATAGTAAAATGTTAGTCAAATCATGACAGTTGACGTATAGAACAAGTCTTATGTTTTCAATCCCCGATCCGGCACATTGTTTAAATGCGCGAGGAAGTTTCAAAACAGCGTCCACTCTATTGGCAGAGTAGCTCAAAATGGCTCTGAGCACTATGGGACTTAACTTCTGTGGTCATAAGTCCCCTAGAACTTAGAACCACTTAAGCCTAACTAACCTAAGGACATCACACACATCCATGCCCGAGGCAGGATTCGAAACAGCGACCGTAGCAGTCGCGCGGTTCCAGACTGCAGCGCCTACAACCGCTCGGCCGGCTTACCTTTTGGGTACCTTTTTCGTCCACGTTTCTTGTATATTGTCAATATAAGTACACACTTGCATCTAACAATATTCATTTAAATATATTTACGTTCTTGTAAATATTTATTTTGTATACACTGCATCTCAGGCCAAAGGTCATAATGTAGCAAAGTGTCATTCATATCTGTTGTACACATACCATTTTCTTTGTGCTCATATTCAGTGTTTACATTCGGTGAATACATGTGAAACCAAATGTAGCAAAATATCGTGTATATTTGCATACACCTGATAATGTACATTATGGGAATGGATATGCTATGGATACTACAATGAACCGCCAAAAAACTGGTATAGGCACGCCTTTTCAAATACAGACATATGTGAACAGGCAGAATACGGCGCAGCAGTCCGCAACGCGTATATAAGACAAGAAGTGTCTGACACAGTTAGATCGGTCACTGCTGCCGCAGTGGTAGGTTACAAAATTTAAATAAGTCTCAACGTGGTGTTATAGTCGGTGCACGAGCGATGGGACACAGCATCTCCGATGTAGCGATGAAGTGGGGATTTTCCCGTACGATAATTTCACGTGTGACCCGTCAATATCAGAAATCGGTAAAACATCAAATCTCCGACATCGCTGCTTCCGGAAAGGGATCCTGTAAGAACGGGACCAACGACGACTGAAGAGAATCGTTCAAAGTGAAAAAAGTGCAACCCTTCCTCAAATTGCTGCAGATTTCAGTGCTGGGGCATAAATAAGTGTCTGCGTGCGAACCGTTTAACGAAATGTCATCGATATGGGCTTTCGGAGCCGAAGGCCCACTCGTGTATCCTTGATGACTGCACGATACAAAGCTTTACGCCTAGCGTGGGCCCGTCAACACCGGCATTGGTCTGTTGATGGTTGGAAACATGTTGTCTGGTCGGACGAGTCTTGTTTTAAATTGAATCGAGCGGATGGACATGTACGGGTATTGGAGACAACCTCGTGAAACCACGGACCCTGCATGTCAGCTTGTGGAGGCTCTGTAATGGTGGGGAGCGTGTGCAGTTGGAGTGATGTGGGATCCCTGATATATCTAGATACGACTCTGACAGGTGACACATATATAAGCATCCTGTCTGACCACTTGCATCCATTCGTGTCCATTGTGCACTCCGGCGGACTTGGGCAATTCCAGCAGGACAATGCGACACCCTACATATCAAGAATTGCTGCATGGATCCAAGAGTACTTTTCTGAGTATTAACACTTCCGCTGGTCACCAAACTCCCCAGACATTAACATAATTGAACATATCTGGGATGCTATGCAACGTACTGTTCAGAAGAGATCTCCACCCCCACGTACTCTTGTAGATTTATGGTTAGCTCTACAGGATTCGTGGTGTTAGTTCCCTCCAGGACAACTTAGACATAAGTTGAGTCCAAGGCACGTCGTGTTGCGGCACTTCTGAATGCTCGCGGGAGCCCTACGCGGTAGTAGCCAGGTGTACCAGTTTCTTTGGCTCTTCAGTGTACAATGCAGTACACTGTAAGTACCCAAAACGTAACAACATTTCCTTTCCATCAACGTTTCGTTACCATTGACTAAATCTCCGACATTTTCGCCAGCTCCATTACCAGAGCGTCTATCTGCACTTGGTCGGCGACATAACGTTCCTGTAACACCTCCATCTGACGATGAACAAATAGTAGCTCCAATACTAGTTAATGGTACAATAAATCGTATCGAAGATCCAAAAATGCGACTGGTTGAATATTTATTCATAGATAAATCGCCTAAGTTACACATGCCGTCCGACACTGAGATCAATGTGCAAGAAGAGTGGTGCATGTTCCGGGTTTCCTGTAGACACTGTTCGGCTGTTGCACACTAACAGGTGCGTCATAATGTGGGAGTGCAATGGCGCAGCATCTGGAACGAAGAAACCACGTTTGGCGTTTAACGTCGGCCGTCGACAACGAGATCATTATAAACGGAGCACAAGCTCGGGTTGTTTCAAGGAAGAGGAATGTCCTTTCAAAGAAACCACCGAGGCAACTGGAAAGATACTACTCGAAAGCTGAAGTATGAGTGACAGTCCCGGGGTAACACGTCTAAATTGCAAACAGATTCGCCAGGAAATTTTAGTGATATATGGACCAAATGCAATGTACCCGCCAGGGTACCCGAGAGCGCTAACGGGCTGCTTCCTGGACTCGGGTAGGCGCGCCAGCCCCGGATCGAATCCGATCGGCGGATTAACGACGAGGGCCGGTGTGCCGGCGAGCCTGGATATGGTTTTTAGGTAGTTTTCCACATCCAACTAGGTGAATACCGGTCTGGTCCCCACGTTCCGTCTCAGTTACACGCGTCACAGACATTTGAAACACGTCCGCAGTATTTCACGATTTACACTAGATGCAGACAGTTGGGGTACACTGATTCCGTCCTGGGGGTACGGGGTGGCGGCAGGAAGGGTATCCAGCCATCCCTAAAACTAACATTGCCAAATCCGTTGTAACCACGCCTACCCTGCGATCGCTAAGCGAAAGAAAGAAAGATGGACCGATTGCACTTGTAGCTTCCAATCCTAGTCGAACGTATATATATATATATATATATATATATATATATATATATATATATATATATATATATATATATATATATATATACTAAGATGGTATCTGCTCTTTCGGACATGTCCGAAAGAACAGATATCATTGGTGACCATGCAGCTCGTTAGAATGAAATTACAATGAGAAGAACAGCCTTAGCTGCTTACAGGCGTTGACATACGTCAATGGGGACAGATGAAAATGTGTGGCTCGGATGGATAGAGCGTCTGCCATGTAGGCAGGAGATCCCGGGCTCGAGTCCCGGTCGGGGCACACATTTTCAGCTGTCCCCGTTGACGTATGTCAACGCCTGTAAGCAGCTAGGGTGTTCATTTCATTGTAATATATTACAGACATCCTAATCGGGGGGATCTGCGGATTGTGATGTTTGGCCAGGATCGTATTTAGATATTTATTTTGAACTGATGACCGGCGTCAACAGCACTTTTCTGTCATCTGCAATTCTCATCTTTTCCAAAATATGCCTATATTTTGACAACGTTGAAAATTTTAATAGTTTGGAAACGCAAGCTCTGTCAGCAGGTGTATCTCAACGAATCAGCATGACATTAATAAAAATACTATTTGCAATCAAGTTGCCATGCAACTTTCGCCAATTACTTAACGATCACACACATGTTCGTCCGGAGCTGTACGAGCAGTCCAAAACAATATTTAAATGCGTCCTAGGTTCTGAAGTATTTTTTCAGATATCATACTTTGATCAAGGCCCTACAAATTGGGTGATCCTGATCTTGGTTTCCGTATTTGCATGTGATCTCCTTATTTTAAGCTTGCGGGAAAGAGAATTTCCAAAAGTGAAGATATTCCCACGGCAGTTCTCGAATAGATCCGTGACCAAAGTAAGGACTTCCATTGTCGCGGAGTTTAACAACTGGTGGAACATCCCGACCTTTGTTTATTGAGACTTGGTGACTATGTCGAAAAATAGTGTCGTATATCTGTTTCACTCTGAAGTGTAGCGCAGCATTCAATAAAAGTTACTTGGTCTGCCATAGGAAGGTGTTACCTACTTGTTGTGGTCCCCCCGTAACTGGGTTATACGCCTCCACGAATGTACCTCTATGGTTATCATTGTTATTATTCTTTCGTATCGCCGGCCAGGGTGGCCTAGCGGTTCTAGGCGCTTCAGTCTGGTACCGCGCTACCGCTACAGTCGCGGTTTCGAATCCTGCCTCGGGCATGGATGTGTGTGATGTCCTTAGGTTAGTTAGGTTTAAGTAGTTCTAAGTTCTAGGGCACTGATGACCTCAGATGTTGAGTCCCATAGTGCTCAGAGTGATTTGAACCATTCTTCCGTATCTAAGAAACGTGATTAATCGCAGAGATGCAGGTGTTTGGTGGACGATTAAAAAGAAAAGACGATGCTCGATCGCCTTAACCGCTGCTCTATGTCTGACATCCCCGTATGGTATTGAGTTCTCGTAAAACGTACAACCTTTAATTCTCAAACATCGTTACCTAGTAGAGCATCATTTGGTGAGTGTACGTACAGTGTCCAGCAGGGAAGTGTTACGTTTTAAAGTTCGCCATAACTTGTGGTTCGCTGTGGTTAACATATATTCGTTATTAGCTGCTATTTCAGTAGCCATGGTGCCTTGGTCAATTGAACAACCCATCTTTGTTTAACATACATTTGCTGCAACCGGTCATTCGGTAGTGCAGACACGGCGAATATTTCGCAGTCAGTTCATTATTGGCTGACACGGTGCTGTCCTACCTCTTCCAACAATAGCAAAGTGGTTAAACAACTTCAGAACAGTAGGAACGGTGAGGCCTGGAACAGCTCGGGGAGGTCTTCGGACAGTTAGAACAGCGGAAAACATCGAGAAAATTCGACAAGCTGTGGATGCTGCCTTCGACGTCCAGTAGTACGAAATGCCCGCGCTTTGCGCATTTCGGACAGCTCAGTTTGCCGCATTTTTACAATTCAGTCTCCAGTTTCACCCTTTGGAAATCATGATGGTTCAACAACTGAAGCAAAATAACTATGTACTGCGCCATATATTTCCATAAAAGACTTGTCGGGTGCTGTGAACAAACAAAATCGGCGGTGGTGGTCGGAAAATAACCCAGAGGAACTCCACGAGAGATCTCCACGTAGTGAGAAAGTAACTGTGTAGTGTGGATTACCCCGATTTGCCACCTTTGGACCCTACTCTTCCGAGAAAATGGTCGCGCTGTGAGTGTCAACTGACAGCGTTATCGGACGATGTTGCGAGAATTTTTTATGTCAGAATTGAGTAGATATCAGATTGACTTCGATGATGTTTTGTTTCAGCGGGATGGGCGTACTTATTGTACCTCAAACCACCCACGGCTTTTCTAACGGACCGTCCTCCAGGTCGCTTCATCTCGTTGCGTAGGGATGTGGAGTGGCTTCCTCGATCTCCAGGTCTTCCTCAACGCAATTATTTCTTATGAGGCTACCTGTAATATCGGATTTACGTTGAAAAATTACGGACTCTTCTCTTTCAGAGGTCATTACTCGAAAAATTCAAGAAATTCCCTTTGCTATACTTGTAATGTGTGTGGACAATTTTTTCTCGCACCTGAAAATATGCCTTATCAACGACGGCCACTGTTTGGAGGTCTGTTCTCCAGGTCATCTCATCTCGTTGTGTGGGGATGTGGAGTGGCTTCCTCGATCTCCAGATCTTCCTCAGTGCAATTATTTCTTATGAGGCTACATGTGATCTCGAATTTACATTGAAAAACTACGAACTCTTCTCTTTCAGAGGTCATTACTCGAAACATTCAAGAAATTCCCTTTGCTATACTTCAAAGGAGTGTGGACAATTTTTTTCGCACCTGAAAATATGCTTTGTCGACAACGGCCGCCGTTTGGATGGTGTCATTTTTCGCAACTGAACTGCAGTTTTTCGTATTTGTACTTTACGTTTATTAAGGGGCATTGTATTTGCACTCTTTGAGGAATAAAAAGGTTGAAATTTATTAAAAATATAAATGTGTTGGAATGTTTTGAAACACCTTCCTGCCGGACCCAGTATACCAGGTGATCAAAAAGTCAGTATAAATTTGAAAACTTAATAAAGCACGGAATAATGTAGATAGAGAGGCAAAAATTGACACACTTACTTGGAATGACATGGGGTTTTATTAGACCAAAAAAACAAAGTTCAAAAAATGTCCGACAGATGCTGCTTTACAGCAGGTAACTGTTACCGTGGCGGGTGAGAGGTACGCCGAAATGTTACAGAATCGCATCATCCCCAGCCTGGCTGATAAACACCTGCTGGAACGTACGATGTTTATGCAGGATGGTGCTCCATCCCATATTGTTAGACGCGTGAAGGATCTCTTGCGCGCGTCGCTTGGTGATGATCGTGTGCTCAGCCGCCACTTCCGTCATGCTTGGCCTCCCGGGTCCCCAGACCTCAGTCCGTGCGATTATTGGCTTTGGGGTTACCTGAAGTCGCAAGTGTATCGTGATCCACCAACATCTCTGGGGATGCTGAAAGACAACATCCGACGCCACTGCGTCACCATAATTCCGGACACGCTTTGCAGTGCTGTTCACAACATTATTCGTCGACTACAGCTATTGTTGAGGAATGATGGTGGACATGTTGAGCATTTCCTGTAATGAACGTCATCTTTGCTTTGTCTTACTTTGTTCAAAAATGGTTCAAATGGGTCTGAGCATTATGGGACTTAACATCTGTGGTCATCAGCCCCCTAGAACTTAGAACTACTTAAATCTAACTAACCTAAGGACATCACACGCATCCATGCCCGAGGCAGGATTCGAACCTGCGACCGTAGCAGTCGCGCGGTTCCGGACTGAGAGCCTAGAACCGCTAGACCACCGCGGCCGGCTTACTTTTTTATGCTAATTATTACTATTGTGATCAGATGAAGCGCCATCTGTCGGACATTTTTTAAACCTTTGTATTGTTTTTTGGTTCTAATAAAGGCCAATGTCATTCCAAGCATTTGTGTCAATTGGAACCTCTCTATCTACATTATTCCGTGATTTATTCAGTTTTCAAATTTATACTGACTTTTTGATCAACCTGTATATTATAGTGAAGGGGTAGTTGACCCTTTGCCGACCGTGGTGGCCGAGCGGTTCTAGGCGCTTCAGTCTGGAACCGCACGTCTTATACGGTCGCAGTTTCGAATCGTGCCTCGGGCATGGATGTGTGTGACGTCCTTAGGTTAGTTAGGTTTAAGTAGTTCTAATGTCTAGGGGACTGATGACCTCAGCTGTTAAGTCCCATAGTGCTCAGAGCCATTTTTAGCCAGCTGACCCTTAGGGTGAGTGCTACCTGTGTTGGAAGATTCTGTAGTCCACAGTACATTGATGGTCGACTCATTCCCTTTGTCGAGTGTATCGGTCTTGACCCCATTCTTCCCCCATGCTCCGGTGCACGAATAGAGCAACAAAGAGGTGGTCATGTGCCCTCGTGCATCCGTCCACAGAATCTACCGGCCTCGCGACAGCGAGTTGAGGCAGTGCCGCAGCGCCAAAGCAGAAACAACGGTGGGAGAGAAGACGGACTGCGCTACATAGCGGCGGGTACGCGACGCGAGGAGAGAGCGCTGGACGTCTCCCGGCGACGCACCTCGGCACGTGCGTGCGCCGTGTGGGAACTCCGCGGCCGGCGCGCTGCAGCTGTCCCCGCTGACGCCTGACGTGCGTTGCGACGCGCGGTGGTATCCCACGCACCTGGCCGATTGTGATGCAAACGAAGCCGCGCCGCCAGCAGACCCCAGCTTCCCAAGCGGCGGCGACCCGCTCCGGAGAATTCCTCGTCCCCAGGTGCTGCGCATTTCGGCACCTGTGGGTCAACCCCCGGGGCCCCTGCGCACAGCCGTACGGTAGCTCTCCGGCCCATTGTGCGTGCTTTGAATGGTAAACCCCTCCTCCCAGGGGGACGCGGCGCGGTAAGAGGAGATTTCTTGCACCGGGCTCCCCTTCTCATCCCACCGCACCTCTTCCCCCCCCCCCCCCCCAGAGTCCTGCTCCGCCTCCCTGTTCCCCGGAGGGAAAAAAAATAGAGTAAAATAAAAAAAATAGACCTCGAGTTTCAGCAGGCTCTGTGAAGTAAGCTCGTGGGTACATTCCGTTCCGCGCGGCATCCACTTACACAGATAGAATCATGGGAAAAGAGCGCTCCCAGCAAGACACACTCACACGCTCTTCCTACCCCCCCCCCCCCCCCCCCCCCACCCGACCCCCTTCCTCCTGCAGACACACACACACAACTCGTGCGCGCAGACGCAATCGTGATGCCGCTTGTCCTCAGCTGACGAAGCTGTCATAAGGTTCATATCCGCGATCGAACGAGGGAGAAAGAGCTAGAGAGAGAGAGAGAGAGACCCCAGTAATCCCTGCACGGCTCCCCGCTGGGAAAATAATATCGGAGAAGTTTTAATTTACCTGCTGATCCATTAAGGAACCCTTCTGTCACCGCTTTTGAAACGCGTCTTCGAGTTCTCGATTCTGCGTGACAGGTCGCCCGCCGGGTGAGCCGAGGGCCCCGGCATTTTCCCATGTCTCAGCGGAACCGGTCTGGAGAGCTACTACGCTGTTTATCTTCCATTCTGATCAGCTCTGCCGGTGGAACTACGAGGCCTTTTATTATGCAGAAATCGCGTCCACCCCTGAAGAGCGCCGCCGAGTCGCGGCAACTCCGTGCATGCTGCACGGAGAAGTCTCTCTCATTGTTCGCATTGTTCCTCCCTCAGAGTCGCGGAACCAGTTTCGGAATTAGGAGAAATGTTTCTACAAATAGGAACGGCGAATTGTGGTCGTGTCTGCGTACATAGCACTCGAAGGGTGGAGTCTGAACGAGGAGCTCCAATGTTTCACATTCTAACTTGAGTGGTTTCGAATCCTGCAACGACCTGTTCTACACTACTGGGCATTAAAATTCATACACCAAGAAGAAATGCAGATGATAAAGAGGTATTCACTGGACAAATATATTATACCAGAACTTAGATGTGATCACATTTTCAAGAAATTTTGGTGCATAGATCCAGAGAAATCAGTACCGAGAACAGCCACCTCTGGCAGTAATAACGGCCTTGATACACCTAGGCATTGAGTCAAACAGAGCTTGTATGGCGTGTACAGGTACAGCTCCCCATGCAGCTTCAACACGATACCACAGCTCATCAAGAGCAGTGACTGGCGTATTGTGACGAACCAGTTGCTGGGTCACCATTGACCAAACGTTTTCAGTTGGTGAGAGATCTGGAGAATGTGGTGGCCAGGGCAGCAATCGCACATTTTCTGTATCCAGAAAGGCCCGTGCAGGACCTGCAACATGCGGTCGTGCAGTATCCTGCTGAAATGTAGGGTTTCGCAGGTATCGAATGAAGGGTAGAGCCACGGGTCGTAACACATTTGAAATGTAACGTCCGCTGTTCAAAGTGACGTCAGTGCGAACAAGAGATGACCGACACGTGTAACCAATGGCACCCCATACCATCACGCCGGGTGATACGCTAGTATGGCGATGACGAATACACGCTTCCAATGTGCGTTCAACGCGATATCGCCAAACACGGCTGCGACCACACTCCGTCAGGTGGCTTGCGGAGTATGGATGTAGATGTAGACCATCATGATGCTGTAAACAGAACCTGGATTCATTAGAAAAAATGACGTTTAGCCATTCGTGCAACAGGTTCGTCGTTGAGGACACCATCGTAGGCGCACCCGTCTGTGATGCAGCGTCAAGGGTAACCGCTGCCATGGTCTCCGAGCTGATAGTCCATGCTGTTGCAAACGTCGTCGAACTGTTCATGCAGATGGTTGTTGTCTTGCAAACGTCTGATGTGTTGACTCAGGGATCGAGACGTGGCTGCACGATCCGTTACGGCCATGCAGATAAGATGCCTGTCATCTCGACTACTAGTGATACGAGGCCGTTGGGATCCAGCATGGCGCTCCGTATTACCCTCCTGAACCCACCGATTCCATATTCTGCTAACAGTCATTGGATCTCGACCAACGCGAGCAGCAATGTCGCGATACGATAAATCGCAATCGCGATAGGCTACAATCTGACCTTTATCAAAGTCGGAAACGTGATAGTACGCATTTCTCCTCCTTACACGAGGCATCACAACAACGTTTCACCAGGCAACGACGGTCAACTGCTGTTTGTGTATGAGAAATCGGTTAGAAACTCTCCTCATGTCAGCACGTTGTAGGTGTCGCCACCGGCGCCAAACTTGTGTGAATGCTCTGAAAAGCTAATCATTTGCATATCAAAGCATCTTCTTCCTGTCGGTTAAATTTCGCGTCTGTAGCACGTCACCTTCGTCTTCGTAGTGTAGCAATTTTAATGGCCAGTAGTGTAATTTACGTATTCCGTACTGCTGGTAAAGTCACGTATGTAGGATTCTATACCTACGTACACATATACAAAAATGAGACAAAACTTTTAATAGTGAGTTGGTCCACTAGTTTCATCAGCGATTCTGCGTGGCATCAGTTCGACAAGACCTTACTAGGATCAGGGGTAGGTATGTAGTACTAGATGTCTACTCACAGGTTCCGCACTTCCTGCAAGTTTAGGGCTGGTGGGCGTGGAACTCATAGCGTCGCATATGTGTTGCATCGAATCCAGGTCAGGGAATTTTGGTGACCAACAGGTCAACGTTAGTTAGGTTAGGTTTGTTTAACGTCCCGTCGACAACTAGGTCATTAGAGACGGATCGTAAGCTCGGGTTAGGGAAGGATGGAGAAGGAAATCGGCCGTGCCCTTTCAAAGGAACCATCCCGGCATTTGCCTGAAACGATTTAGGGAAATCACGGAAAACCTAAATCAGGATGGCTGGAGACGGGATTGAACCGTCGTCCTCCCGAATGCGAGTCCAGTGTGCTAACCACTGCGCCACCTCACTCGGTCAGGTCAACGTCATTCCACTATCTTGCTGCTCGAACCACTTTAGCACGACCGTGGCATTGTGACATGGTCAGTTATCCCGCTACAAGACGACGTCGCCATCGGTAAAGAATCCAGTACAGAGATTGTCCGCATTAAGGTACAAATAGTCTACAGCTGTCACGTTGCCTTTCATTACCATCACAGATCCCGTGGAAAGCCAGCTGACTGTTCCTCGTAGCATAATACTACCCCCAGTGGTCTGTGTCTTTCGTGATGTAAATGTTCTGAGCAGCCCTTCTCCTGAATGAGGGCGTATACGGACATGCTCATCGACCTTGTGTAAAACCAAAAAGAGTGATTCATCCACACAGGAGACTCATTTCCGCTGATGAACGGTCCAATCTTTATAATACCCTACGAATTGCAATCGAAACCGACGACATCGTTGGATCAGCATGTCAATAAGGAAACGTACAGGGAATGGGCAAAATGATGCGAACAGTGGTAGTAATGGGAAGGTTGTGTCTCGCGGTCAATAACGCAGGTGAGGCACGTGTCGTACTGGACTGTGCGTGTTCAGAAGGAACTTTGCATCAGTGCAGGTTGTTTACAAGTACTGCACACTTCGTATTTGCATTCTAAGGCCGAGACCGACGTCCAGTGAAAGACTTAACAGAGTTCCAAATAGGGCAAGATTATGGGGGCCGATTAGCTGGAGCATCAGTAACAAAGACAGTCGACTTATTGAATGTTTCAACAGCAACTGTTTCAACAGTTATGACAGCCGACATAGAACATGGAAAGATATCATCGTGTAAACGTAATAGGGGGCGCAAATCAAATTTATGACAGAGATCGCCGTACGCTAACACGAATTCTGTCAAAACAACAGAAAACTACGGTGTCTAATGTTGAAATGTGTGCGAAATCTTATGGGATTTAACTGCCAAGGTCATCAGTCCCTAAGCTTACACACTACTTAACGTAAACTATCCTAAAGACAAACACACACACCCATGCCCAAGGGAGGGCTAGAGCCTCCGCCGGGACCACCCGCACAGTCCATGACTTCAGCGCCTCAGACTGCTCGGCTAATCCCGCGCGGCTACGGTGGCTAGAGTGACTGCAGAGGTCAAAAGCCATCTTCGAGACCCCGTATCAATCGATACTGTCAGTCGAGAACTCCAGCAAGTGAATATTCATGGACGCGCTGCTATACCGAAACCATTAGTGGCGACAACCAACGCAAAGATGCGTAAAACGCGGTGTCAGGAGCATAAATGTTGGACAGCTGATCAGTGGAAACATGTAATATGGTCCGACGAGTCAACGTTTTCGTTGCTTCCAACATCGAGCCGACTGGAAACGCCAAAAGAAGCCTACAACATCGATTGGTTAATTCCAACAGTTAAACATGAAGGTGGAAGTGTGATGGTGTGGGCAGCCGTATCATGGTATTCTGCTGGTCTCATCATTACTCTCAAGGTCTTGTTACAACCAACGATTACTTGAACATTTTAGGTGAAAAGGTGCACTCCCTTATTCAAATCTTGTTCCTCAACAATGATGCCACATTTCAGGAGGATAAAGTTCCCATTCACACGGCCAGAAAAGTACAATCGTGGTATGAGGAGCACGCAACTGATATGCAGCGTCTTTCCTGGCCAGCACAGGCTCCAGACTTGAGCCGGCCATGGTGGCCGAGCGGTTCTAGGCGCTACAGAATGGAACCGCGCGACCGTTACGGTCGCAGGGTCGAATCCTGCTTCGGGCATGGGTGTGTGTGATGTCCTTAGGTTAGTTAGGTTTAAGTAGTTCTAAGTTCTAGGAGACTGATGACCTCAGAAGTTAAGTCCCATAGTGCTCAGAGCCATTTGAACCATTTGAACCCAGACTTGAACATTATCGAACTCTTGTGGGCGGTATTGGAGCGCAGACTCTAGAGCAGATTTCCTCCTCCCTCTGAGGTGCTGATCCAAAAGCGTCATAACATTTCACTGGAGACTATACGAGCATCACTCGCCAGTATTTCAAGAAGAATCGCAGTTGTATTACTGGCAAAAGGGGGCACAATACCTTATTAATAAACCATCCCCAAGTAAGTACAGGTGTTCGCATTATTTTGCCTATCCCCTGTATAGCAGTCGTCTGCTGTAGAACTCCATGTTCATCAATCTGCACTGAACTTCTGTGATGAGGGATGGGTGTCTACTAACTTCAGATAGATTCTCGCGACAGTGGCACACGAATAACCGACCAGTTCCACCTTTTCCAAAATTCTTGTTCCCAGTTGTCGGGTAAGTCCAACTCCGCTTTGTCAAAACTACTTATTTCAGTAGGCTTCCCCATTTGCTACCTGTATCTTCGCTACAATGACTTCCCATTCACCTCTCCTCCGCATTTATACTATGTCCGCAACACCATCAGGAAGTTTTCATTATGACGAAATGGCAATTCTGTCATTAGCCACAATCAGGTATCTAAATAGATTCAGTGGTGACAAGTGACGGGGACTTGAACCCGCATTTCCCAATTTACGAGAGCGGTCACCTAAGCGCTTCAGCTAACCGAGTACACTTCTCCTCCAATCTCAAATTCCCCACTGCATACATACTATATCAGACATATAAGTAAGTGCTCCCTGACGGCAATTAACGAACATCTAGTGCAGATGAACTCATCGTACGAACTCCTGCAGCAGTTTGCCCTAGTCTGCGAGCAGCAAGAGTAACGGACAAGAGACGCTACGTACGTAGTGTGCGACAAGCTCGTAGTTTGGGTTGGACGGAAAGGGTGCTCGGATAGCCAAAGTGGTTACGGCAAAAACAGTCGCGTAAAGCGAGAAATGTCGGTTTGACTCACTGCCTGGCACAAACTTTCACTTGTCTCCATTGAATTTATTTCGATGCCCGATTGAAGCTACTGTCGGAATTTCCATTTCGTCCGGTACGTACTCGGCTGTGAAAGAACAAAAACAAAAGGTCTCTGTTTTTTCAGCTACATCGAATCCAGCGACATTTTTCCAAATAACTGTAGGCTGTGATGACTGTTGTGGAGATTCGGCCGTAAAACAGCAGCCAGTCAATGGCCGCGCCGGAGTGTTTGTGTTTAATTGTGTAGTCTCCTTCGGAAAAGTTCCTCGGGAAGTCTACTTCACTGTAACGTATGATCCAAGTTCGCCAGAAACCCCGTTATCAAGTTACAAGGTGAAAACCATTCTCAGGGGGAGAAAAATAGTTGATATACCGGCCAGTGTGGCAACACATAATTTCAACGGCGGCTTGGCAGGCGTTACGGAAATTACGAACATGCTCGAACTTGAGATCTGACCAGCCTATTACAACCTCTGATTACAAGTGGACGAAAGGCGTAGCGTGCGAGCGGAGCAGTTGCTGACAAGGCTGCCAAAGAGGCCCACAGGACCAGAATGGCCACGAAGAAGATGGATGAGGCCATCGTTTTGGATTTGGAAGGATTTCTGTATTGTCCAGGGATCGCTGACTACAGGTTTGTTTAGCTTACCTACAAAAAATGAATCCAAAGCATTAAGAAAGTTTTCTCGATACTGTAGTTTTCATTTTGGTGGGAGACGTAACCTGAGAATGATAAAAACAATTCTGATCGGAATTTGACGCCGGAAATCTAGAGCGAATTCTCTACGAGCGTACATAGTCGTTTTACGATATCGTCAGAAGTCTATTTGTGGTGCACGCTTTTGTCTATATTTTGTGGGCGAAGAAAATGGCACGTCAACACGTCACCATTTCGTTAGAACTAAATATATTGAATATGACACATACAAAATTATTTTCTTGCAGGTCCAATAGGACGGCTTCAGGAATTCTCGCCGATGACGAATGTTCCAGTTGCAAGGGATCCCTCCACCTGGTGTAGTGGTTGCTGGGAGCATCCACTGTGGACACAAAATTGATTTGTTGCAGACAAAAGTGTAAAGAATTAATCTAACCGATCAGATTTAGCTCTGCGATTTCTTTTACTTGGAAATATTAAGAAACTCAGCTATTTTTCGTGCGTTCCAAGAGGGCTGCTCCTTTAAGCTAACTTGCCCCATCTTAATACCTGTTATACTCAAGAGGGCAGTCCTTAATTAAATTAGCAGAAGATGATGATTTCAGCCGAGCAGTCAAAACTGGGAAAAAATTTAAATTCATAGCCCTGGCTGGTTACTTAGACACGAATTTTCCTCTATGTTCACTGGGTAGAGATTAGCTGCGAAATTACCTACGCTAAAAGTACGCTAAAGCCATTTATTCGTTAAGATAATAAGGTATACTGTATTTCACTGAGGCAATACATATGTGGTACTGTAAGGTGTAGTTTTACTAACATTGTTTTAATTTTTAATAATGTACAGAAAATAAGTACTGCCGATCAGTAAAAGTGAACAAAGACAATGGTGAAAGAGGAAACATAAATATAATTTTGAACCTCTTTTTTCTCCCTAAATCGCATTTTTAGAGTAAATACGCGAAATTCCCGGCTTCACCGTCGGTAGAAAGTTGACGTCGTCGAAGAAATGATTCACACACGCTCTCAAAAACTCCACGCTTGTTCAGAATTATTGCCGTGGTCTCAAAAAGTGTTGCGCCAGCCCTTTACGGATGATGATGTCCGCCACATAGCCTCTGACTGGCTATCATTTTATGGCCGTAGCATTGATAGTTATCAGGAAGATTAGATTAGTACTTGTTCCATAGATAATGAATACGACACTTCGTAATGATGTGGAACGTGTCAGGTGAATAAAAGGTGTCAATACAAGATATTACATTACACAAAATATTACATGACACTTAATATTTTTTCGGGTGGGAAGTGGGGAAATAACCCACATACTATAGCCAAAAAGACACTTAATGAGTAGAAGGAGTTGTCATTCAGAAATTCTTTTAATTTCCTTCTAAATGCTATATGGATATCTGTCAGACTTTTGATGCTGTTAGGTAAGTGACCAAAGACTTTTGTGGCAGCATAATTTACCCCCTTCTGAGCCAAAGTTAGATTTAACCTTGAGTAGTGAAGATCACCCTTTGTCCCAGTGCTGTAGCCATGTACACTGCTATTACTTTTGAATTCGTTCGGATTGTTAATAACAAATTTCATAAGTGAATATATATATTGAGAGACTACTATGCTCCATTCAGTGGTCCCCTACCCTAGTCAACCTTACTATTATATATATATATATATCACGAGCTACTAAACAGTGTGTCTAGGGACAAGTAATAACTTGCGTTATAAGCCTTTTTGTGCACGATAAGGCAGGGCAACCCCGACATACCCCGGAAATGCTGGAGGTATCAGTAACGTAAATATTTCATTAGCAAACAGAACACCCGAACATATCAATGTTTGGCAAGTACATGACAGAGCAACACAGCGAGCACACTGCAACACACATAAACTCAAACACGTACACTCAACAATATCCACGATTACTCCTGAGCAGTGCAAACGGTGAGACACAAAAAGATATTATGGAGAAATTCATTCCATGTCACCTGAGGAAGAGCTGATTACAGAGCACACGTACTGTATTAACTGACCTACTACTAGAGCTCAAATCGCTTCATCCCAGAAGGCAATAACGGCGGTAAACGGAGCATACGGTGGTCGGCATAGTTAACGTATCTAGGGAAGGATTCACGAGAGCCAACGAGCAAAAGAAATAGAAGAAAAACAAGTCCGACTGCAACATTACCTTGAAGCCAAACGACGATACAAAGACGAATTAAAAAAAAAATCTATGACTGTTGCGACATTTTTTCAGGCGACACTTACAGACTAACTTATGGGTTGAGACCTTCGAAATACAAACTGAAAGAATTAAAACACAAGCCCTAATGTTAACATTAAAGTGACCAGATGGTACAATGACATAGGACGAGAGATGCTCGACAGAGTACCTTCTATACAAGCTACTACCAGACAATGACGCTTCACACGGCCACACATACCTACGCGGACAGATGGGCATTAAGTACATAAATGGAGGAATCATTCCTCCTTTCGCTCATGGGTAGGTTGCGCTGCACTTGCGAAACTCAAAGACAGAAAGTCACTGGGTCCAGATGGAGCCCACTCAGAAACCATCAAAATTGTTTCATTATAGATCACCTCCTACATCTACATCTACATCCGTACTCCGCAAGCCACCTGACGGTGTGTGGCGGAGGGTACCCTGAGTACCTCTATCGGTTCTCCCTTCTATTCCAGTCTCGTATTGTACGTGGAAAGAAGGACTGTCGGTATGCTTCTGTGTGGGCTCTAATCTCTCTGATTTTATCCTCATGGTCTCTTCGCGAGATATACGTAGGAGGGAGCAATATACTGCTTGACTCTTCGGTGAAGGTATGTTCTCGAAACTTCAACAAAAGCCCGTACCGAGCTACTGAGCGTCTCTCCTGCAGAGTCTTCCACTGGAGTTTATCTATCATCTCCGTAACGCTTTCGCAATTACTAAATGATCCTGTAACGAAGCGCGCTGCTCTCCGTTGGATCTTCTCTATCTCCTCTATCAACCCCACCTGGTGCGGATCCCACACTGCTGAGCAGTATTCAAGCATTGGGCGAACAAGCGTACTGTAACCTACTTCCTTTGTTGTCGGATTGCATTTCCTTAGGATTCTTCCAATGAATCTCAGTCTGGCATCTGCTTTACCGACGATCAACTTTATATGATCATTCCATTTTAAATCACTCCTAATGCGTACTCCCAGATAATTTATGGAATTAACTGCTATCCGACGGATTTACAACTCTTCACAGCAAAGAAAAATACCCTCTTATTGGAAGACAGAGAACGCAATGATTGTAAAAGACAGAGGACAAGGACTCAACGGAAACAAAATAATGTAGAGACTGATCTGTCTACTGAATGTACTAGACAAAGTTCAGGAGAGGCTACTGTGTGACAGACCACAGTCACACAAACAGCTTCTGGGCCTCGGTCCACATCAGTATGGGTTCGGACTGCGCAAGTCTACCGACGATGCAGTAAATAGGAGCACACAGGACAAAGATATGGTGGCAACATTAATTGATATATTTTGCGCGTTTGACAAGATTTGGCTGCCTGCGCTATTCGCATAGCGATAGGTCACCGAAGGTTTGTCAAGAAAAATCACCAAAGGATGCCCACAGGGATCCACATGTGGACCCGTTTTCTGGAGCATTGCCACTGATAAACAATCTAGACAGAGACGATAGAGCAAAGGTGATAGTCACGTACACTGATAATTTACTCGTAGTGGTAACACTTAGAACAAAAGACTGCACTTCTCATCGTAGACATCAGTGAGTGGTGCAACAACATAACCTAATAACTGCAGCTAATAAACCGGTGTACTTACTATTGAACGACGAACTTAAAATAAATCCCAGCATCAAGCTAAATAACGCATCCTTGTAACGCAAAAGAGTGACAAGATGTCTAGGTTTTCACATTGACGACAAAGTTAAGTTCACCGAACATATCACACTTACGACGCATTAAGCGATGAAAATAATGCATACATCAGCAAGTGACAAGGTATCTAGGTTTACACATTGACGAGAATCTGAATTTTACTGAACATACCAGACTTGCTACCGATAAAGCAAGGAAAATAATGCATAAATTAGCAAGACTAAATACTACAAAATATAGACTGCCTATAAAGACAATACGTACGTATCATATCGTACTATTTCAGTCCACAGTATGCTCAGCAGCAAGCGAATGGGCGTATCGACAGTAGCTTGCGACACACAAAATCATTATGAGATGTGATCAAAGACCTGTTCTGCAGAGGAAGATGGGTTCCTTCGGCACAACACCGGCGGAGCCACAAAGCCTGGCGATGTGAGTGTGCCCCGCTGACGTTACCTTCCGTCAAAGAGCAGCGGCATACTGGTTGAACAAAGGCAGACACGAGAAAGTAGCTAAAATTATAGGAGAACACATCACAGAAAGGCGCTAAGTAAACCGCAGACGAAACGATACCTGGCAGTGAGAATGGGATTCAACAAAAAAGGGGTGACGCATCAACACGTTCTTCCCAAAAATCAAGGAGCGAATTAGGCTAACACACGCATCTCGTACGGACCATGGTCCATACTCGGAACACCTCTATCGGTTTCGTCTCACCCGAATACCCATGTGGACATGCGGAGAACTATTAACTCCTGAACATGTCAGACTAACAGACTCACACAAACATCCGACACCGAACTGAATTTGACTATATTGGACAAACTCTACTACAGTCGGACTATTGGTAGATACTGAATGACGTCCAATAATGTCTCGTTTACTTCACACGAAGTTTATTGTATGCATGAATAAGAGCAAATACACAAACACGGAAACAGGATGCTTGGAATGACACAGACACAAACACAAACAGAAACGCAGAACAGAGTCAGATGGTGAAACAGATACAGACAGTGAGATTAATAAACAGATCTAGATATAAGACCAAGTTAAGGAACGCAGAAATGGACCAACTGTGATAAATTATTTTAATATATGTAGAAACATTTTGCGTAATACCTTTAATTTCTGGACAAAGTGATACCTGTAATGTAAATGATATAACTCGTTATTCTTAGATAAAGTTTTACCTTATAGATAACACAAACAGCATGCACACAAGACATCGAAATAAGAAAGTCAAAAGATACACAAGTAATGTACCGCTTGCACCCTGTGTTAAGCACACATGACCCTTAACAAATGTAATGTACGAGTAATGCAAATACCCGCCAGTACACATAAACTGCTCGAGAGAATATTTCTGTACTGCTCGAGAGAATATTAAAGATAAATTCTGTACCTCGAGTATCATAGGTTCGATAATTTGCCAAGATGTAACTTCCGTGACATCTAGGTAGAGATACCTCTAATAAAAATATATGTACTTTGCTATTATCTCACATTTTTCCTTTTTAAATGCAATGATCATGTTGCTTTATAAAATTTTTCCGAATTTATAGCATGCCATAAAGCTGTAATATGTCATCAAGTTATAATATGTCATAATCTCATTTCTATCTTCTCCACATAAATAGGCAATTTTTAAGTATCTCCGGTTCTTAATTACTTTTAAGTCTAAAACTATTTAAAGCTCCAATATTGTTAAATCTTATTAAAATAATAAATAATAAATTAGTTTCGTCTTTTTCTACGTACAATTTCAAATTGTGAAAACAGCGCCTTTATTGGTAAGAAGATGGCACCACGTCACTGTGAGGGCGTTGTGCCAGCAGAAAAACAATCTGATGGCGTGGTGGACATGTCCAAAAGACTTGGCAGTGGACCGAATAATGGGCAATGAAACACAGTGCATCAGTAATAGTCTCACTGTAGTAGTATAGAGTGTACTTATAGCGAGCAGTTTTATTTTGTTTTCGGCCAAAGGTTTGAGCGGAGCGAAAAGAAGTCTCCCTAGAAACTGAACTATGGACAATTTCATTACACATCACCTGAAAAAGTTCAAAATGTTCGTAACTAAACGAAGAGTGTGAAATAGACAAAAGTGGTATCAAATTGGCCAGCGTGAGACCTACTTTTGCAAAGAAACATTCAATTGCTTGACAGTAATCAGAGTAATTAAGAAAAAATCAGTGAGTGATTTGAGAGAAAATCGAAATATTTCACGAACAGCAGTGCTGCTAGCTATGCAAATGTAATGGCAAATAATTTATCTCTTCAGGGCCTACGGGTTTTGGACATAAAAAGTTAGATTGGCATATAAACAGTGAAATTCTTTGTTTCATGTTGAAAAGTACAATAAATTACACACTCCAGCACAAATTGAAGTTTCTTGGATTTCTCTTGATCTATATACTGTTAATAATAATAGAACAAGAGATCTATATTGAAAAATGTCATATTTCATGCTTTCTCAACAAAACTTGAAAGTTAAAAAAAAAAGTGTGATAAAAGAAAACGGTCAAATGTTTTGTAGAATGATTTGTCCAAAAGTTAGAAATAAAGCAGATTAGAGAAACATTTGACGTATCTCATTTGTTGTAAATGATTCTGAGTGTCATTTAATGACACTTTACATGTTTCTGTAATCCGTTTTATTTCTCACTATTAGACAAATTATTTCACAAAACATTTGACCGTTTTTCCGGTTTTTTAAAATTCTTAACTAGTAAAGTGCGAGATTCTCACACCTGGATCACCTCTTGCTGCAGGAGTACCAGATCATAATTCCTCCACAGAACGGTACACCTGCAGAAAGTGACATAACACAATCCTGATATATCTTTGAAGGAGGTATCTAATGCGTCCTTCTTGTCTATTATTCTAGCTGCAGCAAAATACACTACTGGCTATTAAAATAGCTACACCGAGAAGAAATGCAGATGATAAACGGGTATTCATTGGACAAATATATTATACTAGAACTGACATTTGATTTCATTTTCACGCAATTTGGGTGCTTAGATCCTGAGAAATCAGTCCCCAGAACAACCACCTCTGCCGTAATAAAGACCTTGATACGCCCGGGCATTGAGTCAAACAGAGCTTGGATGGCGTATACAGGTACAGCTGCCCCTGCAGCTTCAACACGATACCGCAGTTCATCAAGAGTAGTAACTGGCGTATTGTGAGGAGCCAGTTGCTCGGACATCATTGACCAGACGTTTTTAATTGGTGAGAGATCTGGAGAATGTGCTGGCCAGGGCAGCAGTCGAACATTTTCTGTATCCAGAAAGGCCCATACAGGACCTGCAACATGCGGTCGCGTATTATCCTGCTGAAATGTAGGGTTTCGCAGGGATCGAATCTGTGGATGCGACCATCATGATGCTGTAAGCACAACCTGGATTCATCCGAAACAATGACGTTTTGTCATTCGTGCACCCAGGTTCTTCGTTGAGTACAACATAGCAGGCGCTTCTGTCTGTGATGCAGCGTCAAGGGTAACCGCAGCCACGGTCTCCGAGCTGATAGTCCATGCTGCTGCAAAAGTCGTCGAACTGTTCGTGCAGATGGTTGTTGTCTTGCAAAAGTCCCCATCTGTCGTCTCAGGGATCGAGACGTGGCACGATCCGTTACAGCCATGCGGATAAGATGCCTATCATCTCGACTACTAGTATACGAGGCCGTTGGGATCCAGCATGGCGTTCCGTATTACCCTCCTGAACCCACCGATTCCATATTCTGCTAACAGTCATTGGACCTCGACCAACGCGAGCAGCAATGTCGCGATACAATAAACCGCAATCGCGATAGGCTACAATCCGTCCTTTATCAAAGTCGGAAACGTGATGATATGCATTTCTCCTCCTTACACGAGGCATCACAACAACGTTTCACCAGGCAACGCCGGTCAACTGCTGTTTGTGTATGAGAAACCGGTTGGAAATTTCCCTCGTGTCAGCACGTTGTAGGTGTCGCCACCGGCGCCAACCTTGTGTGGATGCTCTGAAAAGGTAATCATTTGCATATCACAGCATCTTCTCCCTTTCGGTTAAATTTCGCGTCTGTAACACGTCATCTTCGTGGTGTAGCAATTTTAATGGCCAGTAGCGTATTCAGTTCTGTATAATGATTTTAAGAGTGCCTTACTTCCATTACTGTCTCAATTACTATTTGTATTATGCAAGCTGCATTAGATATCGAGACTGCAGATTGAGTTTGCAGAAGCAATAAATCAATGTCTATATGGGTCTGTAAGCGCCCTAGTTTCTTTCACCTTAATTCCACGATCCCTACGCGAGATATACTGTGGTGCCAGCATGTCTGTCGTAGTTATCCACGAACACTCTTTCTCTGTATTTCACAAACAGGGTTTTGCGAGAACAATATGGGCTTTCCTCATATATATCCACATAATCCACCCAAGAATACCTATTACGATCCTGACAGTGCGTTTTTCGATTTTCTCCATATACCATGTATGCTATCATGGCTGCTTGATAAGGATTCCAAACACTGGTCGGACTAGTGTCTTCTGTGCCATTTCCTTTACATATGTATTGAACTTTTTCCATTTGGTTTCACATATTTTACTAGTTTGTCTCATATCGTATCGAGTCAGGGGGTTCAAATACACTACCCGATCGAAAGTATTCCGACACCCCTTTGCAATCCGGAATTGACCCCCAGATCTCACGAGATGCGAATCACTGTGTTGTCAGTAAAGAAGCACTAACAGCTGAGTGGATCGACCAGTTCAGTGACGACGAACATGCATGTATAATTGAATATCACCTAAGTAAAAAATACATGAGGAACATTTCAACCCTTATAAAGCTATCGAAGTCCACTGTTGGTGGTTTGATTGTGAAGTGGAAGCGCGAAGGAACGACCTCAGCCAAACCAAGACCACACAGGCCTCTTGTACTGAAGGACAGGGATCGACGAGTGTTGCAGAGGGTGATTGTAAAACAATCATATTAAATCAGCGGAAGGAATCATTCTTGAGTTCCAAAGTGCTAAGGTGCAGAGATTGGCCTGCTTAGCCATAACAGGCGGAATTAGCAGCACACCAACCGCTGGAATGGAAGCCATGCTGGACATGCCTCTAAGGTGGAGGCAGCAGCTCGGGCATACAGACTTAAAACTGGCAAAAACTGGGTTTCATTCGGATATCCAGAATCACACACTAAGATAGTGAGTGAGGTAAATATAGGAATGGCTGGGGAAACGCCTGCTGACTATATAATAACTCCCAACTGCTTCGACAAGCCTTACAATATAATAACTGGAACCAGGGAGCAGTGGGTCAAAACAGTTCGACACCGTACGGGGGACGTCGTTTGGTTCACTGATGTGTCGAAAATAGACCAAGGCGTTGGGGCAGGGGTGTACGGGGTTCAGCCAAGACTGGAGGGCATCATCTCTATAGCAAAACTGGCCTCCGTATTCAAAGCTGAAATTGCTGCAACCAGGGCATGTGCGTAGGTGCTACAAGGATCGTAGGATCTACATCTGTTCACACAGCCAGGCAGCCCTGAAATTATTGGCAACTCCTGCAACAAGATCTAAGGTTGTTGCAGTATCCCATAGGGCTCTGGTGGATACGGGGAAAGCAATAGGGTAAACCTACTGTGGGTCCTTGGACACTCAGGGATCTGTGGCAATGAACAAGCCGACAGATTGGCTAGGATGGGAGCAACAACTCTATTTATTGGACCGAAACCTGTCCTGACAATAACCAAGGCTATGATCAAATCAGAACTACGGAACTGGCTTAGGAAACAGTACGTAGAATATTGGACCAAGGTCCATAAACAAAAACATGGTAAGGTAATGATGCCAAGCCGTGTTTTAAAAGAAGCTCTGTAATCCTGGGATTGAACAGGAAAGAGATCAAACTCATGACTGGACTGATGACCGACCATGGGAATTTCAAAAAACACCTACACACACAATGGGTATAACCGAAGAGAACCTTAAATGTAGGATGTGTAATGTGGGTGAAGAAACTGCATCACACCTAATATTTTAATGCATTGCATTGGAGAGTAAAAGATACAGAATCTTCGGGACAACTAGACCTGAAGAAATTATGTCTAACAAAAAACTGGTAGAGGGACTCCTTGCACTATTTAAGGGCACTGGTTGGCTTCACTAGATATAAAGGGAGCGATATCGCACAATAAACTTACTTTCGGTGCGGGCAGTGGCGGGTTAGACCTAAGCTGTTTTAGCTTCCCTGTTAAAATCAAATCAAAATCCAAAATGCTACCAGCATTCCAGGCAGTACAATGACTGTGGGCGGGGAGTCAGAAGGAATGGGGTGCAATGCTCGATCAGCTCCTCAAAAGGCACACATTTCTGCAGTCAGTGATAAGCGATGATTTAACTGGTGTAAGAAGTGACGCCAGTGGAATCACTTATATCCTCTGACCACCCGATGGAAGAAATTGCGTTGACGAAGTCCTAGAGAACGTTACCTGCCATCGTGTGTAGTGTCAACAGTGAAGACCAGAGGAGGTGGTGTTACAACACGGGAAGATGTTTTCGTGGTGCGGCTGTGGTACCCTCAATGCGCTTAAGAAAACGCTAAATGCGGAAGGACGTCAACACATTTTACAATATTGTGTACTGCGTTCAGTATAGGAACAGTTCGAAGAGGATAGTTGTTTGTATCTGCATGACACTGGACCCTGTTACGAAGCAGGCAGTGGTGAATGGACAGTAACGTTCCGGAAATGGAATGGCCTGCCCATAGTCGCTAGCTGAGCCCAGTGAAATACCTTTCGGATGCGCGGGGTAACCCCGCGATCTTAGGCGCCTTGTCGCGGTCTGTGCGGCTCCCCCTGTCGGCGGCTCGAGACCTCCCTCGGGCATGGGTGTATGTGTTGTCCATAGCGTAAGTTAGTTTAACTTAGATTAAGTAGTGTGTAGGCTTAGGGACCGATGACCTCTGCAGTTTGGTCCCATAAGACCTTATCACAAATTTCCACTTTTTTTTTTTTCTTTCGTGTGATTTACAACATCGAATCCTCTCCAGAACCCAGTGACCAAAATCACTAACTGCTGCTGTTTCCGCTCTTGAGAAAGAATACGGCGGTATTACTTCGCACATCTCACTGAATGTCTCCCCAGCATAGTTCAGACCTCCATAAAGACGACGGTTGGATACACCCATATTAATGCCCACTAATGAGTGTCCGGATACTTTTGATCGGATACTGTAGTTTGACGCTGTGGCGTGCTCCAGATATTCACCACTAATGGTATAACTGGATAACGTCAGGCTCGTTCTTTCAGTTATGGGCACTATCTTGCACGAGTCTGTGATTAAGCCAACTGTCATCCTCGTCCAAGGATGCCATTGCTGAGGGTACCATGCATGTCTGCAACAACAGGTATCGAGAATGAGCGTTTCACTCTGCTGTAAACTATACGCTGTTTTGAATCTTCCATGGGCGTTCTAACAGTATCCCGGTTCGGACTCGAAGACAGAACGTTGATTATAGAAAAAAGGTTCAAATGGCTCTGAGCACTATGGGACTTAACATCTGAGGTCATCAGTCCCCTAGAATGTAGAAACACTTAAACCTAACCAACCTAAGGACATCACACGCATCCATGCCCGAGGCAGCATTCGAACCGGCGACCGTAGCAGCAGCGCAGTTCCGGACTGAAGCGCCTAGAACCGCTCGCCAACAGAGGCCGGCCCTTGATTATTGCACGAAATACTCTTACGTAGAGCGCTATGAGGGCACGGCGTGAGTCGTGTTTGTATAGCTCACACAGCAGAAGAACTGGCTGCGCAAAGACTAGTTCCTGGTTCGAGTCCCGCTCTAACACACTATTTTAATATGCCGGGAAATGCGAGCTAAAGTAATTTTTTAAGTATAACTGCTTCATTCGCTTCATAAACGAATATCGTGCTTTTTTTCATCCCTAAGGGGCATCTTTAAAATAAAACCCTGGAGCTACAAATGGTGACACGCAAGTACGACGTCATTACGTGAGCTTAGCTTTTTACAGTAGTAAAATTCGGACAGGAGATACATAAGGAAACGGCCTAACTAATTCATTGGTTCAGATATACATGCCGACGCGGCAAACTAAACAGCGAGTTGTCTGGTCACCTAGATCGGCCGACATAAATCCCTTCGAACATTTTTGGGACATAATCGAGAGGTCAGTCGTGCACAAAATCGTGCACCTGTAACACTTTCGCAATTATGGACTGCTGTGGACGCAATATCCGACTTTCAACGACTTGTTGAGCCCATAGCACGTCGAGCTGCTGCACAACGCCGGTCAAAAGGAAGTCCGACACGATATTAGGAGCTATCCCATGAATTTTGTCACTTTTGCCTCGTGAATGACACAGTAATTAGGGCTTGGAGAGGGAGTTTATTTCAACAAATGTCTCTTTTGTTAGTATTCATGTGTTATTAGTAAGATTTTATTTTGTCATGAGTGCTGAGCAGAGAAGTCAAGGGTAGCGTGGAATCTGTTACTGAATCGCCCATAACCACGTGAGTCTGATGATACGGTCCACGGTGGATGGACCAACATCAGCATCCTCGTTTTCTTCTCTATTTATAATATGATCCAGGAAAGACTGAACGATGGTAAACGTCGTAGGGTTTTGAAGAAACGGAATTAAAAACAGTGTTTCACCGTGCAGTCTCCACTTATTTATCCTCTTAGCAGTGTGGCCAGACGTGGTTTTGCGGCTAGCACGAGCTCGAATAAAACAGACCTCAGTAGCGACCATTTGTTTCTGGATTCGTCACTTACTCTCTCTCTCTCTCTCCCTCTCTCTCTCTTTCCTCCCGAACAGGTCATGAAGGCCCAACAGTACCTACCGGCCGCCGTGTCATCCTCAGACCACAGGCGCCATTGGATGCGGATGTGGAGGGGCATGTGGTCAGCACACCGCTCTCCCGGCCGTATGTCAGTTTCCGAGACCGGAGCCGCTACTTCTCAATCAAGTACCTCTTCAGTTTGCCTCACAAGGTCTGAGTGCACACCGCTTGCCAACTGCGCTCGGCAGACCGGATGGTCACCCATCCAAGTGCTAGTCCAGCCCGACAGCGCTTAACTTCGCTGATCTGACGGGAACCGGTGTTACCATTACGCCAAGGCCGTTGGCCATCACTCACTAGCAAGTAAAATTATAGCGCAACGTGAAAAATTTTAGCACTGATAGCTTCAGCCAGTACAACAGAAAATGATGCGAACACAAAAACAAAACTTAAATGGCTCTCAGCACTATGGGACTTAACATCTGAGGTCATCAGTCCCCTAGAACTTAGAACTATTTAAATCTAACTAACCTAAGGACATCACACACATCCATGCCCGAGGCAAGATTCGAACCTGCGACCGTAGCAGCAGCGCGGTTCCGGACTGCAGCCCCTAGAACCGCGTGGCCACCGCGGTCGGCAATCAAAACTTATACTTACGGGATTTGTTAACCTTCTCACTGATGTTCCTTCACACACTGACGAGCCAAAGAAACTGGTACACCTGCCCAATATCGTGTAGGCCCCCAGTGAGCACACAGAAGTGCCGCAACAAGATGTGGCATGAACTCGACTAATTTCTGAAGTAGTGCTGGACGGAACTGTTACCATGAATCCTGTAGGGCTATCCATACATCCGTATAGTACTACGGGAGGAAATCTCTTCTGAACAGCACGTTGCAAGGCATCCCAGATATTCTCAATGATGTTCATGCCTGGGGAGTTTGGTGGCCAGCGCAAGAGTTTAAACTCAGAAGAGTGTTCCTACAGCCTGTCTGTAGCAACTCTGGACGTGTGGTGTGTCGCATTGCCCTGCTGGAATTGCCCAAGTCCGTCGGAATAAACGCTGGACATGAATGGATGCAGGTGATCAGACGTATGTGTCTGTCAGAGTCGTATCTAGACACCTCAGGGCTCCTATATCTCTCCAACTGCACACGCCCCACAGCATTACAGTGCCTCCACCAGCTTGAACGGTGCCCTGCTGGCATGCAGGGACCACGGATTCGTGAGCTGTCTCCATACCCGTATACGCCCATCCGCTCGACACAATTTGAAACGACACTCGTTCAACCAGGCAACATGTTTCCAGTCATCAACAATCCAATGTCGGTGCTGACGGTTCCAGGCGAGGGTAAAGCTTTGTGTAGTGCAGTCAGCAAGGGTACACGAGTGAGTCTTCGGCTCCGAAAGCCCATATCGATGACTTAGTTAAATGGTTCGCTCGCTGACGTTGATGGCCCAACATGAAATCTACAGCAATTTTCGCAAAAGTTGCACCTTTGGCAGGTTGAATGATTATCTTCAGTCGTTTTGGGTCCCGTTCTTGCAAGATCTTTATCCGGCCGCAGCGATGTCGGATACCTGATTTTTTACCGGATTCCTGATATTCATGGTACACTCGGGAAATGGTCGTAGTGGAAAATCCCCACTTCATTGCTGCCTCTTAGATGCTGTGTCCCATCACTCGTGCCCCGACTATAGCACCACGTTCAAACTCACCTTAATCTTGGTAACCTGTCATTGTACTTGGTAAGAGTATTGTCATAATATTTATGCGACAAGTAGTAGAGTTCTGGATGGTGCTGAACAAATATTATAGGCTCCTAGTCTGTGATTACAAAAACCCGTAGAGCGTAGTGTGAGGTCAGACGAGACACGTGCGTTCGAGGGGAACTCCAGCAGTCCGGACAAAGCGGAAAGAGCCGAACACCGAACGACGGCCAACAGGTGACGCATCGGCGCTGTGGTGCAATTTCCACATGACGTACTGTGTTCACGTTGCGCACCTGTCATCTGTGGAATCGCTCTCCTGATGGATAGCCTACAGCGCGACAGGCGCACGGCGTGGGCACGAAAACGAAACTGCGAGCTATATGGAAAAGAGGTACCTGACGTTTATGAGAAGTTAATAGAACGAATTCACTCACAATCCCAAGCTTCATCATACAGTCAGTGAACAGTCGAAACACAATCTCAACACAGTACCCTATGTGGAAACTGACCCCTAAACTTGCACGTCTTCAAGGCGCCAACAAACACAGAAATTGGACACTAGTTGATTGCAGGCTTGCAGTTTGGTCCGATAACTCACGATTTTGTCACTTTTCAAATGATGGAAGGTGTCGTGTACGCGCGCAGCGTGGCGGGTGCAGTTCAGTCCAGAGGGAGTTCTGTTATGTTTTTGGGAGAGATTTTCGAATAATGAAGGTCGAATCATTCAAGTTACCATGAATGCGAAAGAGGATGATCATGAACGTTCTCGGTGACCAAGTGTCACCCTTCCGTCTACAGCTTCATTACGATTTCCAAGATGACAGCGGCTACGTTGACAAGGCTGTAAGCAGACACTCCTTGTTCGACGAATACTCAGATACCTTACCGCACCTCAGCTGCCCCACTAAACCAACCCATATGAACTCCATTGTGGGACGATGGGAAACAGCGGATTAAAAGCTGGTTAGTCAAAATAAACGCAATCTGGTAGCTCTACGGGCTATACATCAAGGTGCAAAAAGGCGACAAAGCCATAGGATAGCAATGTACACGTACACAGATGGCGGTATTGCTGCGTACGCCGCCTGTGTGGCCGAGTGATATTAGACGCTTCAGCAGGTTCGAATCCTGCCTCGGGTTTGGATGTGTGTGATGTCCTTAGGTTAGTTAGGTTTAAGTAGTTCCAAGTCGAGGGGACTGTTGACCTCAGATGTTAAGTCCCATAGTGCTCACAGACATTTGAACCATTTTTAATTCCTTCACAGCCTAACATAGAGAGCTTGGTCCTCCATGCAATGTCCATGAAGCATTAGTTTACTTTGAGTTCATGACTAAGATACTTAGAAGAGACGTGAGTGCAGCTTACTTGTCGCGTTTATCACAGGTATTTGATGCCGATTGCCAAACGCTGGTTCATCGACAAAAGTGAGGAGTGGATACTGCAGGAGGATAATGATCCGAAGCCCAGCAGCAGACTTTGCAGCGACTGGAGAAGGGTGTGTAGGTACTGAATTCACCCTCACAGTCGCCTGACCCTAATGCTATTGAAAATGTATGGTCTTACATCAAAAAGAACTCGCAAAGAAAAAGGTTATTAACTTTGAAACAGCAGTTAAGGCACATTCGACACGTTTGGTCTCTTCCAAATCAATATGCAGAAGACTTGGTTTCAAGCGTGCCTCGAAGATGTCAAGAGTCGCTGCGTGTGACTTGACGCATTATTAATTGTAACTGCATTTTTCTTTTGTTCATATATGATGTGTGTATGAGGGTCACTCCAAAAGAAATGCACACTATTTTTGTAAAACTACAGTTTTAATTCTGCATGTGTGAAAGTTTTACACTGTGTAGATACACCCTTCCCGCTTGTTTTCAAACTTAATTGAACCTGTTTCCGTGAGTGGCGCCGTCACAGCATGTCTTCAAGATGGCTGCTACACTTGACGTTCGTCAGAAGCAACGTGCTATCATAGAATTCCTGTGCTGTGAAAACGAGACAGTGAGAAACATTCACAAGAGGTTGAAAAAGGTGTATGGAGATGCTGCTGTCGATTGGAGCACAGTTAGTCGATGGGCAAGCAGGTTACGTGATGAAAGCGGGCACGGCAATATTGAGGATTGTCCTGGCAGCAGCAGGCCTCGTACTGCACTCCCTTGTGCACGCTGTCAAACAATGGTTCCAACAGGTTGGTCTAGAATTGTACTGTGCAGGTATACAGGCGCTGGTTCCAAGATGGCGTAAGGCAGTTGAGAGGGATGGAAATTATGTAGAAAAATGAAAATATTGTTCCTAAAGGGTGTCTCTAGACACTGTAAAAGTTTCAAACACGTAGAATAAATGATGGATTTTTAAAAAAATAGTGTGCACTTCTTTTGGAGTGACCCTCATATATGGGATAGTTTATTGCCAGATACATTTTTCTACTGATTATCCCCGACTATGCCCTTATTTAACAGACTGCACGAGAGCAGAGAGCGCTAATCATCTACCGGGTGATCAAAAAGTCAGTAGAAATCTGAAAACTGAATAAATCACGGAATAATGTAGATAGAGAGGTACAAATTGACACACTTGCTTGGAATGACATGGGGTTTTGTTAGAACAAAAAAAAAAAAAAAAAAACGTTCAAAAAATGTCCGACAGATGGGTCTGATGAGAATAGCAATAATTAGGATAACAAAGTAAGACAAAGCAAAGATGATGTTCCTTGCATGAAATGCTCAATATGTCCACCATCATTCCTCAACAATAGCTGTAATTGAGGAATAATGTTGTGAACACCACTGTAAAGTACGTCCGGAGTTATGGTGAGGCATTGGCGTCGGATGTTGTCTTTCAGCATCTCTAGATATGTCGGTCGATCACGATACACTAGCGACTTCAGGTAACGCAAAAGCCAATAATCGCACGGACTGAGGTCTGGGGACCTGGGAGGCCAAGCATGACGAAAGTGGTGGCTGAGCACACGATCATCACCAAACGACGCGCGCAAGAGATCTTTCACGCGTCTACCAATACATGGTGTTCTAATAAAATCTCATGTCATTCCAGGCATGTGTGTCAATATTTACCTCTCTATCTACATTATTCCGTGATTTATTAAGTTTTGAAATTTATACTGAGTTTTTGATCACTCGGTATTTCGGATTAAGACTAGCATCGTAACTTCGTGAATTTCGCCCACCTGTACCTGTTTATGGGCTAAAAAGACAGATGCTCATACACCATCTTTGATTCGAAATAGCTGACTGTATAATCTCTTCCACTTTTTGCTATAGCCTAGCACTATCCTGTATTTGACAAGGCCGTCCTGTTTCGAAAAGAAGGGGAAGGTGCAGGCGTTAAATCAAATACTCGTCCGAGGGAAGTACAGCTTCCGCGAAACACACAAAGCAGCTAGAAAAATTGGGAAATTAGGTGGAAAAGGAGCTCTTCATTGGAAAATGATCAGAAATTGCGGCAGCCATAATGGCAGGGAGATACCGCGCTGCAGTCCATTACTTCCAGCAGGTTCTTCATTACGGCCTCGGAGCTTTTCTTGCCGCTTTTCTCTTTGCTCGCCTTTTTCGATACGTTTGTTGGAGGAGAGATTTCGGAGGCGGGGGTGGGGAGGGGGGTTGTAAAGCCGGGTGCAGGGAGAAGAGGGAGCTTTGACGGAGAGAGCGGCGCTGGCAGTGGCTTCTCTTTCCTCCCCTCCTCCTGTTTCTCTTTTCCTCTCCCTTTTTTTTATTTTCAGTTTACATAAACGCCGCTAATGGTGGTCCAGCGCCGCCAGGGTGACCCCCGACGTGAAAGCGTAGGCCGGGCGGCCGCCGCGGCCCGTCTACGTCTCCGTCGTCGTCGCTGGGAGTCCGGCATTTTTCACCGGCAGCGGCGACGTCGTACGTCGGGATGAACGCGCAGATTTTTGTTAAGCCCCGCGTCGCGGAGCGCCGGCGGCACACTTGTCTGCGTCGCGCGGCCGCTGAAGAGCGGCACCGCCCGAGGGAAACGAAAACAAAAAAAGAGAGCAGTATTACAGAAAAAAAAACCGGGGGAAGGTACGACGTGGAGGCGAAGGGGCAGAGCGGCCGCGCGTCGCTCGGCGCCAAAGTCTCGCTCGCTATTCACGTCACTAATGAACCGAACTGTATACAGCGCCGGGCGCGTGTACAGCACCGCGCTCTGAAACAGTGGAGTGG
Source organism: Schistocerca gregaria (assembly GCF_023897955.1). NCBI lineage: Eukaryota > Metazoa > Arthropoda > Insecta > Orthoptera > Acrididae > Schistocerca > Schistocerca gregaria. The sequence goes on from NC_064921.1 coordinate 934,301,328, forward strand.
CGCGGGCCAGCGGCCGGCCGTTTTAATGAACCGAAATCGTCAAATGAAAGAATGATGAGGTTGTTGTGCGCCAGGGGGAGGAAGCGGAGCGGCCGCGGAGCGCAGGGGGCGGCGGCAGGTCGCCGCCCGACGAGTGCGCCGGGGTGGGCACTAATCTAAGGCTTAGCGCGCCTGATGAAGCCGAGAAGTGCAATTGAAAGTCTCCGCGTCCTCGCCGGCTGTGCGGCCCCTTGCCTGCTGCGTGTGTGCGGGCGGCGCGCGCGCGTGTTGCCGGGTGCAGCACGGCGACCGCCGGCCGCAGCGGAAATGGATTGCGGAGCGGCGCGGCGCCCGCTCACTCGTTCGCTCTTTTCTCCACCACCTCCTCCTGCTCCTCCTACTCCTCCACATCCCTCTCTCACTTTTTTCCCTTCCCGTCTCTCCTCCTTCCCTCTCCCTCTCTCTCTCTCTCTCTTTTTTTTATTCCGGGAGCTCCCTTTTATGATTCATACCTTGCGGCACAAAGGAAGGAAGGAAGCCGGCGGGGCGGGCCCCGTGCTAATGACTGCCGCTGCCAATGCACAGCCCACTTGAGCCGATATCATCACTGACTCATCTCCCGGCGTGCGCGCATACGTACGCGCTGCCGGCCAGAACACGCACCCGCACAAAGACGCACACGAGCGTACGCGGGCGCGCGTGTGTGTGTGTGTGTGTGTTGTGCACGTCCGGCCGCGAAGTACCCGCGGGGTCGCGCCGCAGAAATGTCCAATAACGCGCTCCCGGGGAAACTGGACGGGGCTCTTTTATCCGCCGGGCACACACAGGGAATTCACTTGCCCGCATTAGCGGCCGCTGCCGTCAGTAATACGCGCCCTCTCTCCGCTTGTGTGCCCGCGGTACGCCGGCCGGAGCGCAAACAAACACCGGTTCGACCTTTGGCGGTCCCGGCCGTGGCCGCTTCTTTATCGGGGCCATTCATCCCTTTCCATTTTATAAACTGCTTGCGACTTTGGGCGTACCGCGTTCTCTGAATTGCGGAGAATTGTACACCGTATCGTGACAGGAGAGCTGCTGATACCGCCCTCTCCTCTGCTCCGTAGAAAAAAGTAGTTGCTGTGGGCAGACCACTGTAGCCGAGCTGTTTTACGCGCTTCAGTCTGGAGCCGCGTGACTGCTGCGGTCGCAGGTTCGAATCCTGCCCCGTGTGTGTGATATCAAAAATGGCTCAAATGGCTCTGAGCACTATGGGACCTCACATCTGAGGCCATCAGTCCCCTAAAACGTAGAACAACTTAAACCTAACTAACTTAAGGACATCACACATCCATGCCCGAGGCAGGATTCAAACCTGCGACCGTAGCGGTGTCGCTGATCCAGACTGCAGCGCGTTGAACCGCACGGCCACACCGGCCGGCTGTATAACGTCCTTAGGTTACTTATGTTTAAGTAGTTCTAAGTTCAAGTGGACTTATGACCTCAAATGTTAAGTCCCATAGTGCTCAGAGTCATTTGAACCATTTTGAGTCGCTGCGGTAGGCTCAATTCGTATAAAATAAATTTTCTTGAATACAGAAGATAAACAGCTTTGGCAAGATCCCTCCTTAATAACCTTTATTCTCGATGACCACCGGTGTCGGTAATCATCTTCAGAGTCCCGAGTTCGAGTCTCGGTCCGGCACACAGTTTTAATCTGCCAGGAAGTTTCATATCCACGCACACTCCGCTGCAGAGTGAAAATATCATTCTGCAAACATCCCCCAGGCTATGGCTAAACCATGTCTGCGTAATATCCTTTTTGCCAGGAGTGCTAGTTCTGCGCCGGCCGGTGTAGCCGAGCGGTTCTAGGCGCTTCAGTCTAGAACCGCGCGACCGCTACGGTCGCAGTTTCTAATCCTGCCTCGGGCATGGATGTATGTGATGTCCTTAGATTAGTTAGGTTTAAGCAGTTCTCAGTTCTAGGGGACTGATGAACTCAGAGTTAAGTCCCATAGTGCTCAGAGCCATTTGAACCATTTTTGCTGGTTCTGCAAGGTTCGCTGAAGAGCTTCTGTGAAGTTTGGAACGTAGGAGACGAGGTACTAGCAGAATTGAAGCTGTGAGGACGAGGCGTGAGTCGTGCTTGAGTAGCTCAGTTGCCTGAGCAATTCCGCGCAAAAGGCAAAGGTCCCAAGTTCGAGTCTCGGTCCGGCGCACAGTTTTAATCTGCCAGGAAGTTTCAATCATTTTCAGATCTCGACAGACAGGTTACTGCAAATTTCTTAAAAAAGCAGTGAGAATACTCTTTCTTATGAATCGGCGGATACGTCTAGCGGCTCCCCGGCTGCAGTGATGTGCTCACTTGCGAGTGGCATAAGACAGATGTATGTGGTGAATAACTGCAGATACAGTTGTCCACACTCAGGGTTCCCCGTCGATGTAAGAAAATTTAATGTATTACGTATAAACAGTCGGAAACACGCATTACTGTATGGTTACACGATTTCCGAATAGCCAATGGAACCAATCAGATACATTAAACATCTAGGACCATACATACGGAGCGATTTAAAGTGAAATGCCAACATAAAAGTAATCGCAGGGAATGCAGATGACAGAAGAGTTTAACAGGAAGGAGTGTCAGTGCAGTCCACCTACTAAAGAGGTAGTTTACCGATCTCTCATTCACCCAGTACTTGGATACTGCTCGTCAGTCTGAGATTCGTACCATATAGGATTGACAGAGGCAATAGAGAAGATCCAAAGAAGAGCAGCACAATCGACATTTTATGAGTACGATTTGCATGCGTACAGAATTTTTAGGAGACATTGACCGAAAGCGTCACGGAGATTCCCAGCTAATCCAAGTGTAAGGAAGGCATTTTGCATCACGGTTTGGGTTACTGCTAAAAGTTCCGAAAGAGTACCTTCCTATAAGAAACAAGGAAAATATTGCCTCCTTGTGCGTATGTCTATCGAAACTACCGTAAAGAAACATCAGACAGATTAGAGGTTACACCGGGGCTTACCGATAATTGTTCTTCCCGCGAACCACTCAGTACTGGAATAGGGAAATGGGTAGGTGACAGTGGTTCATGGAACACCCTCCGGCGCACACCGTAAAGCGGCTTCTAGAATGTAGATATACACTATTGGCCATTAAAATTGCTGCACCACGAAGATGATGTGCTACAGACGCGAAATTTAACCGGCAGGAAAAAGATGCTGTGATATGCAAATGATTAGCTTTTCAGAGCATTTACACAAGGTTGGCGCCGGTTGCGACACCTGTAACGTGCTGACATGAGGAAAGTTTCCAACCGATTTCTCATACACAAACAGCAGTTGATCGGCGTTGTTTGGTAAAACGTTGGTGTGATGCCTCGTGTAAGGAGGAGAAATGCGTACCACCACGTTTCCGCCTTTGATAAAGGTCGGATTGTAGCCTATCGCGATTGCGGTTTATTGTATTGCGACATTGCTGCTCGCGTTGGTCGAGATCCAATGACTGTTAGCAAAATATGGAATCGGTGGGTTCAGGAGGGTAATACGGAGGGCCTTGCTGGGTCCCAACGACCTCGTGTTACTAGCAGTCGAGATGACAGGCATCTTATCCGCATGGCTGTAACGGATCGTGCAGCCACGTCTCGATCCCTGAGTCAACAGACAGGTACAACCATCTGCATGAACAGTTCGACGACGTTTGCAGCAGCATGGACTATCAGCTCGGAGACCATGGCTGCGGTTACCCTTCACGCTGCATCGCACACAGGAGCGCCTGCGGTGGTGTACTCAACAACGAACCTGGGTGAACGAATGGCAAAACTTCATTTTTTCGGGTGAATCCAGGTTCTGTTCACAGCAGCATGATGGTCGCATCCGTGTTTGGCGTCATCGCGGTGAACGCACATTGGAAGCGTGTATTCGTATTGGCCATACTGTTGTATCACCCGGCGTGATGATATGGGGTGCCATTGGTAAGACGTCTCGGTCACCTCTTGTTCGCATTGACGGAACTTTGAGCAGTGGACGTTACATTTTAGATGTGTTATGACCCGTGGCTCTATTATTCATTCGATCCCTGCGAAACCCTACATTTCAGCAGAATAATGCACGACCGCATGTTGCAGGTCCTGCACGGGCCTTTCTGGATATAGAAAATGTTTGACTGCTGTCGTGGCCAGCACATTCTCCAGATCTCTCACCGAATGAAAACGTTTAGTCAATGGTGGTCGAGCAACTGGTTCGTCACAATATGCCAGTCACTACTCTTGATGAACTGTGGTATCGAGTTGAAGCTGCATGGGCAGCTGTACCTGTACACGCCATCCAACCTCTGTTTGTCTCAATGCCCAGGCGTATCAAGGCCGTTGTTATGGCCAGAGGTGGTTGTTCTGGGTACTGATTTCTCAGTATCTATGCACCCAGATTGCGTGAAAATGTAATCACATGTCAGTTATATTTGTCCAATGAATACCCGTTTATCATCTGCATTTCTTCTTGGTGTAGCAATTTTAATGGCCAGTAGTGTAGATGTAGATCCCAGTCGAAGCAGGAGCTCAGCATACATAGATTCAGACACCTAGTTACCAACGCAATTAATATGAATAAGTTAAAATATCAGTACAAGAAACATAGGTTACTTTTAATAAACAGTACATAGTCAAAATCTTTTTACCTGTTCGAGTGGCGAGCATGATCGGAGTACTCCAATCGAGTTTTACTTTGATAATAGGAAAATAAATTTTTTTCTAGCTCTGTTCTGATCTCATCGTGTTTCCATCGCTATCCTATGAAAAATATCTGTATACGATATTGCACTGCCTCTGGTATTCCGTATTACGATGCAGTGCATTCATTGATCCATGTCCGAAGGAACAGGCACTGCGGTGACTTGAGCCGTTATCAAACATATGAAATGTGTTCGCAGTTGCGAATATGCACAACCGTTAGCTGAATAATGGAATGACGGCAATGAAAATTTGTGCTGGATCGGTACTCGAACCCGAATTTCCTGTTATCGCGAGCGGTCGCTGTACCATTCGCCCACCGGAACACAGTACACGCCCCGCTCCACACGTCCATGTATCTAAAACCTGTACTCGTATATCCATTATATATATTCCCGTACAGGGGAGAGATTTGGATATTTTGAACATGGCTGCGCTACAGCAACGGTTACAGAGCGGTAGGAATAAAATGCAGCCAACCAGTTGCAGTGAACAGTGGTTTTCAAATAACCTTGACCACTGTTTCGACGGATTTAAACCCGTCTTCTTCCGAAGGACAAACAAACTTCACATTAGCAATCCATGCAGTAGAAGCTGCCTGCACATAGCGTTGTATTTATCATCTATATTATCGGCACTATAAACATCTTGCCACTCTTGTTCCTCGACAAGTTTTGAAAAACTCTCTATTGCTGCTGGAATAACTTCCCTACGTAGTTTGTAATTAAATACGACATTGGTTAGGTTTTTGTACTCTAACTAATGTCGTATTTAATTACAAACTACGTAGGAAAGTTAATCCAACAGCAATAGAGAGTTTTTCAAAACTTGTCGAGGAATAAGAGTGGCAAGATGTTTATAGTGCCGATAATATAGATGATAAATACAATGCTTTCCATAACACATTTCTCATGCTCTTTGAGAGTTGCTTTCCATTAGAACAATCTAAACGGTGTACTAGTAGTAATGGACAGCCCGGTTGGCTGACTAGTGAGATAAGGATATCATGTAGAACAAAGCGGGAATTATATCAAAATGTTAGAAGTAGTCACAATCAGGCTACAGTAGCCCATTACAAACAGTATTGTAAGGTGCTTAAAAATGTTATTAGCAAGGCAAAAGTAAGTGGTATGCGAATAGAATAGCTAATTCACAGGATTAAATTAAAGCCATATGGTCAGTTGTGAAGGAAGTGTTTGGTCAGCAGCACAAGGTTGACGATGTAAAGTCAGTTTGCAGTAATAATATTTCTGTTACTGATAAATCAGATATATGTACAGTATTTAACAACCATTTTCTGAGAATTGCTGGTGAATTAAATAAAAATTTAGTATCTACAGGAAATCATATAAATTTCTTAGCAAATGCCTTTCCGAGATTGACGTATGAAATACTCCTCTGTGATACAGACAAGAGGGAGATTGAGTCAATAATCAAATCACTGGAGACTAAGGACTCTCATGGTTATGATGGAGTGTCTAGTAGAATATTAAAGTACTGTGCTGCACATGTTAGCCCTGTATTTAGCCATATTTGTAATTTTTCCTTTAGGAATGGTCAATTTCCTGAGCGATTGAAGTACTCAGTAGTAAAGCCGCTTTATAAAAAGGGAGAAAGGGATAATGTAGATAATTTTAGACCTATTTCCATGCTATCAGTGTTTGCAAAAGTTATCGAAAAGGCTGTGTATGTAAGGTTAATTGATCATTTTATATCACACGATTTGCTATTAAATGTACAGTTCGTCTTTAGAAGTCATTTGACAACTGAAAACGCTATATTCTCTTTTGTCTGTGAGGTACCGTATGGGCTAAACAATAACTTTCGAACGCTTGGAGTATTTTTTGATTTAACAAAGGCATTTGACTGTGTTGATCACACAATATTGCTCCAGAAGTTGGACCATTGCGGAATAAGGGGAGTAGCTTACGTTTGGTTCACCTCTTACTTTAGCAGCAGGCAGCAAAAGGTCATTATTCACAATGTTGATAACGGCTGTGATGTGGGATCTGAGTGGGGTACTGTCAAGTCGGGGGTGCCCCAGGGGTCAGTGTTAGGGCCGCTCCTGTTCCTTATTTATATCAATGATATGCCCTCTAGTATTATGGGTAACTCTAAAATATTTCTGTTTGCTGATGACACTAGCTTGGTAGTAAAGGATGTTGTGTGCAACATTGACTCGGTTTCAAGTAGAGCAGTACATGACCTCAGTTCATGGCTTGTAGGAAATAAACTCACGTTAAATCACAGTAAGACTCAGTTTTTACAGTTCCTAACACACAATTCAACAAAACCTGATGTTTTAATCTCACAGAACGGGCATATGATTAGTGAAACTGAACAGTTCAAATTCTTAGGTGTTCAGATAGATAGTAAGCTGTCGTGGAAAGACCACGTTCAGGATCTTGTTCAAAGACTTAATACTGCCATTTTTACTATTAGAACGGTATCGAAAGTGAATGATATTTCGACACGTAAATTAGTCTACTTTGCTTATTTTCATTCACTTATGTCGTATGGTATTATGTTTTGGGGTAACTCTTCCCATTCTAGAAGGATATTTTTGGCTCAGCAACGGGCGGTTCGGCCAATAAGCGGTGCGAGTTCACGAACCTCTTGTCGACCTCTGTTCACGAGTCTGGGTATTTTGACATTGGCCTCTCAATATGTATATTCCTTGTTGTCGTTTCTTGTTACCAATATTAGTTTGTTTCCAACAATAAGCAGCTTTCACTCGGTTAATACTCGGCAGAAATCAAACCTCCATTTGGATCGGACTTTCTTAACTCTTGTGCAAAAAGGTGTGCAGTATACTGCTGCATCCACTTTCAATAAGCTGCCACTCGAATTCAAAAATCTTAGCAGTAATCCACGCGCTTTCAAATCGAAACTGAAGAGTTTCCTCATGGGTCACTCCTTCTATTCTGTCGAGGAGTTCCTTGAAAAATTAAGATGATTCTCATTGTATTGCTGATAGCGTTTGCTTAAACTTATGGACTGATTTTCTTTCAGGTTCGTGAACATTTATTTTTATCTATTATTACTTTTTATGTTGTAAGTTCATGTACTGACACGTTCCATGACCTTGGAGATTTGCTCCTCAATTTGGTCCTACGGAACTTGACATTTAAATAAATAAATAAAAATAAATAAATCGGCATCGGTCTGTACGTCTATATGCAAAAATTAAGAGCCCTGCACTCAAGGCCATGTCGCACCAGTAAATTTTCAAAAATCGACATACAGATTGCTGCCGATAGATGCCATGTGGAGACAGCTTTTACTGAATGAACCACTAATGTGAAGTTCGTTTGTCTTTCTGAAGAAGACAGGTTTACAAAAATGGTTCGAATGGCTCTGAGCACAATGGAACTTAACTTTTAAGTTCTTCAGTCCCTTAGAACTACTTAAACCTAACTAACCTAAGGACATCACACACATCCATGCCCGAGGCAGGATTCGAACCTGCGACCATAGCGGTGCGCGGTTCCAGACTGTAGCTCCTAGAACCGCTCAGCCACCCCGGCCGGCACGGGTTTACATCCATCGAAAGCGTGGCCAAGGTTATTTGAATTAGCTGCAGTTGGCTGGCTGTCTTTTATTCCTGCAGAGTGTTGAATATCTCCCCTGTACGGAAATGTACATGATGGATGTACGAGTACAGGTTGCAGAGACATGGCTGACGACATATGGAAATTTGACTCTGGGCGTGAACCATGCTCTGGTAGCCAAATGGTAAGGCGACAATCGGAAAATCCGGGTTCGAGTCCCGATCCGGCATAAATTTTCATTGCCGTCATTCCGTTATTCAGCGGATATCCATTATCTCAACTGCGAACACATTTCATGTATAAAGCTCTGTACGCACATAGAACCATCACTCTGTGAGAGAATGCGAAATTTACAAGAAAAACTAACATATGTAGTAAATTGGCCTTGAGATAAAATTAACATTATACTAACTAACAGCTAACAGCCGTGTCGCCATCATGCTGTATAGTTTGCTTGATGCTGGAACAGTGTCTTCAGGAGTCATTCTTTAACAAGAAGTACCTCGGCTAAATATGGGCAATGTATATGGCAAGCGTAGTGGTGCGTTTGTAAGAGACAATGTCTTCGTGTGACACAGATTTTACATTAGCAACACAGATACCAGACATATGATTTTTCAGTGTAAATCTTGTGGTCTGTTAATGTTTGGAAGTAAGAGATGAAGAAGAAACGTATCGTGCCAGGGACATCATACAATTCATTTGTTGTTCACTTAAGAAAAAAACAACATCCAAAACCTGAAGAGAAGCCATGAACCTTCACCTCCACAAAAGAGTACTAGCTGAAAGAATTAGAAGACAAGTGATCTTACAAAAATCTTTTTCGATCTACCTTCATAGAGATCGAAGGAAGGACAATAAAGGCTCTATTAAGTTCCGCTCTGTCCTACTGGGCTGTGAAAGTTAGAGACGAAAGATTATTTCGGTAGCACCAGCCTGACGGAAAGAAATCGAAGCGGCCTTTTTAATAGAACCATTCCATCATTTGGCACAAATGGTGTATTGTAGTAAAAGTTGGTTACGTCCAAATCAGCACGTCTGAAAGGGATCTTGGGTCTTGTTCCTCCTGATTTCGGACCCTGTGACTTCATGACTGGTCCACTTCGTTCGGTGCCTCAGATTCTGATTTGCCGTGGATGACATTTCGGTGCCTCAGCCGTTTCTAAACTTACAGCATTTGTACACTGCATGCTGCCGCACTGCGACTTTTATCTCTATCGTTTCTCAGGGCCAAAGATTTCATTCTCGGTTAGTGCGACAGAAGAACAACTGTCGGTGCAATAATATATATTTTTTATTTTTTAATCAAAGAGATGACGTGTAAAACTAAAAACGATAAAGTATAAAGCGTTTCTTCCGTCCGACACTCGGAGCTGCTGGGGCATTGGGCGAAATCTCACTCTTGGTTCGTGGTCAGAAACCACACGCACAATTAAGGATGTGCGGCGCCGCAAGGTATATTACGCTACAGATTGCTCTTCAGAGTAATTTGAAAATCTTTACTGGCGCACCTGGGTTATTCCTCTGCAGCGTTACGTGATTAAATCAGTCTAAATTTCAGGCGCCAGACTCGTTCAGATCCATGAGGCAGTGTTAAAATTATCACTAACGGCGTACCGCTAATAAACACCCTGTGGCCATCGAACTACTCCGAAAACCAACCACTAGGCCGTGAAACATACAGGGTGATTCAGCTGCCGCTACCGATGGGTTTTATGCAACCCACAACTCCTTCAAATACCAAGTGCAATATTTTCAGATTCTCTCTCTTGCTACGCACAAGCTATTAGTCTTAGGGAAAAAAGTAATATGACCTTTTCGTAGGTATGTTAACGTAGTTAAATTTTGTACTGGGATACGTTTTTGCTTGAGTATTGTTTTCGAATTATTCAAGAAAAATGTTCAGAAGTTATCTTCAAACGTGTTTTCCCCCACGCAGTTTTCCTGCACATAGTGAGCGAGAGAATACGAAAATCTCGCATGGATTTCATGAATGCGTTGCGGGTTGCATAAAACTCATAGGTAGGGGCAGCTGACTCACTGTGTATACCACTAACAGCTCTTGCAGCATCTCCAGCTGGCTGATACTTCTACCTCTATCGATAACCTCCACAAAAACAAAATAGGAATTTATATGAAATTCAGCTGGTTAAGAATGCTTCAGGCCTGCACAGGGTCAAAATCAATTTACCTTTTTAAATTACACTTCAGCAAGTCTGTCACTTTTATCAAACACCACAACCAGCTAACCGTTGTCGCTATGAAGCCTCTTCCTGACCAGCAGGCGTGTGCTGACTAAATGGCTCCATTTGTTCAGATAACCAAAAAATGACTAAGATCAATTTCACACTTATACAGTGGTACACAAGTTCTGATACACAGCACAGTCACATTACTGTGACCATCGTCTGTGATCGAAGTCAACATTTAATAACCACTCATGGATGGCAGGTGGCAGCACTAGCAGTTGGGGGGTATAAAAAAAATGTCAGGGGGGATGCAGACAACGAAATGAAGCGAGTTATTTGACACCCAAAAGAGCACCATCATTGCCTTTTGGGCCAAGGGTGGAAGTATTTCCGGTAAGGCTAAGTTTGAAAACTGTTCATTAGCCATTGTGGTTACAGTAAATGTCACTACATAAAACCAACACCGAGGCCACAGTAGAACACCACGGGTCATATACAACAAAGGTGAATGACGGCTGCAGAGATGTGTATGAGTAAACAGATTTGCAACTGTTGAACAACTGACCAGCCAAGGAGCTACCAACAGTGTCTCCTCAAGGATAGTTCAACGAACATTGATGCTTATATGCCTCCGCGGCAGGTGCCTTGTTCATGCACCCATGATGACTGCTGTTCATTGGCGACTAAGGATAAAATCTGTACGCCAGTACCGCATCTGGACGTTCACTGATGGCACTTTCAGATGAATCATCTTTTATGTCCTATCGGTGTGAAAGTCTAAAATCAGACACCCTGCAACAATCGTCTGAAGTGTTCAGGCCATGGGAGCATTACGATCTGGGAAATGTTTTCGTGGTATTCCCTGGGTGATATCGCCATTCTGGAATGCGCAGTGGATCAACACAAGTATGCATCTATCCTTGAGGACCCTGTTCACCCCTACATGCAGGTTGCTTTTACACGGCGCGAGGGCATCTACCAGAAGGAGAATGTAATGTGTCCCTAACGTACGTGGTTCGAAGAACACCACATAAGTTTACTGTACTCCCCTGGCAAACAAACTCCCCGGATTTAAACACAATAGAGAATTTGTTCACCCACCTTGATAGGGCAGGTTGCACAATGGATCCTCAACAGCGAAACCTAACGCAGATGACCGTCGCACTGGAGTCGGCATGGCTACACATCCTTGTCGGTACATTCTAGAAGCCGGCCGTTGTGGCCGATCGGTTTTAGGCGCCTCTGTCTGGAACTGCGCGACCGCTACGGTCGCAGGTTCGAATCCTGCCTCGGGCATGGATGTGTGTGATGTCCTTAGGTTAGTTAGGTTTAAGTAGTTCTAAGTTCTAGGGGAGTGATGACCACAGATGTTAAGTCCCATAGTGCTCAGAGACATTTGAACCATTTTTTGAACATTCTAGAACTTCACTGACTCTCTTCCTGCACGCTTTGCGGTGGTCCCCCACTGCGAAAGGTGCTTATTCAGGCTTTTGACAGGTGGTCGCATTGATGTGTCTGGACAGTGTACTGTGTGTCTGTATCGATTGCTGAGGACCACTTACTTCCGACTTCATACACGCAAAATTCTTTTAACATTATCTCCATCGCACAGTGTCCACGATTTGCTTTTTAAAGCCATGAAGGCCCTCCAGCGGACTCCTTAATCTTGTGAGATCCCTGCCGCTCAACAAAACTGTTGAACCATTTGTCCGTTTAGTCACGGTCAGGAGCAGAAGTCAGGCACTTTCACTGACCATTTCCTGCTTTTAGTAACAGCACTCCTCTGCAAAATGCTGCTTTCTGCCAGGAGTTATCAGATTATTTCCTTCATGCGTTGGAAAACCGATGCTATCATGGGAAATTCATTAGCCTCTAAGGCAACGTAGAAAGGCTCGATAACAACCTATTCAGGAGGATTTTAATAAAATCTAATCATCATCTACAGCAGTGGATTCCAACCTGAGGGCAATTACCCATTGAATGGTAAAACCAAATTTTCTGAGGGATAAAAATTAAACGATTCGATTCTGTTTCAGTCCCAAAACTAAATTATTTTCAAAAGATCGTTACTGTTATCACAATTTTGTAAGGTTCTAATATTAATTACAAGTTATTAATAATCGCTTTTTCCCAATTAGTAGCATTAATGCGCTGGAGGTTACAGGCTCCTCACATAGACCACTCACTACACACGTATGTTGTGCTTTGTCCCGTACATCACTGATGATAAAAGTGAGAGATATATGTAACAGACGCTAATATCTCAAGAAAAGTCTTCTCCGAGTTGTAGACAATAACTGCAGTAGTCCACAAATTGCTGCATTACTCACATCAAAACAAATAAATGATTTAACTGACAACATGGCACAGTAGCAACTACGTAAGGGCTACTATAGTGTTGTACACCGTATTATTATTGTTATCAGTATTTCTATTAGAGGCTGTGGTCAGGCACAAAGCATTAATAGCCTGAAATCGTCCAATTACTGCCAGTTCAGAACTAAGGAGTGGAGCAATAAAGTGATTTACAAAGCATAGTGCACGCATTTTAAATGGTGTTACAGTGTGCAGATCAAGCAAGGGCTGCAATGAAGAGGAGTAATGCAGGGTAAGTATGTTTTGTAGCAATTGTGTACCCTCACTGTGGATAGTTAACTTTCCTATCTGAGAAGGAGTTGTGGGTAGCATTTGCGATGCGCCACGAATTTCTTGATCATACATTCTAACAGACACACACACACACACACACACACACAAATACACACAAAATAACATACATCTTTCATGATTTAAAAAATAAAAGTGTTCCAAGAAAAGTATTTCATTCTACATGTTTTTAGGTGCTAAAGCTGTAATAATGTGTGAGAGAGGGGCAACAAACTGTAGGGAGGGGCTAGCTAATGTTTGATTGCGCTCAAGGGTAAGGGTCTAAGAAAGACTGGAACCACTCATCTACAGGCTAGTCAAAGACTCCTTCCTCTTGATTCTGGAAACTGACTCTAGTGTCCATGATCGCCGATGAGAGGAACCCATGGATGCAGTACAACTATGTGTTTCCATAGAGTGCACTGCCTATCATGAGCATTTATATCTATATATGTTATGGTGAGTACTGAAACAGTTCCTTGGATACGCTGTGGGCGATTTCTTCCATTGTCCTTTTCCAGCGGATATAGTTCTCCATGTTGAATCATAATCTTGGTTAAACTGTTGCCAGCATTTAATTACTGCTGGGTCTTGTTTAAACTGTTGGCAGCATTTAATCACAGCTGCGTATTGGTCAAACTGATGTAAGCATTTAATTACACCTGGGTCTTGGTCAAACTGTTGGCGGCATTTAATTACACCTGGGTCTTAGACAAACTGTTGCCAGCATTTAATTACAGCAGGGTCTTGGTCAAACTGTTGCCAGCATTTAATTACAGCAGGGTCTTGGTCAAACTGTTGGCAGCATTTAATTACAACAGGGTCTTGGTCAAACTGTTGGCAGCATTTAATCACAGTTGGGTCTTTGTCAAATTGTTGGCAGCATTTAATTACACCTGGGTCTTGGTCAAACTGTTGGAAGCATTTAATTACACCTGGGTCATGGTCAAACTGTTGGCAGCATTTAATTACTGCTGGGTCTTATTCAAATTGTTGGCAGCATTTAATTACAGCAGGGTCTTAATCAAACTGTTGGCAGCATTTACTTACAGCTGGGTCTTAATCAAACTGTTGGCAGCATTTAATTACAGCAGGGTCTTGGTCAAACTGTTGGCAGCATTTAATTACTGCTGGGTCTTGGTCAAATTGTTGGCAGCATTTAATTACAGCTGGGTCTTAGTCAAACTGTTGCCAGCATTTAATTACTGCTGGGTCTTGTTTAAACTGTTGGCAGCATTTAATCACAGCTGCGTCTTGGTCACACTGATGTAAGCATTTAATTACACCTGGGTCTTGGTCAAACTGTTGGCGGCATTTAATTACACCTGGGTCTTAGTCAAACCGTTGCCAGCATTTAATTACAGCAGGGTCCTGGTCAAACTGTTGGCAGCATTTAATTACACCTGGGTCTTAGTCAAACTGTTGCCAGCATTTAGTTACAGCAGGGTCTTGGTCAAACTGTTGGCAGCATTTAATCAAAGTTGGGTCTTTGTCAAATTGTTGGTAGCATTTAATTACAGCTGGGTCTTGGTCAAACTGTTGGCAGCATTTAATTACACCTGAGTCTTGGTCAAACTGTTAGCAGCATTTAATTACTGCTGGGTCTTGGTCAAATTTTTGGCAGCATTTAATTACACCTGGGTCTTAGTCAAACTGTTGGCAGCATTTAATTACAGCAGGGTCTTGGTCAAACTGTTGGCAACATTTAATCACAGTTGGGTCTTTGTCATATTGTTGGCAGCATTTAATTACAGCAGGGTCTTGGTCAAACTGTTGGCAGCATTTAATTACAGCTGGGTCCTGGTCATATTGTTGGCAACATTTAATTACAGCTGGGTCTTGCTCAGATTGTTCACAGCATTTAATTACAGCAGGGTCTTGGTCAAACTGTTGGCAGCATTTAATCACAGCTGCGTCTTGGTCAAACTGTTGGCAGCACTTAATTACACCTGGGTCTTGGTCATATTGTTGGCAACATTTAATTACAGCTGGGTCTTGGTCAGATTGTTCGCAGCATTTAATTACAGAAGGGTCTTGGTCAAACTGTTGGCAGCATTTAATCACAGCTGCGTCTTGGTCAAACTGTTGGCAGAACTTAATTACACCTGGGCCTTGGTCATATTGTTGGCAACATTTAATTACAGCTGGGTCTTGGTCAGATTGTTCACATCATTTAATTACAGCAGGGTCTTGGTCAAACTGTTGGCAGCATTTAATCACAGCTGCGTCTTGGTCAAACTGTTGGCAGCATTTAATTACAGCAGGGTCTTGGTCAAACAGTTGACGGCATTTAATCACAGTTGGGTCTTTGTCAAATTGTTGGCAGCATTTAATTACAGCTGGGTCTTAGTCAAATTGTTTCCAGCATTTAATTACAGCAGGGTCTTGGTCAAACTGTTGGCAGCATTTAATTACACCTGGGTCTTAATCAAACTGCTGTCAGCATTTAATTACAGCAGGGTCTTGGTCAAACAGTTGGCACCATTTAATCACAGTTGGGTCTTTGTCAAATTGTTGGCAGCATTTAATTACACCTGGGTCTTGGTCAAACTGTTGGAAGCATTTAATTACACCTGGGTCATGGTCAAACTGTTGGCAGCATTTAATTACTGCTGGGTCTTATTCAAATTGTTGGCAGCATTTAATTACAGCAGGGTCTTAATCAAACTGTTGGCAGCATTTACTTACAGCTGGGTCTTAATCAAACTGTTGGCAGCATTTAATTACAGCAGGGTCTTGGTCAAACTGTTGGCAGCATTTAATTACTGCTGGGTCTTGGTCAAATTGTTGGCAGCATTTAATTACAGCTGGGTCTTAGTCAAACTGTTGCCAGCATTTAATTACTGCTGGGTCTTGTTTAAACTGTTGGCAGCATTTAATCACAGCTGCGTCTTGGTCACACTGATGTAAGCATTTAATTACACCTGGGTCTTGGTCAAACTGTTGGCGGCATTTAATTACACCTGGGTCTTAGTCAAACCGTTGCCAGCATTTAATTACAGCAGGGTCCTGGTCAAACTGTTGGCAGCATTTAATTACACCTGGGTCTTAGTCAAACTGTTGCCAGCATTTAGTTACAGCAGGGTCTTGGTCAAACTGTTGGCAGCATTTAATCAAAGTTGGGTCTTTGTCAAATTGTTGGTAGCATTTAATTACAGCTGGGTCTTGGTCAAACTGTTGGCAGCATTTAATTACACCTGAGTCTTGGTCAAACTGTTAGCAGCATTTAATTACTGCTGGGTCTTGGTCAAATTTTTGGCAGCATTTAATTACACCTGGGTCTTAGTCAAACTGTTGGCAGCATTTAATTACAGCAGGGTCTTGGTCAAACTGTTGGCAACATTTAATCACAGTTGGGTCTTTGTCATATTGTTGGCAGCATTTAATTACAGCAGGGTCTTGGTCAAACTGTTGGCAGCATTTAATTACAGCTGGGTCCTGGTCATATTGTTGGCAACATTTAATTACAGCTGGGTCTTGCTCAGATTGTTCACAGCATTTAATTACAGCAGGGTCTTGGTCAAACTGTTGGCAGCATTTAATCACAGCTGCGTCTTGGTCAAACTGTTGGCAGCACTTAATTACACCTGGGTCTTGGTCATATTGTTGGCAACATTTAATTACAGCTGGGTCTTGGTCAGATTGTTCGCAGCATTTAATTACAGAAGGGTCTTGGTCAAACTGTTGGCAGCATTTAATCACAGCTGCGTCTTGGTCAAACTGTTGGCAGAACTTAATTACACCTGGGCCTTGGTCATATTGTTGGCAACATTTAATTACAGCTGGGTCTTGGTCAGATTGTTCACATCATTTAATTACAGCAGGGTCTTGGTCAAACTGTTGGCAGCATTTAATCACAGCTGCGTCTTGGTCAAACTGTTGGCAGCATTTAATTACAGCAGGGTCTTGGTCAAACAGTTGACGGCATTTAATCACAGTTGGGTCTTTGTCAAATTGTTGGCAGCATTTAATTACAGCTGGGTCTTAGTCAAATTGTTTCCAGCATTTAATTACAGCAGGGTCTTGGTCAAACTGTTGGCAGCATTTAATTACACCTGGGTCTTAATCAAACTGCTGTCAGCATTTAATTACAGCAGGGTCTTGGTCAAACAGTTGGCACCATTTAATCACAGTTGGGTCTTTGTCACATTGTTGGCAGTATTTAATTACAGCTGGGTCTTGATCAAACTGTTGGCAGCAGTTTATTACACCTGGGTCTTGGTTAAACTGTTGGCAGCATTTAATTACTACTGGGTTTTGGTCAAATTGTTGGCAGTATTTAATTACAGCTGGGTCTTAGTCAAACTGTTCCCAGCATTTAATTACAGCAGGGTCTTGGTCAAACTGTTGGCAGCATTTAATCACAGTTGGGTCTTTGTCAAATTGTTGGCAGCATTTAATTACAGCAGGGTCTTGGTCAAACTGTTGGCAGCATTTAATTACAGCTGGGTCTTAGTCAAACTGTTGGCAGCATTTAATTACAGCAGGGTCTTGGTCAAATTGTTGGCAGCATTTAATTACTGCTGGGTCTTGGTCAAATTGTTGGCAGCATTTAATTACAGCTGTCTCTTAGTCAAACAGTTGCCTGCATTTAATTACTGCTGGGTCTTGTTTAAACTGTTGGCAGCATTTAATCACACCTGTGTCTTGGTCAAACTGATGTAAGCATTTAATTACACCTGGGTCTTGGTCAAACTGTTGGTGGAATTTAATTACACCTGGGTCTTAGTCAAACTGTTGGCAGGATTTAATTACAGCAGGGTCTTGGTCAAACTGTTGGCAGCATTTAATTACACCTGGGTCTTAGTCAAACTGTTGCCAGCATTTAATTACAGCAGGGTCTTAGTCAAACTGTTGGCAGCATTTAATTACACCTGGGTCTTAGTCAAACTGTTTGCCAGCATTTAATTACAGCAGGGTCTTGGTCAAACTGTTGGCAGCATATAATCACAGTTGGATCCTTGCAAATTGTTGGCAGCATTTAATTACAGCTGGGTCTTGGTCAAACTGTTGGAAGAATTTAATTACACCTGGGTCTTGGTCAAACTGTTGGCAGCATTTAATTACTGCTGGGTCTTGGTCAAATTGTTATCAGCATTTAATTACAGCTGGGTCTTAGTCAAACTGTTGCCAGAATTTAATTACAGCTGGGTCTTGGTCAAACTGCTGGCAGCATTTAATCACAGTTGGGTTTTGTCAAATTGTTGGCTGCATTTAATTACAGCAGTGTCTTGGTCAAACTGTTGGCAGCATTTAATTACAGCTGGGTCTTAGTCAAACTGTTGCCAGCATTTAATTACATTTGGGTCTTAGACAAACTGTTGCCAGCATTTAATTACAGTTCGGTCTTGGTCAAACTGTTGGAAGAATTTAATTACACCTGGGTCTTGGTCATATTGTTGGCAACATTTAATTACAGCTGGGTCTTGGTCAGATTGTTCGCAGCATTTAATTACAGCAGGGTCTTGGCCACACTGTTGGCAGCATTTAATCACAGCTGCGTCTTGGTCAAACTCTTGGCAGCACTTAATTACACCTGGGTCTTGGTAATATTGTTGCCAACATTTAATTACAGCTGGGTCTTGGTCAGATTGTTCACACCATTTAATTACAGCAGGGTCTTGGTCAAACTGTTGGCAGCATTTAATCACAGCTGCGTCTTGGTCTAACTGTTGACGGCATTTAATCACAGTTGGGTCTTTGTCAAATTGTTGGCAGCATTTAATTACAGCTGGGTCTTAGTCAAACTGTTGGCAGCATGTAATTACAGCACGGTCTTGGTCAAACAGTTGGCAGCATTTAATTACACCTGGGACTTGGTCAAACTGTTGGCAGCATTTAATTACAGCTGGGTCTTAGTCAAACTGTTGCCAGCATTTAATTACTGCTGGGTCTTGTTTAAACTGTTGGCAGCATTTAATCACAGCTGCGTCTTGGTAAAACTGATGTAAGCATTTAATTACAGCTGGGTCTTGGTCAAACTGTTGGCAGCATTTAATTACACCTGGGTCTTGGTCAAACTGTTGGCAGCATTTAATTACTGTTGGGTCTTGGTCAAATTTTTGGCAGCATTTAATTACAGCTGGGTCTTAGTCAAACTGTTGGCAGCATTTAATTACAGCAGGGTCTTGGTCAAACTGTTGGCAACATTTAATCACAATTGGGTCTATGTCAAATTGTTGGCAGCATTTAATTACAGCAGGGTCTCGGTCAAACTGTTGGCAGCATTTAATTACAGCTGGGTCTCAGTCAAACTGTTGCCAGCATTTAATTACAGCAGGGTCTTGGTCAAACTGTTGGCAGCATTTAACTACAGCTGGGTCTTGGTCATATTGTTGGCAACATTTAATTACAGCTGGGTCTTGGTCAGATTGTTCGCAGCATTTAATTACAGCAGGTTCTTGGTCAAACTGTTGGCAGCATTTAATCACAGCTGTGTCTTGGTCAAACTGTTGGCAGCATTTAATTACACCTGGGTCTGTGTCATATTGTTGGCAACATTTAATTACAGCTGGGTCTTGGTCAGATTGTTTGCAGCATTTAATTACAGCAGGGTTTTGGTCAAACTGTTGGCAGCATATAATCACAGCTGCGTCTTGGTCAAACTGTTGGCTGCATTTAATTACACCTGGGTCTTGGTCAAATTGTTGGCGGCATTTAATCACAGTTGTGTCTTTGTCAAATTAATGGCAGCATGTAATTACAGCAGGGTCTAGGTCAAACTGTTGGCAGCATTTAATTACACCTGGGTCTTGGTCATATTGTTGGCAACATTTAATTACAGATGGGTCTTGGTCAGATTGTTCGCAGCATTTAATTGCAGCAGGGTCTTGGTAAAACTGTTGGCAGCATTTAATGACAGCTGCATCTTGGTCAAACTGTTGGCAGCATTTAATTACTGCTGGGTCTTGGTCAAAGTGTTGGCGGCATTTAATTACACCTGGGACTTAGTCAAACTGTTGCCAGCATTTAATTACGGCAGGGTCTTGCTCAAACTGTTGGCAACATTTAATCACAGTTGGGTCTTTGTCAAATTGTTGGCAGCATTTAATTACAGCAGGGTCTTGGTCAAACTGTTGGCAGCATTTAATTACTGCTGGGTCTTGGTCAAATTGTTGGCAGCATTTAATGACAGCTGTCTCTTAGTCAAACTGTTGCCTGCATTTAATTACTGCTGGGTCTTGTTTAAACTGTTGGCAGCATTTAATCACACCTGTGTCTTGGTCAAACTGATGTAAGAATTTAATTACACCTGGGTCTTGGTCAAACTGTTAGTGGAATTTAATTACACCTGGGTCTTAGTCAAACTGTTGGCAGTATTTAATTACAGCAGAGTCTTGGTCAAACTGTTGGCAGCATTTAATTACACCTGGGTCTTAGTCAAACTGTTGCCAGCATTTAATTACAGCAGGGTCTTAGTCAAACTGTTGGCAGCATTTAATTACACCTGGGTCTTAGTCAAACTGTTTGCCAGCATTTAATTATAGCAGGGTCTTGGTCAAACTGTTGGTAGCATATAATCACAGTTGGATCCTTGCAAATTGTTGGCAGCATTTAAATACAGCTGGGTCTTGGTCAAACTGTTGGAAGCATTTAATTACACCTGGGTCTTGGTCAAACTGTTGGCAGCATTTAATTACTGCTGGGTCTTGGTCAAAGTGTTGGCAGCATTTAATTACACCTGGGACTTAGTCAAACTGTTGCCTGCATTTAATTACTGCTGGGTCTTGTTTAAACTGTTGGCAGCATTTAATCACACCTGTGTCTTGGTCAAACTGATGTAAGCATTTAATTACACCTGGGTCTTGGTCAAACTGTTGGTGGAATTTAATTACACCTGGGTCTTAGTCAAACTGTTGGCAGTATTTAATTACAGCAGAGTCTTCGTCAAACTGTTGGCAGCATTTAATTACACCTGGGTCTTAGTCAAACTGTTGCCAGCATTTAATTACAGCAGGGTCTTAGTCAAACTGTTGGCAGCATTTAATTACACCTGGGAATTAGTCAAACTGTTTGCCAGCATTTAATTACAGCAGGGTCTTGGTCAAACTGTTGGTAGCATATAATCACAGTTGGATCCTTGCAAATTGTTGGCAGCATTTAATTACAGCTGCGTCTTGGTCAAACTGCTGGCAGCATTTAATCACAGTTGGGTTTTGTCAAATTGTTGGCAGCATTTAATTACAGCAGTGTCTTGGTCAAACTGTTGGCAGCATTTAATTACAGCTGGGTCTTAGTCAAACTGTTGTTAGCATTTAATTACAGCAGGGTCTTGGTCAAACTGTTGCAAGCATTTAATTACATCTGGGTCTTAGACAAACTGTTGCCAGCATTTAATTACAGTTCGGTTTGGTCAAACTGTTGGCAGCATTTAATTACACCTGGGTCTTGGTCATATTGTTGGCAACATTTAATTACAGCTGGGTCTTGGTCAGATTGTTCGCAGCATTTAATTACAGCAGGGTCTTGGTCAAACTGTTGGCAGCATTTAATCACAGCTGCGTCTTGGTCAACCTGTTGGCAGCACTTAATTACACTTGGGTCTTGGTCATATTGTTGGCAACATTTAATTACAGCTGGGTCTTGTTCAGATTGTTCAGACCATTTAATTACAGCAGGGTCTTGGTCAAACTGTTGGCAGCATTTAATCACAGCTGCGTCTTGGTCAAACTGTTGGCAGCATTTAATTACAGCAGGGTCTTGGTCAAACTGTTGACGGCAGTTAATCACAGTTGGGTCTTTGTCAAATTGTTGGCAGCATTTAATTACAGCTGGGTCTTAGTCAAACTGTTGGCAGCATGTAATTACAGCAGGGTCTTGGTCAAACTGTTGGCAGCATTTAATTACACCTGGGTCTTGGTCATATTGTTGGCAACATTTAATTACAGCTGGGTCTTGGTCAGATTGTTTGCAGCATTTAATTACAGCAGGGTCTTGGTCTAACTGTTTGCAGCATTTAATGACAGCTGCATCTTGGTCAAACTGTTGGCAGCATTTAATTACAGCAGGGACTTGGTCAAACTGTTGGCAGCATTTAATTACTGCTGGGTCTTGGTCAAATTGTTGGCAGCATTTAATTACATCTGGGTCTTAGTCAAACTGTTGCCAGCATTTAATTACTGCTGGGTCTTGTTTAAACTGTTGGCAGCATTTAATCACAGCTGCGTCTTGGTCAAACTGATGTAAGCATTTAATTACAGCTGGGTCTTGGTCAAACTGTTGGCAGCATTTAATTACAGCTGGGTCTCAGTCAAACTGTTGCCAGCATTTAATTACAGCAGGGTCTTGGTCAAACTGTTGGCAGCATTTAACTACAGCTGGGTCTTGGTCATATTGTTGGCAACATTTAATTACAGCTGGGTCTTGGTCAGATTGTTCGCAGCATTTAATTACAGCAGGTTCTTGGTCAAACTGTTGGCAGCATTTAATCACAGCTGTGTCTTGGTCAAACTGTTGGCAGCATTTAATTACACCTGGGAATAGGTCATATTGTTGGCAACATTTAATGACAGCTGGGTCTTGGTCAAACTGTTGGCAGCATTTAATTACAGCTGGGTTTTTAGTTCAACTGTTGCCAGCATATAATTACAACAGGGTCTTGGTCAAACTGTTGGCAGCATTTAATTACAGCTGGGTCTTAGTCATACTGTTGCCAGCATTGAATTACAGCTGGGTCTTAGTCAAACTGTTGCCAGCATTTAATGACAGCAGGGTCTTGGCTAAACTGTTGGCACCATTTAATTACAGCTGGGTTTTTAGTCCAACTGTTGCTAGCATTTAATTACAACCGGGGCTTGGTCAAACTGTTGGCAGCATTTAATTACAGCTGGGTCTTAGTCAAACTGTTGCCAGCATTTAATTACAGCTGGGTCTTAGTCAAACTGTTGGCAGCATTTAATTACAGCAGGGTCTTGCTCAAACTGTTGGCAGCATTTAATTACACCTGGGTCTTAGTCAAACTGTTGCCAGCATTTAATTACAGCAGGGTCTTGCTCAAACTGTTGGCAACATTTAATCACAGTTGGGTCTTTGTCAAATTGTTGGCAGCATTTAATTACAGCAGGGTCTTGGTCAAACTGTTGGCAGCATTTAATTACACCTGGGTCTCAGTCAAACTGTTGCCAGCATTTAATTACACCAGGGTCTTGGTCAAACTGTTGACAGCATTTAACTACAGCTGGGTCTTGGTCATATTGTAGGCAACATTTAATTACAGCTGGGTCTTGGTCAGATTGTTCACAGCATTTAATTACAGCAGGGTCTTGGTCAAACTGTTGACAGCTTTTAATCACAGCTGTGTCTTGGTCAAACTTTTGGCAGCCTTTAATTACAGCAGGGTCTTGGTCAAACTGTTGGCAGCAATTAATTACACCTGGGTCTTAGTCAGACAGTTGTCAGCATTTAATTACAGCTGGGTCTTAGTCAAACTGTTGCCAGCATTTAATTACACCTGGCTCTTGGTCAAACTGTTGGCAGCATTTAATTACAGCAGGGTCTTAGTCAAACTGCTGCCAGCATTTAATTACAGCAGGGTCTTGGTCAAACTGTTGGCAGCATTTAATCACAGTTGTGTCTTTGTCAAATTGTTGGCAGCATTTAATTACAGCTGGGTCTTGGTCAAACTGTTGGCAGCATTTTATTACACTTGGGTCTTGGTCAAACTGTTGGCAGCATTTAATTACTACTGGGTCTTGGTCAAATTGTTGGCAGCATGTTATTACAGCTGGGTCTTAGTCAATCTGCTGGCAGCATTTAATCACAGTTGGGTCTTTGTCAAATTGCTGGCAGCATTTAATTACAGCAGTGTCTTGGTCAAACTGTTGGCAGCATTTAATTACATCTGGGTCTTAGTCAAACTGTTGCCAGCATTTAATTACAGCTGGGTCTTCGTCAAACTGTTGCCAGCATTTAATTACAGCAAGGTCTTGGTCAAACTGTTGGCAGCATTTAATTACAGCTGGGTCTTAGTCAGACTGTTGCCAGCATTTAATTACAGCTGGGTCTTAGTCAAACTGTTGCCAGCATTTAATTACAGCAGGGTCTAGGTCAAACTGTTGGCAGCATTTAATTACACCTGGGTCTTAGTCAAACTGTTGCTAGCATTTAATTACAGCAAGGTCTTAGTCAAACTGTTGAAAGCATTTAATTACTGCTGGGTCTTGGTCAAATTGATGGCAGCATTTAATTACAGCTGGGTGTTAGTCAAACAGTTGCCAGCATTTAATTACAGTAGGGTCTTGGTCAAACTGTTGGCAGCATTAAATTACAGCTGGGTCTTAGTCAAACTGTTGCCAGCATTTAATTACAGCAGGGTCTTGGTCAAACTGTCGGCAGCATTTTATTACACCTGGGTCTTAGTCAAACTGTTGCCAGCATTTAATTACTGCTGGGTCTTGGTCAAATTGTTGGCAGCATTTAATTTCAGCTGGGACTTAGTCAAACTGATGTAAGCATTTAATACACCTGGGTCTTGGTCAAACCGTTGGTGGCATTTAATCACACCTGGGTTTTAGTCAAACTGTTGCCAGCATTTATTTACAGCAGGGTCTTGGTCAAACTGTTGGCAGCATTTAATTACACCTGGGTCTTAGTCAAATTGTTGCCAGCATTTAATTACAGCAGGGTCTTGGTCAAACTGTTGGCAGCATTTAATTACACCTGGGTCTTAGTCAAACTGTTGCCAGCATTTAATTACAGCAATGTCTTGGTGAAACTGTTGGCAGCATTTAATTAGTGCTGGTTCTTTGTCAAATTGTTGGCAGCATTTAATTACAGCTGGGCCTTGGTCAAACTGTTGGCAGCATTTAATTACACCTGGGTCTTGGTCAAACTGTTGGCAACATTTAATTATAGCTGGGTCTTGGTCAGATTGTTCCCAGCATTTACTTACAGCAGGGTCTTGATCAAACTAATGGCAGCATTGAATTACAGTTGGGTCTTAGTCAAAGTTTTGCCAGCATTTAATTACAGCTGGGTCTTAGTCAAACAGTTGCCAGCATTTAATTACAGCAGGGTCTTGGTCCAACTGTTGGCAGCATTTAATTACACCTGGGTTTTGGTCAAACATTTGGCGGCAAAAAAACACACCTGGGTCTTAGTCAAACTGTTGCCAGCATTTAATTGCAGCAGGGTCTTTGTCAAAGTGTTGGCAGCATTTAATTACAGCTGAGTTTTAGTCAAACTGTTGGCAGCATTTAATTACAGCAGGGTCTTGGTCAAACTGTTGGCAGCATTTAATTACAGCTGGGTCTTAGTCAAACTGTTGCCAGCATTTAATTACAGCTGGGTCTTAGTCAAACTGTTGCCAGCATTTAATGACAGCAGGGTCTTGGCCAAACTGTTGGCACCATTTAATTACAGCTGGGTTCTTAGTCCAACTGTTGCTAGCATTTAATTACAACAGGGTCTTGGTCAAACTGTTGGCAGCATTTAATTACAGCTGGGTCTTAGTCAGACTGTTGCCAGCATTTAATTACAGCTGGGTCTTAGTCAAACTGTTGCCAGCATTTAATTACAGCAGGGTCTTGGTCAAACTGTTGGCAGCATTTAATTACACCTGGGTCTTAGTCAATCTGTTGCTAGCATTTAATTACAGCACTGTCATAGTAAAACTGTTGCCAGCATTTAATTACTGGCGGGTCTTGGTCAAATTGTTGGCAGCATTTAATTACAGCTGGGTGTTAGTCAAACTGTTGCCAGCATTTAATTACCGCAGGGTCTTGGTCAAACTGTTGGCAGCATTAAATTACAGCTGGGTCTTAGTCAAATTGTTGCCAGCATTTCATTACAGCAGGGTCTTTGTCAAACTGTCAGCAGAATTTAATTACACCTGGGTCTTAGTCAAACTGTTGCCAGCATTTAATTACTGCTGGGTCTTGGTCAAATTGTTGGCAGCATTTAATTACAGCTGGGTCTTGGTCAAACTAATGGCAACATTAAATTACAGCTGGGTCTTAGTCAAACTGTTGGCAGCATTTAATTACAGCTGGGTCTTAGTCAGACTGTTGCCAGCATTTAATTACAGCTGGGTCTTAGTCAAACTGTTGCCAGCATTTAATTACAGCAGGGTCTAGGTCAAACTGTTGGCAGCATTTAATTACAGCTGGGTCTTAGTCAAACTGTTGTCAGCATTTAATTACAGCAGGGTCTTGGTCAAACTGTTGGCAGCAGTTAATCACAGTTGGGGCTTTGTCAAATTGTTGGCAGCATTTAATTACAGCTGGGTTTTGGTCGAACTGTTGGCAGAATTTAATTACACCTGGGTCTTGGTCAAACTGTTGGCAGCATTTAATTACTGCTGGGTCTTGGTCAAATTGTTGGCAGCATTTAATTACAGCAGGGTCTTGGTCAAACTGTTGGCAGCATTTAATTACACCTGGGTTTTGGTCAAACTTTTGGCGGCAAAAAAACACACCTGGGTCTTAGTCAAACTGTTGCCAGCATTTAATTGCAGCAGGGTCTTTGTCAAAGTGTTGGCAGCATTTAATTACAGCTGAGTTTTAGTCAAACTGTTGGCAGCATTTAATTACAGCAGGGTCTTGCTCAAACTGTTGGCAGCATTTAATTACAGCTGGGTCTTAGTCAAACTGTTGCCAGCATTTAATTACAGCTGGGTCTTAGTCAAACTGTT
Organism: Schistocerca gregaria; assembly: GCF_023897955.1. Classification (NCBI taxonomy): domain Eukaryota; kingdom Metazoa; phylum Arthropoda; class Insecta; order Orthoptera; family Acrididae; genus Schistocerca; species Schistocerca gregaria. Next base: position 934,328,032 of record NC_064921.1, read on the forward strand.
GCCAGCATTTAATGACAGCAGGGTCTTGGCCAAACTGTTGGCACCATTTAATTACAGCTGGGTTTTTAGTCCAACTGTTGCTAGCATTTAATTACAACCGGGGCTTGGTCAAACTGTTGGCAGCATTTAATTACAGCTCGGTCTTAGTCAGACTGTTGCCAGCATTTAATTATAGCTGGGTCTTAGTCAAACTGTTGCCAGCATTTAATTACAGCAGGGTCTTGGTCAAACTGTTGGCAGCATTTAATTACACCTGGGTCTTAGTCAAACTGTTGCTAGCATTTAATTACAGCACTGTCATAGTAAAACTGTTGCCAGCATTTAATTACTGCTGGGTCTTGGTCAAATTGTTGGCAGCATTTAATTACAGCTGGGTGTTAGTCAAACTGTTGCCAGCATTTAATTACCGCCGGGTCTTGGTCAAACTGTGGCAGCATTAAATTACAGCTGGGTCTTAGTCAAATTGTTGCCAGCATTTCATTACAGCAGGGTCTTGGTCAAACTGGCAGCTGCATTTAATTACACCTGGGTCTTAGTCAAACTGTTGCCAGCATTTAATTACTGCTGGGTCTTGGTCAAATCGTTGGCAGCATTTAATTACAGCTGGCTCTTGGTCAAACTAATGGCAGCATTTAATTACAGCTGGGTCTTAGTCAAACTGTTGGCAGCATTTAATTACAGCTGGGTCTTAGTCAAACTGTTGCCAGCATTTAATGACAGCAGGGTCTTGGCCAAACTGTTGGCACCATTTAATTACAGCTGGGTTTTTAGTCCAACTGTTGCTAGCATTTAATTACAACCGGGTCTTGGTCAAACTGTTGGCAGCATTTAATTACAGCTGGGTCTTAGGATGACTGTTGCCAGCATTTAATTACAGCTGGGTCTTAGTCAAACTGTTGCCAGCATTTAATTACAGCAGGGTCTTGGTCAAACTGTTGGCAGCATTTAATTACACCTGGGTCTTAGTCAAACTGTTGCTAGCATTTAATTACAGCACTGTCATAGTAAAACTGTTGCCAGCATTTAATTACTGCTGGGTCTTGGTCAAATTGTTGGCAGCATTTAATTACAGCTGGGTGTTAGTCAAACTGTTGCCAGCATTTAATTACCGCAGGGTCTTGGTCAAACTGTTGGCAGCATTAAATTACAGCTGGTTCTTAGTCAAATTGTTGCCAGCAGTTCATTACAGCAAGGTCTTGGTCAAACTGTCAGCAGCATTTAATTACAGCTGGGTCTTAGTCAAACTGTTGCCAGCATTTAATTACTGCTGGGTCTTGGTCAAATCGTTGGCAGCATTTAATTACAGCTGGGTCTTGGTCAAACTAATGGCAGCATTTAATTACAGCTGGGTCTTAGTCAAACTGTTGGCAGCATTTAATTACAGCTGGGTCTTAGTCAAACTGTTGCCAGCATTTAATGACAGCTGGGTCTTGGTCAAACTGTTGGCAGCATTTAATTACAGCTTGGTTTTTAGTTCAACTGTTGCCAGCACATAATTACAACAGGGTCTTGTTCAAACTGTTGGCAACATTTAATTACAGCTGGGTCTTGGTCAAACTGTTGGCGGCATTTAATCACAGCTGCTTCTTTGTCAAACTGTTGGCAACATTTAATTACAGCTGGGTCTTGGTCAAACTGTTGGCGGCATTAAATCACAACTGGGTCTTAGTCAAACTGTTGCCAGCATTTAATTACAGCAGGGTCTTGGTCAAACTGTTGGCAGCATTTAATTACACCTGGGTTTTGGTCAAACGTTTGGCGGCAAAAAAACACACCTGGGTCTTACTCAAACTGTTGCCAGCATTTAATTGCAACAGGGTCTTTGTCAAAGTGTTGGCAGCATTTAATTACGGCTGAGTTTTAGTCAAACTGTTGGCAGCATTTAATTACACCTGGGTCTTGGTCAAACTGTTGGCAGCATTTAATTACTGTTGGGTCTTGGTCAAATTTTTGGCAGCATTTAATTACAGCTGGGTCTTAGTCAAACTGTTGGCAGCATTTAATTACAGCAGGGTCTTGGTCAAACTGTTGGCAACATTTAATACCAATTGGGTCTTTGTCAAATTGTTGGCAGCATTTAATTACAGCAGGGTCTTGGTCAAACTGTTGGCAGCATTTAATTACAGCTGGGTCTCAGTCAAACTGTTGCCAGCATTTAATTACAGCAGGGTCTTGGTCAAACTGTTGGCACCATTTAACTACAGCTGGGTCTTGGTCATATTGTTGGCAACATTTAATTACAGCTGGGTCTTGGTCAGATTGTTCGCAGCATTTAATTACTGCAGGTTCTTGGTCAAACTGTTGGCAGCATTTAATCACAGCTGTGTCTTGGTCAAACTGTTGGCAGCATTTAATTACACCTGGGTCTTGGTCATATTGTTGGCAACATTTAATTACAGCTGGGTCTTGGTCAGAATGTTCACAGCATTTAATTACAGCAGGGTCTTGGTCAAACTGTTGGCAGCATATAATCACAGCTGCGTCTTGGTCAAACTGTTGGCAGCATTTAATTACACCTGGGTCTTGGTCAAACTGTTGACGGCAGTTAATCACAGTTGGGTCTTTGTCAAATTGTTGGCAGCATTTAATTACAGCTGGGTCTTAGTCAAACTGTTGGCAGCATGTAATTACAGCAGGGTCTTGGTCAAACTGTTGGCAGCATTTAATTACACCTGGGTCTTGGTCATATTGTTGGCAACATTTAATTAGAGCTGGGTCTTGGTCAGATTGTTCGCAGCATTTAATTACAGCAGGGTCTTGGTCAAACTGTTGGCAGCATTTAATGACAGCTGCATCTTGGTCAAACTGTTGGCAGCATTTAATTACAGCAGGGTCTTGGTTAAACTGTTGGCAGCATTTAATTACTGCTGGGTCTTGGTCAAATTGTTGGCAGCATTTAATTACAGCTGGGTCTTAGTCAAACTGTTGCCAGCATTTAATTACTGCTGGGTCTTGTTTAAACTGTTGGCAGCATTTAATCACAGCTGCGTCTTGGTCAAACTGATGTAAGCATTTAATTACAGCTGGGTCTTGGTCAAACTGTTGGCAGCATTTAATTACACCTGGGTCTTGGTCAAACTGTTGGCAGCATTTAATTACTGCTGGGTCTTGGTCAAATTTTTGGCAGCATTTAACTACAGCTGGTCTTAGTCAAACTGTTGGCAGCATTTAATTACTGCAGGGTCTTGGTCAAACTGTTGGCAACATTTAATCACAATTGGGTCTTTGTCAAATTGTTGGCAGCATTTAATTACAGCAAGGTCTTGGTCAAACTGTTGGCAGCATTTAATTACAGCTGGGTCTCAGTCAAACTGTTGCCAGCATTTAATTACAGTAGGGTCTTGGTCAAACTGTTGGCAGCATTTAATTACACCTGGGTCTTGGTCATATTGTTGGCAACATTTAATTACAGCTGGGTCTTGTTCAGATTGTTCAGACCATTTTATTACAGCAGGGTCTTGGTCAAACTGTTGGCAGCATTTAATCACAGCTGCATCTTGGTCAAACTGTTGGCAGCATTTAATTACAGCAGGGTCTTGGTCAAACTGTTGATGGCAGTTAATCACAGTTGGGTCTTTGTCAAATTGTTGGCAGCATTTAATTACAGCTGGGTCTTAGGCAAACTGTTGGCAGCATTTAATTACTGCTGGGTCTTGGTCAAATTGTTGGCAGCATTTAATTACAGCTGGGTCTTAGTCAAACTGTTGCCAGCATTTAATTACTGCTGGGTCTTGTTTAAACTGTTGGCAGCGTTTAATCACAGCTGCATCTTGGTCAAACTGATGTAAGCATTTAATTACAGCTGGGTCTTGGTCAAACTGTTGGCAGCATTTAATTACACCTGGGTCTTGGTCAAACTGTTGGCAGCATTTAATTACACCTGGGTCTTGGTCAAATTTTTGGCAGCATTTAATTACAGCTGGGTCTTAGTCAAACTGTTGGCAGCATTTAATTACAGCAGGGTCTTGGTCAAACTGTTGGCAACATATAATCACAATTGGGTCTTTGTCAAATTGTTGGCAGCATTTAATTACAGCAAGGTCTTGGTCAAACTGTTGTAAGCATTTAATTACAGCTGGGTCTTGGTCAAACTGTTGGCAGCATTTAATTACAGCTGGGTCTCAGTCAAACTGATGAAAGCATTTAATTACAGCAGGGTCTTGGTCAAACTGTTGGCAGCATTTAATTACACCTGGGTCTTGGTCATATTGTTGGCAACATTTAATTACAGCTGGGTCTTGGTCAGATTGTTCGCAGCATTTAATTACAGCAGGGTCTTGGTTAAACTGTTGGCAGCATATAATCACAGCTGCGTCTTGGTCAAACTGTTGGCAGCATTTAATTACACCTGGGTCTTGGTCAAACTGTTGGCGGCATTTAATCACAGTTGTGTCTTTGTCAAATTAATGGCAGCATGTAATTACAGCAGGGTCTAGGTCAAACTGTTGGCAGCATTTAATTACACCTGGGTCTTGGTCATATTGTTGGCAACATTTAATTACAGCTGGGTCTTGGTCAGATTGTTCACAGCATTTAATTGCAGCAGGGTCTTGGTCAAACTGTTGGCAGCATTTAAAGACAGCTGCATCTTGGTCAAACTGTTGGCAGCATTTAATTACTGCTGGGTCTTGGTCAAAGTGTTGGCGGCATTTAATTACACCTGGGTCTTACTCAAACTGTTGCCAGCATTTAATTACAGCAGGGTCTTGCTCAAACTGTTGGCAACATTTAATCACAGTTGGGTCTTTGTCAAATTGTTGGCAGCATTTAATTACAGCAGGGTCTTGGTCAAACTGTTTGCAGCATTTAATTACACCTGGGTCTCAGTCAAACTGTTGCCAGCATTTAATTACAGCAGGGTCTTGCTCAAACTGTTGGCAGCATTTAATTACACCTGAGTCTTAGTCAAACTGTTGCCAGCATTTCATTACACCAGGGTATTGGTCAAACTGTTGACAGCATTTAATGACAGCTGCATCTTGGTCAAACTGATGGCAGCATTTAATTACAGCAGGGTCTTGGTTAAACTGTTGGCAGCATTTAATTACTGCTGGGTCTTGGTCAAATTGTTGGCAGCATTTAATTACAGCTGGGTCTTAGTCAAACTGTTGCCAGCATTTAATTACTGCAGGGTCTTGTTTAAACTGTTGGCAGCATTTAATCACAGCTGCGTCTTGGTCAAACTGATGTAAGCATTTAATTACAACTGGGTCTTGGTCAAACTGTTGGCAGCATTTAATTACACCTGGGTCTTGGTCAAACTGTTGGCAGCATTTAATTACTGCTGGGTCTTGGTCAAATTTTTGGCAGCATTTAATTACAGCTGGGTCTTAGTCAAACTGTTGGCAGCATTTAATTACAGCAGGGTCTTGGTCAAACTGTTGGCAACATTTAATCACAATTGGGTCTTTGTCAAATTGTTGGCAGCATTTAATTACAGCAAGGTCTTGGTAAAACTGTTGGCAGAATTTATTACAGCTGGGTCTCAGTCAAACTGTTGCCAGCATTTAATTACAGCAGGGTCTTGGTCAAACTGTTGGCAGCATTTAATTACACCTGGGTCTTGGTCATATTGTTGGCAACATTTAATTACAGCTGGGTCTTGGTCAGATTGTTCGCAGCATTTAATTACAGCAGGGTCTTGGTCAAACTGTTGGTAGCATATAATCACAGCTGCGTCTTGGTCAAACTGTTGGCAGCATTTAATTACACCTGGGTCTTGGTCAAACTGTTGGCAGCATTTAATCACAGTTGTGTCTTTGTCAAATTAATGGCAGCATGTAATTACAGCAGGGTCTAGGTCAAACTGTTGGCAGCATTTAATTACACCTGGGTCTTGGTCATATTGTTGGCAACATTTAATTACAGCTGGGTCTTGGTCAGATTGTTCACAGCATTTAATTGCAGCAGGGTCTTGGTCAAACTGTTGGCAGCATTTAAAGACAGCTGCATCTTGGTCAAACTGTTGGCAGCATTTAATTACTGCTGGGTCTTGGTCAAAGTGTTGGCGGCATTTAATTACACCTGGGTCTTACTCAAACTGTTGCCAGCATTTAATTACAGCAGCGTCTTGCTCAAACTGTTGGCAACATTTAATCACAGTTGGGTCTTTGTCAAATTGTTGGCAGCATTTAATTACAACAGGGTCTTGGTCAAACTGTTTGCAGCATTTAATTACACCTGGGTCTCAGTCAAACTGTTGCCAGCATTTAGTTACAGCAGGGTCTTGCTCAAACTGTTGGCAGCATTTAATTACACCTGAGTCTTAGTCAAACTGTTGCCAGCATTTAATTACACCAGGGTATTGGTCAAACTGTTGACAGCATTTAACTACAGCTGGGTCTTGGTCATATTGTTGGCAACATTTAATTACAGCTGGGTCTTGGTCAGATTGCTCACAGCATTTAATTACAGCAGGGTCTTGGTCAAACTGTTGGCAGCATTTAATCACAGCTGTGTCTTGGTCAAACTGTTGGCAGCCTTTAATTACAGCAGGGTCTTGGTCAAACTGTTGGCAGCATTTAATTACACCTGGGTCTTAGTCAAATTGCTGCCAGCATTTAATTACAGCAGGGTCTTGGTCAAACTGTTGGCAGCATTTAATCACAGTTGTGTCTTTGTCAAATTGTTGGCAGCATTTAATTACAGCTGGGTCTTGGTCAAACTGTTGGCAGCATTTTATTACACTTGGGTCTTGGTCAAACTGTTGGCAGCATTTAATTACTACTGGGTCTTGGTCAAATTGTTGGCAGCATTTTATTACAGCTGGGTCTTAGTCAATCTTCTGGCAGCATTTAATCACAGTTGGGTCTTTGTCAAATTGCTGGCAGCATTTAATTACAGCAGTGTCTTGGTCAAACTGTTGGCAGCATTTAATTACATCTGGGTCTTAGTCAAACTGTTGCCAGCATTTAATTACAGTTCGGGCTTGGTCAAACTGTTGGCAGCATTTAATTACACCTGGGCCTTGGTTATATTGTTGGCAACATTTAATTATAGCTGGGTCTTGGTAAGATTGTTCCCAGCATTTAATTACAGCAGGGTCTTGATCAAACTATTGGCAGCATTTAATTACAGCTGGGTCTTAGTCAAACTGTTGCCAGCATTTAATTACAGCTGGGTCTTCGTCAAACTGTTGCCAGCATTTAATTACAGCAGGGTCTTGGTCAAACTGTTGGCAGCATTTAATTACAGCTGGGTCTTAGTCACACTGTTGGCAGCATTTAATTACAGCTCGGTCTTAGTCAAACTGTTGCCAGCATTTAATGACAGCAGGGTCTTGGTCAAACTGTTGGCAGCGTTTAATTACAGCTGGGTTTTTAGTTCAACTGTTTCCAGCATATAATTACAACAGGGTCTTGGTCAAACTGTTGGCAGCAGTTAATTACAGCTGGGTCTTAGTCAGACCGTTGCCAGCATTTAATTACAGCTGGGTCTTAGTCAAACTGTTGCCAGCATTTAATTAGAGCAGGGTCTAGGTCAAACTGTTGGCAGCATTTAATTACACCTGGGTCTTAGTCAAACTGTTGCTAGCATTTAATTACAGCAAGGTCTTAGTCAAACTGTTGAAAGCATTTAATTACTGCTGGGTCTTGGTCAAATTGATGGCAGCATTTAATTACAGCTGGGTGTTAGTCAAACAGTTGCCAGCATTTAATTACAGTAGGGTCTTGGTCAAACTGTTGGCAGCATTAAATTACAGCTGGGTTTTAGTCAAACTGTTGCCAGCATTTAATTACAGCAGGGTCTTGGTCAAACTGTCGGCAGCATTTTATTACACCTGGGTCTTAGTCAAACTGTTGCCAGCATTTAATTACTGCTGGGTCTTGGTCAAATTGATGGCAGCATTTAATTACAGCTGGGACTTAGTCAAACTGATGTAAGCATTTAATACACCTGGGTCTTGGTCAAACCGTTGGTGGCATTTAATCACACCTGGGTTTTAGTCAAACTGTTGCCAGCATTTATTTACAGCAGGGTCTTGGTCAAACTGTTGGCAGCATTTAATTACACCTGGGTCTTAGTCAAATTGTTGCCAGCATTTAATTACAGCAGGGTCTTGGTCAAACTGTTGGCAGCATTTAATTACACCTGGGTCTTAGTCAAATTGTTGCCAGCATTTAATTACAGCAGGGTCTTGGTCAAACTGTTGGCAGCATTTAATTAGTGCTGGTTCTTTGTCAAATTGTTGGCAGCATTTAATTACAGCTGGGTCTTGGTCAAACTGTTGGCAGCATTTAATTACAGCAGGGTCTTGATCAAACTTTTGGCAGCAGTTAATCACAGTTGGGGCTTTGTCAAATTGTTGGCAGCATTTAATTACAGCTGGGTTTTGGTCGAACTGTTGGCAGAATTTAATTACACCTGGGTCTTGGTCAAACTGTTGGCAGCATTTAATTACTGCTGGGTCTTGGTCAAATTGTTGGCAGCATTTAATTACAGCAGGGTCTTGGTCAAACTGTTGGCAGCATTTAATTACACCTGGGTTTTGGTCAAACTTTTGGCGGCAAAAAAACACACCTGGGTCTTAGTCAAACTGTTGCCAGCATTTTATTGCAGCAGGGTCTTTGTCAAAGTGTTGGCAGCATTTAATTACAGCTGAGTTTTAGTCAAACTGTTGGCAGCATTTAATTACAGCAGGGTCTTGGTCAAACTGTTGGCAGCATTTAATTACAGCTGGGTCTTAGTCAAACTGTTGCCAGCATTTAATTACAGCTGGGTCTTAGTCAAACTGTTGCCAGCATTTAATGACAGCAGGGTCTTGGCCAAACTGTTGGCACCATTTAATTACAGCTGGGTTTTTAGTCCAACTGTTGCTAGCATTTAATTACAACAGGGACTTGGTCAAACTGTTGGCAGCATTTAATTACATCTGGGTCTTAGTCAGACTGTTGCCAGCATTTAATTACAGCTGGGTCTTTGTCAAACTGTTGCCAGCATTTAATTACAGCAGGGTCTTGGTCAAACTGTTGGCAGCATTTAATTACACCTGGGTCTTAGTCAAACTGTTGCTAGCATTTAATTACAGCACTGTCATAGTAAAACTGTTGCCAGCATTTAATTACTGCCGGGTCTTGGTCAAATTGTTGGCAGCATTTAATTACAGCTTGGTGTTAGTCAAACAGTTGCCAGCATTTAATTACCGCAGGGTCTTGGTCAAACTGTTGGCAGCATTAAATTACAGCTGGGTCTTAGTCAAATAGTTGCCAGCATTTCATTACAGCAGGGTCTTGGTCAAACTGTCAGCAGCATTTAATTACACCTGGGTCTTAGTCAAACTGTTGCCAGCATTTAATTACTGCTGGGTCTTGGTCAAATTGTTGGCAGCATTTAATTACTGCTGGGTCTTGGTCAAATTGTTGGCAGCATTTAATTACTGCTGGGTCTTGGTCAAATTGTTGGCAGCATTTAATTACAGCTGGGTCTTGGTCAAACTAATGGCAGCATTTAATTACAGCTGGGTCTTAGTCAAACTGTTGGCAGCATTTAATTACAGCTGGGTCTTAGTCAAACTGTTGCCAGCATTTAATGACAGCTGGGTCTTGGTCAAACTGTTGGCAGCATTTAATTACAGCTGGGTTTTTAGTTCAACTGATGCCAGCATATAATTACAACAGGGTCTTGGTAAAACTGTTGGCAGCATTTAATTACAGCTGGGTCTTAGTCAGACTGATGCCAGCATTTAATTACAGCTGAGTCTTAGTCAAACTGTTGCCAGCATTTGATTACAGCAGGGTCTAGGTCAAACTGTTGGGAGCATTTAATTACAGCTGGGTCTTAGTCAAACTGTTGCCAGATTTAATTACAGCAGGGTCTTGGTCAAACTGTTGGCAGCAGTTAATCACAGTTGGGGCTTTGTCAAATTGTTGGCAGCATTTAATTACAGCTTGGTTTTGGTCAAACTGTTGGCAGAATTTAATTACACCTGGGTCTTGGTCAAACTGTTGGCAGCATTTAATTACTGCTGGGTCTTGGTCAAATTGTTGGCAGCATTTAATTACAGCAGGGTCTTGGTCAAACTGTTGGCAGCATTTAATTACACCTGGGTTTTGGTCAAACTTTTGGCGGCAAAAAAACACACCTGGGTCTTAGTCAAACTGTTGCCAGCATTTAATTGCAGCAGGGTCTTTGTCAAAGTGTTGGCAGCATTTAATTACAGCTGAGTTTTAGTCAAACTGTTGGCAGCATTTAATTACAGCAGGGTCTTGGTCAAACTGTTGGCATCATTTAATTACAGCTGGGTCTTAGTCAAACTGTTGCCAGCATTTAATTACAGCTGGGTCTTAGTCAAACTGTTGGCAGCATTTAATTACAGCTGGGTCTTAGTCAAACTGTTGCCAGCATTTAATGACAGCTGGGTCTTGGTCAAACTGTTGGCAGCATTTAATTACAGCTGGGTTTTTAGTTCAACTGATGCCAGCATATAATTACAACAGGGTCTTGGTCAAACTGTTGGCAGCATTTAATTACACCTGGGTCTTAGCCAAACTGTTGCTAGCATTTAATTACAGCACTGTCATAGTAAAACTGTTGCCAGCATTTAATTACTGCTGGGTCTTGGTCAAATTGTTGGCAGCATTTAATTACAGCTGGGTGTTAGTCAAACTGTTGCCAGCATTTAATTACCGCAGGGTCTTGGTCAAACTGTTGGCAGCATTAAATTACAGCTGGGTCTTAGTCAAAATGTTGCCAGCATTTCATTACAGCAGGGTCTTGGTCAAACTGTCAGCAGCATTTAATTACACCTGGGTCTTAGTCAAACTGTTGGCAGCATTTAATTACAGCTGGGTCTTAGTCAAACTGTTGCCTGCATTTAATGACAGCTGGGTCTTGGTCAAACTGTTGGCAGCATTTAATTACAGCTGGGTTTTTTGTTCAACTGTTGCCAGCATATAATTACAACAGGGTTTTGGTCAAACTGTTGGCAGCATTTAATTACAGCTGGGTCTTGGTCAACTGTTGGCGGCATTTAATCACAGCTGCTTCTTTGTCAAACTGTTGGCAACATTTAATTACAGCTGGGTCTTGGTCAAACTGTTGGTGGCATTAAATCACAACTGGGTTTTAGTCAAACTGTTGCCAGCATTTAATTACAGCAGGGTCTTGGTCAAACTGTTGGCAGCATTTAATTACACCTGGGTTTTGGTCAAACTTTTGGCGGCAAAAAAACACACCTGGGTCTTAGTCAAACTGTTGCCAGCATTTAATTGCAGCAGAGTCTTTGTCAAAGTGTTGGCAGCATTTAATTACAGCTGAGTTTTAGTCAAACTGTTGGCAGCATTTAATTACAGCAGGGTCTTGGTCAAACTGTTGGCATCATTTAATTACAGCTGGGTCTTAGTCAAACTGTTGCCAGCATTTAATTACAGCTGGGTCTTAGTCAAACTGTTGCCAGCATTTAATGACAGCAGGGTTTTGGCCAAACTGTTGGCACCATTTAATTACAGCTGGGTTTTTAGTCCAACTGTTGCTAGCATTTAATTACAACAGGGTCTTGGTCAAACTGTTGGCAGCATTTAATTACAGCTGGGTCTTAGTCAGACTGTTGGCAGCATTTAATTACAGCTGGGTCTTAGTCAAACTGTTGCCGGCATTTAATTACAGCAGGGTCTTGGTCAAACTGTTGGCAGCATTTAATTACACCTGGGTCTTAGTCAAACTGTTGCTAGCATTTAATTACAGCAGTGTCATAGTAAAACTGTTGCCAGCATTTAATTACTGCTGGGTCTTGGTCAAATTGTTGGCAGCATTTAATTACAGCTGGGTGTTAGTCAAACTGTTGCCAGCATTTAATTACAGCAGGGTCTTGGTCAAACTGTTGGCAGCATTAAATTACAGCTGGGTCTTAGTCAAATTGTTGCCAGCATTTCATTACAGCAGGGTCTTGGTCAAACTGTCAGCAGCATTTAATTACACCTGGGTCTTAGTCAAACTGTTGCCAGCATTTAATTACTGCTGGGTCTTGGTCAAATTGTTGGCAGCATTTAATTACAGCTGGGTCTTAATCAAACTAATGGCAGCATTTAATTACAGCTGGCTCTTAGTCAAACTGTTGGCAGCATTTAATTACAGCTGGGTCTTAGTCAAACTGTTGCCAGCATTTAATGACAGCTGGGTCTTGGTCAAACTGTTGGCAGCATTTAATTACAGCTGGGTTTTTAGTTCAACTGTTGCCAGCATATAATTACAACAGGGTCTTGGTCAAACTGTTGGCAGCATTTAATTACAGCTGGGCCTTAGTCACACTGTTGCCAGCATTTAATTACAGCTGGGTCTTAGTCAAACTGTTGCCAGCATTTAATTACAGCAGGGTCTAGGTCAAACTGTTGGCAGCAATTAATTACACCTGGGTCTTGGTCATATTGTTGGCAACATTTAATTACAGCTGGGTCTTGGTCAGATTGTTCGCAGCATTTAATTACAGCAGGGTCTTGGTCAAACTGTTGGCAGCATATAATCACAGCTGCGTCTTGGTCAAACTGTTGGCAGCATTTAATTACACCTGGGTCTTGGTCAAACTGTTGGCGGCATTTAATCACAGTTGTGTCTTTGTCAAATTAATGGCAGCATGTAATTACAGCAGGGTCTAGGTCAAACTGTTGGCAGCATTTAATTACACTTGGGTCTTGGTCAAACTGTTGGCAGCATTTAATTACTACTGGGTCTTGGTCAAATTGTTGGCAGCATGTTATTACAGCTGGGTCTTAGTCAATCTGCTGTCAGCATTTAATCACAGTTGGGTCTTTGTCAAATTGCTGGCAGCATTTAATTACAGCAGTGTCTTGGTCAAACTGTTGGCAGCATTTAATTACACTTGGGTCTTGGTCAAACTGTTGGCAGCATTTAATTACTACTGGGTCTTGGTCAAAGTGTTGGCGGCATTTAATTACACCTGGGCCTTACTCAGACTGTTGCCAGCATTCAATTACAGCAGGGTCTTGCTCAAACTGTTGGCAACATTTAATCACAGTTGGGTCTTTGTCAAATTGTTGGCAGCATTTAATTACAGCAGGGTCTTGGTCAAACTGTTGGCAGCATTTAATTACACCTGGGTCTCAGTCAAACTGTTGCCAGCATTTAATTACAGCAGGGTCTTGCTCAAACTGTTGGCAGCATTTAATTACACCTGAGTCTTAGTCAAACTGTTGCCAGCATTTAATTACACCAGGGTATTGGTCAAACTGTTGACAGCATTTAACTACAGCTGGGTCTTGGTCATATTGTTGGCAACATTTAATTACAGCTGGGTCTTGGTCAGATTGTTCACAGCATTTAATTACAGCAGGGTCTTGGTCAAACTGTTATCAGCATTTAATCACAGCTGTGTCTTGGTCAAACTGTTGGCAGCCTTTAATTACAGCAGGGTCTTGGTCAAACTGTTGGTAGCATTTAATTACACCTGGGTCTTAGTCAGACAGTTGTCAGCATTTAATTACAGCTGGGTCTTAGTCAAACTGTTGCCAGCATTTAATTACACCTGGGTCTTGGTCAAACTGTTGGCAGCATTTAATTACACCTGGGTCTTAGTCAAACTGCTGCCAGCATTTAATTACAGCAGGGTCTTGGTCAAACTGTTGGCAGCATTTAATCACAGTTGTGTCTTTGTCAAATTGTTGGCAGCATTTAATTACAGCTGGGTCTTGGTCAAACTGTTGGCAGCATTTTATTACACTTGGGTCTTGGTCAAACTGTTGGCAGCATTTAATTACTACTGGGTCTTGGTCAAATTGTTGGCAGCATTTTATTACAGCTGGGTCTTAGTCAATCTTCTGGTAGCATTTAATCACAGTTGGGTCTTTGTCAAATTGCTGTCAGCATTTAATTACAGCAGTGTCTTGGTCAAACTGTTGGCAGCATTTAATTACATCTGGGTCTTAGTCAAACTGTTGCCAGCATTTAATTACAGTTCGGTCTTGGTCAAACTGTTGGCAGCATTTAATTACACCTGGGTCTTGGTTATATTGTTGGCAACATTTAATTATAGCTGGGTCTTGGTAAGATTGTTCCCAGCATTTAATTACAGCAGGGTCTTGATCAAACTATTGGCAGCATTTAATTACAGCTGGGTCTTAGACAAACTGTTGCCAGCATTTAATTACAGCTGGGTCTTCGTCAAACTGTTGCCAGCATTTAATTACAGCAGGGTCTTGGTCAAACTGTTGGCAGCATTTAATTACAGCTGGGTCTTAGTCACACTGTTGGCAGCATTTAATTACAGCTCAGTCTTAGTCAAACTGTTGCCAGCAATTAATGACAGCAGGGTCTTGGTCAAACTGTTGGCAGCATTTAATTACAGCTGGGTTTTTAGTTCAACTGTTGCCAGCATTTAATTACAGCTGGGTCTTAATCAAACTGTTGCCAGCATTTAATTACAGCAGGGTCTAGGTCAAACTGTTGGCAGCATTTAATTACACCTGGGTCTTAGTCAAACTGTTGCTAGCATTTAATTACAGCAAGGTCTTAGTCAAACTGTTGAAAACATTTAATTACTGCTGGGTCTTGGTCAAATTGATGGCAGCATTTAATTACAGCTGGGTGTTAGGCAAACAGTTGCCAGCATTTAATTACAGTAGGGTCTTGGTCAAACTGTTGGCAGCATTAAATTACAGCTGGGTCTTAGTCAAACTGTTGCAAGCATTTAATTACAGCAGGGTCTTGGTCAAACTGTCGGCAGCATTTTATTACACCTGGGTCTTAGTGAAACTGTTGCCAGCATTTAATTGCTGCTGGGTCTTGGACAAATTGTTGGCAGCATTTAATTACAGCTGGGACTTAGTCAAACTGATGTAAGCATTTAATACAGCTGGGTCTTGGTCAAACCGTTGGTGGCATTTAATCACACCTGGGTTTTAGTCAAACTGTTGCCAGCATTTATTTACAGCAGGGTCTTGGTCAAACTGTTGGCAGCATTTATTACACCTGGGTCTTAGTCAAATTGTTGCCAGCATTTAATTACAGCAGGGTCTTGGTCAAACTGTTGGCAGCATTTAATTACACCTGGGTCTTAGTCAAACTGTTGCCAGCATTTAATTACAGCAGGGTCTTGGTCAAACTGTTGGCAGCATTTAATTAGTGCTGGTTCTTTGTCAAATTGTTGGCAGCATTTAATTACAGCTGGGTCTTGGTCAAACTGTTGGCAGCATTTAATTACAGCAGGGTCTTGGTCAAACTGTTGGCAGCAGTTAATCACAGTTGGGGCTTTGTCAAATTGTTGGCAGCATTTAATTACAGCTGGGTTTTGGTCGAACTGTTGGCAGAATTTAATTACACCTGGGTCTTGGTCAAACTGTTGGCAGCATTTAATTATTGCTGGGTCTTGGTCAAATTGTTGGCAGCATTTAATTACAGTAGGGTCTTGGTCAAACTGTTGGCAGCATTTAATTACACCTGGGTTTTGGTCAAACTTTTGGCGGCAAAAAAACACACCTGGGTCTTAGTCAAACGGTTGCCAGCATTTTATTGCAGCAGGGTCTTTGTCAAAGTGTTGGCAGCATTTAATTACAGCTGAGTTTTAGTCAAACTGTTGGCAGCATTTAATTACAGCAGGGTCTTGGTCAAACTGTTGGCAGCATTTAATTACAGCTGGGTCTTAGTCAAACTGTTGCCAGCATTTAATTACAGCTGGGTCTTAGTCAAACTGTTGCCAGCATTTAATGACAGCAGGGTCTTGGCCAATCTGTTGGCACCATTTAATTACAGCTGGGTTTTTAGTCCAACTGTTGCTAGCATTTAATTACAACAGGGACTTGGTCAAACTGTTGGCAGCATTTAATTACAGCTGGGTCTTAGTCAGACTGTTGCCAGCATTTAATTACAGCTGGGTCTTTGTCAAACTGTTGCCAGCATTTAATTACAGCAGGGTCTTGGTCAAACTGTTGGCAGCATTTAATTACACCTGGGTCTTAGTCAAACTATTGCTAGCATTTAATTACAGCACTGTCATAGTAAAACTGTTGCCAGCATTTAATTACTGCCGGGTCTTGGTCAAATTGTTGGCAGCATTTAATTACAGCTGGGTGTTAGTCAAATAGTTGCCAGCATTTAATTACCGCAGGGCCTTGGTCAAACTGTTGGCAGCATTAAATTACAGCTGGGTCTTAGTCAAATTGTTGCCAGCATTTCATTACAGCAGGGTGTTGGTCAAACTGTCAGCAGCATTTAATTACACCTGGGTCTTAGTCAAACTGTTGCCAGCATTTAATTACTGCTGGGTCTTGGTCAAATTGTTGGCAGCATTTAATTACTGCTGGGTCTTGGTCAAATTGTTGGCAGCATTTAATTACAGCTGGGTCTTGGTCAAACTAATGGCAGCATTTAATTACAGCTGGGTCTTAGTCAAACTGTTGGCAGCATTTAATTACAGCTGGGTCTTAGTCAAACTATTGCCAGCATTTAATGACAGCTGGGTCTTGGTCAAACTGTTGGCAGCATTTAATTACAGCTGGGTTTTTAGTTCAACTGTTGCCATCATATAATTACAACAGGGTCTTGGTAAAACTGTTGGCAGCATTTAATTACAGCTGGGTCTTAGTCAGACTGATGCCAGCATTTAATTACAGCTGGGTCTTAGTCAAACTGTTGCCAGCATTTAATTACAGCAGGGTCTAGGTCAAACTGTTGGCAGCATTTAATTACAGCTGGATCTTAGTCAAACTGTTGCCAGCATTTAATTACAGCAGGGTCTTCTTCAAACTGTTGGCAGCAGTTAATCACAGTTGGGGCTTTGTCAAATTGTTGGCAGCATTTAATTACAGCTTGGTTTTGGTCAAACTGTTGGCAGAATTTAATTACACCTGGGTCTTGGTCAAACTGTTGGCAGCATTTAATTACTGCTGGGTCTTGGTCAAATTGTTGGCAGCATTTAATTACAGCAGGGTCTTGGTCAAACTGTTGGCAGCATTTAATTACACCTGGGTTTTGGTCAAACTTTTGGCGGCAAAAAAACACACCTGGGTCTTAGTCAAACTGTTGCCAGCATTTAATTGCAGCAGGGTCTTTGTCAAAGTGTTGGCAGCATTTAATTACAGCTGAGTTTTAGTCAAACTGTTGGCAGCATTTAATTACAGCAGGGTCTTGGTCAAGCTGTTGGCAGCATTTAATTACAGCTGGGTCTAAGTCAAACTGTTGCCAGCATTTAATTACAGCTGGGTCTTAGTCAAACTGTTGCCAGCATTTAATGACAGCAGGGTCTTGGCCAAACTGTTGGCACCATTTAATTGCAGCTGGGTTTCTAGTCCAACTGTTGCTAGCATTTAATTACAACAGTGTCTTGGTCAAACTGTTGGCAGCATTTAATTACAGCTGGGTCTTAGTCAGACTGTTGCCAGCATTTAATTACAGCTGGGTCTTAGTCAAACTGTTGCCAGCATTTAATTACAGCTGGGTCTTGGTCAAACTGTTGGCAGCCTTTAATTACACCTGGGTCTTAGTCAAACTGTTGCTAGCATTTAATTACAGCAGTGTCATAGTAAAACTGTTGCCAGCATTTAATTACTGCTGGGTCTTGGTCAAATTGTTGGCAGCATTTAATTACAGCAGGGTGTTAGTCAAACTGTTGCCAGCATTTAATTACTGCAGGGTATTGGTCAAACTGTTGGCAGCATTAAATTACAGCTGGGTCTTAGTCAAAATGTTGCCAACATTTCATTACAGCAGGGTCTTGGTCAAACTGTCAGCAGCATTTAATTACACCTGGGTCTTAGTCAAACTGTTGCCAGCATTTAAATACTGCTGGGTCTTGGTCAAATTGTTGGCAGCATTTAATTACAGCTGGGTCTTGGTCAAACTAATGGCAGCATTTAATTACAGCTGGGTCTTAGTCAAACTGTTGGCAGCATTTAATTACAGCTGGGTCTTAGTCAAACTGTTGCCAGCATTTAATGACAGCTGGGTCTTGGTCAAACTGTTGGCAGCATTTAATTACAGCTGGGTTTTTAGTTCAACTGTTGCCAGCATATAATTACAACAGGGTCTTGGTCAAACTGTTGGCAGCATTTAATTACAGCTGGGTCTTGGTCAAACTGTTGGCGGCATTTAATCACAGCTGCTTCTTTGTCAAACTGTTGGCAACATTTAATTACAGCTGGGTCTTGGTCAAACTGTTGGCGGCATTAAATCACAACTGGGTCTTAGTCAAACTGTTGCCAGCATTTAATTACAGCAGGGTCTTGGTCAAACTGTTGGCAGCATTTAATTACACCTGGGTTTTGGTCAAACTTTTGGCGGCAAAAAAACACACCTGGGTCTTAGTCAAACTGTTGCCAGCATTTAATTGCAGCACGGTCTTTGTCAAAGTGTTGGCAGCATTTAATTACAGCTGAGTTTTAGTCAAACTGTTGGCAGCATTTAATTACAGCAGGGTCTTGGTCAAACTGTTGGCATCATTTAATTACAGCTGGGTCTTAGTCAAACTGTTGCCAGCATTTAATTACAGCTGGGTCTTAGTCAAACTGTTGCCAGTATTTAATGACAGCAGGGTTTTGGCCAAACTGTTGGCACCATTTAATTACAGCTGGGTTTTTAGTCCAACTGTTGCTAGCATTTAATTACAACAGGGTCTTGGTCAAACTGTTGGCAGCATTTAATTACAGCTGGGTCTTAGTCAGACTGTTGCCAGCATTTAATTACAGCTGGGTCTTAGTCAAACTGTTGCCAGCATTTAATTACAGCAGGGTCTTGGTCAAACTGTTGACAGCATTTAATTACACCTGGGTCTTAGTCAAACTGTTGCTAGCATTTAATTACAGCACTGTCATAGTCAAACTGTTGCCAGCATTTAATTACTGCTGGGTCTTGGTCAAATTGTTGGCAGCATTTAATTACAGCTGGATGTTAGTCAAACTGTTGCCAGCATTTAATTACAGCAGGGTCTTGGTCAAACTGTTGGCAGCACTAAATTACAGCTCGGTCTTAGTCAAATTGTTGCCAGCATTTCAATACAGCAGGGTGTTGATCAAACTGTCAGCAGCATTTAATTACACCTGGGTCTTAGTCAAACTGCTGCCAGCATTTAATTACTGCTGGGTCTTGGTCAAATTGTTGGCAGCATTTAATTACAGCTGAGTCTTGGTCAAACTAATGGCAACATTTAATTACAGCTGGCTCTTAGTCAAACTGTTGGCAGCATTTAATTACAGCTGGGTCTTAGTCAAACTGTTGCCAGCATTTAATGACAGCTGGGTCTTGGTCAAACTGTTGGCAGCATTTAATTACAGCTGGGTTTTTAGTTCAACTGTTGCCAGCATATAATTACAACAGGGTCTTGGTCAAACTGTTGGCAGCATTTAATTACAGCTGGGCCTTAGTCACACTGTTGCCAGCATTTAATTAAAGCTGGGTCTTAGTCAAACTGTTGCCAGCATTTAATTACAGCAGGGTCTAGGTCAAACTGTGGGCAGCATTTAATTACAGCTGGGTCTTAGTCAAACTGTTGCCAGCATTTAATTACAGCAGGGTCTTGGTCAAACTGTTGGCAGCAGTTAATCACTGTTGGGGCTTTGTCAAATTGTTGGCAGCATTTAATTACAGCTGGGTTTTGGTCGAACTGTTGGCAGAATTTAATTACACCTCGGTCTTGGTCAAACTGTTGGCAGCATTTAATTACACCTGGGTCTTGGTCATATTGTTGGCAACATTTAATTACAGCTGGGTGCTGGTCAGATTGTTCGCAGCATTTAATTACAGCAGGGTCTTGGTCAAACTGTTGGCAGCATTTAATGACAGCTGTGTCTTGGTCAAACTGTTGCCAGCATTTAATTACACCTGGGTCTTAGTCAAAGTGTTGCCGGCATTAAATCACACCTGAGTCTTAGTCAAACTGTTGCCAGCATTTAATTACAGCAATGTCTTGGTCAAACTGTTGGCAGCATTTAATTACAGCTGGGTCTTAGTCAAACTGCTGCCAGCATTTAATTACAGCCAGGTCTTGGTCATACTGTTGGCAGCATTTAATTACAGCTGGTTCTTAGTCAAACTGTTGCCAGCATTTAATTACAGCAGGGTCTTCGTCAAACTGTTGGCAGCATTTAATTACAGCAGGGTCTTAGTCAAACTGTTGCCAGCATTTAATTACATCAAGGTCTTGGTCAAACTGTTGGCAGCATTTAATTACATCTGGGTCTTGGTCAAACTGTTGGCGGCATTAAATCACACCTGGGTCTTAGTCAAACTGTTGCCAGCATTTAATTACAATAGGTTCTTGGTCAAACTGTTGCCAGCATTTAATTACACCTGGGTCTTGGTCAAACAGTTGGCAGCATTTTATTACTGCTGGTCTTGGTCAAATTGTTGGCAGCATTGAATTACAGTTGGGTCTTAGTCAAACTGTTGCCAGCATTTAACTACAGCAGGGTCTTGGTCAAACTGTTGGCAGCATTTAATTACAGCTGGGTCTTAGTCAAACTGCTGCCAGCATTTAATTACAGCCAGGTCTTGGTCATACTGTTGGCAGCATTTAATTACAGCTGGTTCTTAGTCAAACTGTTGCCAGCATTTAATTACAGCAGGGTCTTCGTCAAACTGTTGGCAGCATTTAATTACAGCAGGGTCTTAGTCAAACTGTTGCCAGCATTTAATTACATCAAGGTCTTGGTCAAACTGTTGGCAGCATTTAATTACACCTGGGTCTTGGTCATATTGTTGGCAACATTTAATTACTGCTGGGTCTTGGTCAGATTGTTCGCAGCATTTAATTACAGCAGGGTCTTGGTCAAACTGTTGGCAGCATTTAATTACTGCTGGGTCTTAGTCAAACTGTTGCCAGCATTTAATTACAGCAGGGTCTTGGTCAAACTGTTGGCAGCATTTAATGACAGCTGCATCTTGGTCAAACTGTTGGCAGCATTTAGCTACACCTGGGTTTTGGTCAAACTGTTGGCAGCATTTAATGACAGCTGGGTCTTAGTCAAATTGTTGCCAGCATTTCATTACAGCAGGGTGTTGGTCAAACTGTCAGCAGCATTTAATTACACCTGGGTCTTAGTCAAACTGTTGCCAGCATTTAATTACTGCTTGGTCTTGGTCAAATTGTTGGCAGCATTTAATTACTGCTGGGTCTTGGTCAAATTGTTGGCAGCATTTAATTACAGCTGGGTCTTGGTCAAACTAATGGCAGCATTTAATTACAGCTGGGTCTTAGTCAAACTGTTGGCAGCATTTAATTACAGCTGGGTCTTAGTCAAACTATTGCCAGCATTTAATGACAGCTGGGTCTTGGTCAAACTGTTGGCAGCATTTAATTACAGCTGGGTTTTTAGTTCAACTGTTGCCATCATATAATTACAACAGGGTCTTGGTAAAACTGTTGGCAGCATTTAATTACAGCTGGGTCTTAGTCAGACTGATGCCAGCATTTAATTACAGCTGGGTCTTAGTCAAACTGTTGCCAGCATTTAATTACAGCAGGGTCTAGGTCAAACTGTTGGCAGCATTTAATTACAGCTGGATCTTAGTCAAACTGTTGCCAGCATTTAATTACAGCAGGGTCTTCTTCAAACTGTTGGCAGCAGTTAATCACAGTTGGGGCTTTGTCAAATTGTTGGCAGCATTTAATTACAGCTTGGTTTTGGTCAAACTGTTGGCAGCATTTAATTACACCTGGGTCTTGGTCAAACTGTTGGCAGCATTTAATTACTGCTGGGTCTTGGTCAAATTGTTGGCAGCATTTAATTACAGCAGGGTCTTGGTCAAACTGTTGGCAGCATTTAATTACACCTGGGTTTTGGTCAAACTTTTGGCGGCAAAAAAACACACCTGGGTCTTAGTCAAACTGTTGCCAGCATTTAATTGCAGCACGGTCTTTGTCAAAGTGTTGGCAGCATTTAATTACAGCTGAGTTTTAGTCAAACTGTTGGCAGCATTTAATTACAGCAGGGTCTTGGTCAAGCTGTTGGCAGCATTTAATTACAGCTGGGTCTAAGTCAAACTGTTGCCAGCATTTAATTACAGCTGGGTCTTAGTCAAACTGTTGCCAGCATTTAATGACAGCAGGGTCTTGGCCAAACTGTTGGCACCATTTAATTGCAGCTGGGTTTCTAGTCCAACTGTTGCTAGCATTTAATTACAACAGTGTCTTGGTCAAACTGTTGGCAGCATTTAATTACAGCTGGGTCTTAGTCAGACTGTTGCCAGCATTTAATTACAGCTGGGTCTTAGTCAAACTGTTGCCAGCATTTAATTACAGCTGGGTCTTGGTCAAACTGTTGGCAGCCTTTAATTACACCTGGGTCTTAGTCAAACTGTTGCT
This sequence comes from Schistocerca gregaria, assembly GCF_023897955.1. Lineage (NCBI taxonomy): Eukaryota > Metazoa > Arthropoda > Insecta > Orthoptera > Acrididae > Schistocerca > Schistocerca gregaria. The sequence goes on from NC_064921.1 coordinate 934,350,275, forward strand.
AGCATTTAATTACAGCAGTGTCATAGTAAAACTGTTGCCAGCATTTAATTACTGCTGGGTCTTGGTCAAATTGTTGGCAGCATTTAATTACAGCAGGGTGTTAGTCAAACTGTTGCCAGCATTTAATTACCGCAGGGTATTGGTCAAACTGTTGGCAGCATTAAATTACAGCTGGGTCTTAGTCAAAATGTTGCCAACATTTCATTACAGCAGGGTCTTGGTCAAACTGTCAGCAGCATTTAATTACACCTGGGTCTTAGTCAAACTGTTGCCAGCATTTAAATACTGCTGGGTCTTGGTCAAATTGTTGGCAGCATTTAATTACAGCTGGGTCTTGGTCAAACTAATGGCAGCATTTAATTACAGCTGGGTCTTAGTCAAACTGTTGGCAGCATTTAATTACAGCTGGGTCTTAGTCAAACTGTTGCCAGCATTTAATGACAGCTGGGTCTTGGTCAAACTGTTGGCAGCATTTAATTACAGCTGGGTTTTTAGTTCAACTGTTGCCAGCATATAATTACAACAGGGTCTTGGTCAAACTGTTGGCAGCATTTAATTACAGCTGGGTCTTGGTCAAACTGTTGGCGGCATTTAATCACAGCTGCTTCTTTGTCAAACTGTTGGCAACATTTAATTACAGCTGGGTCTTGGTCAAACTGTTGGCGGCATTAAATCACAACTGGGTCTTAGTCAAACTGTTGCCAGCATTTAATTACAGCAGGGTCTTGGTCAAACTGTTGGCAGCATTTAATTACACCTGGGTTTTGGTCAAACTTTTGGCGGCAAAAAAACACACCTGGGTCTTAGTCAAACTGTTGCCAGCATTTAATTGCAGCACGGTCTTTGTCAAAGTGTTGGCAGCATTTAATTACAGCTGAGTTTTAGTCAAACTGTTGGCAGCATTTAATTACAGCAGGGTCTTGGTCAAACTGTTGGCATCATTTAATTACAGCTGGGTCTTAGTCAAACTGTTGCCAGCATTTAATTACAGCTGGGTCTTAGTCAAACTGTTGCCAGTATTTAATGACAGCAGGGTTTTGGCCAAACTGTTGGCACCATTTAATTACAGCTGGGTTTTTAGTCCAACTGTTGCTAGCATTTAATTACAACAGGGTCTTGGTCAAACTGTTGGCAGCATTTAATTACAGCTGGGTCTTAGTCAGACTGTTGCCAGCATTTAATTACAGCTGGGTCTTAGTCAAACTGTTGCCAGCATTTAATTACAGCAGGGTCTTGGTCAAACTGTTGACAGCATTTAATTACACCTGGGTCTTAGTCAAACTGTTGCTAGCATTTAATTACAGCACTGTCATAGTCAAACTGTTGCCAGCATTTAATTACTGCTGGGTCTTGGTCAAATTGTTGGCAGCATTTAATTACAGCTGGATGTTAGTCAAACTGTTGCCAGCATTTAATTACAGCAGGGTCTTGGTCAAACTGTTGGCAGCACTAAATTACAGCTCGGTCTTAGTCAAATTGTTGCCAGCATTTCAATACAGCAGGGTGTTGATCAAACTGTCAGCAGCATTTAATTACACCTGGGTCTTAGTCAAACTGCTGCCAGCATTTAATTACTGCTGGGTCTTGGTCAAATTGTTGGCAGCATTTAATTACAGCTGGGTCTTGGTCAAACTAATGGCAACATTTAATTACAGCTGGCTCTTAGTCAAACTGTTGGCAGCATTTAATTACAGCTGGGTCTTAGTCAAACTGTTGCCAGCATTTAATGACAGCTGGGTCTTGGTCAAACTGTTGGCAGCATTTAATTACAGCTGGGTTTTTAGTTCAACTGTTGCCAGCATATAATTACAACAGGGTCTTGGTCAAACTGTTGGCAGCATTTAATTACAGCTGGGCCTTAGTCACACTGTTGCCAGCATTTAATTAAAGCTGGGTCTTAGTCAAACTGTTGCCAGCATTTAATTACAGCAGGGTCTAGGTCAAACTGTGGGCAGCATTTAATTACAGCTGGGTCTTAGTCAAACTGTTGCCAGCATTTAATTACAGCAGGGTCTTGGTCAAACTGTTGGCAGCAGTTAATCACTGTTGGGGCTTTGTCAAATTGTTGGCAGCATTTAATTACAGCTGGGTTTTGGTCGAACTGTTGGCAGAATTTAATTACACCTCGGTCTTGGTCAAACTGTTGGCAGCATTTAATTACACCTGGGTCTTGGCCATATTGTTGGCAACATTTAATTACAGCTGGGTGCTGGTCAGATTGTTCGCAGCATTTAATTACAGCAGGGTCTTGGTCAAACTGTTGGCAGCATTTAATGACAGCTGTGTCTTGGTCAAACTGTTGCCAGCATTTAATTACACCTGGGTCTTAGTCAAAGTGTTGCCGGCATTAAATCACACCTGAGTCTTAGTCAAACTGTTGCCAGCATTTAATTACAGCAATGTCTTGGTCAAACTGTTGGCAGCATTTAATTACAGCTGGGTCTTAGTCAAACTGCTGCCAGCATTTAATTACAGCCAGGTCTTGGTCATACTGTTGGCAGCATTTAATTACAGCTGGTTCTTAGTCAAACTGTTGCCAGCATTTAATTACAGCAGGGTCTTCGTCAAACTGTTGGCAGCATTTAATTACAGCAGGGTCTTAGTCAAACTGTTGCCAGCATTTAATTACATCAAGGTCTTGGTCAAACTGTTGGCAGCATTTAATTACACCTGGGTCTTGGTCATATTGTTGGCAACATTTAATTACTGCTGGGTCTTGGTCAGATTGTTCGCAGCATTTAATTACAGCAGGGTCTTGGTCAAACTGTTGGCAGCATTTAATTACTGCTGGGTCTTAGTCAAACTGTTGCCAGCATTTAATTACAGCAGGGTCTTGGTCAAACTGTTGGCAGCATTTAATGACAGCTGCATCTTGGTCAAACTGTTGGCAGCATTTAATTACACCTGGGTTTTGGTCAAACTGTTGGCAGCATTTAACTACAGCAGGGTCTGGGTCAAACTGTTGGCAGCATTTAATTACAGCTCGGTCTTGGTCAAAGTGTTGGCAGCATTTAGTTACACCTGGGTCTCGGTCAAACTGTTGGCGGCATCAAATCACACCTGGGTCTTAGTCAAACTGTTGCCAGCATTTAATTACAGCAGGGTCTGGGTCAAACTGTTGGCAGCATTTAATTACATCTGGGTCTCGGTCAAACTGTTGGCGGCATTAAATCACACCTGGGTCTTAGTCAAACTGTTGCCAGCATTTAATTACAATAGGTTCTTGGTCAAACTGTTGCCAGCATTTAATTACACCTGGGTCTTGGTCAAACAGTTGGCAGCATTTAATTACTGCTGGGTCTTGGTCAAATTGTTGGCAGCATTGAATTACAGTTTGGTCTTAGTCAAACTGTTGCCAGCAATTAATTACAGCAGAGTCTTCGTCAAACTGTTGGCAGCATTTAATTACAGCAAGGTCTTGGTCAAACTGTTTGCAGCATTTAATTACAGCTGGGTCTTAGTCAAACTGTTGCCAGCATTTAACTACAGCAGGGTCTGGGTCAAACTGTTGGCAGCATTTAATTACAGCTTGGTCTTGGTCAAAGTGTTGGCAGCATTTAATTACACCTGGGTCTCGGTCAAACTGTTGGCGGCATCAAATCACACCTGGGTCTTAGTCAAACTGTTGCCAGCATTTAATTACAGCAGTGTCTGGGTCAAACTGTTGGCAGCATTTAATTACATCTGGGTCTTGGTCAAACTGTTGGCGGCATTAAATCACACCTGGGTCTTAGTCAAACTGTTGCCAGCATTTAATTACAATAGGTTCTTGGTCAAACTGTTGCCAGCATTTAATTACACCTGGGTCTTGGTCAAACAGTTGGCAGCATTTTATTACTGCTGGTCTTGGTCAAATTGTTGGCAGCATTGAATTACAGTTGGGTCTTAGTCAAACTGTTGCCAGCATTTAACTACAGCAGGGTCTTGGTCAAACTGTTGGCAGCATTTAATTACAGCTGGGTCTTAGTCAAACTGCTGCCAGCATTTAATTACAGCCAGGTCTTGGTCATACTGTTGGCAGCATTTAATTACAGCTGGTTCTTAGTCAAACTGTTGCCAGCATTTAATTACAGCAGGGTCTTCGTCAAACTGTTGGCAGCATTTAATTACAGCAGGGTCTTAGTCAAACTGTTGCCAGCATTTAATTACATCAAGGTCTTGGTCAAACTGTTGGCAGCATTTAATTACACCTGGGTCTTGGTCATATTGTTGGCAACATTTAATTACTGCTGGGTCTTGGTCAGATTGTTCGCAGCATTTAATTACAGCAGGGTCTTGGTCAAACTGTTGGCAGCATTTAATTACTGCTGGGTCTTAGTCAAACTGTTGCCAGCATTTAATTACAGCAGGGTGTTGGTCAAACTGTTGGCAGCATTTAATGACAGCTGCATCTTGGTCAAACTGTTGGCAGCATTTAATTACACCTGGGTTTTGGTCAAACTGTTGGCAGCATTTAACTACAGCAGGGTCTGGGTCAAACTGTTGGCAGCATTTAATTACAGCTCGGTCTTGGTCAAAGTGTTGGCAGCATTTAGTTACACCTGGGTCTCGGTCAAACTGTTGGCGGCATTAAATCACACCTGGGTCTTAGTCAAACTGTTGCCAGCATTTAATTACAATAGGTTCTTGGTCAAACTGTTGCCAGCATTTAATTAAACCTGGGTCTTGGTCAAACAGTTGGCAGCATTTAATTACTGCTGGGTCTTGGTCAAATTGTTGGCAGCATTGAATTACAGTTTGGTCTTAGTCAAACTGTTGCCAGCAATTAATTACAGCAGAGTCTTCGTCAAACTGTTGGCAGCATTTAATTACAGCAAGGTCTTGGTCAAACTGTTTGCAGCATTTAATTACAGCTGGGTCTTAGTCAAACTGTTGCCAGCATTTAACTACAGCAGGGTCTGGGTCAAACTGTTGGCAGCATTTAATTACAGCTTGGTCTTGGTCAAAGTGTTGGCAGCATTTAATTACACCTGGGTCTCGGTCAAACTGTTGGCGGCATCAAATCACACCTGGGTCTTAGTCAAACTGTTGCCAGCATTTAATTACAGCAGGGTCTGGGTCAAACTGTTGGCAGCATTTAATTACATCTGGGTCTTGGTCAAACTGTTGGCGGCATTAAATCACACCTGGGTCTTAGTCAAACTGTTGCCAGCATTTAATTACAATAGGTTCTTGGTCAAACTGTTGCCAGCATTTAATTACACCTGGGTCTTGGTCAAACAGTTGGCAGCATTTTATTACTGCTGGTCTTGGTCAAATTGTTGGCAGCATTGAATTACAGTTGGGTCTTAGTCAAACTGTTGCCAGCATTTAATTACAGCAGGGTCTTGGTCAAAATGTTGGCAGCATTTAATCACAGTTGGGTCTTGGTCAAATTGTTGGCACCATTTAAATACAGCTGGGTTTTAGTCAAACTGTAGCCAGCATGTAATTACAGCAGGGTCTTGGTCAAACTGTTGCCAGCATTTAATTACAACAGGGTCTTGGTCAAGCTGTTGGCAGCATTTAATTACAGCTGGGTCTTGGTCAAACTGTTTTCAGCATTTAATTACACCTGGGTCTCGGTCAAACTGTTGGCGGCATTAAATCACACCTGGGTCTTAGTCAAACTGTTGCCAGCATTTAATTACAGCAGGGTCTTGGTCAAACTGTTGGCAGCATTTAATTACACCTGGGTTTTGGTCATACTGTTGGCGGCATTAAATCACACCTCGGTCTTAGTGGAACTGTTGCCAACATTTAACTACATCAGGGTCTTGGTCAAACTGTTGGCAGCATTTAATTACAGCTGGGTCTTAGTCAAACTGTTGCCAGCATTTAATCACAACTGTGTCTTGGTGAAACTGATGTAAGCGTTTAATTACACCTGGGTCTTGGTCAAACTGTTGGCGGCATTTAATTACACCTGGGTCCTAGTCAATCTGTTGCCAGCATTTAATTGCAGCAGGGTCTTGGTCAAAATGTTGGCAGCATTTAATCACAGTTGAGTCTTTGTCAAATTGTTGGCAGCATTTAATTACAGCTGGGTTTGGTCAAACAGTTGGCAGCATTTAATTACACCTGGGGCTTGGTCATATTGTTGGCATCATTTAATTACAGCTGCATCTTGGTCAAACTGTTGGCAGCATTTAATTACAGCTGCGTCTTAGTCAAACTGTTGCCAGCATTTTATTACAGCAGGGTCTTGGTCAAACTGTTGGCAGCATTTAATTACAGCTGGGTCATGGTCAAACTTTTGGCAGCATTTAATTACAGCAGGGTCTTGGTCAAACTGTTGGCAGCATTTAATTACACCTGGGTGTTGGTCAAACTGTTGGCAGCAATTAATTACAGCCACATCTTGGTCAAACTGTTGGCAGCATTTAATTACACCTGGGTCTTGGTCAAACTGTTGGCGGCATTAAATCACACCTGGGTTTTAGTGAAACTGTTGCCAGCATTTCATTAGAGCAGGGTCTTGGTCAAACTGTTGGCAGCATTTAATTACAGCTGGGTCTTAGTCAAACTGTTGCCAGCATTTAATTACAGCAGGGTCTTGGTCAAACTGTTGGCAGCTTTTAATTACAGCTGCATCTTAGTCAAGCTGTTGCCAGCATTTAATTACATCAGGGTCTTGGTCAAACTGTTGGCAGCATTTAATTACACCTGGGTCTTGGTCAAACTGTTGGCAGCATTTAATTATAGCAGGGTCTTGGTCAAACTGTTGGCAGCATTTAATCACAGTTGGGTCTTTGTCAAATTGTTGGCAGCATTTAATTACAGCTGGGTCTTGGTCAAACTGTTGGCAGCATTTAATCACAGCTGCGTCTTGGTCAAACTGTTGGCAGCATTTAATTACACCTTGGTCTTGGTCAAACTGTTGGCGGCGTTAAATCACAGTTGGGTCTTTGTCAAATTGTTGGCAGCATTTAATTACAGCTTGGTCTTGGTCAAACTGTTGGCAGCATTTAATTACACCTGGGTCTTGGTCAAACTGTTGGCAGCATTTGATTACTGCTGGGTCTTGGTCAAATTGTTGGCAGCATTTAATTACACCTGGGTCTTGGTCATATTGTTGGCAGCATTTAATTACAGCTAGGTGTTGGTCAAACTGTTGCCAGCATTTAATTACAGCAGGGTCTTGGTCAAACTGTTGGCAGCATTTAATCACAGTTGGGTCTTTGTCAAATTGTTGGCTGCATTTAATTACAGCTGGGTCTTGGTCAAACTGTTGGCAGCATTTAATCACAGCTGCGTCTTGGTCAAACTGTTGGCAGTATTTAATTACACCTGGGTCTTGGTCAAACTGTAGGCGGCATTAAATCACACCTGGGTTATAGTCAAACTGTTGCCAGCATTTAATTACAGCTGGGTCTTAGTCAAACTGTTGCCAGCATTTAATTACAGCTGGGTCTTGGTCAAACTGTTGGCAGCATTTAATCACAGGTGTGTCTTGGTCAAAATGTTGGCAGCATTTAATTACAGCTGGGTCTTGGTCATACTGTTGCCAGCATTTAATCACAGCTGCGTCTTGGTCAAACTGTTGGCAGCGTTCAATTACACCTGGGTCTTGGTCAAACTGTTGGCGGCATTAAATCACACCTGGGTCTTAGTCAAACTGTTGCCAGCATTTAATTACAGCTGGGTCTTGGTCAAAGTGTTGGCAGTATTTAATTACAGCTGGGTCTTAGTCAAACTGTTGCCAGCATTTAATTACAGCAGGGTCTTGGTCAAACTGTTGGCAGCATTTAATCACAGTTGGGTCTTTGTCAAATTGTTGGCAGCATTTAGTTACAGCTGGGTCTTGGTCAAACTGTTGGCAGCATTTAATTACACCTGGGTCTTGGTCATACTGTTTGCAGCATTTAATTACAGCTGGGTCTTGTTCAAATTATTGGCAGTATTTAATTACACTTGGGTCTTGGTCATATTGTTGGCAGCATGTAATTACAGCTGGGTCTTGGTCAAACTGTTGGCAGCAGTTAATTACAGCTGGGTCTTCTTCAAAATGTTGTCAGCGTTTAATCACAGCTGGGTTTTGGTCAAACTGATGACAGCATGTAATTACAGCTGCCCACGACGTTGCATTTGGTTGATATGTTGCCAGCATTCCAGTGTGTGTGCGATATAGAACTTTCGCCCACAAGAATATTACTGTCGCTCCTTGTTCAACGCAACGTTTCTAGCTCCTGCGCCATTTCAATTGCACTCTAACCCTCAGCTCAGCAGAACTGTGTCTACAGGAGAAACAGAACATGCACTCTGTTACAATGTGCCAACTCTTGTTGCGAAATGGTCTACGCGCTGGACGACATCTGTGACATACTTTCTGAAGCTCCTACGTAGTTTCACTTCCTGTGAGTCACATGGAAGTTTCCTCGCTTTCTTTTTTCTATCTAAAAGTATGACGACGTACGACAAACATTAAATACTGTATTCCACAAACATGATTTTCGTTGGCCCCTCTACGAAGTTAATGTCGCAGAAGTAGGTCAACTTCTGTGAACCGTTCGCAAAGGAAATTACACTGATCTGCTAGAACATTATGGCCTCTTACCCAATACCCGGTATGCCCACCTTCGGCACAGACAACAGCGGTGACGCTTCGTGGCATGGAAGCGATGAGGCCTTGGTAGATGGCTGGATGGAGTTGGCACCACATCTGCCACTCAAGTCACCTAATTCCTGTATATTTGGTGAAGGGGAGCGATGAACTCTGACGCCACGTTTAATCAAATCCCACACGTGTTCGATCGGGTTCAGACCTGGCGAGTTGTGTGGCCAGAACATCATTTGGAACCCGCCACTGTGATCTCGAATCACTCCATCACACTCCTGGCCTTGTGACGTAGCACATTATCTTGTCGAAAAATGGCACTGCCGTCGGAAAACATAATCGTCGGAAGAGGTGTACATGATCTGCTAGTATACCATACTCCTTGGCCGTCATGGCGCCTTGCACGATCTCCATTGGACCTATGGATCGCCACCTGAACGTTCCCCAGAGCATAATGGAACTTCCGCCAGCTTGCCTCCATCACTCAGTACAGGATTCAAGGAGCTGTTGCCCTGGAAGATGACGGATTCGCGCCGTCCCATCGGCACGATGAAGAAGGTATCGGGATCCGTCAGACAATTCAACGCCCAGTGTCGATGGTCACGTCGTGGTGTTAATACTGGCACAGGTCGTTGGCTTTGGAGGCCCATCGTTAAGGGTGATCGGTGCACTGTGCATTCTTGTACTCTTGCCAACATTAAAGTCTGAATGTTAATTCCTCCACAGTTCACCACCTGTCCTATTTCACCAGTCTAGTCTGCCCAGCCTCCGACGTTCGACGTCTGTAACAAGTGGTGCCGCGCAACAACACGGCGTCTGTACGTAGTTTCAGCTTGGTTTCGCTACGTATTGCTGACCCTCACTGACATTACATACACCGTGCGTGTGTCTGAGTAGTAGTCATTCCTTGCCAGGTGACGCTGCTATCGCCTGTTTATATCGATAGTAGGTCGGTGGTCGTGAAGTTCTGGCTGATCACTGTATTTTCCTGTAATTTCATATACCTTCTTCTTTCCTGCAGTGGTGTTAGACAAGGAGGATTACGTTCGAAAGATGGTTTACTATCTGATTCTACATCTACATCAGTACTCCGCAAGCCACCTAACGATGTGTGGCGAAAGGTACTTCCAGTACGACTAAATGATCTGCCTTTCCCCTCATACACTCGCGAATGGCTCATGAGAAGAATTCTTGTCGGTAGGCTTCTGTATTGGCTCTAATTTCTCGCACTTTCTCGGTGTGGTCATTTAGCGAAATTTATATGGGATGAAGCAATATGTTGTTCGGCTATTTCCAGAAAATACTGTCTCGAAATTGCAATAGTAAACCTCTCCTTGTTGCACAACCCCTCTCGTGTTCCGTCTGCCACTGGAGTTTGTTGAGCATCTCTGTATCGCTCAAGCGCCCATCAACTGATCCCGTGAGGATACGCGCCGCTCTTCGTAGGCTCTTGTCCTATTTGGATATTGTCCTATCGCTCCTATGTATATCGCATATCACAGGACCAATGCGGGTCCTACATAAGCTGTTGAGAAAAAGACTAACAACCTCCTGAAGAACAGTTCCCTTTCACGGGAGATTATCAGGAGTCGTAATTCACACTGCACTGTCCCGCCATAAATTATATCCTCTTTCGACGATCCACAATGAAGGGATTTTTCTCAGGGCTGTTGTGAGTAACTTTGGTGCTCCGACACATAATGTAGAAAACACTTTTCTCCCCTGTAGATCCCACTAAAGGGTCGGTGTGAGCATCAATTTAAGAACTCGGCGCATATCTTACGTCGATTAAATCGAGTGGATTTGAGTGACTGATATTTTAGTGTGTTTTGATGTGGTCTCTCCCTTCACTCGCGTTCCTGTGCCTGGTTCGTTACTGTTAACTGAGGTTAGATTTGTCGTTGAATTAACGAACCTGTCGAACGTCCGACCTTTGTATCTGCACAGTGAGTGTACTAATATGTGCAAACTTAGCTCATCACTTAGCGCGCAAGTGGACAAAACATCTGAACTGTCTTCTTAAGCCCAGGGTGTCACGCAGACATTGTTAGTAAATATGGCCCTGGCCCTGTAAGGCAGCTAATATCAGGTGCGGATCGTAACAAAAATCATTATAAATGCTGCTGTCACGTACCTGGAGTGCATGCATTAGTAAAAGTGAAAGTTTGGGGTCTATTCTAGAAAGACAACACAGCTATTTCCTTTTTTTTCTGCATGTAATTTATCAACTCTTGCTTTCGGGGATCAAGTGATAAACAAGACTCATTTTAAATTACTTTTGGCACTCAATAACAAAGTATTTAATTCTTGGACATATTGAAACGACGATTATTACAATCGTGATCTCTAAACATGAAAATTTTTTATCACAGGAAAGAATGATTATCAACAATCCTCATCAACTCATTTAAATCTACGTTGTCGTGGCTGGTCAATGCACTGCGTTGGTGAAGATTAAATTTACTTTTTGAACCAATGAAAGAACTCTCATGTCCTCAATGGTTTGGTCATCGGTCTCATCGGATTAGGGAAGGACGGGGAAGGAAGTCGGACGTGCCCTTTGAAAGGAACCATCCCGGCATTTGCCTGGAGCGATTTAGGGAAATCAAGGAAAACCTAAATCAGGATGGCCGTATGCGGGATTGAACCGTCGTCCTCCCGAAAGTGAGTCCAGTGTCTAACCACTGCGCCACCCCGCTCGGTGTCCTCAATGTGAGCGTAGGTTAATGTCCTCGCTTTTGATATTTAATGGTCAAAGCGTATGCAAGTCGGAGTGAGCAAAATCTAGACTCAACGTTTACTGGGGCCTAATGCGTGAGGATACTTTAGCAAGCGGCATCTGGAACAGCGTTGTCTCCATGCTGGATCTGAAACGCAAATTCCCTACTCTGGTCTTGACTGAATTCACTCAGTCACAACTTCCTGCGTTCCATAGAACGGTCACCTTTCCCTAGTCGAATTAATGGCTATTGCACACTCGCTATGGGTTGGAGCGACGAGCACAATTTCTTTGCCCACAAAAATTCCCGCAGGAATAATTAACCACCGCTTTGCTATCTGTCGCCACGATATGTGAGACGTATCGTCATCACTTTACAGAAAGCAAAGCTCTCAACGCCCTCACTTATTTCCACCCATCTTGTGAGGTCCAACGCTGGACGAGAGAGAGAGCTTTAATTTTAGGTCTCAAAATGCTTTTATATAATGGGGATCTCCCCACCGTGTCGTGTATGCGTCGCCAAGTATGGCTTCAGCCAATCAGCGCCTCGCTAGAGGTGAATGAACATTTTTATTTTTCTTGCTGGGCCGCAGCCTAGCCCTGTTACTGACGTGCAACCACCTACCCGCGGTACCGGCCTTATTTCCGTTAAAAGGAATAATGTGTTGTTCTGGCCCTTGTCCCTTTCTGCTCTGAAGCTCGCCGTTCTCCTGCTAAATGGGAGTCTTATGATATCATTAACCACTTGCTCGGTTCATCTCCAAAATGCGTTTCACTTTTTGTTTGTTCATGCCAGTCCATATATTGGGAGATATTGTGTTGTTAGTTTCCGGTACGTGAGATTAACTGCAACTGGCTTTTGTTGATATAATTTAATTATTAGTTTCTGAGGTTCTCATACTGTATCTTCCTGTCGTCATGAATCAAGCTCATGTAAGTTCCGTAAAATCCGGACGCTTTACACACCTCCTCCTTCACTTACTTTTTATTCAGTTAACAGTATTATGGACACACAGAGAGAGTTGCGGTGGAAATCCCGTTGTCATCTGTTATTGTCAATTTGTTTTTTGAAGACTTCGGGAAACGTGCCTTGGAGTTGGTGGCATTGAAACTTGCGTGGTTTTCCTCAGATATTTAGACATTTTTGTTATGTGGCCTTGTGATGGTGAGCATTTAAACGGCTTTGGAAATCCAGATTTCAGCCAACCTGAACATCTGTTTCATGATGGTGATGGAAAAGTACTGCTGCTTTCCATTCCATGATCTGTCGATCAGGAGGAAGGTTGGTGGTAGGATGGGGCATGTCGTTTATAGGAAGCCACTTAAACTGACTTGTATTTACAGGTTGACAGTTGTCACCATCCATCTCAGTGTGAAGGGGTATGTCGTATCTTGTTCACAGCGTCCACGTCATCTCATACCCTAAAAGTTTCTCAGCTGAGTTAGAGCATCTCGTGGTCACCTATCGTAAGAATGGTTACAGTGAAAGACTAGAGGAGACTAGAAAGATTAGAGGTGTGTGTGCGCTACCTGCCAGACGTCCACAGTGTGAGTGACGCTAATATCGAGGTGACACTTGAGTCTATGGCCGTTTTGCACTTCCAAAGGGACTGATCGTATTTTGCAGAAATACGATGTGAAATGAGTTTTTCAACTACCACCTAAAATTAGCGCCCTTTTAGTGTCAGTAAAAGATGGTACTAGTTTGCATGAATCTGGTGTCTGTGGTGTTCCGTGCAGTTGTGTCATGTATATTCCATCAGACCTCCAGGAGCGGAGAGCACTAGTGTAATGAGCGTAAGTGTCACACCGGGGAGAAAGTATGCTATCGCAGAACATCGCCTTGGCACCGATCAGCCTATGGAATATAGCGTCACAGAGATTCTGGCAAGCCCTCCAAGCTATTAGAATAGCGTTATTAAGGAAGCAGTTGAAATTAAATCAGTGAGTGACCACGCAAATAGAGATGGGTATTTTTACTTAAATTATGCATGGAATCGTGCTGTTCCTTGTCAAAAAGCAGAGGTACAAAGTTAATGCTACCTAGCCGATTGATTATTAACATTCATTATCCGTAACTCCTAACGTTAGTCACTTTGAGCGTCGGTTGGTGCTAAAATTTACAGTGTTCTTGTGTGTTGTCTTTCCAGATGTGCTCTGCAAAACAAAGGTGAAAATTCCTTTTGCTTTCTTACCACATTTCTGCTTTTACAGTGTGCAGCTGTTGAAATATCAGCGGTTATCGAAGACGTCATCCGGCTGCATTTCCGCGAGTTATTTGAACGATTAATTTTATTTTTTGCTCGATGAGGAAAAGTGGTCCAACTATGCTGTTTTTCATCAGCGCACATCTCGCACTGACATTTTAGCTGTCTCTGACTTATTCTCGAAAACTGTGGGAACTTTCCAAAGTCCAGCGGTAAATGTCATGCCGATTAATCTTCCCACATGTATGGAAGGTTTCTTCGTCGACGAGAACATTTTCTAGATAGTTGGGGTTTTGCGCAATCCGATCCAGCATCTCAATAGCACATTTGTGGCGAATCTGTTGGTCGGTTCGCTTCAGTGGTTCCATAATTTGAACTCTGTAAGTATCCAAGCGAAGTCATTTGTGCAGCTCCTTGTGAACTGCTCAGGCGAGAGATGTTTCGTGATGCTCGGCGACCTGATGGACTTCTATGGATGATGTCTCTGATCTCCTCTGCCGTTTCTCCTGAATTGCGTTTTCTATCGGAATCTGACTGTTTATACTCCCAATAGCTGAGAACTTTCCATACCAAGTGTTAATCACCTTAACGTCTGGAGTCTCCCTTTAAAATCCACGCCAGAAATTTCTTTGGATGACAATGGGTGGCTCCTTTTCGGCGTAGCACGACACTCATGGGATAGTCTCTTGAGAACTAGTCACTTCTTCTAATTATTTAGCACTTGAGAGAAAACAAAATGAATCGTTTGCGAAAAAACGTTGTACGATAAATTTTGCGCTCCTTTACATGATTACCACAAACCGCAAGTATACATATCTTACATTGTTTTCACGGTTGCATTTGGAAATCAAGAAAGTTTCTTGGGGACATCCTGTGCTTCTAAATTATAACTTTTATACTACTATTACATGAACAATAATTCGCAAAGTTACTAAATAAACTGTTATATATAACAAAAAACCGACAAAGTTACCCAACATCAAGCTTACCAGCTGCTTGGCAGTGAAAACTGGACTTCGACATCCATGCAAGTAAGACAGATAGAGGCGAAATTAAGTACCTGCGATACCTAGCGGTTTAAGGTCGACACTCGCTGGATGTCAAGGGAACGGAACGTAAAGAAAGGCGACACTACCGTCACCATGCGCTCACACAAGACGGAACGCCGACGGAACTGCTTTTCGTTTAGCCCGGTACCGAAACGTTAAAGATACCTACCATTCGTGACGCAAGCATAGCAGATTACTGAAACGGAAAAACTTCCGAAAATTCATACCTCCGACAGTTACCCACCGTCAAAGTTGTCGGATTTCGACGCTTTGTGGAAAGAGTACAAAGAACGCCTAGCAATAAAGTAAGGGAAGAAACTCTACTTAAGATTTGTAATGAAGGGCTATTTGAAGTATCATTTTCGATATATGGCAGCGGAAATTCGTCTGTGACAACTGGCCAACTGAACCAAAAGAGGGGAAATGCAGTTCCTGCGACTCGTAGCCGGTTCAGTCAGGTCACAACTTGATGTCAGTGGAACGGAAGATCACGTTACCGTCAAAGGGAAGTGAGTTCACATTAGACGTAACGTTAACGCACCATCACTTCGCTTAGTCCAATTACGGAACGGCGATAGTGACGCTATGAGAGACAGTCCGTTGGAATATATTAGTATCAAAATCAAGGAACTAACCGCGATGGTACAGTTAAGGAAAGGCAAAAGAAAAATTCATAACTGTTATTCTTGACTCATGCGGGATGACATTTTTTCCACGCAACTCAGAAACGAAAGCATAATAAAAGTGTCGTACAAACATTTCAAAACATCGATATTTATTTGCTTGGTAAAATATAGACATACTTACGTGTCACACAATATTTGGAACGCAAGACATAGAGCCTTTTTGCTTCATCCTTCCAGTTTTCTTTCAAATAACGTCAAAAACACGTGTATTTTTCTCCATCAATAGAGTTGGCGTTTTCACTATTAAAAAAGGTGTATTTAGTGAGAACTGTTTCACGTAACAACTTCCTACGTTAGCACATGAAGCAACTCTGCTCCCACCAACGTCAGTCTCGAATCCTTTCTTCCTGAAGAACCCGGACGATGATCTTCCATTTCATCCCGTTTCGTTCCCTTTCGTCGTCGACCGTCTGTGCCAATACCGCCATTTGAAATGCGTTCTGGAACGTTTTGGTGTACCGTGGCTTGACGTCCAATGTGACGTGACGTCTGCTCACCGGCTCTTGACTTGACGCTGGAATGATCACACATGGCAGGAAAATAGTAGAGGTGACAAATAGGCAAATTGGCTGTAGTAGTTACGTAGAGATGAAAAAATCACCACAACATAGGAGAAGGTATGGAACTGATGAAACAAGCCGAAGGGCACTAGGAACGGCATGTAATATTTTTTACTATCGACAAAAAAAAATTAAAACAAAAGTGATCGGAATGGTACGAACCAGGACCGATGAAACTGAAGAGATAGTGCCATTAAGGAAGTAGTAGAAATGAAATTAGTAAGTGATCTTATAAATAAAGATAGAGGTTTTTACCGAAATTCTGCATGGAACCCTGCTCTCCACCTTGTAAAAAGAAAAAAAAAAAGCTGAGGCACGAAGTTAATGCTATCTCACCTGTTTGTTATTAATATTCACTATCCATAACTTCTGACGTTTGTCACTTTGAGTGTCAGCTGGCGCTAGTGTTTACAGTGTTCGTGTTTGTTATGTTCCCGGATATACCATGCAAACCACAGTTCTAAATTCACTTTGCTTTTCCCTGTGCTTTCCTACTGCATTTGTGCCTAATAATGACAGAGAGCGTGCACCTGTCGAAATATCAGCAACTGTCGAAGATGTCACCAGGCCACATTCCCGTAAGTTACTGTACATCCTGAACGCTGGAAGAAACTTAGGTTTCACAGTAACAGGAACAATTTTGTTGTACATGCTTCAGCGATTTGCTATTCTTCAGCTTCTTCCCCTTCAGCCAAATCTGATCTCCCAACAGGACAGTGCAGCACTGCAGTGGGGTTACACGTTATTGACTTCCTGGATCGAACATTGCCACAGAGATGAACACTGAAGTGCCCATTGCGATCTCCGGACGTAACCCCGACGGATTTCTTCCTATGGGTATGCGTGAAAGTCGTTGTGCATGCATCATCCACAGGTGACTTGGGAGATATCCGCAGAATAATTGTGGATAGCCTCCACCATTCCACACATAATTGTAAATCCATGGGTTATTGTGTAGACATTTTCGGGCTACGAAAGGAGACCATGCAGAACTTCATTTTTTGTACAAACATTTTTGAATTCCTTTAAACAGTGTCACAAAACGCAAAGATGCTTGTCTCACACTTTACTAAAATTACATTTGGAAACCAGGAAAGTTTCATGTGGACGTCTTGTAAAAGACAGGTATTTTGCCTCATGCTGAGTGTGGGGTTTCTTCCATCATACGAATGACTCTAGCTCCGACTGATATCTCGCACTAGGGACGTACTACTTGCTCTGAACAGTCAGTCTTAAGGGGGCAGACCGCGCTAGAATTTTTAGGCTAATTTTCTACTGAGTGAAGCCAAGGAAATCTCCGCATCACCTTCTCTACCACTGCACCAGAAATTCTGTCATCCACCACAGCAACGATTGCGATCAAGAAGACCAGCAAGTGTTACTGCAGGACAACTCATTGCGGATGGTTTTGATCTAAATGAAAGTTGGAAGCACGAATGGTCAAAAAAAACATTGGGAACAAGAGCCCATCACCTTGACCCCACAAAGAAGCCAAAAAGTTTTGACCTACCGAGGAACCTCTGGTGACGCCTCAACAGGTTACGGACTGGACATGGTTGTTGTAGCTACTTCAGGCACAAATGGGGCTGGATCAGATCACCAGTGTGTGAATGTAATCAAGACGAGAAGACAATTGAACATTTAGTCCAACGCTGTCCACTTCATTCATACCCTGGAATTCCCGATGACTTGTTTATTCTCACGCCCAGCTTAATTAACTGGTTGAAAAACACGGACTTTAAGGTTTAATCTTGTCTTATATCATATGTATATTGTATAACATCATTTGCCTTATACAGGGTGTCCAGAAAAGGACTCCCTGATTTCAAAATTAAATATCTCGAAAACAAAGATCTATAGAGGAAAGCAGTAAACGGTATGTTTATCGTGAAAGCTGTAAGAAGTTTATACAGATGTTTGAAATAATAGTTACAAAAGCTGCTAACAGATGGCGCTGTACGCTGTACAGCTCATATCAGCATACATAAGTGAAATAATCGTATGAAAACAATCTTTGCAGACAATCACATCACAATGTTTTCAAAATGTTCACCATTGGCACTACAGAGGTGGCGGCGGCGCAAACGAAGAATGAAATTCGCAATCACATTTCGTAGTGTCTCATCCGAAATGGATTCACGTGCCGCAGAGGCTGCCGATTCAAGCTCGTCCAGCGGGGCGGGATGCTTCGGGTAGACCATGTCTTTCACTGTGCCCCACAAAAAAAAGTCACAGGGAGTAAACTCCGGCGAATATGGAGGCCAAACCATGCCTGCACCAGTAAATTTCGGATATTCCAAAGCAATGACTCGATTCCCGAAGTATTCCTCAGGAAAGCGAAACACTTGTTCGGTCCGATGTGGTCGGGCTCCATCTTGCATAAAACATTCAGTACCAGGTCGATCCTCTAACGCTTGCTGTGTGGCGACAAATTGTTCCAAAATTGCGACGTAACGTGCACCAGTGACCGTTTCTCTAATAAAAAAAAAGAGCCAATAATGCCTCTGCTGCATACTGCAGCCCACACAGTAACTTTAGGAGAATGCAGGGGTTTCGCTTCACACCAATATGCCTTTTCGGAACCCCAAAATCGCCAGTTCTGCTTATTCACGTATCCATTCGGGTGGAAGTGTGCTTCATCTGTAAACCAGATGCAGCCAACTTCAAATCCTTCACTATCAATCATTGTGAGCATCTGATTAGCAAAGGCAACCCTTTGTTGCACAGCTCGTACGGGTATGGCCTGGTGCGTTTGAATTTAGAATGGAAACATGTGTAGACTCTTTCTCAGTATTTTGTGCGTGCTGGAACGCTTCAAATCAGTCTCAGATGCAATTCTACGGACGGATGACATTGGATTTCGCTGAATAATTCCAGAAACTGTGGCGATATTTTCAGGCGTAACTGCGGTTCGCTTGCGCCAACATGCCCCACTAGATCATCAGTTACGCCGCCTGTTCGTTGAAATTTTGCGAAGAGCGTACGAATGGTTTTCGCATCGGGTCCTTTTGGAACATTAAATCGTGCTTGAAAACTTCGCCTTGTTGCCGTTGGACTCTCTTCTAACCTGCGGTACTCTAGCACCAGATACACGCGTTGTTCAATGGAGTAAATGGTTTTAATCTCTTCCTTCGGTACGCTAACCTCTTTTCACATTTCAATAGTGGAACTGTTCGCTCTGGGCTTCCGATCACTATTGATACTAGCCATTACGTATGGCGATTACAGCGCCATCTGTTAGCAGCTTTTGTAACTATTATTTCAAATTGCTGTATAAATTTCTTAGAGCTTTCAAAATAAACATACCGTTTACTGCATTCCTCTATCGATCTTTGTCATCGATATATTTAATTTTGAAATCAGAGAGTCCTTTTCTGGACACCCTGTATCAGCTGTATATTGTAGAGAATCACAATACGATTAAATAAATAAATAAAATCTTAAGCGTGTCAGCAAAAGTCTAAAGTCAGTTTTGTAATTCATTTGTTTTTTTAGTGAAAAGATCAAGAATATTGGTTTCAAAACCGGGCGTCGCCCTTGTCTAACTTCGGTGAGGCAGCAGAGTCGCGCCGACAATGGAGCGCCCATGGATGACAATTGACTCAGGGCTTTTTTAACTGAGTGAAATGCTTTATGCTTGGATTAGGAAGCATCCGCAGAAAATCAACAGGCAGAACATGAAGCACGAGGTAGACTCCAGATTTTCGGAAGTTTTTCTTAACGGCGGCAGGATGCTTTGCACAAGAAATTGGAATGTATAGCGTAGGGCGCTTGTTTTAATTATTTGCGACGCTTGGCGCCGAGGCGTATTTTGCAGACACTCCTTTAGAGGCAGGTGTGAGATTGGTGAAAAGGAAATGAGGCTGAAACGCCATTAGCGCATTATCCGCCGCGACACTTTCTGGCGTGGAGTGAAGCGGTGCGACCCCAGGCGTGGCCGGGCCTCTCGCATTAGCAGCCGCTCGGACAAAGCCTGTCGTCGCCTTTGCCACCGACGCCCCGTGTCATTAAATAAAGAAAATGAGCGTCGTCTATGCCCTTCTTTTTTTTTACATTGCTCCCCGCTGCCTTCCTCATTTGAGCGGTTCTTCGATCCCGCCTCTTCATACGTGACCGCTCATTAAGCCCCCCGCTTAGCATTAAGGATTCCGCGCACGGAGGCGGCTGCGGCGGCGGCGTGTCGGGGGCGGAGGTGGCGGCATTTATGTGGCAGAAGACGCTGATGTGCGCATTTCGCGCCCACCCTCTGGCAGGCGCGCTTTTCCCTCCCATTCAGGCGAGCCTGCCGCCTCCGGGGGCGGCTCGGCTCGGAGTCCTGCGGCGTGGGGCGGAGGGACGTATTCTCGGCCGGCCGTCGGTGCCTCCTTTTCTGCGTTTTATTTCCTTCTTTTCAGCGTCTTTTCGCCTAATTGCGAGAGCGTGCTTCGCCTCCTCGGCTCGCTACAGCCGCTGCTGCCGCGCGAGAGAACGGACCGTCTGTCTACCGCCGAGGGCGGCACCAGCTGCTACTGGTGGTGGTGGGCAGGCAGGGGAGAGGCTGTTGGTGCAGCGCCAAGCCGGCGGGGGACGCGCCGAGCAGCTAACTCTCTTAATTACTGGACGAAAAGTTCCGCCAACTTAATTACTCGGAATAATTGTCGCGCGCAGTCTTGTGCGGCGCTCGTTATTGCTGGCAGCGGCCATTACCCATTAGAAAAGTGGCGCGCGCCTCTGCGCCCGGCGCTCGCGCTCGCGCGCTCTCTGATTGGCCGGCGCCGATGCTCGCTCGCTCTCTCCGGGGAATCCCCGAAGACGCCTCGAACCGCTCCACTCGGCTCGCACGCGCCGCCCCGGTGTTCGCGTTCCCTCCGCCTCGCGTGCCTGCAATAATATTGTGATTCCAAGTCCAGCCGGCGGGTCTAAAATTTTTCTTTAAAGCTTTTCCCTGTTAGCGCCCCTTTTGTGGGGGTGGGGAACTCGGCGGAGTGAAGCAGAGAATCTGGCAGCGACAGTGCGTAGACGTTTGAAAGCAACGTAAATAAAGGGAAGTGAATTCAAAACAATTTGTCCCAGTGCCGTACGTGTGAATGATTACGGCTGCTACTGCGGGATGTCGCTTTCTCGTGGAGATTATACTGCCGTTCCGTTCGTGACTCACAGTCGTAAAGTGAAAAGTATCTTACATTGGGGTCTGGAGAGGCGGAGATTCCAGCTAGCGGCCTGCAATGAGCATCTGGTTCTCGTAACAACATCTTACGGACATTATTTTTCTAAGAGAAACTAAGTGACCGTGTCTAGTTTTCAAGAGGATAAGATGGCCGGAGTGGCCATGCGGTCCGAGGCGCTACAGTCTGGAGCCGGGCGAATGCTACATCGCATGTTCGAATCCTGCCTCGGTCATGGATGTGTGTGATGTCCTTATGTTGGTTAGGTTTAATTAGTTCTAAATTCTAGGCGACTAATGACCTCAGAAGTTAAGTCGCATTGTGCTCAGTGCCATTTTGAACCAAGAGGATAATCTACACATCAAACATGGTTCCCCCTGTAAGAGACTCAGAGGGCCTTAGGCACGGGTTCACAGGTAGATGCCGTGTTTCTTGACTTTCGCAAGGCGTTTAACACAGTTCCCCACAGTCGTTTAATGAAAAAAGTAAGAGCATACGGACTATCAGATCAATTGTGTGATTGGATTGAGGAGTTCCTAGATAACAGAACGCAGCATGTCATTCTCAATGGAGAGAAGTCTTCCGAAGTAAAAGTCATTTCAGGTGTGCCACAGGGGAGTGTCATAGGACCGTTGCTATTCACAATATACATAAATGACCTGGTGGATGACATCGGAAGTTCACTGAGGCTTTTTGCAGATGATGCTGTGGTGTATCGAGAGGTTGCAACAATGGAAAATTGAATTGAAATGCAGGAGGATCTGCAGCGAATTGACGCATGGTGCACGGAATGGCAATTGAATCTCAATGTAGACAAGTGTAATGTGATGCGAATACATAGAAAGATACGTCCCTTATCATTTAGCTACAAAATAGCAGGTCAGCAACTGGAAGCAGTTAATTCCATAAATTATCTGGGAGTACGCATTAGGAGTGATTTAAAATGGAATGATCCTATAAAGTTGATCGTCGGTAAAGCAGACGCTAGACTGAGATTCATTGGAAGAATCCTAAGGAAATGCAATCCGACAACAAAGGAAGTCGGTTACAGTACGCTTGTTCGCCCACTGCTTGAATACTGCTCAGCAGTGTGGGATCCGCACCAGATAGGGTTGATAGAAGAGATAGAGAAGATCCAACGGAGAGCAGCGCGCTTCGTTACAGGATCATTTAGTAATCGCGAAAGCGTTACGGAGATGATAGGTAAACTCCAGTGGAAGACTCTGCAGGAGAGACGCTCAGTAGCTCGGTACGGGCTTTTCTTAAAGTTTCGAGAACATACCTTTACCGAAGAGTCAAGCAGTATATTGCTCCCTCCTAAGTATATCTCGCGAAGAGACCATGAGGATAAAATCAGAGAGATTAGAGCCCACACAGAAGCATACCGACAATCCTTCTTTCCACGTACAATACGAGACTGGAATAGAAGGGAGAACCGATAGAGGTACTCAGGGTACCCTCCGCCACACACCGGCAGGTGGCTTGCGGAGTATGGATGTAGATGTAGATGTAGAAGAGGGAGGGGGATGTTTGTTGTTAGTGCAACCACTTCCCCCCCAAATACGAAGGGCGTTCAGTAAGTAATTTTTTTCTGAAAGCAGGTTGCTTCTATTCAGAATTCCATTATACCGTATTATTTCCCACACTTATCATTACAAACCCTATGTCTCAACACAATCTCCGTTGAAACTTCCTGGCAGATTAAAACTGTGTGCCGGACAGAGACTCGAACTCGGGAAGCTGTGAGGACAGGGCGTGAGTAGTGCTTGGATAGTTCAGATGGTAGAACACTAGCCCGCAAGAGGCAAAGGTCTCGAGTTCGAGTCTCGGTCAGGCACACAGTTTTAATCTGCCAGGAAGTTTCATATCAGTGCATACTCCACTGCAGAGTGAAAATCTCATTCAGGAAACATCCCCCAGGCTGTGGCTAAGCCATGTCTCCGCAATTCCTTTCTTCCAGGAGTGTTAGTTCTGCAAGGCTTCTGTGTAGTTTGGAAAGTAGGAGACGAGGTACTGGCGGAAGTATAGCTGTGAGGATGGGGCGTGAGTGGTGCTTGTGTAGCTCAGATGATAGAGCACTTTCCCGCAAAAGGCGAAGGCCCCGAGTTCGATTCTCGGTCCGGCACACGCAATTTTAATCTTCCGGGAAGTTTCATATCAGTGCACACTCCGCTGCACAGTGGAAATCTCATAGTATAATCTCCGTTCATTACGACAACATTATGCCACCTTACAGCAAGGTCCTATATGCTTGCAATGTATTCCTCCCTCTCCTGTTCGACGTCGGAGCCAACGTCTTGCTGCATCAATAGCGTTCTCATAACCCACATACTGCTTCCCGCAGAGTGCGTCCTTCTTTTCTCCGAAGAGTTGCAAGTCAGGAGGCGCGAGATCCAAGTTTCCAACACTGCATGAGCCACGGCTGTATACAGTCGGCTGGCACGCACGAGATGGGAAATCTTCGAGCGACCTTGATGCAATGACAACAGACACCTCGCCCAACGATTCACCGTGCTTTTGTTCACTGCCAGGCCTCCGTAGTGATTCTGCAAGCGCCTATGAATAACTGCGATACTCTGCCTTTCCGGAAAAAGAAACGCAATTACTACTGCCTCCTCGGAACGCACCTCTGTTACAGACGCAGTTTTGAAGGCTACGTAAAGCATCGCTACCTATCGGAACCTCGTAAAACTACAGGAGGTGCAGCGCAATATTCCACGACATTCCACAACAAATTCCGAACTTTTTCAACCGAAACTGGTCAAGAAAAAGAAGGTATTGTATTAGTTATTTAATGCCCCTTGTGTAAGATAATCAGCCGGCCGGTGTGACCGTGCGGTTCTAAGCGCTTCTGTTTGGAACCGCGTGACCACTACGGTCGCACGTTGGAATCCTGACTGGGGCATGGATGTGTGTGATGTCCTTAGGTTAGTTAGGTTTCAGTAGTTCTAAGTCCTAGGGGACTGATGACCTCAGATGTTAAGTCCCATTGTGCTCAGAGCCATTTGAACCATTTGTAAGTTAATCTTATCCTCGTTTTTATCCATCCCATACGTCTAAGGCTAAAAAATAATAAATATGTGCTATCATTATTGTGTTAAAATATTTAACATAATTTTTCGCCAGTACTTAAAGTGCCTACAGCGTATCTTTCAATAAAGTAGAATTTTGGTAAATACATGATCTGAAAAGTACTTGTTAAAAAAAATTCATATGCACCTATCTCATGCAGTTGTTTTAAGAACTGTATAGCAACTAACTTTTTCAACCTTGGCTATGTAATTTGTGCGATATAAAACCGCTGTGTGGACTCGCCGTTATCAGTGTCTCGCTTAGCTCTAACACTGTGAACAAAGGTCAGCAGACTATAGCTATGTCACTATACACTGAGGTGACAAAGTCATGTGATAACAATATGCACATATTCAGATGGTGGTAGTATTGCATATACAGTGTATAAAAAGCCTGTGCATTGGTGGAGCTCTCATTTGTAGCCAGGTGATTCATGTGAAAAGGTTTCCGAAGTGATAATCGTCGCACGACGGAAATCTGACAGACTTTGAACCCGGAATGTTTTGTTGGCGGCCTTCATTTAACGACCGGGAGCAGGAGCATTTACGTAGCGGGTATGAGACTATGTACCTGTTAGGACAGTGCGGCGAAATACGACGTTAATGGCTATGGGAGAAGATAAACAACGCTATTGCCTTTGCTAACAGCACATAGCCTGAAGCGCCCCTCCTGCCTTGTGAACGTGTCGGCTGGACCCTACACGATTCGAAAAACGCTTCCTGTCCAGATGAGTCCCGATTTCATTTGGATGGAGTGCTGCTCGTAGGGTTCGTGTGTACCGCAGATCCCTTGAAGCCATGGAACTGTCAACCAGGCACTGTGCAAGTAGATGGTGGCTCCATAATGGTGTGGGTTGTGTTTACATCGGATGGACTGGTTCTGTTGGCCCAATTTAACTCATCACTGACTAAAAATGGTCAGATTGAGCTACTTGCAGCCGTTCGTGGACTTCATGCTCCCAAACAGCAATGTAAATTTTTTGGATGAGAAATGGCCATGTCACCAGGCGACAGTTGATTGCGGTTGGTTTGTAGAACAGTTCCAGCGAATGAATAAGCCACCCAGATCCCCCGAAGTGAATCGCATCCATCATTAATAGAACATAATGGAGAGGTCAGTTCGTGCACAAAATCCTGTACTTGTAACACTTTCGCAAATACGAACGGCTGCAGAGGCAGGAGGACTCAACATACCTGCAGGGGACCTCCGACGTCTTGTTAAGTCCATGCCACGTGGAATTTCTGCACTACGCCGGGCAAGTGATTAGAGATGGGCAAACTCGACCGCCCTTGGGAACTAGTTAACTGGTGATCGCTCTCTTTTTTGGGAACCGTTCATTTTTACTCGTTCACAGTTCATTTGTGCATGGTATACGGTTCTTATGAAAAACTGAAAATTAGTAGCATAGGTGACTGAAGGACGGAAGGCGCCTAGAGGGGGCACTTGCCTCCCCCCTGCATTACAGAGTTTTTATTCATTACAGACCTCTCACACACTTGTAGAAGTTATTTCCGTGATTCTGAAAAATCTCTCGTTTGGCCAATTACAGCGTTATGTGGCTGATCGCAGTGAAATAATGTGAGGTGGTCCACGAAAAACCGGCCACGAGTACAGACTGCTCGCCAATTACGCACGATCTGTTGACCGCTACAAGCAGAATAGATAAACATGTAATAATTATGCAGTAAAGAAATAACAAATGAGCTAATGCAAACAACAACTTCGAAACAAAAGAAGACGACTGGTAAGCGACAATGAGCAGTCTAGTACTCGGGCCGAATTTTCGTGCGCCTACATTTACCACTGAAATAATATTGTAGAAGCTATCATATTCTCTTTACAAAATATGGGACCAGACACTAGATTATGGAGCGCGGGCTCCATTCAATTGCAACCCAGTCTGCCTTCCATAACAATTAACATGCTGTTTTAACTTGGATCAAATAAAAGACGGAAAATGGCCACTCACGTTTGTCGTGCAGAATTCTTTTGCATGTATAATAACAAAAAACTTGCCTTTTTATAACTAAGTCTTCTGCTGTTTATCGAAATAATAAAGTAAGCTGATATGCCCTATTGTTACCTGAAAAGATGCATTTATTACATACAACCTAATTTTTATGTAATTTACGTAATTACCGGTGGTGGACGCTGAATACACTCCTGGAAATTGAAATAAGAACACCGTGAATTCATTGTCCCAGGAAGGAGAAACTTTATTGACACATTCCTGGGGTCAGATACATCACATGATCACACTGACAGAGCCACAGGCACATAGACACAGGCAACAGAGCATGCACAATGTCGGCACTAGTACAGTGTATATCCACCTTTCGCAGCAATGCAGGCTGCTATTCTCCCATGGAGACGAACGTAGAGATGCTGGATGTAGTCCTGTGGAACGGCTTGCCATGCCATTTCCACCTGGCGCCTCTGTTGGACCAGCGTTCGTGCTGGACGTGCAGACCGCGTGAGACGACGCTTCATCCAGTCCTAAACATGCTCAATGGGGGACAGATCCGGAGATCTTGCTGGAAGAGTACTTGACTTACACCTTCTAGAGCACGTTGGGTGGCACGGGATACATGCGGACGTGCATTGTCCTGTTGGAACAGCAAGTTCTCTTGCCGTTCTAGGAATGGTAGAACGATGGGTTCGATGACGGTTTGGATGTACCGTGCACTATTCAGTGTCCCCTCGACGATCACCAGAGGTGTACGGCCAGTGTAGGAGATCGCTCCCCACACCATGATGCCGGGTGTTGGCCCTGTGTGCCTCGGTCGTATGCAGTCCTGATTGTGGCGCTCACCTGCACGGCGCCAAACACGCATACGACCATCATTGGCACCAAGGCAGAAGCGACTCTCATCGCTGAAGACGACACGTCTCCATTCGTCCCTCCATTCACGCCTGTCGCGACACCACTGGAGGCGGGCTGCACGATGTTGGGGCGTGAGCGGAAGACGGCCTAACGGTGTGCGGGACCGTAGCCCAGCTTCATGGAGACGGTTGCGAATGGTCCTCGCCGATACCCCAGGAGCAACAGTGTCCCTAATTTGCTGGGAAGTGGCGGTGCGGTCCCCTACGGCACTGCGTAGGATCCTACGGTCTTGGCGTGCATCCCTGCGTCGCTGCGGTCCGGTCCCAGGTCGACGGGCACGTGCACCTTCCGCCGACCACTGGCGACAACATCGATGTACTGTGGAGACCGCACGCCCCACGTGTTGAGCAATTCGGCGGTACGTCCACCCGGCCTCCCGCATGCCCACTATACGCCCTCGCTCAAAGTCCGTCAACTGCACATACGGTTCACGTCCACGCTGTCGCGGCATGCTACCAGTGTTAAAGACTGCGATGGAGCTCCGTATGCCACGGCAAACTGGCTAACACTGACGGCGGCGGTGCACAAATGCTGCGTAGCTAGCGCTATTCGACGGCCAACACCGCGGCTGCTGGTGTGTCCGCTGTGCCGTGCATGTGATCATTGCTTGTACAGCCCTCTCGCAGTGTCCGGAGCAAGTATGGTGGGTCTGACAGACCGGTGTCAATGTGCTCTTTTTTCCATTTCCAGGAGTGTAGAATACGAAAAGAACCAGAAGTCCAGATTTCAAGAAAGGTTTGAAACAGATCTAGAACGAGCTTGCGCAGCGAACGAAACGAACAACTCTATAGTGAAGTAACTGGGCGCAGTCGGCAGTGGAACTGCGACGAGTGGTCATGCGAAGAAGGACGAGCCCGGCCGCGGGAGGCCGAGATGGAGACGGGAGCGGGACGGAGGCTGGAACGAGACCGCCCGAAGTGCTGCTGAGGGAACGAGAGCGACCGCGAGAGCGACCGTTCCCTGTCCTCTTGAACTCTAAGTAGAAAGCTGCGACTGAAGTGAAAGAGCGATCCTTAGAATTTGTTCCTCACTCCTTCCGTTCGTCTTTGTGAACGGGTCCTTTGGACCCGTTAGTTCGCGAACGACACATCATCTCAGTGGAACGTGACTAGACAGTGTTTTAAGGTTGACGAGTTGTGCATCCATCACACATGTGCCTGCACTTTCTAGAAGAATTCTCCTAGTAAGGGGTAACACGGTGTCCGTCTCGGCAGTGTAGGATCTGGTGATCTCTTTACCTTGTCTTTCGCCTCGTTTCGAATACGACAGTACTATCAATAAATTTCAATCTTAGATTTCTGATCCGTGTGTGGGACTGTGACTGCTAACCTCCATAAAGATAATTAAGAAGATTCAAAGAGTCGTAGCGATGGATGTCACTGAACACACCACAAGAAGACAGCCATTTCATTTGAGCCGGCCACGGTGGCCTCCCGGTTCTAGGCGCGCAGTCCGGAACCGTGCGACTGCTACGGTCGCAGGTTCGAATCGTGCCTCGGGCATGCATGTGTGAGATGTCCTTAGGTTAGTTAGGTTTAAGTAGTTCTAAGTTCTAGGGGACTAATGACCACAGCAGTTGAGTCCCATAGTGCTCATAGCCATTTGAACCATTTGAACCATTTCGCTTGAACAAAGTGAATGATTACCTAAAGAAATTTGTAATGCTACCAGCAGAATACCAAACAAAATAGATATTCATTCACATTACGCTATGCATCTTCTTTCTCCCCGGGATGGTCCCAACATTTGCCAAAACAGCTGTTATATCTACACTATTGGCCATTAAATATGCTACATCAAGAAGAAATGCAGATGATAAACGGGTATTCATGCTTAAATATATTACACTAGAACTGACATGTGATTACATTTTCACTCAATTTGGGTGCATAGATCCTGAGAAATCAGTACGCAGAACAATCACCTCTGGCCGTAATAACAGCCTTGATACGCCTGGGCATTGAGTCAAAAAGAGCTTGGATGGCGTGTACAGGTACAGCTACCCATGCAGCTTCAACAAGATACCACAGTTCATCACGAGTAGTGACTGACGTATTGTGACGAGCGAGTTGCTTGGCCACAATTGACCAGACGTTTTCAATTGGTGAGACATTTGGAGAATGTGCTGGCCAGGGCAGCAGTCGAACATTTTCCGTATCCAGAAAGGCCAGTACAGGACATGCAACATGCGGTCGTGCATTATCCTGCTGAAATGTAGGGTTTCGCAGGGATCGAATGAAGGGTAGAGCCATGGGTCATAACACATCTGAAATGTAACGTCCACTGTTCAGAGTGCCGTCAATGCGAACAAGAGGTGACCGAGACGTGTAACCAATGGCACCCTATACCATCAGGCCAGGTGATACGCTAGTATGGCGATGACGAATACACGCTTCCAATGTGCGTTCACCGCGATGTCGCCAAACACGGATGCGACCATCGTGATGCTGTAAACAGAAGCTGTATTCATCCGAAAAAATGAAGTTTTGCAGTTCGTGCACCCAGGTTCGTCGTTGAGTACACCATCGCAGGAGCTCCTGTCTGTGATGCAGTGTCAAGGGTAACGGCAGCCATGGTCTCCTCGCTGATAGTCCATGCTGCTGCAAACGTCGTCGAACTGTTCGTGCAGATGGTTGTTGTCTTTCAAACGTCCCCATCCGTTGACTCAGGGATCGAGACGTGGCTGCACGATCCGTTACTGCCAAGCGGATAAGGTGCCCGTTATCTCCACTGCTAGTGGTACGAGGCCGTTTGGATCAAGCACGGCGTTCCGTAATACCCACCTGAAGCCACCGATTCCATATTCTGCTTACAGTCATTGGATATCAACCAACGCGAGTAGCAATGTCGCGATACGATAAACCGCAATCGCGAAAGGCTACAATCCGACCTTTATTAAAGTCGGAGACGTGATGGTACGCATTTATTCTCCTCACACGAGGCATCACAACAACGTTTCACCAGGCAAAGCCATTCAACTGCTGTTTGTGTATGAGAAATAGGTTGGAAACTTTCCTCATGTCAGCACGTTGTAGGTGTCGATACCGGCGCCAACGTTGTATGAATGCTCTGAAAAGCTAATCAATTTTATATCACATCATCTTCTTCCTGTTGGTAAAATTTCGCGTCTGTAGCACGTCATCTTAGTGGTGTAGCAATTTTAATGGCCAGTAGTGTACTTATTGAACGCCCCTCGTGTAACTTATAATCTTATCCTTGTTTTTTCCCATCCCATATATATACGGTTAAAAAAACTATAAAATGGTGCTGTCATTATTGTATTAAAATATTTAGTATAATTTTTCGCCGGTACTTAAACGCTGCAGTATATCTTTCTATAAAGTAGAATTTTGGTAAACACCATCTGAAAAGCATTTGTTCAAAAATTTGATATGCACCTCTCTCATGCAGTTGTTTGGAGAACTGTGTATAGCAACTAACCTCGACAGCCTTGGCTACATAATTTGTACGATATAAAACCACTGTGTGCACTCGCCATTCTCAGTGTTTCGCTTAGCTCTAACAGTGTGAACACAAGTCAGCAGACTACAGCCATGCCACTATATACTGAGGTGACAAAGTCATGGGATAGCGATATGCAAATATACAGATGGCTGTAGTATCGCGTACATAATGTACAGAAAGCCAGTGCATTGGCGGAGCTTAGCTCTCATTTGTACTCAGGTTATTCATGTGAAAACGTTTCCGGAGTGATAATGGCCGCACGAGGGAAATCTGGCGAACTTTGAACGTGGAATGTTTGGTTGGCGGTCTTCACTTAACGACCGAGAGCAGCGGCATTTACGTAGCGGGTATGAGACGGAAGTATCTGTTAGGACAGTGCGACGAAATTCTACATTAATGGTTATGGGAGAAGTTAAACGACGCGACTGCCTTTGTTAACAGCACGACATCGCCTAAATAATTTAAGTAAATCACCAACGAAAGATGGTGACTGTTAGAAACCACTGAAGAAACGTTTTCGTGTGAGACATGAAAGTCGCTCACTTGTAAAAGAGGCATAAGAACACTAGAGAGTCAGCTATTAACATCTCCACGGGGGTAAACACGACTACTTTCCAACTGTAGTCAGACAGCCCTCGTTGCAGGATAATTCACAGGGGTTGCAGAGATAGAAATGCAGCTGAACAACAACCAGCATCTGACGTTTCTTTCCGTCGATGTAGGACGTCCTCGGCGAGGAGGCGTGCTTACGCCGGCGGTTGCGTGCAAGCTGAGAAGCCGGCAGCAGGAAGGGGTCGCGAGAGGTGTGTGTCCGGCGGCGCCGGCGTATCGCGGCGGGCATGGGCCCCTCCCCCCGCCGCTCTCGGCCTGCACTCACAATGCGCCGGTATTTCCTTACTGCGGCTGCAGACAGCGCCGCCTCCCAAATGTCTGCGCGCGCCGGGCACCGCCTAGGCCAGGTGTGGGGGACGCAGCCGGCTCCGGTGTCGCCTACACTGTGGGAACAGCCGGGCGCCGACCCGCCGTCCTGCCGTCTCTGGTGACGGCGCCTGGGGCGCGTCTCAGATGCGCCCTGCCAATAGCAATCGGCCGCTCCGCGTTCTAGGGCAAAAAAAAAAAGAAAAGTTTCGAAAAAAAATTCTCCCACTCTGAGACACTGAAGGCGGATCCAGTAACGGAGGCAACCATCTGCAGTTTAGAGACACCATAATAAAAGAACAAAAACAGAACACATTCTGCGGTACTAACAGTAGTACTAGTATTACACTGAAGCGCCAAAGAAACATGTACAGGCATGTGTATTCAATTACAGAGATACGTAAACAGGCAGAATGCAGCGCAGCGGTCGGCAACTCCTATATACGACAACAAGTGTCTGGCGCCGTTGTTACATCGACTTCTGCTGCTACAATCGCAAGTTACCAAGATTTAAATAAGTTTGGACGAGGTGTTATAGTCGGCGCACAAGCCATGGGACACAGCATCTCCCATGCAGCGATGAAGGGGGGACTGCCCCGTACGACCATTTCACGAGAGTACCGTCAATATCAGGAATCCGATAAAACATCAATCTCCGACATCGCTGCGTCCGGAAAAAGATCCTGCAAGAACGGTACCAACGACGACTGAAGAGAGTCGTTAAACGTGACAGAAGTGCAACCCTTCCGCAAATTACTGCAGATTTCAGTGTTGGGCCGTCAACAAGTAACAGCGTACGAACCATTCAAAGAAACATAATCGATATGGGCTTTCGGAGCCGAAGGCCCACTCGTGTACCCTTGATGAATGCATGACACAAAGCTTTACGCCTCATCTGGACCCGTCAACAACGGCATTGGACTGTTGATGACTGGAAACATATTGCCTGGTCGGACGAGTCTCGCTTCAAATTGTATAACCTCATGAATCCATAGACCCTGCATTTGAGCAGGGGACTGTTCCAGCTCGTGGAGGCTCTGTAACAGTGTGGAGTGCGTGTAGTTTGAGTGATTGGGGATCCCTCATATTTCTAGACTGTGACAGGTGACACATGCATAAGTGTGGTGCGCGTACTGTAAGACCTTCAGTACATACTCCATCAGATTATTTATCTAACGAAGTAGGCGAGTGTCAGCAATATGTCTCGTGGTCTTATCGTGGTGTGTTTATCTTCTGCCGTTAGGTCAGACGATAGAAATGCCACTTGCTCGCTTTGAGTAGCAGATTGACGGTGACCAGCTTTAAACAGAACTTGATTAATTTTCACACACATTTATTAAAATAATAACAAGCATTAAAATTACTTAACTTGGTTCTGGATGCTATTTACAATTGACAATCTGAAGTTCCTTTGGTACTGGTACGATAATCTTATTCTCACATATATCTCTGATACTTGACAGAAGTGTCTATACATTTATCTTCATGGCTATGTACAGGAATATGGTAATCTTACTAGGCACAGACTGAAACTTAACTATAGACTGGTACAGACAAATGTAGAAGTCGTACAGACTGGTACAGACTAATGCAGACTGGTACAGACTGGTGCAGACAAAGGCAGATTGGTACAGACTGGTGCAGACAAATGCAGACTGACTAATCGGAGGTCTGTACATTCGTTATAATACCTTCTGCGTTCATGCATCACTGTGCGAGTGTGATCCACGAGGAGAAAAGGTTCTACGTTATCAGCAATCTCATTGGCTGCGTTACATATTAATACGCGGATCGGCGGAAGCAGAATTTGGTCCGTCTCTATGGCAGCGCCATCTCGTAATGCGGAGACGGACGAGCGCTGCGCCTGCGCTGTTGTGCTTAGTGGGGTGCGCTCTACGGAACTATGTACACAACAATAAGCATCTTGTCTGATCACCTGCATCCATTCATGTCCATTGTGCATTTCGACGGACTTGCGCAATTTCATCAGGACAATGCGACATCCTAAACGTCCAGAATTGCTACAGAGTGACTCGAGGAATACTCTTCTTAGTTTAAATACTTCCGCTGACCACCAAACTCCTCATACATGAACATTATTGAGCATATCTAGGATGCCTTCCAGTGTTCTGGGATGCCTTGTAACGCGCTGTTCAGAAGAGATCCCTAGCCCCTTGTACTCTTACGGATTTATGGACAGCACAACAGGATTCATGGTATCAGTACCCTCAACCACTACTTCAGACATTAATCGAGTCCATACTACGTCTGGTTGCGGCACTTCTACGTGGTCGTGGGGACCCCACACCATATTAGGCATGTGTACCAGTTCCTTTGGCTCTTCACTGTACGTTGGTGCGTAAGTCTGTAGCGTTTTTGTTTTGCGTTTTGATATTTCGGTTGGTACGGGTTTATTTATCGGTTATAATTTTTTATTTGTATTTCACAGCTGGTATTTGAGTTTACATCTTGTCATTTGGCGATAATAAGTGGAGCTGTGGATGCTAGAAAATGGAGAGCCTAGTGGAGAAATTGGAACATTTCCGACACAATCCTATGTTTGAATTCAATAGAGGGATGACTCTAGCGGAGGCAGCCAGAAATATTTGCAACTTGTATGGGGATAATGCCACTGAACAGAGCAGGACGAGAAAATGGTTTTCTCGTTTTAAGGAGAATCGTTTTGACGTTAGTGGCTCCCCACGTGCATGAAAACCTTCGGGGTTTGATGAATATTGTTTGAAAGTATCAGTCGACAATGATCCAAGAGAGTGTACTCCAGAACTGACAAATGTGGCGAACCGTGATCATTCCACCATTGTGCGACCTATGAATGCAATGGGGAAGATTCAAAAATCGAGTGTAAGGGGAACAAATACTCTAAACCAAAATCACAAAAATCAGCAGTGGCCATACCTGCGTCTTTGTTTGCTCTTCATCGATTGGTTCGTGAAAAAAACCCAACATTCCCATCTCGTTTCGTTACTGTTGACGAGAAGTGGTGAATTTGTGCTAACAAAAGCAGAAGGACAAAGATGGCCATTCCATTTTGATTTTTGTAAGTTATCGCCGTGCGCATCAGAGAGAGACAAAGTTGTATTACTGTTAAACAATCTTTGGTCTTGTTGGGACACTGTCTTTACCTCTGCGCAGTCTGATACATTCTTAGTTGAATTACGGTAGGTGATGGACGTATTCGGTACTGCTGTGTTGACTGGTAATTGTATCTGTTAAATAAGGAAGCAAGGATGAATATGATTTATACACTGAAAGGCGGAAAGAATATAAATTTTGAATAATGTTATTTGTTACGAGAGAAGAAATTTGAGGTAAGACTGCAGCTATGCGCAGTGGTACGCAAACGGTATGAATATTGTTTGGTATTTCGTTTAAAAAATAGATATCTAGCTTTCCCGCTGTCTGCCTGTTGTTTGCTGTTGTGCTTCCGAGAAATATGCAACAATTCTTTCAAGACACGAGCTAATTGGAAATTTTTATTAAGGCCAGATAATTGTTTTACTTTAGTTGCTAGCCGGCCGAAGTGGCCGTGCGGTTCTAGGCCCTTCAGTCTGGAACCGCGTGACCGCTACGGTCGCAGGTTCGAATCCTGCCTCGGGTCTGAATGTGTGTGATGTCCTCAGGTTAGTTAGGTTTAAGTAGTTCTAAGTTCTAGGGGATTGATGACCACAGGTGTTAAGTCCCATAGTGCTCAGAGCCATTTGAACCATTTGAAATTTAGTTGCGCGTTTAATAGAAAGGCAAGTTGTATTGAGACCAGTTACAGTTCAGTTCACATTGGGTTCTGTTTAGTCAAAGTACCCTTTGAGTTTAAGCCGGATAAAAATGTTCAAATGTGTGTGGATTCCTAAGGGACCAAACATCTGAGGTCATCGGTCCCTAGACTTACATACTACTTAAACTAACTTACGCTAAGGACAACAAACACATACACCCATGCCCGAGGGAGGACTCGTACTTCCGGCGGGAGGGGTGGTGCGATTCGTGACATGGCGCTTCTAACCGCTCGGTCACTCCGAGCTGCCATCGGATATCAGTTTTAGAGTACGTAGCTCTGGTAATAATTCGTAGACCTTTCATAGATTTGGAGTTAAAGTTAGGCTAAGTTTCATACAGAAACACATAGTGGGGAACTTACACTACTTACGCAGCCATCAAGAATAACACATGAAGTTGTGTTTGAAAAAGTAGTATTGTCGTCCAGACAGGAGACACATTTCTAACTCGAAGCACCCTTGCATAATTCGTTAATATTTATATGTAAACTGTTTTAAATCCGAAGTTCATTATCTGTATACAAAAATAATGCGTCACTGGAACCACATCTGTGTGCCAAAATAATGTAACGTTCGAACACACAGGGGATTCCTTGTTAATAAATTATTATAGGGTCTAGGAGATGAATGCATTTCCAGCATACAAATGAAGTTTTAATTGATGAAAATTCCTGTCGGCTTTGAGACCTGTTGTCTTTGACACAAAATGTGTGTCAAGAGCATATAAATAAATGTAGAAAATTGGTAAAAGCAACATGATGTGCCAGCGACTCGTCATTTCAACAACCCTGGACAAAATCTTCTAATAGGTTATATAGGAAAATAGGTGCCAGCCCAGACGCTGAGACCGACTTTGCGAGATAACAACTATTTATGTGCGAATATAATGTTTTTGCCCTTATATAATTATTTAAACATTGTTCATACTATAAGATAACAAGTACAACGTAGTAATTTCTTCTTCTTTATGTGTGGACAATAAGTAAGGGAGGGCAGTATAGCACGTAGCAGATGTGTGAACCAAGCATACTGTTGCCACATAAATAAAATTAGCGATAGACATCTGTTCGACACTAGTCGTTTCTTTGTGATACTACTTGGACGAAATGTTACTCTGGCCGGCCGCGGTGGTCTCGCGGTTCTAGGCGCGCAGTCCGGAACCGTGCGACTGCTACGGTCGCAGGTTCGAATCCTGCCTCGGGCATGGATGTGTGTGATGTCCTTAGGTTAGTTAGGTTTAAGTAGTTCTAAGTTCTAGGGGACTAATGACCACAGCAGTTGAGTCCCATAGTGCTCAGAGCCATTTGAAATGGTACTCTGACAACAGAGTGCGTTTACAGCCAGAGGGAAAGACTTCTTCTGTTAGGTAGAAGATAGAAACACGAAGGGTATGAGAACTCACCATTTCAGGTTAATTCTTAAACCTTCTTTCTTTCCAGTCCCTTTTCTGGTCAGTCTTTGAACCACCCCTGTCCATGTTCTTTGTAAGCCCCTAGCTCTGGGAACAGTTACTATCAGCCAGTATTCATTACATGTACTGGTTTTCCTCAGACTGATGTTGAATTAAAAAGTTTTCGATGGCGCTGAGCAACAGTCATACAGTATTTTTTGAAGGAATACACTGACATTTGACTGTATATTTCTGTATACTTTCCGTGTACAATCTAGATTTTGGCTTACACGGCAGTAGCGAGTACAGTGATCTTAGACCATTTATATATTTTGCTGTTTACTGGGAAGAATTACATATTATTTCGCGCGACTTTCGAGTACAATGGCCTTGGAGCATTAACGTCATTTGGTTGTGTGCTGTACAGTACTGCAGGTGATAGCAGCGTCACCTGGCGAGGAATGACTGCTAGTCAAACACAAGTACGGCGCATGTAGCATCAGTAAATGGGCTGTCCGTGTGTAGAACGGGGAAGGTGTGCGGACTATCAGAGTTTGACCGAGGACAGATTGTGATGGCCCGGAGGCTCGTCACGAGAATTTCGGAAACTGCACGACCTGTCGGGTGTTCGAGGTGTGCTGTGGTGGGTGTCTTCAACAAGTGACGAAACCAAGGTGAAACCACGGCCAGACGTCGTAAGTTTGGGCAACCACCCCTCATTGCAGATGTCAGACATCGTAGACTGGGGCGACTGGTAAAGAAGGACAGGCGGCAAAGTACGACGGAACTATATCAGACTTTAACGCTGGGCAGAGTGCAAGTGTGTCTCAACACACAGTGCGCCGAACACTCCTAACGATGGGCCTCCGCAGCTGACGAAACACGCATGTGCCAATCTGATGAATCCCTATAACTTCTTCATCATGCCGATGGGACCGCGTGACTCTGTCGTCTTCCAGCTCCCTGATACCTGTACTGCGGGACGGAGACAAGCTGGCGGCGGCTCCATTATGCTCTGGGGGAATATTCACGTGGCCATCCAGAGGTCCACTAAAGTTTGTGCAAGACTTCGTGGCCGCCAAAAAGACCACCTACCCCCTTCACGAGGATCATGTCTCCCGACGGCAATGGCATTTTTCAACAAGATAATGCATCATGTCACAAGGCCAGGAGTGTGATGGAGTGTTCGAGGAACACAGCGGCGGCTTCCAGTAGGCATGCTCGCCGCCTAACGCGCCACATCTGAATCCGATCGAACACATCTGGGATGTGCTTAAACGTTGCTTCAGAGCTCATCGCCCACCCTCTCTTCCCCCGACACTCCCTCCTCCCCCCTGAATCCCCAGGAATTTGCGGGAATTAGGTGACTTTTATGTATAGATGTGGTGCCAACTCCCTCCAGCGACCTATCAAGTCTCATTGCCCCCATGTCACGACGCTTCGTCGCTGTTATCCAGGATGGAGGTGGACATTCCAGTTATTAGGCAGGTGGCCATAATGTCCTGTCTGATTATTGTTTACAGAAATAAACAGTCAAATTATGGTGTATTCCTTCAAATGATACTGTACTGATGTGTCATTGTGTTGAAAGAGCAGAGTGCGAGTTAAGTTTGCAAAGATATTCTCACAGTAGCGAGAAGTGGGGTAGGATTGGGATGGGGTTGAACACTTCTCCCCTATATTAAAAAACTAGAAACCCGCCTCGACTGCGAAAAAAGCACCTAGTGTTAACCGAGGTTTCAGCGTAGATAACTACACCTTCTTCAGAACAGTCTACTTGCTGCATCCAACACCTCGGCTGGTAGGAATTTAAGAACCTTCAACATCGCAGAGCGTCAGCAATCTTTGGTTAATATACTAAAAAAACTAGAAACCCGCCTCGATTACGAAAAAAGCACCTACGCCGAAACGTAGGTTAACACTAGGTGCTTTTTTCGCAATCGAGGCTGGTTTATAGTTTTTTAATATATTAACCAACGATTGCTGACGCGCTGCGATGTTGAAGGTTCTTAACTTCTCCCCTACATGTAACTAGGTACATGTCGGATAGATTAGTACAATAAAAGCCCTCTGATGATACCAGACAGCGCGCTGGAACATTTACAGGTAAAAAAACCTATAGTTTCGTCCGTAACACAGGATTTCCATACTATTTGTTCCGAGAGGGTTGTTGATATCGTCTCATTATCTGGTAAATAACAACCACCTTCAGCGTTAATGTTGTCCGTTAGCAACGCGTAGTCGGTCTGGAGTAGCGTCGTGCCAAAACAGGAAGCGGCGCCGGCGGAATGTGTGGCGCTGGCGGCGGCGGTGTTGTCGATACGGACGCGGGCTGCGCCGCTGCCTGCCTTTGTCCGCGACGTCGCTTTGAAGTCGGATTAGGTGAGTTTATTTTCCGGCGGCGCAGCGGGCGGCCCGCCGAATCAGGGGGTTCGCACTTTTGTGAGCGGCGCGGCGCGGACCGCGGATTCTGCCGGCTTCCGGCGGCGCACTTAATTAACTGCGCCACACCTTGAGGGCTTCTGCGCTGTTATTACTGTGTCGCCCGCTGTGTGACGGAGGAGGGCGCACAAACCGGCGGCGCGCGCAAACGGAGCCAACCCCAACGACAATGCCGCCGCACAACTCGGACAAAATGCAACGTTCGTTTTGCGACCTGTTGCCGGGACTTTCACTGGGGCCAAATTTATTGCATTACAGAGAAAATGCAACGCAAAGATGATTATGAGTATGCCTCGCTAACGATAGCGTTTCTTTATGACTGGTGATCCACTCCGTCTTCTCACTGGGAACTCTAAGTAACTATGGTCAGAGGACTTGTTTATAACATGTAGTGAGGAGCTCTTGATTAGCCGG
This sequence comes from Schistocerca gregaria, assembly GCF_023897955.1. Taxonomy (NCBI): domain Eukaryota; kingdom Metazoa; phylum Arthropoda; class Insecta; order Orthoptera; family Acrididae; genus Schistocerca; species Schistocerca gregaria. Next base: position 934,389,555 of record NC_064921.1, read on the forward strand.
CACGGTAGCTCAGCGTGTTCGGTCACAGGGCTTAGCTACCATCTGTAATAAAAAAAAACTGAGTAAACGATTCAACGATCAACCTGAACGGGTGTCATGAGACATCCGCCCCTTTCATATACAAGGAACAAAATGAGATCAACAAAGCATTAAAATGAGATTTCAAAAAAAGTGTTCAGAATAACGTCACGCCTAGGTTTTGGAAAGAGCGAGTTAAAGGCTGATGTTCTCCAGTAGCAGGCAGTCTCGCCCCACAATCTTTATTAGATTCTTGAAACCACATAGCCCTCAGTCTTTTAGCCATTCTACACTCCTGGAAATGGAAAAAAGAACACATTGACACCGGTGTGTCAGACCCACCATACTTGCTCCGGACACTGCGAGAGGGCTGTACAAGCAATGATCACACGCACGGCACAGCGGACACACCAGGAACCGCGGTGTTGGCCGTCGAATGGCGCTAGCTGCGCAGCATTTGTGCACCGCCGCCGTCAGTGTCACCCAGTTTGCCGTGGCATACGGAGCTCCATCGCAGTCTTTAACACTGGTAGCATGCCGCGACAGCGTGGACGTGAACCGTATGTGCAGTTGACGGACTTTCAGCGAGGGCGTATAGTGGGCATGCCGGAGGCCGGGTGGACGTACCGCCGAATTGCTCAACACGTGGGGCGTGAGGTCTCCACAGTACATCGATGTTGTCGCCAGTGGTCGGCGGAAGGTGCACGTGCCCGTCGACCTGGGACCGGACCGCAGCGACGCACGGATGCACGCCAAGACCGTAGGATCCTACGCAGTGCCGTAGGGGACCGCACCGCCACTTCCCAGCAAATTAGGGACACTGTTGCTCCTGGGGTATCGGCGAGGACCATTCGCAACCGTCTCCATGAAGCTGGGCTACGGTCCCGCACACCCTTAGGCCGTCTTCCGCTCACGCCCCAACATCGTGCAGCCCGCCTCCAGTGGTGTCGCGACAGGCGTGAATGGAGGGGCGAATGGAGACGTGTCGTCTTCAGCGATGAGAGTCGCTTCTGCCTTGGTGCCAATGATGGTCGTATGTTTGGCGCCGTGCAGGTGAGCGTCACAATCAGGACTGCATACGACCGAGGCACACAGGGCCAACACCCGGCATCATGGTGTGGGGAGCGATCTCCTACACTGGCCGTACACCTCTGGTGATCGTCGAGAGGACACTGAATAGTGCACGGTACATCCAAACCGTCATCGAACCCATCGTTCTACCATTCCTAGACCGGCAAGGGAACTTGCTGTTCCAACAGGACAATGCACGTCCGCATGTATCCCGTGCCACCCAACGTGCTCTAGAAGGTGTAAGTCAACTACCCTGGCCAGCAAGATCTGCGGATCTGTTCCCCATTGAGCATGTTTGGGACTGGATGAAGCGTCGTCTCACGCGGTCTGCACGTCCAGCACGAACGCTGGTCCAACTGAGGCGCCAGGTGGAAATGGCATGGCAAGCCGTTCCACAGGACTACATCCAGCATCTCTACGATCGTCTCCATGGGAGAATAGCAGCCTGCATTGCTGCGAAAGGTGGATATACACTGTACTAGTGCCGACATTGTGCATGCTCTGTTGCCTGTGTCTATGTGCCCGTGGTTCTGTCAGTGTGATCATGTGATGTATCTGACCCCAGGAATGTGTCAATAAAGTTTCCCCTTCCTGGGACAATGAATTCACGGTGTTCTTATTTCAATTTCCAGGAGTGTATATTGAAGAGCCAAAGAAACTGGTACACCTGCCTAATATCGAACAGGGCCCCCATGAGCGTGCAGAAGTGCTGCAGAACGACGTGGCATGGGCTCGACTAATGTCTGAAGTAGTGATGGAGGGAACTGAAACAATGAACCCTGCAGGGCTGTCCATAAATCCGTAAGAGTACGAGCGGGTGGAAATGCCCTCTAAACAGCACTTTAGAAGGCATCAATAATGTCCTTGTCTGGGGAGTTTGATGACCAGTGGAAGTGTTTAAATCTGAGGAGTGTTTTGGAGAGCCGGCCGTAGTGGCCGAACGGTTCTAGGAGCTACATTCTGGAACCGCGCGACCGCTGCGGTCGCAGGTTCGAATCCTGCCTCGGGCATGGATGTGTGTGATGTCCTTAGGTTAGTTCGGTTTAAGTAGTTCTAAGTTATAGGGGACTGATGACGTCTTAAGTTAAGTCCCATTGTGCTCAGAGCCATTTGAGCCATTTTTTGTTTCTGGAGACACTCTGTAGCAATTCTGAAAGTATGAAATGCCGCATTGTCCTGCTGGAACTGCCGAAGTCCGTCGAAATGCACAAGGAACATGAACCGATGTAGGTGTTCAGACAGCATTCCTACGTGCGTGTTCCTGCACAGGCATATCTAGACGTAATGGGGTCCCATACCACTCCAACTGCTCACGCCCCACACCATTCCAGAGCCTCCACCAACTTGAACGGTCCTCTGTTGACATGCAAGGAGGGACCATGGATTCATGAGTAGTCTCCATAACCCTACACATCCATCCGCTCGATACAATTTGAAACGAGACTCGTCCGATCAGGCAACAAGTTTCCAGTCATCAACAGTCCATTGTCGGTGTTGATCGGCCCAGGCGAGGCGTAAAGATTTGTGTTGTGTCGTCATCAAGGGTACACGAGTTGGCCTTCGGCTCCGAAAGCCCTGATCGATGGTGTTTCGTTGAATGGTTCGCACGCTGATATTTGTTGGTGAAATCTGCAGCAATTTACGAAAGGGTTGTACTTCTGTCACGTTGCACGATTGTCTTCAGCCGTCGTAGGTCCCGTTCTTCCAGGATCATTTTCCAACCCCAGCGATGTCGGAGATTTGATGTTTTACCGGATTCCTGATATTCACAGTAATCTCGTGAAATGGTTATACGGGAAAATCGCCACTTCACCGCTTCCTCACGACGACTATAAAACCACGTTGAAACTCACTTAAATCTTGATAAACTGCCATTGTAGCAGCAGTAACCGATCTAACAATTGCGCCAGACACTTGTTCTCTTATATAGGAGTTGTCGATCGCAGCCCCGTATTCTGCCTGTTTCCGTATATCTGTATTTGAACACGTATACCTACACCAGTTTCTTTGGCGCTTCAGTTTAGTATATTAAGAAAGACCTGACTGCTTTTTAAGCATTTTTATTCGTAAACAAAAGAAAATAATTATGTTATAAGTAGGCAACAAAATCGTAAAGAATACTCAATAAACTTGTTTTTCCTACCCAAGAGTACAAATATATATAAAATCTAGCAAAATAAGCACAGTAATTTCATTAACTTTTCAATACACAAACCTAAATCATGAAATCTGTATATCGTAGCAAAGTAAATTCAATGTTTGTTTGTATTTACAGGGATAAGACTGTAGCAGTTAATTCTCTCACTGACATAAAATTCCGAAAATACCCCTGTCACTGAGGTAAAAAAGGTAACAGTGTCATCTGCTTGTTCTTTGGTGTACTACGCAACTAACAGTGCGATCTATTGGTTCTTTTGTGTACGGCACCATGTTGAACGTATTCCAACTACTAAGTTGATCGCCGGCCGGAGTGACCGTGCGGTTCTAGGCGCTACATTCTGGAACCGAGCGACCGCTACGGTCGTAGGTTTGAATCCTGCCTCGGGCATGGATGTGTGTGATGTCCCTAGGTTAGTTAGGTTTAATTAGTTCTAAGTTCTAGGCGACTGATGATCTCAGAAGTTAAGTCCCATAGTGCTCAGAGCCAATTGGACCATTTGAACTAAGTTGATCAAACTCGTAAAACTTTAAATAAAGATACCTTTTCTCTGTGATCCGGTTTTGATTAAATAAAGCCTATATGTTACCCCAAGCTATGCACGAGTTACCTGTGAAAACCCCGTGAAAAATCATGTAGCTGTTTTGAAGTTTAGCGTGTTCAAACAGACAAAGTTTTTAAAAGTAGTCTTATCGTATTCTGTTAGACTCTCTTTTAATACCTGCAATCAGTTTGTAGCCAATATTTTCAATGTACAGGCACAACTCTTTTACAATTATATCATAATTTTTGTTTGGATCGGTCTACCTCTGTAGCTGGGTGGTCAGTGCGTCTGATTGTCGTGCTGACATCGCGATATAAGTTCCTGTGCTTCCATGGATTCTTGCTTGGCGGTAGGACTGGACCGGGATCCATTCAGCCTTGTGAAGCCAACTGAGGAGCTACTTGAACGAGAAGTAGCGGCTCTAACGACTGGATAACGGACAATGGGAGAGCAGTGTGCAGATCCCATGGTCATTCATGCCACATTCGAATGACGCTATATGGCTTTCAGCTAGCGAGGCTGCAAACAGACGCTTTATATCGTTGCGACCAAATTCGATAAATAGAGAGTTCTAAAAATGAAGTAGTGACGTAATAAAGGAAAACAAGTGAGCCCAAGTACTGTCAGAAAGAAACCTCATAAAACAAAAAGTTGGGAAAATATAGCGCAGGGGACCACATCGCTAATGACAAAATGAATCAAGGAAGACGTGTCACAAGGAAACTCACTGTCAAAGAATGAACGAACGAAAGAACAAAGATTAGGATTTGACGTTCAGTGGACGATGAGACACCTGGAGACTGAGCACAAGCTTGGGTTGTTTCAAGGATGCGGAAGGAAATCGGCCGTGCCCTCACAACGCAACAATTCCGCCATTCGCCTGGAGCGATTTAGGGAAATCGCGGAAGCCCTAAATCTGGGTGGTCGGACACGGATTTGGAACATCGTCTTCTCGGATGAGAGTCGACGTTGCTAGCCACTGCGCCACCTCGCTCGGTAGATTGTGGGTCTATCCCGTGACAACCTGTCCGTCAATATTACCTAAAAAAGAATTTTCATTTCTTCTTCCGCATCTTGAATAAAGTAATGAAGCGTTGAGAAGTACTTGTAGCTATGTTTATGCGCTGTTATATTATTCTGTTTATTGTAGAATTGAAATATTTGGCTATTACTGCAAACGTCTCAAGCATACTATTCGTGAGATATATGCTTCATTTGCCTCTTCTGACATAAATTCTATGCAATCAAATGGTTCAAATAGCTCTGAGCGCTATTAGACTTAACATCTGAGGTCATCAGTCCCCTAGAACTTAAACCACTTAAACCTAACTAACCTAAGGACATCACACACATCCATGCCCGCGGCAGGATTTGAACCTGAAACCGTAGCGGTCGCGCGGTTCCAGACTAAAGCGCCTATAACCGGTCGGCCACATCGGCCGAGCTTTATAAAATACTTACAACCACACGTGCAAGAGTAGGAAACATTTTCCCTGATCTTACACTGTGGACGGAAATGCGGGTTTGTGCCGTTTAGTAAAGAGATAGCAACGAGAATCTAGAAGTGCGCAGGTCGGCAGGTGACGGTCAACCGACCAGAACAAAAGATTAGTTTCGCAGAGCGCTCAGGGCGAAAATATGTTTTTTAACAGGAACCAAGTTGAAACTTCCTGGCAGATTAGAACTCTGCGCCAGACCGAGACTCGAACTCGGGATCTTTGCCTTTCGCGGGCGAGTGCTCTACCATCTGAGCTACCCAAGCACGACTCACGCCCCGTCCTCACAGCTTTACTTCTGCCAGTATCTCGTCTCCTACCTTCCAAACTTAAGTTTGCCCGCGCAAGGCAAAGGTCCCGAGTTCGAGTCTCCGTCCGGCAAACAGTTTTAATCTGCCAGGAAGTTTCATATCAGCACACACTCCGCTGCAGAGTGAAAATCTCATTCAGGAACAAAGTTAATTTTCGGGAGCTATTGTTAAGGAATTTTCCAGAAGTCGATTGTTACAAATTGCTTCAACTTCCAAAACAATTTTTTTCTGTTCACAGATTACGCAGACACAAGGGATGACAGTTACCAATCGTAACTAAACCTTAACGACTACCAAATTCTACGTTAAAATGATAACAAAAGTACCAGAAGGTAGATTTCTCCTTTTCAAGTAATATCATAATTATTTAAATAAAAATGTAAAGCAGTTCTCAACCCAGAGGTTGAACCGTACATTTCAGGCACAGCTTACTGAAGGTGGTTGGCCTTTTTATCCTAAGATCTCACAATTGACCCACCAGCCCGCTATAAACCTACGATTTAATGCACACGCAAGCGATAGGTACAACTGTGCATTTGTTAGATCAACATATCTTTGCCATAGGGAAAATAAACGACTGGTGACACAAAGTACCTTATAAGCATCAGGTAACTGCACCCTGATCTTCTCAATTGCAGTCTGTCATTTGCACGTTGGGTCACCAAGCCACAAATTATAAGGATAAATGTTTAAAATGTCATGCTGAAGTACAGCAAAGAGTCACTGATTGTGAAACATACATGGTAATAAATATTCGGGAAAAGTAGTCAAGAAGAAATACTTTTTTATAAAAATGGGCTGATGAAGTTTCTTGATTACTCTACTTTTTTCCACAACCAGACCACTATCGAGAGGTCCCTTTCTGTCAGCTTCCATGATCATGTAGCTTAGAGGAGGATCACAAAAGTGGGGAACCGCTACTGTTCACGAAACGCAACAATTTTACAATTGCTAATGAGAACACAATTTGTGGAGTGCTTTCGTGACTGTAGTCTCATAGGAGCCAACGCTACCGGCAAACCAAAGGAGGTTGAGCAAAGCAAGATATAAAGGGAAGGACTCTGAAAAAAAACTTTCATTTACCCAATGATTCACTGTAAGGTATCCTGAAAAAAGAAACACATTAGCATTTACTATCACTAGCGGGGTTTCCTGGTCACTGGCAGACTTTGTGTGAGTGCGTCATGAAACAACATTAACAAGGATTACCATATACAATACACTGCAAGAAAAGTTTTGCACCACCTCGGTTCCGAGAGTTCCGGAAACTGTACAGAAAATTGGAACAGAGGTCAACATAAAGATTACTTCCGTCGTTTTTATTGCTCGTGAAAACCAAACATTGCATGTTGTACCACCATACAGCGAGACCTTCAGAGTTGGTGGTCCAGATTGCTGTACACACCGGTACCTCTGACACCCATTAGCACGATCTCTTGCATTGATGCGTGCCTGTATTCGTCGTGGCATACATCCCCAAGTTCATCGAGGCACTGTTGATCCAGATTGTCCCACTACTCAACGGCGATTCGGCGTAGAACCCTCAGAATGGTTATTGGGTCACGTCGTCCATAAACAGCCCTTTTCAATCTACCCCAGGCATGTTCGATAGGGTTCATGTCTGAAGAACATGCTGGCCACTCTAGTCGAGCGATGTCGTTATCCTGAAGGAAGTCATTCACAAGATGTGCACGATGGGAGCGCGAATTGTCGTCCATGAAGACGAATGCCTCGGCAATATGCTGCCGATATGGTTGCGCTATCGGTCGGAGGATGGCATTCACGTATCGTGCAGCCGTTAGGGCGCCTTCCATGACCACCAGCGACGTCGGCTCCCCTTAACGTCATCCAAAAACAGCAGGGAACCTCCACCTTGCCGCACTCGCTGGTCAGTGTGTCTGAGTTCAGCCTGACTGGGTTGCCTCCAAACACGTCTCCGACGATTGTCTTATTTAAGGCATGTGCGACACTCATTGGTGAAGAGAACGTGATGGTAATCCTGACCGGTCCATTTGGCATGTTTTTGGGTCCATTTGTACCGCGCAACGTGGTGTCGTGGTTGCAAGGGTGGACCTCGCCATGGCCGTCGGGAGTGAAGTTGCGCGTCATGCAGCCTATTGCGCACACTTTTGAGTTGTAACATGACGTCCTATGGCTGCACGAAAAGCATTATGCAACATGGTGGCGTTGCTGTCAGGGTTCCTCCGAGCCATAATCAATAGGTAGCCGTCATCCAGTGCATTAGTAGTCTTGGGCGGCCTGAGCGATGCATGTCATTGGTTCACTTCCAAGACGCCTGGACGCTTCCCTTCTTGAGAGCCCTTCCTGGCACAAAATAACAATGCGGTATTGACCGTCTATGCATGGTTTAACTACGGACAACACGAGCTGTGTACCTCCTTCCTGATGGAATGACTCGAACTGATCGACTGTCGGACACCCTCCGTCTAATAGACGCTCTTCATGCGTGGTTGTTTACATCTTTGGGCTGGTTTAGTGACATCTCTGAACAGTCAAACGGACTGTGTCTGTGATACAATATCCACAGTTAATGTCTGTCTTGAGGAGTTCTGGGAATCGTGGTGATGCAAAACTTTTTTTGATGAGTGCGAAATTACAAATGGAATGAGTAATTTATTCTGCCGAACGAATAGGCAATTAATAGTGAAAGCATAAGAAGTAACGAGACAACAACGAAACAAATGATCTTAGACTGGGATGACAAACGTAATGGGATACCTCCTAATAATGGTTTCGGACTTCCATTTGCTTGCCATAGTGCAATATTTCGAAGTGGTTTGGCCTCAACAATTCGTTTCAAGTCCCTTGAAGAAATATTGAGCCCTATGGCCTCTGTAACCGCCCATAGTTTCGAAAGTGTTTTCAGTGCCTGGGTTTGCGCACGAAGTGACTCCTCGACCACGTTACATAAATGTTAGATGGGATTCATGTCGGGCGATCTGGGTGGCTTACTCATTCACTCAAATTTTCCAGAATGTTCTTCAAATCAATTGTGAACAATGGTGGCCTGCTGAAATGCCATCGTTGTATGGTAACGTGCAGTCCATGAATGGCTGCTGAAGATCTCCAAGTGGCGGAACATAACCATTTTCAGTCAATGAAGGGTTCAGTTGGACCAAAGGACCCAGTTTATGCCGTGTAAGCCCAGCCTACAGCATTATGGGGCCACCACCAGCTTGCAGAATGCCTTGTTGGCAACTTGGGTCCATGGCTTCGTGGAGACCGCGCAACACTCGAAACCTACCAACTGAAAGCGGAACTCATCTGTCCAGGCCATCGTTTTCCAGTCCAACGTTGCACAACTCCTTCTTGGTGTTCTGATTTTTTCCCGTCAGTGTAGTGTACCGCAGTGTATCAAAGTTTTAAGAACTGCTTGGGTGCACGGTAACAGAAAATAAATCGGGAGGATATAATGTAAGGAAAGAACGTGATACAAAAAACTGTGTGATAAATGCAGGGACAAAAGCATATATTTTTAAAAAATTGTTTTTTGTCACAATAATTGTATTCCAATTCTTTATTCAAACAAACAATTGTGGTCAACGAACGAGGTTTTGTACTTCGTTTTGACAATTTTTCCCCTTATCTGTAGGGTACTTTCGTGCAAACAATAATTCTGATGTAGTTAATGTTTGACGTCAATCTATATCGAAGTGATCATTTTTATTAATGTAATTAATGTCGTTAATCATGCATTAGAGTAGTCTGTTGTTTGAAATAAACAATTGACATACAGATGCTGTGTCAATATTAGTGAAGACAAACTTCTTTGGCAAGTTTGCTAATAATAACCTTCATTCTCGACAACCAGTTTCGGTAAACAGTGTTGCGATCTTCAGATGTGGAGAGCATTTATACGGTATGACTATATACAAGACAACTGTAACATACAGTGGTATAAAAAATAATTTTTGGAGTTTGCCTTAATTAATTATTGCCAATAATTTTGGAAATATGTGTTTAGATTCATTTTCGTTCATATTCTAGCTAGCTCACTGTAGTGTAATCTCATAAATTATTTTAGGAATGAGTGTATATAGTAGAATAGCGAGTCCTGTCCGTTAAGTTCTCAATGTCTAGCCCTTACTGGTGACGCCTGCCAGGGTAGCGGCCCTGGCTGCAATGATGTGCTTTGCTGTGAGGGTCGCGTAAGACGGATGTATATGGTAATAACTGTGTGTATACGAGGGTGGGTCACATGAAAAACTTAGATATTTTTTAAATATTATTTATTGTGCAGAAGTGGTACAAAGCTGTGTCACTTTTCAACATAATCTCCCACACGCTCAATGCAAGTCCTCCAGCACTTACAAAGTGCGTAAATTCCTTCAGAAAAAAATTCTTTTGGTAGTCCGCGCTACCACTCATGCACCGTGTGGCGTACCTCTTCATCAGAGCGGAACTTGTTTCCTCCCATTGCGTCTTTGAGTGGTCCAAAGATATGGAAATCACTTGGGGCAAGGTCTGGTGATGAGGAATGGCGCCATTCCTTGCTCGCTCTCTTCGTTTCCGGTTGGTGGAAGTGAACCCAGGTTTCGCGTCCAGTAACGATTCTTGCAAAAAAGCCATCACCTTCTCTTTCAAAGCGCCGAAGAAGTTCTTCACAAGCATCAACACGCCGTTCTCTCATTTCAGGAGTTAGCTGCCGTGGCACCCATTTTGCAGACACTTTGTGAAACTGGAGCACATCATGCACAATGTGGTGTTCTGACCCATGACTAATCTGTAAACCTGCTACAAGGTCATTCAGTGACACTCGGAGGTTTTCCTTCACTATGGCTTCAACTGCTGCAATGTACTGTGGAGTCACAACTCCTTGTGTCTGACCTGGACGAGGAGCATCTTCGACTGAAGTCAAACCGAACTTCCTACTCCATTCGTAGACTTCCTGCTGTGACAAACGTGCATCACCGTACTGAACCTTCATCCATTGATGAATTTCAATAGGTTTCACACCTTCACCACGCAAAAACCGAATAACAGAGCGCTGTTCTTCCCTGTCTATCGAGATATGTTGTATTTCTGGTTTTCTGTTTTATATTGTACCTAATATTATATATTTCAATTTCTTTGTATATAGTTTCCAGAACAGAAGATAGTGACATTTCTAGAATGAAATTTTCGCTCTGCAGCGGTGTCTGCGGTGATATGAAACTTCTTGGCAGATTAAAACTGTGTGCCGGACCGAGACTCGAACTCGGGACCTTTGCCTTTCGCGCGCAAGTGCTCTACCGGCTGAGCTACCCAAGCACGACTGACGCCCCGTTTGGGAGGTAGGAGGCGAGGAACTGGCGGAATCAAAGCTGTGAGGACGGGGCGTGAGTCGTGCTTGGGTTGCTCAGTCGGTAGAGCAGTTGCCCGCGAAAGGCAAAGGTCCTGAGTTCGAGTCTCGGTCCGGCACACAGTTTTAATCTGCCAAGAAGTTTCAGGTAGTGATATTGATTACCGAAACCGATAACCGAGAATAAAAGTTGTTATTGGCGATCTTGGCAAACAATTTTATCATCACCTCATTTAACAAGCACCACATGTTTTGGACAGTGAACTGACATAAAGATGGCCAAAGGAGTTAAACCCGGTTTTTGAAAAGGAAAAGAGGAAGGATGCGCGCAGAAAGTGTGGATGGCCAAGTATGGAGGGAGACACTTGGAGGAGACAATGAGAGAGACGGCGTGGTTAACGGTATAAATTCGCTTCTGGATAAATCAGCACCGCGGGGCTTGTGGATGTCCTGGACAGGAGAAGGTGAAGTGACGTTTGGAGACGGAAAGAGAAGGCTGTCACGGAGGCGAGGCTGTCCTCTGTTGAGGCGCAGGCGCGCAACAGGTTCCACATTGTCGGTGGCGGAGTAGTGTTGCCATTATCACCGCCGGGGGCCGGTTTCGTTAGCCCGCTTGTGTGAATAAAGAATGAGAGGCATCTCCAGCGGCCTTTGTGTGGGAGACAGTTCTTTGTCTGGCTCCGGGGGGGGTGTCTTTTCTGCGGCGGCGGCAGGTACCCGCAGCAATGAAAGTGCACCGCCAATACCGAATTACGTGACAATGCGACGGCCATAAAAGAGCGCCAGGCCGCCTCAAGTGGGTGTTTTCACGGCGGCTCGTGGCACGCCGTCCGGCGCCGCGATAGGGAGCTGCGTCCACCAACAATGGAAGTATTGAGCGCGCTTATCCGCCATTCAGGCCCCTCGCCAGAACAATGGCGCGCGAGCCGCCGCTGGTCATTGAGCAACCTGCTCATTCACGGCCGCGACTGCGACTCGACTCGGAAGCAACAGTTGCCCGCCGGGCCGACCCAGTTACGCGCCGTGTTGTGGGGCGAGTGACGCTGGCGAGGACTCAGCTGCCTGCGGACGAACAATGACCTACAACACTACACTGTCCAGTCTCGTTATCGCAACCGTCTACTGCAGTTGCCTTGGACTGTGCGCTGGCCATCAGATAATGAAACGTCCCTTCAGGCCTCGTCGTCTCGGAGCTGCCACAACATCTGGTGGCTCCCGCTCAGGATCAGCGCACGCTTAGCGCCACCTCATGCGCGGGACATGACACGCGGCTTATTGTTCCGTAAGCTTCTTCGCAAACGTTTGTTGACGAACCCGGATTATTTCAGTAGACTTCTACACGCCGTATACTGTTATCGCTATGCATGCGACAGCAAGCGTACCTAATACACTCACGGTCAGAAAAAAAAGAACTGAGCAGCTTGAGCGATTGGAGATAGGACGTTCTTATTCCCAGCACGTGTACACTACTGGTTATTAAAACTGCTACAACCAAGAAGAAATGCAGATGATAAATAGGTATTCACTGGACAAATATATTATACTAGAACTGACATGTGATTACATTTTCACGCAATTTGGGTGCGTAGATCCTGAGAAATCAGTTCCCGTAAGAACGGCATTGATACGCCTGGGCATTGAGTCAAACAGAGCTTGGATGGCATGTACAAGTACAGCTGCCCACGCAGCTTCAACACGATACCACAGTTCAACAAGAGTAGTGACTGGCGTATTGTGACGAGCCAGTTGCTCGGCCACCATTGACCAGACGTTTTCACTTGGTGAGAGATCTGGAGAATGTGCTGGAAAGGGCAGCAGTCCAACATTTTCTGTATCCAGAAAGGCTCTTACAGGATCTGCAACATGCGGACATGCATTATCCTGCTGAAATGTAGGGTTTCGCAGTGATCGAATTAAAGGTAGAGCCACGGGTCGTAACACATCTGAAATCTAACGTCCACTGTACAAAGTGCTGTCAAGGCGAACAACAGGTGACCGAGACGTGTAACCAATGGCAACCCATACCATCACGCCGGGAGATACGCCAGTATTTCGATAATGAATACACGCTTCCAATTTGCGTTCACCGTGATGTCGCCAAACACGGATGCGACCATCCTGATGCTGTAAACAGAACTTGGATCCATTCGAAAAAATGATGTTTTGCCATTCGTGCACCCATGTTCGTCGTTGAGTACACCATCGCAGGCGCTCCTGTCTGTGATGCAGCGTCAAGGGTCACCGCAGCCAGGGTCTCCTCGCTGATAGTCCATGCTGCTGCAAACGTCGTCGAATTGTTCGTGGAGATGGTTGTTGTCTTGCAATCGTCCCCATCTGTTGACTCATAGATCGAGACATAGTTGCACGATCCTTTATAGCCATGCGGATAAGATGCCTGTCATCTCGACTGCTAGTGATACGAGGCCGTTGGAATCCAGCACGGCGTTCCGTATTACCCTCCTGAACCCTCCGATTCCATATTCTGCTAATAGTCATTGGATCTCGACCAACGCGAGCAGACATGTCGCGATAAGATAAACCGCAATCGCGATAGGCTACAATCCGACATTTATCGAAGTCAGAAACATGACGATACGCATTTCTCCTCCTTACACGAGGCATAAGAACAACGTTTCACCAGGCAACGCCGTTCAACTGCTGTTTGTATTTGAGAAACCGGTTGGAAACGTTCTTGATGTCAGCACGTTGTAGGTGTCACCACCGGCGTCAACCTTGTGTGAATGCTCTGGAAAGCTATTTATTTGCATGTCACAGCATCTCCTTTCTTTTGGTTAAATTTCGCGTCTGTTGCACGTCATCTTCGTGGTGTAGCAATTTTAATGGCCCGTGGTGTATATTAGACTGTTCTGCAGAAATGATTAGCGTTTCCGTCACCTCGGTTCAGCATGTGTCTGGCTGCTCAGTGCGCCATGGGGCCTGAATACTTGTTCCATACGTGGTGGCATCGGCGCGGATGGCGTCGTGTGGCATAGCCATCCCTGCTGCATTTATCTAGTCTAAAGTTCATCAGTGGCAGGTGGCACTGGGTGGCTGCGCTTTACCCGTAGTTTCACCATATCCCACACATTTTCGACTGGTGACCAGTCTGGTGATTTGCGGGCCAGGGCAAAAGGGTGGCGTCCTGTGACACCAAGAAGGCACGTGTTCGTTCACCAACATGTGATCGTGCATTGTCTTGCTGAAAAGTCGCGTCTCGGGTGTTGTACAGAAAGGGTATGTCTACAGTTCGCTGGATATCATTCGCTTAGGTCACACTTTTCTCACTGTCCTGGACACTCACCAACTGTGATGTGATATGTGGTTGTACCCAACACCACCCCACACCATAAGGCCTTGTGTCGGCGCTGTAAGACTCGAGCGAATGCAGTCACTATTATACCGGTCCCCCTGTCTGCGGCGAAAGAAAATGCAGCCATCACTTTTATAGCAAAGAGAACTTGAATTCGTCGGAAAACACTATCTGAAGTCATGCATGAGCCCAGTGACGTCTGGAACCGCGCGACTGCTACGGTCGGAGGTTCGAATCCTGCCTCGGGCATGGATGTGTGTGATGTCTTTAGGTTAGTTAGGCTTAAGTAGTTCTAAGTTCTAGGAGACTGATGGCTTCAGATGTTAAGTGCTATAGTGCTCAGAGCCATTTGAACCAGTGACGTCGTTCCATATACAATTCCCATCTTCCAGTCCATATGTGGCATAACAGCAAACCAGCACTGGTTAAAACAGTCTTGGTTGCAATTTTATTTTTTTTATTTTTCAACGACGCGTTTCGCCATATTTAGGCATCTTCAGGTTATCTTTTCTAGATGGACGCGAGAGGCACCAAGATCTGCATAACGCGTTCCCGTTCACAGGAGCAAGCAACAGTAAGATGGGGGCTCAGATAGTAAGCATTATCCACAGTAAATGGCTGTAATTTTTACGATATACTTCTAACATCTGGATTTTGAGCAACCTTGAAAATTTTTCTTCATATCTTTATGTGTTTCCGAGATACAGAGGTTCAAAGTCACCATACTTGTGCACTTGAAATCTGGTGTGAGGCAAAAACGTAGTTTACGTAATGACGTAGCACAGAGAAATATGCTGCAAAATATCTCCGTTGTCATCTGGAAGCCCCATGTTGTAATACCGAAGTACAAGCAAAATTTTTTTGAACGTGAATCCGGCTTGAGTTGTAAAGTTAGTTTTGCATTATTTCAGTTTCACATAGATAAATCGTCTACACTTTACTGGACAATACATTTCTTTTCATATGAGTTACATGACATGTTGCAGAAGGGAAAGAAGGGAACTAGCGAAAAGATAATGCCCTCAGAGCACAAAAATGCGAACATGTCCCTGTTTATTTAAAAGACTCTGAGTAAAAAGTGGGGTACCAGCTGTCTCAGTCGACCTTCCTTGGCAGTTTTAAAAATTTTCCCAAAGATTTTGGCATGCGAACATTTCTCGCTTTTTTATGTTGAGAGAGAAGAAGAAAGTGGCAGTGGCAATGAATCAGAAAAGTAATAAATACTGGAAGATCGTTGACAGTGGTTGTGTGACAGAAAGACGAAGGAGACAATGGTAGTGTCAGAGAAGGAGGGGGACGCAGTGTCAGTGAAACATAGTCGACAGTGACAGAACAGTGGGGGGGGGGGGGGGGAGGTATAAAGAGAAAGAGAAACTGTAGGTGGCTGAGAGCCAGTGATATTGAAAGATAGGGTATACGCAGATGAAAAAGAGGGAGAGAGAGATAGCGACAGTGGCAAGTGAGAGCAGTAGTGGCAAGGAAGGAGTGAGATAGTAGTAGTAAGAGAAAACAAGAGGGAGACAGTGACACTGGAAGGAGACTGTAGTAATAGGACAGGACGAAGGAGACTGTGGCTGTGACAAAGGAGACAGTGACAGAGAGACACAAAGAGATAATGACAATGAGTTGAGGTGAACGAGTGAGAAAGGTCAACTGTGAATGAATGGCTATGAGGGACATACAGCGATGGACTAGTGGGAGTGAGGGAATTACAGTTGGAGGAGCCTGTGGGAGTTTGAGGCGAGCTGCATGTTAAAAGAAGCGGGAATATGTTCTCATTCTAAAATGTTCGGGAAAATGTTTAAAGGAGTTGAGAAAGGTGGAATGAGGCATCTGGTAGCCAGTGTGTGCACATGTCGTTGCCTACTGTTCTCTCTGCAATGGGATTCTCAGGCCTACAAATGATTAAAAACGACAGTATTATATCTAGGGATTTCCATAAAACGAAATATCATGTCGGAATTTTACTTATTTTCAGTTTAGCAAATCAAACCAATTATTTCCAGCGGGATGCTACTAGAATGAATCATATCTTGGAAACTGTAAACGATTTATTCTCAAAAAACCTATAGAGAGCAAAAAATGTATAAATAGCCTGTGAAGCACACAATGTCAGATTCTACTCTAAATTTACTTTTGAGATTGGCAGAACATACCTATGACTTTCCTTAGACCACGCCCATTTTAGACCGACCCAAAGTTGCCTGATACTGATTTGTGGTGAGAAACAGAAAACCTACACCCTGATTGCTAGTTTCAGAAAAAGCCCTGGGCACAAGCAGATGGAACTCAGCACATTTGTTGTGAGTGCTTCCCTACCCGCTGAACTGAAGGGTGCATATCACCAGTTGAATTACAAACAGCAGTTATATTGCTGTTGTTCGTCTACTCGATGGGGCGTTGGCTGCTGTGCAGGTGCTGCACATGATGTACGTCGCTTAACTGAAATTCTCTGCCTACACAGTGCACACTGTACACCATTTGCCAACTCCTAGGGCTGAAATTACCTCAGTACAAGACAGAACATGAGTCAAGACTTGCCGGCTGCTGTGAACGAGCGGTTCTAGGCCCTTAAGTCCAGAAACGCGCTGCTGCTACGTCGCAGGTTCGAATCGTGCCTCGGGCATGGATGTGTGTGATGTCCTTAGGTTAGTTAGGTTTAAGTAGTTGTAAGTCTAGGGGACTGATGACCTCAGATGTTAAGTCCCACAGTGCTTAGAGCCATTTGAAACGTTAGAGTCAAGATTTCTGTTTGCTCACTAGCCACGAACAGAATTCGACTCAAATATTGTTCGGCAAAGAAGCACTTCAAAGTGACTCAGACTCCGCAAAGAGGTAAAGAATCCTCACTTGAGTAAACAGCATAACAACTCTGTTCAGAGAGAAACGACTTCACACGCTCCTTGGCGCGAAATCAACACTTTTCAATATCTAACCACCAGATTCTCCACTGTGTGGCTCACCAGAGAAGTCTCTAGGTCGATATTCGAACCGGAAGTGACTGTGATTAACTGCCGCAGGGAAGTGTGTCTCCATGCCATACGTCCGCTCCAGCCTGGACAAGCAGCGTCTCTGTTTGTGCTCAGGTGGCTATTCCCAGCGGCCATTACAAAAACATTACCTCCCACTACAAGGGTCATGAATCTGCCAACCAATCGCCTGAAGCTCATTCTCCTTTCAGAAGATTTTCTGGAAGTTTCTATTTGCCCTCCTACATCCTTCACACTCCTCCAATCAGATACTTACCTCTGCTCTTTGGTGGGAAGTGTGCACCAGCAGTTTCTGTTAGAAGATTCCTTGGAGGTCATCTAACGACAATCGTTGGCAACTCCGTGCATTGCCTCACACTATAAAGGCTGTCTTTTCTCTTTCCTCGGTCCCAGACGCTGTACTGCCAGGTACGCTATACTGAAATTTTTTTCTGTCCATCAGAAGACAAAGGGGGGTATGTGGCGTCTGCAACCTTCAGCGTTCTACACCGCCTCCTCCTCGCTCTGTTCTTTCTCAGGACAGTAAATGTCCGACCTTGCAGAACTCGAGAACTCTCTTCCCAACCCCTCTTTAGCCGATAGTGATTTCTGAAGAAAGTGTTGCTGACGTCGCCTTTTCTGTCAGTGCTCAACTCTAATTAACTGCCCGACATGCAGTGCTATCGGAACTGTTAGTACATGGTGCTAGCCTGTATCGGCCAATTAAATGATTAATCATCTGGTTTTGCATCGTGGACAGTGACCTAACATAAATATAAATCAAAAAGAATTGACAGAATATTAAATGTATGGCGATAAATCATGCCGACATATACCCTGTACCAACACAACAAGTTCCAAAATTCTCAGATGAGGTAACTTGACTGGAAAACGTGCGTCCCATACAACAACTACACTGTCTTCAATCGATTTATGCACTGGCATGCAAAACTGAAGAACGACATTGAAAAAGTGACATTAGATATTGCAGTCCCAACCACATTTAGTAGTAGTGCAAGGCATAAAATATTACTCTCCACAGTGGGACGGTGATCGTTTGGAGGTGTCACTTTGCCTGACGACTAGTGCGTTGTGTACCATTGACACCTGCACATTAGTGACACCGTTTGCAATTGTGCAAAGAGCTTAGAGACTGGACCAAGGCGGAATGCTATCGTACGGATATGGCATGCGGTGGGAACACATTATACAACCAGGAACGTTGTCGAACATGATTGTTCTGATGGTCCAGGTGTTATGGTGTGGTGCGACATTGCTGCGGGGTGATATTGACCTCCAAATCTTTCAACACGGTGCACTCATCGATAAACGTTATTGTGACACTGTTTTCCTTTACCAAGTGCGTCTGTTCAGTTATGCATCCTTAAAAATGAAGGATGGCAAAGCCTGACGGCATAAAAGAGCGAAGCTGGAAGATCTTTGGAAAGAGACGATATTCGGCGAATCGACTGGCCTGCTCGTTTCTCCGATTAAAATAAAATCGAGCACGTGTGGGATTCGTTGAGAAGACGTATTTCAGCTCATCCACGTGCACCAACGACCCTCCAGCAGTTGTATCCACGCTGCTGGACAAATGACCCTACCACAAGAACTCCTTACCAAGCTTGTGGCCAGCGTCGGAGGACGCTCCAGAGCAGCAGTTGCTGTCTGTGGTGGTCACACACATTGTCAAGAACAATCTCCGGGCTTTTGTAATGTCCAGGGCCCATCATAAATCACAGTGAGTGCAGTGTAATTATTGTCTTTGAATAAAAATGTCGTGTCCTTTGGTCTTCTTTCCGTGATCTTCTGTACTAGTGTAGCAGTTCTTTCTACGTATGTTCCAAGTTTCATCAAACTATTGCACCTGGCAGTTACGCATCATAGGAAAGTTAGTATCATCTTTAAGCCTTGCACACCAGTGCAGTATTTACGAAACTTGTCTAAAATGTATCCGAACTTTGACCAGAAAAAAGTATATCGAATACCTGACGGTGTTCGGACCCTAATCCCCTTCAAATTAGTCCCCTTGTGCTTGCTCACACTTAGCCCACCGATCCTTCCACTGCTGGAAACGCCTCTGGAAGTCTTTTTTTGGAATGGTGTTCAGCTCCATCGTCGCGTTCCGCATTATCTCTTCTCTGCTCTTAAAACGGGGTCCTTTCAGAGGTGTCTTCAATTTTGGAAACAACCAAAAGTCACAAGGAGTCATGTCTGGAGAGAAGTGAAGTTGGCGAACATCTGTAATTCCATGTTTGGCCAATAAATTTTGGATCAAGTAGGATGAATGTGCGGGGGCGTTGTCGTGATGCAATTGTCAGTTTTTCGCCGTCCACATGTCTGGTCTTTTGCTCCGAACCGCGTCGTGAAGTCACTAGAGAGCATCTTGATAGCACTCCTTTGTCACTGTTTGTCCTTCCGGAGCATATTCGTGATGCTCAATTCCACGGACATCAAAGAAGACAGTAACCATCGCCTTCATTTTGCTTCGCACCTGCCGCACATTCTTCGGCCTTGGAGACTCGGAATATTTCCATTGCGACGACCGTCATTTTGTTTGTGGGTCGTACCCGTTCACCCATGACTCATCTCCAGTTATCACGGTGTTCAGAAACCCAGGATCAGTGTTGGTAGTGTCGAGAAGCTCCTGTGCAACGTCAAAACGGATGTCTTTTTGTTCCGGCGACAACTACTTGGGCACGAATTTCGCAGCCACACGGTGCATGTTCAAATCATCACGCAAAATTGCATGTGCAGAATCTTTACTCACTCCAACCTCTTGGGCAATCTCCCGCACGGTCAAACGGTGATCTGCCGTCACCAAATTTTGCACCCTTTCAACAACAGCTGCACTCCGAGCAGTTTGGGGCCTGCCAAAACGCTGGTCACTCTCCGCTGATGTCCGGCCATTTTTTAATCGGTTCGACCACTCCTTAATTTGTGTTACACCCATCGCATCTTCTTCTCCAAACACCTGCTGCATCTTACGAATTGTTTCACTTTGAGAATCACCAAGCTTTTGACAAAATTTGATGCAGTATCTTTGCTCAACACGTTCAGTCATCTTGAGAGAATCGGTAATCCGACGAACACGTTGTATAGCACCTCACTCAGCGACCGACAGGCAGCGACGGACGCGCTGGAAGCGGGGACAAAATTCACACATGAGCATAAAGGTCTCTTCCTTTACTGTGTACAGTGGTGCTGCACTATCGTCTCTATTTTGTGCGGGAAAATGAAAGGGCGGATACTTTTTAGACAGACCTCGTATTTATATACGTGACTTGATCTTATTAGGGTCATGAGGCCCTCTCCTACATTGGATCAGAGTTTCACATCATAGTTACCTAACGTAGTGGCAACTTCTGCCACCGATGATAACCAGATGTAGTGGAAAGAGGTAGAAGTCAGCCAATTAAGACTCATCCGAGTTTTCCAAGGTATTTATTGTTTCCAACTACAGTGCCATGTTCCCCTCGGTCTGCGTCACCGGGTCCCACAATGCTGAGGACACCACTTCGTTGTCTGCCAAACAGCTTGGTTCACAATAGCAGCGTCAGTGACCTGTGCACACACTGTGCGTCAGCCTTGTACACCAGTGGAGCTGCGTCGTCGTCAGGATGCGGGCAGTCGACTCAGTTGTCTGCGTCCCTGCCGACTCAGCGCTGCTCGGTCTGAGCCGCAGGTGGCCAGCTGTGTGCTTCTCACTGGCGTGGCTAACGTCGCGGCGACAACAAGCTCCTACGGCCCGGAGTCCGAATCTGCGGTCCTCGCCTCTGGATGCCTCCGGCGTGTGTTGGAAGCCAGGGCGACTGCCTGCGGTAGCAAGCCGCGGAGTGGCCCGCCACCGGCTGGCTACAGACTCCGCGTCGGCCTCAGAGGGTCGAACCAGCGACCCGCCGTGGATTGGAACGGTAGCGCACGATACGCTGCTGTGTATAGCTGGCGGTGTGACACGCTCCGCCATCCAGGAGAGCTGCCACACTTGAATGAATCTCGTTAGAAACCCGCACCTACACTCCTGGAAATTGAAATAAGAACACCGGGAATTCATTGTCCCAGGAAGGGGAAACTTTATTGACACATTCCTGGGGTCAGATACATCACATTATCACACTGACAGAACCACAGGCACATAGACACAGGCAACAGAGCATGCACAATGTCGGCACTAGTACAGTGTATATCCACCTTTCGCAGCAGTGCAGGCTGCTATTCTCCCATGGAGACGATCGTAGAGATGCTGGATGTAGTCCTGTGGAACGGCTTGCCCTGCCATTTCCACCTGGCGCCTCAGTTGGACCACCGTTCGTGCTGGACGTGCATACCGCGTGAGACGACGCTTCATCCAGTCCCAAACATGCTCAATGGGGGACAGATCCGGAGATCTTGCTGGCCAGGGTAGTTGACTTACACCTTCTAGAGCACGTTGGGTGGCACGGGATACATGCGGACGTGCATTGTTCTGTTGGAACAGCAAGTTCCCTTGCCGGTCTAGGAATGGTAGAACGATGGGTTCGATGACGGTTTGGATGTACCGTGTCCCCTCGACGATCACCAGAGGTGTACGGCCAGTGCAGGAGATCGCTCCCCACACCATGATGCCGGGTGTTGGCCCTGTGTGCCTCGGTCGTATGCAGTCCTGATTGTGGCGCTCACCTGCACGGCGCCAAACACGCATACGACCATCATTGGCACCAAGGTAGAAGCGACTCTCATCGCTGAAGACGACACGTCTCCATTCGTCCCTCCATTCACGCCTGTCGCGACACCACTGGAGGCGGGCTGCACGATGTTGGGGCGTGAGCGGAAGACGGCCTAACGGTGTGCAGGACCGTAGCTTAGCTTCATGGAGACGGTTGCGAATGGTCCTCGCCGATACCCCAGGAGCAACAGTGTCCCTAATTTGCTGGGAAGTGGCGGTGCGGTCCCCTACGGCACTGCGTAGGATCCTACGATCCTACGGTCTTGGCGTGCATCCGTGCGTCGCTGCGGTCCGGTCCCAGGTCGACGGGCACGTGCACCTTCCGCCGACCACTGGCGACAACATCGATGTACTGTGGAGACCTCACGCCCCACGTGTTGAGCAATTCGGCGGTACGTCCACCCGGCCTCCGGCATGCCCACTATACGCCCTCGCTGAAAGTCCGTCAACTGCACATACGGTTCACGTCCACGCTGTCGCGGCATGCTACCAGTGTTAAAGACTGCGATGGAGCTCCGTATGCCACGGCAAACTGGGTGACACTGACGGCGGCGGTGCACAAATGCTGCGCAGCTAGCGCCATTCGACGGCCAACACCGCGGTTCCTGGTGTGTCCGCTGTGCCGTGCGTGTGATCATTGCTTGTACAGCCCTCTCGCAGTGTCCGGAGCAAGCATGATGGGTCTGACACACCGGTGTCAATCCGTTCTTTTTTCCATTTCCAGGAGTGTATTTATACGCAGCTGTGCACCTCTGTTTTGCCATACACATAGCTTCGTGTCACGTACTCATAACACGCTAGGTTGGCCATTGGGCCCCTTCTGATTTGTGACATGCAAAACTGCTACGTATACTCTTTCAGCAATTTGACAGCCCTTTGGCCCCTATTCTACTTCGCAACTGTTGGTATGCCTAACTCACTGCAATCTGGCCCGCACCTGGCTGTAACGTGTGCTCAGAATATTGCACAAAACTATCACTGTCCTAAATTGTGGTGCCACTGCACTAAGGAAATAACAATTTTAATATGACAACAACATTAATGTGATGTTAGTGTCTGAAGTGGCAGTATGAGCAAATTATACTGTCTATAAACTATCAAACTTAAAAGTGACATTATTTGTACTACTGTAGCTGCAGCCACTAATAGATAATAATAATATTTAATAATAATAATAAAATTAATAATAATAAAAATAAAGACAATAATTGTGACACTAATAACAATAATGATAGTGGAAGATATGAGAAGAATTTATAGGTCTACAAAATAGATGTTTTCTGATATAGCGAGTTCTGGGAAAAGGAAATTTGAGGAGAATCCATCGGCTAAGAATACTAGGAAATAAAGAAAATCTGGTTGGAGAGAGGGTTGTATATGTGTAATGAGGGCGTATATAGAAATGGTAATCTTATTCTTGCTTTAGCAGATAGTCATTACCTGTCTTCTGCAGCTGGAAATATTATTTGGCTCTCTAATATAAAGCGGATGGTTGTTCCAGAGTCGAGTTCCTGTTACTGAGAAGCTCTTCAAGAAAGTGGCTGAACGAAGGATGGGACAGAACGGATTTTGCACCGACAGGTATGGGTGTTTCTGCTGTGGTCTTCAGATGAGGGCGTTAAGTGTCCTTTCTTTACTGCGGGCCATCACTCCTAAAGTAGCCTTGAGTACTCGGGCCTTGTCTCCTGAGCTCGTCATCCGTTTTCTCTACACGCACTCATTTTCTCGCCTCCCTCTGCCCCCACCCACGGACCTTAATGTATCTAATGTCCTCGATTTTACAGACTAGCTCTTCTAGATCTTAGCACATTTTGTGTAGTTTTGGAAACATAATACGTCGTCGATCTAATGTGTGCCGGCAGCGGTGGCTGAGCGGTTCTAGGCGCTTTAGTCCGGAACCACGCGACTGCTACGGTTGCAGGTTCGAATCGTGCTACGGGCATGGATGTGTGTGATGTTCTTAGGTTAGTTAGGTTTAAGTAGTTCTAAGTTCTAGGAGACTGATGACCTCAGATGTTAAGTCCCATAGTCCTCAGAGCCATTTGAACCATTTTGAACGATCTAATTTGTTAGTTCTCTCCATAATGGTTGATACTTCAGCTGTTTCTATGGATGAAAGACACAATGCTGTGGCGCCTGCTTCTACCCTCTTCATATACGCCCCAAATGGATCCTTCACACATAGTATACGTCCTAATGTATACCGACTAACCACATCACAGTCTTAGACGAAATCACTTGTTTGCACAATTGCTGGAAGCTCCGTGTTGATTCTGGTGAAATTATTAGCCTGGTCATCCGATGAACCAAGCTTCCTCTAGCTTGTGGATACATCTGCAAAATTTTGACTCCCCTTAAAACAAACACTTCCTTCTGCTCATCGACTGATACTAAATAATACAAAAACTGTACGATATCTGGGACAAAATTCACCAAAAAAAACTGGCTCATTTATCATCCCTGTGAGAGGGTGAGGTAACCTATGAACATGTTTATTCCAACGTCCTGCCCCAGTATTTCCTTCTTCAGTGCCACCTACTCTGGTACTCCCTCCTTTGGCTCGTGCAGCGCCTCCCACCCTGGCGCCTCCTGCAACATTACCACCTGCTGTGCTGCCACCTATGCTGTTGACACCTTCTCTGGTGTCTCCTGCTCTGATGCCTTCGCCTCCTGCTTGGGCACTGCCTGTTTCAGCACATCCAACCCCATTGCAGTTGATGCTTTAACAGCTGGCCTCTCTGCAGCCAGCCTGATATGTGCTCCTATCCACTGGACCCTTTCTTGTATTTCCTGTACCCTCTGTATGCATCCACTTTGTGGAATCGCCTTCTCCATCCTATGGTGGCATCACTCCTCTCTCTTCTACTTCTACTGATCCTGATCTGTCACCATCTGTTCTCTCATTGTTCTGCCTTTATTTCCGCCCATCACCGATGCTTCACAGCTGTCTATAGTTTCTTCGTTCCTCTCCAAAGCCCTCTCCGTTCTCAGTGTGAGTCTTACTCATCTCCCCACCTTCTTCTCCAACAGGCACTTTCATGGCCTGTATTCTGCCTTCTTTGGGACCTTGCCCACTGCGACCCCTTTCTGGTCACTATCTCCAGGTGTCTTTCATCACAGTCCTTCAATGCAGCCTCATGGACAGTGGAAGTTCCATCACAAGGCCAGGTCATACCCGCTCTCTCCAACTGCCTCGTTGTTCTAACTCAGTGATGATCCTGTGCATCTTTTATTTTTTCAGATCTACTCCTTGTCTCATCCACCTCTGTGTCTGCCTGACAGCTATCCTAGATCAGTGATACAAAATTCTGCTGTGCCTTTCGCTGGGGGCTGCAGCCATGGCTGGAATACCTTCTGATGGTATCTACATGCCTTGGCCTCCTCTTGCTGCTGACAGCAACATGTCCGACAAACTCCCTAGGCATTTTGCTAGAACTGTCACATCTGGATCCAGCTGCCAATATATTCTTTCCAGCCGTTGCTGCCTTGCTGGCCCCACCATCACCCTCGCATTCAGGCAGCCACCACTGATTGGAATGGCTTTCTCCGATTGGCCACTGCCACCTTACCACCATTCTACCAACCAGCCTACATTGGTATCATACAGCATGCCCTGCAGCCCTCACACTGCGCTGCTCTGCCCTGTTCTAGTACCTCCGATTCCTACAGTGTTATTAATTACTGGACTGATGATGATGATGAGATCCCATACTCCGAGGAGTGTATGGGACGATGCGGGAGACCCACACCACCATACCAGGTAAGGTCCTATAGGAGGTGGTTTGCCATTGCCTTCCTCCGACCGTAATGAGAATGAATGATGATGATGAAGACGACGCAACAACACCCAGTCATCTCGAGGCAGGGAAAATCCCTGACCCCGGCAGGACCCGAGAGCGCTACTGCAAGACCACGAGCTGCTGACAATTACTGGATATAGACCGATTAAAATTACTTGATACTTGACACTTCGTGTGTTGGAGTTGGTTTCCTCTAGTTAAAGCGCTCAACATCACGCCCAAACCGTACGCCTTTGCCGGTTTACTGCAACAGCTGGTCAGTCCACTTCCAGTTCCTTGTCTGGCTTTCTCTCTTGATGTGTCTGCATTCCAGATCCTAGGTCCAGTTTTTTTATTTCGTATTTCATCACAAATGATAGTCTCGTCAAAACCAGCACACACGCAGCACCGCATGTAGGAAGGGGTGGTGCAGGGGAGCCCCAGCAATTCCCCCGCCCCCCTCCCTCAATCCCGAAATGGTTGGACTTATAGTAGATACAATTGGAATTTTTAATACCAAAGTGCTTTTTTAATATTATTCATTCTTCATTATGGACGAAGGTCAAGTGACAGGAGTTTCACGTGTAAAGAAGTCGATGAAAAACAGCAGAGGAAGATTCGCGAAACTATATGCGGCTTCAGTAGATGGTGAACATTTCATGACATTACTAAATCTTTATTTGCGTAAAGATTTCCATTTGCTGAAAATAGATAACCCAAGGACAGGTCTGAGATAATTAGCATCATGTCCGGTCTCAGTGCCATACCTGATCATAAAAGGAAAAATTTAAATACAACGTCGCTGCCTCTGTCCTGTTTTAGAACAGAACAAACTAGACTCAAGGTCAGTATCATTGTTCGACAACTTGTGTAAAGTAAATAGATGCCTTTCACGTTGAAAAGAGTCAGCGAATTGCTTTGAGTTTAATTTGTAATCTTCTTTTATTTTCTTTGAATGAAAACTGTAAATTAATTCTTGTCCGCCTGTTTGGTCTATTAAAAGGTTTAATCGAAACTATATTTTTATTATAAAATGAAAAGTCACACTAGGTAAAATCAGCCTTTCGAAAAATCCCCCACCCCCGAAGAATAATCCTGTGTGCTGGCCTGCACACGCGATACACAACAATGCCAACGAATTACACAAGTTTCATACTGTGGTGTCACCACCAGACTCCACACTTGCTAGGTGGTAGCCTTTAAATCGGCCGCGGTCCGTTAGTATACGTCGGACCCGCGTGTCGCCACTATCAGTGATTGCAGACCGAGCGTCGCCACACGGCAGGTCTAGTCTAGAGAGATTCCCTAGCACTCGCCCCAGTTGTACAACCGACTTCGCTAGCGATGGTTCACTGACAAAATACGCTGTCATTTGCCTAGACGATAGTTTAGCATAGCTCTCAGCTATGTCATTTGGTACGACCCAGCAAGGCGCCATATTCAGTTACTATTGATATTGTGAATCATGTACCGTCAAGAGCGACGTTCATCATTAATGGATTAAAGTTAAGTAATCCACCAGCTACGTCCGTTTTTCTAAAGTCTAAGTTCCTTGTCCTGTTCCAGACCTCACGCCTGCCTTCGTGAGCTAGAACGCGTGCATTTCGGCCTCCTCTAGTAACACGGTGTTGGCTCTCCTGCCAACCACAACACATACAGAGTGTTAACCGAACACTACTGGGTCCTTTCGCACAAGACGCGATTTAGAGTCATGTTTAAAGCTATAATAATCTCAGAGATGGGCGTACATTAGATTTACTTTGCACGATATTGCGTGAAGTAGGATTTTTGGAGAATGCATTTCATCGTTGCGACTCGGTCGTCAGAGTCGTAATTATATTATTATTAATAATAATAAGTATAGTAGCATAGTAAAATGGTTAGTGTATAAACCTGACGTGCAGGAGACCGGAAGTTCGAATCTCGTCAAGTGCAGGGAAATTTGTTTCATTTCTTAATCTAATCAACAGAGTTTAATTATCATTTCTATTCAGTTAATTGGTTTAAATGTATTTCTTTTTACTCCTAATACTTTGTCGCGTCGTTTTCGTCATCGCATAGACTTTTTTATTTGCTCTCATTTTCTTCCTATCTTTTTTTTCCGTCTGGAATCTCTCAGTGTCGGCTATAATCTGCAAACATATGAGAACCAGGACAGTTCATCAGTTGGTAACGCGACATCTCGTGTAGCCAGCATGAGGACAGTTTGAGGAAACCAATGAAGCAACAAATTTACAGTCTACTTATAACGCTGAAACTGAAGTCTTCAGTTAGCTCGTAGAGGTTGGCTTTAATTGCCGTGAACAAAGGATCGTGATTTTTAGTTCTGCCGGAGACTGTTGACCGCCGTTTTCTATGATACACTACACATCACGAGGCTGTGTTTAGGGACTTAAACTTTCTATTCTTCCTTACGGCAGGTCTTGTCATGGGGGAAACCTCGTCAGAGATTGCAGTGGTGGTTTCCCATTGCCTTCCACTGATGATGATGAAAAGATAATGAGGACACTTTTTTTTCGCCAGCTGCTTATTTTTTATGACCCACAGTCTAATTTCATATGGTGGGTCGTATGTTGCCACTTAGCCGCTGTGACTGGGTCCGGGGTCCGGTGTGACTGAAAGTAACACCTCCCAGGGTCCCGTCCCCACTCACACCATTGCCTGTTTCCCGCCACGTGGAGGCGGACTCTATTTGTTTACATCCATTTGATATCTTTTTTTGTGCAGCATTAGAAAAACTTATAACTAATACAAAATCAAGTGAGACATTAATAAACGAAAGGGAATTAAATACACTCCTGGAAATGGAGAGATTAGGGTACGTTAAAGCTAGAAACTAATACTGAGACCTCCATGTCCAGCCTGCTAAAATATTTACTATATAAAGTAGAGAGGTAACTGATTTTGTGCTTGGCTCAAAGTTGCTAATGAAAGGGTTCTTGTGGTAATAGTAATAAAGGTAATGACGCTAACGGTTTGTGTTGAGCCTACAAGGCTCCTAGTAGAGTACATCAGGCACAAGCACCTCCCAGCCCCGCCGACAACACGACCTGAACGATGGTTTTCCCCGGTCTACCATAGGTCTGCACAACACCATGAGGACAACACAACACCCAGTCCCTGAGCGAAGAAAATCTCCGACCTAGCCGGGAATCGATCCCGGGCTCCTTGGCGTGACAGACCGTCGCGCTGACCACTCAGCTACCGGGGCGGACATCTGGTTAGCGAAGGACACGAGTTTCAGTTCAGGTGTAAAAAACGCGTTTTCTGCCGCAGTTCATTCATTTCTCACTTGAAAACAGCTGTCGGCAGTGCGTTTGGCATTTCCGTCGTACCCCGCAGCGGCCGCTTCCAACATACTCCGCGTTACACATTAACAGCATTTGTGAAGTGAGCTGCCATGTTTGTGTGTCGTCTATAACTGAACTGTAGCCGTCAGCCGATGTCACAGCACTGCAGTGGCAAGTAACAGACATCAACTGACGAGTAATGTTAATCAGAGTAAGGTAGGACAGTACGTGGCTGCTGTTCTCGTGCTGCTAGGAGTTAATTTCCCCTACAGGGTGTTACAAAAAGATACGGCCAAACTTTCAGGAAACATTCCTCACACACAAAGAAAGAAAATATGTTATGTGGAGATGTGTCCGGAAACGCTTACTTTCCATGTTAGAGCTCATTTTATTACTTCTCTTCAAATCACATTAATCATGGAATGGAAAACACAGCAACAGAACGTACCAGCGTGACTTCAAACACTTACAGGAAATGTTCAAAATGTCCTCCGTTAGCGAGAATACATGCATCCACCCTCCGTCGCATGGAATCCCTGATGCGCTGATGCAGCCCTGCAGAATGGCGTAATGTATCACAGCCATCCACAATACGAGCACGAAGAGTCTCTACATTTGGTACCGGGGTTGCGTAGACGAGAGCTTTCAAATGCCCCCTTAAATGAATGTCAAGAGGGTTGAGGTCAGGAGAGCGTGGAGGCCATGGAATTGGTCCGCCTCTACGAATCCATCGGTCACCCAATCTGTTGTTGAGAAGCGTACGAACACTTCGACTGAAATGTGCAGGAGCTCCATCGTGCATGAACCACATGTTGTGTCGTACTTGTAAAGGCACATGTTCTAGCAGCACAGGTAGAGTATCCCGTATGTAACCATGATAACATGCCCCATTGAGCGGAGGCGGAAGAACATGGGGCCAATCAAGACATCACCAACAATGTCTGCCGAAACGTTCACAGAAAATCTGTGTTGATGACGTGATTGCACAATTGCGTGCGCATTCTCGTCAGCCCACACATGTTGATTGTGAAAATTTACAATTTGATCACGTTGGAATGAAGCCTCATCCGTAAAGAGAACATTTGCACTGAAATGAGGATTGACACATTGTTGGATGAACCATTCGCAGAAGTGTACCCGTGGAGGCCAATCAGCTGCTGATAGTGCCTGCACACGCTGTACATGGTACGGAAACAACTGGTTCTCCCGTAGCACTCTCCATACAGTGACGTGGTCAACGTTACCTTGTACAGCAGCAACTTCTCTGACGCTGACATTAGGGTTATCGTAAACTGGACGAAGAGTTGCCTCGTCCATTGCAGGTGTCCTCGTCGTTCTAGGTCTTCCCCAGTCGCGAGTCATAGGCTGGAATGTTCCGTGCTCCCTAAGACGCCGATCAATTGCTTCGAACGTCTTCCTGTCGGGACAACTTCGTTCTGGAAATCTGTCTCGATACAAACATACCGCGCCACGGCTATTGCCCCGTTCTAATCCATACACCAAATGGGCATCTGCCAACTCCGCATTTGTAAACATTGCACTGACTGCAAAACCACGTTCGTGATGAACACTAACCTGTTGATGCTACGTACTGATATGTTTGATGCTAGTACTGTAGAGTAATGAGTCGCATGTCAGTACAAGCACCTAAGTCAACATTACCTTCCTTCAATTGGGCCAACTGGCGGCGAATCGAGAAAGTACAGTACATACTGATGAAACTAAAATGAGCCCTAACATGGAAATTAAGCGGTTCCGGACACATGTCCACATAGCATCTTTTCTTTATTTGTGTGTGAGGAATGCTTCCTGAAAGTTTGGCCGTACCGTTTTGTAACACCCTGTATAACTTTAGTCGGCAGTCGATGTGACAACACTGTAGTGGCAAGTGAACGACGTCAACTGTCAAGTAATTTTAATCGGAGTACAGTCTGTATTAATACGCTATCACAGAACCCAGTTGATATTCTCGCATTTCTGGGGGCTACATGACTGCGCAGGACGGGAATAAAGCAGGTGGCGGCTGGAGCTGGTATTTGCGCTGGCGACCGGCGGGGTAATGAGAGGCCGGGGTCACAAGCCGCGCTGGCCCGCAGAGTGACTTCCGGCCCGGCGCGGCCCGCGACAATGGCGCTCGCAACAATAGCCGGCAGTGCGACCGCGACCGCGCCATCGATTATCGATACTCGATAGGCCGGCGGGGGGCGGGCAGCCGCTTCTTGGCGCTGGGCGACCATCAGTCAGCGCGCTTATTGCCACCATCCGTCCCTGAGCGGCACTGCGCCCCTGCGGTCGCGGGTTCCTGGCCCACACGGATTGTGGCGGCGGCTGGCGAACTGGGCGGGAAAGCGAAGAATGGACTGCCAATACACCGACCAATCACGAAAATGTGTCTGATTGTTAAAAGCCCTAACATCCCATCTTTTTCAGCGCGGAAACCTGTGGTAAGAGAGTCGGTGAGATTCTGGAAGGTACCGGTAGGCATGTGGAGCCCTGCAGATTCCAGCGCCGTGGCCAGCTGCACTAGGACTCTCGACTGAGGTTCAATGGCGCGAACAGTCCGATCGTGGTGGTCTCACAGATTCTCGATTGGGTTTAAATCCGAGAAGCTTGGTGGTCAGGGGAGTACGGTAACTTCATCCTGGTGCTCTTCCAACCACGCAAATACACTGCGACATATGTGTCCCGTTCTATTATCCTGCTGGTCGATGTCACCGTACCGAGGAGAAACAAAGAGCATGCACGCGTGGACCCAGTCTCCCAGGATAGGTGCACACCTGTGTTGATCCACTGTGGCTTCCAGAATGACGAGATCACACAGGAAACGCCACTGAAGCATTCCCCTGACCATGAAGTCCCCTCCTCCTTTGCTTTTACACTACTGGCCATTAAAATTGCTGCACCAAGAAGAAATGCAGATGATAAACGAGTATTCATTGGACAAATATATTATACTAGAACTGACTTGTGATTACATTTTCACGCAATTTGGGTGGATAGATCCTGAGAAATAAGTACCCAGAATAACCACCTCTGGCCGTAAGAACGGCATTGATACGCCTGGACATTGAGTCAAACAGAGCTTGGATGCAGTGTACAGGTACAGCTGTCCATGCAGCTTCAACGCGATATCACAGTTCATCAAGAGTAGTGACTGGCCTATTGTGACGAGCCAGTTGTTTGGTCACCATTGACCAGACGTTTTCAGTTGGTGAGAGATCTGGAGAATGTGCTGGCCAGGGCAGCAGTCGAACATTTTCTGTATCCAGAAAGGCCCGCACAGGACCTGCAACATGCGGTCGTGCATTTTCCTGCTGAAATGTAGAGTTTCGCAGGGATCGAATGAAGGGTAGAGCAACGGGTCGTAACACACAAAGTGCTGTCAATGCGAACAAGAGGTGACCGAGAGTTTACTCAGTGGCACCCATACCATCACGCTGGGTGATACGCCAGTATGGCGACGACGAATACACGCTTCCAATGCGCGTCAAGGCGATTTTGCCAAACACGAATGCGACCGTAATGATGCCGTAAACAGAATCTGAAGTCATCCGAAAAAAAATGACGTTTTGCCATTCGTGCACCCAGGTTCTTCGTTGAGTACACCATCGCGGGCGGTCCTGTCTGTGATGCAGTGTCAAGAGTAATCGCAGCCGTAGTCTCCGAGCTGAT
Organism: Schistocerca gregaria; assembly: GCF_023897955.1. Lineage (NCBI taxonomy): Eukaryota > Metazoa > Arthropoda > Insecta > Orthoptera > Acrididae > Schistocerca > Schistocerca gregaria. Next base: position 934,422,180 of record NC_064921.1, read on the forward strand.
AGTCCATGCTGCTGCAAACGTCGTACAGCCATGCAGATAAGATGCCTGTCATCTCGACTGCTAGTGATATGAGGCCGTTGGGATCCACCACGGCGTTCAGTATTACCCTCCGGGACCCACCGATTCCATATTCTGCTAACAGTCATTGGATCTCGACCAACGCGGGCATCAGTGTCGCGATACGATAAACCGCAATCGCGGTAGGCTACAATCAGACCTTTATCAAAGTCGGAAACGTGATGGTACGCATTTCTCCTCCTTACACGAGGCATTACAACAACGTTTCACCAGGCAAAGCCATTCAACTGCTGTTTGTGTATGAGAAATCGGTTGGAAACTTTCCTCATGTCAGCACGTTGTAGGTGTCGCCACCGGCGCCAACCTTGTGTGACTGCTCTGAAACGCTAATCATTTGCATATCAAAGCATCTTCTTCCTGTCGGTTAAATTTCGCATCTGTAGCACGTTATATTCGTGGTGTAGAAATTTTAATGGCCAGAATTATATTTTAACCATGGCGGCACGCGAACATTTTACAAACTTAGTCATTTCGGAAATACTTCCAGTCTTGGCCCTGGAAGCCGATGATCATGCTCGATTAGATGTCAGATAAAGCTCTCTGCTCCCGCATTGCGGTACCTACTACATTGTTTTCGCTTCCCCCGACACTTTTTATACGACTTCCACTGCTTGCACTGCGACGTGCCCTCGTTGGGTGGTTATTGCTCGTCGACGTTGAACATAGCCAATGGTCACATTAATGTGACTTGATCACGTAGTTTCCTGTGTTTGAAGAACAGAAGTAATCAGTCGTCAGCTGCACAAGCTTTTTATTAATTTACCTTCTATCCAGTTTCGGCTAAGTAATTTGCCATCCTCAGAAGATTATACAATTAGGCTTACATAGTTCAGAAATCTCCAACCAAACTCTGGATTGTAGAGTCCTTCGTTAAAAATTTTATATACCACTATCAACGAGTTAAAAACTAACATAACAAATGCGAGGACATGATGACAAAGAAAATTGCATCATAAGTAAAATATAAAGAACCACGAGGCATACGTTCATTAGCACCAACAGACCAACAGACTGGCCATCATGTCTTCGCATTTGTTACGTTACTTTTTAACTACTTAACAGCACTATGTAAAAATTTTAACGAAGGTGTCTATCTTCGGGAGTTTGCTTGAAGATTGATTTCCGATGTAAGCTTAACTGTATGATCTTCTGAGGATGGCAATTAATTTGCCGAAACTAGTCAGGAAGTTAATTTAATAAAAACTTTGTGCAGCTGACGACTGATTATTTCTATTCTTAAAGGTGTTTCGCAGCTGCTGATTGACAGCCATGAATAAAATTTCCTTTGTTTTTTCAGCTATCCAATCTACAAGTAGATATATCTTTCCCCGAATCGTTCAAGAGGAATGGAGCGAACTATTCGGATCAAAGGGTACGGCCGATTTCTTTCCTTCTCCCTTCCCAACGTGAGCGCGTGCTCCGTCTACAACATACTTCTACACTATAATGCTTCCGTTGTATCGCTTGCTTCCATTCGTGTATTGAGCGCGGGAAGAATGATGGCTTAAATGTCTCCGCGCGCACTGTAATTCATTTACCTCTCGTGATTTCCACTGGAGGCGTCGGTAGTGTATTAATAGATTGCTCAATGCTGGTCCTTGAAACTCCTTCAACACCTACCGGTGCCCGTTAAGGTTTTACAGCATCTGGGGTGGCGCTCTGCCATGCCTCGATAAAACCTGTTACCGATTGTGTTACCCTTCTTTGTTTACGTACGAAACGAATGTTTTGTAATCAGTCTCCTTTGTACACCGACTGCGTTTTTCAGTGTTCTCTGAATGTACAGAGGTCTGCCACCTACTTTACCTACAACTGTATTTGTGTTTTCATTCCATTTCATATCTCCACAAACTACCACACTCGAGAAATATCGACTGATTAATTTCAGTTTTAACTAATTCTGAAAAAATGTCAGGTTTTTTACGGTTTGTAAGTTTTCATATTTAAGTTTTCTGTGAATTTAAAGCAAGTTGCCAGTCTTCGCGACACAGTTGAAACTGTATGAAGATTTTACTGGATTTTTGGACAGCTTTTTAAAGATAGAGGTTCATTATAATTATTTGCATCATCTGCGGAATGGCTGAGGTTACTGTTAATGCATTTTCGCATGTGGTGTCCTGAAGATCGCAAGCATTTGGAAAGAAGAATCATATTTCATTAAACCGTCATGTTTTGCAGATAAAATAATATTACCTCAGCACGTTTCAAGTTAAAATTTACTGTGCTCTTGTACCTGTTTAACCTGGTACTGCACGTGTCGTACTGGCATTGGTGTTCATTACCGCACCCGTCTCTACTGTTCAAACACCCACGGATCGTCTTGATTTTACAGTCCAATTCTCCAGTTACTCAACAGGAGTGCTGTACACTTCACTTTTACGACAGAAAAACCAGGGCACTGAAGTCAGGCGATTCTGTGGACCGTTGTACAGACCCCGTTCCTCCTATCCATCCCGGAGCATCCGGCGTGTTAGGCGTCGTCTTGCATCATTAGCGAAATGTGTCCCATCAGGCACTGGCCCATTCCCCAAACGTGGGCCATGGATAAACTTTGAGCCCAGTTAGATGCGTACCTAGCCGGAAACTACCACTAACTAGAACAATATTTCATATTAAAGTCAATGGCGGCACGTAACCACACACACGCAGTTTTCTCACAAACACGACGTTTGTGGATCCATGTTTACTGAAACATTGGTGCCTGAATTATAATATACTTTCTACTGTATCAGTTTTCTTTACAAATTGTGTAACGCCTTGTACAGTCTGAAACTTCCAGACACATTAAAATTGCGCGTCGGACTGGGCAAATGCTCTACCGGTTGGTTATCCAGGCACAACTTAATGAACATTTGCCCACCCAGGGCAAATGTTCCAGTTTCTTGCGCCTGTCCGGTATATGGTTTTAACCTACGAGAAAGTCTGGAAGCAGCAATCACACAACTGGTCAGTGAAAATTCCTTCTGGACATCCGGTACAATTTCCCACAAGAACGCTACAGCTAACGTCCAAGATGACTGAAGGTCAGTTTCCTGTCTAGCCGTGCAGTGGAGTGTGTGGAGATTTTTGTACATTCATTTCGTTTGCATTTTCCACTTTTTATACCCCGTGGTTTTAATTTAGCCTAAGCACAGTGACTCACGAAGATCCTGTAAGAGCTGTAATAATAGTGTGACAGCGAAACTTCGTATCTATGCTAATGCGTTAACGCTTAACCGAAATGATATATATACTGGTACTATATATATATATATATATATATAGTACCAGATTTGGCCAATAAATGTAAATCTGGCGATGTACAGCATCTCGTTGACGTTTCCGGTGCTCTTATTAAACGAATTTGCAATCGGCAGTTAATAATAAAATCAGCATTATGGCTTTTTCACTTGTTTAAGCTTTTCTACATAAACGCTCCATTCTCTCAAGTCCGTTACAAATGTAAATATCTGTACAGGTCTTTCTTGCCGTCACAGCGCCAAATTTCCTCCTGGTGGCCAAAATCGGAACTAATTTTTTCCTTCGTAAATCGGTTCCACATTAACACATCAAAATATCCACCAAGTTCCTCTGCCATACGACAATTACATCCCACACTGGATGTCTGTGAAGTAGCTGAACTTCAATTAAAACTACGCAGTATTAGTTACAAGCGCTGTATAAAAAATCTATGAATGTTTTGAACCAGATGGGTCGATCGGGAGTAACCTTATTTGGATTCAGTGTGGAGGGGCATGGGGTCAGCACGCTGCTCTCCCGGTCGTTGTCGCTTTTCTGGACTTTGGAGCCGCAAGTTCTCGTTCGAGTAGCTCCACAGCTCGCATCACAAAGTTGAGAACTCGTTGCCCCTCCCCCGCCCCTTGCCGTAGTGTTGACATATTTAGTGGGAAGTTAATGTTACCCTGGACTGTCTTACGCACTGCAAGCGAGTGGTTCGAAAAGTGCACTGTGTAATGGTACTTAAATTACGTAACCATTACGGCACCTCACCTCAATCTCTCGATACCAGCAATATTCTCCTGTGTTTCTGTAAAAAAAGTTAACATATTTCCGTGACAACATTCAGATTTGATTTCATTAATGTAGAGGTACTTCGGTTCATCGATATGTTTATATTGCAATGATATTATTCTTATGTGTATTCTTCCTTTTGTCACTATGACCTTTGACGTAATTGTAACTCTGATTTTTGGGCGCGTAAGCGGTTATTAGAGAGTCAAGCTTCAGTTGTCATGTTAAAAAGACGCAAATTGTTGTCAGTTTATGAAATGTGAACTTTAACAGTGAGGAAGATATTTTCAAGTATGTTTTATATTGTGAAGTGATGTTTTGGAGCGAGTTACGTGATATTGCCACAAAACTAATAAAAAATTGGTGTATCTTAAATTCGGAGTGCTGATTACTTTTTTACATCACCATTGTCCTAACTTGCAAAAGTTTAATCTTCAAGAATAGTTTATGAAACACATCTATAAAACTTTTGAACATCGCAGAATAACACCTAGGCCTCTTTGCATCCGAGTTTGGAATCATCAGTACCTAGATTTTCGACGACTGAGCCATGAGTTCACAACGAGACCAGCGTGGGAAACACGAAAAGATAAGTGCCTAGTTTATCCATTATTTCAAGAAATGACTTTATTAACGGTGCTCTAATGACACCTGCCACGTAATATAACTTTGCTGTTGCCCGAAAATGCAATATTTAGCAGCGTGAGCAACACTACAATCATAATTAATTTTTGACCTTTGTTGTTGTAGGGTTGTTCGAACTGCGAAAGGGTCAGTATGGATCTGTGAAACAGGCTGTAGGTCCTCCTCGTGACGTAGTGGGGCATTGAGTGTAGAGTCTCGGCTGCTCGTTTTTCAGTTTGTAGACAGACTGTATAAACCTGTGAATTCACAAAAGCATGCGCTGCTTACCCTGTGCGCTGCCCTAAAAGTGGTCCCAGTATTGAACCACGTGGCACACTGGCGGTAATTTCTCCCTGTTCTAATGGGAATGATTCCAGGGGGCTCGCTCTTCCTTTTCGTTAGTTGGACATGACGGGTATCAGTTAACCGACATATTCACAGTACCATTCAACTCCCAAAGAACGCATCGAATGGTGTTTTCAAGTGACAGCTTCGTTATCTGGAGGAAGGCAGCGTTCGTTTTGCTGTTGTTGTTTACACTGCTCTGCGAGCTGATGCGTGGCGCACGTGAGCAGTTTGAGCAGCGGGGTCGTGCGTGCGTGCCGGTGGCGGGGTCGCCGTCGCGAGCAGCTGCAGCGGCGCTGGCGAGATTCCAGAGCCCCCGGCGCGGCCGGGGCGCGCAAGTTGCGGCAGAGATTGCCGGAGGGGCGGGTCCGCGGCCCCCCACCCCTCCCGCGGCTGGGAGGGGCGGCTGGGAGGGGCCAGCACTGCCCCGCCGGCGCCCTCCCCCTGCGCTCGCCGCCGCCCCTTCCTCCGGCCCTTCCCCTCCAGCCGGCGAACCAGAAATATGGCTGCTTACCGGCCGCTGCCGCTGCCGCGCCGACTCGTCACAATCGATAGGTGCGCCGAGCAGCGCGCCAAATAACGGCCCGCAGCTGCAGGTGCTACGTCTGCGGCCAACTTCGCTAACAGCTGGCCGATTCGAAAAGCCGGCAGACAAACTTCCCGGCCGAGTAGTGGCTTCTGGCTTTCGCAAAAGATAATTCCACGTTTCAGCGGGTCAGAGTTCACAGCATTGCAGCCACGCGCTGAATGTTACGGCGTAGGATGAGCGGCAGGACTCTTTCCAGATATAATTGTCTACTTGACCTCTTCTGTAAACTTCGGATAAAGGAAAAGCACTCACTGTAGGCGGGTGTGGTGCAATAATACTGTGTTTCAGACGTGATAGCTTTGTCCTGCCTTGATTTTAAGTCAAAATGTAGGGATCGCAGGGAGATAATTCTAATGAGTTACCGGAGTGGCTAACTGGGCTTTTCACGACGTGCTCGTGCAGCTGAACGGATAAGCTGTACAGGGAAAACTAAACTCCTTCAGTTAAAGAGTAAACTGAAGGTTAAAAAGAAAGAAAAGAATTTTTATTGCCCTGAATTTTGCGTTGCCAGCAACACTTGTAAGTAGGCTGTTTAGGTTTTTATGTTGGTAATGCCACGTAGCGCTGTGTATGAAAATCACTGACTTTCCTTTGTGCAGTCTGAGGCTGGTTTGCATTGTTGGAATTTGTTATTGTAGTGTTGGGCAGTTGGCTGATAACAGCGCGTAGCGTTGCGCAGTTGGAGGTGAGCCGCCAGCAGTGGTGGATGTGGGGAAGTGAGATGGCGGATTTTTGAGAGCGGATGATCTGGACAGAGACATTAAATTTGTAAGACTGAATATCACGTGTCTCCATCTGAGACAGTAAATTTGTAAGACTGGATGTCAGGAAGTGATACATGTATTATGACTTTTGAACACTCTTAAGGTAAATACATTCTTTGTTCTCGATCGAAATCTATCATTTGCTAACTATGCCTATCAGTAGTTAGTGACTTCAGTAGTTTCATTTTTGGGCCGCATTGGCGCTCACTGTATTGCAGTAGCTCGAGTAACGAAGATTTTTGTGAGGTAAGTGATTCTAAAGGTATAGGGCCTTTCTTTTGTAGGGATTATTGAAAGTCAGACTGCGTTGCGCTAAAAATATTGTGCGTCAGTTTAGTGTTGATCAGAATAAGTAAAGAGAGAAATGTCTGTTACGTTCAGTTCTGCTCAGCTGTTTGAAAATCAAATAACGTAAGAGGTTTATCAGCACAGTAACTCAGAAAATTTTCTAAGGGGAAGTTGCATACACTATAACCACGGTCGCAGGTTCGAATCCTGCCACGGGCATGGAGGTGTGTCATGTAATTAGGTTAGCTAGGTTTAAGTAGTTCTAAGGTCTAGGGGACTGATGACCTCAGAAGTTGTCCCATAGTGCTCTGAGCCATTTGATTTGAAGAAGTCCGCTGGACGTCTCTCTGCTGAAACAACAAAGAAACTAGACCTGAATTGTAGTCTGTTACGAGGCTACATGGGTGTGATTCTTATAAACGTTTAAAACCACCCAGAGCGGCGTAGATGCCGCTGCGGCAAGTACGAGGACTATTCCGAAAGTAAGGTCCGATCGGCCGCGTAATAGAAATCACTGTGACAATCAAACATGTTTCATTTGCTTGAGTTACGCACACATTCCAGCTACTTCTCTACACAGTCACCGCTCCGAATTACACGTTTCTCCCAGCCTTGTACCCCCTTTCCACTGTCCTCGTCATACAAGGCAGCCCACACTGGATTCGCATTCGGGAGGACGACGGTTCAATCTCGTCTCCGGCCATCCTGATTTAGGTTTTCCATGATTTCCCTAAATCGTTTCAGGCAAATGCCGGGATGGTTCCTTTGAAAGGGCACGGCCGATTTCCTTCCCAATCCTTCCCTAACCCGAGCTTGCGCTCCGTCTCTAAGGACCTTGCTGTCGACGGGACGTTAAACACTAACCACCACCACCACCACCATACAAGGCAGCCGACTGTGCTTTCCGCCGGTTAACTAAGCTTGTGCTACAGCTCGTTGACTGTCCTAAAATGTCGTCTTCAAAGGCAACGTTTCATGTGAGCAGAGATGAAATCCAGAGGTATCCAGTTATGGGCTGTGTTGTGGGTGATCAAACACTTCCTATCGAAATCGCTGCAGGAGCATCTTCATTGCCCCTGCAGAGTGCGGCCGAGAATTGTCACGAAGAAAGAACTGCACGACAGTTGTGTTATGTGGGATGTATAACATCAGGCGAAATCTCTCACTTGGCCGTCATATTTTGCGGGAGACACTACTTAGCCAGGCTTCTTTATGTGCTCACTGTGCGCTCAGAACTGGAAAGACCGACGTGACGCGATCGACGAGCATACTAGAGACGCTACCCAACACATCTACTAAAAGCTTTATCGGATTTTTACTGTGGTTTCCATTTCGCACCCGATCTGATCTGCATTTCCAAATAGCCCTTAGGATCTATGAGGACGCAAGTGCCCGGAAATACCTCAAAAATGAATAACAAATGCTGAAACTGTCATGTCACCAGATGACGTAGCTTTCCAAAGGTGCAGCGGTTGTGCTTGTCGATTCTGCCCTCGTCGATAAGGTTAGGTGCTACACGTAGCTACACAACAGAGCAAATTTCGAACATCCACGTAAAGGTGGTATGTTGTAGTCTTACAAGTTACAGAAGTATTCTCCTCGCTGTAACGAAGCAAAAACCGTTCTTATTTAGCGTTTCTTCCCTTTTTTCCCATCTTTTTTTGTTTACAGACATGATCAGTAAAGAAAATGTAGATCATTTACTTATAACGACGAAATTCGGAAGCTTATTCTCATTTACTTGTGACGCAATACGGTAGTTTTTGATGTTTTGTACTTTGCAATAAAGCAGCGAAGGTCGTGAGAGTGGTAAATAAAATAATAAATCGTATTTCAAAGTAAACACCATAACTGTCCAGCGGATTGTAAAAAAAGAAGAAAAAAGCTGCCTGCCAGACGCAAGACTCGAGCCCTCGGCCCCTCGTGGTACAGTCGCGGACGTAGGCCCGGGGCCACATCGTCGTGAATACTAGCGTGGGTTGGGATGATCAGGTGCGACGTCACGTGTGAAATATTTGTCATCCATTTTGTTTTGTCCATTCCCCGACATTTGCTGTCCCGTGTATCTTACATTAAAGTATTTGTCCCAGCATCATCCACCTCGCTTCGGAGATTTTTAAACCTGACTAAGAATCACCCTGTGTAGAAGCCAAAGGAGACATGAGTCGTTTTTTTATGTATGCGATGTGTTAACAATGAGTAATCACATACCAACATCTGTAAAGCAGTCTAGCTCTTTATAAAAAAAATCGCAGAGTGTCACCTTGAGGAGACACAACTTTCCACCCGTAGGTAGCCTGGCGACTGTAGAAACGAGAAACGCGTTCTATTACATAATAAAAAAATTAGAAAATTCCAGATTATGAAAACCCCGTAAAATGTTATAAACGCTGAGAAATACAGACTTGAAAGCGCATTACACCTTAATTTTGACGTCTACATAGACGAGATGATGTAATGCACATTACGAAGACTCTCCATATGTTTCTTAAGCGAATCAAGGTAACAGCCCAAAACATTATCTGCCGAAGTACACATTTCATTTTAAATAAAACGTGGTTCACTCTAAGTATATCCAAAGAAAGGAAATAGTGACATAACTATTGTTAAAATTGGAAAATAAAACCTGAAAGTAGCGAAAAGTGTACTAAATGAGAAGGGAAAATACTGGCAGCATAGTACAATTTCCGAAGTTAAATCCGAAGTTTATACGGAAATGGAGAGAGTTAGTCCGATAAGTCTCGCTCGCTCCCTTCCCTGTTTCATTCTCAAATAAAGCGAAAGACAAATGTCAGTGTTTTTTCGTATGCGCTCCAACCTCTCTAGGCTCAAACTGGCACTGGAGGCGATAGAAGCGCTCTGCTAACTTTGTAACAGACCCTTAGATGTCCTCCAAAACTCTATGAGGTAGCTTTCAAAATATGCTATTGAAAAACAAAGTATGGCTACGGTGGTGTCCAGTGGGGTAACAATACCTTGGGGGATCAGACATCCACTGATGCTAAGATGCTTTGTGCGCACACAGCGAAGGGGCCCACTGCTGATATATTGGAGGCGTATTTGGGAGGACAGAGGCTCAAATTCCCGTACGACCGTCCAGGTTTAGTCTTTCTGTGACTTCCTTAAAATGTGAAGAGTGTTCTTCCACCAGTTCTAGCTTGAGATCCATCTCTCATGAGCTCGTTATCCGCCGGACGTTAAAGCGTAGTATTCTTAAGTTGGATCAAAGCGTTTGTATTTCTGTACTGCTAAACCGTGATTTGGATGCTACGTTAACTGTTCGGTTCCCCTCCCACAGCTTTGCCAATACCTAACGTAACAGTCTGTTCACATCCGCTTCCGGTTGATGATTATTTAATTTCTGACAGCGGACGTAATTTACAGGGTGAACGAGAACTCCACAGACAATCTTTGACAGGTTGATGAGGGATACCTTCTTAGTTTTTTGGTATAATGGGCTTACGATCTCCAGCGCCTTGTTACAGAATTATTGCGTTCCCTTTGGCTTCTTGTTCCAGTTAGCTTTGCATCTACAGAGTGTACAAGAAATGTTTCGACAAACTTCGTAGGGCTGTAGAGGGCGTCCTGAGTAACAAATCGAATGTAGGAAACCGTACCCGGAAACGTCATCCAACGACGATACAGATCGTCGAAATTGTAAGCGTCGGCCGGCCGCTGTGATCGAACGGTTCAAGGCGCTTCAGTCCGGAACCGCGCTGCTGCTACGTTCGCAGGTTCCAATCCTGCCTCGGGCATGGATGTGTGTGATGTCCTTAGGTTAGTTAGGCTCCAAATCTAGGGGACTGCTGACCTCAGATGTTACGTCCCATAGTGCTTAGAGCCATTTTACTTCGAGAGATTGTAGAGTGTCCTGAGATACAAATCGAGATCCCGTTTCCATAAACGTCATTCAACGACGCTACCAAGTGTCGAAGTTATAGATGGTTACGGCTGTCTCTGAGCCACCCCTTTGGCAGCAAACGTGACTTCGTGCGCTGATGGACCGTAGGCGGAACGTTTCCTATGTTGTTTGTTATTCAGGGATCGCGACTGATTGCCACGATCGCCAGTGGAGAAGTTCGAGCTAGTGGATGTCCATAAAAAATAGCATAGCAGAATCTGATACAAAGGCCCTAGACAAATACTAATACCTCATTTGACAAGGTAAACAGTTAACAGATAAAAGCGAGCACATCGAATCAGGATATCCACTGCTGGCCACAGGCCACAATAAATGTAATCACTAATTCAACCAATGTCAGCAGAAAGTGACAGAACATACAATTAGTTGAGGACTATTAACAATAAAATACAAGTCTTTACGGTTCAACACACTAGGCATTGCACCAGCCTCGCCTTTTTTGACAATATGGTTACTTGCTCAACTTAAACTTCAACCTCGGAAGCTTTTCACGGACCACAACCGTCAGAACCTCTTCTAATACCATTATGACCGAGCACACATAGTGGCTATTATCAGCTTGTATTTTGCTGGCACCGCCTTCCCCGGACCGAAGTCGCCAAGCGCCGTTCGTTCGCAGACAGAGATAGATGTTCCACGCTGGCAGCAAGCCGCCATAACCCCACAGCGCAGACCACCCCCCCCCCCCCTTCAGCTTGCCCCTGCTCCGCTCCATTCATCTGATTGTCTTCTCAGATACTTCTCACAAGGGAACCTCCCAATCGCATCCCCCTCAGATTTAGTTGTAATTTGACACGGTGGATAGGCCTTGAAAAACTGAACATAGATCAACCGACAAAACAGGAAGAAGTTGTGTAGAACTACGAAAAAAATAAGTAAAATATACAAACTGAATAATCTATGTGCAGCATAGGCAACATCAAGGATAGTGTAAGCTCAGGAGTGCTGTGGTCCTCTGATTGGTGTGAGCAGCTGCGGAACGAGAAGTCTTAGGTTCAAGTCTTCCCTCGAGTAAAGAGTTTACTTTCTTTATTTTTGCAAATTTATGATGTGTCCATTCGTTCATTGACGTCTCTGTTCACTGTAATAAGTTAAGTGTCTGTGTTTTACGACCGCACCGCGAAACCGTGCGATTAGTAGACGAAAGGGTGTGCCTCTCCAATGGGAACCGAAAACATTTGATCGTAAGGTCATAGGTCAACAGGAAAAAAACGTCTGACATATTCTATACGACACTGGCGACGGCATGTGCGTCACATGACGGGAATATGTTGTCGACCCACCTAACTTTTACACTTGGCGAATGAATAAAGTGATTCTTCGACCTTGCCCGATTTAGGTTTTCTTGTGGATGTGATAAATTAAAAATTTCAGTCGAGGAATGACTTGAACGAAGGACCTCTTGTTCTGTAGTTGCTCACGCTAACCACGAAACCACGGCGCTCCTGAGCTGATACTACCCTTGATGTTGCTTATCTTACACATAGACCACTCAGTTTGTATGTTTTGATTATTTTTTTCATAGTTCCACACATCTTGTTCCTGTTTTCTCGATTGATCTGTGTTCAGTTTTTCAAAATGGTTCAAATGGCTCTGAGCACTATGGGACTTAACATCTGAGGTCATCAGTCTCCTAGAACTTAGAACTACTTAAACCTAACTAACCTAAGGACATCACACACATCCATGCCCGAGGCAGGATTCGAACCTGCGACCGTAGCGGTCGCGCGGCGCCAGACTAAAGCGCCTCGAACCGCTCGGCCACACACAGCCGGCCAGTTTTTCAAGGCCTATGCACTCTGCCAGCTTATAAATAAATCTGAGGGGGGTGCGATGAGGAGGTTCCCTTGTCAGATACTCGCTTGCTGAATTACCATCTTACCGGTCGTCTTCATACTGCTGCATCTCCACTGAGGCTCCTCCAGATCCTCTGGAATACAAAAGTGTGGTGTCACCGCCAGACACCACACTTGCTAGGTGGTAGCCTTTAAATCGGCCGCGGTCCGTTAGTATACGTCGGACCCGCGTGTCGCCACCATCAGTGATTGCAGACCGAGCGCCGCCACACGGCAGGTCTAGAGAGACTTCCTAGCACTCGCTCCAGTTGTACAGCCGACTTTGCTAGCGATGGTTCACTGACTTCTACGCTCTCATTTGCCGAGACGATAGTTAGCGCAGCCTTCAGCTACATTGTTTGCTACGACCTAGCAAGGCGCCATTATCTGTTACTATGGATACTGTGAGTCATGTAATGTCAAGAACGACGTTCGTCATTAATGGATGAAAGTTAAGTATTACACCAGCTACGTCCGTTTTTCTAAAGTCTAAGTTCCTTGTCCTGTTCCAGAACTCACGCCAATCTGCGTGAGCTAAAACGCGTGCATTTCGGCCTTCTTTAGTAGCACGGTGTTGGCTCTCCTGCCAACCCTGCCTCCCCGTTGTTCAAGTGCAAGTGCTCGCTGTCATCGGCTGCCAGCAGCCAAGCCCGTCGTTCCAGGCGCCGTCCCTCGCCGATCGACTTCCTTGAGCCAGCCAAGCGATGACATGAATAGACAAGACAGGACAGCGCGCCAACTATGGCTCGGCGTCTCACGCAGACTCTTGTCCCACTGTTGTCCTCGGTCTCCAGTGCTGGCTCCGACTTGCCGTCACTTCACTGTTCCACCACCAAACCCTCTCCCTGTTGTCCCTCCACGTCATTCCTAGCCTTGGCGTGCCACTGAGTTAGATTCTCCAGTAGGCACCCTTCGTCGCAGCGGGAATGCAACACCAGTGCTGTCGCCAGCAATCAGATGGAGCACGACTACAGCTGTACCCCGAATTGCTAATGATTAATACACGCACCAAAAGAAGTTTTGCATCACCTCGGTTATCAGAACTGCTGAACATGGACGTTGACTGTTAAAGACACAGTGTCTTTGACTGTTCAGAGATGTATCTAAATCCGCCCAAAGACGTAAACAACCACGCATGAGCAGCGCCTATTAGACGGAGGGGGTCCGACAGCCGATCAGTTCCAGTCCTTCCACTGGGAAGGAGGTACACGGCTGCTGTTCGATCGCGTCCGCATTGTTACTTTGTGCCAGGAAGTGAACCAACGACATGCCTCGCTCAGGCCGCTCAAGGGCTGTTACTGCAGTTGGTGACCGCTACCTACGGATTATGGCTCGGAGGAACCCTGAAAGCAACGCCACCATGTTGAATAACGCTTTTTGTGCAGCCACAGGATTTCGTGTTATGACTCAAAATATGCGCAATAGGCTGCATGATGCGCAACTTCACTCCTGACGTCCATGGCGAGGTCCATCTTTGAAACCACAACACCACGCAGTGCGGTACAGATGGCCCCAATAACATGCCGAATGGATAGCTCAGGATTGGCATCACGTTCTCTTCACCGATGAATGTCGCTTATGCTTTCAACCAGATAATCGTCGGAGACGTTTTTGGAGGCAACCCGGTCAGGCTGAACGCTTTAGACACACTGTCCAGCGAGTACAGCGAGGTTGAGGTTGCCTGCCGTTTTGGGGTGGCTTTATGTGGGGCCGACGTACGCCGCTGGTGGTCATGGAAGACGCCGTAACGGCTGTGCGACACGTGAATGCCATCCTCCGACCGATAGTGCAATCATATCGGCAGCATATTGGCGAGGCATTCCTCTTCATGGACGACAGTTAGAGCCCCCATTGTATACATATTGTGAATAACTTCCTTCAGGATAACGACATCTCTCGACTAGAGTGGCCAGCATGTCCTCTAGACTTGAACGCTATCGAACATGCCTGGGATAGATTGAAAAGGACTGTTTATGGACGACGTGACCCACCAACCACTCTCAGGGATCCACTCCGAATCGCCGTTGAGGAGTGGGACAATATGGACCAACAGTGCGGTGATGAACTTGTGGATGGTGTGCGACGACGAATACAGGCATGCATCAATGCAAGAGGACCTACTGGATATTAGAGGTACCGGTGTGTGCAGAAATCTGGACTACTACCTCTGAAAGTCCCGATGTATGGTGGTACAACATGCAATGTGTAGTTTTCATGAGCAATAAAAAGGGTGGAAATGATGTTTATGTTGATCCCTATTCCAATTTTCTGTACAGTTTCCGGAACTCTCGCAACAGAGGTGATGCAAAACTTTTTTGGTGTGTATAGAATACCTTCTTCTTCACCTCTTAATTGTGTTTACACATTCCTGGTTCCTACTTCACGATTCATTGTTAGCGAGCAATGACAACGTGAAGTCAGTTGTTCGTTCTTTTACTAATTCGGAGGGCCGCTAGACGAATGTTACTTCATCCACACAAAGGGTTACGGGCCTTGAAAAACATATAAGAGGAATTATCAGTCGCCACACATTCGTTGTTACCGCGTATTCCCGGAGTTATCTTGACAACAAAAGTCTGTTTTGAAATGGGGGACAGTTTGACTGGTGAAGAAATTATGGGGTTACTTGAAGAATCTCGTTCCGAAATAGACGATGATGGTTTTGAAATCGTCGGCAGTATTTCTGAAACAGATGGTTTTTTTCTTTTCTCTTTTGTCTTAAAAGCAGGAGCCACACAAAGAAGTCGAAAAAGTTTCCGACTTCTGGGGAACTTCAGCAGTCACTGCGTCATGACAGAATGTGTTAGTAAAATTCTTGCATATGTTATCTTGTAGAAAAATTTACTGTTAAATATCTAACATTTTCTTGACGTCGACCCCATTTTTTTATTCAGGGAAGCAAATAAAATGTGGTGTCGCCATTTTAAAGCAAAAAGAAATGTGACAATATGAAGTATAGAGAAGATAGGTATAGGTGAAGATAGTTACAGTAATATATATATATATATATATATATATATATATATATATATATATATATATATACGAAGACAGTAACTTGTTCTCGAAAGAACAGTTACTGTTGAAGACCGTGCAGCTTTTCCCTGGAATAAATGATGATTATCTGAAAACCTCAGCTGCCAACAGGTGTTGATGATATACCTCGATGTGGACAGCTGAAAATGTGTGCCCCGACCGGGACTCGAACCCGGGATCTCCTGTTTACATGGCAGACGCTCTACCCATCTTTTTTTTTAAAATCTCATTTTGTTCGCTTTTGTTCGTTGGGTCTGCTCGGGGCGGACGTCGAAGACATCCGTTTAAGTTCGTTGATGATCGATTAACTCAGTTTTTTTTATTATTATAGAGGGCAGGTAACCCTATGACCGAACACGCTGAGCTACCATGCCGGCTGTCTGCTCGGGGCGGACGTCGTAAGACATCCGTTTAAGTTCATTGTTGATCGATTATCTCAGTTTTTTTTAATTACAGAGGACTGCTAACCCTCTGACCGAACACGCTCAGCTACCGTGCCGGCAATTTTTTTTTTTTTTCACTTCAGTTCTTTGCATCTGCTCGGGGCGGACGTCGTAAGACAACCATTTAAGTTCGTTGTTGATCTGTTAACTCACTTTTTTTTATTACACAAAGCACATTACCCTCTGACCGAACACGCTGAGCTACCGTGCCGGTATCCATCTGAGCCACCGAGGACACAGGTGAATAGAGCGACTGTAGGGACTTATCCCTTGCACGCTTCCCGTGAGACTCAAATTTTGCGGGGGACACATTTTCAGCTGTCCACATCGAGGTATATTAACAACACCTGTCGGCAACTGAGGTTTTCAGTTAGTCATCATTTAAATAAATAGATATATTATAACTGGAAGCTGAAATAGAAAATTTCAGTTATTAAACGTAGACTAAACTGAATGAGCATAGGATGAAGTAGGGTAGTTAAATCTGAAGAAGATGAAAGTGAATCGATATCCACTACTGCAGCATCAACCAAAAATTTAGGATGTAGGTAGAAAAAGTGTTGGAATATCAAGAAGAATGTAGCAATCAGTTCTGCAATGCCTAGTTCAGGAACAGTAAAGACTACAGTTACAGCAACATATACATTGATGAGCGAAGAAGACATTGTGACCACTGCCCACCGCTAGGTTCTATGTCTCCTGGTGGTGTGCAGCGGGAACGTGACACGGTAAGGAAAGTATGTAAGTGGATCAAAGACGGGTAGGGTGTTATTCCAGCGACGACATGGATCGCAAATGGGAAAATCTACTGACATAAGCGACTTTGACAAAGGTGACGTTATTGCTACGCAGAAACTGTGAACGAGTTTCTCGAAAACGGCGTAGCTGTTCAAATGTTCACGTGCTTCTATGGAAAGTGGTAGAACGACAGTGAAACTACCACTGGGTGGTAAGTGGTTGGACATCCACGACTCTTCACATAACGTGGGATTTGGATGTTTGCCTCCTCTGTAAAGCAGGATAGGTAGCGATCTTTGGCACCTCTGCCGATAGAGTACGATGCTTGAGCCCAGGTTAAGTGTTTCAAAGCGCGCCGTTCATCGTACATTGTTGTACATGGGGCTCCCCAGCAGACGACTACTACGTGCCCACACGTTGGCCCAACGACATCGTCAGTCACGATTGCGGTGGTCGCGGGATCGTCGATATTGGACCGTTGTGTCGTCCCATCGGATGAATTACGTTTTTGCTACACTAGGTCGATGGTTGTCTCCACAAACGCCGTTATCAGTGTGAACGGCGATTCGAAATGTTCACCGCGCCAAGGACGCAGGCTGATGGAATCAATATTATGCTATGGGGGACATTCTGCTGTGCTCGCATGGGACCTGTAGTACTAACCGAAGACTTGCTGACAACTGTGAACCAACTGCTCCCCTTCAAGCTTGATGTCTTCTCCGCAGGCGATGTCATCTTCCAGCAGGATAATTATAGTATCTCAAAGCCAGAACCATGTTGCAGTGACTTGAGGAGCATGATGCTGTACTAACGTTGATTTCTTGGTCACGAAATTCGCTTGATGTGAATCCAATGGGACGCAATTGGGTCGCTATACTGCGCCATCACAGCATACACAAATCAGCGGCCCGCTGTTTAAGGTAATTACGTGACTTGTGGGTGGACATCTGGTGCGACATACCTCCACTAACTGCCAGAAATCTGTCGAGTCCATGATACGCAGAATGGGTGACATTTTGCTTTTTCTGAGCAAACATGAAGAAGAACTACTTGATTTGCCGAATGGGGTGAACAGTCTAATGAGTATAGAATATGGATTGAGAGTAAATTGAAGAAAGACGAAAGAAATGAGAAGCAGCAGAAATGAGTACAGCGAGAAACTTGACACAAGGGTTGATGGTTACGAAGTAGATAAAGTTAGTTAGTAGAAGTAGTTAGAAGAAGTTAATTAGTAGAAATACCTAGGGAGGCAAATACACAATGATAGACGGAACAAGAAGGCCATCAAAAGCAAAGTTGTTGTTGTTGTTGTGGTCTTCAGTCCTGAGACTGGTTTAATGCAGCTCTCCAAGCTACTCTATCCTGTGCAAGCTTCTGCATCTCCCAGTACGTACTGCAGCCTACATCCTTCTGAATCTGCTTAGTGTATTCATCTCTCGGTCTCCCTCTACGATTTTTACCCTCCACGCTGCACTCCAATACTAAATTGGTCATCCCTTGACGCCTCAGAACATGTCCTGCCAACCGATGCCTTCAAGTTGTGCCACAAATTCCTCTTCTCCCCAACCCTATTCAGTACCGCCTCACTAGTTATGTGATCTACCCATCTAATCTTCAGCATTCTTCTGCAGCACCATATTTCGAAAGCTTGTATTCTCTTCTTGTCTAAAGTATTTATCGTTCATGTTTCACTTCCATACATGGCTACACTCCATACAAATACTTTAAGAAACGACACTTAAATCTATACTCGATGTTAACAAATTTCTCTTCTTCAGCAACGCTTTACTTGCCATTGCCAGTCTACATTGTATATCCTCTCTACTTCGTAGTCTAGTTATTTTGCTCCCCAAATAGCAAAACTCCTATACTACTGTAAGTGTCTCATTTCCTAATCTAATTCCCTCAGCATCACCCGAATTAATTCGACTACATTCCATTATCCTCGTTTTGCTTTTGTTCATGTTCATGTTATATCCTCCTTTCAAGATACTGTCCATTCCATTCAACTGCTCTTCTAAGTCCTTTGCTGTCACTGACAGAATTACAATGTCATCGGCGAACCTTAAAGTTTTTATTTCTTTATCATGGATTTTAAGACCTACTCCGAATTTTTCTTTTGTTTCCTTTACTGCTTGTTCAATATACAGATTGAATAACATCGGGGAGAGGCTACAACCCTGTCTCACTCCCTTCCCAACCACAGCTTCCCTTTCGTGTCCCTCGACTCTTATAACTGCCATCTGGTTTCTGTACAAATTGTAAATAGCCTTTCACTCCCTGTATTTTACCCCTGCCACCTTCAGAAGCAAAGTAGCACTGGCAAAAAGGTCATTCTTGGCCGAGAGTCATCTACTGATATCAAACATAGGCCTTAACTTGAGGAAGAAATTTCTGAGAATGTACGTTTGCAGCACAGCTTTGTATGGTAATGAAACATGTGTTGCGCGAAAACCGGAACAGAGGAGAATCGAACCATTTGAGATGTGGTGCTACAGACGAGTGTTGAAAACAAGATGGACTGATAAGGAATGAGGAGGTTTTGCACAGAATCTGAGAGGAAAGGAATATGTGGAAAACACTGGCAACGAGAAGGGGCACGATGATAGGACATCTTTTAAGACATCAGGGAATGGCTGTCATGGTACTAGAGGGAGCTGTAGAGGAAAAAAACTGTAGAGGAAGACAGAGATTGGAATACATCCAGCAAATAATTTAGTACCTAAGTTGCAAATAGTAGTCTGAGATGAACAGGTTGGAACGGGAGAGGAAGACTGATGACTCGAAAAAAAAAAATGCCTTTCAAAGATGGATCAAGAAGTTATTTGGCAGATGGTAATAATGTTTTGGCTCGTCAGTGCATACTCCGAAAGCCGCCGTGCAGTACTTGGTCGAGGATACTTTGCGTGAATATTATTGATTTTCTGTCCTATTCTTTCTGCATTTCCTTACATTCGTCCAATGATAATACGTTCCTCAACACAAGAGCATTGTCAGCTAACAATCTTGTGGTGCTGCTAATCGTTTGTATGCAGGGCGTTTCAATGTATTAGCGACAAGCTGTTCGCTTGCTCTTCCTGTCGACGCAGCTCGTCGTCTAGTGGCTAGCGATGCTACCTCTGGATCACGGGGTCCCGAGTTCGATTCCCGCCCGGGTTGAGGATTTTACTCTGTCCGGGATCTGGGTGTTTGTGTTGTCCTCCTCATTCCATCGTCATTCATGAAAGTGGGAAGGTGGCTAGAATGGACTGCGTACAGAAAGGGAATGTGTACGGGCGCTGATGAGCGCTCCCCACAGAACCAAACATCATCATCATCAGAAGTGAGCGCGCACGAAATTCAGCCAGCTATATGTCACTGTGCTCGCTCTTGTGAGTCGCCGGCAAGGCCGTCGCTGGGAAACAACGAGCAGAGGTTTACTGAGTGGCAAAAATCAATTCTAATGTACCCACGTCTCAGATTTAAAACAAAAGCTGAACTTTCTGGAGCTTAAAGCGACTGGTTGATAGTGTAGTGGCCCGCATCTCGTGGTCGTGCGGTAGCGTTCTCGCTTCCCACGCCCGGGTTCCCGGGTTCGATTCCCGGCGGGGTCAGGGATTTTCTCTGCCTCGTGACGGCTGGGTGTTGTGTGATGTCCTTAGGTTAGTTAGGTTTAAGTAGTTCTAAGTTCTAGGGGACTGATGACGAAAGATGTTAAGTCCCATAGTGCTCAGAGCCATTTTTGATAGTGCAGTGTAGAAAATAAACAAGCTTCGATTCACTTTCCGGAAAGAATTAAAGAAGCAACACAGCCGTAAGCCGTGTCTTAAGAAGACACACGTTTTCTTGTTTTAGTAACCATACATGTTTGGGAGAAGTTTCCCTATCATCAGTTGCTTTTATTTATTCTCTGTAGAACAATACACAAAAATTCACCTTTTAAATCTGCAGCTCTCATCCTTTCTTTCCGCAGTTATTGTTAAATTATAGGATATGGGTTGCGCCTTTTTGAAAACACAATGTTTTTTTGCTATTTACCCAAACATGTTTAACTCGCCGATGAAATTTACATTTACACCGTTTGGTTTTGCAGATGACAATCTATTAGTGCAGGCCACCATACAGTTGGTCCTGGAAAACCATATAAAGTAAAATCACGGTAAGAAGCGAAACGATAAAAGTTTTCTTTAGGCCTCACTTTGTTATATCAGTTATAACCCAAAATACTTTCTCTCTTTACAGCTCAGCTTTCAGTAAACAAGAACCCACTGATGATGGCACAGAGGTGCTGAAACATGTTTGAAAAAAAAAAAAAAAAAAAAAAAAAAAAAGAAATAACAGTGTGTTTACAAAAAGGCGGAACCCATATTCCATAATACATAAAGATTTTATACATTGTGGTATTCACCAATTTTTTGAGATAATGGTATTTATGTTACTGTAGGGAATGATAGAAGCGTTAGCATGATGAGTAAATATACGTCTTATTATTATGTACTGATGTATGTTAGCCTGTTTAGTATTTGCAGCACAGTTACAATTATGCCTTCCAGTATGTCGCCAGCAATCAATAAGCGTTTATCTTTGTTTTATTATTTAGTTTCTCACAATTTGCTTTGATCTCATATGATATCAGCAGTTTTTCTTTCTTTTTATAGCGTTACTGTAGATATATGATTTTGTTTTATGAACAAAGATTCGCTAATTTACTCTTTGACTAGAGTTTTCAAGGTTACAGTACAATTTGTCTAAAAATGTGTTGAAATGTATGCTGATTGAGATTAGGTGGTGGTGGTGGTGGTGGTTAGTGTTTAACGTCCCGTCGACAACGAGGTCATTAGAGACGGAGCGCAAGCTCGGGTTAGGGAGGGATTGGGAACGAAATCGGCCGTGCCCTTTCAAAGGAACCATCCCGGCATTTGCCTGAAATGATTTAGGGAAATCACGGAAAACCTAAACCAGGATGGCCGGAGACGGGGTTGAACCGTCGTCCTGCCGAATGCGAGTCCAGTGTGCTAACCACTGCGCCACCTCGCTCGGTTGAGATTAGGCTTCATGAAATGTTGATTAGGCAGGGGGAAGCAGACTACATAAGTAAATCTGCGTACTTAATTTTTACAGATCTCGCGTTTCCGGAACCGCGAGACCGCTACGGTCGCAGGTTCGAATTCTGCCTCGGGCATGAATGTGCGTGATGTCCTTAGGTTAGTTAGGTTTAAGTAGTTTTAAGTCCTAGGAGACTGACGACCTCAGAAGTTAAGTCCCATAGTGCTCAGAGCCAGAGCCAGAGCGATTTCGTGCTTCTACTGAGTGTCTGAGTGGAACTTCCTAACATGTACGGTTTCTCTCTTTGTGTGACATTCGCTTGTTGCGCCATCTTGTTCTTGCTGTTCTGGATAGAAATTTTGAATTTTGCAGTGGAAGTAGGCTGTGTGTTTGTTTGTGTGTGTGTGTGTGTGTGTGTGTGTGTGTGTGTGTGTGTGTGTGTGTGTGGGTGGGTGGGTGGGTAGGTGGGTGTGTTTGAGCGTGTATTGTTCCACTACGGCTCTTTGCATATGGCACTTTCCTTCTAATATAATTTTCTGTGGATGGCTATCGCTGCACTTAAAAGAGTTTTTAAGTCTGCTTATGCATCCTTGTAGGTTTGTTTTGACCATGAGATGATCTGCGAATGTGGAATGACTGCCTTTACTTTGAAGTACCCTTCTATATTCAGTGTATCTCATGTTGTAATTTATACTCGTTTGCCCCATATTACTTGAACTGCAGTCCTGGCGCGAGAGTTAGCAAATCCCATATGCGTTGTGTTTGTCTGTGTTAGTGTCGGTTGGCATTAGTTTCTTTAGTATAGAGTTGTCTGTTCTGTAGGCTGTTTCCTTGTTTTCTTGAAAGGGCTGCCCATTTTCTGAGTTGCTTTGTTGCCGTAGGTGAGCGTGTGCCGCTTGTTTGTTGTATTTTAGACGCGTTGTGTGTATTTCTTGTCCTGTGTGTTCATGTTCTCTGTGGTTGTTATTGTGTATTGGTGTTGATCTGTTTTGCTATTTCGTGTTGGGTGCACTTTTATTTTTTGTTTTGATTTTATTGGTCTAGTTTGTATCGTGTTTGTTTTGTTGAGGCTCTCCTTCTCCTGTTATCCACTGTCATTTTATCAAAATGGTTCAATTGGTTCTGAGCAATATGGGACTTAACTTCTAAGATCATCAGTCCCCTAGAACTTATACCTACTTAAAGCTAACTAACCTAAGGACATCACACACATCCATTCCCGAGGCAATTTCCTTGTTTTCTTGAAAGGGCTGCCCATTTTCTGAGTTGCTTTGTTGCCGTAGGTGAGCGTGTGCCGCTTGTTTGTTGTTTTTTAGACGCGTTGTGTGTATTTTTTGTCCTGTGTGTTCATGTTCTCTGTGGTTGTTATTGTGTATTGGTGTTGATCTGTTTGCTATTTCGGGTTGGGTGCACTTTTATTTTTTGTTTTGATTTTATTGGTCTAGTTTGTATCGTGTTTGTTTTGTTGAGGCTCTCCTTCTTCTGTTATCCACTGTCATTTTATCAAAATGGTTCAAACGGCTCTGAGCAATATGGGACTTAACTTCTAAGATCATCAGTCCCCTAGAACTTATACCTACGTAAAGCTAACTAACCTAAGGACATCACACACATCCATTCCCGAGGCAGGATTCGAATCTGCGACCGTAGCGGTCGCGCGTCACCAGACTGAAGCGCATAGAACCGCTCGGGCACTCCCGCCGGCTGTCATTTTATCGTCACGAACAATATACGGAATGCTAATACTGAGAGAGGTAAGAGTGATACTGTAGAGAAAACCGAATTTAACCTTCAGAATACTGACTTTGATAGATAACTCCTCAGTTGTGAAAGTTCCTTAAGAAACAAGTGTCTTTTCATTCAATGTCTGGTAGAATTGTGGGCCTTGCTTGCAACGTTCTAGCCACGGCGATTTTCTTACAAGTCTTCTGTTGTACGCAGCTCACGTAGCTGCTTGATCTGAGCTCTTTCTGTGCGACGATGTACATTACATTTTCGCCGCAAATCTGGAGCAGCTCCTTTAATAAACGTAGTGTCATACTAAATCAAGCCCCATTAATTGTCGTGAGACAGCTCTTTACGCCAAACTGTTTCTTGTCGGCGTTGACACCCCGAAATAATTAATTACCTGCTGGCACTCCGGGCTGCACGCTTCCGCAGCAACTACAAAGTTTTTTCACATCCATCCTCGCTCACTCGTTCCCTCTCTCCGTCTTGCTCAGCTGCTCGGGCCCGTTCTCTGTTTTTTGCTGTCGCGCGCGGCCGGACTGAGTGATTGATAATATGGGCGACGGCGACAGGGTAATTTCTGTTCCGCGCGTTCACCTGTGAAGGGGGTCTCGCGGCCGGTCGCATTCCACAATCAGAAGCTCTTTGTAGGGCTCGCCTTCGATCCGGGCCGGACTGCCAATTAAAGTGCCACGGGGAAATGTGACGGGCACGGCAGCGCCGCGCGGGGGAAATGTGCCTCGTCAGGTTGGTAACAATGGCGCCCGGGGAATACCCCCGGCGCTAATCACGTGGCGGTGCCGCTTGTCCGCGCGCACTTAACGCTTATCGGCGAGGGCAGATACGCGCCTCCGCCGCCTGCCATTCCCGTAATGTACACTAATTAGATGCGCGCCCGGGAAATAACAGACACCTGCCGAGGGGCCGGCGGACTTAATGAAACGGCGGCCGCGTCCAGGGTGCGTAAATGGTACAAATTGTGGGTCAAACATTCCGGTCAGCACGGGCGCACGGGAATTACCGGACCAGTTGATTGACGCTCGGGCGATTTCGCGTAGGTGGCTGAGCGGAAGCCTCAGCTCGCATTGTGCTGGCCTCACCGCCAGCTGACACTCTGGTGGGGCTTCGGAAAGAGGGGGGAGAGGGGACGACTTAATTTGTTTACCTTCGATGGGCTACGAACAGCGACTGAGGGACTACCCCTGAACGACGGAGCACACATGTGCTTTCTCGATCGTTATAACAAATATGGCAACAAAGGATAAAAAACTGACATTAAGGGCTGCTCCAAATAGAGGTGGTTCACACATTTAGCACAGTTGTTCCCCACCTGGGAGTAATTACCTCTTGAGAGGTAATGCAAATTTCTGTATGGGGCTAAAAACAAAAGGGTTTAGTCATGAAAGTACACTACTGGCCATTAAAATTGCTACACCAAGCAAAAATACAGATGATAAGCGGGGATTCATTGGACAAATATATTATACTAGAACTGACATGTGATTACATTTTCATGCAATATGGGTGCGCAGATCCTGAGAAGTCAGACCCCAGAACAACCACCGCTGGCTGTAATAACGGCCTTGATACGCATGGGCATTGAGTCAAACAGAGCTTGGATGGCGTGTACAGGTACAGCTGCCCATGCAGCTTCGACAAGATACCACAGTTCATCAAGTGTAGTGACTGGCGTATTGTGACGAGCCAGTGCTCGGCCACCATTGACCAGACGTTTTCAGTTGGTGATAGATCTGGAGAATGTGCCTGCCAGGACAGTAGTCCAACATTTTCTGTGTCCAGAAAGGCCCATACAGGACCTGCAACATGCGGTCGTGCATCATCCTGCTGAAATGTAGGGTTTCACAGGGATCGAATGAAGGGTAGAGCCACGGGTCGTAACACATCTGAAATGTAACGTCCACTGTTCAAAGTGCCGTCAATGCGAACAAGAGGTGACCGAGACGTGTAACCAATGGCACCTCATATCATCACGCCGGGTGATACCCCAGTATGGCGATGACGAATACACGCTTCCAATGTGCGTTCAACGCGATGTCGGCAAACACGGATGCGATCATCATGATTCTGTAAACAAAACCTGGATTAATCCGAAAAAATAACGTCTAGCCATTCGTCCACCCAGGTTCGTCCTTGAGTACACCATCGCAGGCGTTCCTGTCTGTGATGCAGCGTCAATGGTAACCGCAGCCATGGTCTCCGAGCTGATAGTCCATGCTGCTGCAAACGTCGTCGAACTGTTCGTGCAGATGATTGTTGTCTTGCAAACGTCCCCTTCTGTTGGCTCATGGATCGAGACGTGACTGCACGATGCGTTACAGCCATGCGGATAAGATGCCTGTCATCTCGACTGCTAGTGATACGAGGCCGTTGGAATCCAGCACGGCGTTCCGTATTATCCTTCTGAACCCACCAATTCCATATTATGCTAACAGTCATTGGATCTCGACCAAGACGAGGAGCAACGTCGCAATACGATAAACCGCAATCGCGATAGGCTATAATCAGATCTTTATCAAAGTCGGAAACGCGATGGTACGCTTTTCTCCTCCTCACACGAGGCATCACAACAACTTTTCACCAGGCAACGCCGGTTAACTGCTGTTTGTGTATGAGAAATCGGTTGGAAACTTTCCTCATGTCAGCACGTTGTAGGTGCCGCCACCGGCGCCAGCCTTGTGTGAATGCTCTGAAAAGCTAATAATTTGCATATCAGAGCATCTTCTTCCTGGCACTTAAATTTCGCGTCTATAGTACGTCATGTTCGTGGTGCAGCAATTGTAATGGTCAGTAGTGTAAATTAATTTTAGTATACATCTTCTACCAGAATGAAACATATCTTCGGCAGAGTTATGGGTGTACAAGAAAGGAACTAGTTTTTTGACGTATCTGGCAGCTTGAAAGACATTTAAATGACTGGGTTTGTTTATAAATAACTTTTCTGCTACCAGTCACAATTTTCCTTTATTGATATCGTACACGACGCGTTTCGTCAAAAGATTCCCATTTTCAGGTGGGTTTTCCCTGTCTACTACGCCATAGTACACTCGTGGCATGTACACACAGAAAATGCACTTGAAAATGTGAATCACTTCTCGAAATGCGTCTTGTAAATTGTGAACAAATGAAAATCGTCGCTAGTAGCATAAGAGTTATTTATAAGGAAACCCACTGTTTTCACAGTCTCAGGCTTTCAAAAAACCATTTATAATGGACAAAATCAGGCATTTAAATCAGAACATCTTTACATATTCGTGCTTTTTTAGTATTTTTATTAATTATTTATTTTTTAATTTAAATTTGATTTTTAATTTTTAAATTTACATTTAAATTAATTTTTAAATTTAAATTTATTAATATTAATGTTAATATTTTTACTTGTTAATATTAATATTATTAAGTATTAATATTTCTGCTCTTCAGGCATATGATATTATGTAGGGTGTCCCAGAAATACTCCGACAAAATCTAGGTACAGGTTCCTCATACAGAAGTAAATAAAAAATGGCTACTAAACATGGCCTGCCTGTCGGAGTGGCCGAGCGTTTCTAAGCACTACGATATGGAACCGCGCGACCGCTACGGTCGCAGGTTCGAATCCTGCCTCGGGCATGGATGTGTGTGTTGTCCTTAGGTTAGTTAGGTTTAAGTAGTTCTAAGTTCTAGAGGACTGACGACCTCCGATGTTAAGTCCCATAGTGCTCAGAGCCACAAACATGGCCTCTGAAATAAATACATTAAGAGGTATGAGCACTTGCTCAAATTCGATACTATGAAACTGATCTCTTCTACTGAAAGGTCTTTGCTTTTCGTATTTTGAGAGGAGGAAGAAGTGACCAAAACAAGAAAAAAAAGTCTGGAAAACATCGGACCTAAAGTGCATACTTTGAGAACTATGAGCACTTCGTCATCTTCGCTACTGTGAAACACGTCTCTTCTACTGAACAAGTGCTCACAGCTCATTTTAGAGGCCATGTTTACTAGAGTTTTTTTTGTCCATACTGTTCCTTCCAAAAATACGAAAAACAAAGAACTAGCAGTAGAAGAAGTGTGTTTCATAGTATCGAAGATGAACAAATGCTCGTATCTCGTAAGATACGCGGTTTAGAGCCCTTGTTTACTTTCTTTTTGTTCTGCTGTAATGAACCTGTCCCTAAAGTTTATCGGTGTTTTTTGGGACAACTTGAATACTGTTTGGATCGCTGGTTAATCTCACCACCTTACCATTTCCAGATCGAAGCTCCGTACCATTTTAAGATCTAAAAATAGTGAGCGTGGAAATGGATTATTTTCAACACTAATTATTACAAACTCTGCGTACAAATTTTACGATAGGGGTAGCTATGTTGCCCCTGGTGTCGGTTAGGCGCTAAATCGATCAAGTGTACGCGCAGAGTAGGTAAAATTTCGTTGTTTGCTATCCTTCCTGGTGTTGAGTTTTGATGACTTGCACGAGAGTTCAATAAGTAAGGCAACACATATTTTTTCCCAGCCAATTTCGGTGGAAAAAAAATGCGGAATTTGTTGTGGGACATCATGGAATATTCCCACTTCTGTGAAGTTCCTATACACAGCCTTCAAAATGGCTTCTGTAATGGAGGTGCGTTCCAAGCTGAGAGCTGTCACTGAGTTTCTTTTGGCGCAAAATCGGAGCATCTCAGATGTTCGTAGGCTCTTGCACAATGTCTACGGAGACCCGGCAGTGAACAAAACCACGGTGATTCGCTAGCGAACGAGGCCGCGCAGATCTGTCAAGGTATCCTGTGCTCCGACCTGCAGCGCACATCTGTGACTCCTGCAATGTTGGGACGTGTGGACACTCTCATTCGATGTCATCGACTGGTCACGATCAAACACCTAGCTGCTCAACTGGATCGCTCTTTAGGTAGTGCCGACACAGTGGTCCACTGAGAGGAGCGTCAACCGAGAAAGTTCACAAAACTGAGCTGTTCTTTCTCATATACCCTACAGTCAGAATCTCGCACCTTCCGATTTCCATCTGTTTGGTCCAATGAACGATGCACACTGCGAGGAGCAGTAGGTGGATGGTGGGGATGTTATGGATGCAGCAAGAATTTGACTCCGACGTCGACCAGCAGAGTGTTACCATGTGGGGATACAAGCCTTCCCAGTAAGGTGGCGTAAGGCCGTCACATTGAACGAAAATTATGTCGAAAAATAGGTTTTTGTAGCTAAAAGACAGGGGAATAATCTGGTGTTTTTTTTTCACTACCTGCTTATTTTTTATGACCCACAGTCTAAATTCTTATGGTGGGTCGTATGCTGCCACTTAGCCGCTGTGATTGGGTCCGGGGTCCGGTGTGACTGAAAGTAACAGCACCCCGGCTCCCGTCCTCACTCACACCGTTGCCCGTTTCCCGCCACGTGGAGGCGGGCTCTATTTGTTAACATCCATTTGACATCTTTTTTTGTGCAGCATTAGAAAAACTTATAACTAATACAAAATCAAGTGAGATATTAATAAACAGAACGAAATTAAACATTGAGAAAGAAGGAAGGAAGAGAACTGAATAGAGAAGAGATAGGTACAATATTGTCGGTCACTTGGTTGTGGGCGGCGGCCCGGGTCTTGGAATGACCCTCAAGACGCTGGCCATCGCTCACCATGCCTTGAACATCTACCATACTAAAAACTAACTTAACTAGAAGAGATTAGGGTACCTTAAAGCTAGAAACTGAGACTAAGACCTCTATGTCCAGCCTGCTAAACTTTTTACTTTATACAATAGAGAGGTAACTGATTTTGTGCTTGGCTCAAAGTTGCTAATGAAATGGTACTTGTGGTAATAGTAATAAAGGTAATGACGCTATCGGTTTATGTTGAGCCTACAATGCTCCAAGTAGAGTACATCAGGCGCGAGCTCCTCCCGGCCCCGCCGACAACACGACCTGAACGGTGGTTTTCCCCGATCTACCATAGATATCCGTCGGGTTGGGCTCAAAAGAGAGGGACCACAATTAAGATCCTTCCATCCAGACTGTGCGCTGCCTCTTAACGGAAGGCGTAGGTCCCTTGAAAAGGTACCCAGCTTTAAGCTCTTATTAGACATGGAGATGCTGTTAACTATTCACATATAAGGTGCAATCTGTTTTTAGGATTGTGTGTGACTTGTGCACCTCTTGTCGGTTGTTCCACTGTGTTCTTTGAATTTGACTTGGTTGACACTATGGATCATCCGCGCTGGACGCTTCAATATCTGTGTTGGTGCCCTGGTCTGTATCTGTTTCTTCTTCATCACTCGTGGTGCTAATCATATCTGTGTCCCCCTGGGCATCGTGACGTCTGTTTGGACCGACATGCCTTCGGTAGGGTCTGTTGCGCAAGTATTCTATTTGTTGGATCTTCGAGATTTCGTCCGTTAGTTTGTTGAGTTCAGTCCACCTTTCCGAGTCGTGTATTATGGCATGTAGTTCGTTCTGTGTGTTCAGGCGATTTATGTGTACTGTGTGTCTTATGTTCGTGCGTTGTCTGCTGAAGAAGACAGTATGTTCAGGGGAACCTTCTTCCCCGCATGTGCATCTATTAATCTGCTGCAGACTCATGCGGTACAGGTGCGTGGGATAAGGGCCATGTCCTGTGATGAAATGTACCATACCGCGGCTGGGATCAATGTGTTTTAGTTTTAGTCTTTCCCGGATGTCAGGGAAGAAGTTGTATACACGGCGGCCCTTATCGCTGATGGCCCACTCGCTCTGCCAGGTATCCACTCGCCATGCTTTGAGTTGGAGTGTTGTCTCAATCGGTACACCAGTGATCTGCCGAACCTGGTCTATTCTACCCATCCAAAGCCAGTACATTGCTGCGCGGTACCTGATGGTGCTATCTATGGGGAAGATTCCCATGACGACATATAGTTCGTCATTTGATCTTGTGTTGAATGCCCCTCTTAGTCGAAGTAGAACACTTCTTTATCCTCGACGTGCAATGGTTGTGTTGATTGGGAGATTTAACCTGTGGGCCCACGTACTGGCAGAAAAACATAGTACTGACTCGAAGAGAGCGCAATGGCATGTTCGTGTCACTGACAGGGGTAGTCTGAATTGTTCCGAATTTAGCCTAGCCAGTTTGTGTAGTATCTTTTCTGCTTTGTTTGTGCATATTCGCATGTGTTCGTGGAAGTTCAATCGTTCATCAATGTATACTCCTAGATAGCGTGTGACTGCTAGTCCTTTTATGTTTGTGACCCCGATTTTGACTATTGGGTTCCTGCACAGGATACCCTTTAGCAATGTATAAGATGTTTTGTTTCCTGCTATCTTCAATTTATTATCTGTGCACCATTGGGTTATTGTTCTAAGTGTTCCAATGGATCTTTCTTCTAGCTGGGCACGGTTGTTTGCTGAAACTACGACGGGTAGATCATCAGCATAAGCGACAACTCCATCTGTCAAGATGTGCTCCTTTAGTAACTGTAGGAGCGGTTCTATAACATGTCCCAGAAGATGGGGCCGCAGATCGACCCTTGTGGACAACCTTTTGTAATTCGTTTAATCACTTTCTGGTTGTCCATTTGCCAAACGACCTTTCTGTCTTTGCAGTAGTCCATGAAACTATTATACAGAGACTCCGGTACCTGCAGGTGTCTGAGCCTCTTGAACAAGGCCGGCCACCAGAGGTTGTCGAAGGCATCTGAGATGTCTATCATAATTGCTAGTGTGTATTTGGAGGGTGTGTCGTGTACTAGTTGGGGTGTTCTGTTAATTGTGTCGTCTATAGATTTCCCTTCCCTGAAGCCGTATTGGTGTGGTGCAGTCCCCGTAGTGTTCAGTGTGCTTGTAGTCTTTTCCAGAGCAGTTTTTCTTGTACTTTACCGAGTGTATTGATCAGGCAAATTGGTCTGTATGACTTGGGGTCTGATGGGTCTTTGTCTGGAGCGTTTTTGATGATAATCGCCTTCGAGGTCTTCCACACTGCAGGCAGACGGCCCAGCCTTAATGCATCGTTTAACAACGTTGTGAGAAACGGGGCGATCTGCGGTGCAGTTTGTTTCAGTACCTCAGAGTGGATACCATCCGGTCCAGGCGCCTTTTTGTTTTTGAGTTCTGAGATCGCTGTCGCCACTTCTTCCTGCGCAAATGGACAGGTGACGGTTGGTGTGGTGTATACTGTGTCTACTTCGCGTCTCAGTGCTGCATGTTGTGGTGAGTCTGTGTCTGCGGTGTCGTCGGGCAGGAGTTTGCTCAGCAGGAACGCCGCTGTGCGTCTCCAGCCGTTAGTCATCTCACCATCCTCCTGTCGCAGCGTCCCCAGAACCAGTGGGCTCTTAATTTTCTCTGTCACATTTTTGTATGGTTCCCCCCAAATGTTTAGTTGTGTTTGTGCTGCTACATGGCTGGTCCAATGGTCTTTCCTGGTCTTATTCAGCTCAAGCTTATATTTGTCCTTGGCAAGCCGGTAGTCGTGTAGTCGTGGTTGTCTTTCTCTATCTGAAATTCTAAACATTCATGGTGGTGTCTGTTTGTTCTATATCGTGTCTCCCTACCACTTTCGCGCAACGACGCTCTGAGTGTGTTTTTAGGGAATTGGCTAGTTTGACCCTGGGACGTGTTGCTGGTAAGGAGACGCCAGACCACACATGACATGTAGAATTCAGAAGAGTTCAGTGACACTAGCGATGATATAACCAAATACTTAATGATCTCAGCGTCAGCTCCACTGCACTCCCTGTAAAAGAATCTTAATACTAACTAAATTTAGTGGAAGGGGTTCAAGGCTTTCCTATTTTTAGTTATCTGGTAAAATAACGTCGAAAAAGCAGTTACGTTTACCATTGGAAATTTTATTCTACTCACAAAACATCGTTTATAAACTGCACTATTGATAAAAGGGAATGTTTTAATACAGGACGGTAAAAACCAACTGCGTTCAACAAAAATGTGAACGAATATTCCCTGAATGGGTTTCCAAGTTCTACAATGGATAGAAGGATGAGCTATGCCATATCACATCTATAATCTAGGTTTAAATTACGTTTCACAAAAGAGAAAAACTATCAAAATGGTCTACAGTGACCCTCAATTATCTTTAATAACTTATCTAACTTGTCGTAAATTACAGTGGCTCATTTGGCTTCTCAATAACTATATAACAGAAAAATCATCGCGTTTCAGATTTTTACTTCAAGTGGCAAATATGAACACCATGAGCTTTAATTGACAATCGACACTAGTATTACGCAAAAAAGGGGGTGTAACAGATGAGACTTCTGCAGTTCTGAGTGAAGCCTTATGCGCTCAAAAATGCGGCATCGCGTGCGTTCATTACCTTGTCGGTGTTTAGGCAGCGTCAGGGCAGCGGAGGGCAGCACAGCTCCGCTCACCTCGCCATCTCGGAAGCAACTCTCTTCTCCTTACTACAATTTACCGAAGTTGGTTTAAAAAAAACTTTCTGGCTGTGTTTTCATCTGACCAGTCAGGGTCTCAATGTTAACCTTAAGCTCCGCCTACAAAAATTCTGTCTATCCAATGAGAAACGTTATACTTCTCGTGGTGGCGCAATGTTTTTAAAGTTTGCAACGTAACAGAGACGCGAAAATGTCTCACGCTAAAACCTGCAGCTGGTGTGCTCCTTTTAGCGTTATCGTGAGATCTATACTGTTCTTCTGGAGGGCTCTATCTTTTAACATGGGCTGGGGGGTGGTCCTAATGTAACAGACACGCGAAAAAGTCTCACGCTAAAACTTGCGGGTGGTAGTGGCCCTTTTTGTGTTATCGTAAGATCTATACTGTTTTTCTTGAGGGCTCTAGCTTTTAACATGGGCTGGGGGGTGGTCCTTGACGTAACAGAGACGCGAAACAGTCTCACGCTAAAACGTGCGGGTGGTGAGGCCCTAGTGGTTAGCTGGCGACGTGGGTGTCAAGTCCGTCCCTTATCGTAGGGCCTTCTAGCTTAACACGGTTCTGCTCTCGGCTTCTGTCCTCGTTTCTCCCCTCGGAAATGCGTCGGTCTCACAGTGGGAAGGTACGACATGCGTTTAGGCATCCTTGTGTTAGTCTGTGGTATTCCATTTGCTCGCTCGTTACTCGTATTACTTTGGTTAATTTAATGTCACGATTTATTCGGAGCTATGTGACATACTACTGGATTTGCTTATCATGTCAGGGTTTTCATGGAAGGTGTTGGATTTGCCTGACACCTTACAAAATTGCTCGTTGGTAAAGCTTACGTTTACGTTTTGAGTCTTGTTGAGTCGTGTTAATTGTGTAGTCCAAGGAACATTTTGGTGTTTTGTAATTCTTTGCGTGGGTATGCAGGTGTTCTGTGTGTGCATGATGATATCTGTCAGCATGTGTGCTCTGTAATCAACACTGCCGGTGATGTCTTGTGGTATGTGCTCATGTATTTTTTGTCTGACCCTGTCCCAGTGTTTTTTGTCAAATAATAGTTTTTCTGGTGGTGTTTCTGTGTTGACGTTTGGTGTACCACTTAAGGTTAGAGTGATGATGTTGTGGTCGCTAGCAGTGATCTGGTCATGTACAGTTCAGTCTCGTACGTGGTTGATGGCGGCATTATTAACGAGGGTAATGTCTATGTTTGATGAATGACCGTTGTGTCCGATGTGAGTCGGGGGATGTCCTTCCTTGTTGAGTACGTGTAGTCTGTTTTATTGGATGATGTCGTTTATTATTCTACCTCTGTCGTCAGTTCTGTCTGAATGCCACAGGGTTGATCTGGCATTTATGTCTCCACAGATGAGAAGTTTTTTGTCGCCAGCGTATTGCGCAACATCTCTGATGAGGTCTGCGTATGGTTTGATGAAGTGACAGAAATGGGCGTACAGCGACGCGATGATCCAGGTATCCCCCTTGTGTGTGACTTCAACTGTAACTAGGTACTCGGAACAGAGTTCTGTAATTTTGACTGGATGTATTTCTTTGTTTAGGATTATGACAGATGCCAAGATGCCATGCAGCCTGTCCCCTCCGCAACTGTCACCGCACTTGGAGGAAAGTTGGGGATATGCCCTTGTCTAGTGTAGGGCTCCTGTATGCACAGAATGTCAGTTTTTAGTTCACGTAGGACCCGTGGGAGCTCCGAATTTACAAGTATACTCCGCATAGCATTAAGCTGCGCTATTAGCAGTTTGGGTGTTTAACGGTGGCGTAGCACTTGCTGCCAGTTTGACTATAATAGAAGTATGTTCTCCCATGAGCCCTTACGTGATCATTGTAAAGCTTGTCCATATCGAATGGTTCCTCCCTGCGGGCGCACACCAGCATGAGCAGATCTAGTAGGCTGTCTGGATCTGTTGGAATATTCTCCGTTTTGAGAATCAGTCTATCGGTTTGCTCTGATGTACGGAAACAAACAGATCGGCCGTACGGGTGTAAGGTGTGGATGAGCATCCGCTGTGCCGTCTCTAAGACGTCTCTTTTTTGTAGCCTACTTAATTTTACATTTATATCCAGCTTGTCGTAACTAAAACTATCGGTGTCGATGACGTGTGTTGGCGTCTCTGCAGCCGTGACGTGTCGTGATGTTGTAATGGCGTTGCTGTGCACCTCTACGGGGGGCGCTGGATTGGCTTCCTCGTTGGTTGTTGTGGGGGTTTCCTTGGGCGTCGGCATTGAGATTGTTGGTTGGGGGGCTGCGAAGGTGTTGGTATCATCAGGGGTATGCACTTTCGTATCACTAGGTTTTGAGGCAGCCTGCGAATGCCGCGATTGGTCGTCGCACGCTTTCGCTTTCTTGACTCTCTTAGGCCGTTTGGGCTTTCTATGCGGTTTTAGTTCCCTAAAGGCTGTGACGATTGGTTTGTTTTTTGTGTGTGTTTCGTTTGTGCAGTATTGATGTGTATCAGATGTGTTGGTTGTTTGTGCCTCCATTCTGCATTGATCTGACGTGATTTGGTTCCCACTTGACTGCTCGTCTACGCTGTCTGTGACAGACATAGCAGCTTTTGGTATGTTATGCGCACTGTCGCCTCTATTGCCAGACCCGCCGCAGACTTTTGTTGCGGCTGTTGCTGCGGCTTTTTGTGTAGCATTCGTGGTGTCTGCCGGCGCTGTGGCCTGTTCGAGGTCGGTATTACGGTTTCGAATATCATTGTTATGAACACTACAATCTCTGGCGTAAGGGCAGTAATAATATACGTCGTCTTCTTCCTCTGTCAGTGAGTCAGAGAGAGTTATTTTGCGTTTGATTTGATTACAGTCTGAGGTGTCTGATTTGTCCATGTTTTTCGTTTCGGCTCCAGTTGTGCTGGCTTGCGTTACGGTTGTGTTTAGCACCGTTGGGTTCAAGGTCTCACCTTGTATGAATTTGATTGGTGTATTAGAATCCTGAATAAAACCAACTTGATTTTAGAAAACAACGTGTTGCGTTATTTATCGTAGATCTAGTTGACGCCGCTGCTCGGGAACTGTGACGAAGAACGTACAAGTACAGGAGAACTTCCTGATCGTGCTAGTACCTTTAAATACCACCGCGCCCCCCAGTCAGCTGATCGGCTGATTCATACCCGGCAGGTTGTGCGAGGTCGGCTCCAAAACGGGCACACAAAGCACACAAATCCGTCTGTTTACGACTGTGAATGAGGGGGAGAGAGGCACTTGTCGTGGCCCCGCATTTCCCGATGTGGAGCACTTTCTTTCGCGGCTTCACACAGCACGCATCTTCTCTCCCCTCGGCGTTCTTTCTATGGCCTAATCATCCTTTTCTTCCATTGTAAGGCGCCACCGCCATTGACATTGCATAATACGCCGAGCCGGCGTCTAAATGCACTTTGTCACTCAAACAATATCTATTCACAGGGGCGACGCAAGCCAATCGTGAAATGGCCAACAATTACTGCACGCAACAACAAGGACGCCGGGCGATACAACACGGACGACAACAAACCGGGCCGCGGTGCTGAATGGTCCCGGCGAGAGGGTAACGCATAATGGCTGCGGGCCCGCGCGCGCCTTCCAGAAAGGGAACCAGCTCTCCGCAGCACTTGTTTCGGGAAAAAGCAACAGGTTCGCCTTTGTCGGGCCAGTCCTGAATCGAACGGCGAACGGCGGAGCTTAAATAAAGTTGCGCTCGGAAAGACGGTGCCGGCACGCGACTCTCTCGCCTGCATATTCATTGTGCGGCCGCAGTGTGTGTCTCTTTGTGCGCCACCG
This sequence comes from Schistocerca gregaria, assembly GCF_023897955.1. Lineage (NCBI taxonomy): Eukaryota > Metazoa > Arthropoda > Insecta > Orthoptera > Acrididae > Schistocerca > Schistocerca gregaria. The sequence goes on from NC_064921.1 coordinate 934,458,752, forward strand.
CTGACTCCTCGAGTGCAGCCACAATCGAGGTGTTTACACGGTCGATATCTGCGTCTGAATGGCCTGAATTCAAGCCGACCGTCTGATTACGTCAGCTGCCCGCAGACCTTGCTCGCTCCTTTTGTGATCGCAGCCTTCTTGGGGCTGGTGTGTCGTGCAGCACCTGCAGATATCGCTGGCAGCGAACCGAGGCCCATCGCATTTGGAAGGACATCTTACTTCGTCTTCTTCTTGACTGCCTCTTTTAGTCTGTTTCTGGCTGTTACGATTTCCATAGTTTACTCAGTCTTCCAGGGTGTCGTTTACTGTGGATACTATCCATCTACCGAGGAAGTCACTGCGATCGAAAGTATCAGTGTTTTTATGACAGATAGTTATTGGACATCTGCTGAACCTCCAACTAAGAGGATCGGGATATTCTATCAAGGTTTCCTCCCCTAGTCTTCAGGTTTATTAATTTTTAATTATTTGTTTGCTGCCTCCAGATGTATTGCCTACCGGGTGCAAATTATTTAAGCCGACACGGAGGGAATGAGCTTACGGTCGCTCAACGTCGAGGTCATCAGCGCGAGGTTGCACAGGACACCAAAACAAACATTTCTTTTGTAATGTCGTAATTAGCTCTGAGCATTTTTTAAATCCGGTTGTTGTTGTGGTCTTCAGGCCAGAGACTGGTTTGATGCAGCTCTCCATGCTACTCTATCCTGTGCAATGTTCTTTATCTCCCAGTACCTACTGCAACCTACATCCTTCTGAATCTGTTTAGTGTATCCATCTCTTCGTCTCCCTCTACGATTTTTACCCTCTACGCTGCCCTCCAATACTAAACTGTTAATCCCTTGATGCTTCAGAATATGCCCTACCAACCGATCCCTTCTTCTAGTCAAGTTGTGCCACACATTTCTCTTCTCGCCAATTCTATTCAATACCTACTCATTAGTTATGTGATCTACCCATCTAATCTTCAGTATTCTTCTGTAGGTGATATGAAACTTCCTGGCAGATTAAAACTGTGTGCCGGACTGAGAATCGAACTCGGGACCTTTGCCTTTCGCGGGCAATTGCTCTACCAACTGAGCTACCCAAGCATGACTTACGCCCCGTCCTCACAGCTTTACTTCTGCCAGTACCTCGTCTCCTACCTTCCAAACTTAACAGAAGCTCTCCTGCAAAACCTTGCAGAACTAGCACTCCTGAAAGGCGAAAGACAAAGGTCCCGAGTTCGAGTCTCGGTCCGGCACACAGTTTTAATCTGCCAGGAAGTTTCATATCAGTGCACACTTCGCTGTAGAATGAAAATTTCATTCTAGATCATTGTTATAGTTTTACATCATTACGAAGTGTCGTATTCAAGATCTATGGAACAAGTATTAATCTAACCTAATATAATCTTTGTAGATGCAATCAGAATGTAGCTCGCGCTTATATCATTTAGTTTGTGTAATGCCGTTTGTATCGTATCCTAGCTGTCTTGTATTATGTTCATTTATTCCAGTATTTATGCCTGATGTCCTACTGCTTTTCCATTCTATGGCCACGTCTTATCATAACAACAACATAAGAACACACAGAAAAACTAATGCTTTTCAGTGTGTATGTGGCACAATAAAAACACTTAAGAGTAAAAGAAGGAAAGAAAAGAGCTACAACTTTATTATATGGGGCAGAAAGCTGGACGTTGAGAAACAAAGATTTACTACGAGAATCTTCAGAACTGAAATTTCCAAGGTCCGTGGAAGAGTGCACTAGGGAAAACAATATGAGAAATGAAATAAAAATGGAAGAATTAAACTACCAATGGAATACCCGTATAAATCGTGGGACAATAGAAATGTGGGAAGACAGAGGAAGTGGTGGTGAGACCAGAACAGGCCTTAGGCCTAACCTTCAAACGAAAGAAGAGGAAGTCTAAGAAGAAGGTGAAGAAGAACAGTAATAATGATCGGAAAATAGTCCAAATAAGATTAGATAAAATGTTGATTTTGAGGATATGCTTTTATGTCATAGCTAAAAGCAAAAATTTAAAAAGAGTAATGAATATTAGACACATAATATTATCCGAAGAAGAAGTCGACTAGATATTCTTTCATTTAAGAAAGCACACAATTTTCATGATCGTTTACATGAAAAATAAATGTATGTCGCCAGTGCTCGAAAACTCGTGCTCATGTGCTCATGCAACGCAAAAATGCTCTAAAACCTGACAGCGACGTTTTTTAATATGAGCTGTAAAGAGCATCTGACAACAAAACCCAAGTAACACTGCGTTGCTTACACCCGCATCGTTCCCATTGCTCACGATTCTGATAGCCGAATCTTCGAAACTTAAAGCGAAGCACATATTTGTGGTGTTGCCGGTTCAGGGTGGCCCATAATGATACTGGTTAGAGTATCTTACTTGGTTCCTTAAACACGTTCAGTGCTGGAACATGTAACGCAGAACAATTTATCCTGCAGTGCTGAGTTCTAAATTACAATATTTAGCTGCAATAGCAAAAAATGTACACTACTACAGATAAATGAAGACTACTACTTCCATATACGGTTTTTTGTTGTTGCTGCTATCTCAGCTGAAAATCTCCAGTTACATATCATTGTACAAAGATGTTCGCTTGATGACATAGCTCTGACGTGGTGGAATCATTATCAAATGAAAAAGCTCTGTGATTGAGGACGTATGGCTTCAATTGGTTATCACTGATTGCGTTGCAGCGGGTAACACGTAGTGTCCTTAGACGGTAGGGTTCAGTTTTGTGGACCGGACAAACTCGCTGAACGACCAGCGGCGTCTCAAATCGATTGGTGCTGAAGGCCACAGTTAGGTGTGCATTCTGCTATGCTCGCCATAAAACTGGTGTGTCCAAGCGTCGGTCCCACAGAGTGCAAATACCTATGCTGTGAGCATTCTGATGCGCAGATGACAATTCTGCCGCAACATCTCCTGCAGCTCAAGTCACGTGATTTGCTGACGGCGCATTTTAACCCGTACGCCGTTTAGCGTATTTGTAGTGTTATTGCTTCGCTGGTGCAGATAGATCACCTTCGGTAGTACCATGAAACTCTGTATATGCGTTTTACAGACATCTCTGCAATTTGATACCAGGAACGGAAGTTGGCGCAAAGATGGGAAGAGCAATGGTATTGTGCTTTTCCGCCACAGTATTGTAGCTCAAATTCTTGTTCATCTACTTTTTTCGGTACCACAATAAGAACTGACCCCCAACAATATGTTTTTACGTTTTCTATTGCACCTTCTCATATTGCCGAACCTCTGTTCTAATTAATTTCGTTACAATGACACCGTAGAAGGCGCTGAAGTGCCACGAACAAAAAACACATTTAGAACTATGAAAAACAAAAAAACACATTTAGAACTATGAAACTGTTACGGCAAGCGATTTGCATCATCTACTTGTCCAGTACCATTTTCAGTTTTTTTATTTACCTTTCAGCTTTTTAAAGAGAAGTAAAATATTTATAACATCTCTTGAGAAAAAGTAAAACCATACACTGCAATATCAAAATGACATTTACAGCTATAAATTTGTTGGTCATACTTACGAAAAGTAACTGGTCCTCGTTTCACATACTTCTCTTTACATCCGTAGCAACGACAGCACTGCACCATAGCTGTTACTAAAACTCAAAGGCGCAGAAACGTATATAAAACAAGTCGAATACGTGTAATATTTAAGTTCCGCTATTAGAGAAAATTATAGACAAGCAGTGTCGTATCAAAATCACGTGACTAGCCAGGTTTGATGTTGAGAACATATGCAGTAGACAATGGTCACTGCATAGATATGCGTACACTATCGTTCATTCGAAACCTGTATAGCAGAACTATCTATGGAGTGAACATTCAGACGCGCAGGACGCTATTTTTGTGGCTAACATACATCGAATTAGTGAAGTGACTGTGGTGCAGAATAAGGTTTGCTTGTCAACACCCTAAATATTTTGAATATAATTACGTCCTTAACGCAGACAGACCACGCTGAACATTCGACATCTGTAATAGACTGTGTGTGTGTGTGTGTGTGTGTGTGTGTGTGTGTGTGTGTGCTCTGTCTCTGCGAATTTATGCCTTCATGACACTATTCCTTGATAGTATTTTCAAAAGGAATCTGTATAGGTGCTTAACAAAATCAATATCGTATTAGGACTCGTGGAGGAGCATTTTCCTTTAAGAAAACTTTTTATGGATCTTTAATCGTTCTGTACGAAGCAGTCTCCAGTATGAAATACAGCCTCGGAGAGGTGTTATTAGTGACGTTAGTACTTACACGACAAAAGGAAGTGCTTCTACTTAAAATCTGCGTTTTATGCAGAAAAGTTACAATGATCAGTATTGCCCCTTTAAAACTGACGATTTTCCTTTGTTCACAATTACGGTGAGAATGAATCGCATGATAGTCGGAAAAAAAAACTGATCATGAAATATCAGAAATAGGAAAAGTGAAGTATGAAATACAGAAACGACTGGAGCATGATACAATATTAATAAATTCACCTATTTATTTGTAAAAGCGATTCCAGGAGAGATCTTTCTACACAGTGAGAAAAGAACACTGAAACGAGCCAACCTCTGTTTTAGTGCCAATGCCTCTCATTTGGCAGCATTCGTTCAGAATGAGCAACGAAACGGCTATCAAAATTGTTTAAGAGGTAATAAGAATTTTTTTCTGCTTAAACCTCGAATGGAGAGTACAACCAATAACCGAAACTGTAAATGAGATGACTGTTTGGAATACTGTGTGGAACAGTTGCTTACATATCGGTTTGTCCGTTAAAGAAATGTGCTCGATAGGAATGTATAACTGGCTTGCTACATACAATTACAACAGGTTTTTCTTGAAAGCATCATACGAAACCGAAAGAAGTCAGATAACGTCTATGTACAGACTGAAGTGACGAATAAAATTTAGTGGTTAGCTCATCTGTCTAGTGAGTACGAGGCCTGTGTTCGAGTCCCGGCCTTGGTACAAATTTTCATTCGTCGCTTCTGGCTACACATATACATCATAACTGTTTGAGGTTTGGAAAGGTCTCTGGAACAATATACTTTCATTTGAAAAATGCTTACACAGACAAAAAAAAGATCTCTAGCTCCCCTCCGTCTCCACAAAGAAAGGTGACGTGGAACATCACGACTAAATGTATAAATATTTAAAGCTACAACAGTTTCGCCGGATTAGGTTGTCACAAGTAATCTGGAAAGACTTGTATTTTACTGAAATTCAGAATGTCTGGCACAAATCAATTTACAGGACTCTGCGAAATATTTTACTTAGGACGGCGCACGAATCAACCGAAAGCGTCATAATACTTGTTTAGGGAAACCATTTAATTTATGATATGAAGGAAATGTCTTTCGTCACACACACACACACACACACACACACACACACACACACACACACACACACACACACGCACACACACACACATGGACTTCACCAGTTTCAGATCAAAACATTTTGGTTTATAGTGACCCTTATTCCCGTTTACAGATGCGTCATCTTACCTCATGCAGCACCTTAACTTTTTGATTGAAATAGTGTCTCTTCAAAAATCTGAGCGTCTCCCTGCCTCTGTAACAGTAAAATACGTGCGGCAGTCACTGTCCCTTCAAGACAAAGATACAGTTACGTACGAGAGTCAGTGTATACTATTGTTCAAGGAGCTCAGAATTTTACACCCCTTTGTATTTATTGTTCAAGATACGCACAGATTCTACAGGAACTAATAAATTCATCAGACAGAGCGTAGAACGACTTGCCTTTACAAAACACCACCTTAACCATTCTACAGAACAGCGTCCAGTGTTCTACCGTATTCTCTTTTAGACTCTCAGAACAAGGTGAAAATTAAAGTCGGTATCTAGTAATCCAATAAGTACGTTGAAAAGCTTATTTATGACACTAACCTTCTGTTTTATTCACTTGGGAATTAATTATCTCTTTCTCGCAGTTTCTTTTTTGTCCCTTAAACATATATTAACTGATGTCATGTACTACGCGTGTTTTGTCCAGACGGAGGGATACCGTAAAGTAATTATTGAAGATCATGCATTTGCATGGAAATACACTGAGATATGAGTAACCACAAAATATTTCACCTAAAAATCACGTTTACTTGTATGGAGAAGGTGAGATGTGCGTAACCACAAAATATTTCACCTGAAAATTACGTTTACAAAACTGCAGTCGTGGTGAGTGAAATAAAGCTGACAACCAAAGATTAAATTTTGTCCATCAAAACGCTCTATCTGACTGTGAATCCTGCTCAAGAAAAAGTAATCAGAAAGAGTTACGTTTTTTCAAAAGTCGCATTTCTTCGTTGTAACGCTGCCTACTGTGGGATATGTACATACTGCTGCGAACCTCTCGTCTCCAACGTTTTGTAAACTACATTTCGGGTTTTTTTATAAGTGACACTTGTTATTTTGTTATAGAGTAGTTTTGACACAGTTGGTCTCATCAAACTTGAGACTACCACGTACAACGTAACACGCAGCGCTCCAGCTTGCGAGACTGGGCGATGAGCCATAATTCCGCGCAGTGGATTAACGACCTTGGGATGATACACCGGCAGCCTGAGTGTGATATCGCCCTGTCATTTACTCAAATACTGGGCTGGTTCCCAAACTCCGTATCAGGGAATACGGTACACAAACAATTAAAATACGATTACACACAGAACAAAGTATACGCTATTTACAGATAGATGGTGCACATCAGTTCCTTGTTTTAGTTTACCTAGGAGCTGTGGTGTCACGAAGTTAAGTAATAAAACAAAATTCGCCAAATCCTGACAAATCAACCCTATTATTTCGCGTTGTCAAATGTTGTGAACATATCCTGCTCATTTGATCTTCCAGTTATTACTTCTAAACTTGAGTAGAAATGACTTTTAGCTTTTTTGTCCACTACCCCTCTTGTTTTCTTTCAATTCTTCTGCATTTTATGTTAAACATTGAGGTGTCAGACTACTTTCAAGATAGCTATGACTCCTTATTCACTTAAGCCTTTTTTGTAGCGTCATGATGGTACTTGTCTGGAAAACTGATGATTAGTTTGTCGTTATTATAAGAAAGAATTACATGTCTGCCCTCGAAACCCCGTTACCCATAGGTTAATTAGGATTATATTCACTTTTAAATGTACCTCAAATGTCAGCCCCTATCAGTTTCCAGCCATTGACCTTCAGGTTTGTCAGCTTTCCTATGAAACTTAGTCTTCTACCAGTATAATAGTGATTCTTAGAACACAAACTTCATTGACTGCCCATTGAGGAGTCTGGAGATCGAAATAGAAACGTGTTCACTTCTGGAGTTTTGCGAAAAAGTGGTCGTTTCGAGAATGTTTTGCAAGATTTGATTTTGATGAACACAGTTTTTCTGCCCATATCGACAAGTTTTTACGTTTTCTGCAGCCCCCGGCTGTTGAAAATTCCAATTCTTCTACTTTTATGGGCACTTTTCCTACACCAAAAATTAGGTAATGCCTCCAACCACATCGGTCACTCCCTCATCTTTCCAAGGGCAGTTAATGGGTGATCATAATCGGCCTCTTCGACTATGAAAGCACCTCTCTGCAGTGCCTTAGCAGTGGATGAAATATTATCCTTAATCAGAGTCTTAGCAATGGGTGAAATATTATCCAGAAATCTTAGATCAGCAGTCAAAGCCGTTAACCATTCGAAAGCTATGGCGGCGTACTGGATAAAGAATGGGTTTGACGGAGGCGTTCTCTGCTGAAAGTTATCCACCATGGTAGGCACAGCAGCAACGTTAACGCTGGCCGTGATAGCTTTCAACTTCACACAAAGCCATAATGCAACGTTACGTCATTTCGAAACAAGAGTATTTCTGTCGTGATGGAGGCGTTTGTGGTTGATAATTTAGTAAGTGGTTTATTGCCGGGAGCAACCACATAAAAATTGGTATTTCAGTTACCTGTCTCGACGGACACCGGCCATATTCAGATCATAAGAGGCAGCAGCAGAGTTCACGCACCAGCACACTGGTAAAATCACGTTGCCAGTCCATTGAGCTAACAGTAGTTGGCTAAAACACACCGAGGAAACGACATTGCGTGTTATGTAAGTCTGTAGGTCTTCGTGGCCATTGGCGTCAAGGAAATAATTTTGTCGGTTGTTTGACTCCATCAGTCTCTTATCAGTTTCTTCTTATACAAACGATTTCTCGACCTCTCTGCTAGTATGTTCTTTAGCATCTTCTGATATTAGCTGAATTGAAGTTGAGATGATCTGAAGCTATGGGTGTTTAGCTAATTCTGAACACCAGAAGACCCTGAAGATGATACCAGCATAAGGACCGAAACGTTGATCGTGTAAAAGAAATTGAAGATAAACATGATGCGACCTAATAACTGAGAAGATTTTACCATCTGCCTTGTAAATGGTCATTGCCGTTGACTGATGAACTGAAGATGGTGTATGATGGCCGAACCTAGTAATTTCCGTTCGAAATTTTATGTGGTTCTGCCGGACAATAAAGTATTGTTTAAAAAGAGTGTCATGTCGAGCGGTTTTTGTCCGAAGAAGAAGTTCGACGTACCGCGTCCGGCGCGAAAAAACGAAAAACAAAATGCGATCTGAGCGCAGAACAGAGAGACTAAAGAAACGTTTTTTACAGGTCTTCTTAGGAGTAAAAGTATCTTTTTAAAGATGTAACAGTTGTGCGAGGGTAAGACGAAACATAGTGAAATTTTATTTTTAATTTTGCACATGGTGCGCGGTAAAGGCAATAAAGCATAACTTTATCTGCACAATAGTTTGTGTTTATCCTACTTTTGGAAGTCGTTCGAGTGTGTCACTGTGTCGTCACAAAATTCATCGCATTTGCCGGTATCCCAACAACGGATATTCTCCCACAGTTGATGACTGTTCATAAGGACTCTGCTCCTTCATTTTAGGAAGCTAAGGTGGAACCACGCATGAATACGCTGAGAAGGTTGCAAAAGGTACTCGTCGACAGGCGTTTGAAGGTGTAACAAGTAGCTGACATCACTGGCGTATCCCAAGAAAGAGTGTGATATGCTCTACATGTAGAATGTGTGAAACGGACGCCACAGCAGGATACACATGTATTCACTATCGCAAACAAGTCGAAGATCTGCAGGCAACCTTGTATGTAGGGGAACCACAGCTATGAGTAACCATCTTGAGTAGTAATAAACCGCTTCAGCTGTATGTAGTGGGTTACTATTGTATCACTACCGGTTTCGTGGCACTATAAGATGTGGCTTTAGTGCCACGAAACCGGTAGTGATCCAATAATAAAGAACTAAATACTGCTGAAGCGGTTTATTAATACCCAAGAAGCCGAAGATCGTCGGACAAGACGATATTGAGTTTCCTGGGAGTGCCATGGTATCGTGTAACGGCTTTTTCTCATAAAGGAAAAAAACGTCACACTAGCATACTCCAAAAGCTCATTACGAAGTTACAGAAGGCTGTTAAGACAAAGAGTCGTGTGAAGCTGTCACAGGGGGTATATTTGCTCCACACAATGTCCCAACTCATTCGGTACAGGCCACAGTCACGCTTGCTGCTTCTTTGGGCTATCAGATTTAGCGTAACCCCTGTATTCTCATGATATGGTGAAAAGTCCCTTCACGTTAATGCAAATTAACATCGAAGGAAAAAATCATCCAATTGTGCGACATTTAAAGATGAGTGAAATTAGAAAGTCTCACGTACACATTTTTCCGCATCATAAACACTTTACAACAGCGATAGGATTGATCCTCATTATAATTATTGGGATCTTAAATAAATTCAGCCCTTTTCTCCCATCTCCCGATGTTCAGGCTAATACGTTGTGGATGGTTTCCGTCATTGCTTGAAGTTTCAATGCAATACCCACACCGTGAATGTATAAGAAAAAAAAAGAAAATTAAATTATTAGTCTTCGTCTTTACAAACGTAGGTTCTTTCTTTGATGCAAAATGTTCAACAAAATGCTGAGACATGGCGACTGCAATCCAGTTGAAATCGACCTCTTGTGAAATAGTAGCTTACAGGTTTGATTAGTCGAGGCAATACAGGGTGTAAATTTTAAGTTGACAAACTTCTCGAAAACTAAGCTTCACACGACAAAATGTGTAGAATCCAAAACTGATTATTTTCGGGGGGGGGGGGGGGGGGGACACCTCTGTTGGTGCTAATATTAGCCCGCCACACCAACTCCCTGGGGGTGGGATGGGAAGCAACTTTAAAATTGCAAATAGCATCCGCCATTTTTTATTGCAGATTAAGGTCATACATAAAAAACTACGTATACTTTGTCTTAAAAGTTTGTTTTGATTCTTGGTAGTTAGCGCTGTAAGTCAAGAAAATCCATAATATCATTTTTACTCGGAAAATGGTTGCGGATAAATAAAAAATACTTATTTACTTCGTAATTTATTTACTGGCAAGTATTTGCAAATAATCAACAATAAAACAAAACCAATCGTTTCTTTTCAGGAGCACCAAATCTTAAATGGGAATACGTTCATCTTTTCAGTTTCCGAGTGGGTTAGTCTTTTCCTCAGTTAGTCTTTTACTTTGTTTACTCCGTAAGTTAATGAGTTCACTCGTTAGTAAGTAGGATGTATGGCTAGTTAGTTAGCTAGTCAGATGATTTGTTTGAGAATTAAAAGTTGTGTGGCCGCATGACCACGACCCAAACAAAACGTATTCGAATCTGCGGAAAAAATTAATATTTGAGTCAACATTTGTAAAACTCTTAATTTCTCTCTCTCAAACTCCACCCTATGGGGAGAGAGGGAGAGTTTTAGCGAATCAACATTTACGAAGTAAATAGGTATTTTTTTTTATTTATTCGCAACAGTTTTCCACGCAAGAATGACAACATGGATTTTCTTGAATTACAGCGCTGACAAAAAGTACGTAGTTTTTTTTTTATGTAGAATCTGATTCTGCATTAAAAATGATGGACCTCATTTGAAATTTTAAAGTTGCCTCCCGCTCCACCCCCAGGGGGCTGGGGTGGCGGGCTAATTTTAGGACCAACAGATACCCCCCTCCCCTCCTCCTCCCCCCGCCCCCCGAAAAAAATAACTTTGGATTCTACACATTCTTTCGTATGAAGCTTATTTTTCAAGTTATTCTGTTTTGTTAACTAAATATTTACACCCTGTATAAAAATTATTGCTTCATATATGCCTATTAAATAAAATACTTCTTCAAAGTTAAGTAATTCAAAAAGTGCTTTTACATGAGTGCCACCTACAATATAGTGGCAAACAAGACAGAGAATCAAGTGACACAAATCTTGTCATGACAGATGAACAGCATTGCCCTAACGTTGTTCTAAAAGGCCGGCCGCGGTGGCCGAGCGGTTCTAGGCGCTGCAGTCCGGAACCGAGGGACCGCTACGGTCCCTGGTTCGAATCCTGCCTCGGGCATGGATGTGTGTGATGTTCTTAGGTTAGTTAGGTTTAAGTAGTTTTGATGACCTAAGATGTTGAACCATTTTGTTCTAAAAGATAAATGATAAAGATATGCAAAAAACGCCGGCCAGTGTGGGTGCTGGGGTTCTAGGCGCTTCAGTTTGGAACCGCGTGACCGCTACGGTCGCAGGTTCGAATCCTGCCTCGGGCTTGGATGTGTGTGATGTCCTTAGGTTAGTTAGGTTTAACTAGTTCTAAGTTCTAGGGGACTGATGACCTCAGATGTTGAGTCGCATAGTGCTCAGAGCCATTTGAACCATTTTATGCAAACAGCATTTAGAATACACAAACAGTTTCTTGACAGTACGTAACTGAGTACTACATGATGAGCTCTATACATATATTTTTATGATTTTTTAAATAAAGAAAGAGGCTGTGTTATAACGACACACATAAGTTTCTTCCTCTTTCCTCATCTGTAGAGACTAATCTGTTGTGTATATTTTGTGGATGACAACGAGATTGTTTTCGATGTGGAATGTTCCCAAAGGGACAAAACTCTACAACCGAAGCCTCTGCAAAGTCATTCATCGTCGCAGCTCGAGTTTCTCGAGGCGATAATAAAAAATTTACGTCTACCTCTCGAAGGCGTTTATTTTCGAAATAGAATTTAAGATGTACGGCACGATGCCGATGTGACCTTCCAAACATGAACTGATAAGAATGTGAGTGTGAGTGACGCAGATCGTTTTATTCGCAGATCTCCAGGTGGCAGCTGATATCCTCCCGGGGAGAGTTCTGCTGATCCTAATTCCCAGAAAGCTGTTGGCTCGGTCCGGATGCTGAGACCTGTGGGCGTCGCCGGGGAGGCAACATGTTAACGTGCGCTTTGAAACGGCGCAGCTGCGCGCCGGGGCAGGGCAGCTGCGGCGCCGCGCTGACAAAGGCGCGTCCTGGACCAGTTCGCCACCTGGGCTGTGCCTAGCCACCCCTCACGCGGTCCCGCCGGCTGCGCGGGGTACGCCGCACCGCGAACCGCCGTCATCTGCCCCCAGCCCGTCCCCCTCCACCCTGTGGCCGCCCCCTCTCACGCACACACGTACACGTACACGCTCCGTACTCGTCCACGGTGTTGGGATCCGCCGCTCACGTTAGATCGCCCGGCGGCGACCGTGCAGTACCGCGGTCCAGCCATGGTAAACGATCGGTCCAGCGCAATTACGCCGCTTCTTGCGGGATCCTGAAATTGTGAAGAAATAATAAAAAAATTTTAAATCGTCAACTCTGATAACAATATGAATTCACAGAGGATCGCCACATCATCTGCATGACGGAAAATTGCTACGGATGAGCCTGCCGAAGTGGCCGTGCGGTACTAGGCTCTGCACTCTGGAACCGAGAGACTGCTACGGTCGCAGGTTCGAATCCTGTGTGTGATGTCTTTAGGTTAGTTAGGTTTAACTAGTTCCAAGTTCTAGGGGACTAATGACCGCAGAAGTTGAGCCCCATAGTGCTCAGAGCCATTTGGACCATTTTTTTTGCTACGGATGTTCCACAAGGTTCGATACTGGGCCCATTTCTGTTCCTGCAGTATACGACTGATTTCTACATCTACATCTACATGATTACTCTGCAATTCACATTTAACTGCTTGGCAGAGGGTTCATCGAACCACAATCATACTACCTCTCTACCATTCCACTCCCGAACAGCGCGCCGAAAAAACGAACACTTAAACCTTTCTGTTTGAGCTCTGATTTCTGTTATTTTATTTTGATGATCGTTCCTACCTATGTGGGTTGGGCTCAACAAAATATTTTCGCGTTCGGAAGAGAAAGTTTCGTAAATAGATCTCGCCGCGACGACAAATGCCTTTGCTTTAATGACTTCCACCCCAACTAGCGTATCATATCTGCCACACTCTCTCCCCTATTACGTGATAATACAAAACAAGCTGCCCTTTTTTGCACGCTTTCGATGTCCTCCGTCAATCCCACCTGGTAAGGATCCCACACCGCGCAGCAATATTCTAACAGAGGACGAAAGAGTGTGGTGTAAGCTGTCTATTTAGTGGACATGTTGCATCTTCTAAATGTCCTGCCAATGAAATGCAACCTTTGGCTCGCCTGCCCCACAATATTATTTATGTGGTCTTTCCAACTGAAGTTGTTCGTAATTTTAACACCAACGTACTTAGTTGAATTGACAGCCTTGAGAATTGTACTATTTATCGAGTAATCGAATTCCAACGGATTTTTTTTGGAACTCATGTGGATCACCTCACACTTTTCGTTATTTAGCGTCAACTGCCACCTGCCACACCATACAGCAATCTTTTCTAAATCGCTTTGCAACTGATACTGCTCTTCGGATGACCTTACTAGACGGTAAATTACAGCATCATCTGCTAACAACCTAAGAGAACTGCTCAGATTGTCACCCAGGCTGAAAAGTTCAGCTTGGCTATTTACAATAATGAGCGCTTCAGAATGGGATTGCGTCCCTGAAAACAGTTACAAAGAATGAGATATGACTAAATAAAATACGAGGGTCACTCCAAAAGAAATGAACACATTTTTAATTCATCATTTATTCTACACGTTTGAAAGTTTTACGGTAAGTAGATACATCCTTCAGGAACAATATTTTCATTTCTCCACAAAATTTCCATCCCTCTCAACTGCCTTATGCCACCTTGAACCAGCACTTGTATACCCGCACGGTAAAATTCTGGACCAACCTGTTGGAGTCACTGTTTGGCAGCGTGCACAAGGGAGTCACCATCTTCAAACCTTGTTCCACGAAGAGAGTCTTTCAGGTTTCCAAAGAGATGATAGTCACATGGAGCCAGGTCAGTTCTGTAAGCCACGTGTTTCAGTGTTGTACATGTGGTGTCACCGCCAGACACCACAGTTGTTACGTGGTAGCCTTTAAATCGGCCGCGGTCCGTTAGTATACGTCGGACCCGCGTGTCGCCACTATCAGTGATTGCAGACCGAGCGCCGCCACACGGCAGGTCTAGTCTAGAGAGATTCCCTAGCACTCGCCCATTTGTACAGCCGACTTTGCTAGCGATCGTTCACTGTTTACATACGCTCTCATTTGCCAAGACGACAGTTTAGAATAGCCTTCAACTACGTCATCTGCTACGGCCTAGCAAGGCGCCATATTCAGTTACTATATGTCTTCTGAACAGGTAATATTGTGAATCATGTACCGTCAAGAGCGACGTTCATCATTAGTGGATTAAAGTTAAGTATCAATCTAATTACGTCCGCTTTCTGAATTCTAATTCCTTGCCATGTTCCAGACCTCACGTCAGTATGGTTCTTCCCTCCTCACGCCAGCCTGCGTGAGCTAAAACGCGTGCATTTCGGCCTCCTCTCGTAACACGGTATTGGCTCTTCAGCCAACACAACAGTGCATCCGAGTTTTGTGATTGCTTCCATGATTTTTTGACTGACATGTGGCCGTGCATTGTCGTGCAACAGCAAAACATCATCCTTTTGCGGATGTGGTCGAACACGATACAGTCTAGCTTGAAGTTTCTTCAGTGTTGCCACATATGCATCAGAATTTATGGTGGTTCCACTTGGCATGATGTCTACAAGCAAGAGTCCTTCGGAATCGAAAAACACCGTAGCCATAACTTTTCCAGCAGAAGGTGTGGTTTTGAATTTCTTTATCCTTGGGTGAAGTTGCATGATGCCACTCCATTGATTGCCTCTTCGTCTCTGGTGAAAAAAGACGGAGCCGTGTTTCATCACCTGTCACAATTCTTCCAAGAAATCCATCTCCACCATTCTCGTACTGTTCCAAAAGTTCGCGGCATACCGTTTTTCTTGTGTCTTTGTGAGTCACTGTCAGCATCCTCGGAACCCAACTGGCACAAGCCATTTTTAACGCCAGTATTCTGCAAACACTTCCTTTCCCTATCCCAACGTAACGTGACAATTCGTTCACTGTGATGGGTCTGTCAGCAGTCACCAGTTCGTTAACTCTCTGCACATTGTGTGGAGTGTGTGCAGTACGAGGCCTGCCGCTGCCAGGACAATCATCAATATTGACGTGCCCGCTTTCATCACGTAACCTGCTTGCCCACCAACTTAACTGTACTGCAATCGACAGCAGCATCTCCATACACCTTTTTCAACCTCTTGTGGATGTTTCCCACTGCCTCGTTTTCACAGCACAGGAATTCTATGACAGCACGTTGCTTCTGACGAACGTCAAGTCTAGCAGCCATCTTGAAGACATGCGCCACTCACGGGAACAGGTTGAACTAAGTTTGGAAACAAGCGGGAAAGATGTATCTACACACTGCAAAACTTTCCCACATGCAGAATGAAAACTGTATTTTTACAAAAATAGTCTGTATTCCTTTTGGAGTGTCCTTCTTAAAAACAATAAAGTGTATTTGCGGAATGTCTATTTCCAAAAGAGATGTCATGTATTGCAGGAAATGTTACTAAGAATACTAGCTACTGTATTACACAGCTGTATTCACTACTGACTGGTCTCTTTCCACTCGAACATTTTCAGGTACTTGAACGTGTGTACAAAACAAAACAAAAAAATATTCAGCAGTAAGGACAATTAATAAACATAAACTACGGAAGCACATCGAAAGGTGTCTTGGTGAAATACTCTTACACGTTCTAATTGATATTTTTGTGTTTGTAGCGTATAGTTGTAACAAGCTGATTACAATTCATTAGCAGGCGTTTAAAATAACTGACGTATTGCCTTTTTGGGAGAAAATCTGCTATCAGTTGTTGTAGAATAGGTTTTATTGTCCTCCCAAATTGCGTCCATTTTTAAAATTGAGACCGGCCTCGTTCCACATGAATCATCTTCAGATCTGGACATATCAGATGCAAGTTTAACCGCTCCAATTAATCTACTGACTTACGCACTACGCCACTAGACAATATCTCTGTATGTCAATGATAAGTTCATCAGAAAATGTATATGATGCTTCACGGGACAATATATCAACGATTAATTATCCTGTGACGTAACATGTAAACTTACTGATGAATTCGACGCGTTACTCTTTTAACTGACGTATTTAGATCTGAAGATGATTCGTTTGGAACTGAAATCGGACTCAGTTTTAGAAGTCAATGTGTTCGAGACTTACAAAAAGAATCTGTTTGATGCCAGGAAGCTTCCATATATTCAAACAGCAATTTACTGATTGTATTATATATATCGCGGACGTAAATACTTAAGCCTCCGCTGCCAGTGACAATGTCATTGAAATACTTCTGGGTCTGGTATATATACTGTCACGTTATCTTATAAAAGACTTGAAAAGCTAAAATAATCAACGTTTAGGCGTAGGATTTCCTCAGGACGTACACTAATTTAGGTTGGGGATGTATGGCTCAAATTTTGTGTTTCTAGCAGCGTCAGAAGATTACCGACGTACAATACTGTTTCTAGTATTTTATAAGACGTTGCAGCATTACTCCCGGAAGGATTTTGATCAGACGTGGCAAGATGTCAATGAATACAGATACATTGCAGAATAAAACATAGCAGTCATCTTGACGCTGCATTTGTCACAAAATACATTATCCTGCAGGGTTTATATTATTGGGAGGCATATACATTGTATAAACGTATACGACATCCTTATACAGTACCACTTCAACAGTCATGGCCTATACTATTGTAATTGTATCTCTAGTCTCTTTCCAGCCATTTGTATTGCTTCCAAATGAAGGGTACTGAATTTCCTGAAATTTTTTGGGTTAGTCGAACGTAAACAACCAGTCACACTGAGAATAGTACAGCACTGGCTGTTGAAATAATACCAAAGTGAATGTGTTATCTAAGTATTTATCCTTATACTAGATACTCTCGCCAATAATTAATACCGAATGCGGATATTGTAAAAATGCCTACTACATTTTATTCTGCGTTCTAAAAGTAATCAGTGACGTCTATCTGTATGTATTCAGTGTGATCATTATATTAATGTTCAATATATGAAAGCTTTATAATGGATTGTAACTATCTTGTGAGAATTATATGCTACTGGCATATAGATACGAAGTTCGAATTTTGTGAGCTTTATACTATCAAACAAACTTTTATAGTTTTTAAATAGTAACTGCATGTATATGGAATGTTTCTCTCACACTTACCTTCAGGTAGCTGTAGATCTTCACGTATATTGTTATATTTTTAATTTTGCAGCCGGTAGTATTAGTCACAATATTATACCTGCGAATGATCTAGCGTTATGTTTGCATCAGGACATGAAAATAATAAGCAAATTGCTGAAAAGCAAGCAAATACTTTTCAAAAGCAATAGATGTTGTTTTTACAAAGTTATCTCCTCGTTTTCCCAAACTGGCATTCTTAAATTAAAAAAAAAAAACACAGATCATCTAGTTTCGCGAAAACAGCCATAATGTCTGATACGATATCCGCAATCAGTGATTTTACAATGTAACTTTTAATCCGTCTTGATTGGAAAATGTTTATTCATATCACCGGTTTTGGGTCCTTTAGAACCATCTTCAGACGCAGCATGTGAAAGTTGCTGTATTTGGACGGGTTACTCCTGTAACCGAAATATCAGATATGGAGATGGTTCTAAAGGAACCGAAACCGGTCGTATGAATAAACATTTTGCAATCAAGACGGATCAAAAGTTACATTCATCTAGTTTCATTGAATTAATGATTAATGTCGTTTACAGAAATATATAGCAAACAACTTTCAAAGTTCGAAGTTCTTAGCTATGCACGGTGGTGAATTCTTGAATGAGACTTGTGTGAAGACCTTCAGTTGAGGGCACTATGACTGTAAAGAATAAATCCCAACTTTGGGGATTCTAAATTCAATAATGTAGCAGACATTGCGCATTTTTGTTGACATATGCCATAAGGGATAATGTTTTGCAATTGTTTCCTAGTTTGCAGTAAATTATTCGTTGTGGAGAAGAGAATAAGGTTCGCACAGCTGAGCATCTAGTGTTTGCTACAGTCAGAGCCTTGTCGTAAATGAATAACTTATCTGTGAGGCAGCGTTACCCAGTATAAATTGTAATAATATTTACTAAGATTAAAAAGAGAAATAATCTTTTAAAAAAGACTCGCAGATTAATCTTAAGGTAGAGAAATGTATGCTTGTGCTCTTCATGAAATACATAGTCATCGCATATTTTATAATTCATAAGTAGTATCTGTCATGTCATAAAAATAACTTCGTAATGCAGCTTAAACGTTATAGGGGGTATATGGCACAAAATTTATTTTGTTTAAGTTTGTTTGAGTATCAGAGGTCGTTTAATGTTTAGAAATAAGGGAAAATGAATGGCATAGTGCAGCAGAGGCAGCGAATTTTTGCAGATATATGAAGGAAGACCTCTTGTACCACGTGAAATCACAGAGATCCATAATCGTTCTCGAGAGTGAAATCTGCAAATATATTTCAGCAGCGTCCTTAGACACCATGTGCTTAAAAACTGGACCGGCAACAGGTCTTACAAAGAGCAGTCGTTTTTCTCACATTCTGATAATGCTTGGAAAAAGGAAGAAACATAATACAGTAAAAAGTACCTTGTTGCTTTCACTTAAAAATAGTATCTTAGATGATTGGTGCCCTGCTTACTTGATCAACGAGGGTATCGACTGGAGTCTTGTAAACTGTGCCTTCTCCACGGACAATATTTAGTTCCAGGCCAACACCGGCCATGACCTTCTTCTTCTGTGCGGAGGCACACATATTCCCCGAACTCTTACGGGAATTGGTAAGAATGTTTTCCACGAGTAATGAGTGCGTTGGGGTGGGTCACTACGACTGTAGTGTGTGGACATACAAAGTGAGAATGTGGGTCTCGCGGGAGGCGTGCGCGAGATAGTCTCTGCAGTCGCGCTTTCCTCTGTGCCGTAGGTGACTCAGATGGATAGAGCGTCTGCCATCTAAGCAGGAGATCCCGGGTTCGAGTCCCGGTCGGGGCACACATTTTCACCTGTCCCCGTTGATATATATCAACGCCCGTCAAAAGCTGAAGGTATTCTAATTTCGTTCTAGACAGCTGCAGGTAATTAATTGTGTGTCCGAAAGAACAGACACCATATCCGTATAAGTACACTTTAAAGGGTTTAGGTGATGAATCGGATAACGTCAAATAGCGACAATATCAGCAGAACGTATTGGCAACTAACATATCATAATAACACCTTACTCCTCCGGCATTACTCATGATTTGTGTTATCATCATCATAATTAACCTGACAGCCCTTTATCAGATTTGTCCTTCTGCAGAAGATTGTTCCAATCTTACCTGCTTAGTGCCGAACCCCTCCAATTCTGATTTCTAATTTTCCCAATGTCCTCGCTGACACATCCTTCCATCTTTCGTTTGATCTTCCAACTCACCTATCCAGGCACTGCCTTGAACATCTTGTTTATAATTCTGTAGTTAGCTCTCAGTACATGCCCTACCCATTCCAGCCTTTAAATCATAATCTAACTGACGATACATGGTTCATTATAGAGATTACATGATTAATACTTGTATCTCCTCCTCAAAACGTCATAATCTCCCAATGGCCTAAAAACTTTCTTCACGACCTTTCTTTCCATTACGGATAATTGCTTTTCATTGAATTTCGTTAATGTCCATGTTTCAGCAACGTATGTGAGCATCGGCATCACTAGAGCTTTATACATCATAACTTTAGTTTTCCTAAAGAGAAGCTTAGATTTCAGATGTTTCCTGAGGCGATGGTAGCGCTTGTTGGTGGACCACATTCATTTCTGAATTTCAGAAATAATATTTTTCTTACAGTTTACTTCTGATTCAAGGTGACACCATACACCACGTCAAACTTATTTGAGCCAATTCCAATGAATGGTGGGGGGATTCATTAAAATAATCCGTCTTAGTTACATACGTATAATAAGCTTTCCCTTAGTTTATCTGTATTTTCATCTTTCTAGCAGCTCTTTCGAGACTTGCGAAGGTTTCTTTCAGTGATTTTGGCTTTCTTACAACCATTCCATGACCACCTGTCTATGCTAGCACCTAAACACATTTATACGGGATAGCCCCGGTTTACTGACGCCATCATTTCTTATATCTGCCCCCACTGGTATATTAAATAGAAAGCAGGACAGGAATCTTCCTGTCTTACCCCATAACATATTCTGTATCTTCCGTACCTTAACTTGACGTCATTGAGGCGACCACTTACTGAGGACTCTCTAGCTCTTCGATTGCTATGCAGAGCTGCCTTTTGTCAGTACTGTATTGTGCGGAAGTCTGTAAGGAGATTATGTGTATCAATCATTTTCACATATTTTGCTATTTGCTGTCCATCGCGTAGCAGTTAGAAATTTCATTTTTTGTTGGTGCTTATGACCTAACGTGATTAAATGGAATTATGTATGGAGAAGGGTGTAATCGGTTAATACCTTCAGCAGACTTAAGTGTTGCTGTTAATTGTTGTCTTATTATGTCATCTCCTCTCAGTATCTGATATCAGTTTCTTATGTCTAAGCCATTATCTTTCTTGCGCAAGGTAAAGTGTCTGAGAATGAATCTTTATAGCTTTCAAACCGAGAAGAAAAAGAGCCAATAAACACAGTTTAGTTAGGAGTAAGTCTTTATCCCCCATAATAAAAAATTAAACAGATGACATCTCAAAATTCCGGCGCTATGGGAGCAACAAAATTATTCCCACTTCAATATCTTGAGATAGATAGATATTCAGCGACCACAGGCCCTGCAGACCACGCGCTGACCCCACAAACTGCCTCCATTCCTTCCTGTTTTGTGCCCGGTTCCTCTAGGTGTCTTCAATTCCCAGGGCTGCTAGGTACTTCGCCATGTCGTCCATCCAACGCTGCGTTGGTCGTCCAGTGGTGCGTTTGGTGTTTGGTTTCCCCGCTAGTGCCATCTTCGCCTGTCTTCCATCTGGCATACGGGTTACATGGCCCACACATTATATTCTTTTGCTCTTTATCTTCTGTAGGATAGTTGGTTGTCGCATCAGGAGGTAGATTTCCTCGTTTTTCCTCCTCCTCCATTCTCCGTTATCTAAAACTGGTCCCCATATCTTCCTCATTACTCGTCTTTCAAATATTAATAGTTTTTCCCTTTCTCGCTTAGTCATGATCCGTGTTTCTGAACCGCACATTACTGCTGGGCATATCACTGTGTTGTAGATTTTCATCTTAGTGTTCACTGAGATCGAATTAGAGCCAAGCGCCTCTCTGAGCGAATCCATGCATTTCATTCCCACTGCTATTCTTTCCTTGATGTCCATTTTTATGTTGTTGTCCGTGGTAAACCAAGGTCCCAAGTATTTGAACTGGTGTAATCTCCTGAACCTCTTGCCATCTATCTCAAGAAATTCTACCTGCTCTTGTCTTCTTTCTAATTGCGTGAACTCTGTTTTGTGTCTGTTCACTTTGAGCACTACCTTCTGTGCATAATTGTCCATTTTCTGGTACATTTCTTTCAACTCCTGCTTTCATTCACATAATAGTACTATGTCATCTGCATATGCGAGACAATTGAAGTTACCGCCCATCTCTACTCCAGCCCACTCCTATTTCCTACACTCTATTATCACTTTGTCTAAGATGACATTGAACAGAACACATGAGAGAGCATCCCCTTGTCTGAGGCCTGTCTCAATCTCGAATGTTTATGATGTGGCTCCTCGGAAACGTACTGCTGCATTTGACCCTTCCCTACAAGGTTGCACAATTCTCACTAACTTATCAGGGACTCTTGAAGTCCTACTTTGCATTTTATAGGCTATTCCTGTGTATGCTGTCATATGCACGTTGAAAATCGACGAACAGGGTGTAGATATCTTTATCATATTCCCAATTTTTTTCAAACAATTGTCTTAATGTGAAAATGTGATCTATTATCGATCGGTTTGGTCGAAAGCAAGCTTGGTACTCCTGTATGTTGTTCTCTACGAATGGCTGCAATTTTCTGAGGATAATGATGGACAGAACCTTATACGTCACATTCAACAAGTTGATTCCTCTGTACTTCTCGCTTTGCATTTTGCTTCCCTTCTTGTATACTGGACATATTGTAGCCAATTTCCATACTTCTGGCAGTGTCTCCTTCTCCCATATCAACTGGATCAGTTTATATATCTCTAAGTGTAAGCTCTCGCCTCCCTCCTTGATTAATTCTGATGTTATTCCGTCCTCCCCTGGTGCTTTGTTGTTTCTGAGTACTTTGATTGCGATTTTAACGTCTTCTTCACTAACTTCTAATTCTTCTTCTTCTTTCCTTTCCTCTGTAGTGTTTGCAGTGTCTCATCTTGGACTGGGTGATTCAGCAGTTCTGAGAAGTATTCTTTCCATCTTTCTACAATTTCTCAATATCTTGAGAGCTAACTTTACTTATGGAAATTTACTTAACTGCCACTGTTCGACTATCTTTAATTTTGATAGTCTGTGGCCGGCCACTGTGGCCGAGCGGTTCTAGGCACTTCAGTCCGGATCCGCGCTACTGCTGCGCTCGTAAGTTCGTATCCTGCCTCGGGCATGGATGTGTGTGATGTTCTTAGGTTAGTTAAGTTGTTCTAAGTATAGGGGATTGATGACCTCAGATGTTAAGTCCCGTAGTGCTTAGGGCCATTTGAACCATTTTTGATTGTGTTAATAGCTAGATGCAATCGCTGAAATGCTATCTTAGTGTGCCATTTTTTGTGATTTAAATTCAGTGTTTTACCTTTCTTCACCGGTGCATAATCGTCTGAGAATTTCACTTAGTGAAAGTATTCAGACCTTCGGATATGCTTGACCTATTGGATCAGAGTCGTTTTGACAGCGGCCAGTTGGTTTTTTTTCATCTCCTCCCTCACTTCCACCACCCTCCCTCATTCCCCATGTCCACGCTCCAAGGCCCTAGCCACTGCTACTATATCACCCAACACTGTTAAGAACAACTGCAGACGAACCCTCTTTAAACGTCGCTTCGAGAGACATAAGGATGATCAATGGCAGTATAATATTTGTGCACATTTCCGTCCTCAGTGGGCAGTCGGAACACTGTCCACTTGCGGGGTCAAGTTGTGGGCTACTGGATCGAGTACAGCCGCGGAAGGAAGAGGCGGACGTGGCGGCAGGGACACGCACCATTAAGGAACGCACAGTGGCGGCCAGGCAGCAGCCAGATCCCTGGGGAGGGAACGAGGCCGGCCCGCCGAGGGAAGCTGAATGGGAGGCCCCAGAGCGCCAGTCACTCGGTGATACGCGAAATTATTATTTGCGGCGTGTTTGTTCCTGCGCGCCCGTGTTATTTCCTCCCGGCACCGCGACTTTTTCAGTTTTTTGTGTCGCATGCTTCACTCGAATCCGACAGCGACGACGTGTTGAGGCGGAGATCTCTCCAATGAATGGAGGTGAATTTCTCCTGCGTCATCGCTGAGTCCGGGAGCTCGTGTAATGACTGCCTAATCCCGCAGCCTCGCGCAGCGCCGCGGGAACCAGCGGTAGGCCGTTCCCCTCATGCCGGTACCTCCTAACCACAAATGTATTGCCGCATTACAACACAACCGCACTGATAGATGAAAGCACACGCTGCATGCCAGAAGAAATTTCCCAGTAGCTCATTTAATGACCCGTCTTTTTATTTCAGATAAAAAGAGAAGCGGGCAACAAACATCGTGGAAAAATGGGAAGACGACCTTGGATACTGCAGTAGTAGTAATAGTAGTAGTAGCTTTATTCATCCGTAGACCTCTTTTTACAAGGATATAAGACATGTCAAAGTATTTACACGTTTAGACCAATTTAAAATAACCTAATTCGTAAACACATATATTTACAGACTTCTAGGCCGAGACAATCATTAGATTTACTCCTGGTATACAATAATTTTTTTTACGAATAATTTATTAAATAATGTAATGCCACACTGTTGACTCATATCTCACTATCGTTCACTGCATACCCTATACGCACATTGTTTCATAACACTTCACTCGCTACACACACACACACACACACACACACACACACACACACACAGAGAGAGAGAGAGAGAGAGAGAGAGAGAGAGAGAGAGAGAGAGAGACACTGGTGATCTCTGGGCCATTTTCTGTACCGCAACATCCCATTTGCTATCCTGGAAAACTGAGCCAGCATCCCTCCATAAAGAGTGAGATGTTGAGCTCAGAAAGAGAAAGAGGTATTAGTATTGTGCTATGCATAGCTTGGAGGTAAGTATTTCTAGAAAGGAAAAAAAAATAAAGTGAAAGTGTTATTTGGAATGTTGAATGTCTTATAATCATTATTATTTACTTGTATAAAAGTTTTTTATCAGACCCCTACTCTGTTTTATCAAAGTAATCCTTCAATGTATAAAATGTATTGCATAACAAAAGCTGCCTTTTAAATAAGTGTATTTTTGCAATTTCTTTAATCTCTTTTGGTAATTTATTGTACAGTTTATTCCTTTATAGAAGATGCTGTTTTGAGTCAATAAAATTTCCCTGATGTGAATGATTCATTTATTATATTTGTTAAGGGGCCATGTATAGTCCCTATGCATTGTTTCAGTACACACATCGGTACTTCATCTAAGCCTACTGACTTTCAATTTTTTAGTTTTTGAACAGTCCATGTAATTACACTCCTGGAAATTGAAATAAGAACACCGTGAATTCATTGTCCCAGGAAGGGGAAACTTTATTGACACATTCCTGGGGTCAGATACATCACATGATCACACTGACAGAACCACAGGCACATAGACACAGGCAACAGAGCATGCACAATGTCGGCACTAGTACAGTGTATATCCACCTTTCGCAGCAATGCAGGCTGCTATTCTCCCATGGAGACGATCGTAGAGATGCTGGATGTAGTCCTGTGGAACGGCTTGCCATGCCATTTTCACCTGGCGCCTCAGTTGGACCAGCGTTCGTGCTGGACGTGCAGACCGCGTGAGACGACGCTTCATCCAGTCCCAAACATGCTCAATGGGGGACAGATCCGGAGATCTTGCTGGCCAGGGTAGTTGACTTACACCTTCTAGAGCACGTTGGGTGGCACGGGATACATGCGGACGTACATTGTCCTGTTGGAACAGCAAGTTCCCTTGCCGGTCTGGGAATGGTAGAACGATGAGTTCGATGACGGTTTGGATGTACCGTGCACTATTCAGTGTCCCCTCGACGATCACCAGAGGTGTACGGCCAGTGTACGAGATCGCTCCCCACACCATGATGCCGGGTGTTGGCCCTGTGTGCCTCGGTCGTATGCAGTCCTGATTGTGGCGCTCACCTGCACGGCGCCAAACACGCATACAACCATCATTGGCACCAAGGCAGAAGCGACTCTCATCGCTGAAGACGACACGTCTCCATTCGTCCCTCCATTCACGCCTGTCGCGACACCACTGGAGGCGGGCTGCACGATGTTGGGGCGTGAGCGGAAGACGGCCTAACGGTGTGCGGGACCGTAGCCCAGCTTCATGGAGACGGTTGCGAATGGTCCTCGCCGATACCCCAGGAGCAACAGTGTCCCTAATTTGCTGGGAAGTGGCGGTGCGGTCCCCTACGGCAGTGCGTAGGATCCTACGGTCTTGGCGTGCATCCGTGCGTCGCCACGGTCCGGTCCCAGGTCGACGGGCACGTGCACCTTCCGCCGACCACTGGCGACAACATCGATGTACTGTGGAGACCTCACGCCCCACGTGTTGAGCAATTCGGCGGTACGTCCACCCGGCCTCCCGCATGCCCACTATACGCCCTCGCTCAAAGTCCGTCAACTGCACATACGGTTCACGTCCACGCTGTCGCGGCGTGCTACCAGTGTTACAGACTGCGATGGAGCTCCGTATGTCACGGCAAACTGGCTGACACTGACGGCGGCGGTGCACAAATGCTGCGCAGCTAGCGCCATTCGTCGGCCAACACCGCGGTTCCTGGTGTGTCCGCTGTGCCATGCGTGTGATCATTGCTTGTACAGCCATCTCGCAGTGTCCGGAGCAAGTATGGTGGGTCTGACACACCGGTGTCAATGTGTTCTTTTTTCCATTTCCAGGAGTGTATTTGGATGTCACTACATCTATGCTCCGCAAGGGACCTTACGGTGTGTGGTGGAGGGTACATCTCATTGTTGTCATTTCGTGGGACATATGTGAGATAAAGTAATTTGTTAAAGCACTCCCACTGGAGCTTGTCGGACATCTTCATAACGCTCTCGCCCTTGCTAATCGATACCTTGAGAGAACGTGCCACTCTTCGTTGGATCTTCTGTAACTCTTATATTACTCCGACTTATCAAATGATGCCTTGCCAAAACTTTTGTCGCAAGGAAGGGTGTCAAAGTTAAGTAATTTGAATGAAGAAGATCGCTGCAACTGTTAGAATTCTTTAATGGAGAACACAACCGGTTTCGTAAATTCAATTCGCATCTTCAGGTCAAAAGATTAAAGGTTCTATTTAAACCGAAAAAAGGCATTCCCAACATTTATATCTAGTTATTTAAAACTTCTGACTCACTAATGTGCGTTTCATCCGTAAAGGAGCACTTACATACAGTAGGACGCAAATGCCACGTATTCTTGAGTACTACTTGAGTGTTTTGGATCCGCAACAGCTCGGATTAATGGAAGACATTGAAGCAGTTGAGATGAGGGCTGCTAAATTTATTACCGGTAGGTTCGACCAACACGCGAGCGTTTCTCCATATCCCAAACATTTTCGACTGGTGACTAGTCTGGTGATCTTCGGGCCAGGGCAAAAGGGTGACATCCTGTGACACCAAGAAGTACGTGTTTGTGCACCAACATGTGATCATGCATTGTCTTGCTGGAAAGTGGTGTCTGGGGTGTTGTGCAGAAAGGACATGGCTACAGGTCGCAGGATGTCATTCACGTAAGTGGGCATACAGGTCACCAAATGTGATTTGTGGTTCTACCTAACAGTACCTCACTCCATGAAGCCTTGAGTTGGCGCTGTAAATTTTGTGCGAATGTAGTCGCTGTGAAGTCTTTTCATCTGTCTGCGGCGAACCAAAATGCGGAGATCATTTTCAAACAAACACAATCTGGCTTCGTCCGAGACCACTATCTGATGCCAATCCTGTCCCCAGTGACGTCATTCCACACACTATTGCCGTCTAACATGTCTCTGCACATTCAGATACGCGGAGAAGTGCACGTAACCTATGCTGTTATAAACGGTGACATACTGCAATCCCTGATGGTGTACGATGTGTTACACTGTTCCACTTTTGTGCCAGAGCCGACGACGACTCGGATCTGTCCCGAAATGCCATTCGCATGAAGTGTCGATCTTTTCGGGGGATGGTGTGGGTGGTGCGACCTAACCCATCTCGTCGTGTTCTAAGGCCTTCCGTTAACGGTTCTGCACACACCCGTTGTACTGCCGACACAATTGGTCCCACACGAGCAGAAGTTTTCCGGATGGATTCATCACATTCTCTAATGCCGATAATGCGCTCTTTTTCAAACTCATTTCTTTGACGGTACGGTTCGCACATACGTCTGCGAGGCATGATGCACGTCTGCTCAAGTGAGACTGATCAATTACCTTCGGTTCATAGCGACAACGAGAGCTCGGGCACATTTTACCGGTAGGTGGTGTTGCGCAACGATATCAATGTTGGCCTTGAGCCAGCTGGCCGATATGGTTCAGATGCGAATCATTTCTGCATAACACCCTAAAGTATATGTCCTGTGAATACGAACGTCCTATTTCTCGTCGTTCAAAGTGTTCTGGTTTTTTTTATGAACATGAGGTGTTTTTGAAACAGAAAAACGCAAATTATCAACACTTTTAGAAATACTTATAATTCAACAAAATACAGTTTAAAAGCATATATCTTTCTTCATCATGAAATGTATTCATTTCAGTTTCAGAACTCCACAAGTGATGGCTATATCACAGTATTTTCACAATCATTGACACCATGCTATTATAGCCTTAACTCCTCATCTCCTACCTTCCAAACTTATGCGCACCTTGCTGGACAAGGACTCCTGGATGAAAGGTTATTGCGGACACATGGCTTAGCCACATCCTGCGAAGAGCGTTATGCAGGAGAACTTCTGCAAAGTTTGTGAGGTAGAAGGTAAGGAACTGGCGGAACTGAAGTTGTGAGGACGGGGCGGTGAGTCCAGCTGGGGTAGCTCAGTCGTTAGAGCACTTGTCCGCGGGAGGCAGAGGTCCTAGTTATGAGTCCTGATCCTGAACACAGTTTTTTCCACCAAGAAGCTTCAAACCATCGCACACTCGGCTGCCGAGTGAAATTTTATTGCGAAAATTTTTCGTTTGTTTTCAGGTACACGCCTGCGTTCATGGGACACATTCAGATCCAAGCTCCATCCTCCCATAGAAAGTCGCTAGAGGAGCACATAAAAATGGCGTAGTCCACTCATGTAGTTGAGTACTGGGAATTCGTTTTTGGAAGAAGCGTGTAATGGTTCTTTATTTACGTGACCATTACGCACTCCAACGCCAGTTCTCGATACCAGTACTATCGTACTACTTTTCTGCGAAGTAACAGACATATTTTGTGACAATAATCACATTTGGTTTTATTAATGTATAGGTACTTCTATGTATCGATGTATTACAGTGATATGGTTCTTGTGTGTATTCATTTCTAGTAGACTGTCATAATCTTTGACTTACTTGTAACCGCTATGGCGCGAAGGCGCACAGAGTAGTCTTTGTTTCACTTTGCAGAAGTTAAGATGTTATTTCGCTTTGTAAAATAACAGTCAAGTCTTGTGTTTCGTTAAAGTGGAAATTAAAAAATGGCTCTGAGCACTATGGGACTTAACTTCTGAGGTCATCAGTCCCCTAGAACTTAGAACTACTTAAACCTAACCAACCTAAGGACATCACACACATCCATGCCCGAGGCAGGATTCGAACCTGCGACCGTAGCGGTCGCACGGTTCCAGACTGTAGCGCCTACAACCTCTCGGCCACCCCGGCCGGAGGAAATTAAATGTATTAACGTTGATACAAAACTGTTTTCTTCATGATGTGACAATTAAAAAGGAGTGTATGTGATTTTACAAGAAGTTTAATAAAATTGTGGATCTCGAACACCAAGTCAAATATTATCTCTATCATACCATTGTTCTGATCTGGGATTGTTTGATTATTAAGAATTTCCTGAAAAATGCATTTGTTAGGTCTTCAAATATTGCTAAAATACAGATCTGGACGTTCTAGCAGTCAAAGTGGAATCACCCTAGAATCAACAAGATGAGCCATAACAACTTCGACGAAATCTACGTGGGAATCTATTCGAGATAAGTGCCAAAATTTATGACTATTTTACAGTGACTTCATTATTTCCATTCTGACGATACCATCCAGAATCAATAACATTGTTGTTGCCCGATAAAGCGAACATTTGCTGGGTGAACAAAATTATTAATCTGATTTCTAACCTACTTTGGAAGTGGTGGTATTGTTAGAAGCGGAAATGTTGTAGCTGTGCCAGTGCAGGTCGGAAGACTACGGAAGCCATCGTATGCGTAGATGCAGATTTTGATAAACTTAATATCTGGATGTTTCCTCCCATAACCATGTTAACCAGTCCTCCATCGCGAGACGTCAGCTGGATTTTAAGTGGGAGTTTTTATTCTGACATTCAGACGCTGCAAACAGGAATGCCGACGCAGCTTTCGAACGCGGAATGCGAGGTAATAATTGTCGGGAGCGGGTTATTTGGTACGTTCGCGAGACGCGCTCACTCACGCGCTATTGAGGCGCGCCGCCTTTCTCGGCCGCTTATTGTGCGCTGCAGGCTGTGGGCCTCCGGCGTCCAGCCTAAACTCCGGCCGCGACAATTACGGCCCCTGCACGGACCGCAGGGGGCGTCCAGAAAATTATATATACGGCCGCAGCAGCAGCCGCGGATACAGCGCGGCCCAAATTGGCGCGAGCCGGCGCGATACGCATCTGAGGCGCGTAATAAGCCGGCGAGGCTCCAATTAGCGTGGACTAGAACTATCATCAGTGCCGGGCCAAATTATAGGCGGCCGGTATCAGTGCTGTGCCGCCCCCAATCACGGCGCGCCGCGGAGGCGGAGGCGGCATTTACATGGGGCAGGCACGCCCCCAGCCGCGCCGCTCCGCCATTGGCCCGCGGCCGCGACGTGCCCGGCGAGACAAGCAGGCCCGCCGCGTACCATGCATATGTATACCCGCCTGGCAGCTCGGCGGCGGGGACCGTCTCCACTCCCTTCCGCCTTGCTGGACCGCTGGCTGGCGCTCCCTGCCGCCGCTGGCTGTCCGTGATTACGACCCTCTCCATTAGCCTAGCGACGTGTTTGTCGACTGCGAGCAACTGCGCTGCGCCTGTGAACTAGGGACAGTATAGTGAACGAAAAACACTGACTCAATTACCATTTTTTAAATTAATGGTGATTGGTTTCTATCTGTCTATCGCGGGCCGGAATGGCCGAGCGGTTCTAGGCGCTACACTCTGGAACCGCGCGACCACTACGGTCGCAGGTTCGATCCTGCCTTGGGCATGGATGTGTGTGCTGTCCTTAGGTTAGTTAGGTTTAAGTAATTCTCAGTTCCTGGGGACTGATGACCTCAGAAGTTAAGTCCCATAGTGCTCAGAGCCATTTTAACCATTTATATCTGACTATCAGATCATCTTAATGCTAACTAATGCCAGGCTGTATGGCCGTGGTCGAAGAAACTTACCTGCTCCTGACGTTTCGTCCAGAGTTCAGCTGGACATCTTCTGAGGTTCTCCTGGCGACGCTGAATCTTGCCGACTGACAAGTCGGGCGTCGCAGGGCGGGCATACACACTGTGTCAAGCGGCCGTTGTCGAATCTACACGTTATCAACAATGATAATCTTTGTCAGAGATATAAGTATTGATAGTCACATGTCAAGGATAAAAACTTACCTATCGAGTCTGCAGAGCCCCTGTGCACACATCATTAAGTTTCATGGTTTCTTCAAATGGAAAGTCTTGGCTTTGATCGGAAGATTCTAAAAAAATGGTTAAAATGGCTCTGAGCACTATGGGACTTAACATATATGGTCATTAGTCCCCTAGAACTTAGAACTACTTAAAACTAACTAACCTAAGGACATCACACAACACCCAGTTATCACGAGGCAGAGAGAATTTCTGACCCAGCCGAGAACATGGTTTCTTCTTTCTTGTTAAAATCATCGCTGTGCTTATACACTACTGGCCATTAAAATTGCTACACCTCGAAGATGACGTGCTACAGACGCGAAATTTAGCTGACAGGAAGAAGATGCTGTGATATGCAAATTATTACCTTTTCCGAGCATTCACACGAGATTTGCGCCGGTGGCGACACCTACAACGTGCTGACATGAGGATAGTTTCCAATCGATATCTCATACACAAACAGCAGTTGACCGGCATTGTCTGGTGAAACTTCGTTGTGATGCCTCGTGTAAGGAGGAGAAATGCGTACCATCACGTTTCCGACTTTGATAAAGGTCGGATTGTAGCCTATTGCGATTGCGGTTTGTCGTATCGCGACATTGCTGCTCGCGTTGGTCGAGATCCAATGACTGTTAGCAGAATATGGAAGCGGTGGGTTCAGGAGGGTAAAACGGAACGTCGTGCTGGATCCCAACGGCCTCGTATCACTACCAGTCGAGATGACAGGCATCTTATCCTCATGGCTATAACGGATCGTGCAGCCACGTCTCGATCCCTGAGTCAACAGATGGGGACATTTGCAAGACAACAACCATCTGCACGAACAGTTCGACGCGTTTGCAGCAGCATGGACTATCAGCTCGGAGACCATGGCTGCGGTTACCCTTGACACTGCATCACAGACAGGAGCGCCTGCGATTGTGTACTCAACGACCAACCTGGGTGAGCGAATGGCAAAACGTCATTTTTTCGGATGAGTCCAGGTTCTGTTTATAGCATCATGATGGTCGCATCCGTGTTTGGTGAGATCGCGGTGAACGCCCATTGGAAGCATGTATTCGTCATCGCCATACTGGCGTATCAACCGGCGTGATGGTAAGGGGTGCCATTGGTTACATGCCTCGGTCACCTCTTGTTCGCACTGATGGCACCTTGAACAGTGGACGTTACATTTCACATGTGTTACGACCTGTGGCTATACCCTTTATTCGATCCCTGCGAAACCCTCCATTTCAGCAGGATAATGCACGACCGCATGTTGTAGGTCCTGTGCGAGCCTTTCTGGACAGAGAAAATGTTCGACTGCTGCCCCGGCCAGATCTCTCACCAATTGAAAACGTCTGGTCAATGGTGGCCGAGCAACTGGCTCGTCACAATACGCCAGTCACTACTCTTGATGAACTGTGGTATCGTGTTGAAGCTACATGGGCAGCTGTACATGTACGCGCCATCCAAGCTCTGTTTGACTCAATGCCTAGGTGTATAAAGGCCATTATTACTGCCAGAGGTGTTTGTTCTGGGTACTGATTTCTCAGTATCTATGCAACAAAATTGCGTGAAAATGTAATCACATGTCAACTCTAGTATAATATATTTGTCCAATGAATACCCTTTTTCAGCTGCATTTCTTCTTGGTGTAGCAAGTTTAATGGCCAGTAGTGTATATGTGGGTTATCCCTAAAGTAGGGCCTCCTATTTTTTATAACTACTTAGACCTGTTTATGTCTTCAATGGTTTACAGCAGTTTACAGCTTGAACATTTAGCTATTTTTCGACGTAATCATCATTTCTGTCGATGGATTTTTGTATACGCTGTGGCAGTTTTTGTATGCCTATGACGCACCAGCTCGCCGCCATGCCGTTCAGAAAGTTATGAACCTTGTTGCTTGGTCTCCATGTAAAGTGGTATGCCCAGGTTTAGTCACCCGTGACACTTGGGTCCAGAAAGTTGTCCTGTTCGGATGCAAGGCGGTTAAGAAATGCGCCGGAAGCATCAATTCGTTGCCGCATCTGGTCCTCAGTCAGCATGCGTGGCACCCATCTTGCGCACACCTTCCGGTAGTTCAATGTTTCCGTTAAAATTCTGTGAGCGGTGCTTCGGGAAACCTCAGGAACCGACGTGCAGAAATCATCCAGAGTGATCCGCCGATCTTCACGCATGCATTGCTCAGCCTTCAACACTGTCTCCTCAGAAATTGACGGTCTCCCGCTCCTTTGATCATCGTGAATTTCGGTCCGACCAGCTGCAAACTCTCTATACCAATTACGAACATTTTTGACATCCATGCTCAACACATCATACACTTCCGTCAATTGGCGATGGTGTTCTATCGGCGCAGTGCCCTTTGCGTTCAAACACCGAATAACTGCGCGCAGTTCGCACTTTGCGGTAACAACCATCGGGAGCTCCATTCTCAACGGCTGCCAAGCCAAGACTGAGCGCCTCAGCGCGGTGTGCGCATGTTTACACACAGCGCGTGAAGCGCTCTTCATAGCAGTGTGACCAATTGCCACACAAACAGAGTTCTGTACTTACATTAAAAAATTAGACTTTACTTTTGGATTACCCTCGTATTTTGATGGTATTTCTGTATAGCAGTGGATAACAGTCTGTCACAGCAGATAAAATTTTGCTTTCGGAAAATTTCAGTTCATAAATTCCTGACTGAAGACCATGCTCTGCAGCAGCTGATTTTTCTGTTTTTCCCTTGTCGGTAAAGACTTTTAAGTTCACTAAGTCCTGTAATCACGATTCTCTTGGTAGTTCCAATATAGACTTTCCATAAGTACAGGGCGTTCGTCTTTACAGATCTGAGTGCTTTACATATTTTTTTTAGTTGATCTAAAAACCGGTGCGATATGTTTCTGTAAAATCTTGCCAACTTTATCAGTTACTTTCTTCATAAAAGAGGGAGAAACGGTGTTCTCTCATCGCTGTCTTTTATAGTCGTCCTTTTCTCTACTGTTATTCGGTCTCAAAACTCTTTGTACTTCTTGGCCTGAACAGCCATTATTCTCGAAAGCCTGCTTCAGATGTTTTAATCGTCCACATGTTCCGGCGTGGGAATTCTTTCGGCTCTGCAAACAAGACTTTCAATGGCAGCTCTCTTATGTTGCGGATGATGTTTGGAGATCTTATGCAGATATGTGTCCCTATATGTAACCATCTTCCAACGTTTCGTCAGCCTGTCTCATAACTAAAACCTCCAAGAAGGATACTGAGTCGTCTTTTTCCATCTCCGTGGTGAACTGGATTTTTGGGTGTATGCTAGTCGCATAACAAAAGAATTTTTCTAAAGCTTTTTTATCATTTGACCAAACCACGAATGTATCATCGACAAACCGATACCGATATGCTTTCTTATTCGCGTTTTCTAGAGCTTACTTTGAATTTTTCGATGTGAGAATTAGCGCTAGCAGGGCCTGATGGGTTACCCATTGTGACACCATCCAGTTGCTTATAATTTTCGGCGTCCCACTGGAACTGACCAGCAGAAAAACATTGTCTAAAAATAGCACTCAAAGCCCCTGAAAAAACATCCGTTATATAAATCCCAACTTCGTTAAACTGAGTCGTAGTGAATAACGACACTAAGTCGAAACTGATAAGAGTGTCTTCAGGATCCAAAGTTAGCCCTTCAGGTTTCTCGATAAAATGACATGAGAGACAGCGTAACTAATGATGGCTGTAAACGAGCTGCCAGATATTTTTCTATTTGATATGTTGGGGAGTTGAAAGCTCTAACAACTGGTCTCATGGGAAGACCAATTTTAAGAATTTTGGGCACACCATAAAGACGGTGACACATTGGCTTCTTATTGTCGTTTTGAACTGAAATAGATGATTTTATCAGCATATTTTTTTCCTCGGTACACCAGCTGTGGGGTCTGCCTTAAGTTTTTTGTACTGTCCTTAATTTAAGAGATTAATAATTAAGTCAGACAAAGATTATCTCTACTGATACTCTACTATGCACGTTGCCACTTATTTGCGCTGGCGACCGACCACGTGGTGAAGAGATGCCGGTGCTGGACTTCAGTTAAGTAGTTTTAATTCAACATGGTACCACGGTACTATAGGTTTTAATTTTAATGTTGACTGTGCCTTATTCTGGCATGTTATTGTAATTTTATGCTTGTGAAGAAGGCTAGATTAATTTAGCCTAAACCTGGTAAAGACCAGAAAATTTGCGCAACTGAGGCTGATTCTTCAAAATATTAGAATCGGCCATCACAAAACTCTACCATCCGGTGTGGATGCTGTAGCGCCTAGAACCGCTCTGCCATACCGGCTGGCAGTTGCAAAATACTAACGCGAATTATTTACAGAAGAATGGAAAAAACTGGTAGAAGCCGTTCTCGAGGAAGACAAAATTGGATTTCGGGAAATCACGCGAGGTAATACTGACCCTACGACTTCTGTTAGAAGATAAGTTAAGGAACAGTGAGATCATCGGCCCCGTCGGATTAGGGAAGACTGTGGAAGGAAGTCGGACGTGCCCTTTTAAAGGAACCTTCCTTGCATTCGCCAGGAGAGATTTAGGTAAATCAAGGAAAACCTAAAGCAGCATGGCCAGACTCGGGTTTGAACCGTCGTCCTCCAGAATGGGAATCCAGTGTGCTAACCCGACTTGTACAGAAACCAGATGGTAGTTATAAGAGTGGAGGTGCATTAAAGGAATCAGTGAGTGAGAAGGGAATGAGACAGGGTTGCAGCGTATCCCTGATGTTATACAATCTATACATTAAGCAAGCAGTAAAGCAAACGAAAGAAAAACTGAATTTTAGCGATGACATGGTAATTCTGCCAGAGACAGCAAAGGATTTGGAAGAACAGTTGTTCGGAGTGGACAGCGTCTTAAAAGAAGGATATAAAATGAACATCAACAAAAGAGAAATAAAAGGATAATGAAATGTGGCATAATTGCACCACGTGACGCTAAGGGAAACAGATAGGAAACAAGTAACTTAAAGTAGTAGATGAGTTTTGTTATTTGGGCAGCAAGAAAGCTGATGACGGCCGAAGTAGAAAGGATATAAAATGTGGAGTGGCTATGGCATGAAAAGCATTTCTGAGAAGAGAAATTTGTTAACATCATATATAGATTTAAGTGTTACGTAGTCGTTTCTGAAGGTGGTATCTGTCTGGAGTGTAGCCACGTATGGAACGTGGACAATAAACAGTTTAGATAATAAGACAAAAGAAGCTTTCGAAATGTGATGCTTCAGAAAAATGCTGAAGATTAGGTGTCGGTCGCGTAAGTAATGAGGAAGTATTGAACAGATGTGGGAACACAAGAAATTTGTGGCACAACTCGACCAAATAACTGATCGGTTGATAGGACACATTCTGAGACGTCGTGGGTTCACCAATTTAGTATTAGAGGGAAGCGTATGGGGTAAAAATCGTTGAAGAAGAACAAGACGTGAATACAGTAGGCAGTTTCAGAAAGATGTAGGTTGCAGTAGTTACTCGAAGATAAAGAGGCTCGCACAGGATAAGGCAGCATGAAGAGCTACATCAAATCATTCTTCGGACTGAAAACAACAACAACAGTTATAACAGATCCTACTAAGAAAGACGCATTTTTTATGAATCGTCAGTGTGCTGTTGCTTCAAAACAGTGTACTTTCAAAATACGCCAATGATATCATGGAATTACCCAAAAGCCCTCAGCTCGTGGTCGTTCGGTAGCGTTCTTGCTTCCCACGCCCGGGTTCCCGGGTTCGATTCTTGGCGGGGTCAGGGATTTTCTCTGCCTCGTCATGACTGGGTGTTGTGTGATGTCTTTAGGTTAGGTAGGTTTAAGTAGTTCTAAGTTCTAGGGGTCTGATGTCCATAGATGTTAAGTCCCATAGTGCTCAGAGCCAATTACCTAAATACGTAAATTCCTCAGCCAGCTTATGGTGTTTTCCGTTATTTTATTACAACAAATTGTAGCAGCACGACGCGTTTTAGACTGACTCTCAACGTGCTTCTACTTCTAAACAGCATATGTTGGTAGGGTGTAACTTACACTAAAATAAAATACACAAAATATGGGCTTGATCAGAAAACGACAAATACAGTATGACGTCAAGCAAGCGTTTTTGCCTCTTATTGGTTGAATATTTCGTAGCACGTTGCGGAGAAATCGCAGAACTTATTTACTGTTTGGTGCGAGGCAGTGTCTCCTCAACGCGAAGCAACAGGAACTGACATCACAAGATTCATACAGCTCCACGTCAACCTTAGCTAACTCGTCTCGTGTAAGGACTGCTGAAGCGGAAAATAGTTACCGAAGCATACTACCGCAGTTCAAAATATGGTTCAAATGGCTCTGAGCACTATGGGACTTAACATCAGAGGCCATCAGTCCCCTGGAACTTAGAACTACTTAAATCTAACTAACGTAAGGACATCACACACATCAATGCCCGAGGCAGGATTCGAACCTGCGACCGTAGCGACTACCGAAGTCTACGGACGTGTTTACGAGGAGCAATCAAGACGAAAGATCGTGGGCAAATCCTTAGGTCTGCAGGACGTAAGGACATCACACACATCCATGCCCGAGGCAGGATTCGAACCTGCGACCGTAGCGACTACCGAAGTCTACGGACGTGTTCACGAGGAGCAATCAAGATGAAAGATCGTGGGCAAATCCTTAGGTCTGCAGAGGACACAGTCACACACAATGCTTCTTTGCGCAAACAGGTTATCTGATTCCGTCTCACTCCGATCCCTGAATTCTTGTGACAGTGACTTCTCCCATTTTCTTCACTGTGTTGCTAGTTGATTTTCTGACCAACCCCAAACAGCAGACTTCTACAATCAACGTCGTTTTATGGTCACCGCTTAATTTTGTCAACAACAAAAAAATGTTCAAATGTGTGTGAAATCTTATAGGACTTGACTGCTAAGGTCTTCAGTCCCTAAGCTTACACACTACTTAACCTAAAGGACGAATACACACACCCATGCCCGAGGGAGGACTCGAACCTCAGCCAGGACCAGCCGCACAGTCCACGACTGCAGCACCTTAATTTTGTCGGCCGACAATTAAAACCTTATGACCACCCCTCATAGATATTTTTTTTTCTGCTGGAGAAGAGGGTGCGATGTGCTGAGGATGTTGCGTGTTAACTGGACTGTGTGTCTGTTGGACTGCTGAAATCGATTCCTTTATCGACGGTTTTCCAGCGGCAGCGGTGCGGTGAGCAGACCGACACGTGACGACATGATGCTGTCGGATCGGCGCTCGCCACACAGAGGTGATCACGCGAGAGCTACCTGCCGGACAGCGCGACAACACGTGTAAGAAGGGCGCGGCCTTTTCTGCTCGCTGTTCGCAGAGACCGCGGCCCGACTAATCCCTAGGAGAGTGCCGATAGCAGGCGGGGCAGCGGGACAGCCGGCGGCGGCGATTGCTCGGCGCGATAGGCGCAGCCAGCGGTGTCGAGTCGTACCGCCCACCTGCTCGCCGCCCTGCCCCCTAACAAGCCGCTCTTGTAACATCCCACTGTAAACTACTGTCCGCCGCCGATGCTGGACTGCGATAACGCCTACAGACTCGGTGCTTCCTGTGGGGCAGCCTCGGCCTTGGCTGTAAAATAACAGCTAGGCACGGGGAAGCAGCGAAAAATCATTGCAGACTGGGATGTCTCTAAAAGTAACAGATGAACTCAGTCCACTGCCTTAAGCCACGTTTCCGGCCGTGAATTACTTTCAAGTGCTTACACCCACCACTATTTGGCTAAGTCACCCTACATGTATCCTAAACCCACGCCGGCCGGAGTGGCCGAGCGGTTTTAGGCGCTACACTCTGGAACCGCGAGACCGCTACGGTCGCAGGTTCGAATCCTGCCTCGGGCATGGATGTGTGTGATGTTCTTAGGTTAGATAGGTTTAAGTAGTTCT
Source organism: Schistocerca gregaria (assembly GCF_023897955.1). NCBI lineage: Eukaryota > Metazoa > Arthropoda > Insecta > Orthoptera > Acrididae > Schistocerca > Schistocerca gregaria. Next base: position 934,498,015 of record NC_064921.1, read on the forward strand.
AACTTCTTGGGGACTGATAACCTTAGAAGTTAAGTCCCATAGTGCTCAGAGCCATTTGAATCTAATTCCACCTTGACCACCGTCATGCCAGCTTACTTGCGAGTTTTTGTTGCGGTCTTCAAACCAAAGACTGGTTTGATGCAGCTTTCTGTTCCACACTACTGGCCATTAAAATTCCCACACCAAGAAGATGGTAAACGGGCATTCATTGGACAAATAAGTTATACTATAACTTATTATAAGTTATACTATAACTGACATGTGCAATTTGGGTGCATAGATCCTGAGAAATCAGTACCCAGACTAACCACCTTTGGCCGTAATAACGGCCTTGATACGCCAGGGCACTGAGTCTAACAAGGCTTGGATGGCTTGTACAGGTACAACTGCCCATGCAGCTTCAACACGATACCACAGTTCGTCGAGAGAAGTGACTGGCGTATTGTGACGAGCCACTTGCTCGGCCACCATTGACCAGACGCTTTCAGTTGGTGAGAGATCTGGAGAATGTGCTGGCAAGAGCAGCAGTCGAACATTTTCTGTATCCAGAAAGGCCCGTACAGGATCTGCAACATGCGGACGTGCATTATCCTGCTCAAATGTAGGGTAACGCAGGGATCGAATGAAGGGTAGCGACACGGATCGTAAGACACCTGAAATGTAACGTCCACTGTTCAAATTGCCGTCAATGCGAACAAGAGATGACCGAGACATGTAACAAATGGCACCCCATACGCCAGTATGGCTATGACGAATACACGCTTTCAATGTCGGTTCAGCGCGATGTTGCCAAACACGGATGCGACCATCATGGTGCTGTACACAGAACCTGGATTCATCCGAAAATATGACGTTTTGCCATTCGAGCACCCAAGTTCGTCGTTGAGTACACCATAGCAGGCGCTCCTGTCTGTGATGCAGTGTCAAGGGTAACCGCAGCCATGGTCTCCGAGCTGATAGTCCATGCTGCTGCAAACGTCGTCGAACTGTTCGTGCAGATGGTTGTTGTCTTGCAAATGTCCCCATCTGTTGACTCACGCATCGAGACGTGGCTGCACGATCCGTTATAGCCATGAGGATAAGATGCCTGTCATCTCGACTGCTAGTAATACGAGGCCGTTGGGATCCAGCACGGCGTTCCGTATTACCCTCCTCAACCTACCGATTCCATATTCTGCTAACAGTCATTCGATCTCGACCAACGCGAGCAGCCATGTCGCGATACGATAAACCGCAATCGCGATAGGCTACAATCCGACCTTTATCAAAGTCAGAAACGTGACGATACGCATTTCTCCTCCTTACACGAGGCATAAGAACAACGTTTCACCAGGCAACGCCGGTCAACTGCTGTTTGTATTTGAGAAACCGGTCGGAAACGTTCTTGATGTCAGCACGTTGTAGGTGTCACCAACGGCGCCAACCTTGTGTGAATGTTCTGGAAATCTATTCATTTGCATATCACAGCATTCCTTTCTCTCGGTTAAATTTCGCGTCTGTAGCACGTCATCTTCGTGGTGTAGCAATTTTAATGGCCATTAGTGTACTTTACCCTGAGCAAGCCTCATCATTTGCAAATAGCTACTGTAACGTACATCTTTCTGAATCTGCTTACTGTATTCATCTCTTGGGCTCCCTCTACGATTTCCCCCCCCCCCCTCCACACACACACTCACACCCACGCACACACACACACACACACACACACACACACACACACACACACACACACACTTCTCTCCGGTACTCATCTGGTGATCCGTTAATGTCCCAAGATGTGTCCTCTCAACCCACCCCTTCTTCTACTCTGGATGTGCCTCAAATTGCTTTTCTCCAAAATTCTGTTCAGTAGCGCCTCATTAGTCACGAGATCTACCCATTCTTCTGTAGCACCACCTCTTTCTGTCCTTGTCTAAACTCTTTATCGCCCATGTTTCAAATTCCACAAAAATACTTTCAGCAAAGATACCCTACATTGGATGTCAACAAATTTCTCTTCTTCACACATGCTTTCCTTCCTATTGCCAGTCTGTGTTTTATATCCTCTCTACTTTGACCCTCATCAGTCATTTTGCTGCCCATGTAGCAGAACTCATCTACTACTCTAAGCGCCTCATTTCCAAATGTAATTCCCTCAGCATCACCTGATTTAATTCAACTACACTCCAATTACCGTTGTTTGCTTCTGTTGATGTTCATCTCATACCCTCCTTTCAAGGCACTGTCCATTCCGTTCAACTGTTCTTTCAGGTCCTCTGCTGTCTTGTGAATGAAAAAATGGTCGAAGTAGCCTCTATCCTTTCATTTAAATTTCCTTACAATAAATTATTTGTCATAAAGTAACACGACATCATTATTTGCATTGACGAAACAGATCCGAAAAGTATTGTAGCTGAGAGTGCATACTCGACGAGGTTCATATTTTTACCGAACAACCGATATTTTAGTGGTTTCATCCACTAGCCGACACCTGTGTCTGACAGAATTATATTGTCATCGGCAGACCTCAAAGTTTTTATTTGTTATCCAAGGACTTTAATTCATACTTTTAATTTATCTTTTGTTTCCGTTACTGCTTGGTCATTGTATAGACTGAATAACATCGGGGATTGGCTGCAACCCTGTCTCACTCATTTCCCAACCACTGCTTCTGTTTCATGCCTATCGACTTATAACTGCTGTCTCTTTTCTATGCGTAGGCGGTAGTGGGGGAAGCAACTTTGTGCTAGGAAGCTGAACACCTTTTAACTTTCGAAACTTAGGCGTACAAGTTAGGGAATACTCTAAAAATGCACACGTAAGTTACGAAACGTAAAAGGCGTTCAACTTTCTTACACGAAGGGACTTCTCCCACCATCGTCTACGAGCTTCAGCAACTCGTACTAGGTGAATCTGCTTTCATTCTGCTCTTACTCGTTTGACAGATAATGAATCATTTGTTTATATGTGTGAATAGATAGCGCCTTGGCAAAATAATGGAATTAGTTTTCAACAAAGAAAATGATTGTTTTGTAAGGCGACAAAGTGCTGTTACACAGTGCGATACGAATCTCATTCTATTATTCAGCAGTTCCTTATAATGACTTAGTCTGAAGAGCCAAAGAAACTGATGCACCTGCCTAATATTGTGTGAGCCCCCGCGAACACTCAGAAATGCCACAACACGACTTGGCATGGACCCGAATAATTTACGAAGTAGGACTGGAGGAAACTGACACCATGAATCACGAAGGACCGTCCATAAACTGGTAAGAGTACCAGGGGGTGGAGATCTCTTCTGAACAGCACGTTGCGAGGCATCCCAGACATTCTCAATAATGTTCGTGTATGGGAATTTTGGTAGCCAGCGAAAGTGAATAAACTCAGAAGAGAGTCCCCGGAGCCACTTTGTAGCAATTCTGAAGTTGTGGGGTGTCGCATTGTCCTGCTGTAATTTTCCATGTCCGCAATGCACACCGGACATGGACGGATGTAGGTGATCAGACAGGATGCTTACGTACGTGTCAACTGACAGAGTCGTATCTAGACGTATCAGGAGTCCCATATCACTCCAACTGCACAACTGCACACGCCCCACACCATTAAAGAGTTTCCACCAGCTTGAACAGTCCCTATGAGATTGTCTCCATACCCGTACACGTCCATCTGCTCGATACAATTTGAAACGAGACCCATCCGACCAGACAACATGTTTCCAGTCATCAACAGTGCAATGTCGGTGTTGGCGGGCCCAGGCGAGGCGTAAACCTGTGTGGCGTGCACTCATCAACGGTACACAAGTGGGGGTTCGACTCCGAAAGCCCATTTCGATTATGTTTCGTTGAAATCTTCGCAAGCTGACACTTGTTGATGGCCCAGCATTGAAATCTGCACCAATTTGCGGAAGGGTTGCACTTGTGTCAAGTTGAGTGATTGTCTTCAATCGTCCTTGGTCCCGTTCGTGCAGGATCTTTTTCGTGTGCAGCAGTGTCGGAGATATGACGTTTCACCCGTACTCCCGTGAAATGGTCGTACGGAAAAATCTACACTTCATCGCTACCTCGGAGATGCTGTATGCCATCGCTCGTGCGCCGGTTATTACACCATGTTTAAACTCACTTGCATCTTGATAATCTGCCATTGTAATAGCAGTAAACGATCTAACAACTGCGCCAGACACTTGTTGTCTTATACAGGTGTTACCGGCCTCAGCGCCGTATTCTGCTTCTTTACATGTCTCTGTATTTGAAAACCCATGCTTGTACAAGTTTTCTTGGCACTTCAGTGTATTTGTCTTTTAGTATCACGACATCGTTTGCAGTGGCGAAACAGATTCGAAAAGTATTGTAGCTGATTGTGCGGGCTTGCTGCGGTTCATATTCTTACTGAACAATCAATACTTTAGCGTAATGATAATTTCTTACTTTAGCCATTGAGTGAAGTGAAAATACAAAATTCATTTGTGCCTTTAGAGATCTGAAGCTACTTTTGACCCTTTTTTTTTTTACCTAAATACAACGATGTTCGTACTGGCATTGTGAATGAGGCATGACTGTTCACCACAGTAGTACAAAATTTTATTAAAAAAATATTACATATCGGCAAAGAAAAAGTTATATTTGTAGTACATGTAACCTATCGAAACCTTGACCGCTACAGGAAGAAAAAAAAAGCAGAGCTGAGCTACTAATACAAATTTTACATTCCAATTTATCTTCAGTATACTGTAGATATCGTCCAGTACTTCACATATAAATTTACAAATAGTGCTCATCGAAACACGGTACGTGTATTGCAGTGATGTTCAACTGTCTTCATTTGCCTGAGATAGGAGTTATACAGCATTTTGCATACATACGTTAGACTTCTATATAGACTCGAAAATGTTGTTCAATACGAATTCAATGTTGATTCTACTCATTCGAGAATGATTTTGGAAGGAAATTTTGTCCTCGGCAGAGGGCTTCCGTATCAGCGTGTTCGACGGCCCCAAAACATTCATGAGGGGTACCCGCTTCCTGACCCAATATTTATGGGTCTGATTTGTGTTCTTCAGTATCACTGTAATCTCTCGGCTAAAAGCTGCGCAACCATATTAACTCCAACAAGAATAACTTCCCATGTCGCCATCTTGAAAGCCATGCAAGTAGCGTTTCCAACTTCGACGTGTGAAAACGCTAACTTGCGTGTAAGAGTCGTGTGAGGGGTGGGGGTGCACGTGTAAGTAATTCACGCATGTGGAAACCCAGCTTTAAACCGCGTTCACACGCGCAGCTAGAGATGCCCTGCTCGCGGCATACTGCTGTGGCACCGCAGCTGTTTGTCTGAATATCCAGTATTCGGCGGCGCCACTGCAGTGGTGGCAATTTACGATGTGCCATTAAAAGATAAAGTCTGTTGTGGTTAGCGAGGGCTCTGTCTTCGCTCGGCACTGAATAGCAGCATTTGACTGTTCTTTGGTGATTGTATTTTGAAGCTTCAGCATTGTATACCAGCTTTTGTGGAAAAAGTCTGCTATGATCCGTTTGATTTTAGTGCCTTTCATTTTCAAATGTCGATAATGTGGTCAACAAGTAGTATTACGCAATTTCTGGAAGTATATGAGGAGTGCCCCTTCTTATGAAAGATTTTGCACATAACTTATTGATATTAAGGATTATGAATGAACAAGCAAAAGAAATATTCAATCTAGGAGTTGTATATTTTACATGTGCGAGACCAATACATTACGCTAATAAACCACGCAAGAAGTTTTTGGGAATGAAAAACTGTTGAAGTTATAAAATGCAGTTAACAAAACCTAATTTAGTTATAGGGCACCCAGTTTGTGACACTATGTACTCGTAATTAACTTCGAGATAATATACTCAATTCTGAGATACATTTCTTTTGCATGCTTGAAGTTCTCTTAACGGAATTGTCATTCATTTTCAGCATCCGTGTCACTTTACATCAGATGAATCGATGGACTGAGAACTGTCATGGACCATCGCATACAGAACCAAAACCGAATGCTAGCACTTTCTTTCCGCTGCTGTATCTCTCTTTACCAGTGGCACAATGTCATCATTTCGTTTGTTCTTTGACTACAGTTTTCCCTTATACACTGGTATCACTGTGGTACAATGATTAGTGGATTATCCCGTTAATGTTCAGGATCGCATGCACATGCCGAAAGTCTCAAGTGGTGTAATATCCAACGCGGCAAGAAGCAGACTAGCTGGACTGCGTGACAGACAGCTCATGCAAGCTGGTTTTCCTGAAATATTTCTCAACATATTTTAAAGAAACTAATCGGTACAAAAGATTTGATCATCTCACATGTCATAGCCTCTATACATTAATATCATGATAAACTGCTTATCATTTAGTTAATCTTATGAATGCTTGATATCACTCAAGTATGGCGTGACTTAGAGTAATATAAATTATACAAAGTGTATTGCAAAACTAAGGACTGTTTGATCATGAAAAGATAATAAGCGCATAAGAAAAGGTTTTTAGTGACAGAAGTATTTTAATACATATCTAAGTTACTTTTTTACATAGTCATCGGTCGCACCTATACACTTTCTATAACGCTGCATCAGCTTCTTCACCCACTCTGCATAGAAGACTCCCGCCTGGGAATTGAACATTTTGATAAGGCCAGTCTTGAGCTCTTCGTTGTTTTGAAACAGTTGTCCATCCAGCCACTTTCTCAAATGCAAGGAGAGGTAATAGTCGCTTGGTGCAAAGTCGGGACTGTACGGAGGGTGCTCAAAAGTTCCCAAGTTGGATCTTCGGTTTTGACAGCGGTGTGAGGGCATGAGTTTTATTGAAGGAGGATTATTCCAGACGTCGGTTTCCAGTGGTGTCGACTTTGAATCGCACGTTTCAGTTGGTTTAGCGTTTGATAGTATACGTCAGCTGTAATTGTCGACCCACGGCCCATGAAATCAATCAAAAGGACTCCTTTTTCGCCCAAAAAAAAAAAACGGTAGCCGTATTTTTTCGATTCGTGAACGACGCATTCTTTGCTCTTTGTGCTGAACTGTGAGCATTTACGGAACCCAACTGGCACAGAGTTTTTGATATTCAAGCTGTTCAGTGACACTTTTGTAAACTGAGATTTGAGCAGCTTCTGGAATTCATCAGGCAAACCACCAATCGTCAGTCACCGTCACTTAGAAGTTTTTGGTTCACTTGCTGAATAATGTCGCCCGTCCGAGTACTGGGTCTGTCACTCCGCTGTTCGTCGTGAAGATTTGTGCGGCCATTTTGAAATTCTCGACAATATTTTCGAACTTGTTTGTCACTCATTATTTTAAGTTCATACACTAGATATAACTAACTATGGATTTCAGCAGCTGATGGTCCTTTAGCAAGCAAAATGAAAACCTCAACGTGCAATTCACAGCTGTCGAAATCTAAAATTGTCTCGGCCATTGCTATCTGCTCTCACCGACTGCCAAATGACTGTTGAACTAAACCAACACTGCAGCAGTTTTCTAAGGAGTCGGTAGACAGCGCTGCTTGCGTGTAACTTCATTCAGGCCTACCACCAGTTAAATATTGGTTACCGGACCTTAGTTTTGATATATATCTCATAGAAGTGAAAACAGCTAATGTCGCTAATTACAGGTTTTTTATGACAGATTAAGGCAAATCTAAGCTGCCATCGTCGCATTTGTAAGGCATATATATCGAAAAATAACAAGAGTTATCAAGTCAGATATGATAACGTTGTGTGTGGTGTTCACATTTTCACCGAATGGGTATATGCAACGTACCTTATGCGAATACACCTCAAAACATTTCCATCATATGCACGATATGTGGTGTCAAGTTGTAACACCTCATTCGAGGAACATGAAGAAAGTGATACATCGGCAAGCCAACAGTAGAACATTTACCTAAAATATCATGCATATTGCACCGACTGAAAAATCTTATATTCACACAGAAGATGAGAGGAGGCTGAGGATCACAAGTTAAAGCAGAGATGTTACGGACTACCAGCAGCTGGCACTGCAATAGTAAACATGCAGAACTAAGGAGATAACATATAAAGCATAAGGAAGAAGTTACATCCAAGGAGGCGACAAAACAATGCGGTATATACAGTTTAGTATGTAATTATGTACCACTAGTAATCCAAACCAGAGTACATTGGAATAACAAAATTCCTAAAATCTTTATAAAATTACAAAAAAGTATTGTGAGAAGTTGTACTACCTACAACCTACATAGCCAAAATAGTTATAAGGCATGTGCAATGTGTACAATATCGCCTATGAACGAGTCTACAGAAGATCACTCGGTATCTAAGTGGAATACAGAAACGATACCCAAAGTACATGTCATAATGTATGTGGCTAATGAAGGGGAGGAACTAAAATATTGCATTTTTAAAACACAATATTTTTAAATGAATTTTTTTGTTCCAGTACATTCTGGTTCGGTTTACTTGTAGATGCTTAGCACACCAAACGTATTGCTCAAGCACAAACACCTTGCGTTATAATATGTTATATTGTTACAATATTACACGTTCGCCTCTTTTGGTATTATGTCGATTGAAGACTATGATAAAAAAAATGGTTCAAATGGCTCTGAGCACTATGGGACTCAACATCTTAGGTCATAAGTCCCCTAGAACGTAGAACTACTTAAACCTAACTAACCTAAGGACATCACAAACATCCATGCCCGAGGCAGGATTCGAACCTGCGACCGTAGCAGTCCCGCGGTTCCGGACTGCAGCGCCAGAACCTCACGGCCACCGCGGCCGGCCATTACTGATATCCTTCGTTGTGCTAATGGCTCTGTAAGTATTTTACAGGTAGACCTCGAGATACAAAGAACTTTTACGGTTTTTTGTAATGCCTGTATATAACTTATTCAAAGTTACTTTGATATTGCACTTAAATCACTAAATTGCAAAAAAAATCTGTACACACTTATTCATTGATTAATTTCTAGTCTTATATTAGATGTTTAATGCTAAATATTGGTAACATATGGAATTACTCATCATCCTTGGGAGGAGGTCTATATCTAAACTGCAGCAGAAGTGACAATATTTTTCCCAGATTTCTTACTAATTTTCTTTTTGGTCAAAGAAGTGTCATTGGCAACGAGATTTGAATAAGACCTAACTTCTCATGTTGCCATGATCGAGTTTGCTTTTTTCGCCAAAACACAGCTGTATTTACGAAGATTCGTCTCCCTAACATCCTATTGCAGCATAAACAGAGTATTATTAAACTAGCAACTGAGGGCAAGACAGCTCACTTGCTTATGAGAAAGTACATTGTCTGTACAAAAATAAACATGTAATTTCATCAATTATTTTATTGCTCAATCTACAGCAATTCGGGTTTCACCAACAAGCGATGGCCCTTAAAAAAAATACTTTACTTTGCAGAATAATTCTGTAGTTCTTGTATATCTCAACCGATAAAGAAGTTTCACATATAAACCATGTAGCAAAACACTTCATGATTAAATGCTGTTATTTTATATCTTAACTGTTTATTAGATATAAAGGCAGTTATGAACACTTCATACCTGCTTTGTCATCTGTACACGCAAGTAGAACTGAATGCGCTACATACAATCTATTTTGTGAAACTGGAGATAGATATAGATATCCTCCCAAGTTTAAAGAATAAATCAGTATGTCAGCTACATTTCGTGTGCACCAATGTATGATGCAACATGCACAAAACGGAAACTCATAGCGAACCCTATTTTTCACTCTAAACTATTTGAATTTATGCAGTAGCTTACTTAATCCAGAAATACCATAATAACTGTGGCCATTGCCGAAATGATAGGCAGTTTATAATGAAACTGACGAATGGGGCTATGAGATACGAGGGAACCAGTTTGTTTTCTGAATAAATTCTTCAAAACCATTTGAGAAAGAGTGCAGAGCAGGTGGCAACTGCGTAATATTTTGTTTTGTGTAGTAGGATAACAATGTTCCTGTGAGACCCCACCTTGCAGGCTGTCTCGTCAGACGGCAATAGGACTGCTGATTGGTCAGCGCTAGTAGCATTCAGAAAACCTTACATTGGAAACAGCACCAGAACTATCATGTGAATCCCTCTCCACCTACCAGTGTCCGCCTGGGAGCCATCATGCAAGCAAGTAAGTGTACGGTGAATCTTACTCTGTGCGAGACAGGCTTCAATACGTCAACACTTCACGCTCAGCGTTTGTCACTGGAGTTCGATCAGCATCTCCGTAAACCTCTCTCACTTACTAATGTTGTGGTTGTTGTTTTCCACTCCTCTTTTATTTTACCCAGTAAACATCACAGAAAATTCGCATAGAACGTAACTAGCCTTCAATAAGAATGTAAATTTTGCTAGCTTCAACAGTTCAGCTGAAACAATTATCTTCAGGTAATGAACTTAGCAACTGCACTCTTTAGTACAAAGGGTGTTCAAAAAGTTTTGCACAGTCGTCTCTAATTTTTTTATATTTTGTAAGAGGAGAATGAAATTTTTTGTGAACATACTGGGAACATATAGATATAAGTTGGTATATAAAAGTACTTTCTTTTATTTACCGCCGTGCCATTTTGGGCCGTGAAGTAGATGTCAGGTTACAACAACGGCCGGCGATGGAGTTCCTCTTCAATACCGGCGATGACTCTGCCACATCGATTCGCAGGGAGTTGCTCCCTGTTTATGGGGAGGACACAGTGGATCGCAGCAGTCTCCAGTGGTGGTTTCAGAAGTATAAAGAAGGCCATTTCTCTCTACTGGACAATCCACGATGCGCTAGACCATCGACGGCAGTGAGTGATGTGAACAACTAAACCACTGATCGAATCATCCAAAATGACAAATGTGTGACGTCGGGACATCTTGCTGAAATGACTCGTTTGTCATTGGGTAGTGTGGTATCATTGGTACAGTCACTAGGTTACAGAAAACTCTGTGCACGTTGGGTGCCTAAATTATTGACAAGGGAAATGAAAACTACGAGGAAGAATGTGCGCGAGGGTCTCATGAAGACCTTTACTGAAGAGCGGAAACAGTATTTTGAAGGCGTCATTGCCCAGGATGAAACATGGTTGTTTTTGTCCCAACCTGAGGGCAAAACCCAGACCATGGAGTGGCGTTATATGGGTTCCCCTCGGAAGAAGAAACCGAGACTTTCACGAACAGCAGGCCCAAAGATGATGGCCTCCTTCTTCTGGGATCAGCGTGGTGTCATTTTCATTGACTTTTTGGAACCTGGCTCCACAATTAAGCGGGACCGTTACTGTTTGTCATTGGACAAGCTGCGACGTGCCATCAAGACCCACAGACCACAGCTTCAGGGTCAGATGATCAGACTACACCATGAAAATGCCAAACCACATACAGTCCTTACTACGCAGGAGAAAATCTGGAAAATTGGTTGGAAAATCGTTCCTCATCCTCCCTACAGTCCGGACTTGGCTCCGTCTGATTTTCACCTCTTTGGTCGTCTGAAAGCCCACCTGGGCGGTAAAACATTTGATAGTGAGAAAGACTTTATTTCCTGTGTCAAACGACGGTGTAAACGTCAATCTTCGGAATTTTACCGAAGTGGATTTACATCATGGAAAGAACGTTGGACCAGATGCGTCACAACTGATTGAAAATATTAAAATTAGAGACGATTGTGTAAAACTTTTCGAACGCCCCTTCTATAACAAGTTTTAGCATGGGGCAAGCTAGTTTAAATGCACACAGTTCCGTGCGCTCGTCGATGATTGGCTGTTGTATTGCCACAACAGTACATTTCGGATATGTGGTTATTCGGGAAATTTTGCTCGAGTCGACGTCCCTTACGCTGCTCCGATCATATTATAATGATGTTTTTCTCCATCCAGTATATACAAGGTGTGACAGGAGGAATGGTCAGTATTCAAGGATATGACAGGATCGATCATTGTAAGCAAAGAAGTCTAGTAAACGTGCGTTCTAATATGCCTACCTTGAAAGCTATGAGCACTTCATCTTCGACACTGTGGAACAAATTTTTTCTACCGCAAGCTCTTTGCTTTCCAGATTATGCGAGGCATTAGTATGGACCAAATCAGGAAAAAAAATTATATAAGAAACATAGGCTCTAAAGTACATACCTTAAAAGCTATGAGAAGTTGTTCAAACAACTGCTTTCAAACACCTCTCTTCCACTGAACAAGTGTTCATAGCTCTTAAGATAAGCATTTTAGAGCCCATTTTTACTACACAATTTTTTCTTGGTTTAGTCCTTATTACCTCGTCCTAAGACACGGAAAGCGAAGAGCTTACAGTACAAGAGATTTGTTTCACAGTATCGAAGATGTTCATAGCTCTTAAGTGATATATTTTAGTGCCCATTCTTACTGGACTTTTTTGATCGTACGTACTACTCGTACATCCCTGATAGTTGATCATTCCTCCTCAGACACCTTGTTGTATATACTGAGTAGGAGCTTGCCGGCTACCGAAAACGTACCCAGAACGACTAAGTGTATAGCGTTTTCGCTAGTTTATACCGGACTATGTGGCAAATTTTCTGACGTTTACAAGGAATATTTAGTCTTTGTTGCTATCGAATTATAACTTCAGCGATGTAACGTATGGGTAACTTGATCAGGCAGTGACAAGTCCTGCAGGCGGAAACGGCCGTTTCGGGTGTGGCCCCGGCCTCCCGCGCCTGCTGACGTTATCGCAAGTGGCAGGTCAGTGTGTGGCGGGTTGCTTAACGCAGTTCCTTACGCATGCGGTAGTATTCTCCGCACCTCTTCTGAGCGCTGCTGCTCGCTGATGTAGGGCGGACACCCCGCATCACCTACCCCTGTTCTGCGGACGATGGCGGAAAATGCTGTCGGAAAGCTCCATCCTCTTATCTCAGCTGACTTAATTAAGAAACGAGGACACTTTATTTAGTTATGTCACCGCGAAAGACCCAGACAACACAGAGCTGCTTCTCACTAGGCCAACAGGAAATTTTGCACAAGTCCTCTTATATTTTCTTAAGATCGCCCGTGGACAATAGCATCGTCAGCGAGAATTTTGCAGTGTTGCTGCTTCTATCAGTATTTTTATTTGTGTATTTATTATCCTGTCTGTTCATCGCTACCTAGAGTCAAAGTGAAAGCGTACAAGTAATATTACAGTTATAAAAATAAGAATAAGGTAAAAAAATTACATTAATTACCTAACGAAATAAATTCTAGAAATAAAAATGATTATGTTAGAAAAAATCCTAAATTACTCTAATTCTAAATTAAAGGTACCATCTGATCCAGGTATCAGCCTGCAGTATGTACGTTTTACCAAAGTATACTCTTACACTCCGGTTCTCCGTGACACATGCGGCAAATTTCTAGATGCACTGCGTGTCATTATGTTCCTTGTAACTTCTTTCCTGTATAATAATCACCTTCTTTTGTTCAGTTCTAGAGGTGTGACGTACACTACAATGCTTGCCTTGCACATTATGCAGACCATCACTCATTCATATCAGATCGCGCGTTGCGTCCACTAAGAGGTGCCCTCACGGGCCTGTCAGTTTCTCGCAAACTTTTGTAGGCTGTTTGCAGAACATGATATCGCTCTCATGTTCCCCCCTTACTACCGTGACTTGGGATAACCCATCATGGCTTCTCTGTGTACCCGCATATACAGTGAAGAGCCAAAGAAACTGGCACACCTGCAGAATATTGAGTAGGGACCCGCGAGCACGCAGAAATGGCGCAACACGACGTGGCATAGACTCGACTAATGTCTGAAGTAGTGTTGGAGGGAACTGACACCATGAGTCCTGCAGGACTGTCCATAAATCCGTACGAGGGTGTGGAGATCTCTTCTGAACAGCACGTTGCAAGACATCCCAGACATGGTCAATAAATTTGGTGGCCATTGAAAGTGTTTAAACTCACAAGAGTCTTCCTGGAGCTACTCTGTACCAATTATGGACGTGTAGGGTACAGCACTGTCCTGCCGGAATTGACCAGTTCCACCGGAATACATACTGGACATGAATGCATGCAAGTGATGAGACAGAATGCTAACATATGTGTCACTTGTCAGAGTCGTATCTAGACGTATCAGGGGTCCCATATCACTCCACCAGCTTGAATATTCCCCTGCTGACATGCAGGGTCCATGGAGTCATGAGGTTGTCTCCATAACTGTCCACGTCCATCCACTCGATTCAATTTGAAAAGAGACTCGTCAGACCAGGCGACATGTTTCCAGTCGCCAACAGTCTAATGTCGGCGTTGACGAGCCCAGGCGAGGCGTAAAGCTTCGTTTCATGCAGTTATCAGGGGTACACGAGTGGGCCTTTGGCTCCGAAAGCCCAAATCGATGATATTTCGTTGAATGGTTCGCGCGCTGGCACTTGTTGATGGCCCAACACTGAAATCTGCAGCAATTTGCGGGAGGATTGCACTTGTGTCACGCTGAACGATTCTCTTTAGTCGTCGTTGGTCCCGTTCTTCTACGATCTTTTTCCGGATGGAGCGATGTTGGAGATTTGATAGATTATCGGATTCCTGATATTCACAGTACACTTATGAAATGGTCGTACGGGAAAATCTGCACTTCATTGCTACCTCGAAGATGGTGCGTCCCATCGCTCGTGCGCCGGCTGTAACACCATGTTCAAGCTCACATAAGTCTTGATAATCTGGGACTGTAGAAGCAGTAACCGATCTAACAACTGTGCCAGACACTTTTTGTCTTATATAGGCGTTGGCGACCGCAGAGCCGTATTCTGCTGTTTACATATATCTGTATTTGAATAATTTTCTTTGGCGTTTCAGTGTTTGTGCGCTGCGAATATTATGCCAGCTGCATATTATTACTTACGAGACATATACTACTTTGAACTGTCGACAAAGATATTTTTTACATGTAATGTGCTCCTTGTTACCTGCAATTTATGTAGTACTCTTGAGTGAGGCTGAGGAATTGTACAGACTGTTATTCTGTGCTGCTCTTGTACAGTATGCTTAAGCTTATAAGCAACGTCTGTGATTGTAGGTGTATAATTCTAGCTGCACCTCTTGAACGGTATCTAGATCAATACCAAGTAGCATTGACGCTCTTCTTCCTGTCCTACGGTGTCTTGACGACCTTTCACTTGTTCTGATTGCGGTGCCTAGTATCTCCTTATGGCTGGATCATTTCTTACCGGCTACAGTTCCACTTCACATTACAACTCCTTTCCAGATAATTTGTTCAGAGTCTCATGTAGTCCACTGTCCCTAAATGTCTTATAAACATGATGATGCGAGAAGAGAGGGGAAACCCGGTGCCTAATCTCGAGTATCACCATGGAGGCCACTGGAACTAACGTCCCCACCATACCGTCAGCTCTGTCACATGCCCTCACTTCATCAGACACTGTGGAGAGATCTAGGATTCGACCCACGACAAAGGCGAAAAGTCTGGTGATCGGGAACTTTGTGTCACCACCACCACCCTCCTCCCCTTTGCCGGAATGACAACGAGAAAGGTGCCAACAGCGCGTGGCCCACTCAGACGGTTATCCATCCAAGTACCGGCCACATATGGCGTTGCTTAACTTCCATTATCTGATGGGAACTGGCGTATTCAATGAGGTAAGGACATTGTATGTAGATTACGTTCGATGAAACCGCTATCAAGAGTCCGTAGCAGCCAGAAAACACAAAAATCCTCTTTCCTTTACATGGAGGGTGATTCAAAAGTAACTGTACGCACTTCGTGGGTGTAAGGTGCGCAAAATAAGGGTAAAATGTGAAATAAAGGTTTGTCTGAAAATGCTTTATTTCCGATTAATGGGGCATGATGTAATATGTGGTCGGCATTACATCATGGGTCAGTACAGGCTTTTGGTGTATCGTGCTCGCCTGCATACCGAGTGATGCTGTTTTGTACCCCTATCTATACTGTTCAGTTGATTCTGGCATGAAATGTCATTGTTTAGTTGATTTCACTGTACTCCGTTGGACTCTGTGACGCTGTTCTATTGTAGCGGCACCAGACGTACCAAGTACATTCATTCTGTCGATAGTTCATACACCACAGTCTTGTATACAATACGATGGCATACTGAAGTGGTGAGTATGCGGATATGCACCTCCTTTGTGGCGCAGCAGAAAGCTATTCACGAACATCAATTTGTGAATGACTGCGCTGATAAACCTCTTGCATTATTTGCTTTTCAAACAGCCGAGCAAAACTGAAAGTACTCAGACATCACTATCTTTACTTATTCTGATCAACACTAAACTGACACACAATATTTTTAGCGCAACGCAATCTGACTTTTAATAATCCCTACAAAAGAATGTACCTAACCAACAATAACCTATACCTTCCATGAATCACTTACCTCACAAAAATTTTTGTTACTCAAACTACTGCAATACAGCGAGCGCCAATACTGCCAGCTAAATAAAAGATTCTAACTACTGAAGTCACTAACTACTGACAGGTATAGTTACCAAATGAAAGATTTTAATAGGGAACTAACAATGTATTTACCTTAATAGTCATAATATATATATATAAGTTCATGACATCCATTCTTACAAATTTCAAAACTCCGCCATATCTCTCCCCACATCCACCAGTGCTGGCGGCTCACCTCCAACTGCGTAACGCTACGCGCTGTTAACATCGAACTGCCCAACACTACAATGGCGGACAACAATGCAACCAACCACAGACTGCACACAGCACAGCCAGTGATTTTCATACAGAGCGCTAGCTGACGTTACTAACATAAAAACCTCAACAGTCTGCTTACACATGTTTCCAAGCAGAAGAGTACTAAAATATAAGGATTTCACAGCTGTGGACAGGCGTTTAAGGGAATGTGGCCTTCGTGGTGCGCCGTAGTTACGACACCTCAACTGTATGGAGTGGGTGTTGAGAACGTCCTGCGAATGGTATATCGAGACCCGACAATACGTGACACTGTAGCGGTACCTCAGCAGCTGTATGGCACCGTGGAAACAGCAGTTCCGCCCATTTCAACTGCAGAAGGTGTAGAAGCTGACACCTGTACGCTACCCTAGAAGTCGGAATTTCTGTCAGTAGTTGCTCGAAAGCCATACTGTTGATCCACTGTTAGGTCGTTGTGCACTTTTTAGGACAATCAGCTCACTTGTTCCGCATGTTATTCCACAACGTCTAACTGGCAGACTGTATCGACAGCTTTTAGAACGTGAACTGGGTGGTCTGCTTCATGATGTCGCACTGGCCGCAAGAACCATGTTAAGGTTTATACACGACGATTCACCTGCGCATTTCAGTCCAGAGAGGAGAGACTATCTATGTCACTTTGCTTATCGCGATAAGTGGATAGGTTGTGCAGGACCTGTTGCTTGGTCCAACAGATCTCTGGATCCTCCGGGACGTCTACCTTTGGAGACGTCACAAGAAGCTCGTGCATGGTGTTGCGAGTGATAATGTAGCACAACTACAGCAGTGAGTTGAAAATGGCCATGCTGTTGTGCAGAATGACATGAGCGGAGCCTGCTACATTCCGAGAGAAATAACACTTCGAGCTCGTCACTTTCTTCGTCTACATGGACATCGTTTTCAAGATGTTCTGGGCATGTAAAGTACGTAGTTTTATTGAAATTTCAGTTCCCTTGGTGTCGTTTCTTTCTGAGAACAATTCATTTAATGTTGTTTGTGTTGCAAACGTTATCCCTAAACCACAGCATAACCCTGAAGTAGAGCAGTTTCAGACAAAACTACACTACTCGCCATTAAAATTGCTACAATGATGTGCTACAGACGCGAAATTTAACCGACAGGAGGAACATGCTGTGATATGAAAATGATCAGCTTTTCAGAGCATTCACACAAGATTGTCACTGGTAGCGACACCTACAACGTGCTGACATGCGGAAATTTTACAACCGATGTCTCATACACAAACAGCAGTTGACCGGCGTTAACTGGTGAAACGTTGTTCTGATCCCTCGTGTAAGAAGGAGAAATGCGTACCACACGTTTCCGACTTTGTTAAAGGTCGGATTGTAGCCTATCGCAATTGCGGTTTATCGTATCGCGACATTGGTGCTCGCGTTGGTCGAGATCCAAAGACTGTTAGCAGAATATGGAATCGGTGGGTTCAGGAGGGTAATACGGAACGTCGT
This sequence comes from Schistocerca gregaria, assembly GCF_023897955.1. Taxonomy (NCBI): domain Eukaryota; kingdom Metazoa; phylum Arthropoda; class Insecta; order Orthoptera; family Acrididae; genus Schistocerca; species Schistocerca gregaria. The sequence continues at coordinate 934,516,115 of NC_064921.1, forward strand.
ACTGTACGGGCCTTTCTGGATACGGAAAACGTTTGACTGCTGCCCTGGCCAGCACATTCTCCAGATCTCTGACCGACTGAAAACGTCTGGTCAATGGTGACCAAGCAACTGGCTCGTCACAATACGCCAGTCACTACTCTTGGTGATCTGTGGTATCATGTAGAAGCTGCATGGACAGCTGTACCTGTACACCCTATCCAAGATCTGTTTGACTCAATACTCAGGCGTATCAAGGCTGTTATTACAGCCAGAGGTGGTTGTTCGGGGTACCGATTTCTCAGGATCTATGCTCCCAAATTGCGTGAAAATGTAATCACATGTCATTTCTAGTGTCCCATAAATACCCGTTTATCATCTGCATTTCTTCTTGATGTAGCAATTTTAATGGGCAGTAGTGTATATTTAACATTTTAATCTTATTTGATACATACGTTACACCCACGACGTATGTACTGCTATTTTCGAATCGTCCTGTGTATCCTTTTGAAGCAGATACGACGTCTGTTTGCCACGCTGCTTGTCCGTGACAGGTCAGTGCGCTGAACTCCTCCGGAGCTGCCTCGCCACCCACGTAACAGCTGCCGTAGCTTCCCCGCCGCCCCAGGGCGGTTTGTTGCACAAATAAGAACGCAAACCGCGTGGGTGGCGGGATGGTGCTGATCCGCGGCAGGCAGTACACGTAACGCCGTGCCCGTCGCCCGGGGCGACTACGCCGCTCCCTCGCGAGTCGCCGGCGTCTCCGTACCCAGCCGGCGTCCTACCGCGTCCCCGCGCCCAGGTGGGCCACCCGCGCATTCCGCCGCCCCTGCTAAGCCGCCGCCGCCCCTACCCCCTTGTAGTCTTTATGTCGGACATAATGGGCTACACGGCCCGCGAGGGGCGCGCGCCTGTTTCCGTGTAATCCCGCGGTCCCGGCCCTCCAGTTTTTCGACAGTCGCGTAACCTCGAGTTCGGCGGCCCGCTTTGTCCGTCTCTCCGTGATTTACCGCCCGTCTCCTCCCCCTCCGCCCACCCCGCTGTTTGCCCGTCCGTAATCTGCTTAGCCTTTCCGTCCGGCTGCAGAGCCAGCGCATCATTGAAATAAAAAGCGCTCGGCATCGCTCTGTCATTGTCTGCCCGTCGTGCCGCGGGCTACAACCACTTCACTGGTCTCTTCGACCATCCGTAAGCTCATATCCCTCGATTTACACGAACTGCTGATATACCTCTGGCAACTGAAATACACTGGCGGAAAAAATCTCAACACCAAAAAATTATTGACCCATTAAGTCCCAGAATGAGATTTTCACTCTGCAGCGGAGTGTGCGCTGATATGAAACTTCCTGGCAGATTAAAACTGTGTGCCCGACCGAGACTCGAACTCGGGACCTTTGCCTTCCGCGGGCAATTGCTCTACCATCTTTTTTTTTATTTTTTTTTATTTTTTTTTGTTTTTTGTAAACGTGTCAACACATATATACCACTGAATGTCAAAACGCGAACTTACATTAACATATGAAACTTCCTGGCAGATTAAAACTGTGCGCCCGACCAAGACTCGATCTCGGGACCTTTGCCTTTCGCGGGCAAGTGCTCTACCAACTTTTTTTTTTTTTTTAAATAAGACGCTACCCCTTTTTTTTTTATCTGGACAGGAAAGGAAAAACTACAAAAAAATGTCTATTTGCCACCGCCACTTGTATTCTAACAAAAAAATAAAATTAAATGCACCTCTTCAGGCGTTGGCACCTATCTACACCTATTCCAAAACAACTAACCTATTACTGCAAAGGTGTAGGAAAGGAAGAAAGTAGGGGGAAAGAGACATAGAGAGTAGCGATAAAAAAAATGAAATTTGTTGTGAACAGGAACTTTTTTTTTGTTTTTAGTTTATTGTATTGCATTTTTGTTTTCTTTATTTTTCTTTGTTTTTTTGTATGTATGTTTTTATTTATTCAATTTTTTGTATTATGGCAGTCGTTGCACCAGAATTCTAGGAGTCGCTTGCGCCGTCTGATTGGCGGAACATCCAAACGTGTCTTCTCGAAATTTTAGTGGGGATTCCGTGTGTAGTACGTTCAGAACATCATATCGGCAAAAAAGCATCAGCATCTCATGGCTTGGACGTTCCAGCTGGAAGGCGGGTCATGAAAGGCGCTCCGTAGAAAATTGGAAAAGAACTGCTTGTATCTGGGGTTGCGAACAAGTGCACAATGTCGATCGTTAAGGTACGTCCAATAACCTAGTTCTGATTTCTCATCGGGCCCAAAAAGGTAGCGGACTGTATGACCGCGTATCCAATTCACGGCATTAGTTTTTGTTGTGGGGTAATGAATCACATCCGGGAATAGAAGCGTCAGGAAAATAATCTGAGCAGGCGGCTGTCGGGTGAGGAAAGCCAGGATACGCTGCGCGAGCCTCCAGACGTCAGCAGACGGACCACATGAGAACCGATGAGCGTCCGTGTCCTCTACACCACAGTGAACACAGAGTGGTGTGTCAGCAAGGCGGATGCGGTGCAAACGAGACTGGTTGACCTGTTTGCCATTGACGGTGATATACCAGGTGGACTGAACGCTGGTGTCGAGGTAACCAGCATGCACTGCTTTCCACACACGGCGCCATATGATCTGGGGAAACTTGTGTTCAATGGGGTTGGGGGTTTGACACATTTGTAAGATGTCGTATACAGTCTTTGTCTGGAGTATACGGAGAAGGGGTAAGGAGTGCAGAATGTAACTGATTTCAAAGAAGAAGTACCGAAAGTGATAAAAGGGGGGTGGAATGTCGGATAACATGACCGGGGCTGACATGGAGACTGGTGCGTATTCACGCAAAAGCAGTCCGGTCAGGCTCGTCGGGCAGCGACGCCAGACTTTCAGTTAGGAGCTAACAAAAAGTGCGGTAACTCTGTCTGGCACATGGAATAAGCCCACTCCACCACGCTCCCGCGGGAGGGCAAGGGAGGAATATTGAACTTTAAATAACATCCCGGCACAGACAAAGGATCCCATCGCCATCAACATACGACGTGCGAGGGTAATCGGAACCGGGAACACTTGTGCCACATGGGGGATGCGTGAGGCGTGATTAACATTCACGTATTGCGCGCGCTGTATAATGTCGAGGGATCGAAGCCGGTGGTCCACAAGGCCAGCCCTGATCGTTTGTAGGAGACGTCGACCGTTGGTTGCCGCTGAGCGACGGAGGTCATTCATAAAATCAATGCCCAAACAGCGGACGCTGGTGGCCACACTTAGAGGAGCGACAGATCTTTCTGGTAGACCCTCACCAATGAGCAGAACCTTCGATTTGGAAATGTTAAGAGAACTGCCCGATGCCTCCCCATAAGTCGTCACCCAAGTCAGAGCAGCGCGAACATCGTCTTCATTGCGGAGGTAGAGGACTAGATCGTCAGCATAGGCTGTACAACAGAAGCGGTGCCCATGCAATGTCAGGCCCACCAGGCGTTGGCGAAGCCCCTGTAGGAGGGGCTCTAATGCCAAAGCATACAGTATCGTGGAAAGTGGGCATCCCTGTCGGACAGAGCGCTCGATCGCTAGAGGCGCGGTGAGGCGACCATTACAGAGTATTCTTGAAGTTGCGCCGCTCAAGAGCCGCATTACCACGGTGATTGTACGAACCGGAAAACCCATGTGTTGGAGGGCCGATTTCAGAAAAGTATGGTCGACACGGTCGAAAGCTTGACGGAAGTCAAGCGATGCCAATGCGCCAGGTAAATGTCGCGAGCGCGCTAGCGCAATCATGTCCCTATAACGGCAAAGGGCCGTATGGATGTTGTTGTCACCGCCCAACGAAGTCTGATCAAGGGAGGTGACGGTTCTTGCTGCCTTCTTGAGGCGTGAGGCCAACAAACGGGTGAAAATTTTCATGTCACTGTTGAGTAGAGTGATGGGCCGGTAATCACAGATCCGTGATCGCCCATGTGGCTTAGGGACCAGGATGATGACCCCATCAAGGAAGGTGGCTGGGATCATCGTTGTGGGTGACATCAATTCACGACAGATGGACGTCCAAGCAGGTAACAAAAGGTAGCTAAAATACTTGTAAAAGTCGAGGGGGAGGCCGTCAGGTCCAGGGGACTTGTTGGCAGCCCCCACCTTGATTGCATCTAGGACTTCATCAGAGGTCACTTGTTCCTGAAGTTCTTGAGCCACATCCTCTGGCATGGTGTTGACAGTCATTGCTGCCACCTCCTCAATTAAGGTCGGGGGATGAGGGACGGCAGCGAACAGTTGACGGAAATGAGAATAGAAAGCGTGACCAATGTCGCATTGCGTAGTGTGTCGTCGTCCTTCCGCATCTGTGAGATCGTGGATGAGGGTTCGACGACGACGTCGGCGTTCCCTGAGAAGGTGGTACATCGATGGCGTTTCATGAGGCATATGGTCACGGGTGCAGGATCTGACAAGAGTCCCTTCTAAGCGCCGTCGCGTGAGGGAAGTGATCTGCGCTTTAGCACGATGCACCATCATCTGACGATCAGGAGAGAAGGCCATCGAAGTGCAGTCACGAAGGACTGCATAATAAAAGTCCATGGTGCTCGCTTGCCAGGCTTTGAAGTCTTTGCCATATCCTATCAGCGCCCTGCGCAGAGCTGGTTTCGCGCATGATACCCACCACGATAAGGTGGATGCGTAGGCGGGGCGACGACGATGACAGAGGGCCCACGCATCCTCAACGATTCGTCGGCAGTCAGGGACAGTCAGGTGGGAAACGTTGAATTTCCACAAGCCGCGGCTGTGCCACACTTGTTGGCGGGCGAGGACGACATCGCAGATGTAGGCGTCATGGTCAGAGAAAGCCAGAGGCCATACTTCGGCATGTCGAGTGTCGGCAGCAAGGGAACGTGTGAGGTATATACGATCGAGACGACTAGATGAATGCGCCGTATAATATGTGAAACCTGCACGGGTGCCATGCACCTTTGTCCATGTGTCAACAAGCTGGAGTCTGTCGATGATGACGGAGAGGGCCGCACAAGGGGAATGATGCGGTAATTGATCTTCAGGCCTTTGCGTGGAGTTGAAATCGCCACCGAGGACCATATCATCTAGGGGACCCTCAAACAGCGGCGTTACCTCGTCAGCAAAGAAAGTGTGTCGATCACGACGTCGACTGGAGCCGGACGGCGCATATACATTGAGGATACGGACGCCGAACAGCGTGAGAGCCATACCCCTAGCATTAGCAAGGTACACTACATCTTCAGCAGGGAGTCCAGAACGGAGGAGGATGGCAACTCCACTACCGTTGTCAGAAGCATGGGAGATGTGTGCCACGTAGCCAGTGGGGGCATGGAAATCGGCGACAAACACTTCTTGGAGGAGGGCAATGTCGACATCAGCAGCATAAATGGTCTCACGGAACATTGCCAGTTTATGGGGGGCCCGAATGGTGGCCAGATTCATCGTCACTATGCGGTAATGTTGGGGGCGTGCTCCCACCATTGGCACAGATGTGCCGGCAGAGATGTCTGGCTGGCGTGTAACATCTGACGTAGTCACCGTTGTCGTAATCACTGGCTGGAAGATGGGTCAGGCACCTCCATGGGGCACTGCCTGATGGGAGGACCACCATCTCGAACTGCTCCTTCGTCGATATCATCAGCCCAGGAGACTGGAACAGACGGTGAGCGACTGTCACACTCCTCGAGGGCGAGTTGTAGCGACGCTGCTGTAGTGGGGTCCAGGGAGGCACCCTCCTTGGAATCCGTCATATTCGTGTGAGATCGTTCTTCAGATGGGACATCAGGAGCAGCCTCTCCTGTCGTCAGAACGCTCGAAGGGAGATCACTGTCGTGTATCAGCTCCACTGCCTGTGATGCCACATGAAGAAGTGTGTCGTCAGATGGCGTTTGACTCCTCTTCTTCCGTTTTCTGGGCGACCGTTGCTTTCGGAGGTGCTGTTCTGAATCAGAATGTGGATGTTCGATGTCCGAGGTCGCGCCAGTCTGAAGAAAGGCAGAGGTAGGCACCGCATTCGCGTCGATGTCCATCGAGCTCTGGAGAGTTGGTGGTGTCGTAGCCGTCAGAGGAGATGGTGCCGGTGAGGCCATGGCAGCACCGTCATTTCCAGTGGGGAGTGCCGGGTGGAGAAGAGGTGCTTCCTGAAGTGACGCATCGGGGCTGCGTACGGCTGTGGCGTAGCTATCTGGTAAAGAAGCGGCCGTCACTTTGGGAGCTGAGTCACTGGTCGGGACCTGGAGCAAACGTCGGCGGAGACATTCTGACCGAACATGGCCCTCCTGTCCGCAACCGGCACACGTCCGCGGCTGGCCATCATACATAACGATGGCTCGCACGCCACCTATCAGCAGATAGGATGGTACATGTTTGGAGAGTTCGATTTTGATTTGGCGGACACCATTCAACACGTTGTATGTCGTGAATGTCTGCCATTTCTCCGCGATGTGCCCCACAACATTGCCATAGGGTCGGAAAGCTTCGACGACCACATCTTGCGGCACTTCGAAAGGGAGCTCAAAAACCCGGATTGTTCGAAGTCCGAAACCAGCGTGATCGACCGTCACCTCTACAATATGCCCGTCAGAGTGTTTGAACTTGAGTCCGCGTGCGTGTTGTCGAACTACGTTAGCACACTCTTCCTCCGTCGTCATCTTAATATAGACGATGCTGCTAGTGATAGAGAAATGAATACCTATCACTTCCTGAGGGTCCAGACGTAGCTCTTCGCGAATGAATTGCTCAATTTCAAAAGCGCGTGGTCTAGCATGTTCGGCTTGGAATGTTACTTTAACTGTCGCTCGGCGGTAACAGTGCGCCATGAGGTGCAATAGAAATGGACGCTACACAACACGAAATACCGCGACGCGGAAGTAAACAAACTACGGTGCGCTGTCCGGCGCGCGGAGCCGGTCCGCACGCGACCACGGCCGAAAGCCGACTGACCATCTGAGCTAACGAAGCACGACTCAGGGACGGTACTCACAGCTTTACTTCTGCCAGTATCTCGTCTCCTACCTTCTAAACTTTACATGGCTAAGCCATGTGTCCGCTATATCCTTTCTTTCAGGAATGCTAGTTCTGCAAGGCTCGCAGGAGAGCTTCTGTAATGTTTGGAAGGTAGGAGACGAGATACTGGCAGACGTAAAGCTGTGAGGACCAGACGTGATTCGTGCTTCGGTAGCTCAGCTGGTAGCCGGCACGGTAGCTCAGCGTGTTAGGTCAGAGGGTTACGTGCCCTCTGCAATAAAAAACTGAGTCACTCGATCAACAACGAACATAAATGGATGTCTTACGAAGTCCGCCCCGAGCAGATGCAACGAACACATGCGAACAAAATGAGATTTAAAAAAAAAAGAAAAGAAAAGAAAAATGGTAGAGCACTTGCCCGGGAAAGGCAAAGGTCCCGAGTTCGAGTCTCGGTCGGGCACAGAATTTTAATCTGCCAGGAAGTTTCATTAAGTCCCAAATTATTTTTTAAATTGAATTTTTTGTTCCTTAATTATAATGTACATAGTGTATGAACCACAATAAGTACAAAAATAGCCAAAGAATATTTATACATGCTGATATAATGACCATCATCAGAATAGGACGCTGAGATCTGATAGCATCGTATAGCATACTAAACTGTATTCAAGTCTTAACTATTTATTTCTTGTGAATTAATAATTTATTGTATATTTATAAATAAATATGTGCTTCCACTAGTAGGTCATCCCTTGCAGTATCTTCTGGATCCTTTCCACACTATAAATCACATTTGAAACACTTGCTCCACAAAGAGACCACAACTTATAGCCAAATCTAATAGGCTTGCCTCAGATAAACTGTTTCAGCACACTTCGTCCATAGTATTTGACTATCATTTCGTGAACTGACAAATTTCCTCAAATATTCCAAATTTTTTAAAAGATTCATTTATCATTTTCGGGAGACGTCTAGTTTTGAATCCGCGATCGTGTTTGTTTTCATTGGCTAAGTCATTATCTTGAAAATGAAGCAATATTTTCAACTTCTGATATTTATTTCTTGACGTAGCGGTCTTTATAATTGGTATGCCAACATCTTCATCCTCAGACCAGTATAGCTTCTCATCAGGGAGCTTATGGTAGCCAGCAAAAAGAAGAAATCCGACAAAGACCCTCACTTCTTCAACTGTGAGGATAAAATCCTGCATATTATTCATATTTACTGCATATCTCACAGTTTCTTTCACTATGAACTCGTATATGTTTTCGTTCATCAATTCTTCAAACATCTCCTTCGGAGTTCAAAAATGGTTCAAATGGCTCTGAGCACTATGGGACTTAACATCTGTCGTCATCAGTCCCCTAGAACTTAGAACTACTTAAACCTATCTAACCTAAGGACATCACACACATCCATGCCCGAGGCAGGATTAGAACCTGCGACCGTAGCAGTCGCGCGGTTCCGGACTGAGCGCCTAGAACCGCGAGACCACCGAGGCCTGCCTTCGGAGTCAAGGAAAAAAGTTGTTCCTTCAATTCCTCTCTCTCTGTGGTGATGTCATGCTCACTAGTTTGAGACAGCTTTGTATAAACGGGAGGTGTCTTTTTTCCAATTTCTTGTCTCATGAGTAAGAAGTCTCTTCTTCGATTTACTTCTGGAAACTTGGGATGTACTTGGCAGTGAAGTTTTACATACAGTTTCTTCCTTATTCTCTGATGATGCAACATAATGTAATTCAATATATATATATATATATATATATATATATATATATATATATATATATATATATATATATATATATATATACAAAATCTGGTTAAAGTATCATGTTTTAAAAAGAAAATACATCGGCAGTAGTAGAGTTTCATATTCGAACGTGCAGGAATACAAATACCTGAAATGATAACACCAAGTCTCAGTGTCCTATTTCCAGAAAACCAAATTTTATAACAGTGGAAAACAATGAATATAACTCCAATTGAGCTAACAATGCAAGTAGTTTAAAAGACACATTGTTGACTATAAATGATCACAAAAATATCTTTGCCACATATTTCACATATTACATAATTGTCGATAAAGTAAATACCCGTAATAACGAAAAGTGTGCCTTAGTACTCAATAATCAATTAATGGTAGGATTTATTGCTTTTAATTTCCTGTAACCATACATTTGTTATAAAAATCATCAACAAAAGACGTAGAACAGTAAAAGTTGCAAATTAGTAATTTATTGTGTATTTATAAATAAATATGTGCTGTGTCCTCAAAATAGGACACTGGTACTTAATGGGTTAACGTAGAGCTATAAAATTTCGCTTGCACATTTGTCAAGGAAACATAATAAGTGATTGACACTACAAGACCACAGGTTAATGTTCGCGCGAGATAAGTCACTGAAAATGCGAAACGCTGGTACATTAATAACTGATGTAACCGCCTGAAAGTTGAATGCGAGCATGCAAACGTTGTAAGAGGTCCATGACTAAGGAATTTATTGCTAGCGCACTCTTGCAGATGTAACTTCGATGCATTGCTCACGCGCTGCCTGCGATATGTAAGCTATAAGAGAATCGCAGACCAGAGAGCAGTGTCGGTAGTGGTAGTAGTAGCAGCTCACTGTCGGGCGGTTGGGTCAGGTCGCTCTTAGAGAGCAGTTGTCTAGTTGTCTAGTTGTATAGCTCACAGAGAGCACTTGTGTCTTGTAGGAGTTGCGGGGGCCGGTCGTGGAGAGCGATGGCGGAGCCTGAGCGATGTAGAATAAGGTAAAACCAAAAATTACTATTTATAGCCGTCCACATATGTAATTTGTAAGAACTGATTTTGTACCATTGTTATATCAAGTCCCATTTAAATGATTTTTAAAAAATCTTTCACTAATAATCTTTCTTATAAAAATAACTTTTGAAAATCATTCAACTGAAGTTAAAGATTTTTACTTATTTCTCCTATCCATGGTCATCCCGATTATCATAAAGAAAAATGAGTTTCTTTTTTATTTTATACATGACAAATCCAGCGGCTGTGCCAGAAAAATTTCTTATAGGGGCAGATGTAAACGCGTTATCCGGCAACTTCATTGAGGTAAGATTTTTCCATTTATTCAGAATGACTTTCCAGGGCCATGACGAAGCATTGCTGACGTCCAGATTTTCCACTTTAGATTCACAGTCAGTTAATTATTCAAAGGTTATATATGAGCCACATTTTCATTGGGAGGTTAGTAACATTTTTATTGCGAGGTTACGTAAATTAATTTGTTGGGAGGTTACAACGTTCGTGGATTGTGTTATATATAAGTCCTGGATGTCACTGTGTCACATGGAGTTCCTTGCCTGTTGCTCTCGGTCGGTCAATGCAGGGACGGTTAATGCTGTTTGTGGATGAAGCTCGAGTTCTCGTCCGATGGCCTCCAATTTGTGCTCTATTGGAGACAGACGTGGTGATAGTGCAGGCCAAGGCAACATGTCGAAAGCCGGTTGAGAATCTTGGGTTACAACAAGTGTTTGTGGGAGGGTGTTATCCTATTGGAAAACACACCATGGAATGCTGGTCACGGATGACAGCAAGACACGTCGAATCAGCAGATTGACGTAGAATTTAGCAGTCAGGCTGCGTGGGATAACCGCGGGACTGCTCTCACTGTCATAAGAAATCGCACCCCTGACCGTAACTCCAGCTTTAGGTCCACTTTGTGTAGAATGTAGACAGGTTGGTTGCAGGTCTTGAACTGGCCTCCTAACCAACGCAAGGCCATCAGTGGCACCAAGGCAGAACCAGCTTTCATCACAAAGCACAATAGATGTCCATTCTACCCTCCAAACAGCTCTCGCTTGAGACCACTGAAATCGCACATGGCTGTGGTTTGGGGACAGTGTAGTGTACGCTACAGGCTTCTGGTTCGGGTCTGTCCTTGAAATAACCGATTTATAATAGTTCATCTTGTGACTGTAGGTGGTGCCAACTACTGCTCAAATTGTTGCTATAGATGCAGTACAGTGTGCCAGTGCCATACGTCGAATACGATGGTCTTCCCTCCCGGTAGCACCACGTGGCCATCAGCAGCACACTCTTCTTGCGACTGAACATTCTCGAGACCATCGCTACCGGAAATTACGAGCAGTGGCTGCATTCCTGCCAGCCCTTCAGCAATATCGCTGGATGAACATACAGCTCCTTGAAGCCTGATTACACGACCACCTTCAAAGTCAGTGAGGTGCTGATAATGGCATCTTTGTCGCCTTAAAGACATTCGTGACCAATATTAACTCATCATGTTCAATAATTTTAAAACCAGGGTAACCACATCTAAAATAGTTTTATGTGGTTGATTGACAATTGATACAGTAAACAGTTGTTTAAACTCAGGTATTAAAGCTATTAAAATATAAAACTGAGTGGAACGTCCAACAGTCCGCTGTAACTCTAGCTGTATTTATTTTAGTCGAGTTAAATAAATACATCTACAACGTACTATTGTACTTTCCATTCAGTTTTATATTTCAATAGTTTTAACTCCTGTATTTAAACAACAGTTTCCTGTACGAATTGTCAATCAGTTGTGTTTCACCACGTAACTGACGCTCACGACCGTACAGCGTGTATTTAAAACAAATCTGACTTGCAGTCTCACAGTGGCTCTACCAGTGCCACTCTTATGCAACTGAATAGACATCATCTGTCAGATGCAGAAACACCCCTAGTAACTTTCGTTTATGTCCACTCCTTCTTGGTGTCTCAATTCTTTCCCGTAAGAGTATTACTTCGCTGTCGTAACTGCTCTTGTTATAGTCTGCTGCACTTCTATGAAGGCTATTCGTTTATAAACATCCGATAGGTAGCGAAATGGAAACAACTAGAACTAAACTAAACCCTCTCCAAACATACCTCGGTAGGCCCAACGGTACTGACCGACCGCCGTGTCATCCTCGGCCTATAGCTATCACTGGATGCAGATACAGAGGGGCATATGATCGTCATACCGCTCTCCCGGCCGTTGTCAGTTTTCGTGATCGGAGTCGCCACTTCTCAGTCAAGTAGCTCCTCGATTTGTTTCACAAGGGCTCAGTGCATCCCACTTACCAACACCGCTCGGTGGACTGGACGGTGACCCACCCAAGTGCCAGCAAGCCCGAGAGCGCATAACTTCGGTTGTCTTATGGGTACCGATGTTACCACTGCGGCAATACCGTTGGCATATGGAAACAACAGTCAAAATCAAAAGGGAGCTACACCTTCCAGCTACTTCCCTCCATAATCGACACTCCCACTTACGTATTTCTCGTGGCCTTGTACCAACTTTCCGATACCATCTTCATAGAAGGCTACCGCCAGTCTGCAGCTAGTTGTGTCAAAATGTTTTCTTTCATAAACAGCGGTTCATAAGAGCAGAGATGAAAATCAATGGGAGCCATTTTTGGCCCGTATGGTGAGTGATCAAAAACTTCCAATCGAAAACGCTGCACACGCGTTCTCATTGCCCCTGCAGTGTACAGCCCAGAAAAGATGAAGAAGGAAATGCATGACAGATACGTTATGCAGGCTGCATGACATCAGGCGAAATCTCACTTCAGGCCCTCATACTTGGCGGGAGACACTGTCTTCTATGCTTCTTTACGTGCTCACGGTACGCTCAGAGCTGAAAAGAGCGACGTGACGCGATTGATAAGCATATCAGAGATGGTGCCCAACACATCTGTGTAATACTTCATTAGATATTCGGTGTGGTTTCCACTTGGCGACCGTTCGAACTTTAATAAACGAGTAGCCCTCGTGCTTTTTGCGATGACCTGACAAACTCCAGTCATCTGGCGATAACTGTGGTTCCTTTGATTGCTCTAGGAGGTGGGTCATCGAACTACATTAAATATTAGTTCACTTTGTTACATGAAAGATAAAAAGATTCACTGAACTTGATACAACCCATCGCTGCCGAAGTACTTGATAATTTACAACTGTCATTGACGATTAAAGCATTGTTCTCTTGTAGTACAATTTTCAACTTTTACGGAAGCACAGTTCCGCATAAGACTTGAAAAATTCTTTATTTCAACTACGTGATGTTGATTGCTTCAGCTGTCATAGCCTTGTGCAGTGCGCTTCCATGCTCGGCTCTGTATGAGAGCGCTGCTATGCTGAGGGAGTAGACGTGTCTTCTTAGGGCCTCTCACATTCGTCGTTGTGGACTGCAGCGAGACACTGCTAATGTCTGTGTGTCCATGTGCATTGTAGACCGTGGTGTGGTACCCTTCGATGCAGTTATCTGTGCTACTCCACCTCATGCAGCTCACTTCCTCTCTTGATAATCACTGGAGCGTTAAACTCACCTGACCAATTATTAGTCATTTCGTCGCTAGAGAGCGTTATAAAGGCTCATTTTGGTAAATGGGGACGAACTGCAGGAAAGGATCCCTGACCAAATGGATATATGGGCGAAAATCCATTCCAATGAAGGTCCTTGTCTGTACCAGTTCTTTACGTCCACTCTCTAGACGGGAGTGAGATGGAGCACCGTCATGTTGTAGGCTCGTTACCCTGGGTGACAATGTGCGTCTTCCAGCTGGGAATACAAAATCATCCGCAGGGCTTGCCGATAGGCTTGTGGAAGGATGACTGGTTCTCTGAGGCAGTTGCCATTAATCCCTGCCTAGGCTTTGAAGCTGAACCGACGCTGGTAGTTCGCTGCCACCGTAGTATAGGGGTTCTCTGTAGCCCACAGATGGGTGTTGTGAAAGCTGAAGACATCGCCACTCTGAAGCTTGCCTCAACACTGAATAGGAAATTCCAACACCATGTTGGCATGCGAAACGAATAAGCGACAAAACATTCGTCGTGGAAGTAAGTCCTTAGGTAATAAGTCCTGCACGTGTTGAAAGTAATACGGATGGTGAACGTTCCACACGATTGTCTGCCTTATCCTACGCTGGCAGCCCACCTAGCTGATACTGATACTGAGATCACTGTCAAAGAACTTTTATCTCCACTTTCAAGTGGGTTCACTTGCATGTAATACATTTCTGGCCGTATGTCCAGAACATTTTTTTTTCACCTTATTCTCGCAGTGATAGTTTCCTGCAGCTTGTTCATATTCACCAAACTCACCCTCTAGATGGAGAAATGGTACCAGACAGTCATCCGGTATCGTATGTGTTGGTAGCGAAGCGTAAGATGGGTCATTGTAAAGAAGTGACAAAATGGCAGGAAGGAGCTATCGTGTTTCATAGTGCCTATCGTCACGCATTTAATGAAGAGTCCTCTTTGTTGCTGTATCAATGCAGACTGTCCAGCTGGTATACACGGAGAGGTGTACCACTCATAGCCGTGTTACACCGGAGACAGGATACGAAAGTCATGCCTTGTCAGTGATAGTCGATTTCAAATTCGACAGGATATGCTGCTGGCAGTGAATGCAGGTCCATCCAAATACGTTTCAGAGCTATCATTGCCAATCGAACTGCATAAGTTGAACTTTGGGTGTCGGCTGCCTCGCAAAAACGCCATTGCTCACAGAAGCACATAAGGCTGTTGGTCTTAAGTGGAGCCAAAGAAAACAGAAACTGGACGGTGGTTGTAGTGTGGTCGAACGAATCACAATTTCGCCTCTTTTCAAATGATGCAAGGCGTCGAGTGCAGTGAAGTACCAACTTCGCAGTGTTTGGTGTGTGTATTTCAGGCTAGAGGTGGTTATGTAGTCTTTTGGGGACTTTTTCGTACCGTCTGACTTATGCATATTGATTCAGATGAATGTTGATCATCATCCAGGATTTTTATTCCAACATTCTCGGCGAGCAAGTATTGCCCTTTCTTCTGAAACTACCGTCCTCCAGGGTGACTACACAGTGCAGAACGCATGCAGTACTTAGAGTTAACGGAGTTTTCAAACAGTAAAATACAGACCTTAAAATTCAACGGAAAACGGAATTGTTTTCAAGGGAATCCTGCTAGTACGACACATACCAAAGTTGGTCACACAGGTTTCAATTTTTGCAGTTGCTGAGGATGTTAAGAGTCGGTCTTGAACATTACACCTTGCCAACAGCAATATATGCACCAGAAGATGCAAGTAAAAACTTTGAAAAACCGGTAGTGCGAATGTACAAGGACTTTAATGAACAAAGCTATTGTGAGTTGACGAGCTTTCATTCAGTTATATGTTCATCAGTTTTGTTGTTGTTTTGTTGTTGTTGTGGTCTTCAGCCCAGAGACTGGTTTGATGTGGCTCTCTATGCTACTCTGTGCAAGCTTCTTCATCGTCCAGTACCTACTGCAACCTACATCCTACGGAATCTGTTTAGTGTATTCATCTCTTGGTCTCCCTCTACGATTTTTATCCTCCTCCCTACCCTCCAGTAGTAAATTGGCGATCCCTTGATGCCTCAGAACATGTCATACCAACCGATCCCTTCTCCTAGTCAAGTTGTGCCACAAATTTCTCTTGTCCTCAATTCTCCTCATTAGTAATGTGATCTGCCCATCTAATCTTCAGAATTCTTCTGTAGCACCATATTTCCAAAGCTTCTATTCTCTTCTTGTCTCAACTATTTATTGTCCACGTTTCACTTCCATGCATGACTACACTGCATACAAATACTTTCAGAAACGACTTCCTGACACTTAAACCTATACTCGGTGTTAACAAATTTCTCTTCTTCAGAAACGCTTTTCTCGCCAATGCCAGTCTACAATTTATATCCTTTCTACTTAGACCATCATCAGTTACTTTGCTCCCCAAACGGCAAAACTCATTTACTACTTTAAGCGTCTCATTTTCTAATCTAATTCCCTCAGCATCACCCGATTTATTTCGACTACATTCCATTTTCTTGTTTTGCTTTTGTTGACGCTCATCTTATATCCTCCTTTCAAGACACTGTCCATTCCGTTCAACTGCTTTCCCAAGTCCTTTGCTGTCTCTGACAGAATTACAATGTCAACGGCGAACTTCAAAGTTTTCATTTCTTCTCCATGGATTTTAATTCAGCAGTAACGTTAAAATTCAACGGAAAACGGAATTGTTTTTAATCCTGCTAGTACGACACACACCAAAGTTGGTCACAATGAACAATGCTGTTGTGAGTTGACGAGCTTTCATTCAGCTATATGCTCATCAGTTATATTCATTTTAAAACCTAAATTTTACTGCTTGAACGTTCCGTAACCTATATACACTGATGGAAAACGTCGCAGCGCCAACGAGGAGTTGTGCTGCGTAAACGAAAATTGCTAGGCGTATTTCTACATCTGAAGAATAATGTCTATTCAAATTTGGCACCAGAAGCATAAGAGTAGCGTTAGTAGAGCCACTATGAAGAAGGAAATAAGGTTTACTTTAAATATACTCGTTATGATGGTCGTGAGTGTTAGTTACCATTGAGACTGGACAAGGCGAGATGACGTTGGTCAGGAGTTCCTTTAAGGCGACAAAGACGCCATTGTCTACAACTCACCGAGTTTGAACGAGGTCCTGGAACAGGACTACGAGAAACTGGATGTTCATTTTATGATATTGGAGAATGACTTGGCAGGAATGTAACCACCGTAGGTGATTTCCGGCATCGGTGGTCACGAGAATATACACTACTGGCCATTAAAATTGCTACACCACGAAGATGACGATCTGCAGATGCGAAATTTAACCGACACAAAGAAGATGCTGTGATATGCAAATGATTAGCTTTTCAGAGCATTTACACAAGGTTGGCGCCGGTGGCGACACCTAAACGTACTAACACGAGGAAAGTTTCCAACCGATTCCTGGTACACAAACAGCAGTTGACCGGCGTTGCCTGGTGAAACAATGTTGTGATGCCACGTGTAAGAAGGAGAAATGCGTTCCATCACGGTTCCGACTTTGATAAAGCTCGGGTTATAGCCTGTCGCGATTGCAGTTTATCGTATCGCGGCACTGCTGCTCGCGTTGGTCGAGATCCAATGACTGTTAGCAGAATATGGAATCGGTGGTTTCAGGAGGGTAATACAGAACGCCGTGCTGGATTCAAAAGACCTCGTATCACTAGCAGTCGAGATGAGAGGCATCTTATCCTCATGGCTGTAACGGATCGTGCAGCCACGTCTCGATTCCTGAGTCAATAGGTGGGGACGTTTGCAAGACAACAACCATCTGCACGAACAGTTCGACGAAGTTTGCAGCAGCAAGGACTATCAGCTCGGAGACCATGGTTGCGGTTACCCTTGACGCTGCATCACGGACAGGAGCGCCTGCGATGGTGTACTCAACGACGAACTTGGATGCACGAATGGCAAAACGTCATTTTTTCGGATGAATCCAGGTTCTGTTTACAGTGTGATGATCGTCGCATCCGTGTTTGGCGACATCGCAGTGAACGCACATAGGGCGCGTGTATTCGTCATCGCCATACTGACGTATCACCCAGCGTGATGGTATGGGGTGCCATTGGTTACAGGTCTCGGTCACTTCTTGTTCGCACTGACGGCACTTTGAACAGTGGACGTTACATTTCAGATGTGTTACGACCCGTGGCTCTACCCTTAATTCGATCACTGCGAAACCCTACATATCAGCAGGATAATGCACGACCGCATGTTGCAGGTCCTGTACGGGCCTTTCTGGATACAGAAAATGTTCGACTGCTGCCCTGGATAGCACATTCTCCAGATCTCTCAGCAATTGAAAACGTCTGGTCAATGGTGTCCGAGCAAATAGCTTGTCACAATACGCCAGTCACTACTTTTGATGAACTGTAGTATCGTGTTGAAGCTGTATGGGCAGCTGTACCTGTACACGCCATACAAGCTCTGTTTAACTCAATGCCCAGGCGTATCAAGGCCGTTATTACGGCCAGAGGTGGTTGTTCTGGGTACTGATTTCTCAGGATATATGCACCCAAATTGCGTGAAAATGTAATCTCATGTCAGTTCTAGTATAATATATTTGTCCAATGAATAGCCGTTTATCATCTGCATTTCTTCTTCGTCTATCAATTTTAATGGCCAGTTGTGTACAATCACATTTAGGCCGGGCTCCGGGTGGACACGCGGGACTACCGGGATGGAAGACCAGCGTGTTGTGCGCATTGTTCTGATGCATCGTACTGCTTCTGCAGCAGTAATCTGAGCAGCAGTCGGCAACAACGAACTGTTACAAATCGCTTAGTCCAAAGACAGCTCCGAGCCAGATGTCCCGTAGCGTGGATTCCACCGACCGCAAACCACCGCCATTTGCGACTTCAGTGGTGTCAAGCAAAACCTTATTGGAAGTCGCGGCGGAGGTCTGTTGTGTTTTCTAATGAAAGCTGGTCCTTCCTCGGTGCAGTTGACGGCCGTGTGTTGGTTAGAAGGAGGTCAGCTGAGGGCCTGCAATCAACCTTTCTGCGTGCTAATCACACTGGACCTACACCTGGAGGTATGTTCTGGGGTGCGATTTCGCTTGACAGCAGGAGCACTCTCGTGGCTATCTGACGCACCTCGGCCTCAAATTTGTACGTCAGTCTGATGATTCGACTTTTCGTACTGCCATTCATGAACGGCATTTCAGGGAGTGTTTTCCAACAGGATAACACCCCTCCACGTACCGCTGTTTCAACCCAACATGCTCTACAGAGTGTCGACATGTTGTGTTGGCCTGCTCGATAGCTAGATATGTCTGCAATCGGGCACATATGGGACATCACCGGACGACAACTGCAGCGTCATCCTTAGATAGCACTAAGTCTTCCTATACTGACCGACCTAGTGCAACATTGATGAAACTCCATCCCACCAACTAACAACCGGCACCTGTGCAACACAATGCAAGCACTTCTGCATCCTAGCATTCAACAGTCTGGCGGTTAGAATAGTTACTGATGTACTAGCATTTCACATTTACAATGGCTTATCTCTAGCTTACATTAAACTGTGATCTTGCAAAGTTAATCACTTAAGTATGTTACCTAGACAAACGTGTTAGAGGGATTTCATTACTCTACGTTAGTAATTTTTTGGTGTTGCGATTTTTTTTCCTTCAGTGCATAAGTAGTTTAGCTGTCGTTGCCCTTGTTTTAAAATTATCTGCATACATTACTGATTTGACAGTAGCTCAGGCACCCTATCGCACATCAACAGTCACGCTAAATCAGTCGAACTGAATGTCATTGAAAATGCCTGGACTCTTTGGAACAGCGGTTGGGCGTACAGATGAACCTCCATGCAATCTTTTAGCTCTGCGGAATCTAATCGTCAGTGAGTGGCTTCGTCTGGGTACGGTGTTGACAAGAAATTCGTGTATGACCTTCCTCATTGAATGGAGCCTATTATCGAGGGTTCTGGTGCCTCTTAGACGATATTAGCGTGATGTCTCTTAGGGTTGATTTATTTTGTGCCTGCTGTACTAACTACGAAACGCTAAATGGGAACACTTCCTGATCGACTGAAAATGACCTATTCAGCGTTTCACAGTTAGAACATGTACACATGACGATTTGTGTACCGTAGAGATACGCATCACTATCAACCATCATTAGGAATTTACACTTGACAGACACTTCGTTTGATGTAGAGGTGCACAGTATATACCACTGATGGTGAGCTACGTGTCTGAACACTGGTCAGACTTAATTTTGTAGTGAAGCTCTTGCTGTATGACAAGATGTCCTTTATCGCATCTGAGTTGGCCTTCTGAGTATAAAATAAAAAAAAGAAAAAGTCGCAAGGCGTTAGGTAAGTGATTTGTACAAAAAACTCAACTGACAAACATAAAATGTGAAAAGTTTGACTGTTGCACAGGCTTTGTCAGCGTTCTACCAAAAACGTTGTTCGTCGATGCTACTCCGCAAGAAATATTTGTTGAATGTGTCCCTCTTCAACTCAGATTTCGAAATTTCACGCTATGTTCTGTGATTCATTACGTAAAGTTTCCACTCGTTGTAAAGCAAAATCTCTTGTAAACTGAATGTCTACATACACGGATATACCAAATACAGAAAAAGCGATAGCGAGATGCTACTTAGCATCATCATTCGGTCGCAATGAATCATTTTCTCTTTTTGAAGGCCCTATTGTGCTAGTGTTATAATTTCCGTGTAGCTGTTAAGTATTTTGTTATTTACTTTGGCGGAATTCTGGGAGACTAATACTTATCTTTTGTTCACAGGGTGAAGAAGGCGTGTAAGACTTCTTTAGGTAAGTAAGAATATTTTTGTCACAACGGTTTAGAAAATTGGCCATTTTCATTGAAACGTATCTTGTATATTATTCTCTCCAAGGAAGTAGCAAACTAACTCAATTCGTAAGAAACTACTGGTTCAACTCACTTTTCACACTGTATAATTTAAAATGTGAAGGATGAAAAATTATTTCGGATCATAGATTAAGATGTACTACTTTGATGAAGAGTTCCTGAGCAAACCTGAGTGACACAGGTGGGAAAAATGGTATAAATACCTAAACAACATTAAAATTTTATGAAGTATTTGCATCTGTAAGTAGTGAACAAAGGCTGTACCGTGAAGCAGATATTTTACAATAAATTCACTGTTATTTCACCGCTTAACAGAAATTATTTCGTATGAAACAAAGAATTTAAACTGCCGAGGGACCTTTCTCTTTATATTCGGATACTCAATTTGACGAGAGAATAACAGAAAAACTTCGTCAACCATAAATCGCATTAATATCAACAGATTACTTCAACTGTGTCACAGACCTGAGCCATACATCACATATTCTTTCCACCGAATTAGTACCGTTCTACAAAAAGCGTAATTACCTCGATGGTTGTCTGCATTCTCATTAGTGCATACGAAACCTATTGCAGACATTGTCTGCATTCATTATGCCCGAATGTTCGTAAACTTTGGCTGTAGCAGTGATTATTTCCAGTTCTAAAACATGAAATTGGCTCTATCGTAGTTTGGTGATCAGCAGATACAAACACTGTGTTTCTGGATGTTAAAAGACAAGGTGTTCAGTTAAGAAGTTTTTAATTAACTCAGACTCTCTGTTGCACTAAATATCAGAGTTCTGACAACATGTAGAGAGACAGTAATTAGTAATTACTGGTTCGCCATGAAATACTATCAATACGAAGTAATATAAGCAGAGAAGCAAATTGTTTGAGGATGTGTGAAAATTTTGGTTTAACGAGAATCCAGGAATAGCCGACGGAACAGGTATCCAGGTTTGTATCTCTGTACTGCTTATTAGCGTTTATCTCTTCCTCTTGATAAAAGAAATAAAAGAATTAGAAAACTGCGTCGGAGAATGTACGAAAAGGAATTAACTTTATACATTTGGGTTAATGGGCAAGAGAGGGAAACAGTTGATGGCCTAAAGAACCACTAACGAGGTGGAGGACACCTTCGTCCAAAAGGCGTACAGTGAACGACTATAAATTACTGAATTTAAAAAATAATCTTATTTCCTGACACAATCACTTTTAGTCTCTGTAAGTCCATCTTCGTGCAAGGTAGGTAGGAGCTTTCTTCAGCCGTCTGTATTTTGAATGTACGTAATTTATTTACGCTTTTACTTTTATGTTTTTAGGTAATCGGTTTAGTCCATCCCAGGCAGTCATCTTCAAATGAACAAGCTGCGCATGAAGACTATGGATCGTCTCTCTCATGTATGAAGATGATTGCGTGAGACAGTCGAAACATGAAAGTGATTGTCTCTGAAAATGAAAATTATTTAACGTATTTAGCGATACAGGTATACTCCAAAGGATAGACATGTCGTACTTCATAAAGCTGCTGTACTACTCCATAAGGTCGTGTTTCCAACAACGATGAATATAAATAGATGACTTTATCACCATTACAAACTCCAGAGGTAGCTTGAATAGCTTGAATATTCTGTCATGCCCATATATATACTTCCTGAGATACGATCAACCTTTGGTCTGCAGCCACATCCTCACCGAGACCACTTATCCACGTCTGGTTAACGTTTACATCCTAAATCCTTTCACCATCGAGAGAAAAAGAAGGGTGTGAACCATATCCTTCACCAGACGTCTTACGAGGAAACAGACACTGGGTGACAAGACGTGGAGTTGATCTGACTTCTTTGCGTGTGCTAGCCTAGTTCTTATATCTTCCTTGCTTCGTCCGTCACGCCTTATTTTGCCTCCAAGTTAGTGCAGTTCCTTAATTTCCTCTACTGCCTAGTCGCCAATTTTAATATTAAGTTTATCGACAATGTTATTTCTGCTTCTCGTCATTACTTTCGCCATACTTTGATTTACTCTCAGTCCATATTCTGTGCTCATGAGACTGCTCATTCCATTTACTTTCGATGAGGAACGTAATGTTATCAGCGAATCTTATAACTGATACTCTTTCACTGTGAAATTTAATTCCAGTCTTGAACCATTCTTTTATTTCTGTCATTGCTTCTACGATGTTCAAGTTGAACTACAAGGGAGGAATACTACGCTTGCTCCATGAAATTTCTGGCGAACTACTAGATGTCAATAATACGTTGCCGAAGGCTCACAGTCTTCTGGCCATATTCAGGTATGTACTGGTATAGTACAGTGAGCTCCCCGTGTGGAATACACCCCTGACGTATGCGTGGCTTACCCAGTTGTCATTGCGCATTCATTTCTGGAGTGCATGCGCATTGCTGTAAATCTGTGAATTGCTGTGAACGGTACATCACGAAAGCTCGTCTCGTGGATATCAGATCGATCGTCTTCACACGGTAGTATCGCAGAACAATGCCTTCTATACAGACCACGACGTTTTTCTGTAACAGGTTTCCATGCCTTAACCATCTGAAAACTGCCGTCCCGATTGATAAGGACCTAAGACAGCTGTATGTCCACAGCTTCACTGACAACAGAACTACAAAAGTTTGAAATACTGACCCCAATTTATCTTTCATTGTACTTCATCAAACGACTAGTAGAATATAGTGTTCTATGATAGCGGATTTGCTGACTTGGAGGAGTGGAGTATGACGTGGAATTCCACAATGTGCTCCTGAACAGTGCGAGTCGTTTGCCATGCATGTGTATTGTTACACTCACGCGCAATCTTATAAACACCTGTTAAGTGTAGCTAAGAGTCACCTTTGACTGATTTAAAAAATGCTGAGATACGTCTGGAGGTATGTATCAGTCTAGAGATATGGACAGAATCCTGTTATAGGATAACTTTGTGCACTGTGTGCCCTGTGCCGTTCAGCGATTTATCGCCTGAAGACGATCGATCTATTATCAGTGAAGGAGGCTTTTGTCACAGATGGAGGTCACAGCAGAGCACATGCTTGTAGCAGATGCCCATGATCTCAGACAAAGCATGTGCAGTGACAACTGGATTCACCAGGCATGGGTTTTCGAACAGAGGAGATAGGTATATTTTCGCCAGTAGATACCTAAAGACAGCTAGAAGACTCTACGCCGAAATATCGTCGCAATAAATTATTAACATCCAGAAGCTCGTCTGGAATTTTGTGGAACAATATATATGCCTGGAAAGTTTTAAACCTCAGAAAATCTATGTTTGTCTTTTGCCCACTACAGTTTGAACACTTCTCTCTTGGTGTTACATTCTTATTGTTTCTTCTTGGTTCTTGGACACGTTGCATGTTACCCACCCATCACGGTTGCTTACACCTTGTAACATATCCTTAACTGGTTTCATCTCCATAATCGTCTTTTTCGATTTTATGATTGCTACAGCTGAATTCTTTTTGGCCCCACCTTAAGTGAGTTGTGGTTGGAGCCTACTAGTCTGGTCCAAGGCTTTGAGATTTCTCAAGACGGTAATGTTTTCATACACCTTTTGCAATGGAATGAAGATCCTGGCAGGGTCGCCAGATGATTCGTTCCATTCTTACGCTCTCAGAGCTTATGCGGTAAGATCACTTTGTCATTTTCAGAACTGGAGAAAATTTAATCTTAAGAGCCGGCCGCTGTGACCGAGCGGTTCTAGACGCTTCAGTCTGGAACCACACGACCACTGTGGTGGAAGGTTCGAATACTGCCTCAGGGTTGGATGTGTGTGGTGTCCTTAGGTTAGTTAGGTTTAAGTAGTTCTTAGTTCTCAGGGGCTGATAACCTCAGATGTTAAGTCCCATAGTGCTCAGAACCTTTTGAACCATTTAATTTTAAGAAACAGTCCAACAACCAGTAATTACCCAGTGCAGTAGCAAATGTGTTGAAGAGGGAAGTATGGTGGACACAGATACCGTATTGTGTTATTATCCTGCTGCAGGTATGGTGGATGCAACGACCGCTTCATTTTTCAGTCAAATGTGGACAAGGGAATTTGGGAAAAAAGAGAGAGACGACAGGGAGTTGTTAATTTATTTCCTAAGAGGGACGACAGAGTTAATTGCAGACTGTGAGGATGTACGCGGCGGGGTCGTGATGGATAGCGTTACACTATTAGCAGGCATTAAGCCACCTGCGCTGTCTCCGCGCGCGTGGGGCGTTGAATTATACCCGCGGACTGCCGCCACGTTGTATTTCAGTGTGGCACGGCGCCAGTTTTACCGGCACGCCGCTAAACAGCAGTGCGGCGCCACTGTCGCAGATGGTGCTGCCCCTGGCGGCGGTGACGCCCGTGCTGCTCTCGCGCCGACGCCGGAAGGGCGGAATAGACACGCACATAGCGAGAGAGAGAGAGAGAGAGAGAGAGAGAGAGAGAGAGAGATAAACGCGGAGAGAGAGAAGCAGAGATTTACGGGTCGAGCTCCGGGTTCGAGTCCCAGGCATAAATCGCTCGACAATGGGCGCACAATATGTGTCATGCAGGTTGCATCCGTGCACCTGACAGCGGCGGCCGCCCACGCCACATTGTGCTCCGGAGCTGCCTAAATCACGGCCAGCGCGTGTCACGGCCAGCTTCTGGCGCAGATTTGTGACGCGCCGCCCCCGGCGTCCGCCGCTGCCGCCGCCGTCGCCACCCCCGCCGCCGCCCCCGACGCCCCCCCGCAGGAAACCCGGCCGCGCCATTGTTCGCGCCTGATTGCTTCCACCGACAGCCGAGGCTGCTGCTGCTCAGTAAATGTTTTCATTTCTGAGAGGTTGTCCCTGGCTAATGTCTGCGAGCTTACAAAGTGCTGAGGATACCCAACGGTTTGTGGCGCGTGTCACACTGCAAAGTTATTGTATACTACGGTTATATTTAGAAAGGAAGTTTCCCTTATCATGAGAAGGTCGTCAAAATGTCATTGATGTACAGCGCAGTGGGTGGCCGACTAGAAGATGAGACAATGTGTCGTGCAGAAACGATTACGGAACTCAGCTGGTATTTCCTGCAGAGATAACAATCCTGGAAAGTGCAAAGGAGTATTCGTAATAAGTTGTGCAGAATGCTCGGCGCTGGTGCTGTGTTTTATGAGAATGCTATACGGACGTTATACTGAAGGAGTGTCTGGCGTACACTGCTGACTGTCACCAATTTTCATCTTTCCTCAAGCATGAGAAAATTCCTTTCTGGTAAAAATTTTCACAGCAGCGGAAGGATGGAAACAGTTCGTCCCACTAACAGGAAGCAGATTTGTATGACGCAGGAGAATATCGTAGGTGGGTGTTCGTCCTTTTTTTGTTTTTTGTTTTGTTTTTCATGATGGTATTCCGGCTGCTATAACTTAACTTATCGATTGTCAGTTTTTACTTGTAGTTCACTGCTGCTGTTTGAATTCACATACTGTCAGTTTGGTATCTGGATATGGTGAGTGGAACTACGGACGCTTGAAACAGAAAAGCCAAGTGGGGAAATCTGAACATTTCTGACATTTCTCTTTGACTATCGAAGGGGGTTAAATCAGCGGAGGCAGCCAAAAACATTTGTGTCGTGTTTGAGGATAATTCCACTGGACAGAACACGGCAAGAAAGTTATTTTCTTGCTTTAAGGAGGGTCGTTTCGACATCAGTGACTCTCCACGTTCAGGAATACATTCGGGGATTAAGTTAGATCGTTTAAATGCATTAATCCACAACGATCGACGTCAGTGTGCTTGAGAAATGGCAAGTTTTATGAGACTCCCCCATCGTAAGACATTTTCAATCGATGGAGAAGGATCAAAAGTCAGGCGTATGGGTACCGCATGCTCTAAGCCACAATCGCAAAAATCAACGTGTGGCCACATGAGCATCGCTACTTGCTTGTCATCAAGTGGCTCATGAACAAGACTGACCATTCTTATCTTGTATCGTTACTGGTGACGAGAAATGGTGTCTTTGTGCTAACATCAGGAAAAGAAAGGAATCGGTGAGCCCAAACAAAGCAGGAACTCCCTGAACAAAGACATGCGCAGTGTATTCACATAAAATATTGTTATGTATCTGGTGGAGCACTGACGATGTGGTGTACTACACATTGCTTCCCCGAGGTGTAACCGTAATTACTGGTAGTTTCTGTTAACAACTGAGACGTCTTTCAGACAACAACGACGAGGAAGGTGGCGTAAAATTATGCCACTCCACGATAACTCCCAACCACATTCTGCTAGACAGAGAGAAAATACTACACAGGAGTTGGGATATTATTCCGCACTCACCTTGTTCATCTGATCTAGCATCCTTAGGCTTTCATCTTTTCTGTTCTCTATCGAATAACCTTCAAGGAGCTCCCTTTCGGGTCGAAAATGCGCTCCGAACTCAACGAGTTCTTCGCCTCAAAAGCAAATGATTGCTACAGACACGAAAACGAAATGTTACCTCAGCGTTGTTAGACTGTTGTAAATAGTGAAGGAGAATATATTGTCGATGTCTAAAGTATCTGTTATGTTAATCTATTGTGTTCATTAAACTAATGGGAAAACTCTACTGCCGGCCACTGTGGCCGAGCGGTTCTAGGCTTTTCAGTCCGGAACCGCGGTGCTGCTACGGTCGCAGGTTCGAATCCTGCCTTGGGCATGGATGTGTATGATGTCCTTAGGTTAATTCGGTTTAATTAGTTCTAGGTCTAGGGGACTGATGACCTCAGATGTTAAGTCCCATAGTGCTTAGAGCTATTTGAACCATTCTGGAAAACCCTACAAACTTACGCACGAACCCGATAGTTTGGCTGTACGACGTGCCAAGTGATTCAAATCAAATGGCTGAAATGGCTCTGAGCACCATGGGACTTAACTTCTGAGGTCATCAGTCCCCTACAACTTAGAACTACTTAAACCTAACTAACCTAAGGACATCATACACATCCATGCCTGAGGCAGGATTCAAACCTGAGACCGTGGCGGTCGCGCGGTTCCAGACTGTACGGCCTAGAAACGCTCGGCCACTCTGGCCGCTCCAAGTGATTCAGTTCCATCGGTTTGTCGAAACTTAGACCAACGATTTCTGTATGTATTCCACTAAATCTGTTCAAACTGCTATGTTTTCTTTCCCTTTCCCTTGTGAACAACACTCGTGCTTGCTCATAAAATTTTCGTTCTAATCATCAGAATCACAGCCTTATCCGCCTGAACCGAATATCTACTACAATAGCACGTCGTTGATTGCACTTCTGTGCAAGTCTCTTTCTGGAGCTACACTCTGAACTTGGAAATTCTGGAAATTTGTGGTAAGTTCTTATGGGACCAAACTGCTGAGGCCATCGTCCCTAAGCTTACACACTACTTAATCTAACTTAAACTGACTTATGATAAGGACAACACACACACCCATGCCCGAGACTGAATTCGCAATGTGATGTCTGTATTCACCTGACAACCAAAATAGGACGGTAGGTAGGAAAGACCATCTCTAGAATCCTGAATACGACCGCTGCAAAGACTGTCAAAACGCCGGTGGTAAACTTGGTTTAGTATTTTATAATTGTTCTGGCGTAACAAGCGCCAGCACGAAGATGAAGAACACAAGAGTAGGGAAGGCTGTGAGACGAAGTCAGCCAATAGTAAGCCGGCTAAGACCGGACCACGACAGAAGCGGCCTCCATCCGAAGAGAATATAAGAACCACTCCTGCCAGCCCTCGGCCGCACAATAGACGACGATGACTAGAAGACCAGGACTAGAAGAAAGAACTAGAAGATCAGTTACTTGTGATCGATATCCATTACTTGCGTGGACATTATATATGGCGAAAGACATTGATTATTTACATGTCGCCATACCTTGCGACACGACATGTAAACCAAAGTTAAGTATTGACAATTTACTTTATTGTAATAAAAACCATTAATGTGATTTGCTTGAATTGTTGTATAGCCACCGGAGAAAGCAGCCTCCTTTAGGCACCCTATAAGAGGCGAATGGGCAGGACCCCACAATAATAACAAGGCCTAATACCCTCATGGCTTCCCGAAGTTTGGAAGCTGGTTACATATTGTCATTCACGGTACCAGTTCACTTATTATTATTTGAGTATCTCCATTTATTTGAAATTTCTTGGCAGATTAAAAGTGTGTGCAGGACCGAGACTCGAACTCGGGACCTTTACCTTTCGTGGACAAGTGCTCTACCAACTTGAGGCCTAGCCACCATGTCCCATTCCCTCCACGAAGGGACCAAGAAAAGTATAGGGAACGAGGAATCAGCTGAGTGTCGTGCTTGGGTAACTTAGCTGGTGGACGCCGGCACGGTAGATCAGCGTGTTCGGTCAGAGGGGTAGCTGCCGTCTGCAATGAAACAACTGAGTAAATGGACCAACGATGAACTTCAACCGGTGTCATGAAAAAAAAAAAAATGTTGGTGGAGCACTCGCCTACGAAAGGTAAAGGTTCCTAGTTCGAGTCTCGGTCCGGCACACAGTTTTAATCTGCCAAGAAATTTTATATCACCGCACACTCCTTTGCTTAGCGAAAATTTCATTCTAGAGATCCATTTATTCTCCACACTCCCCCACAGCCTGAGAAATTATGAACTAAATACTGTCCTGCTGCAAATGAATTCAAAGTCTGTAATATAATATAAGCAAGTAAACTGGAGTATATAATGGTCGTCACTAGACTATCCTACCTAAAATAGAAATAAGTGCTACTGCTCTTCACTCTTCATGTCAGAGCAGCGAATCCACCTTCCCAGCAGCATCTGATTTCAACTGGAGGAAGTTCAGTAAACGTACCGACGAGTTATCGTGTGCATTTTCTCCGCTGAGATGGTACCCCCAGAAAATACGTATGATAAACCTTAACATCAGACGCGGCTGTGCTTGCGCGTCTTGTTGTGACGGACAGAAGAGCGTGATTTGACAACTATGGACTTTGCTAGGCCAGACGAGCTTCGCAGCGTGGTCAGTAGGTGGCGGCACCGTTGACACGCCATGATTGGCGGAGTTGAAAGCATCAAAAATCCTGACTGCTGCACCGCTAGCCTGGCGCTCTGAACCCACGGCGAGGAAATCCCAACCGTGTGAATGAACTGCGGAGGACGACCGCCATAGCCGAAGTAACTGGACAAATATGAAATACAGAAACTCTAGGTAAAAACTTTACAAAACTAGCTACATGGTTTTAAAGAAAAAAATTTGACGAGCGCGTGAGTGAAGACGCGCCTTCGCTACGACATCTGGTTTATAAATTAAATGTTTCGGATTAAAATGATCTATAAAAATTAATAACTCACTAACGCGTTAAGCGATTCAGAAAAATCATAGTATCAATGGATAGAGCTTAAAGAGCGCTTTCGAGCTGTTCTGATAGATTTTCTGTGATATTTAGCACTTCAAATTACAGGCTGGAATGCATGTTCATTGCTTGAAGATGTGAATTTTGTAGTAAAAAACATAAAACACTGAAAGTAGCGGAAGCATTAGTAAATAGAGGTAATTAGAAATGTATGACTGTGATTATCTTAATTGTTTAATATTTATTAGTAATACAACGACGCAAAATTGCGCCCAAATGAGTAAAAGCACCGTTTGTGGTAAAACTATTGAAGCTACACGAAAACAAAGAGGAGCATTAAAAAGCTGAATAAATTTTAGTTGTAATTCATGTGTAATAAGTCTACACAACAGTAAATATGTAGTTTGTGTATGTTTTCGGAAGTCGGAAATACTTAAGCTATAAGCATTTTCGCGCGACATTCTGAGATTTTGGCGCTCAGTTAGAGTGGAGTTCGCATAATGATAGGACGCCCCGTGTGTGACTGAAATATTTTCTAGGTATTCAGTCGGGACTTGTAAAGGTTTAGCGTGTGACGATCGCGAGGAAGTCTGAAATACTTTTAGCTTGTGCGTACTTAGAAGAAATGCTCGTCGCTTGAACGAGATGGTTGGGTCTGGTAAATACTTCGCGAGTGTCGATCGCAAGGAGTTTGAAGGATTTTTCAGCTTTTATACTCTGAATAATATTGGATTATGTGACCTGTCGTAAACATCTATGAGCTGTTTTCGAGTTAACTTCTATGGTGATCTGCAGTTAAAAATGTCGTTAGTTTGCGATTATGGAACTTCAGCTTAGAAGTGCGCTGAAACACTCTGATTAATTTTCGTGGATTTTCCAAATGTTAAGCGAGCACACGGCGCTGACTGACCTTGATTTCTCGCACTGACAAATATTATTTTAATAATAAACTTTTGTGAAGAGTGGTATTTAGTCTGTTTTCCTGGAATAAATTCAGTCTATGAAAAGTGAGAAGCGAACATTATTTCATTGCAAATTTGTGCCTGTAATTGTAATAAACTTGTGACTGCTTTCATTTAGGGTTAAATACAACAGATGTGCTCGTTGGCCCCTGGAGAGCGACGAAGTCAATAGTTTGAAATCCAAGCATTCACTGAAAAGCCCTACGTACAGTGTTTTTCTTTCTTCATTCGTCTTTTTATTCGTGCTGACGCATGTGGGGACTCAGGAGTTGAAGTCTAGTTGGAGCAGGAATGTTTAACTTCACTATTAGTCATTCAGTTTTTCCATTAAGCAAGCTGCAAGAGGAGCCGAACATTAAAAATCCTGCATTTTCCCCCATCTCACATTTCCCCTACTTGTTGCACCATGAGAAAAAAACAAAAATTAATCGACACTTAGTTTAAAGAAATTTATTACTTCATAGTAACAAAAACGTGTTAGAAATGTTAAAACAAGTAAATAAATGAAAACATTCTACTCATCTAATTCTATGTACTCATGCGTATGTACTACCTCACTTGCATGGAATTTTTACTCATCCTTGACTGTCTTCAACCAATCTCGTAGAACATCTAGGACACGGCCCTCTTCTACCAGATCGCAGCCAAGCATGAGGTCCTGCACAGCGAGCTCCGGTCAGCATCGAATTTAACTCCAACATTTTGAATTAAGCCGCATGTACTATCACAAGTCCGGCCACCTCTCCTTGTTCGAAAATACTGACTTATTACACAAAATCCACACATAATACATTTCCCTTATTAAACAGAGCGTGTGCGCGTGGCGCGCGCGCTCTCGTGTGTGTGTGTGTGTGTGTGTGTGTGTATGTGTGTGTGTTGTGTGTGTGTGTGTGTGTGTGTGTGTGTGTGGGAGAGAGAGGAGGGGGGGGGGGGGCGTAGAGTGACACACATTCAGTGATGACTCCTTTAAGGAAAAAGACACCTCTTCGTAGCTGGAATGTCCCTTTGCCTCTTCCTTCTGAGTGGTAATGCTTTCTCTGGCTCTGGGCCATCTCGTTACCGCTATTCAAACAATACATACAACACTTTCACAAAATACCTGAGGTCTCTTCAGTATTGAGATATCCTCTGCGCTTCATCTGCGGACGCTCCAGATGCAATCTGTACGATAAACTACGGTTTTGAACGTGGAATAAACTAATGTTTCTTGTTTGTCTCACCTAACAACAGAGTCAATGATTCAAATGGCTCTGAGCACTATGGGACTTAACTTCTGACGTCATCAGTCCCCTGGAACTTAGAACTACTTTAACCTAACTAACCTAAGGACATCACACACATCCAAGCCCGAGGCAGGATTCGGACCTGCTACCGTAGCGGTTGCGCGGTTCCAGACTGTAGCGCCTAGAACCACTCGCTCACCCCGGACGGCACAACAGAGTCACGAGCAAGGTAAACACGCAATTGCAGATAGCAAACTGCAAAAGTAACGTAAATGAAGACGATTATACTACATACGTTGGCTGCAGCGTGTGTCCCAGCGCATAAGTGACTTCCTTGAGATAATGAAGGGCAGTGGTCGATGTTCACATGGTACAATTGCTTCCTTCTTCGTTGCGGTAGACTACAGACCCGTCTCATCAGAACTGTCTGTAATTCTCAGATACTGGAGAGAAAGGAAATCAGTCCAACTGAGTGACCTGTTTATTTTCAGAGCTGGATCTCATAGAACTTTCATCGAATACTTTAGGGATACGTTTTGCACAGAGGAGAGTTCTATAACGAATGGACGGAATTTTCTGCAAAAGGCAGTGAGGATGGAATTGGACAACACGCAGAGCTACTGAAGAACATAGTGGAGATTGACCAAAAAGATTTTTTCCAACTTAATGGACTTCGGGGGAGCCATTTCTGCCAGCTAATCAGTGGAGTCCCAGTTATAACGATACGAACGTAGACGGTAGAACACCCTCCCCGAGAAGAGAAAATTTCCGACCTGGCCAAAATCTAACCCGGGCCCCTTGGCTTGGCAATACGTCGATCTGACCGCGCAACTACCGAGGGAGGCGACCAAAAAGGTTTCAAGATCGGGAAATGTAATCCTCACTGATTCCTTTTTCTGGACCGGTGTACTGAGGGGAATGCGTCCTGCAAGTCAGTGTGCGAAAGATCCTTAATCAGTGCCTTATTGACAAACTGTGCCGGCTAGACTCATACGGAAAATTCACGAAAATCGTATGCTGCCGTCTACAGAAGGAGACCGGTCTAATTCAGTCACCTGCTGTTTGCAGTGATTTTTCACTATTAGTGTAGCCGTACAGTAGTGGATTTCTTTGCCTGTTAGTGGAGTTACGCTACATTTACGTACATCCGTGATCAACTGCTAGTCCTTTCGGCATTCGTCAGTCCTCTGCAGGTCCTCCAGCAGTTCGTTCCAGTATTCTCGCGTTCCTACCTTCTCTTAGACGGAGGCCTCATCTGGAAACAGTGTTATGGAGTTTCCCATGTTATCCACTAGATCCGTGCGACTGCTACGGTCGCACGTTCGAATCCTGCCTCGGGCATGGATGTGTGTGATGTCCTTAGGTTAGTTAGGTTTCAGTAGTTCTAAGTTCTAGGGGACTAATGACCACAGCAGTTGAGTCCCATAGTACTCAGAGCCATTTGAACCATATCCACTAGATGACTTATACAGAAAACAGTAGGGCCGTATCACACTTCCTCGGGATGCTCCTGAAATTAACTGTACATCCGTCGATTTCGTTCCGTTAAGACCGACATGTTGAGTTGTATCTGCAAGGAAATGCTGAATCGACTCACAAATCTGGTAAGATATTCTTTTTTTTCACTAAACTCCATTATGAGTCTTGAAGTCAACGTCTATGGTGCTCTGAATCAAATGGACGAACGGAGCGAGAGGAGTTTCGCGCGATCTGTGTTCGTAGAATCTACGTTGATTGTTATAGAGGTGATTTTCGTTCTCCTAATTCACTGAACGGCACGAAAAACGCAACACTTAAACTTCTTACAAAAACTGAAATTTATTTTAAATTTATGACACTAAACTACTATCTTATGATGGAATATAGTGGTACGGTCCCATCTAAGTGTCCAGCAGTGAAAGAAGAAAGACGATAATAAACAAATTAAGTCAGAGATGCACCATTCCAGAAAATTCCAGGTAACGCACGTCTGTTTGATGTTATGCACTTCACAGTTGACCCTACATGCCTCGGAGAGGATCTTGAAGACTTCTGTTCGCATCTTCAAACGCGCTTGTTGCCACCTCTTGTACCAATCCAGTCATTCAGCCTTTCAGTCTTACTCCTGGTTAATGCGGTAATGTGCTCTTGATGAATCGTATCCCTTTATTCTCGGAGGGCGTTCCGTGAGTCTTAACAGCGTGTTTACTCCAGCAACCTATGTCAATCACAGAAAGACCCTACAGACACGTGTGATTGAAAGGGGAGAAATTCAAGGTACAACAATAAGCGATACTAGAACGCGAAAACATTATTTGCTCACATTCAGTGATGAGTTTTCCACGTTACGCGGGAAACAGCAATTGAGGCTAGTTCAATAAACAATCGGCCGGAGTGGTTCTAGGCGCTACAGTCTGGAACCGCGAGACCGCTGTGGAAGCAGGTTCGAATCCTGCTTCGAGCATGGATGTGCGTGGTGTCCTTAGGTTAGTTAGGTTTAAGTAGTTCTAAGTTCTAGGGGACTGATGACCTCAGAAGTTAAGTCCCACTGTGCTCAGAGCCATTTGAGACAATAAACTATCAACACTTCATTGCTTGCTCGCAACGCCAGTAACACATGCCGTCTCAAAAAATTTGTTGAAGTGCTTTACTTTGATTAAATAGATAATTACACAATGATCATACATTATTTATTGGATCTACATCTACACGGCCACCCTGCATTCAAGTGCCTGGCAGATGGTTCATCGAACCATCTTCACAGCTCTCTATTATTCCAATCTCGTATAGCGCGCGGAAAGAATGAACACCTATATCTTTCCGTACGAGCTCTGATTTCCCTTATTTTATCGTGGTGATCGTTCCTCCCTATGTAGCTCGGTGTCAACAAAATATTTTCGCATTAGGAGGAGAAAGCTGGTGATTGGAATTTTGTGAGAAGATTCCGTCGCAACGAAAATTGCCTTTCTTTTAATGATGTCCAGCCCAAGTCCTGTATTATTTCTGTGACACTCTCTCCTATATTTCGCGATAGTACAAAACGTACTGCTTTTCTTCGAAATTTTTCGGTGTACTCCGTCAGTCCTATCTGGTAAGGATCCCACACCGCGCAGCAGTATTCTAAAAGAGGACGGACAAGCGTAGTGTAGGCACTCCTTAGTAGGTCTGTTAGATTTTGTAAGTGCCCTGCCAATAAAGCGCAGTCTTTGGTTAGCCTTCCCCACAACATTTTCTAAGTGTTTATTCCAATTTAAGTTGTTTGTAATTGTAATACCTAGGTATTTAGTTGAATGTACGGCTTCTAGATTAGACTGAAGTTTAACGAGTTCCTTTTAGCACTCATGTGGATGACCTCACACTTTTCGTTATTTAGGGTGAACTGCCACTTTTCGAGCCATTCAGATATGTTTTCTAAATCGTTTTGCAGTTTGTTTTGATCTTTTGATGACTCTATTAGTCGATGAACGACAGCGTCATCTGCAAACAACCGAAGACGGCTGCTCAGATTGTCTCCCAAATCGTTTATATAGATAAGAAACAGCAAAGGGCCTGTAACACTACCTTGGGGAACGCCAGAAATCACTTCTGTTTTACTCGATGACTTTCCGTGAATTACTACAAACTGTGACCTCTCTGACAGGAAAACACAAATCCAGTCACGTAACCGAGACGATATTCCGTAAGCACGCCATTTCACTACGAGCCGTTTGTGTGGTACAGTGTCAAAAGCCTTTCGGAAATCCTGAAATACGGAATCGATCTGAAATCCCCTGTCAATAGCGTTTTTATTGCCGGCCAGTGTAGTTCACAACATGTGTTCCACAATTCTACACAATACCGACGCCTCCATAGGTAAATTAGAGAGACCATAACGGAGTATTGGCAGCATAAACTGGTATTTAAATTGATGTTCAACTAATTACTATCTATTCCTGAATCAAGATAGCCGTCCTACACTACTCTGTGTGTCTTAAAGCTCCACTTTTGATTAGGCTGAAGTAGCTGTTCTTCATATAAAACACTTGAAGTTGTAAGTAGGCTGTTTAGGCTTTTATCTTGGTAACGCCACGTAGCGCTCTATATGAAAATCACTGACAGTGCTATGTGAAGTCTGTGGCTGGTTTTATAGGTTACTGTTAGTCAGGGCCATTCTTTTGTAGGGACTGTTGAAAGTCAGATTGCGTTGCACTAAAAATATTGCGTGTGAGTTTAATGATGATCAGAATAAGTAAAGAGAGAAATGTCTGAGTACGTTCAGTTCTGCTCAGCTGTTTGAAAATCAAATAAAGTAAGAGGTTTATGAGCACAGTAAGTCATAAATTTTACTAAGGGGATTTTTCAAAGTGTCTCTCCTCGGTGTAAGTCATAGGTCCAATGTAGTGACCCCAGCCAAGCGACATGGACAGTATTTGTGGTCCAAAGCAAACGGAGGATTTCCACTGTGCACCGTCGAAATGTAGCAGCAGTTACGTTCGGTCATAACCGCCGTCAAACCGCGACCACACCGACACGGCCGTCGACGCCGCTCCCGCCAGCCGCTCTGTGGGGACCAGTCCATCTTTTCTCATTATACACCGTAATTTATTACGTAGCGTGCTCGCCGCTGCTTGCACCTCATTCCAAATGGAAGAAGGACAAGGTGATTAATTTCTAGAACGTGAAGCTATCCATCTCCTCCTTTCTCCTTCGCGCCGTTGCGCTCGTCTCTCCCCCCCCTCCTCCCCCCCTTTTCCCTCCCCCACCCCACTTTCCTCCGGTGCCTTCTCGCGCTACGCGCTCAGCGTCTTATACATCAGCATTCTTTTATGGACGCTGCCTTCCTTTTATTACTCGGCGCTGCGCGTATCCTCTTTTCCTTTTTTTTCTCCTCCTTTTTGCTTCCTGCCTCGCGGCGTCACTACCTTCCCTCCCTGTTCCACCCTCCCCCGGCCGGTAGCAACCCCCGAAACCGAGCGGCGGCAATTTTTGCATAATCACCGCTGCCGCTGCGCTCGCCTCGCACCCTGTCTCAGCGCCAGGGTAATTGATGGTGCCCGGCCGGTGTAATCGAGACAGGCTGCCGCGTGTGTGCGTGTACGTGTGTGAGAGCGGGGTAGTGGACGTTGAGCGAGAGAGACGGATCGCGCTCCCGGAGGACACGACACGGGCCGGCTAAGCTAGTTCTTTCTCGCCTCTTAGCCGCCTCATTTATCTTCATAACGCACACGGGGACACGCTCTGCTGTGGCTCTCGCCGCCTTTCACACACCCGTCCCGGCCCGCGGTTGGTGCTGGCTGTCCGTGCGTGGCTCGCTACCTAATGCCTGCGACCGCTTGTGGCGACAAGCCACTACCATCGAGAGGTGTCTAGTAGGGCGATGAACTCCGAACAGCGGCTTGAAAGCAGTGGGTGCTGCTCAGAGCTGTAACAGCGATAGCTGCGTTAACAGTGATAGCACATGGTTGATGGCAGACATGGCGGGGGTTCACATTTCTCGTAATGTACATCGCAGCTGGTAGCAAGAGCGAGGCAATACGAGTTGGAGGCGGTTTTAACCTGCCGATCGTAGACTGGGATGTCTGTGAATTCATTGCTTGGGGGGGGGGGGGGGGGGGGACTGACAGCCAGTCATGCGAAATACTTCAGAAAACGTTTCCTGAAAATTGCCTTGAGGAGCTAGCTCGGCAGCTCATGAGCAATGGAAATATCTTAGACCTTGTAGCTACAAATATGCCGGATCTTATCGACGATGTCAATATAGAAACGGGGATTAGCCATCATGATGTCATTATAATAAGTACGATTACGGAAGTTAATAAATCAGTCAAGAAGTTTAGGAGCAGACAAGCAGTTATTAGCGTGAAACTTCCTCGCAGATTAAAACTGTGTGCCGGACCGAGACTCGAACTCGGGACCTTTGCCTTTCGCGGGCAAATGCTCTACCAACTGAGCTATCCAAGCACGACTCACGCCCCCTCATCACAACTTCACTTCTCCAATTTCTTCGTCTCCTACTTTCCAAACTTTACAGAAGCTCTCCTGCGAACCTTTCAGAATTACCACTCTTGCCCGCGAAAGGCAAAAGTCCCGAGTTCGAGTCTCGGTCCGGCACACAGTTTAAATCTGCCAGGAAGTTTCATATAAGCGCACACTCCGCTGCAGAGTGAAAATATCATTCTGGAAACATCCCCCAGGCTGTCGCTAAGCCATGTCTCCGCAATATCCTTTCTTTCAGGAGTGCTAGTTCTGCAAGGTTCGCAGGAGAGCTTCTGTAAAGTTTGGAAAGTAGGAGACGAGGTACTGCCAGAAGTGAAGCTGTGAGGACTGGGCGTGAGTCGTGCTTGGGTAACTCAGATGGTAGAGCACTTGCCCGCGAAAGGCAAAGGTCCCGAGTTCGAGTCTCGGTCGGGCACACAGTTTTAATCTGCCAGGATGTTTCATGTCAGCGCACACTCCGCTGCAGAGTGCAAATCTCATTCTGGAGTTATCACCATTTCAGACAGTGAATTGGCGTCACTTAGTTCCAGTAAGATGGATGTAGAGGAATTGTGGGCAAAGTTTAAGCAGATTGCAAATCGTCATCTAGAGAATTATGTGCCTAATAAGTGGATAAAGGATGGAAAAGACCCACCATGATTTAATAGCGAAATTCGGCGGATGCTGAGGAAACAGAGGCTGTAGCACTCTCGGTTCTAAAGGAAACGCGCAAATGACGACAAGCGGAGGGTAGTAGAGATTCGTGCGTCTGTGAAAAGATCTAAGCGCGAAGCGCGCAACTACTACCACCGTCACATCTTAGCAAAAGATCTGACAGGGAACCCGAGATAATTCTGGTCTTATGTAAAATGGGCAAGCGGGTCTAAAGCTTCCATTCAGTCCCTTGTTGACCAGTCTGGTGCGGCAGTTGAAGATAGCAACACCAAAGCCGAAGTTTTAAATTTCACGTTTAAGAAATCGTTCGACAGGAGAATCGAACACACATACGGTCATTTGACCATCGGACAGACTC
The DNA here is from genome assembly GCF_023897955.1 of Schistocerca gregaria. NCBI lineage: Eukaryota > Metazoa > Arthropoda > Insecta > Orthoptera > Acrididae > Schistocerca > Schistocerca gregaria. Next base: position 934,554,689 of record NC_064921.1, read on the forward strand.
CCGTATGGATGACATACTAATAAGCACCCCTGGCGTAGAGAAACACCAAATAAATCACCATGTCCAGATGGAATCCCAGTTCGATTTTATAAAGAGTGCTCTACGGCAATGGTCCCTCGCCTAGCTTGCGTTTATTGTGAATCTCTCTCCCAGCACCAAGTCCCGAGCGACTGGAAAAAAAAAAAAAAAAAAAAAAAACCCGCAGATGACTCCAGTATATAAGAAGACTGCAAGAACGGACTCGCAAAATTACAGGCGTATTTGATAATCAAAATATCCACGGGTGTACTGCCGGTCTATAGTGTCCAACGGGCACAATATTTCGGCGATCAAACATGGACACTATAGACCGGCAGTACACCCGTGGTTATATCTAACTTCTGTTTGTTGTTGTTGGAGAATCCTTGAACATATTCTCACTTTAAATGTAATAAACTTTCTTGATACTGAGAACATTTTGTGCAGAAATCAGCATGGTTTTCGACAGTATTATTCGTGCGAAACTCGGCTTGCCCTTTTTTCACATGATATACTGAGAACTATGGATGAGGGGCAACAGGCAATATTCCATATTTCTAGATTTTCGGAAAGTATTTGACACGATGCCCCAATGTATGTTGTTAACGAAGGCACGAGAATGTGGAACAGGCTCACTGAAACGTGATTCGCTCGAAGATTTCTTGAATAATAGAAGCCAATATCTTGTCCTCGACGGTGAGTGTTCATCAGAGATAGGGTACCGTCAGGAGTGCCCCAGGGAAGTGTGATAGTACCTCTGTACACACAAATGATTTGGCGAACAGGATGGGCAGTAATTTATTGTGTCTGCTGATGATGCCGTGGTGTGCGGGAAGGTGTCGAGTGACTGTAGGAGGATTAAGGATGACTTAGACAAAATTTCCGGTTGGAGTGATGAAAGGCAGCTAATCATAAATGTGGAAAAAGGTAAGTTAATATGGATGAGTGGGAAGATCAAACGGGTAATCTTCGGATACAGTATTACTAGTGTCCTACTTGACACAGCCAAGTCGTATAAATATCTGGGCGTAACGTTGCAAACCGATATGAGGTGGAAAAAGCATGTGATAACTGTGGCAGGGAAGACGAATGGTCGACCTCGGTTTCTTGCGGGAATTTTAGGAAAGAGCGGTTCACCTGTAAAGGAGGCCACATATAGGACGCTGGTGCGACTTATTCTTGAGTAATGCTAGAGTGTTTGGGATCGATAACAGGTCGGATTGAAGGAAGACATCGAAGCAGTTCAGAGGCGGGCTGCTAAATTCGTTACTAGTAGCTTCGAACAAAGTGTAAGTGTTACGGAGACCTTTCGGGAACTGAAATGGGAATCACTGGAGGGAAGGCGACGTTCTTTTCGAGGAACACTATTGAGAAAATTTTGAGGAACCAGCATTTGAAGCTGACTGTCAAATGATTCTACTGGCAACAACGTACATTTCGCGTAAGGACAACGTAGATAAGATACGAGAAATTATGGCTCATACGGAGGCGTATAGACAGTCGTTTCTCCTTCGGCGGATAGAACAGGGAAGGAAACAACAAGTAGTGGTACAGGCTACCCTCCACCACACACCGTACGCTGGCTTGCGGAGTATCTATTTAGATGCAGAGATGCCTGACATGTAGATTTTGTGTGATACCTCGCTCGAAATCGTACTATTTTTCTAGTTTCTTGCACTGGCCCTGACAACTCATTCAATACCAACTGGCCGCTGTGTCATATTCTGCCAAAACTCTCTCCTGGTCGTCATCAGTTTCTCAGACCTGCGAGCCGTCACTTATCACTCACAAAGCGCTTCATTTGGCCTCGCGAGGCTCACTGCACTCCGTACTGCTGAAAAAGGAAAAGGCCATGACAGCGAACAAGAACTGAACCCTCGTCCTCCAGTAGCAGTCAGATTCGCTAACCACTTAGCTACGCAGCTACGGAAGCGGACTGTACAAACTGTTTGAATCAAACATCTAGAAGTAACAGATCATGTTACGGGGAACAATGTTTTCACCAAATGTTCACTGATGCTGCTCGGTGACGCTACGTGTCCCTTTGAGGCACGATATAACAGAGGACAAGTGCGAGAATTATTGCACAATCATCTTAACGGCTCTTGCATCCAAGTTGCTGATAAAAATAATATACAGTAGAATGAAAAGGAAGTTGAGGATGTGTTAAATGACCATCAGTTTGGCTTTAGGAAAGGTAGAGGCACCAGAGAGCCAATTCTGAAGTTGCGCTTTATGTTGGAAGCAAGACTAAAGAAAAATCAAGACACGTTCATAAGATTTGTCGACCTCGAAAAAGCGTTCGACAACACAGCATGATACAAGATGTGTGAAATTTTGAGAAAAATAGGGGCAAGTTATAGGGAGAGATGGGTAATATACGATATGTACAAGAGCGAAGAGGGAAAGATAATATTGGACGACCAAGAACGAAATGCTCACATTAAAAAGGGTGTAAGACAGGGATGTACTCTTTCGCACCTGCTGTTCAGTTTGCTCATTCAAGAACCAGCGATGGAAATAAAAGAAAAGTTCAGGAGTGGAATTAAGATTCAAAGTGAAAGGATCTCAACAATAAGGTTCGCTGGTGACATTGCTGTCCTGAGTGAAAGTGAAGAAGAATTACTTGATCTGCCGAATGGAATGAACAGTCTAATGAGTCCAGAATGTGAACTAAGAGTAAACTGAATAAAGACGAAAGGAATGAGAAGTAGCAGAAATGAGAATGGCGAGAAACTTAAACATGATTGATGGCCACGAAGTAGCTGAAGTTAAGTAAATTCCGATTCTCCCATTCTACTATCTAGACAGCAAAATAACCAATGACGGACGGAGCAAAGAAGACATCAAAAGCAGACTAGCACTGGCAAAAAGAACATTCCTATCCAAGAGAAGTCTACCAGTATCAAATATAGGCCTTACTTTGAGGAAGAAATTTCTGAGAATGTATGAGGGTTGACTGAAAAGTAATGCCTCCATCTTTGTAACTCTTCAACAGTTGGCAGCATTGGTATCCGGTAGGTACTGGATTGTTCCATAGCCTCTTCTCTACAGTTAGTGGGAAGCCTTAACATTGGACGGTTGTGCTGTTACAGTGTAAAGTTTGGAACCCTGCTCAGACGGTCGGTCAATGCGATTTAAGCAACGTCCAGTCACTGAATTCTTGACAGCAGGAGGTTTCACCCCAGAGGAGATTCGTCAGAGAATGAAAGCAGTTTATGGTGATTGTGTTGATGTGAGTACTGTGCGTCCTTGGTCGAGTAAGTTTAAAGATGTTTATGTGGGAACATCTGACCTGAGTGACAAACAAAGAGTTGGACGTCCTGTGACAGCAACCACCGAGTTTCACAAACAAAATGTTGACAGATTAATTCAGGACGATCGTCGTATCACTCAGAGAGATATTGCAAGCACTATCATCGTTTCACAAGAACGTGTGGGTTACATTATTGCTTTGCTTGGCTGTCGGAAGATCTGTGCACGATGGGTGTCATCATAGCAGAACTTCAGAGACTGAATCTCACCACCGTACAACATCCTGTACTCAGATTTAGCACCGTCTGACTTGTATCTGTTCCCAATACTGAAAGATGATCTCCGGGGACGTCATTATGCTTCTGATGAAGACGTTGAGAGAGCTGTAGAACTGTTGTTGCGGAAACAAGAGTGTCGACTTGTTCCGTGACGGCTTCAGAAAACGTATTTGTCGTTGCCAGTAATGTATCGAATTGGCCAGTGATTATGTGAAAAATAGAATGTTGGAAACTGAAGATGACATTCTAAGGATTATATCTGCGTTTTATTTATTAAAATATTCCCATCCAAACCTAATTAACGAAGGTGGAGGCATTACTTTTCATGCAACCCTCGTACGTTTGGAGCACAGCTTTGTATGGTGGTGAAGCATGGATTGTGGGAAACCTGGAACGAAAGAGAATCGAAGAATTTGAGATGTGGATCTACAGACAAATGTTGAAAATTAGGTGGACTGGGAAGGTAAGGAATGAGGAGGCTCTGCACAGAATCGGAGAGGAAAAGAATAAGTGGAAAACACTGACAAGGAGAAGGGAGAAGATGGTAGGACATACTGTAAGACATGAGGTAATGACTTCCATGGTATTGGTGAGAGCTGTACAGGGCAAAAACTGTAGAGGAAGATAGATATAGGAATACACCCAGCAAATAATTGAGGATGTAGGTTGCAAGTTTGCAAATGCTACTCTTTGATGAACAGGTTGGCTCAGGAGAGAAATTCGTGGCTAGCCGCATCAAACCAGTCAGGAGACTGATGCCTCAGAAAAGAAAACAAAATTCGATGCGTCAATAAAAATAAACTTGGTTTAATGGAAGATGCATAATCGGCTACGGAAGCTTCGGACTGAGAGGGAAAATATACGCTCTCACAATGGAAACAGGAGGCGTAATGCGTAGAGCGAAAGGTGTGGAACGCCAATGAGCTAAGGGATTAATCACTGATGATTACCGAGAACGTGTATTGCATGATGCTGATAAATTGACTCGGTACTATAAGGCAATGTAAACTGGCATTATCGGGAGAAGATTATAATCTCTTCATACTCGATGATAAAGTGAGCACTGTGGCGTGGCGTCATTTTCGAAAAGGCATGGCTAGTCAGCAGCTGCGTCAGCGACAGAGGGCTACTTAAAACTGATTTAGCATTAACCTACTGGTTGTGAACAGAACGTGCTGATATACGTGTTGTACACGTAGAAAAGATATGAACTGATATTGTAACATAAATGATTTTGCTTCCGGGAACAGAGTCAGTTGGTATGCAAGTTTTCTGGGTATGGTGCCGGATCATGTAAAAAACTATTACTTGTGAAACCAACGTTTCGGCCACAGCTACAGTTGCCTTCTTCTGGGTCTGCTGGTGTAATCTACATCTGATATGAATTTGATGTACAGAAATCATAACAGGCATCTATAGATACAGGAAAGATGTAATAGTAGCAGCAACTGAAATTGTAACCTAAATGTTAGAGATGTGTTATGATAAAAGAATTTTGATACAGTGGTTATAGATGTATTATCAAAATGTGATTGTAACGCATTTGTTGTGGATGTAGTATGAAAAATGAGAGGAAGAGCTTCAGTAGTATATTGTGAACTTCATACCTCAATATTTCTTCTGATCTATACCTGTCATGTATGTTTGAACCTGCAGGGTAGACAAAATATTCCATCATGCATGTGTGTTACATTGCAGCTATCACAGAGAGCATGTATAAGGGCTAGAGAGTGTGCAGAGGAGCTAAGTGCCGCCTATGCCTGCTCCAATCTGCATGATATACACTACTGGAAATGGAAAAAAGAACACATTGACACCGGTGTGTCAGACCCACCATACTTGCTCCGGACACTGCGAGAGGGCTGTACAAGCAATGATCACACACACGGCACAGCGCACACACCAGGAACCGCGGTGTTGGCCGTCGGATGGCGCTAGCTGCGCAGCATTTGTGCACCGCCGCCGTCAGTGTCAGCCAGTTTGCCGTGGCATACGGAGCTCCATCGCAGTCTTTAACACTGGTAGCATGCCGCGGCAGCGTGGACGTGAACCGTATGTGCAGTTGACGGACTTTGAGCGAGGGCGTATAGTGGGCATGCGGGAGGCCGGGTGGACGTACCGCCGAATTGCTCAACACGTGGGGCGTGAGGTCTCCACAGTACATCGATGTTGTCGCCAGTGGTCGGCGGAAGGTGCACGTGCCCGTCGACCTGGGACCGGACCGCAGTGACGCACGGATGCACGCCAAGACCGTAGGATCCTACGCAGTGCCGTAGGGGACCGCACCGCCACTTCCCAGCAAATTAGCGACACTGTTGCTCCTGGGGTATCGGCGAGGACTATTCGCAACCGTCTCCATGAAGCTGGGCTACGGTCCCGCACACCGTTAGGCCGTCTTCCGCTCACGCCCCAACATCGTGCAGCCCGCCTCCAGTGGTGTCGCGACAAGCGTGAATGGAGGGACGAATGGAGACGTGTCGTCTTCAGCGATGAGAGTTGCTTCTGCCTTGGTGCCAATGATGGTCGTATGCGTGTTTGGCGCCGTGCAGGTGAGCGCCACAATCAGGACTGCATACGACCAAGGCACACAGGGCCAACACCCGGCATCATGGTGTGGGGAGCGATCTCCTACACTGGCCGTACACCTCTGGTGATCGTCGAGGGGACACTGAATAGTGCACGGTACATCCAAACCGTCATCGAACCCATCGTTCTACCATTCCTAGACCGGCAAGGGAACTTGCTGTTCCAACAGGACAATGCACGTCCGCATGTATCCCGTGCCACCCAACGTGCTCTAGAAGGTGTAAGTCAACTACCCTGGCCAGCAAGATCTCCGGATCTGTCCCCCATTGAGCATGTTTGGGACTGGATGAAGCGTCGTCTCACGCGGTCTGCACGTCCAGCACGAACGCTGGTCCAACTGAGGCGCCAGGTGGAAATGGCATGGCAAGCCGTTCCACAGGACTACATTCAGCATCTCTACGATCGTCTCCATGGGAGAATAGCAGCCTGCATTGCTGCGAAAGGTGAATATACACTGTGCTAGTGCCGACATTGTGCATGCTCTGTTGCCTGTGTCTATGTGCCTGTGGTTCTGTCAGTGTGATCATGTGATGTATCTGACCCCAGGAATGTGTCAATAAAGTTTCCCTTTCCTGGGACAATGAATTCACGGTGTTCTTATTTCAATTTCCAGGAGTGTATAATGAACAACTGTCATCACCACTGGATGAGAATGGTGCCAGACCCACCAGTCCTTGTCATGGGAAGAGCTCTGATTGCCTGTTTAATTTTTCAGCCTTTTCCGAAAAAAAATGAAATAGAAAGAAGAAAGGAAGATTAGTGTTTAACGTCCCGCCGACAAAAAGATCATTAGAGATGAAGTACAAGCTCAGATTAAGGGGTGTAGGACGTCAAACAGGCCAACTTGCATCAGAGAGCCCCCATAGGACATTTTAATTTCCACTGTTTATACTTTTACAAATAAATTCATAAAAGTTTGTCAGCACGACAAAGAAGGATTCAGGTTTCACACTCATAGCACTGGAAGTTCAAAAACATAACATAGTAGACTTCTTTTACATGTTAAATTTCATCATTTTTTCACTTACAACTGGCTGCATTTGTTGTTACAGGTACCCTTTTCTTCATAAGTAAGAGAGTCTTCGATGGATTTTGTGCAGCGCGCAAACCGTACTTAGAGGTGTATGAAACTCTAGAATTTTCGAAATCTATTGAAAACTGTGGTAAAAATTGAGATAAGGAGTATAAAATTAGAGATTTTTCCAAAAATGAAGCTTAAAATGTAACAACTCATTCATTTTTTCATTAATTGAATGAATTATAGAGTTCCCTACACCCGTGAGTATGGTTTGTTTGCTGTGCAAAATTCGTCGAAGAATCTCTCTTACTTATGCAGAAAAATGTACCTATAGCAACAAATGCAGCCAATAGTAAGTGAAAAAATGATGAAATTTCACATGTACAAAAAAATTATTTTGATATGTTTTTGAGCTTCCACTGCTACGTGTGTGAATTCTGACTCCTCCGACGGTATGCTAACAAAGTTTTACGATTTTATTTGTAAAAGTATAGACAATGGAAATTAAAACGTCATGTGCTGCCTCTCCTGCTCCAAGTCGACCCGTTTGACGTCCTACCCCTCCGTAAGGAAGGATGGGGTAAAAGGCCGGCAGTGCTCTTTGAAAGGAACCATCCCTGCACATATCTTAAGCTATTTGCAGAAATCGAGGAGAAGCTATATCTGGATGGCTGGATGTGGATTTGAATCGTCTCCCTCCCGACTGGGAGTCCTATGTGCTCACCACAGCACTACCTTGCTCGGCATTAAATAATAAAGGGAGAGAGTAAGAGGGAATTGGAGCGAAGAAGGAAAGTTAGCATAGAGGAGGCTTAAGAGGGGTGGGGGTGGGGTGGGGGGGGAGAAGAGGCAGAGGTCAAGCTCAAAGGGGTGATCCGAAGAGTACATTGATCTCCTCCCATAATCCAAAAAGTTCACTGCTCTCCTCCCATGATCCAAAGAGTACTTACTCTCCTATTATTGTGTAAAGGATGTAAAGATATCTGAAGTACAGGGTGGCGCACGAAATGTGTTACCAATTGTTTCTTGCACAATTTACGACACACATTATATATCCCGCTGGGATCTCTACAGCAGTACCAGCAGAGCTTGGAAAAACAAATTAATTACGAAATGACGTGTAATTCACGATACTGCCGCTAGGAGACTAGTAAGCAGCAGTGGCTGACTATGGAAGACTGACGACACAGCAACAATCGGCAATTGTGTTACTTTTTCATGAAACGAAAAGCTTTGTTGTGACTGAGAGGCGTTTTCGACAACAGTTTAACACACGATGGGTCCCTTGCAAGAAGACCACCCACAGGTTGTACGATAAATTTGTATAAGAAGGAACAGTATTGAAAGCGAAGCGGCCTCGGCCTAAGCCTGTTTGTTCGCCGGAGAATACTGAAGCGGTACGAGTTGATGTACAGAGAAGTCCCGGAAAATCGTGTAGAAAGGCAGCAGTGCAACTGGGAATATCCAGATGATCCGTTCAACGCATTCTTAAAAATGACCTCCATATGCACCCATGCAAGATGACCTGTGCACATAAGCTCACTTAAGAACACAAGCAGCAGAGACTACTGTTTGCTCAGTTGGTCGAGGATAGGGAAGAAACTCTCAGCAACGTTTGGTTTTCAGACGAGGCGCATTTTCATTTAAACGGTGTGGTTAACAAACAAAATGTACGCTTTTGGGCCACTGAAAACCCCCAAGTGCTTCATGAACGACAACATTATGCTCCGAGGATTACAGCGTGTGCAGCAATTTCCAGTCACGGACTTATTGGACCGTTTTTCTTTGAAGAAACTGTGAAGAGCAAGCGTTATTCGAGCATGCTTCGCAATAGCTTCATTCCACAGCTTCTTGCTACTGCCTAGCCCTTTAGCACGCAGTGGTTCATGCAAGATGGAGCAAGGCCACATACTGCAAACACTGTGTTGGAGTTTTTGCACGAGCATTTCGATATGCGGATCATTTCACTCAGGTTTCTAGGTCGCTTCAATGACGGACAAAATTGAACCCCCAGTAGTTCAGACCTCAACCCATGTTACCTTTTTCATTGGGGTACGTAAAGGAAAAAAATTTCCCGAAACATCCACGTGATTTAATGGAGCTCAGAAGACTTATTCTTCAAGCTTGCAGTGAAATTACGGAAGACATGTGCTGTAGGGTAATCACTAACTTCAGTGTTCGTTTGAAGAAACTCTTCATTGTAGTATATGTTCCTTTCAGATTGCATTGACAGTAAAGTTTAGATTCAAAAACAAAATGGTAACACATTTCGTGCGCTTCCTGTATTTTGTGTTTAACTGGTCTCTTACGAATTGTTAACATCTACAGAGATCTATTTGGGCAGAACGACCTAGTGATAAACGAGTACTGTAAGTTCTTACTCAAAAAGGCCTCATATATGCTTGCGTTATGAATTAGGCAATTTCTGCGTTAACAAGGCCAAATAAAACACGGGAGGGTTGAAAATAAGTGTAAGTGGCGTCTACTTATTGGCATATGGCGGGTGCTACTGCGTGGAAACAGGAGAGCAGTTCATGCCGCGTTACTTGCTGAGCTCTCGAGGGGGCCATTGTCAGCGGGTGTGGGGTGAGAATTCGGGGCATCTAACGAGTTGGCAGGAGGAGAGGAGGTCGGAGGGGTGCGGCGAGGAGGGGAGTGGTGGGAGGTGGCAATAATCCGCGATATTGAATTTTCCACGTGGACGCTCGCGCGCCGCCAGGTCAGCTTTTAATTCGGCGCAGCTGCAGCAGGAATGTAATTACCAGCGTGTGTCGGCCGGCGCTCCTGCGGCTTGCTACCGCTCCGGGTAATAATGTGCGCCCTAGCAGCAGCACCCACACCAGCAGGGAGAGGGCGTGGCCACCCCCTGAAGGGAACAAAGTGTCAGCCCTGCGTGGGACACAGCTTCGATGCTTGTGAAGGGCATACAGGGGTACACAATCGATATTGCACCTGCACGGACGAAACGACACTCACGGAAAAAAAAAAATCGCAAAACCAAAAAAATACACTACAGGCCATTAAAACTGCTACAGACGCGACATTCAACCAACAGGAAGAAGATGCTGTTATATGCAATTCACACACATTTGGCGCCGGTGGCGACACCTACAACATGCTGACGTGACGAAACTTTCCAACCGATTTCTCATACACAAACAGCAGCTGACCGGCGTTACGTGGTGAAACGTTGTTGTGATGCCTCGTGTAAGGAGAAGAAATGCCTACCATCACGTTTCCGACTTTGCTAAAGGTCGGATTGTAGCCTATCGCCATTGCGGTTTATCGAATCGCGACATTGGTGCTCCCGTTCGTCGAGATCCAATGACTATTAGCAGAATATGGAACCGATGGGCTCAGGAGGGTAGTACGGAACGTAGTGCTGGATCCCACTAGCAGTCGAGATGACAGGCGTCTTATCCGCATGGCTGTAACGGATCGTGCAGCCACGTCTCGATCCCTCAGTCAACACATGGGGACGTTTACAAGACAACAACCATCTGCACGAACAGTTTGACGACGTTTGCAGCAACATGGACTATCAGCTCGGAGACCATGGCTGCGGTTACCCTTGACGCTGCATCACAGACAGGAGCACCTGCGACGGTGTACTCAACGACGAACCTGGGTGCACGAGTGGCAAAACGTCATTTTTTTCGGATGAATCCAGGTTCTGTTTACAGAATCATGATGGTTGCATCCGTGTTTAGCAACATCGCGGTGACCGCACGTTGGAAGCGTGTATTCGTCATCGCCATATAGGCGTATCACCCGGCATGATGGTATGGGGTGCCGTTGGTTACAGATCTCGGTCATCTCTTGTTCTCACTTACGGCACTTTGAACAGCGGACGTTACATTTCAGACGTGTTATGACCCGAGGCTCTACCCTTCACTCGACCCCTGCGAAACCCAACATTTCAGCAGGATAATGCACGACCGCATGTTGGAGGCCCTGTACGGGCCTTTCTGGATACAGAAAATGTTCGACTGATGCGCTGGCTAGCACATTCTCACAGACCTCTCACCAATTGAGAACGTCTGGCCGACGGTGACCGAGCAACTGGCTCGTCACGATACGCATGACTACTCTTGATGAACTGTGGTATCGTGTTGATGCTGCATAACAGGTGTAACGGCGAGAATACTGAATGCAAGCATTCAAACGTCTTTCGGTGATATCCCACTTCTGCTCATTCGGAGACAGATCTGGTGACCGGGAACGCCGAAGCAGAATGCCTTCAATCTGCACATCATGTTGGGTTACAATAGCGGTTATCGGGCGTAACATATCCTGTTGGAAAATACCCTCTGGGATGCTGTTCGTGAATGGCAGCTTACCAGATTGAATCACATGATCGAGGTAAAAATTTGCAGTCAGGGTGCTTGGGCTAACCACGAGAGTGCTATTGCTGTCGTACGTAATTGTACACCAGACCATAGCCCCAGGTGTAGTTCCAGTGTGTCCAGGGCGCAGAGAGATTAGTCGCAGACCCTCAACTGACCTCCTTGTAACCAACGCACGGCCATCACTGGCACCGAAGCAGAACCAGCTCTCATCGGAAATCACAGGAGGCCTCCACCATGCCCTCAAATGAGCTCTCGCGTGATGGCACTCAGGTCAGAAATGACGGTGGTTTGGTGTATGTGAAGTGCAGGACATCTGGCTTTTAGCTGCCCTTCGAGTAACCGACTTGTAACATTTCGTTGTGGTGCTAACTGCTGCTGAAACTGTGCTGCAGACGCTGTACGATGCGCCACAACCCCACGTCGAAGGCGATATCGTGGTCGCCCGGAGTCCGTTCTTTTTACGACCGTACATTCTCGTCCCCGCCGCTACCAGGAATCATGTGTAGTGGTTACATTCCTGCCAAGTATTTCTGGAGTAACGCAACAGGAACATGCAGCTTCTATTACTCCTATTGCACGATCTCGTTCAAACACAGTAAGGGGCTGATAATGGCGTATTTTATCCCCTTAAAGGCATTCTTGACAAATATTAACCCTCCACGCTGAATCTCAAAGCTAACGAAGCCCACGACCGGTACAGCGTGTATTTAAAGCTAACTTGATTTACACATTCATACTGGCGCTACTTGAGGTTCGCCGATGACATCGTAATTCTGTCAGAGACAGCAAAGGACTTGGAAGAGCAGTTGAACGGAATAGACAGTGTCTTGAAAGGAGTATATAAGATGAGTATCAACAAAAGCCAAACGAGGATAATGGATTGTAGTCGAATTAGGTCGGGTGATGCTGAGGGAATTAGATTAGGAAATGAGACACTTAAAGTAGTAAAGGAGTTTTGCTATTTGCGGAGCAAAATAACTGATGATGGTCGAAGTAGAGAGGATATAAAATGTAGACTGGCAATGGCAAGGAAAGCGTTTCTGAAGAACAGAAATTTGTTAACGTTGAGTATAGATTTAAGTGTCACGAAGTTGTTTCTGAAAGTATTTGTATGGAGTGCAGCCATGTATGGAAGTGAAACATGGACGATAAATAGTTTGGTTAAAAAGAGAATAGAAGCTTTCGAAATGTGGTGCTACAGAAGAATGCTGAAGATTAGATGGGTAGATCATATAACTAATGAAGAGGTATTGAATAGAATTGTGGAGAAGAGGAGATTGTGGCACAACTTGACAAGAAGAAGGGACCGGTTGGCAGGACATGTTCTGGGGCATCAAGGGATCACAAATTTAGCATTGGAGGGCAGCGTGGAGGGTAAAAATCGTAGAGGGAGACCAAGAGATGAATACACTAAACAGATTCAGAAGAATGTAAGTTGCAGTAAGTACTGGGAGATGAAGAAGCTTGCACAGGATAGAGTAGCATGGAGAGCTGCATCAAACCAGTCTCAGAACTGAAGACAACAACAACAACACTGGCGCTACAGGGGCGCAATTTGAATAAACGTCATCTTTCAGATGTAAAAGAAAAACTTCTACCAACTTTCATTTATGTCGCACAACTCCTTCTTGTGTTGCGATTTTTTTCCCGTTAGTATAAGTTAACTGTATGGTTAAATGATGATAAATTGTTTGGACAAGAAGAGAACAGAAGCTTTCGAAATGTGGTGCTACAGAAGAATGCTGAAGATTAGATGGGTAGATCACATAACTAATGAGGAGATATTGAATAGGATTGGGGAGAAGTGAAGTTTGAGGGCACAATTTGACTAGAAGAAGGGATCAGTTGGTAGGACATGTTCTGAGGCATCAAGGTATCACCAATTTAGTATTGGAGGGCAGCGTGAATGGTAAAAATCGTAGAGGGAGACCAAGAGATGAATACACTAAGCAGACTGAAAACGATGTAGTTTGCAGTTGGTACTGGAGATGAAGAAGATTGCACAGGATACAGTAGCATGGAGAGCTGCATCAAACCAGACTCAGGACTGAAGACCACATCAACAACAGTGCAAGATGTAGCTACCTTAACTCGCAATCACTGACACTGTGTTACGATAATCATAAAGGTTACTCTACGGGTACATCCACACCTATAATCCGTTGTGCGGCAGAGATTACTTCTGGCGCCAGTATGTTCTCTCCCTGCCCCTGTTCTATTCAGGAATGGCGTTTGCCAAGAATAAGTGTAGGAAAACTTCCGTATGAGCTACCGTTCCCCATTTCCTCGTTATGTTTATTTCGCGAAACATACCTGGGAGGAAGTAATACGTTTTCTGGCAATTCCTGGAACACACGTTCTCGGAATTTCAAAAGTTTAACTCTCCGTGACGCGTATCACCTCTCTTGTAAACCGAAGTGACGGATGTCCTAGGATATTCACATAAAGAGATGGCGGTAATATCGCGTACACAAGGTATAAAACTGCAGTGCATAGGCAGAGGTGTCTTTTGTATTCAGGTGAATCATGTGAAGAGATTTCCGACGTGATTGTGGACACTCAGTGGGAGTTAACAAACTTTGAACGAGAAATGGTATTTGGAGCTAGACGCATATTCCATTTCGGAAATCGTTAGGGAAGTCAATATTTCGAGATCCACAATGTCAACAGTGTGCCGGCAATACCAAGTTTCAGGCATTAACTACCAGCACGAACAACGTAGTGGCCGACGGCTTTCACTTAACTACCGACAGCAGCGGCGTTTGCGTAGAATTATGCGTAAGAATACTAACGGTCCAAGCAACACTGCTTGGAGTAACTTCAGAAATCAATGTGGGACATACGACGAACGTATCCGTTAGGGCAGTGCGGCGAAATTTGGCATTATAGGCTACGGCAGCAGATAACCGACAGGAGTACTGCCTAGCGCATACCAGATTTCAGTTGGTCAGAGCTGGTCGTAGATTTCGAATGTGGCGCAGACCCCACGAAGCCGTGGACCCAAGCTGTCAACTAGTCACTGTGCAAGCTGGTGATAGCTCCACAATGGTTTGCACTGTATTTACAAGAAATACACTGGGTCCTCTGATCCAACTCCAACCTATCACTGACTGGAAATGGTTATGTACAGTAAAAGGTTCCAGTAGTCACCTTTCATTATCATTTTATTTGCTTTCCAATGATACAGAACGCCCTGGCATACGTGAGTGAATGAATGTGGGTGTGTTTCATTTTCCTATACAGTGGTTTAGTCTGCTGCAGAGAATCAGCGGTAAACGTACAGAATGTCAACCCTTGTAGTTTTCAGGTAGGCAAAAAGTTTTGATCCCCTTGTGTGAAAGTTACCGGGGTTAGGTTGATGGCGGAAGTCTCATCTCTGGGTTTTCCTGGCCACGGGGTCGCGTGGGAGACGCTGGAGTGTGTGAGACGGTTAGTCTTCTTCCAGCTCGCCGAGGGTCTCCAGCTGAAGTCTCTTCGAAGAAGGGCGAGTTGACTTAACCGCGTGGCGTGTTGTCTCGTAGCGAGAGGGGAGCTTTTAGCTTTTGGTCTCGCGTTTCATCTTATAAAGACTGATTTTCTGAGTCGGAGCAAGGAATGCAAGGCTTTTGCTGACTTTCGGTTTGATTCCTAATGCAAGCTTGACTTTGATCCGTAAGAAAAACGTAGCACAAAGGTGTTGCGTATGTTGAAGCGCCCTCGGTTCTGTGTGACAGTCTGTGTGCCTGCAACTGCGTCTATATGCATTCTAATCTTTTCCGAATCTTGGTACTTTTTACTTCTTTGTGAGTTTTCTTTGTCTCGTTACTTTATGTCCGGTGGAAACCATCCACATAATCCTTTTTCTATTCAAATGTGTGCCGGCCTGTGTGGCCGAGCGGTTCTAAGCGCTTCAGTCTGGAACCGCGCTGCTGCTACGCTCGCGGGTTCGAATCCTGCCCCGGACATGGATGTGTGTGACCTTAGGTTAGTTAGTTTTAAGTAGTTCTAAGTCTAGGGGACTGATGACCTCAGATGTTAATTCCCATAGTGCTTACTAAAATTTGGCCACGGTACGTAGAAATTGTGTATCCGTCAACCACGTGGGCACACGAGTCTGTTGTGAATCGTATAGCGTTTCACAAGTAGTTGTACTTAGTTACCAGGCAACAGCAGTCTATAGATACATTACATCAATGTTTTATGGAATAAATAATTTTGCCTCCAATCTTATCCGGTATACCTACGTTACGTCTCCGTTACCTACGCCATTTACATTGCAGTTTTCCGCGTTAGCCCATCTATGGCGTTTCCACGTGCCCAAGTCCAATAAATAGTGTCATTTTTATTTAAAACAAATGCTCTGGAATAGATCTTGTTTTCAGGAATGTTGATGCAAGCTGCACTTATGCACAGTGTTCGTGCACTCTTTACTTTATTCAATATTTGATTCACGGGAACAATGCCAGGATCATGGTAATAATTACATCCCATTCTTTATCAGTGACTTTACAATGAATGTTCTTTTGTGAGTTTTTATTATGAATAAATTAAGTAGTTTTTCGACTCAGCACAACCTCTTATTTGTTGTTTGGCTAGAGTTGGTGGCGACCAAATCTTTTACGTTGATTTCAATGTCAGATAGAATTTTCTTATTCAAAGTGCACGTGGCTCATTTAGCCGTCAGGATAGATTCAAAGTGCGTTTCACGCTTCTTACACATAGCGACCTTTTATTCACGCTAATTGCAACAGGTACATGGAGCTCATTTGAAGCCATTCATGGACTTCATGTCCCCAAAAAACAGTGGAATTTTTATGGGAGACAGTGGGCCATGTCAGTGGGTCACAATTGCTCGTGGTTGGTTCGAACAACATTCTGGACAGCGAATGATTTTCTACTCACCTAATATTTATGGGAGATAATCGACAGGTTAGTTCGTGCACAAAATTCTGCACCGGCATCACTGTCGCAATTATGGACTGCTATAGAGGCAGCATAGCTCAGTATTTCTGCAAGGGACATCGAACGACTTGTTGAGTCCATGCCACGTCGAGATGTTGCACTGCTCCTGGCAAAAGGAGGTCCGACACTATATTAAGTGGCAGCCCATGACTTTTGTGACATCAGCGCATGTTGCCGGACTCTTCCTGGGACGTACGCTCTCGGAATTTCAACAGATAACCTCTCCGAGATGTGTAACGCTTCTCTTATAGTGCCTATTTTTGGGTCTGTTGATCATTTCTGTAACACTTTCGGGCCGACCAAATGATTCCAAGACTAAACGCACGTTTCTTCTTTTGATTACCTCTATCTCTTCTATTAATCCAATCTGCTAGCTGTCTCAGACTAATGAACTACACTGAGGGGTCTCGGTGTAGGATCTGGTTTTCGTATCTAATTTTTGGTGCGGTTATTGCCCTTCAGGTCACTGCAGATGCTTGGTGTTGTGCATTTTACGGTTATTACTGTTTTGAAGGATTTGTCGCCAATTGTGTAGCTGAACAGAAGTTGATCGCCTCGCCCTACGTTCGGTTTACACTGTCAGTCCCTGTATCTTCTACAGATCTTACTGCAATGCTTATAAATATACATCTACATGGTTACTCTGCAATTCACACATAAGTGCCTGGCAGAGAGTTCATCGAACCATTTTCATGCTACTTCTCTACCATTCCACTCTCGACTGGTGCGTGGGAAAAAGGAACACCTAAATCTTGCCGTTCGAGCCCTGATTTCTCTTATTTTATTATGATGATCATTTCTCCCTACGTAGGTGGGTGTCAACAAAATATTTTCGCATTCAGAAGAGAAAGTTGGTGATTGAAATTTCGTAAACAGATCTCGCCGCAAAGAAAACCGCCTTTGTTTCAGTGACCGCCACACCAACTGGCGTATTATATCAGTGACACTCTCATCCCTATTACGCGATAACACGAAACGAGCTACCCTTCTTTGCACTTTTTCGATGTCCTCCGTCAATCCTACTTGGTAAGGATCCCACACCGCGCAGCAATATTCTAGCAGAGGAAGTGTAATGTAGGCTGTCTCTTTAG
Source organism: Schistocerca gregaria (assembly GCF_023897955.1). Lineage (NCBI taxonomy): Eukaryota > Metazoa > Arthropoda > Insecta > Orthoptera > Acrididae > Schistocerca > Schistocerca gregaria. The sequence goes on from NC_064921.1 coordinate 934,572,225, forward strand.
TGGGCTTGTCGGATCTTCTAAGCGTTCTGCCAACAAAGCGCAGTCTTTGTTTCGCTTTCCCCACAATATTATCTATGTGGTCTTTCCAATTTAAGTTGCTCGTAATTGTAATTCCTAGGTATTTAATCGAATTATCAGCCGTTAGATTTGTGCAATTTATCGCATACCCAAAATTTATCGGTTTTTTTAGTACCCATGTGGACGTCCTTGTACTTTTCTTTGTTTAGTGCCAATTGCCACTTTTCGCATTAACGAAAATTGTCTCTAGATCATTTTGTAATTGAAATTGATCGGTTGACGATTTTACTAGACGATCATCTGCAAACAATCTAAGGGGGCTGGGTTATTTACGTAAATCAGGAACAGCTGAGGGCCTATGACACTGCCTTGCGGAACGCCAGATATCACTTCTGTTCTACTCGATGATTTACCGTCTATCACTACGAACTGTGACCTCTCTGAGCGGAAATCACGAATCCAGCCACACAACTGAGACGATACTCCATATGCACGCAATTTGATTAATAGCCGCTCGTGAGGAACGGTATCGAAAGCCTTCTGGACATCTAGGAATATGGAATCGATCTGAGATCTCATGTCGACAGCACTCATTACTTCATGGGAATAAAGAGCTAGCTGTGTTGCACAAGAAGATATTTTCTGAATCCGTGTTGGTTATGTATCAATAAGTCCTTTATTTCAAGGTGTATTCATAATGTTAGAGTACAGTACATGCTTCTATAACATACTGCAATTTGAGGTCAGTGATACGGGTCTGTAATTCAATGGGTTACTCCTATTTCCTTTTTTGAATATTGGTGTACCCTGTGCTACTTTCCAGTCTTTAGGAACAGACCTTTCGTCAAGTGAGCGGTCATATATGATTGCTAAGAAAAGCGCTGTTGTGTCTGCATACACTGAAAGGAACCTGATTGTTATACCATATGGACCAGAAGACTTGCATTTCTTAAGTGATTTGAGCTGTTTCGCAACACCTGAGATATCTATTTTTATGTCACTCATGGTAACAGCTGTTCTGGTTTCAAATTCTGGAATTCTGGATTTTGCAACAGTCTTTCTGTAGACGCAAGTAGCGTCAGAGAGAGAGGCGATTTTCGTTCTCCAAAGTGTTCTGTATAACTGACTGGCATACTGGAAAGTATAAACTAACGTATGTTTAGTCCACCTGTTTCTGTACATTCACCAGCCTACAAATTTGGAGCAACTGCGTTTACTACCGACACCCAGTACTTCGCACACTGTGGAAAGGTGATGGATTGCTGAGGGACGTGCAAGGAGGGGACACAGATCCAAGATTCGGGTCTGTGGGGAAAGGGAGTAGGGGGTGGCCACAGTTTGTCACAGTCTCTCACCCGTCCCGCCATCCCCCATATACACTAGCACATATGCCTAGGTTAATAATAATAATATATACTGACTAATCGCCGACATGTTGCTTCTGTATTTATAGATCTGATGGTGACTGGAACGCAGAAATTGGTAATCAATTTTAATAAAGTAGCTTTCGACCAAGATATAGAATTTTAGAATCTAGATAGAAGGCGTTTTAACGAACAGACAGTTTAGAGAAACTATAGATACAGGAGATTAATCTTCGTGGCGTGGAAAATTTGATTTTTTTACAAAATAAAACATCCCCAATCTACCTAATGCTTGATATAATTCTTCACTCACCCAGGTTAGAAGATTCTCACGCAGATTTTGAGGGAATTGTGAGGCTCAACAGACAACAGAACTCATATCAGTGAATGTCTTATGTATGAGCAAGTGCCGAGTATGGGTACAGAGGTTCTGACTGTCAGAATTATTCTGTATAAAATTAGTAAATGGGTTTAGGGTGTATCTTTCTTGAAATGTCACAAGATATTTCAAACTTTCGAAATACGTAGAACGTTGCCTTTGCGGACTTGTTCGGTTATGTCAAAAGCTCTTGGTTATTGGTACCGCTTAATTTTTCAGCGTCTCAGCCTTCCTGTTGAGACTTTCTCCTGGGAATTCGATACACACCGTGGCGCACTGACAAAATTTCGCTCAATTATGGGCAGCATTTTCTGCATTTGTGGCCACAGACGTTACTGACTGGCTACGGTGTGGCCATGCTGAGATTAGGGGAAACGGTAAGAGGTGTACTACTTGTTGAAGGGCAATGAGTGAGAGGCGCATTCTAAAAATCGGAAATCTGACACAAGAAGAAGTCGTGAAACGGAAGTAGAGATACAAACAGGTCTTACCCATACAAATGATATTAATGAGGATTTATGTATAAATACAGCTGAATTATCAACGTAATTTAAGGATGTTAAACAAATTCTGTAGAAGTTGAAAAAGTAGAATAAGTTGTAAGTCAAAGAGTGAGTGGTTAAATTAACATGAAATACAAATAAAAGATTAAATTCTGAATTGAAGCGAATAAGAACAAATGTGCACGGAGATATGTATTACTGTTACTCATTTTAGGATATAACGAATTATAAAATCAAGTTATGTATCACTTAGGACTGATGTAGAGTGTGGTGTCACCGCCAGACACCACACTTGCTAGGTGGTAGGCTTTAAATCGGGCGCGGTCCGTTAGTATACGTCGGACCCGCGTGTCGCCACTATCAGTGATTGCAGACCGAGCGCCGCCACACGGCAGGTCTAGTCTAGAGAGACTCCGTAGCACTCGACCCAGTTGTACAGCCGACTTTGCTAGCAATGGTCCACTGACTACATACGATCTCATTTGCAGAGACGACAGTTTAGCATAGCCTTCAGCTACGTCATTTGCTACGACCTAGCAAGGCGCCATATTCAGTTACTATTTCTTCTGAACAGATAATATTGTGAATCATGTACCGTCACGAGCGACGTTCATCACTAATGGATTAAAGTTAAGTATCAGACTAATGACGTCTGCTTTCTGAATTCTAATTCCTTGTCATGTTCCAGACCTCACGTCAGTATAGTTCTTCCCCCCACACGCCAGCCTGCATGAGCTAAAATACGTGCCTTTCGGCCTCCTCTAGTAACACGGTGTGGGCTCTTCGGCCAACACAGCATAGATATAGACCGAAATTTTGCGAATGAGCTTGTGTGATATGACTTCTCATTTAGTTGATTCTGCTGTCGCCTCGAGCACTAAATGCAGCTATTGTGGCAGAGGTAGTGAATAAACTACTTGCAACAGTCCTGTTCATCAGTTCGTCGGCGCACCTGACGATGGTGACACGTCTAACCGCAGAAATACTGTGCCCGTTGGACACTGTGGATCGGCGGTACACCGGTGGACTGTCCGATCAACAAATAAGCCTGGAGGAGCTGAAGAATCACAACGTAATTGAATAAAACGAGATATTGCAGACATAACTTTTTTTAATGGCCCCGTATTTCTTTAACGGTATTTGAAAGTACTTGAAAACACGAGTACAGTGTTGTTCTTGTTGGTGTTAAATGTTTTCGCAAAAATATCTCAGTAATCAGCCAGAACTTGAAGACAAAGCGGACGGAACTGGCTACTGCGATGTAAGTACTGGCATGTGGTGTTCCCATGCTAGGCTCCACTGTTATTACAGCAAGGAGTTAGATTCTGCTTCGATTGTTGTTAACTGGAACCATATGCTACGTTCCAGCGTAGCAGAAGGGACTTATGAAAACTATATCAAACGCTTGATGTACTCCCGTTTCAGAAAACAGATTTGTACGACACAAGAAAACAATCTAAAGGACGAAACGACAGATGCTGCCACAAGAGATCTGCTTGGTGATGTTTACATTGTTACAGCCGACCGCGATAGCCTTAACTTTCTATTTCAGCTCTTTCCTCGGACATTTTATGCGAAAAAAATTTAACTTCAAAATGAACAAGCGTTATACCACTGTAATCTCTTTTTCAAGCTCTTTCAACTGCCGTCAAAAATACATATATAGTTCCATTTCAGAAAAAGAACAAATTGCAAAACGATTTAGAAAAGATATCTGTGTGGTGCAAATAGTGGTAATTGACTCTAAATAAAGAAAAGTGTGAGGTCAGTCACATGAGCGCTGAAAGGAATCAGTTAAACTTCGGTAACATGATAAATCAGTCAGTCAATCTGAAGGCCGTCAGTTCAACTAAATACCTAGGAATTACAATTTGTTGGTGTTGTGGTCTTCGTCCAGAGACTGGTTTGATGCAGCTCTCCATGCTACTCTATCCTGTGCAAGCTTCTTCATCTCCCAGTACCTACTGCAACCTACATCCTTCTGAATCTGTTTAGTGTATTCATCTCTTGGTGTCCCTCTACGATTTTTACGCTCCACGCTGCCCTCCAATACTAATTTGGTGATCCCTTGATGCCTCCTAGAAGAAGGGAATTACAAGGACAAACAACTTAAACCTAGAAAATGTTGTGAGGAAGGCAAACAACAGACTGCGTTCTATTGGCAGGTCACGTAGAAAGTATAACAGATCTACTAAAGAGGCTGCCTACTACGCTTGTCTGTCCTCTTTTGAAGTACTACTGCGCAGTATGGGATACTTACCAGATAGGATTAATAGAGGACATCGAGAAAGTTCAGAGAAGGGCAGCACGTTTCGTATTATCGCAAAATAGGGGAGAGAGTGCCTCGCAGCGTAATCTTCTCACGAAATTTCAATCACCAACTTTCTCCTCCGAATACGATAATATTTTGTTGACGCCGACCTACATCTCGAGCAACGATCATCATTATAAAATAAGGAATGTCAAAGCTCTCACATAAAGATATAGGTCTTCGTTTTTTTGCGCTCGCTGTTGGAGATTGAAATAATAGAGAATTATTGCGAGGTAGTTCGATGAACCCTCTGCCAGGCATTTAAGTATGATTTGCAGAGTATCCACGTAGATGTAGATGTGAAAGTAGAATATGGGTGTTTCAATATTTCCTTTGATACATGAATGTTAAAACTATTTTTATGTCCAGGCTGTCAGAAATCTTTTTAAACGGTGAACTTTATTACATTCTCGTCATCATCTGAAATGTCTCCGAGATTTCATTTTCCTCCTGTGTTACGGTTACTGCATCGTTGGTCATGTGTGGATATGCCTTTGATGGCTCAGCAAGCAAATACTGGAATGAAACATGCTGCCACCCAAGGTTGAGGGCGTGATTAGACCTGGCAAAGTGTCCATCTCTGGTGGTTCTCATTTTCCAGTTTTCGACGTTCCTGCTGACAATGTAAAACAGCAGCTGTGAACCAGCGAATGCAGTTTTCTTCTGTGGCGCACCAATCACTCGGCTCAACATTGAGACTCCTTAGATTCTTTTTGCATTGGTCATTATAGCTCTTCACAGGATCACCATAGGGCCTTCCACCTGTTCTCACTTCACAACTTTGTCGAGAGTCTGTGTCATTTCTCGTCCTAGGCCATCTGAGTGGCTCATTGAGGTTGGCATCCGTACTGTGCATCTTTGCTTTTCCAAGAACAGTTGGGTTTGGTATAAAGTCATCCCATTTATAGTCCATAATAAGCTTCTGTTGGTTGAAGTGTTCTAGTTTCTTGTTACAACATATAGTAAAGTAATGGCCAGTAATGTCCTACTGAAGTTCATCTGTGTATCAACAAAGAAGTGTCATCCTACAGTAACCATAAAAGTGGCTTTAGCGTTCAGAAATTACATCGAGGCTTTAGATCCACAGATGAGGAAACTAGTTGATAAAAGAGTTAAGCAGATTAAACATAGAAGATAATTATCGGCCACTCTGGATTCTGTCATATACTCAAATCCTCTTTTAGATATCTTGAACGTTTCACAAAATAAAATGAATGGAAGTTTTAACTACCTTGCCCTGCATATATCCACTCTGAGGGTACATTTTGAATGCTGCTAGGATAGCTCAGTCAGCAGAACATTTGGCCACGAAAGGCATACGTTCTTCCCACGGAGATATATCACACAGTGATTTTCGTTGTAGAGTCTGCAACGAAGCGAAAATCCAGTGGACAAAGTTAGTGGACATGCCTCCGTTACTTTCTTAGCTCGGTGCTCACGAGGAAAGAAACTGTTACTATTAACAGGCTAAGGGTAGGTGATATGAATAAGGATGAAAAGAGATACTTGTTAAAAGTTAATGCCCTCTCCGAGCTGCGATACTTGCCTCGTTGAAGAGCACAATGTACATATCCTAACAAAAGTGATTAATACAATGCGCAAAGAAGAATTAAAATGTACAATATTTAATATATTAAGAATAATTCTTCTCTTAGAGCAGCTCGTAATCCCATGAATAGGTCCGTTGCTCTGAAATCCGAGGATCTTATATATATATATATATATATATATATATATATATATATATATATATATATATATATATATATATATATATATATATATGATTTTATGCTAAACTTTAGTTGGTTTTATTATAATGGTGCAGTCAGACGAATATACTCCACAGACCAGTTATCTCGTTCAATTGTATTTTACAGTTTGTGACGGAACACAACTCCTGTTCGTATCATTATGTGAAATAATTGCGTCTAGTGAAATTACCTATCCCTGAAAGCAATAAAAAAAGGTCAAACGTTCTGTGTTCGAATCCCGGTGAGGTACAGTTTTAAAGTGTTTCAGAACAGTGCACACCCCTTTACTGACCGAAACATTCATTGTGGAATCCATAAACATAGTCGGTGCCGTAATTCGGCAGCTGTAAACGCTAAAAGCTACTCTCAAAGTACAGGAAATTCGTCAGTTGTTCACTAAAAGTGAAAATTGTGTTTTGAGACATTTACTCGTTCTGAGTGTATGTGGACTGAAGTGCATTACGTAGATCACATTTAATACACTCCTATCCCACTCCAAAGAAAATATTTTTGCATGTCCTTGCCCAATTTTTAACAACCTAATCGGTACGTGTTCTGGACAACTTAGGTGAGGGAGAGAGAAGCAAAACTAATTTGACATTTATCGTGCGCTGCGGAAGTGAATTCAATCACGTACAGTGGGCGAGTCAGATGGTTCAAATGGCTCTGAGCACTATGGGACTAAACTTCTGAAGTCATCAGTCCCCTAGAACTTAGAACTACTTAAACCTAACTAGCCTAAGGACATCAGACACATCCATGCCCGAGGCAGGTTTCGAACCTGCGAGTGTAGCGAGCCAGAATCTCCGTATTGTTGTATTCCATAGGATGACCGGTGTCAAGGCAATGTTCTACAATAGCGGATTTGCTCGGCTGTTGTAGGCGTGTGTGACGCTTACGTTCAATACGCCGGTCTTCCACAGTCCTGATTGTCTGACCAATATATGACATGCCACAACTGAAAGCGATACGATAGACACCAGCCTTAAGCAAACCAAGATCATCTTTTACGGACGCCAACAGGGCCTTAATCTTAGAAGGTGGTCGAAAAACACACTTCACATCATATTTTCGCAAAATACGGCCGGCGTGGGCGAGTCGTTCCTGTCACAGGAGTCATCCTGGAGTCTATAGCCGGCCCGAGTGGCCGAGCGGTTCTAGGCGTTACAGTGTGGAACCGCGCGACCGCTACGATCGCAGGTTCGAATCCTGCTTCGGGCATGGATGTGTGTGATGTCCTTAGGTTTAAGTAGCGATAAGTTCTAGGGGACTGATGACCTCAGAAGTTAAGTCCCATAGTGCTCAGAGCCATTTGAGCCATTTTTTGGAGTCTATAAACGAAGCCGGTTGCGTAACTCGGTAGCTGTATACGCTAAAAATTACTCGCGCGTCTCAGAAAATTCGTCAGTTGTTTCCTTTCTGTGAAAACTGCCTCTCGATACATTAACTCGTTCTGTATGTATCTGGGCTGACGTGTATTAGCTGGTTCACACTGCACAGTCTCATATCCTACTCGGAGAAGTACATTTTTGCATTTCCTTCCCCAATTTTTAACTGTCTAGTCGACGCGTGTTTTTGAACAACTTAGCAGAGCGAGACAGCGGCAGAAATAATTTGACAGTTACCGCGCGTTGCAGAAGCGAATTTAATCACGCACAGTGGGTGACGCCTTCCCCGTCACAGACCGCGAAACCGCTCCCGGTGGGGGGGAGGAGAAAAAAAAGACGGTGCACGGGCTGTCGGTGTCGGGTGCGGGCAGCGCGCGCGGCACGGCCCGTCCGCGGAAATTACATGTCTGGGCGCGTGTGTCCAGATAAGGCGGCCGGCGGCTGGCGGCTGAGATCAATGCGGTGTCCACCTGCCACCGGACGCGCCGCTGATAAGCGCAGATGCGGCGCCGCGGATCCACCCGGCTGTCACCGCGCAGGCGCGCCGCGGTTCGTGCGTGTGCGTGTGACAGCGGCCGCGCCGAGCCGATCCCAGCGCCGGCCGATTGTCTGGCAGCGCGGGTGCCGATAGCGCAGCCTGCCCCACCAGGAAGCGGCCACAATGCCCGCGCCGCCCGCCAGCCAGCCGTGGACGACGTACGTGCCGCATCGACAGCCCTGCTAATGAGAAATGTGGCGAAACTTCCGAAGGAGGGTGGGGGTGGAGGCAGGAATACAGATGTAATTCATTCCTGCAAATTCTCTTTCCGGCCTCGAGTTACACCGGCGAGAGATTTCTATGTAAATGTTAATTTCTTTCTTTCTTTCTTTCGCTTACGCCACAGTCCCACAACGATCGCACGGTCGGCAAGGATTTGGCAAGGTTACTTTCAGGTGTGGCTGGATGCCCTTTCCTGCCGCCACTCTGTACCCCCTGGGACGGAATTAGTGTAACGTAGCTGTCCGCGTCTGGTGTAAGTCGTGAAGAGTGAGAACGTGTTCAGATGTCTGCGAGTCGTATAACTGAGGCATAACGTGGGGACCAGCCCGGTATTCACCTAGCGGGATGTGGAAAACCGCCTAAAAACCACATCCAGGCCGGCCGGCACACCGGCCCTCGTCGTTAATCCGCTGGGTGGATTCGATCCGGGGCCGGCGCGCCTACCCGAGTCTCGGCTACCCTGGCTGGTTCCTATGTAAATGTTATTCTCCTGCGAAATTTTGACCTCTCCAGAAAAATACCATAATCAGAGTGTTTGTAGGACTATTACTTTTCAAGGTGAAAGACACATAGCTTGTTTAGAAAATCAGTGCCGAAACTGGATACGATTTCCAATTATTCTAAGTGATGAAGCCTGAAGCTAAACGTCAAAATGGATTCAGTTATGATGTATTTATTAACTAAACAAAATAACCTGATTAACTGAAAACTAACATTTCCTGAGAGTATGGTGTTACGATAGAACTAAGTCGGAAGGTGACTGGCGACTATGGCGCGCAGCCTGTACCTCGTACTTACACTCGTAATATTTCGTAACCGTTCGTACGTTTTCGTTATCTGAAACATTATTCCTTTATTTTTAAGATGATCGAGTGGCGTTGAATTTTGTTGAAAGAAAGAACTTACGATCTGCATCTCTGTGTTGCAAATATCGAGTTTTATTAGCAAATATTTATTAATCAAGATAAACTTGCTTCGAGCCAGAATAATTGTGCTTTCCCCATGTACCTTGTTGCTGACATAATGGCCGTCCTCATATCTAGCGATAGCGCTTCACACCACCGTCAACTTGCAACGCCGTGTGCACCATCGGCTCCTTCAACCAACGTCGGAACTGCAATCTTACTCACGACTGCTTGCGTTCTACAGAACCACATTACTCACTGAATGCTGCGTAATATCTGTAGACTCCTCTGCCTCGTGATGACTGAGTGTTGTATAATGTCCTTAGTTTAGTTAGGTTTAAGTAGTTCTAAGGGGACTGATGACCATAGATGTTAAGTCCCATAGTGCTCAGAGTCATTTGAACCAATTTTGAATATCTGTAGATGCGATATAAATTGTAAAACTGGAAAAAAGGAAAACAAAATGTACACTGTTGGCCATTTAAATTGCTACACCAAGAAGAAATGCAGATGATAAACGGGCATTCATTGGATAAATATATTATACTAGAACAGACCTGTGATTACATTTTCAGTCAGTTTGGGTGCATAGATCCTGAGAAATCAGTACCCAGAACAACCACGTCTGGCAGTAATAACGGCCTTGATACGCCTCGGCATTGAGTCAAACAGAGCTTGGATGGCGTGTACAGGTACAACTGCCTATGCAGCTTCAACACGATACCACAGTTCATCAAGAGTAGTGACTGGCGTATTGTGACGAGCCAGTTGCTCGGTCACCATTGACCAGACGTTTTCAGTTGGTGAGAGATCTGGAGAATGTGCTGGCCAGGGCAGCAGTCGAACATTTTCTGTATCCAGAAAGGCCCGTATAGGACCTGCAACATGCGGTCGTGCATTATCCTGCTGAAATGTAGGGTTTCGCAGGGATCGAATGAAGGGTAGAGCTACTACTCGTAACACATCTGAAATGTAACGGCCACTGTTCAAAGTGCCGTCAATCCGAACAAGAGGTGACCGAGACGTGTAACCAATGGCACCCCATAACATCACACCGGGTGATACGCCAGTATGGCGATGACGAATACACGCTTCCAAAGTGCGTTCACCCCGATGCCACCAAACACGGATGCGACCATCATGATGCTGTAAACAGAACCTGGATCCATCCGAAAAAATGACGTTTTTGCCATTCGTGCATCCAGGTTCGTTGTTGAGTACACCGTCGCAGGCGCTCCTGTCTGTGATGCAGCGTCAATGGAAACCGCAGCCGTGGTCTCCGAGCTGATAGTCCATGCTGCTGCAAACGTCGGCGAAGTGTTCGTGCAGATGGTTGTTGTCTTGCAAACGTCCCCATCTGTGGACTCAGGGATCGAGACGTGGCTGCACTATCCGTTACAGCCATGTAGCTTGAACATAAGGAGTTCCTTACAGAGCACAGAGCGGCAGAAAACACATTAGTTTTTGATGTAGCGGAAGAATGGGGTGCGGTCCGGTGGTCTCACTTGTCTTTCCTCTCCGATATACAGAGCCAGTGCTCCACGTACTGGTTCTGAAAAGTGTGCCAGGCCACCAACATTCTGGACCCACATTCCACCCCTCTTTGAGACGTGGAGGTGCCTCCTCCAACAAGGTCGGTAGGTGCAATTTCAAGAATAATTTCTACACTGGCCATCTGAGTTGAGAAGGCAAGTAAGCAGACGTCCACGATACCAACCACATGTTTACCGATATGGTGTCTGCTGACGTCGTACAGTTGTTCTACGTGGATTTTCATCCACCATCCACCCACACACGCGAGGTATGTACATGTCATCCCGAGTGAATCGAGCGTCAACCGTAAACATGAACGGGCAGGCCTTCATACGCTTAGTTCTTACTCAAAATGGGTTTCCGATACCTGGCCGGTTAACGAAACATGTTTGTTTTTGGCTCCGTATAATATCTGTCAATATGGCTACTGAATGTTTGAACACCTTGTCCAAATAACCTATTCGACAACGTCGGATGTTCCAAGAAGCTTTTCTGGTTTGAGGGTGCTATACACAGAGAACATCGTAGAGATATATCAGAAAGACCTGAAGAGGATCGGCGCTTAAGGAATCTGTCAGTCTCCCCATAACTCTATCACAAAGCGCCACCAACTCAGTGATACGACTATGAAGATTAAACGCAAAGGATTTTAACGCAAGTGACTTTAAAATGTAGCCCTGTGTAGTGCGACTGAAGACGGCACATTGTGTTTTTTAGTGCAAGACTACTCCTGCTACCTCCCACGTATGTGAGTAAAATAATCACAGGTGATGACAAGGACTTGTGAATTTTAATGGTAGAATTGAATATCAGAACAGATTTATTCATAAAAACAGGAGTTGAATGAAATATAGGCCAACATAATATATCGTTATGTACAACTACAGATGCTGAGGATGGATAAAATACTAAATAATACCTTGCTTATATATCCTATCTCGTATTCCTAAAGTAAAGTGATGTGATTGGCAGATGAGCCACGACTTTAATTGTGACTTTAAATGGATAATGTTATCTGACTGATTAATACGAATGACAGTGTTTATGAAGTGAACCCAGAATCAGATTAATACAATGTGCTTGAATCGGATAAAAACTGCTGATGCCGTGGGCATGTAGTTGATTGAGAGAATTCACTAAAAGGACTGCTACCACCAGTGCTGCGAAATGAGCCGGCCGTTGTGGCCGAGCGGTTCTAGGCGCTTCAGTCCGGAACCGCGGTGCTGCTACGGTCGCAGGTGCGAATCCTGCCTCGGTCATGGATGTGTGCGCTGTCCTTAGGTTAGTTAGGTTTAAGTAGTTCTAAGTCTAGGGGACTGATGACCTCAGATGTTGAGTCCCATAGAGCTCAGAGCCATTTTTTTTTTTTTTTTTTTTGCTGATTAATGTTCACCATACGAGTTTGGGAAACTCGAAATGGAGTGCCCATTGTGCTTCGGCGTCGAATCAGACGGTGGATCTTCTGTCGCCTCCTCTCATTCGGATGCACCTTCGCGACCAGACTCAAAGTCCAATAAACCAAATCTCCTCCGTGGAATACTCCTTCGCGGTTCACCACCGAATCTCCCATTCCTCGCGCTATCTGTCAGACTGCCGAAAGCTCCACGTGGAGTTTCCGTCGAAACTAAACTAAAACCGCCAGTTGAGAACTCGGAACAAACTGCCGCGTCAGTTGCCCATCACTTCGCGTGCCTTACAGCCTCCGTCCACAAGAGGGCAAAAAACTGTTCCACAAATCCCAGTACGTCGATAGGCGTGTGACCATTTCTGACTTGACTGACCACGGTCCAATCAACACACTATTATTGTGAGTGCGTGGGAAACCGTGCAGCCCTTAGCGTAAACGTGACTTAAAAAAAACGCCACAGTTTTCTCGGCTGCCCAGTGTCCACTAATACGCTCCCGCGAAATGTTTTCGCCGGTCAAGCTGATACCGATGTTAGGGGAAGCAGGAAACAAGAGGCCTCCTGCCGAAACTTCACCTCGTCCGGAAACAATTGCCGCTCTCACATTCTTACACAACTCTGCGAAAGAAGTTGGTGCGAATTTTCTTTTTTTTTTTCTCCTGTGGCTGCAGGGGCAATACGCCGAGGCCATCTGCTCCTGGCTCTTCCCTCCCTGTGGCCCGTGACCTCCCGTGGCTCGGGCCACGTTCTCTGCGATGGCTTCTGCCGTGCAAAAGCGCTGGCCTGGCTATCCTTCTCAGAATCGGTACGATTAAGCCTCGCCTGCCGTGGCTGCCTGAACAGAAACAAGCACTTGTTTCCTTCACTTAAAGTAACCGCAAACATCTATCTACGATTGAATTCAGCGTTACAACCACTGTAATCTGTCTCTAATAATTTCATTGACCTTAAAGTAAGTGATTATCAGTTTGGTTGACTAAATAAAGTGGGAAAAAGGTGGGTGGCAAGGACTTTCCGCATTTCAAGGCCCGTCATTGTATGGTTACAAGACTGCTGGGCAACCACTGGAAATAGATACCTCCATTAAATATCCAAGAGTATGAGTAAGCGCCATTTTAAAGTGGAACAACAACATAAAACTCATCGCAAGTAAAGCAGATGCCAGACAGATTTATACGAAGAACCCTCACGAAGTGTGGTTCATTCACGACGAGTACAGCTTCGAAAACACTTGTTAGAACAATGCTGCTTGTCAGTGTGGGATCTGTACCAGAAAGGATTGATACAGGAAATAGAAAAGATCCAAAGAAGAGCAGCGCGTTTGGTCACAATATCGCATGTTGTTGTTGTTGCGGTCTTCAGTCCTGAGACTGGTTTGATGCAGCTCTCCATGTCACTCTATCCTGTGCAAGCCTCTTCATCTCCCAGTACCTACTGCAACCTACATCATTTTGAATCTGCTTAGTGTATTCATCTCTTGGTCTCCCTCTACGATTTTTACCCTCCACGCTGCCCTCCAATACTAAATTGGTGATCCCTTGATGCCTCAGAACATGTCCTACCAACCGATCTCTTCTTATCGTCAAGTTGTGCCATAAACTTATCTTCTCCCCAATCCTATTCAATACTTCCTCATTAGTTATGTGATCTACCCATCTAATCTCCAGCATTCTTCTGTAGCACCACATTTCGAAAGCTTCTATTCTCTTCTTGTCCAAACTATTTATCGTCTATGTTTCACTTCCATACATGGCTACACTCCATACGAATACTTTCAGAAACGACTCCCTGAAACTTAAATCTATACTCGATGTTAACAAATTTCTCTTCTTCAGAAACGCTTTCCTTGCCATTGCCAGTCTACATTTTATATCCTCTCTACTTCGAGCATCATCAGTTATTTTGCTCCCCAAATAGCAAAACTCCTTTACTACTTCAAGTGTCTCATTTCCTAATCTAATTCCCTCAGCATCACCCGACTTAATTCGACTACACTCCATTACCCTCGTTTTGCTTTTCTTTATGTTCATCTTACATCCTCCTTTCAAGACGCTATCCATTCCATTCAACTGCTCTTCCAATTCCTTTGCTGTCTCTGACAGAATTACAATGTCATCGGCGAACCTCAAAGTTTTTATTTGTGCTCCATGCATTTTAATACCTACTCCGAATTTTTATTTTGTTTCCTTTACTGCTTGCTCAATATAGAGATTGAATAACATCGGGGAGAGGCTACAACCCTGTCTCACTCCCTTCCCAGCCACTGCTTCCCTTTCATGCCCGTCGACTCTTATAACTGCCATCTGGCTTCTGTACAAATTGTAAATAGCCTTTTGCTCCATGTATTTTACCCCTGCCACCTTTAGAATTTGAAAGAGAGTATTCCAGTCAACATTGTCAAAAGCTTTCTCTAAGTCTACAAATGCTATAAACGTAGGTTTGTCTTTCCTTAACCTTTCTTCTAAGATAAGTCGTAAGGTCAGTATTGCCTCACGTGTTCCAGTATTTCTACGGAATCCAAACTGATCTTCCCCAAGGTCGGCTTCTACTAGTTTTTCCATTCGTCTGTAAAGAATTCGCGTTAGTATTTTGCAGCTGTGGCTTATTAAACTGATAGTTCTGTAATTTTCACATCTGAAAACACCTGCTTCCTTTGGGATTGGAATTATTATATTTTTCTTGAAGTCTGAGGGTATTTCGCCTGTCTCATGTATCTTGCTCACCAGATAGTAGAGTTTTGTCAGGACTGGCTCTCCCAAGGCTGTCAGTGGTTCTAATGGAATGTTGTCTACTGCGGGGGCCTTGTTTCGACTCAGGTCTTTCAGTGCTGTGTGAAACTCTTCACGCAGTGTCGTATCTCCCATTTCATCTTCATCTACATCCTCTTCCATTTCCATAATATTGTCCTCAAGTACATCGCCCTTGTATAGACCCTCTATATACTCCTTCCACCTTTCTGCTTTCCCTTCTTTGCTTAGAACTGGGTTTCCATCTGAGCTCTTGATGTTCATACAAGTGGTTCTCTTATCTCCAATTGTTGTTGTTGTTGTTGTCTTCAGTCCTGAGACTGGTTTGATGCAGCTCTCCATGCTACTCTATTCTGTGCAAGCTGCTTCATCTCCCAGTACCTACTGCAACCTACATCCTTCTGAATCTGCTTAGTGTACTCATCTCTCGGTCTCCCTCTACGATTTTTACCCTCCACGCTGCCCTCCAATGCTAAATTTGTGATCCCTTGATGCCTCAAAACATGTCCTACCAACCGATCCCTTCTTCTAGTCAAGTTGTGCCACAAACTTCTCTTCTCCCCAATCCTATTCAATACCTCCTCATTAGTTACGTGATCTATCCACCTTATCTTCAGTATTCTTCTGTAGCACCACATTTCGAAAGCTTCTATTCTCTTCTTGTCCAAACTAGTTATCGTCCATGTTTCACTTCCATACATGGCTACACTCCAAACAAATACTTTCAGAAACGACTTCCTGATACATAAATCTATATTCGATGTTAACAAATTTCTCTTCTTCAGAAACGCTTTCCTTGCCATTGCCAGTCTACATTTTATATCCTCTCTACTTCGACCATCATCAGTTATTTTACTTCCTAAATAGCAAAACTCCTTTACTACTTTAAGTGTCTCATTTCCTAATCTAATTCCCTCAGCATCACCCGATTTAATTTGACTACATTCCATTATCCTCGTTTTGCTTTTGTTAATGTTCATCTTATATCCTCCTTTCAAGACACTGTCCATTCCGTTCAACTGCTCTTCCAAGTCCTTTGCTGTCTCTGACAGAATTACAATGTCATCGGCGAACCTCAAAGTTTTTACTTCGTCTCCATGAATTTTAATACCTACTCCTAATTTTTCTTTTGTTTCCTTTACTGCTTGCTCAATATACAGATTGAATAACATCGGGGAGAGGCAACAACCCTGTCTCACTCCTTTCCCAACCACTGCTTCCCTTTCATGCCCCTCGACTCTTATGACTGCCATCTGGTTTCTGTACAAATTATAAATAGCCTTTCGCTCCCTGTATTTTACCCCTGCCACCTTTAGAATTTGAAAAAGGGTATTCCAGTCAACATTGTCAAAAGCTTTCTCTAAGTCTACAAATGCTAGAAACGTAGGTTTGCCTTTTCTTAATCTTTCTTCTAAGATAAGTCGTAAGGTCAGTATTGCCTCACGTGTTCCAACATTTCGACGGAATCCAAACTGATCCTCCCCGAGGTCTGCATCTACCAGTTTCTCCATTCGTCTGTAAAGAATTCGCGTTAGTATTTTGCAGCCGTGGCTTATTAAACTGATAGTTCGGTAATTTTCACATCTGTCAGCACCTGCTTTCTTTGGGATTGGAATTATTATATTCTTCTTGAAGTCTGAGGGTATTTCGCCTGTCTCATACATCTTGCTCACCAGCTGGTAGAGTTTTGTCAGGACTGGTTGTCCCAAGGCCGTCAGTAGTTCTAATGGAATGTTGTCTACTCCGGGGGCCTTGTTTCGACTCAGGTCTTTCAGTGCTCTGTCAAACTCTTCACGCAGTATCGTATCTCCCATTTCGTCTTCATCTACATCCTCTTCCATTTCCATAATATTGTCCTCAAGTTCATCGCCCTTGTATAAACCTTCTATATACTCCTTCCACCTTTCTGCCTTCCCTTCTTTGCTTAGAACTGGGCTGCCATCTGAGCTCTTGATATTCATACACGTGGTTGTCTTCTCTCCAAAGGTCTCTTTAATTTTCCTGTAGGCAGTATCTATCTTACCCCTAGTGAGATAAGCTTCTACATCCTTACATTTGTCCTCTAGCCATCCCTGTTTAGCCATTTTGCACTTCCTGTCGATCTCATTTTTGAGACGTTTGTATTCCTTTTTGCCTGCTTCATTTACTGCATTTTTATATTTTCTCCTTTCATCAATTAAATTCAATATTTCTTCTGTTACCCAAGGATTTCTAGCAGCCCTCGTCTTTGTACCTACTTTATCCTCTGCTGCCTTCACTACTACATCCCTCAGAGCTACCCATTCTTCTTCTACTGTATTTCTTTCCCCTATTCCTGTCAATAGTTCCCTTATGCTCTCTCTGAACCTCTGTACAACCTCTGGTTCTTTCAGTTTATCCAGGTCCCATCTCCTTAATTTCCCACATTTTTACAGTTTCTTCAGTTTTAATCTACAGGTCATAACCAATAGATTGTGGTCAGAGTCCACATCTGCCCCTGGAAATGTCTTACAATTTAAAACCTGGTTCCTAAATCTCTGTCTTACCATTATATAATCTATCTGATACCTTTTAGTATCTCCAGGGTTCTTCCACGTATACAACCTTCTTTCATGATTCTTAAACCAAGTGTTAGCTATGATTAAGTTGTGCTCTGTGCAAAATTCTACTAGGCGGCTTCCTCTTTCATTTCTTAGCCCCAATCCATATTCACCTACTATGTTTCCTTCTCTCCCTTTTCCTACACTCGAATTCCAGTCACCCATTACTATTAAATTTTCGTCTCCCTTCACTATCTGAATAATTTCTTTAATTTCATCGTACATTTCTTCAATTTCTTCATCATCTGCAGAGCTAGTTGGCATATAAACTTGTACTACTGTAGTAGGTGTGGGCTTCGTATCTATCTTGGCCACAATAATGCGTTCACTATGCTGTTTGTAGTAGCTTACCCGCATTCCTATTTTCCTATTCATTATTAAACCTACTCCTGCATTACCCCTATTTGATTTTGTGTTTATAACCCTGTAGTCACCTGACCAGAAGTCTTGTTCCTCCTGCCACCGAACTTCACTAATTCCCACTATATCTAACTTTAACCTATCCATTTCCCTTTTTAAATTTTCTAACCTACCTGCCCGATTAAGTGATCTGACATTCCACGCTCCGATCCGTAGAACGCCAGTTTCCTTTCTCCTGATAACGACATCCTCCTGAGTAGTCCCCGCCCGGAGATCCGAATGGGGGACTATTTTACCTCCGGAATATTTTACCCAAGAGGATGCCATCATCATTTAATCATACAGTAAAGCTGCATGTCCTCGGGAAAAATTACGGCTGTAGTTTCCCCTTGCTTTCAGCCGTTCGCAGTACCAGCACAGCAAGGCCGTTTTGGTTAATGTTGCAAGGCCCGATCAGTCAATCATCCAGACTGTTGCCCCTGCAACTACTGAAAAGGCTGCTGCCCCTCTTCAGGAACCACACGTTTGTCTGGCCTCTCAACAGATACCCCTCCGTTGTGGTTGCACCTACGGTACGGCCATCTGTATCGCTGAGGCACGCAAGCCTCCCCACCAACGGCAAGGTCCATGGTTCATGGGGGGAGCTTATCCAAAGGTCTCTTTAATTTTCCTGGAGGCAGTATCTATCTTACCCCTAGTGAGATAAGCCTCTACATCCTTACATTTGTCCTCTAGCCATCCCTGCTTAGCCATTTTGCATTTCCTGTCGATCTCATTTTTGAGACGTTTGTATTCCTTTTTGCCAGCTTCATTTACAGCATTTTTATATTTTCTCCTTTCATCAATTAAATTCAATATTTCTTCTGTTACCCAAGGATTTCTACTAGCCTTCGTCTTTTTACCTACTTGATCCTCTGCTGCCTTCACTACTTCTACCCTCAAAGCTACCCATTCTTCTTCTACTATATTTCTTTCCCCCATTACTGTCAATTGTTCCTGTATGCTCTCCTTGAAACTCTGTACAACCTCTTGTTCTTTCAGTTTATCCAGGCCCCATCTCCTTAAATTCCCACCTTTTTACAGTTTCTTCAGTTTCAATCTACACGTCATAACCAACAGATTGTGATCAGAGTCCACATCTGCCCCTGGAAATGTCTTACAATTTGAAACCTGGTTGCTAAATCTCTGTCTTACCATTATATAATCTATCTGATACCTTTTAGTATCTCCAGGGTTCTTCCATGTATACAACCTTCTTTCATGGTTCTTAAACCAAGTGTTAGCTATGACTAATTTGTGCTCTGTGCAAAATTCTACGAGGCGGCTTCCTCTTTCATTTCTTAGCCCCAATCCATATTCACCTAATACGTTTCCTTCTCTCCCTTTTCCTACACTCGAATTCCAGTCGCCCATGACTATTAAATTTTCGTCTCCCTTCACTACCTGAATAATTTCTTTTATTTCATCATACATTTCTTCAATTTCTTCGTCATCTGCAGAGCTAGTTGGCATATAAACTTGCACTACTGTAGTAGATGTGGGCTTCGTATCTATCTTGGCCACAATAATGCGTTCACTATGCTGTTTGTAGTAGCTTACCCGCATTCCTATTTTCCTGTTCATTATTAAACCTACTCCTGCATTACCCCTATTTGATTGTGTGTTTATAACCCTGTAGTCATCTGACCAGAAGTATTGTTCCTCCTGCCACCGAACTTCAGTAATTCCCACTATATCTAACTTTAACCTATGCATTTCCCTTTTTAAATTTTCTAACCTACCTGCCCGATTAAGTGATCTGACATTCCACGCTCCGATCCGTAGAACGCCAGTTTTATTTCTCCTGATAACGTCTTCCTCTTGAGTAGTCCCCGCCCGGAGATCCGAATGGGGGACTATTTTACCTCCGGAATATTTTACCCAAGAGGACGCCATCATCATTTAATCATACAGTAAAGCTGCATGCCCTCGGGAAAAATTACGGCCGTAGTTTCCCCTTGCTTTCAGCCGTTCGCAGTACCAGCACAGCAAGGCCGTTTTGGTTAGTGTTACAAGACCACGTCAGTCAATCATCCAGACTGTTGCCCTTGCAACTACTGAAAAGGCTGCTGTCCCTCTTCAGGAACCACACGTTTGTCTCACCTCTCAACATATACCCCTCCGTTGTGGTTACATCTACGGTACGACTATCTGTATCGCAGAAGCACGCAAGCCTCCCCACCAACGACAAGGTCCATGGTTCATGGAGGGGAGGAATATCGCATAGTAAGCGCGAAAGTGTGACAGAGAAGCTCATACAGCTCCAGTTAGTGTTAATATAGCGAGGACATGCGTTCCTAGGAGAGTCAAGCGTTTCATCCAACGTATAAATCGCGCAAAGCCCTTGAACGTAAAGTTCACATGAAGACTTACCAACAATAGTTCCTCACACAGGCACGACCAGGGAAAGCGGGCAGTGCAAGTGGTACATAAACCAAACTACAGTATTGAGTCAAAGGATACAAATACATAGAAGTAACTGAGAACAGAATGATACGGATTTGTAGCCTATCCCCGATGATATTCAGTTTTTGAGCAAGAAATGAAGTAAACAGCTGGAAAGGTAATTAATATTCAAGGAGAAGAAGTAAAACCTTTGATTTTCGCCACCGACAAGTAATTCTGTCAGAGATGGCAAGGGACTAACAAGGTGAGGTGACTTGAAACGAGATGATAAGATGAATAAAACAAAAGTAAAAGAAGGGAAATTTACTGGAGCCGAAATAAATCAGGCGACGCTTAGGGAATTAGATTAGGAAGTAGGACAGTGAAAGCGCTAAATGGATTTTGCTATTTAGGTAGCAAAATAAGAGAAAGTGGCCGAAACAGATAAAACGAAGGCTAGTATTAGCAAGTAAAAGTGCCTCTGAATAAAGAAAAGTGTGAAGTTATTCACATGAGTACTAATACAAATTCACTAAATTTCGATTACGAGGTAAGTCACACAAATCTGAAAGCTGTAAATTCAAGTAAATACTTAGGGATTAAAATTACAAATAACCCAAATTGGAACGATCACATAGATATATTTGTGGGTAGAGCAAACTAAAGACTGCGTTCTGTATCTTCAATGCAATGACACAATTGGTCTGATAGTCCATATGCTCTTACTTTGTTCATTAAACGACTGTGGGGAACTGTATCCAACGCCTTGCAGAAGTCAAGAAACACGGCATCTACCTGTGAACCCGTGTCTATGGCCCTGTGAGTCTCGTGGACGAATAGCGCGAGCTGGGTTTCACACGACCGTCTTTTTCGAAACCCCTGCTCATTCCTGCAGAGTAGATTTCTAGTCTGCAGAAAAGTCATTACACTCGAACATAATACATGTTCCAAAATTCTACAACTGATTTACGTTAGAGATATAGGTCTGTAGTTCTGCACATCTTCTCGACGTCCCTTCTTGAAAATGGGGATGACCTGTGCCCTTTTCCAATCTTTTGGAACGCTTCGCTCTTCTAGAGACCTACGGTACACCGCTGGAAGAAGGGGGGTAAGTTCTTTCACGTACTCTGTGTAAAATCGAACTGGTATGGTTCAAATGGCTGTGAGCACTATGGGACTTAACTTCTAAGGTCATGAGTCCCGTAGAACCTAGAACTACTTAAACCTAAGTAAACTAAGGACAACACACACATCATGCCAGAGGCAGGATTCGAACCTGCGACCGTAGCGGTCGCGTGCGGTTCCAGACTGTAGCGCCTAGAACCGCTCGGCCACCCCGGCCGGCGAACTGATATCCCATCAGGTCCCGCGGCCTTTCCTCTTTTGAGCGATTTTAATTGTTTTTCTAACCCTCTGTCATCTATATCGGTGTTCGACAAAATATTGTCACTATCAGCCGCGTAGTGCGCAAGCGATTCAGCAGAGACGGTCCCTCGCCTGTGTTTATGATCTTTGTTAGGCGGCTAGGAACCCACCGGAAAAACACCCTTGAGTACCCCAACAGGTGGACGTGTGTGTCAGTACTACCAACAGAGACGTCAGGTTGAACAGTAGTGTGTTTCACTGTGATCCGTCCATCACCCAGAATGAGAGTGTACACACGTTCCAACAGTGCAGGAACCACAGCTGTGTGCGGCCGGCCAGCACGTGCGACATAGGGTAGGTTTGCACGACCTAGTTGCGTTGATGAGCGACGCCTCGCCCAAGGTCCCACCGTTCTTTAGCTCAGTGCCAGCTCTCCGTAGACATCCTATTAGCGGCTATGAAAATCAGCGAAGCTCTGGTTTTTCGTCAAAAGAAACTTGATGACAGCTAGGTGTAGCACCGCTACCATAGGAACTTCATGCAACTATAAGGGCTGTATCGGGAGTATTCCACGATGTCGCACAACAATTTCCGCATTTTTTCAACCGAAACTGGCCGAGAAAAAAAAGATGTTGCACGGTTTATTTATTGAAAGCCCCTAGTAGCATGCGGTTGCCAGGCGGCGGAACACGGCCGAGTTGAAGACAGTAGCGACGCGGAGACTGAAGCGTGGAACCGCCACGGGGGCCCGGCTGGGAATTGGACGACGCCGGCGTCCCCGGGGAGGCGGCCGGCCGGTGCCGAAGCCCCGGCGCCCTGGGAGTGTATTAATTCAGTGGTAAACGCGCGTTAAACGTGCGCCGGCGCTGCGTGCCCCCTCGGAGCGGCCTCCTCCTTCGATTTTAATTCCCATCAAAGGCCGTGATTTGATACCAGGTTCCCCGGGGACAAGGGCGCCGCGGCGCGCCCGCCAGGGGGAGCGGGGAATTGACTTTGTGATTGGATTTGACAGACGGTGGCCGAGGATTGACTCAAGACCCTTTCACAATTCACACCCCGGTCCCTCCCCTCGCTCCCTCCCCCCCCCCCCCCCCAGCTCCCCCCACCCCTCCTCTATCCCCGTGCCCCGGGCGGAGCAGACGCAGCAATCGAATTTGACGGAGCGTCGGGTCGGCTCGGGCAGGCGACGGCGGCGTCTGCGTCGGCGTCGGTGGCGTCGGCGGCATCGTCGCCGTGGCGTGGAGTCGCGTGCGGCTGACGACTACAACAAGCCTTCATCAGCACGCATGCCGGCGCCGTCTGACTCACCCGCGCCTTTATCTGCATGCGGACATGCGTCTGCTGGGGGCACAATACGATCCGCCGTATTCCCTGTTAATGCGTCTCGCGAGGATCTCAGCCGACATCGTCCCGGCCTGCTCCGCCAGATAAACTGGAACCATTTAGCAGCTTCTGCTAGGCGTCACAAGCAGTGTTCAAGTTGACACTGCTTCCGTGTCACTCCACGATTATTGGGTCGTGCAGTAAATATAGTCCGAACACTAATAACTACACTACTGGCCATTAAAATTGCTACACCACGAAGGTGACGTGCTACAGACGCGAAATTTAACGGACAGGAAAAAGATGCTGTGATATGCAAATGATTAGCTTTTCAGAGCATTCACACAAGTTTGGCGCCGGTGGCGACACCTACAACATGCTGACATGACTAAAATTTCCAACCGATTTCTCATGCACAAACAGCAGTTGACCGGCGTTGCCTGGTGAAACGTTGTTGTGATGCCTCGTGTAAGAAGGAGAAATCCGTACCATCACGTTTCCAACTTTGATAAAGGTCGAATTGTAGCCCATCGCGATAGCGGTTTATCGTATCGCGACATTGGCCGACAACCAATGACTGTTAGCAGAATATGGAATCGGTGGGTTCACGAGGGTAATACGTAACGCCGTGCTGGATCCCAACGGCCTCGTATCACTAGCAGTCGAGATGATAGGAATCTTATCCGCATGGCTGTAACGGATCGTGCAGACACGTCTCGATCCCTGAGTCACCAGATGGGGACGTTTGCAAGACAACAACCACCTGCACGAACAGTTCGACGACGTTTGCAGCAGCACGGACTATCAGCTCGGATATCGTGGCTGCGGTTACCCTTGACGCTGCATCACAGACAGGAGCGTCTGCGATGGTGTATTCAGTGACGAACCTGGGTGCGCGAATGGCAAAACGTCATTTTTTCAGATGAATCCAAGTTCTGTTTACAGCATCATGATGGTCGCCATCCGCCGACATGGCGGTGAACGCAAATTGGAAGCGTGTATTCGTCATCGCCATACTGGCGTATCACCCGGTGTGATGGTATGGGGTGCCATTGGTTACACGTCTCGGTCCCCTCTTGTTCGCATTGACTTTGAAGAGTGGACGTTACTTTTCAGATGTGTTACGACCCGTGGCTCTACCCTTGATTCGATCTCCGCGAAACCCTACCTTTCAGCAGGATAATGCACGACCGCATGTTGCAGGTCCTGTACGGGCCTTTCTGGATATAGAAAATGTTCGACTGCTGCCCTGGCCAGTACATTCTCCAGATCTCTCACCAGTTGAAAACGTCTGATCAACGGTGGCCGAACAACTGGCTCGTCACAATATGTCAGTCACTACTCTTGATGAACTGTGGTATCGAGTTGAAGCTGCATAGGCAGCTGTACCTATACACGCCATCCAAGTTCTGTTTGACTCAATGCCCAGGCGTATTAAGGCCATTATTACGGCCAGAGGTGGTTGTTCTGGGTACTGATTTCTCAGGTTCTATGAACCCAAATTCCGTAAAAATGTAATCACATGTCAGTTCTAGTATAATATATTTGTCCAATGAATACCTGTTTATCATCTGCATTTGTTCTTGGTGTAGCAATTTTAATGGCCAGTAGTGTAGCTTGGCAGGGGCAGCTTGTTTATTATTTTGCAATGAAAATAACTGCTTTTATAGTTCTGGTGCCTTAACTCTCTTTGCAATTAGTCAGTTCCCTCCAATATAAAACAATCGAAGCGCCTGTTTTCATATCGGCCACAATTTATGACTTTTTCACGTTTCATATTATATTTGTCTTCTAATCGTCCGATCCAGATGAACGAGTGAGAAATTTTTAAGTTATTGCCAACTCTTGTGGGACCACACACATGTTGAAGATGTGTCTGTACTATATCTCACTGTGCCCATCCTTTTATCTTCTGATATGAATAATTTAAAGAATGGATGAGAGTGTGTGAGTAAAATTTTAATGTGTATATTGGCAGGAGTAAGGTAGTCTTCCATTATGACAGTATAGCCAAATTCATGAACACATAGTAGGTAGCAGAGAAGTTTCTGTTTGCCTTGGTCAAACCTTTTGCGTAGATTGCCACAATACAAAAGACTGGTTCTCTGGTCACGTCCGCCGGTGGACAAACCTTGGGAGCACGAGCTTGCTACTCTTGCGTGAGATTCGAGACAGATAAGGTCGGCCGTACGTAAGAATTCCACTTCAATACTAAGTTTATGTTGCCTGTCATCTAAGTTGTGAGATTCACTCAGAATTAGCAGTTCCTTTCATCGTTCGTAAATTATTATCGAGTGTGAGAAGTTTTGTTTTCTAGTTTACGAGTAATAAATTCATTACAATCCAGGGCCTGTGTAGGGTACTGTTCAGTTGAATCGTTTACTCAAACAGTATGAGCCCTGTTAGTGTGTTTGTGATAAAGTCCATTTTGTTTAGTGTTGCTTTCGCGAGCGCATCTCTATTGCTTATGATTGCCGTGATCTTATGACTGAATTTTCTGCAGTTCGTCTCACCTAATAATTTTATTCTTCGCTGTTTGTTTGTTCTTGCTGCCAAATGTCGGCGTTTGGATCTGTGCCTTAAGCTCTTCGATCTTGTTCCTTGTAGCGAATACTGTGTACACTCTTTCCGTCATTTAAAATTTCATATTACAGTGCTCACGGTTTTGTTTGTGGCGACCACGCGGTCTTGTTCTAATGCAGAAGTCTACAGTGCCATAGCGTCAATTATCTTCCCCCGTAGAGTATCGGGATTAATTGTGATTCTTATTTATATTTCACTTTTTAGCAATTCATTTTAATTGTAATTACATTCTTTTTTATGTCGCGCGGTAAAATCAAGAGAACAGCCTCTCACGCTAGCCACATACACTGTGGTGAAGAGTTTTAGTTCTTTTCCTGCCTGTTAGCCTCTCAAGGGCTTGTGAATGTAACTGTTCGTGATTAAAGAATCCTTCGAGCATTCCTCACCTATGCATCATAAACCTTGCGGGAAATTCGAATCAAAGTTCTAGGTTTCATTAATATGCACCGTAGTAGATCGCAGGAAACAGCAAACATCATACTAATTACTACATATATTCATGTGTGGAATTAAATTTACCAAATCAAATAAATGTTGTTTTGAGATTCTTGAAGTTTTCTCGGCGTACTGAATATTCTATGAGGTTTCGGGATTGCTGAAGGATCATGTTGACTTCTTGCCACAATACTTAGGCCGGCAACCGTACAGCCATCTTCAGGTGAATGGCGGACACTCACCTGAATATGGCTGGAAGATTGCCAGCAAAAATATTGTGGCAAGAAGTCAGCATGATCCGGCTGCAATCCAGACACATCACAGAAATGTTCTTTTGCAAGAACTTGTTGACGCTCTCACTGCTAAAATTCCACTCTATGCTTCATCCGAGTCTGAATTATGGTACATCGTACGGCTTTGGTTTTGCGCGATACAATATTTTACCAGTCATCAGTAATTGTAAAAATATATCTTACAATAATTTACCCTTGATATTCAAGACTAAATATCAGGATACCTTTCACGATGTGTGTTCAAAGAGTTAAGGGAACTTTGTTATTTCGTATTGTCTATTGGTCTGATTCATCTACATCTACATATCCATGACTAGTCTGCAGTTAACACCTAAGTGCCTGGTAGAGGGTTCTTAGAAACACCTTCAAACTATTTCTCCGCCGTTCCGCTCTCTAACAGAGCTTGAGAAAAATGAACACTAAAATCCTTCTGCACAGTTCAGATTTTTCTTACTTTATTTTGATGATCATTTCTCTCTATGTACGTTGATGACAATAAAATACTTTCACGTTCAAAGGAGAAAGCTGATGATAGAAATTTCATGAAAAGATATCGCCGTAGCGAAAAACGCTTTTGTTTTAATGTTTGCCATTCCAACTCGCTTATAATACCCGTGACACTCTCTCCCCTGTTTCACGATAAGACAAAACGATCTGCCCTTCTTTGGACTTTTACGATGTACTCCGTAGTTCCATTTGGTAAGGATCCCATACAGCGCAGAAATACTCTAGCAGAGGACCAGCAGGCGCAATGTAGGCAATCTCTTTAGTAGACATTTTGCATCCACTGAGAGTTCCTCCAAGCAAACATAGTATTCGGTTTACCTCCCCACAAGATTATCTTTGTGAGCGTTCCGACTTAAGTTGTTCAAGATATATAATCGAATTGACAGCCCTTAGATGAGTGTGATTTATCGTGTAATCGAATTTTAAAGGATTCCTTTTTATACTCACGTCGATGACCTCACACGTTTATTTACTCAAAGACAATTTCTAGTTTTCGCAGCATTCACATATAGTGTTTAAGTCATAATGCGAATTGGTTTTGAACTTCTGATGACTTTACTGAACCTTATACCTTTCATCATGATGAGTAAGGTTCTATCGAGTACAAAATGACGATAATAATTACTTATACTTTTATATTCGTATATGTAAACTGTACTTGCGTCAAAAGTAATACTTTGGTTAATTAAAAGCGCAGAAGTTATGAAATCAACTAATTTATATTGCTTATAAAACACAGTTAATACTCGATAAGAATGTTAAAAACACTGTGAAGTAACAATAAATGATGTGCGGTTCTATCGTCGGCCCCCATTTTCTCTCTTACACATTCATTTATTTTTCTTTACCTACCAATTCTACCAGTACTACCGGTAATACTTCCATTTAATACGTTACTTATGTGGTAGAGCGCAGCTCTATGAAGGAACTCTGCCTAAACTATCCCAGGGTTACCTTAATTCAAACGATGTGGAAACCACGAATACTGCAGTCTCGGCGGCCAGACGGAGATTTTACTCTCGTTCCACTGGAATATGGGTCCAATGTCCTAACCACTGAGGCAACAAGGAAACCTACAACCTGCTCCCCCACACAAATTTTACTCAGTAAATCCATTTCTCCGAAACAAGCGTGGAGGAAGGTAGCTTTTGTAAGTGACCGCGACACTGGTTTTCGACATTCAGCTACCCGGGGAAATGAAAAGAGTTCTGAAAACGATCCCAACTGATGAATCTAAGCGTCGACTGCTAACGAAAAAGTTTGAAGACGATCATAATGCACCAAACTATCCAGAAGGTTTAGCCTCCTATTCCCCACAATACAGATCAGCGAGTGACTTTCCGGTGCTTCACATGTATCAGCGTACGTAGTTCCGCGAGAGTTCACAGCAGTAGCTGCGTTCGCTAAGCCACACTGCAGCAGGGCACTCAGCTGATTGATGACCGTCCGCGTATAGACGTGAGCCAATTCCACTAGCAGATCGACGGCTCTCAAGCAAATACACACGCACACACACACACACATACATACACAAACACACACACACATACACAAACACACACACGCATACATTTATATACATACAAACGGCCGCGCACGCGATCGCTAGCAGAAGCACGAAGCAGGTTGCCCATGATTCAACTGCTTTCATCAGCAAATACGAACATTTAACTGAAACATCAACAGATGTTTGGCACTATAAGATATCAATAGAATAGTATTTCTTAGTTCTTTCTCATCGATCTCTCTACTATCTCATTAGTCCGACTTATTTCGACGAAATCAATAGTAAACTGTTGCCGAGGTCACTGAACACTATTGCTGTATGTTTCTCAATGCAATCCACAAGAGAAATATTATACTAAAGGAGAAAGACAGAAACGTTATGCGGAACAAAAATGGTTCAAATGGCTCTAAGCACTATGGGATTTAACATCTGAGGTCATCAGTCCCCTAGACTTAGAACTACTTAAACCTAAGGACATCATACATATCCATGCCCGAGGCAGGATTCGAACCTGCTACCGTAGAAGCAGCGCGGTTCCGGACTGAAGCGCCTAGAACCGCTCGGCCACATCGGCCTATGCCGAACAGAAAAATATTTTAATTTCTTCTTGTTGAATTTCAGTTTCCTTTCCAAATTGCTCTCTGGTTTTGCTTATTGCTTTTTCAGTGTGCAGACTGAATAATATCAGGGATAAGCTACAACGCTATCTCTTTCCTTTCTCCGCTACCGTAAAGCCTAGCAATTTTGGAGATTTTTAACACTTTTTGTAACACAACCTTATGCGAATATGTAGTACGACATGTAATTTCCACAAATATGGGACTTTATAACGTTTACTCTCTAATAGCAATAAAGGTTTTATCTCCAATGAGGAGTTCAGAATATCTAATATTAATTATCACGAAGTTACCCTCCAGCTGAGAACAACACTGTGACGTGAAATCTAAGCCAAGGAGTTAAATTTACAAGCTACAAAAAAAAAAAAAAAAAAAAAAAAAAAAAAATGGGCTGACCCAGTATTTCCTTACGACGCACAGTCATAGTTTTGTAGCAAATTATCCCAGATGTATGAGTTATGTTTTATCCATTTACAGTAAAACATTTCTCACAACGTTTGCCACTTTGTAAGGATTTATTTTTCTAACATTCTTAAAATCCAAATAATTAAAGGCATATCCTCATTGAAACAAAATAAGAAAGAAAAAAGAAAGGAGGTGCATTAAGCAAGGTAATAAAACAAGACTTTTAATCCTTATTTACGCATCTGTTCAGTAGAACCATATGAGAAAAATAGGGGACATAACACTTCAATTTAACTCAATATCATCTACGCAAGAAAATTGATTCAAGTTGTTAGATACTTACACGTTCAGGGGCACGAGGAGAAATGGGTTTTGACACATTTAATACTGTGAGGTTTGACTGAAAAGTAATGCCTCCACCTTCGTAACTCTTCAACAGTTGGCAGCATTGGTATGCGGCAGGTACTGGCTTGTTCCGTAGCCTCTTCTCTACAGCTCCAGTTGGCGGGAAGCCGTAGCATAGACGGTTGTGTTGCTACAGTGTAAAGTATGGAACCCTGCGTAGACGGTCAGTCAGTGTGATTTAAGCAAAGTGCAGTAATTGAATTCTTGACAGCAGGAGGTTTCACCCCAGAGGAGATTCGTCAGAGAATGAAAGCAGTTTATGGTGATGGTGTTGATGTGAGTACTGTGCGTCCTTGGTCGAGTAAGTTTAAAGATTTTGAGGCGGGAACATCTGACCTGCGCGATAAACGAAGTGTTGGACGTCCTGTGACAGCAACCACCGAGTTTCACAAGAAAAGTGTGGACGGATTGATTCGGGACGGTCGTCGTACCTGCCAGAGAGAAATTCCAAGCACAATCGGCATTTCACAAGAACATGTGGGTCACATTATTGTTTTGCTTGGCTGTCGGAAGATCTGTGCACTATGGGTGTCACGACAGCAGAATTTCAGAGCCTGAATCTCACCACCGTACGGCAGCCTCCATATAGTCGAGATTTAGCACCTTCTGACTTCCATCTGTTCCCGATCACGAAAGACGATCTACGTGGACATCATTATGCTTCTGATTAAGACGCTGAGAGAACTGTAAGACTGTGGTGGCGGAAACAAGAGTGTCGACTTCTTCCGTGACGTCATCAGAAAACTTGTTCATCATTGGCAGAAATGTATCCAATTGGACGGTGATTACGTGGAAAAGTGAATTTTGGAAATTAAAGATGACATTCTAAGGATTATTTCTGCGTTTGATTTATTAAAATATTCCCATTCTCACCCAATTAACGAAGGTGGAGGCATTACTTTTCATTCAACCCTCGTATATTCTGATCAAATTTGTTTTACTTACAAACAAAGTTGTAATGTAAAATAAAACTTGGTCTTTTTTATTAAGCCATTCACAAATGTCTATGATTTCGTTAATGAGACTTGTTTTTTACAATTTCAATTGTTACACTTTTACTGGTGGTATACGTGCTGTCACAAGGTTTTACCTACAAGCTGCGGAAATAAATTCTTCCGCTTTCCAATGGGCGAAGAACAATTTTGTAAAATGAAGCTCTTATACTGATCGGTCTGCAGAGATAACTTACTTGTATCAACTTACGTTCAGTTAGTCAGCTCCTCAGATTTATGGGCTGTAATAGAAATTTTCCAAGGAATCTACAAACACGTTTCCCCACTTGCAAACAAAATAGATTTGTGACAGCTCAAGTGTAATGCACATACCAGTTGCTTCCATTATTAATCGCAGCACTATGCAAGAACACGTTGCAGCAGAGCTATATTCTGAATGTTGACCCGAGTTACTGTATTGACGAGTGAAAAGCTGAAACGCGCCCTTAGTCACAAAGTTGCCCAATACCACAGTAACTGCTTCTCTTTCATGTTCTTCGATTCTTATAAATGCAGTCTACTTTCTTTGAAAGTTGTGGATAATTTTTCATTCCATGTATTTTATGCCTAATATCTTGATAATTTCTCTTAGAATTTTTCAGGCAACGTTGTGCAGAGTTTTACCTAAATATATAAATACTATAAACATAGGTTTGTTTTTTTCTTTCTGTCTTTTAAATACTTTCTCAGTATTTTCATTCTTTGTTTTTCCATCTTCTTGATTTTCGCTCTTCACTTCATTACTGCTGTTTCTGAGACATAAGAGGCCTCTGGTGAGATTACTGTACTACAGTGTCTCAATTTGGCACTGATGGAAACATTTCTTTTATTGTAATGGTTCCAAGTACATCTGTATGCTTTTTGTACTTTTTTGGTCCTTCGTTCTTTGGAAGTCAAGTTGAGTCACGTTCTCTGTACAACATCTCTTAGGTATTTGAATCTTTCTACTTGTGTTTTCTTCCACACTTCTTTATCAATGGGTGTCTGTCTGTGGATTTTTTACCCCTACACTGCCTATTTTCATATGCGATTTGTGTTACTGTTGTGGCTGAGACTGCGTATGGTGTCTCTAGAGCTTCTTTTCTTGTTTTCTGTTACTTGTTTTGATGACTATGCCATCACCGAAGGCCAGACATTATATACTGAAGATTGTGTCCTTGTGTCTACCCATTGACTCCTTCGCCCCATGTCCTTGATATTTTCTCCAAACCCGAGTTAAATAGAGTGAGTGATGGCCGCCACCCTGTCTCACTCCTGTCTTGATTTCGAATGGTTCTGAGGTCTCTCCCACAACCATCACTTTGGATGTTGTATTTGTTTCTGTTTCCTAGATTACATTTATGGTTTTGTTGTTCACCTTCATGTCTTCAGGTACGCTGAAGAGTGTGTTGTTGTCTATGGGGTCGTAGGCCTTCTTGAAGTCGATGGATGTTATTGTGGTGTTAATATTGTTTTCAGGCATCAGATCTGTTGACTGCGTTATCGTCCCTTCTAATTACTTTTGTCTTTTTCCGCTTTGCTCTCAATCCATATTATCTTACATTGCAGTATTACTGGCTGCTGTACACATTTCGTTCCACTCAAATGAAACTCACTCGTCATGATTAATGGTGACTCTATTTATAATACACTACTCTAGGTTCTTTGGACTTCTACCATTTGTAAGTGTAGACTGAAGAGCCAGAGAAACTGGTGCACCTGCCTTACATCGTGTAGGGGCCCCTAGAGCCTGCAGAAGTGCCGCAACCCTACGTGGCATGGACTTGACTAATGTCTGAGGTAGTGCTGGAGGGAACTGACCCCACGAATCCAGCAGGGCTGTCCATAAATTCGTAAGAGTACGAGGGAGGAGGTGGGGGTGGAGGATGGGGAGGGGAAGAGGACATCTCTTCTGAACAGAACGTTGCAAGGCACCCCTTATTTGCTCCATAATGTCCTTGTCTGAGGAGTTTAGTGGCCAGTGGAAGTGTTTAAACTCTGAAGTGTTCCTGGAGCCACTCTATTGCAATTCCGGACGTCCTGCTGGAATTGTCCAAGCCCGTCGGAATGTTCAATGTACTTGAATGGATGTAGGTGATCAGACAGGATGATTACGTACGAGTCACATGTCACAGTCGTACCTAGATGTATCAGTCGTCCCATATCACTCCAACTCCACATGCCTACACCATTACAGAGCCTCCACCAGCTTGAACAGTCCCCTGCTGACATGCAGGGTACATGGATTGATGAGGTTGACTCCATACCCGTACACGTCCATCCGCTCGATGTAATCTGAAACGAGACTCGCCTGACGGGGCAACATGTTTTCAGTCATCAACAGTCCAATGTCGGTGTTGTAGTGCCCAGGCGAGGCGTAAAGCTTCGTGTCATGCAGCCTTCGGCTCCGAAAGCCCATTTCGACGATGTTTTGCTGAATGATACCCACGTTGACTCTTGACACCAGCATTGAAATCTGCAGCAATTTGCGGAACGGTTGCACTTCTGTCACGTTGAACGATTCTCTTCAGTCGTCTTTGGTTCCATTCTTGCAGGATCTTTTTCTAGCCGCAGCGATGTCGGAGATTTGATGTTTTACCAGATTCCTGTAATTCACGGTACACTAGTGAAATGGTCGGACGCTACAATCCCTGCTTCATCGCTACCTCGGAGATGCCGTGTCCCGCCGCTCTTGCTCCACAAATAACACCACATTCAAACCCACTTAATTCTTGATGACCTGCCAGCATCTTGGTAACCCACCATTTTCTGTATCGAGAAAGACACGTACAGGACCTACAATATGCGGTCGTGCATTATCCTGCTGAAATGTAGGGTTTCGCGGGGTTCGAATGAAGGGTAGAGCCACGGGTCGTAACGCAACTGAAATGCAACGTCCACTCTTCAAAGTGCCGTCAATGCGAACAAGAGGTGATTGAGACGTGTAACCAATGGCACCCCATACCATCACGCCGGCTGATACGCCAGTATGGCGATGACGAATATACGCCTCCGATATGCGTTCACCGCGATGTCGCGAAACACGGATGCGACCATCATGATGCTGTAAACAGAACTTGGATTCATCCGTAAAATAACGTTTTGCCATTCGTGCACTCAGATTCGTCGTTGAGTACACCATCGCAGGCGCTCCTGTATGTGATGCAGCATCAAGGGTAACCGCAGCCATGGTCTCCGAGCTGATAGTCCATGTTGCTGCAAACGTCCTCGAACTGTTCGTGCAGAAGGTTGTTGTCTTGCAAACTTCCCCATCTGTTGATTCAGGAATCGAGACGTGGCTGCACGATCCGTTACAGCCATGCGGATAAGATGCCTGACATATCGACTGCTAGAGACACGAGGCCTTTGGAATCCAGCACGGCGTTCCGTATTACCCTCCTGAACTCACCGATTCCATATTCTGCTACGAGTCATTGGATCTCGTCCAATGCGAACAGCAATTTCGTGATACGATAAACCGCAATGGCGATAGGCTACAATCCGACCTTTATCAAAGTCGGAAATGTGATGGTACACATTTCTCCTCCTCACAGGAGGCATCACAACAACGTTTCACCAGGCAACGCCGTTCAACTAGTGTTTGTGTATGAGAAATCGGTCATGTCAGCACGTTGTAGGTGTCGAGACTGGCGCCAACCTTGTGTGAATGCTGTGCAAAGCTAATCATTTGCATATCAGAGCATCTTCTTCCTGTCGGTTAAATTTCGCCTCTGTAGCACGTCATCTTCGTGGTGCAGCAATTTTAATGGCCAGTAGTGTAATTACGCCCTTATGGCAGCTGAGGATATCTCAGAACACGTAAGGCAGTGAAACATAGCTTAGAGCACAGCCACGAAGTATGTGAACACAGGCCGCGAGAGCGTGCATTGTAGGTTTGCAGTTCGCCAGAATCCTCCGCGATGATCCCCTAGCACTGCTGTCGCCGTAACAGAACTACTGATACGGTGGAGGCGGCGGGCACCCCCGCGTCACGCGCGGACATCTGTGTGACGGGATTCATTATGCTGCGAGCGCGACACTGTTTTATCTGCGCGGTATCTGAGGCCGTCATCCGCGTGCCGCGGAAGTCTGTGCACTCCCGTTTGGGTCCGCCGTCGGAGCGGCCGCCTAAGCCCGCGCTGAATATTTATGACGCCGCCGGGGTGACAGCTGACGAGCGGCGCAATATGGAGGAGATTTGGCGGGGGAGGGGAATTACTGCGGACCCTCACCCCGAACGACGGGGCTTTCAAAGCGGACGCCGCCACCCACCGCAACCTTTATGTTATTGATTCAAAATATGTAGAGGAGGGTGGATCCCGCGCTGTATCGCAGCCAGCCAGGCCCGCGCGACAAAGGGAAGCCACTGCAGGATTGTCTCCTGCTGCTGCTGCTGCCGGTGGCAAAGACACGGCAGACAGGCGCGGGGGTGCCATTTAAAGAGAACAGCGGGCGGTGAGTGTTTCCCGGCACACCGAGCACTGGCTGCTAAGCCCAGTGTTGGCTCCGTGTGCCGTAGAAACATTGTATGTTGGGTCTTACTGACATCAAAAAGGCAGTCAGGGGCAATTACTTACTCAATTTACAAGGGTTGTTCAATAAATAATGCTCCAGTTTTTTTTTTTTACTCCCATTAATACAGGTAGGTATGGTGTGCGTACTGTAAGACCTTCAGTACACTCACTATCACATTATTTGACTTCTCTCTCTAACGAAGTAGGCGAGTGTCAGCAAGATGTCTCGTGGTCTTATCGTGGCGTGTTTATCTTCTGCCTTTAGGTCAGACGATAGAGATGCCACTTGCACGCTTAGAGTAGCAGATTGACGGTAACCAACTTTAAACAGAACTTGATTAATTTTCTCACACATTTATTAAAATAATAACAAGCATAAACATTACTTAACCTGGTTCTGGATGCTATTTACAATTGCAATTAACAATGTGAAGTTCCTTTGGTATTGGTATGTTAATCTTATTCTCACGTATATCTCTGATACTTGACAAAAGTGTCTATACATTTATCTTCAAGGCTATGTACAGGAATATGGTAATCTTATTAGGCGCAGACTGAAACTTGACTATAGACTGGTACAGACAAATGTAGAACTCGTACAGACTGGTACAGACTAATGTAGACTGGTACAGACTGGTGTAGACAAATGCAGACTCTATTCGGAGGTCTGTACACTCGTTATAATACCTTGCGCATTAAGGTATCACTGCGCGAGTATGATCCGCAAGGAGAAAAGGTTCTACGTTAGCAGCAATCTCATTGGCTGCGTTACATATTAATACGCGGATCGGCGGAAGCAGAATTTGGTCCGTCTCTATGGCAGCGCCATCTCGTAGTGCGGAGACGAACGAGAGCTGCGCCTGCGGTGTTGTGCTTAGCGGGGCGCGCTCTAGTGGGAAAGTTGTGTACGCGCTAACTACGCGGAACTATGTACACAACAGTAGGAAACTGTCCTTTCAAGTGTTTCAAGTACGATGACTCTTCTGCAAGTCGTCGTGTCCCAAACGTTGAGAGCTGAGTGAAGGTGGCTCGCTAGCAGTGAATTAGCTGGTTGGTCTATGTAAGAGGGACTCTTAACCTAACTATTTCTCCTTGCAAAATAGAATAAGGATTGGAAAGTAGCTTGAAATAATGTCAACTAGAATTGCATTACGATTCGTAGATTGTTTCCGAAGATGGCTTCTTTGAGCTGTGCTCCGGTTCGTGTTTGTGCTGTTGACAGGTTGGCGTCGTGTATTCGCATTGTGACCTCTCGTTTTGTTACTGCGTTCACTTGTCAGGTCCCGAGAGGATTTAATTAACAAAATGACATAGCTATTCATAATGTAAAAAATTCAGCCAGTATTTCTGACGCGGCCGCCGCGCAGTACCGCAGACGCGGAAGGGGAAGTGTCACACAGTACAAACAGCTTGAGCTAGTAAACACGTCGAGGATACGAACAGTGCGTCTCTCGGACCTTGGAGGGCGAGAAGGAACTTTTCGCCCCGGGACTCTGCCGGACATATCGAAACAAATATGGGTCCACAGCGACGAAATGGCCGGGAAGACCGAAAAATAAGTTAGAGAACGAGGATGCCAGGGCTGCGTCCGAGCAGGGCAGTCCTTCAAAATGGGTATTTAAGGGCATCCACGAGCAGCAAGAAGCAGAATCGTCGCAGAAGTTGAAGAGGACACAAGCAGACGAGGCCCGGCAGCATCGAGAAGGTAGCAGCCGCTACTGATGAGACAATAGGAACTGCAACTACGAGAAGACGGTGACGCTTTGGTGGAAGCAACTACAACTGTCAGTTTACTAGAAGCTTTGCACTGGAATAGTTTTGAACAGGTGCAGTTTGTCTCTGTCTCAAGTAGCCTCTACCGTTGGTTTCAGCAATAGAAGTAACAAGCCACTGGCTGGTGCTTGTCTCCTGTGAGATAGGACAAGGGTCCATTATTTAAACGAAGAGTGAATTTAAAGATGGTTGTTCTCGTGAGTAGTCGTTTTCGACATAGAGTGAGAAGTGGAGATTCTGGCTGAATCTATAGATGTGCACAGAGTAAGGGGAGGGGTCTGACACCTCACATGTCCTTTGTGATATTAGTTCAATAATTTGCGTTAAAGGAGAAATCTCACCTTACTGTTTTGACAGTTCAGTACTGTCAACTCCCCCCTTGTACCAGCTCCCTATTGAAAGTATTGTCTAATGTATCTACACCTCCTACACGCCCTTAGACAGTCCAGGAGATTCTACTCCCTCTCACCACCGTGGTAAAGGCTAGCTAAAGGGAACCACAAACCCATAATTGTCGTCAACGTCCCGATTGAGCCACGCAGGGTCGACCAACTCTATATTGGTATCCGGGACCTGTGCCGGTACGCGACACACTGTCTCCACCATGTTTGCTCGCTTTGTCTGTCCGTGAGTTGCAGCAGTGGCGTTTATCGATAGCCAGTACTGTGGTACTATCTTTGGAGCGAACTCTAGTATTTCCGGGTCGTAGTGTGTCGGAGTTCAGTTCAGTTGGGACGGAGCAGCAGTGAAGTCCGACAGCGCCAGGACTCCCCCAGGGAGCTGGCGATATATGCGCTGCCCGACGGAAGGATGTGGTCGCGAGAGGTCCGGATTCAGCGAGTTTGAATTGAATGGATCGTTATATTCGAGTAGTGCAACTTTCACTTGTGTGTATGTCCGTCCGCCGAAGTGACCTCATACCGTCAAGCTGTCAGTTAGCGGTTTTACACTCTGTTGTATCCCCTCGATTGGCAACGATCGATGATTGGTCGTTCTGTCGAACTTCTCATCTACATCTACATCTACATGACTGCTCTGCAATTCACATTTAAGTGCTTGGCAGAGGGTTCATCGAACCACAATCACACTATCTCTCTACTATTCCACTCCCGAAGAGCGAGCGGGAAAAACGAACACCTAAACCTTTCTGTTCGAGCTCTGATTTCTCTTATTTTATTTTGATGATCATTCCTACCTATGTAGGTTGGGCTCAACAAAATATTTTCGCATTCGGAAGAGAAAGTTGGTGACTGAAATTTCGTAAAAAGGTCTCGCCGCGACGAAAAACGTTTATGCTGTAATGACTTCCATCCCAACTCGTGTATCATATCTGCCACACTCTCTCCCCTATAACGCGATAATACAAAACGAGCTGCCCTTTTTTGCACCCTTTCGATGTCCTCCGTCAATCCCACCTGGTAAGGATCCCACACCGCGCAGCAATATTCTAACAGAGGACGAACGAGTGTAGTGTAAGCTGTCTCTTTAGTGGACTTGTTGCATCTTCTAAGTGTCCTGCCAATGAAACGCAACCTTTGGCTCGCCTTCCCGACAATATTATCTATGTGGTCCTTCCAACTGAAGTTGTTCGTAATTTTAACACCCAGGTACTTAGTTGAATTGACAGCCTTGAGAATTGTACTATTTATCGAGTAATCGAATTCCAACGGATTTCTTTTGGAACTCATGTGGATCATTTCACACTTTTCGTTATTTAGCGTCAACTGCCACCTGACACACCATACAGCAATCTTTTCTAAATCGCTTTGCAGCTGATACTGGTCTTCGGATGACCTTACTAGACGGTAAATTGCAGCAACATCTGCGAACAGTCTAAGAGAACTGCTCAGATTGTCACCCAGG
This sequence comes from Schistocerca gregaria, assembly GCF_023897955.1. Taxonomy (NCBI): domain Eukaryota; kingdom Metazoa; phylum Arthropoda; class Insecta; order Orthoptera; family Acrididae; genus Schistocerca; species Schistocerca gregaria. The sequence goes on from NC_064921.1 coordinate 934,611,217, forward strand.
TCATTTATATAGATCAGGAACAGTAGAGGTCCCAGGACGCTTCCCTGGGGAACACCTGATATCACTTCAGTTTTACTCGATGATTTGCCGTCTATTACTACGAACTGCGACCTTCCTGACAGGAAATCACGAATCCAGTCGCACAACTGAGACGATACCCCATAGCTCTGCAGCTTGATTAGAAGTCGCTTGTGAGGAACGGTGTCAAAAGCTTTCCGGAAATCTAGAAATACGGAATCAACTTGAGATCCCCTGTCGATAGCGGCCGTGTATCTGGTCTTTCGACTGTTTCTGTGTTCTGAGCGTTCATGTCTACGTAGAATTCGTCTTGTTGATGTATAGTGACTGTTTTAGCATTGTTTGAGTTGCTTGTGGAATTATCTTTTGTGGTTCCACGTGCATCTAGTCAGATTTTGAATAGGCAGTTTAGTCTTAACTCCGTCTGCGTGCTAGGATTTGGTGGGACCAACTTATGCCATTAAATGCTTGACATTTGACGATGTTAACTGTTATTCTATCGTGGTATTGGTTATCGCAGCTTAGGTGGATTTTGCGATTGTGCTGGTAGGCGTTTAAGCTGTCCCTAGTTTGAGTTGCCATCCTGTTAAGTGAGCCTAAATCTGGGCTGCCTGTCTCACCGCTTACGCAGCTGTAGGGACTTTTATCAGGTGGATCCTTGGAGCACTGTCTGTGGATCACTCCCTTCCTTATTTGGTCTGATTGTGTCAATTCTTTAAAAATAATATTTTCTTTAAATTATTCCTATTGCTTGTGGCCTTCAGACGACAAAAAGTTTGAATTCTTTCTTAATAAGGCCTTCAGCCGTCAGTGTAGCTTGTGTTACAGTCAATTTTTAATGATTGTTTTAAAAATTATTTTGTTATTTTTAGCGTGTAATTGTCTTGCTCATTTGTAATAGAGGCCTTTAGCTGTTAATTGTTCTGCAGTATTACTCGTGGGCTTCAACCAAGAAATAATTTGAATTCTGTCTTAATAACGCCTTCAACCGTCAGTGTAGCTTGTGTTACAGTCAAATATTGTTTTTAAAATAGTATTTCCTTAAATAAACTGTGGAACCAACAGTAACTGATTAGGCCCCGTCCACACCTTTTCCTGCTTTCCCTAAATCCCACACTTCTCTTACTGGTTGGGATTTGTACCCGCATAAGAGACCAAGTCTTTATACAGTGATGTGATGGCACCGTTTCGTCTGTACTGAATATCGCTGTTAACTGGTACTGTGCCCAATCTGCGACAAACAGTGTTCCTCAGTACTAGTTCATTTGAGAGCTTCTGGCACCTTTGACTCCCTGAATCTCTCTGTTTCTCTCAGATTACGTCGAGGACCGCCCTGCTCCCTAGTTTTGTTCAGCCTTTCCCCGCGATTCTTCTCTGTCTCTGACATGATGTGATGCTGAGGGCCTGTTGCCTTCTCACTGGCTGTAATTTGCACTCGTCCTTCGTAAATTCCCATATCCTGGGTGAAGGGGGAGAGGAGTCCGTCCATATAACTGTTTTCCTGGACTGTTATTAGGTGTGCATGACGTATAGGTTCTCTTTCCAGAACATCTCTCTCTGTCCTCTTCTAGCGCTGCCCACGCTATTGCTCTGGAAAACTTTATGTTTCCTTATTTTTATCTACTGAGTACACTTGGGAAGGATACGACGTAATTCTGCTGTGTTCACATCCGGTCCGGTGGACGCCGCCATCCTGGCGCCAGCTACGTACTGACCGTCGAGTGACACCTGCCGATTCCCAGTACTGTACTGAATCTAACTTGGTTTTTATTTACAAGAGTTGGCCCTTTTTCCAAGAATACCACAACCTGTGCTAAGTTTCGTACAATTTCGATAGATGGCAGAGCCATAGTGAACTATCAAAATGCCGTAGTTGCAAGTAAGCTGCTGTAATAGAATTCTTGGTTGCAGAAACGTAAACCCTGGTGAACATGTCTAAGCGTTTGTGTGCCGTCAATGGTAATAAAGCGATTCACAGGGGACTGTAAGCGATGGGAAACGCAGAATGTCACTTCCATGATTGGCTACATGGTGAATCGCGTGGATGATGTTATTTGTGCAGATTGGCGCATCACTACTCGGCAGTTGGTACTACATCTATTGGATAGCATTCGAGATGCTTGTGTAATAACTGAGACTCTTGGATCTCCTGTGTGCTCAATATGGATTCCACGAATGCTCACTACACATCACAAGATTAAAAGAAAAGCCATTTCATACGAGCTGTTGGAGCAGTTTGAGGCCATCGGAGAGGTCTTTCTGACACGAATCGTTACAAGTGACGAAACCTGGGTGCTTCATTTTACCTACGAGTAATACTTGTTCTTACACAGCGCTGATGCAAAGCTGAAGAACGTAATGCAGCCACGTTGAAAAAGAGGACATGTAAAAGAAAATCGATACTGTCACCAAGTTCTATCTGTTAGCAATAAATGTGATCTGAGAATAAAATTGTGGGGCACCGTTTACTGGGAGATTTTCGTATTTTTGGTGAAAAGAATACTCAAAGGTTTACATCTCCACAAATGCATTCTTTGACTATTTAACGCTCTTCACACAGAGACTACCAAATTCTACCAAATTTATACTCCCACATTTTTCTGACTTTGGAATATGTTCATAATCTGGTAGGAATGGAGCGAGCTGTATGGTGAGATTCTGGCAATATTAAATTCGAAAACATTTAACAATCTTCATAAAATATTAATTACAGTATGCTTGACGCAAAACCATCAGGAGTAATTAAGATGGACAATTTAAAACAATTACTATAGTACCTGTATCAGTATTGAAATCTCGAAAATAATTATTATATACTGAAGAGCCGAAAAAACTCGCACACCTACCTAATACCGTGTAGGGCTCCCGTGAGCACGCAGAAGTGCTCCAACACGACGTGGGATGGGCTCAACTAATGTCTGAAGTAGTGCTGGAGGGAACTGAGGCAGGCCGCGGTGGTCTCGCGGTTCTAGGCGCGCAGTCCGGAACCTTGCGACGGCTACGGTCGCAGGTTCGAATCCTGCCTCGGGCATGGATGTGTGTGATGTCCTTAGGTTAGTTAGGTTTAAGTAGTTCTAAGTTCTAGGGGACTAATGACCACAGCAGTTGAGTCCCATAGTGCTCAGAGCCATTTCTTTGCGGGGACCGGCACCATGAATCCTGCAGGGCTATCCATAAACCGTAAGAGCTTCTGAACAGCAAGTTGCAAGGCATCCCAGATGTGCTCATTATTGTTCATGTCTGGGGAGTTTGGTGGCCAACGGAAGTGCTTAAACCCAGAAGAGTGTTCCTGGAGTCACTCTGTAGCAATTCTGGACGTGTGGATGTCGCAAGTTCGTCAGAATACTGCCCACACTATTACAGAGCCTCCACCGGCTTGAAAAGTCCCCTGCTGACATGCAGGGTCCATGGATTCATCAGGTTGTCTCCTTACCCCTACACGTCCATTTGCACTTTAATCCAATAAGTCTTGGGACAGTGAACCGTGAATTTACTTTCAAAATCTTTTCTTAAGGAATTTACATTATTTACTAGCGATTCACCAAGAACATTAACACATTTAATCACACTAGGTGAGCGTGGAAGTAGTTGCCAGGAAGTAACTGATGGAAAATGAAATTGCTTTTAACAAATGTGGATTTTATTGCTAGGAGCTTTTTCAAAACAGATTTAAAATTTTAAGCAGAAAGAACAATATTAACAGTATGAGCCCTCGGGTTGAGAAGCTTGCCTGCTCCCTTTCAACATGGCCGTTGTCATGACCGCTCACAACAACCTCTGAAAGAATACACTGGTGCAAATGTGCAGCACACCAGATTACTTTAATCTAAATTTTTTTAACAATTCACACAAACACGTAAACTCTGCACCCCGTAAGAGGGATGGAAATGGCACAACACTCAAATTATTTGCCACCGAAAGTGCAATTTTTTTAAAGGCCTCTTACGATGGAAGGGTGACATTATTGTAACCTAAAATGACTATTTAAATAAAACCCATAAAATGCAAACTTACATAAAATGTACAACATGCTCTACGTTACACATATACCACCTCGCAAGATGAGAGGCAAGATAAAACCATATTTCCAGAATTCGGCCTTTAAGCAATAAATTCGTTAACACCGAATCCTAAAAACATGATAGAGGCAGTTATTAACGTACGGCAGACCGACGGACAGACACTAACTGCCTAACAAATGCGGACGAGAGACCAACGAACAAGCTGGGGACGAGAGACTGACCAAGAAAACAAGTAGAATTTAACCAGTAACTGAAACAACAATCATTTAACTTCTAATAACTGCGATTTCTGGCGAAGACCTGGCGCAGCACCCCCAAAACGCTCTCCCGAACCGTCCGCTGCCAGCCGCTTCAATGGACACAGGAAGGCGCGCCGATCTCCCGTCTCACGACGTCGCAGCTCGCCCCGGCCAGACGGACGTCGTGGGTTGACTCCTGTTGCTCTCGTGTCGGCCGCGAAGCCACTACGCCTCGCTATACGGCGCGGCCCACTGGACTCACGTGGCGACCTCACACTCGCCAACGCCCAAGACGGACAAGTCATCTTGTGTCTCAGCGCGCGACCAACCAACCGATCGATGCAACCGCCAACGACCACTGCCCAGACTAACTCGAGCAGACTGGCGGCCTAACACATACTAGCACTCCGGACGACAGACAGACACTGACTGCCTCACACTGACCCGGCTGACCAACTGACTAGCCTCTCCCAGACTGACAGACTGACCTGGCTGACCAACTCGCCCCCGACTGCACCGACTCATACTGACCCTTTGACGAGCTCATAGCGCCCCTGAAATGCACGTGAACAAGCAACCTTTCCCCTTTCACACCAGGGGGAGACACCGAAGCTGCGCCACCGCCAGAAACGGAAGGCGACTGCTTTACACTACGCGCTGCGGCGCGTTCTTCAAATCAGCAAATTTTACCACGGCTCAGACAGCCGTATGCACATATACCCGATGGCTACATGAAGTGTAAAAGATTAGTGCACTGGTGGACGCAGACAACGCATTGGCAACAGCCTTCACTTAACGATCGAGAGCAGCGCCGTTGCGTAGAGTTGTCAGTGCTTACAGACAAGCAACGCCGTTTGAAATAACCGCTGAACTCAGTATGGGACAGGACAGTGCGACGAGAAGCCTGTGGCAGCAGACGGCTGACGCGATTGACTTTACTAACAGCACGACATCGCCTACAACGGCTCTCCTGGACTCTTGAGCATATCGGTTGGATCCTAGACGACTGAAAAACGGTGGCCTGGTCAACGATACCCGATTTCAGTTGGTAAGAGCTGATGGAAAGGTTCGTGTGTAGCGCAGACCCCACGAGCCTTGGAACCAAGTTGTCAACGAGGTTCTGTGCAATCTGGTGGCGGCTCCGTAATAGTGTGGGCTGCGTTTACGTGGAATTAACTGTCATCTGGTGCGACTGAACCGATCACTGGCTGGGAAAGTCTATGTTCGGCTGTTTGGAAACTATTTGCAGCCATTTATGTAATTCATGTTCCCACACAACGATGGAAGTCTTAGAAATAACAATGCGCCATGTCAGCAGGATAGAATTGTTCGCAAATGAATTGAACAACATTCTGGGCAGTTCGAACCAATGATTTGGCCACCCAGATCACCCACATGAGTCACATCGAAAATTTATCGGACACATTCAAGAGGTCTGTTCGTCCAAAAGATCCTGCACCGGCTACAGTTATGGACAGGTATGAGGCAGCATGGCTCAGTATTTCTGCAGGGACTTCCAGCGAAGAGTCCATGCCAAGTCGAACTGGTGCACTACACCGGGCAATAGGAGGTCCGACACGACATTAGGAGGCGTCCCATGAATCTTCTCGCCTCAGTGTATTTCAGACGATCAGCTGATTCGACATTGTACTATTTTCAACAGCTTATTCCTCGCAGTTTTACAGTCATACTTCGTAAGTGTAAGCAGTATACAGTGTACAAGTGGAAGATGTACATCGCGTACATGCGCACTTGGTAATACTGTAAAATCATGAGGAGTAAGTACTTGAAAACAGCAAATCGCCAAAATCATCTGATCGTGATAAATAAATGAGCGAAAGTGGAAAATGGAATTACTTGAAGTACAGAAAATAGCCATTCCTACAGATGAAGAATGTATGGGCACATGATGACTACTGGGTACCGTTTACAGGAACATTTCAGGCGGAGAGCGCTGCACGGTATAAATGCACGCACACGAAATATTTACTCCCATCTTTCGTACTTTGGGAAAGGTTTAATCATTGGCACGAGGAACATGTCAGCGTCATATCGAGAGATGGCGCAGACGGTTGCCAGTAATGCAATGACGGCAGAATGAGTCGTGACGAGATGGACTCGGGAGAACAATGCGGCAAGAAGGGTGGTACGGGATCACTAGAATATTGTAGGATTGCTCGACTGGCTCTGAACAATAGACAGATGAGATCACAAATCCAGGCAGAGGTTACAGGAGGAACATGAGGAACAGATCACTGGAACTTGGATTTACATAGCGAGTTGCTGGGTGTCGTTTAGTGTTGACACTAAACAGGTCGACGCAGACCTGTCCGTAGACCGCATTTCAGCAGGATAGTGCAAGACCCCACGCTGCCGTTTACACCACAGATGTCTTCAGAGATGCATGGATCTTTCACTATCCTGCTTGGGCCCCTCATTTTTAAACAATAGAACATGACTGGGATGCGACGAGTCGATGTGCTCTTTCGTTTAAACCTCCAACCGCCGCTCTTCCGCATTTAAGAAGTCGTTCACGTAGGAGAATCGTACAAACATAACTCCGTTTGATCTGGCAGTGAGTCCCGCATGGATGAGACAGTAATAAGCAAACCTGGCGCAGAGGAACAACTGAGTTGAAAGCAAACAAGTCGCCAGGTCGTGATGGAATCCCATTTTAGTTTTACAAACAGTACCCTATGGCATTGGCCCCTTATTTACCTTGTGTGTATCACGAATCTCCCACCCAGCGCAAATTCTCAAACGATTGGAGAAATGCTCACGTGACATCCTTATATAAGAAGGGTAAAAAAAATTACAGACCAATACCCTTAACATCGGTGTGCTGTAGAATTCTAAAACACATTCTGAGCACGAATATAATAAATTTCTTGCACACTGAAAAGCTTATGTCCACGAATCCGTACGGTTTTAGGAAGGATCGCCAGTGAGAAATTCAGCTTTCCTTCTACTCACACGAGTCTCTATGAACTATGAATGGAGGGCAACAGACAGAGTGCTTATCAGTAGATACTAGAAAAGCGTTTGACACGGTGCCGCGCTGCAGACTGTTAACAAAGGTACGAGCATACGGAATATGTTCCCAGATACGTGCGTAGCTCGAAGACTCCTTAAGTAATAAAACCCGATATGTTGTCTCGACTGGGAGACTCGGATATTGCCAGGAGTGCCCCAGGAAAGTGTAGTAGTACCGATATTATTTTCTAAACACATAAATGATCTGGCGGACAGACTGGGCAGTAACATGAAGTTGTTTTCTGATGATCCTGTGGTGTACAGGAAGGCGTCAAAAATGAGTGACTGTAGCTTGATACAAGGTGATGTAGATAAGATTTCTGGTTGGTGTGCAGAAAAATGTAAGTTAGTGGGGATGAATAGCAAAAACGTATCCGTAATGTTCCGATACAAGATTAGAAGTGACAGGCTTGACACAATCACGTCATTTAAATATCTGGGCGTAACGTTGCAAAGTGGGATGAAATGGAATGGGCATGTGAGGACTGCTGTAGCAAGGGCGAATGGTCGAGTTCGTTTTATTGGGGGAATTTTAGGAAAGTATAATTCTTCTGTAAAGACTACCGCATATAAGACACCAGTGCAACCTCTTATTGAGTACTGATCGAGTACTTGGGATGTGCACCCGGTCGGATTAAAGGAAGACATCGAAGGACCTTATAAGGTGGCTGCTAGATTTGTTACCGGTAGGTTAGAACAACACGCAAGTGTTACGGAGATCCTTCGGAAACTCATGGTAATCCATGGAGGGAGAGCGAAGTTCTTTTCAAGGAAAACTACTGAGAAAATTTAGAGAACCGGCATTTGAATCTGAGTGCAGAACCATCCTACAACCACCAACACGCGTTTCGCGTGAGGACCACGAAGGTAAGCTGTGAGAACTTAGGCCTCATACGGCGACACATAGACAGTCGTTTTTCCCTCTCTCTATTGGCAAATGGAACATGAAAGGAAACGACCAGTAGTGGTACAGGATACCCTCTGCCGCGCACCGTACAGTGGCTTGCGAGTACGTATGTAGTTGTAGATATAGATGTAGTAGCGAAAAGGTACGTGTTTCAGGACGATTGTGACAACTGCTGCTTAGTTCCAAGGTCTTAGGCATAAACAAAACGTTCGTCACTGGTGGAAAAATCTTGTGTAATTTTTAGATCGTCATGAAACAATTATTTAAATTCCCTGCAGACTTCCATACGATGTTGGTTCTCATCGCCCTGAAGCAGTCGTGGCTGTAATCATTCAGAAATTCAATTCCTCCGACAGAATTTATTCATATCTACCACAACTTACTCGGACGGTGTTGCAGAGGTCTTGCATGGTCTGATTGAATTGTCACATGATGAAAAATTGTTGGAGCGGTTTGTTTTGCTTGGTAAATACTATTTCTTACATGGTCTGTATGCGATCTTGCAGAATCAACCCATGAGCACTTGCTGGTGTGTGATGATAGCTGATGGCGAACCGTTTAAAAGAAAATTGTGTGCAAATATGTTCTTCCTTCTCGTCAGCCATCGCAAAACTACCGTGTCACGGAGACAAGATAATTTAAATACACTCACCAACAACTATCCAAATCAGTCCTTTCCATACTGGTTCGAAAAGTATGTATGGGGAAACATCTAGCGACATTTTGACAACTGTTCAAATTCTCTTCCGACCATCCAAATTTAGGTTTTCCATGAGTTCCCTAAATCGTTCTAGGCAAATGGTGGGATAATTCCTGAAACGTGAAACTTAGGGAAGGTAGGAAAGGTGTGGACGGGGCCTAATCAGTTACCGTTGGTTGCAGAGAAAACACATACACTTCATTTTTAGAAAAAAAAACTCTCAACAATAATTTTTGAAAGAGTTTACTACACTGGTGGCTGAATGCCTTATTAGAAGAATTGCAAGTTATTGTCGGCTGAAGGCCACAAGCAATGTTGCAAACAATTAACGGCTGAAGGCCAGCAGCAATTTCACAACACACAACGGCTGAAGGCCTGAATTACAACAGAGGAAGACAGTTACACATTAACAAATACTAAGATATTTTCTTCTTAACAATCAAAATGGTAACAAGCTATAGTATGGTCCAGTAGTCATTACCACAAATTTCCAAAATTTTCTTACAGGGATTTCATCGGGGAACATACCGCTCCACTCGAACTATCAAGACAACTGGCACTGCTAAACCTATTATACGACTTCCAAATCTCTGGAAAGGGGTTATATGCAATGCTGGTGAGTACTCTGAAGGACAGTACAGATTTGTGACACGTGTCTGTTTTGAACAATTTGTAAACATATACATTCCTGGAAATTGAAATAAGAACACCGTGGATTCATTGTCCCAGTAAGGGGAAACTTTATTGACACATTCCTGGGGTCAGATACATCACATGATCACACTGACAGAACCACAGGCACATAGACACAGGCAACAGAGCATGCACAATGTCGGCACTAGTACATTGTATATCCACCTTTCGCAGCAATGCAGGCATGGAGACGATCGTAGAGATGCTGGATGTAGTCCCGTGGAACGGCTTGCCATGCCATTTCCACCTGGCGTCTCAGTTGGACCAGCGTTCGTGCTGGACGTGCAGACCGCGTGAGACGACGCTTCATCCAGTCCCAAACATGCTCAATGGGGGACAGATCCGGAGATCTTGCTGGCCAGGGTAGTTGACTTACACCTTCTAGAGCACGTTGGGTGGCACGGGATACATGCGGACGTGCATTGTCCTGTTGGAACAGCAAGTTCCCTTGCCGGTCTAGGAATGGTAGAACGATGGGTTCGATGACGGTTTGGATGTACCGTGCACTATTCAGTGTCCCCTCGACGATCACCAGAGGTGTACGGCCAGTGTAGGAGATCGCTCCCCACACCATGATACCGGGTGTTGGCCCTGTGTGCCTCGGTCGTATGCAGTCCTAATTGTGGCGCTCACCTGCACGGCGCCAAACACGCATACGACCATCATTGGCACCAAGGCAGAAGCGACTCTCATCGCTGAAGACGACACGTCTCCATTCGTCCCTCCATTCACGCCTGTCGCGACACCACTGGAGGCAGGCTGCACGATGTTGGGGCGTGAGCGGAAGACGGCCTAACGGTGTGCGGGACCGTAGCCCAGCTTTATGGAGACGGTTGCGAATGGTCCTCGCCGATACCCCAGGAGCAACAGTGTCCCTAATTTGCTGGGAAGTGGCGGTGTGGTCGCCTACGGCACTGCGTAGGATCCTACGGTCTTGGCGTCCATCCATGCGTCGCTGCGGTCCGGTCCCAGGTCGACGGGCACGTGCACCTTCCGCCGACCACTGGCGACAACATCGATGTACTGTGGAGACCTCACGCCCCACGCGTTGAGCAATTCGGCGGTACGTCCACCCGGCCTCCCGCATGCCCACTATACGCCCTCGCTCTAAGTCCGTCAACTGCACATACGGTTCACGTCCACGCTGTCGCGGCATGCTACCAGTGTTAAAGACTGCGATGGAGCTCCGTATGCCACGGCAAACTGGCTAACACTGACGGCGGCGGTGCACAAATGCTGCGCAGCTAGCGCCATTCGACGGCCAACACCGCGGTTCCTGGTGTGTCCGCTGTGCCGTGCGTGTGATCATTGCTTGTACAGTCCTCTCGCAGTGTCCGGAGCAAGTATGGTGGGTCTGACACACCGGTGTCAATGTGTTCTTTTTTCCATTTCCAGGAGTGTAGTTATATGAGTGTATGGTGTCAGTTCTTTCGGATGTGTACGAAAGAGCAGACACCACGTAGTCATGTAACTGATTCGCGTTGATGGGCAATGAATTCATAACCTTCAGCGCGGATGCACATTTACGTTACCTCCAGCAGAATCTAAAATTAACGAGCATGAACGATAGACGGGAACTGCAAATAGGTGGCAGTGGGTGCGAGTGTATGTCGGCCGGAGAACGTGCCGAGATAGTCCACGCATTTGCGATAAAGGCTGTGTCCCGGTGGCGCAGTGGTTAACGGAATTGCCTAGTAAGGAGGAGATCCCGGCTTCGAGTCCCGGTCCAGCCCATGTTTCCACTCATCGCCGCTCATTCTTCAAAAAGTCCCGATGCAGATGAAATTATTCCTTCATTTCACTATATTTTCTTCTCCCTCTAACCTCTGTTTACATAAAATCAATAGTTGCATATATTAAAGCCTTAACAATTGTATTTTCGTATAACAATTATTTCTAGAAACTCTACGTTTATGTTTTATATATGTCATCATATTTAGAGATTTTGCTTGCTCTATATTATTGCTTATTTTTAACCACCTGTGTGAAAGGGCCATCGACAAATTCTCCTTATTTTGTTATCTATACGAGGGATGCTCCAAAAGAAATGCACACTATTTTTGTAAAAATACAGTTTTCATTCTGCATATGTGAAAGTTTTACTGTGTGAAGATACATACTTCCCGCTTTTTTTCAAACTTAGTTCAACATCTTCCCGTGAGTGGCGCCTTCACAACATGGCTTCAAGATGGCTGCTACACTTGACGTTGGTTAGAAGCAACGTGCTGTCATAGAATTCCTGTGCTATGAAAACGAGGCAGTGGGTAACATCCACAAGAGGTTGAAAAATGTGTATGGAGATGCTGCTGTCGATCGCAGTGCAGTTGGTCGGTGGGCAAGCAGGATACGTGATGAAAGCAGGCACGGCAATATTGAGGATTGTCCTCGCAGCGGCAGGCATCGTACTGCACACACTCCAGACAATGTGCAGAGAGTTAACGAATTGGTGACTGCTGACAGACGCATGACAGTGAACGAATTGTCACGCTATGTTGGAATAGGGAAGGAAGTGTTTGCAGAATACTGGAAGTGTTGGCGTTAAAAAAAGGTTTGTGCCAGGTAGTTTCTCAGGATGTTGACAGTGGCTCACAAGGAAACAAGAAAAATGGTTTGCAGCGAACTTTTGGAGCAGTACGAGAATGGTGGAGATGAATTTCTTGGAAGAAATGTGACAGGTGAGGAAACATCGCTCCATCATTTTTCACCAGTGACGAAGAGTCTACCAATGGAGTGGGGAGTGGCATCATGCAAATTCATCCAAGGAAAAAAAAAATCAAAACCACACCTTCTGCTGGAAAAGTTATGGCTACGGTGTTTTTCGATTCCGAAGGACTTTGCTTGTGGACATCACGCCAAGTGGAACCACCATAAATTCTGATGCATATGTGACGACACTGAAGATGTTTCAAGTTCGCAAGTTCGACTGAGTCGTGTTCGACCATTTCGGCAAAGGCATGATGTTTTGCTGTTGCACGAAAATGCACTGCCGCATGCCAGTAACAAAAAAAAAAAAAAAAAAAAAAAAAAGCTATCACAAAACTCGGATGGGCAACACCTAAACACTCGCCTTACAGTCCTGACCTGGCTCCATGTGACTATCATCCCTTTGGGAAACTGAAAGACTCTCTTCGTGGAACAAGGTGTGGAGATGATGACTCCCTTGTGCACTCTGCCAGACAGTGGCTCCAACAGGTTGGTCCAGAATTTTACCGTGCGGGTATACAGGCGCTGGTTCCAAGATGGCGTAAGGCAGTTGAGAGGGATGGAATTTATGTGGAGAAATGAAAACATTGTTCCTAAAGGATATATCTACACAGTGTAAAACTTTCAAACACGTAGAATAAAAGATGGATTTTTAAAACAATAGTGTGCATTGCTTTTGGAGTGACCCTCGTACTTTACTCAGAAGAAGGTGTGAGGAGTTGTCATCGATATATTTTTCTCAGTGAATTTCAGCCAAGTTGTTTTAAACTGGCCACTTGTGTCTAGCCTGTGTGAGCTGACTCTGCCTGTCCGTGTTACGCTAAACGAATGCGAACAGTGGGGTCCTACCAGCAGGGTGAGAGGGAAGACGCCGCTAACGAAGAGCCGTTTAAGCTACCGCAGGACGACCGGCGTCGCGCGAGCACTCGACGGCGAGGGCCCGGGCGGGGCGGGGCGGCGCCAAACAAGGGGAACCCCCGCGCACCTCACGGCGGCCACCCGGCCAATCAGCGCGGCGCGGCTGGCCGTGACGTGACCGACAAGCAAGCAATCTGCTGCCGCGCGCCGCCGCGCCGCTCGAGAGCGCCTTGCGGTAACCACGGCGACCGCGCGTGCTCAATTGTCAACAGCCACCCGCCTCGAGCACTTGTTCGTGACGGCGGGCCCTTTCTGCCTCCCTCGTTTGCTCGCCGCCGTCACATTGGGCCGGACCTGGTTTATCCTGCACATTCTGCCAGATCTCGAAAAGGCTGTGGGCGCCAAGTGGGACCGCAAGTTATACATGCAATAAAATCCTGGTTTTAAGTGTTTAGACTGTTTTCATTTTCATTTCAACCTGTTAATTTACAGATAGTTCTCTGTCACCTGATTTAGAAACAAATGGGTTCACAGTGTTCTGGTGAAGCATCTAACATGTTGCCGACGCAACAATTTTTTCTGGATGTCTCTGGGGTCCTTTAGGAGCTCGATATTTGTACACATCGAATATGTGAACCGAACGGTTATTGAATGAACAGTGTTTCAGTAAGGATTTTTCTTTTGATTGAAAGTCTAGTTAAGAGATATGCTACTAAAAGCCTTGCTGACAGAGCCAAAAGAAGCCGAATTAAAACATCTGAAGCAGGTGTTCGAAAAGACTGGCTTTTCAGGCAAAGAAGCAAATAGGGTTCCGCGACTGAACAACAACAGGAAAATCGGCAGCGTTAAGAAAACAGCGACGGAACAACACTTACTCACTCCCTTCTATAAAAAAGTAACGGATCAAGTCAGCAAAACATTAAACATGACATTAAATCGGTTTGTAGACCAGCAAAGAAAATATGTCAAGCTCCGATCTGCCAAGAACAAACGCCCTCCTTTGTCAGCAGTTGGAGTATATAATATTCTGCGTACATGTGGTAAGATCTACATTGGAACTAACAAGAGAAGCTTGAATGCAAGACTGAAAGAACATAGTCCGCAGCTCATGGTCATGCGGTAGCGTTCTCGCTTCCGCGCCCGGGTTCCTGGGTTCGATTCCCGGCGGGGTCAGGGATTTTCTCTGCCTCGTGATGACTGGGTGTTTGTGTTGTCCTTAGGTTAGTTAGGTTTAAGTAGTTCTAAGTTCTAGGGGACTAATGACCATAGATGTTAAGTCCTACAGTGCTCAGAGCCATTTGAACCATTTTGAAAGAACATAAAAGTTATGATTAATAAAATTCTTTTCCGGGCTATTATGCCGTGGTCTGATGGATTTCGCATTGTAACCCAACGTTTCGTCCCCATCTGCGGAGGACATCTTGGGGATGGGGACGACACGTTGGGTTACAATGCGAAATCCATCAGACCACGGCATAATAGCCCGGAAAAGAATTTTATTAATCATGACAGTTCCGGCCGTGAAAGTTTACATTTTACAGAACATAAAAGTCTCTGTCGGCAAGGGAAAACAGAAAAATCTGCTGTAGCAGCGCTTGCTTTTCAGTCAGGAAATCGTGAAGTTTTGGGAAACCAAAACTTAATCTACTATGACAGACTATTATCCACAACCATAAAGAGTGGACATCGATATATACAGAGCAGGGCAAACAAAATTGGCCCGGATGAGTGAACACCATTTGTGGCAGCATTAACGGAGGAGGAAAAGGCTCACATTCCAATAGGATGGAGAAATTGCCCATACAGCGGCCGAACCTTGGAGCTGGCCACCCAGATCACCTGACCTGTTAGTGTTCGATTACTTTGTGTGGGGAGCCCTCAAGTCTAAGGTGTATCGCAACAAGAATAGCAGCAAAACATTACGGGTGAGGCTTCGGCAATCCAGCTTCGAGCTGCCTTCAACAACTAGCAGACCATGACCATACATACATAAACTATGGTCAGTTTCAACATCTGCTAAGTCCAGGTTAGTACTGTATTTCCATGGCTTTGCTTTGAACTCCGTCCTCTGGGGCACTTTATTGCCCCACCCTGTATAATCCCAGTGATAATTTAACAGAAAAGAAGAAGCCGTGTAACTCAATGATATACGGACAGTGGCTCTGCAGAATCGATAGAAATTTTGTATTCTTGACAGACGACAGTCGAAGTTAAGTTTTATATTCGACAAAGATTACCTCCGATGATCACGTGTAAACGCGACCACGTCCACTTTACACATTATTTATGTCGCTCCCGGAGTCTGACTTGTCAGTCGGCAAGACTCAGCGTCGGTAAGGGTACCACCGAAGATGTCCAGAGCAGCTTTTAACGAAACGTCAGCAACCGAAAACTTTCAGCGATCACGGCCATACACCTGGAAGACTCGTCGTCAGCTGTGACAGCCGGTCGTGAAAGCCTTCTTGCTATGTTCATCTGATGTTTTTGAAGATATTTTGAAAACATATATCTGATTAACAGTGCCTCTGTGTCCTTCTGACACCAATTACTGTTCAGTCTGTGTAGTACACTCGATATGTTCCTGGTTGTATACTACTTACACACCCACGGATGGAGGCGCATCCTTGTTTCTTTTCGTCTTGCTAGATGGCGCCTGTAACCGGCTTCCTCTCCACCGCGACTTTGCGCCCTCGTTTCCAACTAGCCCAAGTTTACACTCTGAGGCAAGCGTTTTTCCTAATAACTTGTCCGTCCCTGGTAGCTGAGTGTTCAGCGCGACGGAATGTCGTACTTAACGGCCCGGGTTCGATTCCCGGCTGGAACGGAGATTTTCTCCGCTCAGGGACTGGGCGTTGTGTTGCCGTTATCATCGCCATTTCATCCCCATCGACACACAAGTCACCAAAGTGGCGTCAACTAGAAAGACTTGCACCAGGCGAACGGTCTACCCGACGGGAGGCCCTAGCCACACGGCATTTCCGTTTTTCCTAATTACTTGAACTGAATTCTGATTTAGTTACAATGTGCAAGGGCGTCATATTTCTACCAGAATGATCGACGTTTCGACCCCTCTTCTGGGATCTTCCTCAGGATTTTAGTGTTCTAGCATTCTAGTGGACACCATAAGATCCTGAGGAAGATCCCAGAAGAGGGGTTAAAATGTCGATCATTTTAGTATAAATATGACGTGACCTAATAACCCAGAAGATTTTAATTTAATACTACAAACATGTTGCAAAATACGCAAAAAAATCTTAAAGTTTTGGCCATGCTATTACAGATGCTCTATCTGTTCATGAGAAACAGCATGAACAACATGTAGACGATGGCTGAATACTTCATAAACTTTAAACGGTGTATCTGCTTTTACAGAGGTTATGGAGACTGCTATTCTGTTCTTCACTTCCTTTATGCCACGACGTAAAGTGAAGATGAACACACTTTTCTTGACATATTTCCACAAAAAAATCACAAGGGGTTAATTATGGCGATTCTGGAGGCTGAGAATCCAGGACAATGTCTCGGGGTACCTTGCGCTCTGTCCAGTTTTGAGGTAGAGGGTCACTGAGAAACTGACGTACGCCGTTGTGCAAATGTGGTGGATCTCCATCCTGTTGGAAAATGAAGTCATCGGAGTCCTCCTGAAGATATGGAAAAAGCCAGTTCTCCTGCATTTGAAGATAGCTCATTGTAATCACTGTGTTTTCCTCAAAAAAGAAGGTACCGCAGCTTTTTTACGAATAATGATACGAGCATCCTGTCTCTTCAAATTGGGGATATCAACGACGAATGTTTTTGGGTGCAGGCTTATCAGTGCCAAAATACCGGCGAAAAGTACGCTGGACCGAAATCAGTGACTCACTCTTTGCAAACAGCAGCACACAAAAATCTTATCCTGAGCGGACGACATATAATTTCTTCATTCGACACTAACCACTGTGTCGCTGTGTAGTGACAGGGTGTCTTACGTTTGGTAATTTATAATATTCTGTAACTTATTTACCCTGTACCTTCTTGCGGTCCTTCACAGATTGACGTTAGGTCGGTGTATTGGAAATGACTTTGTTCATATTCCGCTGTACGTGTATCGACGTAGATACTGTAATTCCTATGATACTTTAATTTTTTACTTTTATGTTATACTTTGACGCAGTCTTATGGTTACTCAATCATTGTTAAGGCTATTTTAATTTCTGATTTTATGGATGAAACGACGTGCATGTCATTTCATGGTACCATGACCTACCTTACTCGCCATACTTAGCTCTGATACACAACATTTCCTGCTGTAAATTTGGGTTCAGCATAGCATCATGTTAACAATTTTATTACAGTGTGGCTGGCTGTTTTCACATTTTTTTTTTCAATCCAGTGTCTGTCATTTTATGTTTTAACGTATGACTCACCGACATTGTCATTTTTATGAAGCTATGTTATATTCACCCATTGTAGCCATTTATGAAAACGTTGCACGTTGTTTTAATTTACCACTTAATCGGTATGTGCTTTATGTTGTTAGCTCTAGAAGGTAACATTCCACATGAAATTTGTATATATTGTCATATTATCTAGTTTTTTATTCTGTGGATTACGTAATTTATGTTTCTTACATGCTGTGTTTGCATGGTTCTCCCGTGATTTCCGAGTCTGTATAGTACATAATGGACGTACAGTGCGTGATCTTATATTAGTTACGTTTCTCGATAGTCATTCATGTGCTGTACTAGTTGCCAACGCCATCTGCTTGATGGCTGCTGTTTTCCTCACCACTACGTTTCTCTACGTACGTTCGGCTTGGCAGTAGGCTTCACATATGTATAGGTTGCTTTCAATACCTTAGATACATACTGCTGTGCGGCTGTGTAGTTTTTTCTTTTATGTCTTTGTAAGTATCGATACAGCGACTGAGATTTGTGCATATAATTGATCTGTGGTTATTCATATTGTTTTCAACACTGCTATTTTTCTGATGATGACGTATCGAAACGCGCCAGTAAATCAAATTGCGAATGAGACTTTTCATAATTCATTAAGTGCCAATTCTGAATGGCCGTCTACTCCTTAGATGGAAACATTTCTCTATCAAGTGAACAAAATAGAAGTCTAAATCTGTCAGAGAAACAATATAATTTACAAATAGATTACGCATACGTTTTGACTATTGTGGCTCTCAGTAAACATAAAATCGGCATGTCCAACGTTTGTACCAAACAACATCTCAGGATCACAACGGAGGTAACATTACAAATCACTAGAAATCATCGTCGCTCGTCGCGAGTGGGAAAATCTGCTGTAAGTCGCTTTAACATACAGATGCACTGCAGAGTGATAGGTTGAGATCACCAAGCATTCTGAAGCAACTGAAAATGTAAACAAAGACCAAGTAGTGTGCATGAGGAATTGACATGTAAAAGGCAACGCGAAAAGGATACGACTTTATCTAACTTGAACACCATCATGGGATCTAATCGCAATACTCGCGATTTGCGGCTTCTCACCACTGCACCGAAGAGTCCTCATCGAAAGCGTCCATATTAAACTCAAGACAAGTGTCTGAAACACTGCTTGCCACAGCATGCTGGCTAAGGAGTAGAGTAAGACTTCCGCTTCAAGACATGAGGGAACCCAAATAAATTCAGCACTCAGTGTTCCTACTGTTTGACTCCCGTCAAAGTTTTTGCTCTTGGATTGAGGAAAACAAACATTGTCTTCAGAATGAGATTTTCACTCTGCAGCGGAGTGTGCGCTGATATGAAACTTCCTGGCAGATTAAAACTGTGTGCCCGACCGAGACTCGAACCCTTTGCCTTTCGCGGGCAAGTGCTCTACCAACTGAGCTACCGAAGCACGACTCACGACCGGTACTCACAGCTTTACTTCTGCAGGTATCCGTCTCCTACCTTCCAAACTTTACAGAAGCTCTTCTGCGAAACATGCAGAACTAGCACTACTGTGGAGACATGGCTTAGCCACAGCCTGGGGGATGTTTCCAGAATGAGATTTTCACTCTGCAGCGGAGTGTGCGCTGATATGAAACTTCCTGGCAGATTAAGCTGTGAGTACCGGTCGTGAGTCGTGCTTCGGTAGCTCAGTTGGTAGGGCACTTGCCCGCGAAAGGCAAAGGTCCCGAGTTCGAGTCTCGGTCGGGCACACAGTTTTAATCTGCCAGGAAGTTTCAAACATTGTCTTGATCCTTGCAAAAGGTGAGTACCTCTTGAGGTCAGTGGAAGCTCGTGACTGATTGTCTGTGATGACCAAGCGACTTCCTCCGAGCTTGAGGCAGTTCTGCGATTCACGAAAGACGGTCGTTCCGAAACGGCCGCATTTGAACCTCTGTGTGGCAGGTCTGCATGACACAATCATGAATGAGCGACTTTAGCTCGACATGGCAGTCCTTAAAATCGCGGTAAACAAAGCTGTGCGTCTACTATCAAAAGGAGTATTAAAAAGGAATCCGACCGTAAAGCTGGAAAGTGTTAACATATAGAGAAAACACGTCACACGGCACCTAGGCCTTTACGTTGACGAGCGACTTTCATTCAAAGTACACATCAGACTGACAATTGACAAAGCTACTAAAAGCATGCACACGTTAGCTAGACTAAACCTGACACAATTCAGGTTGGCACTAGGGACTTAACCTATCACACTGCTATCTTTAAATCCACTGCTTGCTTTGCCGCAAACGTTTGGGCGCATCGAAGACAGAGAAGCGTACTACCACGAATGTCAGAGGCTTTGGGTACAACATCGATGGAACCCCTACGTGTGGTGGTAGGAACCTGTCCTGCAGACATCACAATACGTTCGGAGTCCCATTATACTGGCTGAAGAGGGACAGATGGGAATAAGTTCACGAAATAACAGGGAAAAAGGTCAGAAACAAATGAAAACTGAACCAATGGTGAACCAACGAATGGCAAGAGGAGTGGGAGGCATCCGACAAAGGTCGCCCTGTTTTCTCTCCGTCTTCAATATACGGGGATGACTACAGTTGAAGAATGCGGATACAAGCCCTGGCATTGTCCACTTGTTAAATGGCCACAGCCTGTACCCGGTGCGTAAGCCGCATGGGTCCTAGCCAGAGCGGAGAGAAGGCGATCCCTCAACACATAACATCTAAATTCAACACATTTGCATATGTACGGCCCATAATGGATGACACCTATTCTAGAGGAACCCTACGCGACCCGGCCAAGTGGAGTTCCCATAATAGCATTGCTGACACAATATCAAGAACATTACACTACAACGAACAAAATATATGTGGCAGAATACAAACTGATTCACAACCAGTACAACGACATAACACATGCCAAGACACAAGCTCCAACACAGACGCTGAAACATATTCAGAAATAAACACACACAATGAAATAGATTCAACTTTAACCACACTTCTTAAAGAGCACATATCATAAGATGTCCAAAAGCTTAACTCAAACGCCTTGTAAGAACAAACAACAGCACAAAGTCACACTAAGTCAACTAAAAGAGGAAATCCAAAAAGTAACAGAACCCTATGCATTCCCATTCATAATAGAGTACAATTAAGAACTGTAGAAGGAAGGTATCCGTCACGATGGAGACAAGGCTTGAGGATACCACTCCGCGATATTATACTCAATATAGCAAAAACGGAATTAGTAATTAGCAATCATCATGTGGAATTTGATATAAGCACACAGTATATAATTAAGTGGTACAATATCTCCATTTCATGACATGCATTTAAATCTGTAACTAATTTTAATAGAAATTTATAGTAGTAAAGTTTATCCATAACATGCACTCACCTCCAGTAAATTAATGTACGTACGCCATTTTCAGAGACCCTCGCAACTGAAACAGGTAAAAAAATGACTTCTGGAGTTATATTCGTATTTTTCTATCATCTTTTAACCTGTACTTAAAACGCAAATAACTGTTATTTCCCATTTTCCACTATCGATAGACATAATTTACTTTTAAGTAGTTGTAAACAAACGTTAGTTGCAGATGGAGGTATACCACTGAGCAACACAGAGAGTAAAAACTGCGCCAGAGAAAGGCATGCACTGGTCCACGTCCACGTGGCTAGAGTCGGGTAACGGCGTTCGCAACCGGAAGCTACCAAATTTCCGGATGGCCAGCTACGACGAAGAGACCAATTATGCAGCTATTGATTAAAATTCTTCTGGGTATTATGCCGCGTCATTGCTAAGACTAACAAGAATAATGAACTAAAACCGACGTTTTGGCCGAATTGCAACGGCCTTCCTCAAGGCACGAAACGCCAGTTTTAATTTATTATTGTTGTTAGTTTTTAGCAATGACGCGGCATAATACCCAGAAGAATTTTAATCACTATGACACCGACCGCGGAAGCCTACGTTCTTAAATGCAGCAATTGTTCTTACTAAATTTAGTATTAGGTTGGTGAATAAGTTCGTAACATTTTTGTTTTGCATGTTGGTATTCCGCTTGCTATGGTTTTATTTGTTGTTGTTGTTGTTGTGGTCTTCAGTCCTGAGACTAGTTTGATGCAGCTCTCCATGCTACTCTAACCTGTGAAAGCTTCTTCATCAACCAGAACCCACTGCTACCCACATCCTGAATCTGCTTAGTGTAGTCATCTATTGGTCTCCCTCTACGATTTTTACCCTCTACGCTGCCCTCCAATACTAAATTAGTGATCCCTTGATGCCTCAGAACATGTCCTACCAATCGATCCCTTCTTCTAGTCAAGTTGTGCCACAAACTTCTCTTTTCCCCAATCCCATTCAATACTTCCTCATTGGTTATGTGATCTACCCATCTAATCTTCAGCATCCTTCTGTAGCACCACATTTCGAAAGCTTCTATTCTCTTCTTGTCTAAACTATTTATCGTCCATGTTTCACTTCCATACATGGCTACACTCCATACAAATACTTTCAGAAATGACTTAAATCTACATTCGATGTTAACAAATTTCTCTTCTTCAGAAACGCTTACCTTGCCATTGCCAGTCTACATTTTATATCCTCTCTACTTCCACCATCATCAGTTATTTTGCTCCCCAAATAGCAAAACTTTACTACTTTAAGTGTCTTATTTCCTAATCTAATTCTCTCAGAATCACCTGACGTAATTCGACTACATTCCATTATCCTCGTTTTGCTTTTGTTGATGTTCATCTTATACCCTCCTTTCAAGACACTATCCATTTTCGTTCAACTGCTCTTCCAAGTCCTTTGCTATCTCTGACAGTATTACGATGTCATCGGCGAACCTAAAAGTTTTTATTTCTGCTCCATGGATTTTAATACCTACTCCAAATTTTTCTTTTGTATCCTTTACTGCTTGTTCAATATACAGATTGAATAACATCGGGGAGAGACTACAACCCTGTCTCACTCCCTTCCCAACCACTGCTTCCCTTTCATGCCCCTCGACTCTTATGACTGCCATCTGGTTTCTGTACAAATTGTAAATAGCCTTTCGCTCCCTATATTTTACCACTGCAACCTTCAGAATTTGAAAGAGAGTATTCCAGTCAACATTGTCAAAAGCTTTCTCTAAGTCTACAAATGCTAGAAACGTAGGTTTGCCCTTCCTTAATCTAGCTTCTAAGATAAGTAGTAGGGTCAATATTGCCTCATGTCTTCCAACATTTCTACGGAATCCAAACTGATCATCCCCGAGGTCGGCTTCTACTAGTTTTTCCATTCGTCTGTAAAGAATTCGTGTTAGTATTTTGCAGCTGTGACTTATTAAATTGATAGTTCGGTAATTTTCACATCTGTCAAATCCTGATTTCTTTGGGATTGGAATTATTATATTCTTCTTGAAGTCTGAGTGTATTTCGCCTGTCTCATACATCTTGCTCACCAGATGGTAGAGTTTTGTCAGGACTGGCTCTCCCAAGGCCGTCAGTAGTTCCAATGGAATGTTGTCTACTCCGGGGGCCTTGTTTCGACTCAGGTCTTTCAGTGCTCTGTCAAACTCTTCACGCAGTGTCGTATCTCCCATTTCATCTTCATCTACATCCTCTTCCATTTCCATAATATTGTCCTCAAGTACATCGCCCTTGTATAGACCCTCTATATACTCCTTCCACCTTTCTGCTTTCCCTTCTTTGCTTAAAACTGGGTTGCCATCTGAGATCTTGATGTTCATACAAGTGGTTCTCTTATCTCCAAAGGTCTCTTGAATTTTCCTGTAGGCAGTATCTATCTTACCCCTAGTGAGATAAGCCTCTACATCCTTACATTTGTCTTCTAGCCATCCCTGCTTAGCCATTTTGCACTTCCCGTCGATCTCATTTTTGAGACGTCTGTATTCCTTTTTGACTGCTTCATTTACTGCATTTTTATATTTTCTCCTTTCATCAATTAAATTCAATATTTCTTCCGTTACCCAAGGATTTCAACTAGCCCTCGTCATTTTACCTACTTGATCCTCTGCTGCCTTCACTACTTCATCCCCCAAAGCTACCCATTCTTCTTCTACTGTATTTCTTTCCCCCATTCCTGTCAATTGCTCCCTTATGCTCTCCCTGAAACTCTATACAACCTCTGGTTCTTTTAGTTTATCCATGTCCCATCTCCTTAAATTCCCATCTTTTTGCAGTTTCTTTAGTTTTAATCTACAGGTCATAACCAATAGATTGTGGTCAGAGTCCACATCTGCCCCTGGAAATGTCTTACAATTTAAAACCTGGTTCCTAAATCTCTGTCTTACCATTATATAATCTATCTGATACCTTTTAGTATCTCCAGGCTTCTTCCATGTATACAGCCTTCTTTTATGATTCTTGAACCAAGTGTTACCTGTGATTAAGTTGTGCTCTGTGCAAAATTCTACCAGACGGCTTCCTCTTTCATTTCTTTGCCCCAGTCCATATTCACTTACTACGTTTCCTTCTCTCCCATTTCCTACTACCGAATTCCAGTCACCCATGACTATTAAATTTTCATCTCCCTTCACTATCTGAATAATTTCTTTTATTTCATCATACATTTCTTCAATGTCTTCCTCATCTGCAGAGCTAGTTGGCATATAAACTTGTACTACTGTAGTAGGTGTGGGCTTCGTATCTATCTTGGCCACAATAATGCGTTCACTATGCTGTTTGTAGTAGCTTACCCTCATTCCTATTTTCCTATTCATTATTAAACCTACTCCTGCATTACCCCTATTTGATTTTGTGTTTATAACCCTGTAGTCACCTGACCAGAAGTCTTGTTCCTCCTGCCACCGAACGTCACTAATTCCCACTATATCTAACTTTAACCTATCCATTTCCCTTTTTAAATTTTCTAACCTACCTGCCCGATTAAGGGATCTGACATTTCTCCTGATAACGACATCCTCTTGAGTAGTCCCTGCCCGGAGATCCGAATGGGGACTATTTTACCTCCGGAATATTTTACCCAAGAGGATGCCATCATCAGTTAATTATACAGTAAAGCTGCATGCCCTCGGGAGAAATTACGGCCGTAGTTTCCCCTTGCTTTCAGCCGTTCGCAGTACCAGCACAGCAAGGCCGTTTTGGTTAGTGTTACATGGCCAGATCAGTCAATCATCCAGACTGTTGCCCTTGCAACTACTGAAAAGGCTGCTGCCCCTCTTCAGGAACCACACGTTTGTCTGGCCTCTCAACAGATACCCCTTCGTTGTGGTTGCACCTACGGTATGGCTATCTGTATCGCTGAGGCACGCAAACCTCCCCACCAACGCCAAGGTCCATGGTTCATGGGGGGGATGGCTTTATTTATCGATTTTAATTTTGTCTTGGAGTTGACCGTTGTTATTTGGTTTATATATTGTCATTCTGTCATTTGGAGGTAGCGAACGATGCTGTGGACGTCAGGAAATGATGTGCCAAGTGGAGAAATTGGAAAATTTCCGACATATTTTTCTTTTTGATCTCAGTAGAGGGGTGAAAGCAGCGGACGTAGCCAGAAACAATTGTGCTGTGTAAGGGGATAATGTCTTTGGAGAAAGCACGGCAAGTAATCGTTTTCTCATTTTAAGGAGGATGGTTTTGACACTAGTAACTCTCCACTTTCAGGAAGACCTGCAGGATTTGACGAAGATCGTTTAAACGCGTTAATTCCCAATGATTCTAGTAATATCAAAAATTGAGTCCGCCCTGATGCAAAACACCTTGTTATTCGTCTATTTCTTTATTGTCCCTAACTAGTTTCGGCGACAAGTATCACCATAATCAGTGGGGCTTTTTAATCTAAAACATGCAGAAAATAGCATGGATATACAAACACAGTACAAAATTATTAAATTTTTACTATTCGTCTTTTGAAATATAGTTTTTATGGATACTTTCATACTACCTTATTTATTGTATATAACAGCATGTTTTAAGCAGTTATTGGCGCTGTTTGCGACGAATAGTAAAAATGTAATAATGTTGTACTGTGTTTGTATATCCATGCTATTTCTGCATGTTTTAGATTAAAAAACCCCACTGATGATGGTGATATTTGTCGCCGAAACTAGTTTGGGATAAAAAAGAAATAAACGAATAACAAGGTGTTTTGCGACAAGGCGGACTCCATTTCTGATATTACTTGTTTTCTTTGCATGGAAGCGTTCCAAGATAAAATCATTGTCACAATGATCCTCGCCAGCGTACTCGAGAACTGACTGCTGTAATTGTAAAGGAGAGTATTATTGCTGGATGAAGTCTCTATTCTGTGTATCTGTTGTGTTTATTACACTTATGGAAAAACGCTACGAACTTGTGCACCAACCTAATAGCACAAAACCCATCGTAGTAAATAAAGTGGTGTGTCCTGGAACGCGGTATTTACACCCAGTCCTGCCCTGCGTCGGTGGACGGCTCCACTTGACATTCTTGTTGCGTTTGCTGCAGCGGCACCTCGAACGCCAACGAGCTGCGGCTGCCGCATTACACAAGGTACCTCTGACCTGTTCTCCATATCGATGATCGATACTCGGGCTGCGTGAGGAATGCGAATAACTGGCAGATGCTAAACTCTCCCTCGGTGAATTGAGGCTATTCTGAATACCAGAGGTAGTATTAAACAGTGTTGTCGTCTTCTGAGGATTACTCATTTGTGTCCGGTTTGCTTAATATCTTTTCTGCACTGTACATCATACGATCTTAACATCTGGCCTCTTTCCATTTCTCAGTTTTCCTGCAAGTCTTCCGGTTGCTAGAAGTACACTACTGGCCATTAAAATTGCTACACCAAGAAGAAATGCAGATGATAAACAGGTATTAATTAGACAAATATATCATACTAGAACTGACATTTGACATGTGATTACATTTTCACGCAATTTGGGTTCATAGATCCTGAAAAATCAGTACCCAGAAAAACCACCTCTGGCCGTAATAACGGCCTTTATACGCCTGGGCATCGGGTCAAACAGAGCTTGGATGGCGTGTACAGGTACAGTTACCCATGCAGCTTCAACACGATACCACACTTCATCAAGAGTAATGACTGGCGTATTGTGACGAGCCAGTTGCTCGGCAACCATTGACCAGACGTTTTCAGTTGGTGAGGGATCTGGAAAATGTGCTGGCCAGGGCAACAGTCGAACATTTTCTGTATCCAGAAAGGCCCGTACAGGACCTGCAACATGCGGTCGTTCATTATCCTGATGAAATGTTGTGTTTCGCAGGGATAAAATGAAGAGACGCAGGTAGTAACACATGTGAAATGTAACGTCCACTGTTCAGAGCACCTTCCATGCGAACAAGAGGTGACCGAGACGTGTAACCAATGGCACCCAATACCATCAAGCCGGGTGATACGCCAGTATGGCGATGACGAATACACGCTTCCATTGTGCGTTTACCGCGATATCGCCAAACACGGATGCAACCATCATGATGCTGTAAACAGGACCTGGATTCACCCGAAAAAATGACGTTTTGTCATTCGTGCACCCAGGTTCGTCGTTGAGTACACCATTGCAGCACTCCTGTCTGTGATGCAGCGTCAAGTGTAACCGCAGGCCTGGTCTCCGAGCTGATAGTCCATACTGCTGCAAACGTCGTCGAACTATTCGTGCAGATGGTTGTTGTCTTGCCAACGTCCCCAGGGATCGAGACGTGGCTGCACGATCCGTTACAGCTATACGGATAAGACGCCTGTCATCTCGACTGCTAGTGATACGAGGCCGTTGGGATCCAGCACGGCGTTCCATATTACCCTCCTGAACTCACCGATTCAATATACTGCTAACAGTCATTGGATCTTGACCAACGCGAGCAGCGGCGATGTCGTGATACGATAAACCGCAATCGCGATAGGCTACAATCCGATCTTTATCAAAGTCGGATACGTGATGGCACTCATTTCTACTCCTTACACGACGCATCACACCAACGTTTCACCAGGCAACGCCGGTGAACTGCTGTTTGTGGATGAGAAATCGCTTGGAAACGTTCCTCATGTTAGCACGTTGTAGGTGTCGTCACAAAGCCAGCTTTGTGTGAATGCTCTGAAAAGTAATCATTTGCATATCACAGTATATTCTCCCTGTCGGTTATATTTCGAGTCAGTAGCACGTCATCTTCGTGGTGTAGCAATTTTAATGGCCAGTAGTGTACGTGTAGTGTAGGCGGGGTACTGCTGCAGCCGCAGTCGGAGCAGAGCACGGAACAGAACAGATGGCGCGCCGCGACGAGGGCGGCGACACGCCGACAGCGACACGCCCCGCTACCAGGTCCCCGGTCGCTGGTCCCTCCAGATAGTCGCGCGATTTAAAGCCCGGCCACCGGGGGAGCCCCTCAAAAGACTCCCCAAAATTACTTTCGGGATAAGCCGGGCTTAGGCCGGGACCGGCGGATTACGGCGCCGCGCCGGGTCGCGCCTGTCTCGGCGGCCTCTGGCGCGCCCCGCGATAGCTGCCTGCTGCCGCTGCCTGCACGCTAGCACCCGCCGCTGTACCGCCGCCGGCTGGCTGGCCCCGCGAGATAAAACTGCCTGCTCATTAGGCAACCCGCGCACCGTTTAGCAACTGCTCAACCATCCTAGCAGCGTCCCAGCTCACGCGCCAGCCTTCACCGGATCAGTGCGTCGCGTGTAGCCGGCTGCTTGCGGAATTTACCCTCGCCTGCTTCATCTTTCCTGTTAGCGAAACCGTGTGATACCATAGAGCTTTTGAAGCCTCAATGATGTGTGTATGCAGACTGAAGCGTCAAATGAAAATTTGTACGAAGGCTCGAAGTCTTCTGCTCAGTAGGCAAATGCGCTAACCACTGCGCCACCCTAGGACAGAGGCTTTGCACAACTGCACGGAGTACCGTAGTACTGGTTCAAATGGCTCTGAGCACTATGGGACTCAACTGCTGTGGTCATCAGTCCCCTAGAACTTAGAACTACTTAAACCTAACTAACTTAAGGACATCACACACATCCATGCCCGAGGCAGGATTCGAACCTGCGACAGTAGCAGTCGCACGGCTCCGGACTGCACTCCTAGAACCGCGAGACCACCGCGGCTGGCGTACCGTAGTACTCCTCCCTTGTTGTTGTTGTTGTTGTGGTCTTCAGTCCTGAGACTGTTTTGATCCAGCTCTCCATGCTACTCTATCCTGTACAAGCTTCTTCATCTCCCAGTACCTACTGCAACCTACATCCTTTATTGTATTCGTCTCTTGATCTCCCTCAACGATTTTTGCCCTCCACGCTGCCCTCCAATACTAAATTGGTCATCCCTTGATGATGGAACCGCGCGACCGCTACGGTCGCAGGTTCGAATACTGCCTCGGGCATGGATGTGTGTGATGTCCTTAGGTTAGTTAGGTTTAAGTAGTTCTAAGTTCTAGGGGACTGATGATCTCAGACGTTAAGTCCGATAGTGCTCAGAGCCATTCGAACCATTTGAAAATTGTGGTTTAACGTCTCATCGAAGTCGACGTCCTAAGAAACAGAGCACAATCTCGGACAGTTTCAAGAACAGGGAAGGAAACTGGCCATCCCTTTGAAAGGAACGCTCCCGGAATTTGTCTGGGGAGTCTTAGGGAATGTACTGAAAACCTAAACCTGGATAACTGGATGCGGATTTGACCTGCCGTCTTTCCGAATGCGAGTCTAGTGGGGTAACAACTCCGCCTCCTCGCTTGGTTGCAAAACCAGAGTCTGCGTAGTTATGCAGAGTGCCTGAACGCGCTACTCACCAACATGGATGCTGCATGTTGCAGGTTAACGAAGGCAAGTCCATATCGGTGCGTTGAAGTGCGTACAGCGTTACACGAATGCTACGGATACAAGCAGAAGCGCTCGCTCGTACGTCTGCTTTCAAGCAGAGAGGAGTGTGCATTTGTTCACTCCACAGCTTCATCGACGCACCGATGAAATGATTTCGGGAAGAAAGAATGTGCAATCTGACAACGTAGAACGCACATATGTTTTAATTTAACAATATGAACTGAATCGGTGTCGACTTGACATCCGAAGCAAAGATTATGAATCAGCAACTACGTGGTGCAGTCTTGAACGGTACATTCCGTAATTTTCAATAATATACTCCGCAGATGGCAACAGAGGAAATGAAAAGGGAAACAAAAGCTTTGAGTTCATTTTACTGCCACGAAAGACATGTTAGTGAAACGGCGAAGAGAAATGGTGCTGGCAGGGAGGGCATTTACGCTCCAAAAGTGTGGTTTTGGGCACAGTTCGATTCACCAATTGGCTGGAAATTGAAGTAGCCGATAATCTCACGGAATAAGTAACTACATGTACCGTAAATGTTCTCCTTTGTTACTTTTTGTTGCATAAGGTCCTGTAGGAATCGACAATTATCTTTCCTCGTCCTCAGATTTTTTGAAGCGAATGTTCACCCTCTAAAATAAGTTATTTTCGAAGAAAATCCGTCTGCCCATCCATTTTTTCCTGCGATAATGGTCGTTGTTTTCTCTTTGTGTTGTTCACTGCCACAGATTATAATGCAGCGATTTCAGAGGAGGCAAGAATTGCTGTTTTGCTTTTAACATTGGACTTCATTAGAGCTTACTCTCTGTGAAGGCGGTACTGATATGCGCTTTGTGCCGCTTAGAACCTCGGGCAACATTCCCAGTTCGCTTAAGTACGCTCTAAGGAGCCTGTGGATGGGAATTACCAGACTTCGGGCAAGTAGCATTAAGCATCGAAGAGACAAGTTTAGGTCTACTGGAGATTTGCGGATGATATGGTCCTTCGTATGGGATCAGTTACTGGGGTAACACATCAAAAGAAGCCAAAGTTTTTCTAGTCCAAAATCATTTAATATCAATTATTAGTTACGTGAACTCAAGAATGTCTTGCACAGGTATGCGTAAGGAACTGAAGATACCAGCACCTGCTTCCCAGTACAGGATGGGGCAAGTAAAAGTGTCTCAGAGAAAAAAGTTCCAGGGCACAAGGAAGCACAGCAGAGAAAGCGAAATACAGTACTAACCTGACTATAGCAGATGTTGAAAGTGACCACCACTCATCTCTTGGCACTTCTGGGCTCTGATCAGCAAGTTGGTGAGGGAGGATCGAAGCTGGACTGCTTGAATTTTTACAATCTCGCCCGAAATGTTCATGTAGACTGAGAGGGTTGATGCGATACACCTTAGAATAGAGGCTACCAACACAGTGTAATCGCAGACTGACAGATCGGGTGACCCGAGTGGCCATCTAGGACTGCCACTAGGCTGACCTCTGCTAACAAAGTTGTAAGATTGTGTAAATGTGCTCCAATGTCCAGCTGTATGGGCAGTTGCTCCATCCTGTTAGAAATAACTCTAGGTTTACCCTTTATCGTTAATGCTGCCACAAGTTGTTTCAGAATCGTAATCACTCGCCCGGGCCACCTTTATTTGCCCCACTCTGTATGTTTGCTCCCTAATGAAATTTTTTAGGGTTCAGGTTGGCGTCGGAAGGCGTTCGGCACTGGTCTGTACTTTCGTCTGGTGAACAAGGTACCGGCCTACCGAGTTTCAAACCAAATGTATAATTGAATTCAGGGTTTTCTTGCAGATAGAACTGAACACGTCGTTCATAACAGAACGAAATCGAAAGAAGTAAAAGTAATTTCGTGAGTACCCCAAATGAGGCCGTTACTATTAACAGTTCATATCAGTGACTAGTGGCTGACATTGGAGGCTACGTGAAGCTATTCGTCGAAGATGGTGTTGACTATAGGAAGGCTGCGACATCGGAGGACTGTACAGAAATGCTGGAAGACCCGCACATGATGGACGACTGATAGAGGGCCTCGTAGATCACCGTGAAGGTAAGTAAATATAACGTATTGGGCATAAACAGGCCGCGAGATACCCCATGTCCAACTTGGTTTGTCAGCGAACCACTGGAAACAGCAACTGTTGTGAAATACGTAGTGGTAGCCAGCTGGGGTGACCTAAGGTGGAATGATCCCATAAAGTGGTCGGAAAAGCAGATGCCGGAATGAAATTTATTACGAGTATCCTAAGAAAATGTAATTCATTCACGAAAGAAGTGGCATACAAAATACTTGTAGGACCATTGTTCGTCAGTAAAGGATGTTTATCAAATTGGATTAATAGAGGAGACGAAGAAGATCGAAGGAATACAAGCGCATTTCATCAGGGGATCGTTTGTTCGTCGGGAGAGCGCTATAGACGTGATATACTGGCAGAGGCTACAAGAAAAGCGTTGTCCATAACGGACAAGTCAGTAGATGGAATTTCGAGAGCGTACGCTCGAAAAAAGAGTGGGGCAAAGTATTGGTTCCTTCCTCTTATGTCTCAAGAGATCACCGTGGCGAGAATATCAGATAAATTAGAGGTCTTATCGGGTTCTAATGACAGTTCTTCTTCGCACGTATCACTGAAGAGTGCAAAAGGTAAGGGAGGAAAAAATATGGTACCAGAAGCTGCCTCCGTTACACACCATGACGGTTTGCGGAGCGTAGATGTGGTTGCAGATGTCTTCTTCTTTTGTTGATCTCTATAGGACTACCGATAGCCCGTTCGTTGTAATACGTTCTTCTCTCCTCCTATAACCTATTTATCCTCGCTCTTTTTCCGAGCTCTTGAATCACCTCTTTTCTTGTTTGCTGCACTGGTGACTCTCTATCCTTTTCCTGTACCCTTCCTTGTCACTGATCTTTGGCATATTGCTCGGTGTGTACTTGTTTCTTCAAGTTTCCTTCCCATCCACCTTGATCCCCAGTGTCAACCAATCCCTCTTGAGTTCAACGAGAGATCAGAGACAGATAATGAGTGTAACAAAAATGAGTAAAGAAATTGGAGAGGATGCACAGGGTGTTCCACAGTTCGTGTATGTATATACAGGGTCCCTAAGTATGGTGGAGAGAGATAAATGTATCAATTTGAGGTATGGGTCGCTGCACCGGAAACGAAAGAGTCGAAAGTTATAGGCGAAAACCGTTCTGATACCTCTGACAGTGGAATACATGTACCGCTACTGGTTTTGGTAAGATTGTAGGGTAGACAACTTCCAGAGTTGGTAGCATGGACCAAAACAAGAAAAAAGTGTCCAGTCTACATGGGGTTGGGTTGTTTGGAAGAAGAGATCAAACAGTGAGGTCATCGGTCTCATCGGATTAGGGAAGGACGGGGAAGGAAGTCGGCCGTGCCCTTTCAAAGGAACCATCCCAGCATTTGCCGGGAGCGATTTAGGGAAATCACGGAAAACCTAAAGCAGGATGGCCGGACTCGGGTTTGAACCGTCGTCCTTCCGAATGCGAGTCCATTGCCAGTCTAAATTAGCTCTAAAATGCATACCTTAAGGGCAATGAGCACTTATTCAATAAAAGAGATGTGTTTGACATTAAGGAAGATGAACAAATGCTCATAGATCCACTGGCATGCATTTTAGAGCCTATTTTTTCTAGACGTTTCTTCTTGTTTTGATCCATATTACCATCTCTGGAAGTTGCATACCCTACATTCTTAGCAACAACAGTACCGGTACATGCATTCCACTGTCAGAAGCGCCGGCCGCGGTGGTCTCGCGGTTCTAGGCGCTCAGTCCGGAACCGCACGACTGCTACGGTCGCAGGTTCGAATCCTGCCTCGGGCATGGATGTGTGTGATGTCCTTAGGTTAGTTAGGTTTAAGTAGTTCTAAGTTCTAGGGGACTGATGACCTCAAATGTTAAGTCCCATAGTGCTCAGAGCCAACTGTCAGAAGTATCAGGACGACCTTCGTTTGCAGCCTTCGATTCGTTCGTTTCCAAACTAGGGACTCTTACCTCATGCTGATTCATTTATCCGTCTCCATCATCCTTAGAAGTCTGTAACGTCATCGCGGAATTACCCTTCATATACATACATCTACAGCTACCGGCGCGTGTACATTTGACCCTTTGTAGCGGCGCTGGGTGACTTTTCCGGACATGGGTTCCTGTGAATAACTTGATCTGCTAAGTCCCCTCTACAATGTACATTAATGTATAACATGAATAGTGAAACACTCTTCATGTTAAGAAAGAAGGCTGGTTCAAATGGCTCTGAGCACTATGGGACTTAACTTCTAAGGTCATCAGTCCCTTAGAACTTAGAACAACTTAAACCTAACTAACCTAAGGACATCACACACGTCCATGCCCGAGGCAGGATTCGAACCTGCGACCGTAGCGGTCTTGCGGTTCCAGACTGTAGCGCCTAGAACCGCCTTGCAAGAAAGAAGGGTAGACTTACGAAGGCAGTTTTAGAAGGGCACAGGTCATCCCCGTTTTCAAGAAGGGACGTCGAACAGATGTGCAGAACTATAGACCTATATCTCTAACGTCGATCAGTTGTAGAATTTTGGAACACGTATTAAGTTCGTGTATAATGACTTTTATGGAGACTAGAAATTTACTCTGTAGGAATCAGCATGGGTTTCGTAAAAGACGGTCGGGTGAAACCCAGCTAGCGCTATTCGTCCACGAGACTCAGAGGGCTATAGACACGGGTTCACAGGTAGATGTCGTGTTTCTTGACTTCCGCAAAGCGTTCGATACAGTCCCCCACAGTCGTTTAATGAACAAGGTAAGAGCATATGGACTATCAGACCAATTTTGTGATTGAATTGAAGACTTCCTAGATAACAGAACGCAGCAGGTCATTCTCAATGGAGAGAAGTCTTTCGAAGTAAGAGTGATTTCAGGTGTGCCGCAGGGGAGTGTCGTAGGATCGTTGCTATTCACAATATATATAAATGACCTTGTGGATGACATCGGAAGTTCACTGAGGCTTTTTGCGGATGATTCTGTGGTATATCGAGAGGTTGTAACATTGGAAAACTGTACTGAAGTGCAGGAGGATCTGCAGCGAATTGACGCATGATGCAGGGAGTGGCAATTGAATCTCAATGTAGACAAGTGTAATGTGCTGCGAATACATAGAAAGATTGATCCCTTATCATTGAGCTGCAATATAGCAGGTCAGCAGCAGTTAATTCCATTAATTATCTGGGAGTACGCATTAGGAGCGATTTAAAATGGAATGATCAAATAAAGTTGATCGTCGGTAAAGCAAAAACTAGACTGAGATTCATTTGAAGAATCCTAAGGAAATGCAATCCGAAAACAAAGAAAGTAGGTTACAGGACGCTTGTTAACCCACTACTTGAATACTGCTAGCAGTGTGGGATCCGTACCAGATAGGGTTGATAGAAGAGATAGAGAAGATCCAACGGAGAGCAGCGCGCTTCGTTACAGGATCATTTAGTAATCGCGGAAGCGTTACGGAGATGACAGATAAACTCCAGTGGAAGACTCTGCAGGAGAGACGCTCAGTAGCTCGGTACGGGCTTTTGTTGAAGTTTCGAGAACTTACCTTCACCGAAGAGTCAACCAGTATACTGCTCCCTCCTATGTATATCTCGCGAAGAGACCATGAGGATAAAATCAGAGCGATTAGAGCCCACACAGAAGCATACCGACAATCCTTCTTTCCACAAACAATACGAGACTGGAATAGAAGGGAGAACCGATAGAGGTACTCAAGGTACCCTCCACCACGCACCGTCTGGTGGCTTGCGGAGTATGGATATAGATGTAGATAGATGCAGATGTAGTAAAGTATATGAAATGGGAGATCATATGCTGAACGGCTACACTTACAGCAGGATGAAGAAGTAAAGAACAGAACGGCAGAAATGGAGATTTTTCGGGAAAAGAAGATGGCACTGAAGCTGAAAAAGCGTTATTTCATAAATATCGTAATACAGGCACATACCTTAATCAGCTTTTTTGCAAACATGGACAAATTTAAGACTGGTATTAGAATACGGTTCTCGACACACCGTCAGGCTTAAATCGGCGGGCCCCATTGGCTTTAACAGCGAAGACGCCGAAGGAAGTAGAATCCAGTGAGGGAAGGGCGGGATGTTAATATTTTATGTGTAAGGAGCATTCAGCTTTATCGCCGCCCCCTCGCGGGAGGGGCCACGTACTTAGCAGTAGCGGCGGCGTGTGTCTCGGATTTATTGCGTGCTGTGGCGGCCCGCCCTAGGCGGCGGCACTTTTACGCAGCCCACCAGCCGGGGAATATAAAACGGAGAGCGAGCGAGCGAGCGAGCGGTTGCAGCAACAAGCCGCCCGCCCTCGCCTTCATATTGCAGGAGCCGCCTGCGCGGAAGGAGATTGCCGCTAAACCGGAATCTTAATTAAGATCCGGCCCCGGAGTCGCCGACGCCGCCGCCGTCGCCTGCAGCAGAGGCGGAGACTGGGGGGGAGGGGGGGGGAGGGGGGGCGGAGCTCAATGAAGAAACAAATTATGCACGTGAGGATGGCGCCTCTGAAAGCAGTTTCCGGATTAAAACGTGCGAGCCGAGGCGCGCTCCTGCGACGCACAATAGTCTGCCGGTCCACGTGATGTGCACGTGGGCGCCCATGATGAGGCGGGGCACCCCGTGGCGACTACGAGCCTACGCTCCTGTAACTGGATTATCTCCTCTCCGGCTGAAAGTCTGATTCACGTCTCTCTAGGACGCAATCGTTGCTTTCTTCTGTGGTGATAACAGTAATACATCTACATCTACATACTCCCCAATCCACCATACGGTGCGTGGCGAAGGGTACCTCTTACCACAACTAGCATCTTCTCTCCCTGTTCCAAACAGAACGAGGGGAAAATGACTGCCTATATGCCTCTGTACGAGCCCTAATCTCTCTTATCTTATTTTTGTAGTCTTTCCGCGAAATATAAGCTGCCGGCAGTATAATTGTACGACAATGCTGGTTCTCTAAATTTCCTCAGTAGCGATTCACGACAAGAACGCCTCCTTTGGACAACCTACGAAACAGCGAGGGCATAGCCTGCGCGGACGACCGCCTCCGCTGGTTGGCGGCCGTAGCCGTGGAGACCTAGAGCCAAAAATTGAGAGGGCCATATGAATCCTAAGTACATGGTGCCACACGGCCAAAATGAAGATCTGACCAACTAAGTCTAAGTACTTACTCCTGAAAGGACAATTAGTCAGAAATCCGACCGTAAGAATAGATGGCTCACCAGTTCTTCGACGCCATGAGGCACGATACCTGGGAGTAGTCGTCGATGAGAGGTGGACTTATACATCACACATTGACACTGTCACACAGAGATCATTAGAAACACTAAACAATCTAATAGCGATTGGACATAAACGATTCCACCTGCCACCAGATCTAATCAAACTATATCATAACAGCATTCTGACATCAATCGTAGGATATGGGTCAGGAGTCTGGGCCTACAGACTCACTAGGGTCATGCCTGCCATGGCTGTGAGAAGAGTGGAGCGGAACATGCTTCTCAGATCAGTAGAGGCATGTAGAACAACCCACGAGGGAGCGCTAACAGTACTAATGTGGCTCTGTTCGCTCGATATGAAGATCAGAGAGCAAGTGATGTGGTACTGGGGTAAAAACGGGAAACAGGGATAAGATAATTGATATAATGGGGATTCACGTGGGAAACAAAATTGAAATCAAACGCAAGGGGGGACGAACTCTGGCAAGAACAGTGGGACAATGAAGAAACTGGTTGCAGAACATACAAACTACTGCCCAATGTCAGGGAGAGACTGCAACTAAAATACTTCACACCGTCACGAGGACTGTTGCGCTTTCTCACAGGTCATGGACCCTACCCGGCACACCTATGCCGGTTCGGGAAACGGGCTACACCAGCGTGTGACTGTGGGGCCACACCAGGCACCCAAGAACACGTGGTGTATGAGTGCCACCTGTTCGACGACGTAGCGGCCCAATTACGCCACCAGCTACCCAACCACGACACGTACCACCTGCTCAGGCATGAGGACCATTTTTCAATCCTGAACAAACTAGTAAACGAGATCTCACTTAAAGTGATAAATGAATTTCTTAGTAACAACGATGAAGACTACATTGCAACCGGTCTGACTCCGTGCAGTTGCCCGTTCCGCCGAGGCGTGGACATAGACAGCCGCCTCACGGCTGGAATCCGCCACGTCTGCGATTAGGGGGAGGGTGCGCCCAGCTACCGATCCGGACACTCACCGATTTTGATGTTAGGTCAAGTTAGGTTAGATGTAGGATAAGCTAGGATAAGAACATTAGTATAGTACTGCAGCGATCAACACCTTCAGCCAGCGCGGTGCCAGGGGCACGCTCACCCGGATTAGCTGGGTGAACAGGGCCAACATCGTAGGTTTATACAACGCTGGCACGTCTGTAACGCTGCAGGTAGAAGTAGATTAGCATAAGTAGAAATAGAACAATATAATCAAGACATAACAATAGTGCCCATAGTGAGAGCAAAATAACTAACATAGAGTAAGCTACAGTGTTAACACTTGAACTGTATCAATTAGGACCCACTAATTGCATAAGGTGGTGGGTTGTTATGTATCACATATATTGAAGAATAAATATTTTTTTTGTTAAAAAAAGAGAACGCCTCCTTTCCTCCAGAGACTCCCACCCGAGTTCATGAAGCATTTCTGTAACACTCGCGTGATGATCAAACCTACCACTAACACATCTCTCTGTCCGCCTCTGAATTGCTTCTATGTCCTCCCTCAATCCGACCTGAAAGTGATCCCAAACGCTCGAGCAGTACTCAAGAATAGGTCGTATTAGTGTTTTATAAGCGGTCTCCTTTAC
Source organism: Schistocerca gregaria (assembly GCF_023897955.1). Taxonomy (NCBI): domain Eukaryota; kingdom Metazoa; phylum Arthropoda; class Insecta; order Orthoptera; family Acrididae; genus Schistocerca; species Schistocerca gregaria. The sequence goes on from NC_064921.1 coordinate 934,649,442, forward strand.
AGATCAACCACATCTTCCCAAAATTCTACCAATCAACCGAAGACGACTATCCGCCTTCCCCACAACTGCCATTACATGCTTGTCCCACTTCATATCGCTCTGCAATGTTACGTCCAAATATTGAAACGACGTGACTGTGTCAAGCGCTACACTACTAATGGAGTATTCAAACATTACGGGATTCTTTTTCCTATTCATCTGCATTAATTTACAGTTAAATATATTTAGAGCTAGCTGCCATTCTTTACACCAATCACAAATCCTGTCCAAGTCATCTTGTATCCTCCTACAGTCACTCAACTACGACACCTTCCCGCACACCACAGCAACATCAGCAAACAGCCGCACATTGCTATCCACCCTATCCAAAAGATCATTTATGTATATAGAAAACAACAGCGGACCTACCACACTTCCCTGGGGCACTCCTAATGATACCCTCATCTCCGATGAACACTCACCATCGAGGACAATAACGATAATAATAAAAATCTCAAAGACTCTAAAATAACAGAAAATGGGAAGAATAACCTGCAGAATACTGGGAGAAATTTCAGACTAAAATCATCAAAGGAGTGAAAGACATGACCCCTCTTCACAAAAGAGCAAAACACTCTTGGCGGAATCAAGAAAGTAGAAACACACTATAAGAAAGAAAAAAAGCCATTTCAAAATTACAACTGCGGCAAATCAGAAGAAACACAGATGAAATACCTAGAAATTCGCAAACAAATATCCAAGATTGTAAGACAAAATAAAAAATATGTCAATGACTAACTATAGTCGACTGAAAAGTACTTCAAAAAGATCAGCACACACGATTTCTACAAGATCTTCGCCAACGAGGAGGAGGAGGAAATTAGTGTTTAACGTCCCGTCGACAACGAGGTCATTAGAGACGGAGCGCAAGCTCGGGTGAGGGAAGGATGGGGAAGGAAATCGGCCGTGCCCTTTCAAAGGAACCATCCCGGGATTTGCCTGAAGCGATTTAGGGAAATCACGGAAAACCTAAATCAGGATGGCCGGAGACGGGATTGAACCGTCGTCCTCCCGAATGCGAGTCCAGTGCTTCGCCAACGAAATCGAAGGGTTCTCACTAGATAACCTTTGCTTGCAGGAACAAGGTGGTATATTAGCCTTGACAAATAAAGAAAATTGCCAAGAACGAGCCACATATTTTACACTGATTTTAAATTGACCGGAATCCAAAGAGAAATTCCCGGAAACGCATCCAGAAATCAGAACAGAAAGTTCGTCACCAGCAACACAAGAAGAAATTTATTCAGGCATCAAGAAACTTAAAAACAACAAAGCAGCAGTGAAGGACAGAACTGTAGATAAACTCTTGAAAAATGTAGGCCCAAAACTGACTCAAAGAAATTACACAAATAGAAACACAAACTAAAAATATTCTGGATGACTGGAAGGCTGCTCTAATCCATCTATGGCATAAAAAAGGCCTCGAGTCAGATGTTAACAACTATAGGGGTGCCGCCCTCTTACCGACCGCCTACAAAATCGTATCAGCTTGTCTCTTGAATACAGCACAAAAGCAATTAGAACCCAAATTAGCAAAACATTAAGCTTATCCTCCGAACGATACTCAAAATGCGAGCCCTCAGACAAAAACCTCTAGTAGGCACATTTGCAAATTTCAGAAAGGATGGACAGGCCATCTCTATTCCATATTTTAGAAGAGAAGGGATTAGATCCCAAAACACGAGAGTTCATAAGACAAACACTAACTGGCATGAAATGCACAATAAAGTTTACGGGGGAAATCTCAGAACCCTTTGACATTCAGACAGATGTGAGACAAGGAGATGCACGCCCTTCTATTCTGTTCAACGTCGTCCTCGACAAGAGAAGTTGGAGAAAGAACTCAAGAAACATAGGTTTTGGAAGCCAGTCCTATTGTTATTTCCTAAAAACAACCTCTACGTACCATACCTCGCTTTTGTGGACTACCTGGCGACGCAGAGAACGAAGTGACTGCCGTTAAACAGTTCGGAATACTTAAAGAAGCGCAGAGAAAGTAGGGTTACAAATTTCATTCGAGAAAATTGAATCCTTATGTTCAGAGACAGAAATCGCAAAACTGAAAGCAAAATACGGTAAAATCAACATGATCCCGTACTTAAAATATATCCGAGAATTCATCTAACTGACAGACACTGAAAAAGTCTCACAGCAAAATCGTCTAAAAAATCACATCATAATTAGTACAGAGCCACTACCGCAAAAAAAAATCGACGTCAAGACAGACGAAAATTCAGCACTACAACACAATCGTAAGACCAACAGTCATCTACGCAAGTGAAACACTAATACTTAACAGAAAATGCGAACTTGAAGAAATCGAAGAAAAAGATAGAACATCACCAGGGAAATTTTAGGAGTGAGGTATACCCAAGACGGTTACGGACTACAGTCAATCAAAAAAACTGATAAGGTTTTGAACATCGAAACTGACACTAAGTCTCAACAGACTACCAGAAAAGTAACTAACAAAAAGGATAATAGTGTATATAACATCGCTTAAGATCTCAACACCTTGACTGAACGAAGTTCAAAAGGATCTCAGTAATGTTAACATAAGATCAACCAACATTTTAGAAGGAGGCAGCTTCAGATAGACAGTAGACAATTGGTAACGTACACGAAAGCAACCGAAACAGAAACAGTACACACCAAAGTGGACGGAAGAACCTCACAAGCATTCTCGGAAAGAATGAAAGCCTATTGTAACAACAAGAAGAACCTACAGAAAAGCTGACTGAGTTATTTTTTAACGTCTTCCATTTACTAGGAGAATTCGCTAATAATAATAATAATAATAATAATAATAATAATAAGAGGAGGATGTACAAACCCATGGAGTCTTTCGTGGCCATTTGTTGTATTACTATCGCCACCAGAGGAAGATGAACATTCGAATATGCCAGCCACTCGTGCCGGCGAAAGGTCAGAAAAATCATTAAACACACACCCGCCGAAGATTCTGAGACAAAAACCATGAGGAAAGGATGGCTTCATCACGTCTGCCTGTATTATGAGATGGGGCTGTAGGGGAAGACAGAGATTCGAACATACATGGCGGAGGGGGGAGGGAGATAAAACTGTCTCAGAAAATATATAATGCACGTTAAGATAGGCAACCCGACTTTACAGGACCTGGCTCAGGTGTGAATAACATAACTTGAGATCCCTATCTTCAGATATACGAAATACTTTCTTAGTCAGTTTTCTTTTACTCACACTGTGTGTTCGAATCTCTGTCTTCCTCTACTGTTGTTGTCCTCTAAGGCTTCCGCTACTATTAAGAAAGTTAGTTCCTGATGCTTTAACACATCCTGTCTTTTTTTCTGGTCTGAGTTTCCTCGCAGGTTCTTAGGATAACATAATTTCTTACTATTTCTAGTATCCTTTATTTCAGTCTATGATCACAAAAATTATCCTCAAAAAATCGGTTTCGGTCTGTAGTGAGCATCTTCAGATCTATTTAAAATATACGTCAATATAATACAACCAAAGTGGCACCGTCAACAGATACAACTAAAATCAGCTAGGCATGGTCGAACGTAACTAAAAGTGAGATGCTAACTAGGCCACCACATTTTAGATATGTTCGACGATGCACAGCTGGTTTTGTACGTATCTTTTGACGATGCCACTCTAGCTTCATTACATTTGCATATCAACAATACTATCAAACGGATAGATTGCTATTCACTGTAACACTGTAACGATGACCTGTTGAGTTACAGACAGACACAACGAAAAGACTGTTAAACATTATAGCTTTCGGCTAATGCCTTCTTTAGCAAAGAAAACACTCGCACATGACCGCTACCACTGGCAGCTCCGACCGGTAATGGTGCTTTTCTGCAGTTCAGCGGGTCATCGTTACGGTGAATAGCAATCTATCCTTTTCCTAATAATGTTGTATTTCCATTGATTGGTACATTACGATATGGTTTACTCAGATCTGAAGAGGGAGCACGCCAGACCGAAATCGAAGAAGTCTCAATAAAATAGTTGTGATCATAGACTCGAATAAAAGTAACAAATTCTACACCTTCTGGATAATTGTTTTTATGTCGGAACTTGTGTTTCCGCATCCTTCTGTATCCTTCGACCCGCTTCTTCTGAAATTTTTCCCACAGTCGTTGATCCACTTTGAAGTTGCACGCAGTTGTGGTGCTAACTGTACATTATCAGAAATTTGTTCTTCAAATGAAGTCGAAATTTGAATGTAGTATACATTCCTTTACCTGCCTTGTTCCATGTTACATAGTCGAATGCTGTGTTAGACTCGACAAATCCTATGTACGTCTTTTGACTTCCCGAAGTCTTGCCTTCGTAACCAAACGTAATGTTAAGACTCCGTCTATGGTGCCTTTAACCATTCCTAAAGCAAAACTGATCGTCGTCTATCAGATCATCAATTTTCTTTGCCACTCTTCTGTGTATTGCACTTTTCGGACACTTGGATGAATGAGTTGTTATTGTGGTATACTTGGTTGTCCATAAACATCTCCGTGGTTTCAAATGATGAATGCGAAATCCACGAAACGTACAGAAAACAAACACATATCAGTGGATAGCGCGTCTCGCCAAACTTCCCACTTGTCTGACACGCGTGGCGTTGTCGCAGAGGGCACCACTTATTTCGTGCCTACAGATACGCAGCCCACAGCATTTGCTGTTGCTAACAGTCGGAGATGCTATGATCCTTACAGCGATATCGATAATAGATTTTAACTAGTTAAGGGGGAAAGCATATATGCCACAGCCCGAAGAACTATCATCCACAACGCGACACATTTATAATGAAACGCCATTCAAAATCTAAAAAAATTCACGTAGTATTTATAAGTTACGTACTGCTTGTACAGTTCTCCTAGCCTTTCATAGTCCAAATTGCTCTTCAGCTACGTAATGGTCAATTTTTAAAGTAATTGATTCATACACTCCTGGAAATTGAAATAAGAACACCGTGAATTCATTGTCCCAGGAAGGGGAAACTTTATTGACACCTTTCCTGGGGTCAGATACATCACATGATCACACTGACAGAACCACAGGCACATAGATACAGGCAAAAGAGCATGCACAACGTCGGCAATAGTACAGTGTATAACACCTTTCGCAGCAATGCAGGCTGCTATTCTCCCATGGAGACGATCGTAGAGATGCTGGATGTAGTCCTGTGGAACAGCTTGCCATGCCATTTCGACCTGGCGCCTCAGTTGGACCAGCGTTCGTGCAGACCGCGTGAGACGACGCTTCATCCAGTCCCAAACATATTCAGTGGGGGACAGATCCGGAGATCTTGCTGGCCAGGGTAGTTGACTTACACCTTCTAGAGCACGTTGGGTGGCACGGGATACATGCGGACGTGCATTGTCCTGTTGGAACAGCAAGTTCCCTTGCCGGTGTAGGAATGGTAGAACGATGGGTTCGATGACGGTTTGGATGTACCGTGCACTATTCAGTGTCCCCTCGACGATCACCAGAGGTGTACGGCCAGTGTAGGAGATCGCTACCCACACCATGATGCCGGGTGTTGGCCCTGTGTGCCTTGGTTGTATGCAGTCCTGATTGTGGCGCTCACCTGCACGGCGCCAAACACGCATATGACCATCATTGGCACCAAGGCAGAAACGACTCTCATCGCTGAAGACGACACGTCTCCATTCGTCCCTCCATTCACGCCTGTCGCGACACCACTGGAGGCGGGCTGCACGATGTTGGAGCGTGAGCGGAAGACGGCCTAACGGTGTGCGGGACCGTAGCCCAGCTTCATGGAGACGGTTGCGAATGGTCCTCGCCGATACCCCAGGAGCAACAGTGTCCCTAATTTGCTGGGAAGTGGCGGTGCGGTCCCCTACGGCACTGCGTAGGATCCTACGGTCTTGGCGTGCACCCGTGCGTCGCTGCGGCCGGTCCCAGGTCGACGGGCACGTGCACCTTCCGCCGACCACTGGCGACAACATCGATGTACTGTGGAGACCTCACGCCCCACGTGTTGAGCAATTCGGCGGTACGTCCACCCGGCCTCCCGCATGCCCACTATACGCCCTCGCTCAAAGTCCGTCAACTGCACATACGGTCCACGTCCACGCTGTCGCGGCATGCTACCAGTGTTAAAGACTGCGATGGAGCTCCGTATGCCACGGCAAACTGGCTGACACTGACGGCGGCGGTGCACAAATGCTGCGCAGCTAGCGTCATTCGACGGCCAACACCGCGGTTCCTGGTGTGTCCGCTGTGCCGTGCGTGTGATCATTGCTTGTACAGCCCTCTCGCAGTGTCCGGAGCAAGTATGGTGGGTCTGACACACCGGTGTCAATGTGTTCTTTTTCCATTTCCAGGAGTGTATTACAGAGTGTAATGAATATGCTCTTTGAGTGTAAATAAAGTAAAATAACGACAATACCCAAATGCAATGTAAGAATGGACCTGAAGTCCGTAATCTAATTAGCTTAAATAAATAAGTAAACAAACAGAAATTACCCGATACTATCCGTACATGATTGGTGGTGAGCGCATCACTTCATGTAAATATTAAGGGGATATACTAAGAAACGATATTATGTTGCACAATCACGTGAAATCATTATTACGTGAGGCAAATGGAAGTTAGTTGGTTTTTGCCCTGAAACTGAAATTTTTACTGCCTTAAGTTTGTTTCTAGATGTCAGCTTTAATAGGCGTGAACAAAGGCAATCTGATTAATAGTTCTGCCGTATATTGTTGATCAGCGTTTCGTCAGATAAACTGCACACCACGAACTCGTTGTTGGGTTGTAATATTATTGTAAATTCAGACCTAGATATCGCGTCACCTGTCGCAGCTCAGTCGCTGGTCAGTTACACTGAAGAGCCAAAGAAACTGGTACACCTGCCTTATATCGTGTAGGGCTTGCACGAGCACGCACAAGTGTGGCAACACGACGTGGCATGGACTCGACTAATGTCTGAAGTAGTGCTGGAGGGCGTTGAACCCATGAATCCTGCAGGGCTGTCCATACATCCGTGAGAGCACGAGGAGGTGGAGACTTCTTCGGAACAGTACGTTGCAAGGCCTCCCAGATACGCTTAATAATGCTCATGTCTGGGGAGTTTGGTGGCCAGCGGAAGCATTTAAACTTAGAAGAGTGCTGCTGGAGCCACCCCTTAGCAATTCTGGACGTGTAGAATGCAGCCCTGTCCTGCTGAAATTTCCCAAGTCTTTCGGAATGCACAATGGACATGAATGCATGCAGGTGATCAGACAGGATGCTTACGAAAGTGTCTCCTGTCAGATCCGTATCTAGACGTATCAGAGGTCCCAGATTACTCCAACTGCAGACGCCCCACGCCATTACAGAGCCTCCACCAACTTAAACAGTCCTCTGCTGACATGCAGGATCCATGGATTCATGAGGTTGTCTCCATACCAGTACACGCCCATCCGCCCGAAATGATTTGAAACAAGACTCGTCCGAGCAGTCAACATTTTTCCAGTCATCAACAGTCTGTAAGTAGGCTGTTTAGATTTTCTTATTGGTAACGCCACGTAGCGCTCTGTATGAAAATCACTGGCTGTGCTGTGTGCAGTCTGTGGCTGGTTTGCATTATCGTCTGGCACTGTAGTGTTGGGCAGCTGGATGTTAACAGCGCGTAGCGTTGCGCAGTTGGAGGTGAGCCGCCAGCAGTGATACATGTGGGGAGAGAAATGGCGGAGTTTTGTAATTTGTAAAACTGGATGTCATGAACTGCTATATATATTATGACTTTTGATGATAGTACGGCAAATACATTGTTTGTTCTCTATAAAAATCTTTCATTTGCTAACTGTGCCTATCAGTAGTTAGTGCCTTCCGTAGTTTGAATCTTTTATTTAGCTGGCAGTAGTGACGCTCGCTGTATTGCAGTAGCTTGAGTAACGAAGATTTTTGTGAGGTAAGTGATTTGTGAAGGGTGTAGGTTAATGTTAGTCAGGGCCATTATTTTGTAGGGAATTTTGAAAGTCAGATTGCGTTGCGCTACAAATATTGTGTGTCAGTTTAAGTACAGTCATGTATAATTTGCTCCAAGGAGGCATTTCAAGTCCAATATTCAAATGTGTGTGAAATCTTATGGGACTTAACTGCTAAGGTCATTAGTCGCTAAGCTTACACACTACTTAACCTAAATTATCCTAAGGACAAACACACGCACCGATGGACGAGGGAGGACTCGAACCGCCGCCGGGACCAGCCACATGACTGCAGTGCCTAAGACCGCTCGGCTAATCCCGTGGGGCAACAGTCCAATGTCGATGCTGATGGGCCCATGCGAGGCGTAAAGCTATGTGTCGTTCAGTCATCAAGGGTACACGAGTGGGCTTCAGCTCCGAAAGCCCATATCGATGATGTTTTGTTGAATGGTTCTCACGCTGACCCTTGTTGACAGCCCAGAATTGAAATCTGCAGGAGTTTGCGAAAGGGATACACTTCTGTCACGTTGAACGATTCTCTTCAGTAGCCATTGATCTCGTTCTTGCAAGGTCTCTTTCCTGCCGCAGCGTCGCCGGAGATTTGACGTTTTACCGGAATCCTGACATTCGCAGAATGGACTTACGGGAAAATGCCTACTTCACCGCTACCTCGGAGATGCTGTGTACCATCGCTCGTGCGCCGACTATAGCACCACGTTCAAACTCACTTAAATCTTGATAACCTGCAATTGTAGCAGCAGTAAGCGATCTAACAACTGCACCACAAACTATGTCTGACATAGGCTTTGCCGACCGCAGCGCCATATTCTGGCAGTTTCCATATCTCTGTATTTGAATACGCATGCCTACACCAGTTTCTTTGGCGCTTCAGAGCAAAATCAGTTGTGTGTAGATCGTCTCCCCTCTCCACCATAGCTCACGGCAGCCGCTTCGAACACTGTTCAGTTACATGAAACCCGTTTCAGCACTTGTGTGAAGTGACACGCCGTGTTTGCATGTCGCCTCTGTGGTTCAAATGGTTCTGAGCACTATGGGACTTAATATCTATGGTCATCAGTCCCCGAGAAGTTAGAACTACTTAAACCTAACTAACCTAAGGACATCACACAACACCCAGTCATCACGAGGCAGAGAAGCATGTCGCCTCTATCGGAGCGGCAGGCGATGTGGCAACACTGTAGCCGCAAGTGACAGACGTCAAATTTTAGTCGGTCTGTACCGTCTCTGACTCCCAAGGATGGATGGCCTGCTAACCCTTACTTCAGACAACTCACTGAAATGGTCCCCTGCAGAGTTCAAGCTGTCATAAACGTAAATGGCAGACTCACCCCGTATTGGTGTCCACTAATAGGTGACAGCATATTTTTGGTCAGATAGTGTTTATGTAAATACCCGCCAGGGTAGCCGAGAGAGCTAACGCGCTCCTTCCTGGACTCGTGTAGGCGCTCCGGCCCCGGATCGATCGGCCCGGCGGATTAACGACGAGAGCTGGTGTGCCAGCCAGCCTGGATGTGGTTGTTAGGCGGTTTTCCACATCCCGATAGGTGAATACCGGGCTGGTCCCCACGTTCCGCCTCAGTTACAAGCGTCGCAGACATTTGATTCACGTCCGCACTATTCCACGCTTTACCCTAGACGCAGACAGCTGGGGTACACTGATTCCGTCCCGGGGGGGGGGGGGGGGGGGGGGGATGGCGCCAGGAAGGGCATCCGGCCATCCCTGAAACTAACATTGCCAAATCCGTTGAAACTACACCGACCCTGCGATCGCTGCGGGACTATGGCGAAAGCGAAAGAAAGTGTTTATGTAGATATTTACTGTATTTATTGGGAATTTAAGATAATCATTAGACCCGCCGTCAGTTTTGGATGGACAGAGATGTGCATGCCGGTAGAGAACCAGCTCTGCAAACACTGCCCGCGCTGCAGGAATGCCGTGGCAGCCGAGGCGGCGCAGCGCGGGGGTGCGGACAGCCGGTGACGGGGGCGGCGGCTGCCCCCGCTCCGTGCCGCGCCGCGGCGCGTGCCGCGCTGATAACCGCTGTCACAACACGCGCCCGCATCGCCGCAACTCACTCCACGCGGCCGCCCATTTGCATACGCGTTCTGCTTTGCACTCCCCCTCTCACCGGCGCTCTGCTCTCGGGCGGCCGGCGGACCCCCTTTAGTGGATCGCCCTTGTCTCCCGAAATGGTTCCAGTACAGGGTGTTACAAAAAGGTACTGCCAGACTTTTAGGAAACATTCCTCACATACAAATAAAGAAAAGATGTTATGTGGACATGTGTCCGGAAACGCTTAATTTCCATGTTAGAGCTCATTTTAGTTTCGTCAGTATGTACTGTACTTCCTCGATTCACCGCCTCTTGGCCCAATTGAAGGAAGGTACTGTTGCCTACGGTGCTTGTGTTGACATGCGACTCATTGCTCTACAGTACTAGCATCGAGCACATCAGTACGTAGCATCAACAGGTTAGTGTTCGTCACGAACGTGGTTTTGCACTCAGTGCAATGTTTACAAATGCGGAGTTGGCAGATGCCCATTTGATGTATGGATTAGCACGGGGCAATAGCCGTGGCGCGGTACGTTTGTATCGAGACAGATTTCCAGAACGAAAGTGAAGACGTTCGAAGCAATTGATCGACGTCTTAGGGAGCACGGAACATTCCAGCCTATGACTCGGGACTGGGGAAGGCCTAGAACGACGAGGACACCTGCAATGGACGAGGCAATTCTTCGTGCAGTTGACGATAACCCTAATGTCAGCGTCAGAGAAGTTGCTGCTGTACAAGGTAACGTTGACCACGTCACTGTCTGGAGAGTGCTACGGGAGAACCAGTTGTTTCCGTACCATGTACAGCGTGTGCAGGCACTATCAGCAGCTGATTGGCCTCCACGGGTACACATCTGCGAATGGTTCATCCAACAATGTGTCAATCCTCATTTCATTGCAAATGTTCTCTTTCGGATGAGGCTTCATTCCAAAGCGATAAAATTGTACATTTTCATAATTCACATGCGTGGGCTCACGAGAATCCGCACACAATTGTGCAATCACGTCATCAACACAGATTTTCTGTGAACGTTTCGGCAGGCGTTGTAACTGATGTCTTGATTGGGCCCCATGTTCTTCCACCTACGCTCAATGGACGACGTTATCGTGATTTCAGACGGGATACTCTACCTGTGCTGCTAGAACATGAGCCTTTACAAGTACGACACAACATGTGGTTCATGCACGATGGAGCTCCTGCACATTTCAGTCGAAGTGTTCGTACGCATCTCAACAACAGATTCGGTCAGCGATGGATTGGAAGAGGCGGACCAATTCCATGGCCTCCACGCTCTCCTGACCTCAACACTCTTGAATTTCATTTATGGAGGTATTTGAAAGCTCTTGTCTACGCAACCCCGGTACCAAATGTAGAGACTCTTCGTGTTCGTATTGTGGACGGCTGTGGTACAATACGCCATTCTCCAGGGCTGCATCAGCGCATCAGGGATTCCATACGACGGAGGGTGGATGCATGTATCTTCGCTAACGGAGGACATTTTGAAACATTTCCTGTAACAAAGTGTTTGAAGTCACACTGGTACGTTCTGTTGCTGTGTGTTCCCATTCCATGATTAATGTGATTTGAAGAGAAGTAATAAAATGAGCTCTAACATGGAAAGTAAGCGTTTCAGGACACATGTCCACATAACATATTTTTTTTCTTTGTGTGTGAGGAATGTTTCCTGAAAGTTTGGCCTTGCCTTTTTGTAACAACCTGTAAAAGAGACGACAGTCCACAGGACACAAATACTTGTCACCGACCGGCCGGTGTGACCGAGCGGTTCTAGTCACTTCAGTCCGGAACCGCGCGACTGCCACGGTCGCAGGTTGGAATCTTGCCTCGGGCTTGGATGCGTGTGATGTCCTTACGTTAGTTAGGTTTAAGTAGTTCTAATTTCTAGGGAACTGATGACCTCAGATGTTAAGTCTCATTGTGCTCAGAGCCATTTGAACCATTTGAACTTGTCACCGCCCGTAAACCGCCTGTTCGTCGCCTTAGATCGCTGTATACGAGGTAGAACTAGTGCCTTACGATCATGTGACTCGCCACCATTGAGAAGTCGTGGCAGTGAAATGGTGATACTTGTCGGTCGTATGGAATCAGGACACTAAAAAGAGTGAAGACGTGACTAGATGTCCGCTCTACAAAAACTGCGGTTCGGTAGTGTTGATACACTACATAAATGACGCAGTAAATGGTAGGATCAGCGGTAGTATTGGTAGAATTTCTAGGGAAAGAAACGTAAATGAATGTGGAAGGGACAATCTGGAAATCGGCGACTTCTTTTTTTTCTTTTCTTTTTTTCAGGATGTGTCTTTTGCACGTGGTTATAACCTCACATCTTTCAGTGTTAGGCCACGGTGTACTTTATACCCGAATATAAGTTGCATTTTGTAAGTAATAAAAATTAATCTATCGCGTAACTTCTGCGCTTGTATACGGGACGTAAATTTTAGGTTGGCAGACCAGAATAACTCGAAAAATTATCTTCACACTAAAAAATGAGTAGAATCCAAAATTGATTATTTTCGAGGGGGAAATCTGCTGGTGCTAAGAGTAGCACGCCACCCCAGCCCAGTTGGGGTGGAGCTGGTTTCAACTTTAAAATTTCAAATGGGGACCCCCATTTTTTATTGCAAAATCAGATTCTACATAAAAAAACTGCATACATTTTGTCTTAAACATTCGTTTTCATTCTTGGTAGTTGGCGCTGTAATTCAAGAAAATCCATGTTCTCATTTCTGCATGGAAAATGTTTACCGATAATTAGGAATTAGAGTTTTACAGATGCTGATCCAAATATTAAATTTTTCAACAGATTCGTATAAGTTGTGTTTGTTTCGTGGTCAACATCTGTGAAACTCTAATTCATCTCTCTCAAACCCCACACTATGGAGAGAGAGAGAGAGAGAGAGAGAGAGAGAGAGAGAGAGAGAGAGAGAGAGAGAGAGAGAGTTCTAGTTACAGCGAATAAAAAATTACGATGTAAATAAGTATTTTTTATTTATCCGTCGCTTAGTACGTGGCTGGAGTCAGCTTTATCATCTCTGGCGGCAGCAACGAAGATGCTATCGTAGGCGTATTGCTGCACTCTTCATCGTGACATGAAACAAACAGAAACAACCATTTATGAACAAAATTAGTATGACGACATATTTAAAAAAAGAAATTAAATTATGAATCTAAAAATTAACAGATATCGTGACATTATAATCTTAACTGTATCCACTGGGGTGGTAGGAACCGTGGTGTAACTGGTGCTAATTTCTGTTATACCACACTGGCTTCACCTGGATATGGGCATGGTTGAAGAAACTAGTGGAGTCTCTTCACCGCCAAAATGAGGGCCATTCTCAAGGCTAGATGCAGCAGTGTTACACGGTGTCACCCTCATGTCTGCTGAGGGTGACTAATTTCGGAGAGTTTTCCATTGGCCGTGTTTCGCGGCAGGAATGGCCGAAACAGGCTTGCCGTCAACATTGTTGCAAGCTTGTCGTGTCCTAACACTGGATGGAGGGAATACAAGGGGTTATAGGTCTTTCTTCAATTTCCGAGCTGTTGGGAGCAAATGCATAGAAACAAACTTCCTGTGATGGCAGAGTGATTTCGTGCAGTAGCACTAAGCACGGTCACAGGGCACCTACGAGAAGCGCGGATTTTGTGACTCGATAGGATGCTCGCACTAAGAAATTCAGGGGTCCGATTGACGTTGTTCATTACTAACCAGGCTAACTACTGTACTGAAGGCTAATGCTAAACATTAGAAAAAGCAAAGGAGGCAACTCGTTGCACATTAGAAGTCAGTGTTTGAGTCCGAGGAGTCAGTGGCAACAGAAGTAGCTAAAACTAACAGTATTTTAAGTACAAACTTTGAGAACAGCACCCCAACTGAGATAAACAGACTTATCGCAGCCTACCGTCGCGAGACGTAATTAGCCCCCCAATGACATGACTGGTGCGTAAGAAAATCGGCGCTACATTTTATGCCATTTAGCGTATATTGATGGAACTTCACCACCAAACAGAATATACTTAGCATCCAACTAAGAGGCAAGAGAGAGCTGTAAAATTTTTGGTGCACTGGTAGTGAAAGTAACTACGGCTCTGAAAGTACGGTAGAGCAGGTTAAGGTACTCGTCGGAGCAAGAATTATGTGGCGAAATATTTACTTAATGATTATTATCTTGCCAACGTGCTTGCCTCATTAGTAGCACCGGTTCCCGTCAGATCACAGAAGTTAAGCGCTGTCTGGCTTGGCTAACACTTGGGTGGGTCACCGTCCGGTCTGCCGACCACCTTTGGCAAGCGGGATGTACTCAGGCCATGTGAGGCCAACTGAGGAGCTACTTGACTGGGAAGTAGCGGCTCCGGTCACGCAAACTGACAACGGTGGGATGTGCAGTGTGCTGACCAAATGGCCTCCATAACTGCATCCAGTGACGCTGTGGGCTGATGATGACACGGCGGTCGACCGGTACCGTTTGGCCTTCAGGGCCTCTTCGAACGGCATTTTCGATTATTATCGTGAAGTCTGGAACAGCGTACTTTTATTAAAGGCGACCGAAACGGAGTATTAAAGGGCAATAGCTAACTCATCTGACAATTTGAATAGCGTGGTTGTACATGTACTCGGAGCGATCTTTACATGACAAGGGACATGTTTCATGATATTAAGACATAGTAAACCCAGTGTTATTTATAAACTGGTTAGTTTCAATATCGTTTTTCGCTATAGTATATTTATTAGAGTCAGTTATACTTATAATGGAAGTAGTAGATCGAGAGGCCACATATTACATACACACACAGTTACGTGAGGTATAGCCGTGATAAGTGTACCTCAGGAGTGTTTTGTTCGGAAATGCTGTCTACAGATAGTCTCATGCCGAATCAAAACCGCAGAGTACAACAGGTCAAGTAAACGAAGAGTAAATAGAAACATCAGAAAGGCAAGGCATCGTACTTCCCGCTGAAAAGTGAAGGAGCCATTCTGTAGGACGTAATTGTTTCCACGTGTAATAATACTGCACCAGTAAGTCGTTATTTTGCCGCGCGGGATTAGCAGAGCGGCCTAAGACGCTGCAGTCATGGACTGTGCGGCTGGTCCCGGAGGAGTTTCGAGTCCTCCCTCGGACATGGGTGTGTGTGTTTGTCCTTAGATTCAAATGGTTCAAATGGCTCTGTGCACTATGGGACTTAACATGTGTGGTAATCAATCCCCTAGAACTTAGAACTACTTAAACCTAACTAACCTAAGGACATCACACACATTCATGCCCGAGGCAGGATTCGAACCTGCGACCGTAGCGGTCACGCGCTTCCAGACTGAAGCGCCTTTGTCCTTAGGATAATTTAGGTTAAGTAGTGTGTAAGCTTAGGGACTGATGACTTTAGCATTTAAGTCCCATAAGATTCCACACACATTTAGTCGTTATTTTAATTCTGTTTTATTAGACAACCAATTCGACGTTCCAGTCACGTCATGTTCAGGCCTGTCGCACGAATGATACTAAGTACCATTCGTGCATCTATAAAACAAAGAACCAATATCCGTACCTGTTTCCGTAGATATCCGAACTTCGTGATCATACTCATGACGTGACTGGAACATCGAAACTGGCTGCCTAATAAAACAATTTAAAATAACGACCGTCGGTATAGTACGAGGTACTTTAAAAAAATTCGGCAACATTCGTAATTTAAGTTTCATGTCTGCTAGTTAATGCTCAGTGCTGTATTGAGGAGAACGTTATGTCGCACAAATCTGCGAATTTCGATTTGGCAGAGTTAGAGGAACAACGTGTTTGCACTATGTTTTGCGTGAAACTCAAGAAAACCTTTACAGAGACACAGAAAATGATGCAGAAGCCAACGATGATGAGTGCTTAAACCGTATTATGCGTTACGAATGGTTCACAAGGTTTAAAAATGGCCGGAAGGAAGCTAAAGATTATCCTCGTTCAGGACGTCTACCGACGACGGCCATGGCAGGCAGGTCAACGAATTTGTGGTTGCCAATTGAAGAGTGACTTTTGCAGAAGAGTGTAATATTTCAGTTGGATTATGTCATGAAATCCCGACACAGCATCCTGGAATGCATCGTGTTGCCACAAAGTTCGTCCCACGGTTCAAGAGTCGATACGAGAAAGACCTTCGTCTCGCAATCTGCGAAGAGCTTTTGGCTTTCGCAAATGAGTGCGAGATGATCCTTAAGAGCATCATGACTGGTGATGAGACTTGGGTTTACAGTTATGATGTTGAGACTATGGTTCAGTTTGTAGAATGGGTTGGGAAAGTTTTTCCAAGGCCAAATAACAAATAACAGGTCAAATAACAAAGCCATGCTGATGGCTTTTTTTTTTTTTTTTAGTTCATCGTGAATTCATGCCACAGGGACAAACTGTTAACCGATGGTAATATCGAGGCGTGTTCCGACTCCTGCGAGAAAGATGTTAGAATGAAACTGCCTAATATTTGGCGAGACAATTCGTGCCTCTTGCATCACGATAATGCACTTGCACATTCATTCCCGTTGACGCGTCACTATTGCGACCTCTTTAGTGACATGTTAAGCAATAGGCGGTTTAAAGTACATCAAGGAGCAGAGAAAAAACAGATGGCATATACTCAATGACGGATTACCTCAGGGCTCTGTTTTTGCTCCAGTGTTATTCAACCTCTACACAGCTGAAATGGCTTGACTTTGAACACTATGGGACATAACATCTATGATCATCAGTCCCCTAGAACTTAGAACTACTTAAACCTAACTAACCTAAGGACATCACACAACACCCAGTCTACACAGCTGACCTGCGGAATTTGACCTGCCGAAAATTTCTATATGTAGATGTCCTGGAAATTTCATAGCAGAGTGAAGACCTTTCTGAATGTGAAGAACACCTAACGAATAGACTTACTAAACTTTATGAGTATTTTGAGACATGTCGACTGAAGCCAAATGCTTCTAAAACCGAACTAACCCTGTTCCACCTCTCTAATCGCCATTCATCACCAAAGATTAGTCCACAGTTCGGATCTCTTGGCACAGTCAGATACAACGAAAGCCCAAAATACCTGGGAGTCACTCTGGACAGAACTTGGCCAAGAAGATACAAACACGAGTGAACCTTGTGAGAAAGCTTGCAGGCTGTATATGGGGAGCAACCACATCAGTCCTCCGAGGAGCATCCCTTGCACTGGAATACTCTGCAGCAGAATATTGTGCACCAGTTTGGCTCCGAAGCCCCCACATAGCGAAAGCAGACGTCCAACTGAACTCAGTTATGAGAGTAGTTTGTGGTACAGTCCGGTCTAGACCTACTTGCTGGCTACAGGTGCTTTCAAACATCTGTTCACCAGACCTTCATTGAAAGGCTGCTCTTTACAACCTCTGTCAACAAAGTTTCTGAAAACAACTCGATCCCTCTTCATGACGATTTGCTGTCACTGCCCAGGAAACGCCTCAAATCTAGAAGACCAGCACATGAAATGGGAGTCCAAATGCTATCCACAGGATTCGAACAGGACGCAGAGTGGAAACGTGAGTGGCAAGCTAGAGGAACCAGAAACAACGACCCTATAGACACACTAACAGTCCCGGGCTTCCACCAACCAAGGGAGGTGTGGGTGCAATTAAACAGATATCGGACTGAAGAGGGTTGGTGCAAACACAACATGCACAAGTGGGGCTTTTCAAGTAACAGTATGTGTGACTGTGGTGACATCCAAACAATGAGCCACATTGTGAATGAATGTCCAATCAGACGCTTCCCTGGCGGCATTAAGAAGCTCCATCAAGCATCCGACGAGGCACTCTGCTGGATCGAGTCCATCAACATCCAAGTAGTCTGAGCCGTGTACTGTATACAATTTAACATGTTCATTTTTATATATATATTTCTTTGTTTTGCTAAATGTGAATTACTGTAGTTGATGCATACGATAATAATAATAATAATAATAATAATAATAATAATAATGTTGTTGTTGTTGTGGTCTTCAGTCCTGAGAGTGGTTTAATGCAGCTCTCCATGCTACTCTATCCAGTGCAAGCTTCTTCATCTCCCAGTATTTACTGCAACCTACATCCTTCTGAATCTGCTTAGTGTATTCATCTCTTGGTCTCCCTCTACTATTTTTACTCTCCACGCTGCACTCCAATGCTAAATTTGTGATCCCCTCATGCCTCAGAACATGTCCTACCAACCGGTCCCTTCGTCTTGTCAAGTTGTGCCACAAATTTCTCTTCTTCCAATTCTGTTCAGTACCTCCTCATTAGTTATGTGATCTACCCATCTAATCTTCAGCATTCTTCTGTAGCACCACATTTCGAAAGCTTCTATTCTCTTCTTGTCCAAACTATTTATCGTCCACGTTTCACTTCCATACATGGCTACACTCCATACAAATACTTTCACAAATGACTTTCTGACACTTAAATCTATACTCGATGTTAACAAATTTCTCTTCTTCAGAAACGCTTTCCTTGCCATTGCCAGTCTACATTTTATATCCTCT
Source organism: Schistocerca gregaria (assembly GCF_023897955.1). Taxonomy (NCBI): domain Eukaryota; kingdom Metazoa; phylum Arthropoda; class Insecta; order Orthoptera; family Acrididae; genus Schistocerca; species Schistocerca gregaria. The sequence continues at coordinate 934,668,005 of NC_064921.1, forward strand.
CTACTTCGACCATCATCAGTTATTTTGCTCCCCAAATAACAAAACTCCTTTACTACTTTAAGTGTCTCATTTCCTAATGTAATTCCCTCAGCAGCACCCGACTTAATTCGACTACATTCCATTATCCTCGTTTTGCTTTTGTTGATGTTCATGTTATATCCTCCTTTCAAGACACTGTCCATTCCATTCAACTGCTCTTCTAAGTCCTTTGCTGTCTCTGACAGAATTACAATGTCATCGGCGAACCTCAAAGTTTTTATCTCTTCTCCACGGATTTTAATACCTACTCCGAATTTTTCTTTTGTTTCATTTACCGCCCGCTCAATATACAGATTGAATAACATCAGGGAGAGGCTACAACCCTGTCTCACTCCCTTCCCAACCACTGCTGCCCTTTCATGTCCCTCGACTCTTATAACTGCCATCTGGTTTCTGTACAAATTGTAAATAGCCTTTCGCTCCCTGTATTTTCCCCCTGCCACCTTCGGAATTTGAAAGAGAGTATTCCAGTCAACATTGTCAAAAGCTTTCTCTAAGTCTACAAATCCTAGGAACGTAGGTTTGCCTTTCCTTAATCTTTCCTCTAAGATAAGTCGTAAGGTCAGTATTGCCTCACGTGTTCCAGTATTTCTACGGAATACAAACTGATCTTCCCCGAGGTCGGCTTCTACTACTTTTTCCATTCGTCTGTAAAGAATTTGTGTTAGTATTTTGCAGCTGTGACTTATTAAACTGATAGTTCGGTAATTTTCACATCTGTCAACACCTGCTTTCTTTGGGATTGGAATTATTATATTCTTCTTGAAGTCTGAGGGTATTTCGCCTGTCTCATCTTGCTCACCAGATGGTAGAGTTTTGTCAGGACTGGCTCTCCCAAGGCTGTCAGTAGTTCTAATGGAATGTTGTCTACTCCTGGGGCCTTGTTTCGACTTAGGTCTTTCAGTGCTCGGTCAAACTCTTCACGCAATATCGTATCTCCCATTTCATCTTCATCTACATCCTCTTCCATTTCCATAAGATTGTCCTCAAGTACATCACCCTTGTATAGACCCTCTATATACTCCTTCCACCTTTCTGCTTTCCCTTCTTTGCTTAGAACTGGGTTTCCATCTGAGCTCTTGATGTTCATACAAGTGGTTCTCTTATCTCCAAAAGTCTCTTTAATTTTCCTGTAGGCAGTATCTCTCTTACCCCTAGTGAGATAAGCCTCTACATCCCTACATTTGTCCTCTAGCCATCCCTGCTTAGCCATTTTGCATTTCCTGTCGATCTCACTTTTGAGATGTTTTTATTCCTTTTTGCCTGCTTCATTTACTGCATTTTTATATTTTCCCCTTTCATCAATTAAATTCAATATTTCTTCTGTTACCCAAGGATTTCTACTAGCTCTCGTCTTTTTACCTACTTGATCCTCTGCTGCCTTCACTACTTCATCCCTCAGAGCTACCCATTCTTCTTCTACTGTATTTATTTCGCCCATTCCTGTCAATTGTTCCCTTATGCTCCCCCTGAAACTCTGTATAACCTCTAGTTCTTTCAGTTTGTCCAGGTCCCATCTCCTTAATTTCCCACCTTTTTGCAGTTTCTTCAGTTTTAATCTACAGGTCATAACCAATAGATTGTGGTCAGAGTCCACATCTGCCCCTGGAAATGTCTTACAATTTAAAACCTGGTTCCTAAATCTCTGTCTTACCATTATATAATCTATCTGATACCTTTTAGTATCTCCAGGGTTCTTCCATGTATACAACCTTCTTTCATGGTTCTTAAACCAAGTGTTAGCTATGACTAAGTTGTGCTCTGTGCAAAATTCTACCAGGCGGCTTCCTCTTTCATTTCATAGCCCCAATCCATATTCACCTACTACGTTTCCTTCTCTCCCTTTTCCTACACTCGAATTCCAGTCGCCCATGACTATTAAATTTTCGTCTCCCTTCACTACCTGAGTAATTTTTTCTATTTCATCATACATTTCTTCAATTTCTTCGTCATCTGCAGAGCTAGTTGGCATATAAACTTGTACTACTGTAGTAGATGTGGGCTTCGTATCTATCTTGGCCACAATAATGCGTTCACTATGCTCTTTGTAGTAGCTTACCCGCATTCCTATTTTCCTATTCATTATTAAACCTACTCCGGCATTACCCCTATTTGATTTTGTGTTTATAACCCTGTATTCACCTGACCAAAAGTCTTGTTGCTACTGCCACCGAACTTCACCAATTCCCACTATATCTAACTTTAACCTATCCATTTCCCTTTTTAATTTTTCTAACCTACCTGCCCGATTAAGGGATCTGACATTCCACGCTCCGATCCGTAGAACGCCAGTTTTCTTCCTCCTGATAATGACATCCTCTTGAGTAGTCCCCTCCCGGAGATCCGAATGGGGGACTATTTTACCTCCGGAATATTTTACCCAAGAGGACGCCATCATCATTTAATCATACAGTGAAGCTGCATGCCCTCGGGAAAAATTACGGCTGTAGTTTCCCCTTGCTTTCAGCCGTTCGCAGTACCAACACAGCAATGCCGTTTTGGTTATTGTTACAAGGCCAGATCAGTCAATCATCCAGACTGTTGCCCTTGCAACTACTGCAAAGGCTGCTGCCCCTCTTCAGGAACCACACGTTTGTCTGGCCTCTCAACAGATACCCCTCCGTTGTGGTTGTACCTACGGTTCGACAATCTGTATCGCTGAGGCACGCAAGCCACCCCCCCCCCCCCCCCCCAACGGCAAGGTCCATGGTTCAAGGGGGGGATTCTCTTCTTGTCCATACTATTTATCGTCCGTGTTTCACTTCCATACATGGCTACACTCCATACAAAGACTTTCAAAAACGGCTTGCTTTCACTTAAATCTATACTCGATGTTAACAAATTTCTCTTCTTCAGAACCGCTTTCCTTGCCATTGCCAGTCTACATTTTATATCCTCTCTACTTCAGTAGTTCCAATGGAATGTTGTCTACTCCCGGGGCCTTGTTTCGACTCAGGTCTTTCAGTGCTCTGTCAAACTCTTCACGCAGTATCGAGTCTCCCATTTCATCTTCATCTACATCCTCTTCAATTTCCATATATTGTCCTCAAGTACATCGCCCTTGTATAGACCCTCTATACAATAATTTACAATAACTAAAAGGTAAGTGTAGAAAATTTTTGTGGACAATGTTCCTGAATTTTGTTAACTGACCTCTTATTATCACATTTAATCGACCAGGAGCTGCCCCTCGCTCCTGAGCGCAGGATGGTGCTACATTTAGTGCCTGTATTCTGCTTTCGCAGCGTGGTGTCCGAGCAGAGCACGGGACTGATGACTGCGTTGCTCTCCGGACTGGCTGCGGCTATACTGCGGCAGGCCGGCAGTAATCGGCTGCTCGACACTCGGGCCGCCACCCTCGTCCGCCGGCAGATTAGCGTGGAGGGCCGGTGACGTCAGGGGCACTTGCGGCGCGCCGCGGGATTCGAGCCGGCATCCTCGCCCCACAATGGCCGTCTGGCGCAGGCGCCTAACGAGTTTTGTAATGAATCGCAGCCCCTCTCGCGACTTATCTCGGTGCCGCCGGTGGTGGGGGGTGAGCCGGCTCTCGCTCGACGATCGCCGCGCACTACCGGCGACGCGTTTGTTTTTTGTCTGCACTCCCTCCTGCGCGGTATTGTTTACTGACGACCGGTCTGCCTGCAATATTCAGTGGCCATTGCTCCCGCTGTAATAACGGCATTTCATCCTTGCTGACACACATCTAGGCACTGCCCCATCTGTTCCCGACATCCTGTTATTGCACTCGCTTCTTAAATGAATATACATCCATATGACTGTACTCCACAAACCACTGTGAAGGATACGGCAGAGGATACTTTCCTTTAAACAACGTGTTATGATCTCACGTATATAGGCTGAGGCGGCGTGTGAAAATTTGGACCAAGGCCGAGAATCGAACTCAGGTCTCCTGTTTACTGGGCAGCCGCTAAGCCACCTTGGCACGGTAGTTCAGACAACTGCACTCTTACAGCCGTGCACTGCGCCAGACAAGTTAGGCGACCTATTGCACCGTATTTCTCTTACACTTTCGTTGACGGACCCGGATTATTTCTCCGTACTGTTTCACATGTCTTTCCAGGCATAACAAGGTTCGCAAACCTTGATTTGACAGACGAGACACTAGTAGTGTCGTGTTTGACACAGTGACGTCGTTTAAATGTCTGGGGGGGGGTTCGCTGCAATGCGATATAAAATGGAACGAGCATATGAGAGTTGTGGTAGGGAAGTCGAATCGTCGACTTCGGTTTATTGGGAGAATTTTGGAGAGTAGAACAACCTGTTCCTGAGTACTGCTCGAGTGTTTAGGGATCCGCACGAATTTGCATTAAGGGAAGACATAGTAACAAATCGGAGGCGTGCTACTACATTTTTTTCCCGTAGGTTTGAATAAACACGCAAATGTTACGGAGAAGCTTCGGGAACTCAAATGGGAATAGTTGGCGGGAAGGCAGCGCTCTTTTCAAGGAACACTACTGACAAAATTTAGAGAAGCAGCATTTGAAGCTGACTGCGAAACGATCCTACCGCCACCACATACATTTCGTGTAAGGATCGCGAAGATACGAGAATGTAGGACTCATAAGGAGGCAATATAGACAGTCCTGTTTTCCTCGCTGTGTGTGCGAGTGGAACAGGAAAGAAAATGGCTAGTAGTAACGCAGAGTACCCTCCGCCTTCCGCCTTGCATCGCACCATTGCTTGCGGAGTACCTGTGTGGATGCATAGGTAGGTAAAGTATCCTGAGAAAACTTTCTGCGAGTTTCTTTCTCAAAGGGATAAGGAAGCACCTGACCACTTGTGAAAATCATTCGCCCTTGAGTACATCGACTTTCCCTTAGACTGCCACCCGTTTACCTGCATTAGGGGAGGAGCGACGAACTGTGTCCAGGTTGAAGAAAAGACACAGTCACAGGAGACGTACGAGTAAAACTAGCTCCGGAGTGTGGCCTGGAAATCATATGATAAAAATTTTCTTTACATTGTTCGGTATTACACTGATGCACCAACGAAAATGGTATAGGCATGCAAATTCAAATACAGAGATAAATAAACAAGCAGAAAACAGTGTTGAGGTCGGTAACACCTATATAAAACAACAAGTGTCTGGCGCAGTTGTTAGATCGGTTACTGTTGCTACAATGGCAGGTTACCAAGATTTAAGTGAGTTTTAACGTGGTGTTATAGACGGCGCACGAGGGATGGGACACAGCATCAACGACGTAGCGATGAATTGGGTATTTTCTCGTACGTCCACGAATGTATGGTGAATATTAGGAATCCGGCAAAACATCAAATCTCCGACATCGCCGCGGCCGGAAAACGATCCTGCAAGAATGGGACCAATGACCAATGAAGAGAATCGTTCAACGTGACAGAAGTGCAACCCTTCTGCTAATTGCCGCAGATTTCAGTGCTGGGCCATCAACAAGTGTCAGCGTGCAAACCATTCAACGATACATCATCGATATAGGATTTTCAAGGCGAAGGCCCACTCGTGTACCCATGATGACTCCACGACACAAAACTTTACGCCTCGCCTGGGCGGGCGCGTCAACACCGACATTGAGCAGTTGCTGAGTGGAAACATGTTGCCTGGTCGACGAGTCTCTTTTCAAATTGTATCGAGCAGATGGACGTGTACGGGTATGGAGGTAACCTCATGAATCCATAGACGCTGCATGTCAGCAGGGGACTGTTAAATCTGGTAGCGCCTCTGTAATGGTGTGGGGCATGTGCAATTGGAGTGTTATGGTACCACTGATACTTCTAGATACGATTCTGACCGATCACACGTACGTAAGTATCCAGCCTGATCACCCGCATCCATTCATGTCCATAGTGCATTCCAACGGATTTGGAAAATTCCAGCAGCACAATGTGACACTCCATACGTGCAGAACTGCAACAGAGTGGCTCCAGTAACAAACTTCTGAGTTTACACATTTCAACTGGCCACCAAACTCCCCAGAGATGAACATTATTGAGAGTATATGGGATTCCTTGCAACGTGCTGTTCAGAAGAGATCTCTTAAACCTTCCCCCCCTCCCCCTCCCCCCCCCCCCCCCCCCCGTAGTCTTGCCGGTGTATGGAAAGTCCTGCAGGTTTCATGGTGTCGATTCCCTCCAGCACTATTTCACACAATAGTCGGTTCCATGCCACGACGTGGTGCGACACTTCTGCATGCTCGCGGGGTCCCTACGCGATATTAGGTAGGTGTACCAGTATCTGTGGCTCTTCAGTGTAAGTCAAAAATTTTCTTCACATTTTTCGGTATTATGTGATACGCTGCCTGGCAACAGAAATGAAGCAGGCACAAGCGGAGGAGAAAAGAAAATGAAACTTTACAACTTGTGAGATTTTTGATATTTCAGTGATCACAATACCGAGTGAAACTGCCAAAGAACATGGGAGTGTGAAGTCAGCAGCTAGACGTTGTACCGTCTCTGGCCTGGATGCAAGCCTCCATTCTGTGCGGAAGGGTGTCATAAAATCGTTCCATTCTCTCCTGAGGCAAGCAGGCCCGCAAATGTTATAATTGACTCGGGGCTGAGTTGACTGTCGAGTTGGTGCTACACGTGCTCTATCGGAGGGAAGATCTGGGGATCTTAATGGCTACGAGACTACTTCAGCATCACCGAGGCAGTTCACAGAGAGACATGTCATGTGTGGACATCGATTGTCCTGGTGGAAAATGGCACAGCAATACTAGAACATGAGTGGTGACACGTGAGGATCCAGGACGTCAGTAACTTACCGCTGTGTCATCAGAGATGTATCAATGACTAGCACGCGTAACCCATCATGCTAGGACCAACAGTGCTGTGCGCTTCCAAAATTTTGGAAGAATGCGATTCCTCCGCAGATTCCTGCCATTCTCGTCAATGGCGGTAGTAGTGCAGGTCCGCAGTCGATTGCTGAGAGCAATGTGGCCCCATTCATCAGCAGTACATGCTTCCTGGTCACGGCGCTACTCCAAACGCAACTGATCGTGTTGGAGTGTTAACGGCAGTCTAGGAACGGGACGGTATTTCCCTTGTCCTGCTGCTGCTTGTCTCCGACCCAATGGTGCGGGAAGACACAGAATGTTCCACGGACTCCATTTCGTATTCGCGAATTACCGTCGCAGACGTGAAGGGGTTACCATGTGCTTGGTGCACAATACGGCAATCCTCCATTGTGGTGCCGGCCGCTGTGGCCGAGAGGTTCTAGGCGCTTCAGTCTGGAACAGCGCTGCTGATACGGTCACAGGTTCGAATCTTGCCTCGGGCATTGATGTGTGTGATGTCCTTAGATTAGTTAGGTTTAAGTAGTTCTAAACATATGGAACTGATGACGTCAGATGTTAAGTACAATAGTGCTCAGAGCCATTTGAACCATTTTTGAACCTCCGTTGTGGTGGTCAGTCGTGGACGACGGGAAGCTTGACGAGAGTGTGCCTGCCCTCACATTCTCATGCAGTCCAACATCGGCCCACTGTCGAACGCGAATGGATACAGCACGATTTGACCAGCCGGCCAAATGCAGACCCAAAGTGAGGGCTCATTCGAACTGCCAGCTGATAATGCTCTCTCGAACGAATATACCGGGTGATTAAAAAGTCAGAATAAATATGAAAATTTAATAAATCACGGAATAATGTAGATAGAGAGGTAACAATTGACACACATGCGTGGAATGACATGGGGTTTTATTAGAAAAAAAGTTCACAAAATGTCCGACAGATGGCACTGGACAGCGAAACATCAGTGACTCCCCATGACAATTGTGTATAAAAGGAGCTGTAATGAGAGAGAAAATCAGATGAGCCAGCAGTCGCAACATGTTGACGTTACCTGAAAAGGCGCTTTTAGTGAAACTGTATTATCAGAATGGGGAATGTGCTAGTTCAGCGTTACGATCCTATCGCCATAGGAAGGGGATTCGAACGGGTAAAGGTCCGTTGACAAATGCAGCTGTGTCGAGAATGATTTCGAAGTTCTTTAGATGATAGACGCCCGTAGTAGCCGACTGAGCACAAGGCGTAATGCTGCTGAGACAATTCGGAAAGAAATCGAGACTGTAGCGGATTCGTCTATGCACGGGGAAGTCAGCGCTCGTGCAGTCGCACGTCGCACCGGCATTCCATACACTACCGTTTGGTTGGCACTTCGGCGTACCGTCCCGATGCTATCCGTACAAAATCCATCAGCATCGTGAACTGTTACCTGGCGATTTAATGAGGCGGAGGGCATTTGCGGTGTGGGCGCTTGAAAAGATGGCGGAAGATGACGATTGGTAGAGCAACGTGTTGTGGACAGACGAAGCTCATTTCACGCTCCGAGGGTCTGTCAACGCCCACAACTGCAGAATTTGGGGTACCGAAAACCGCAGAACTGTCATGGAAACTCCATTGCATGACAAGAAAGTCACGATATGGGTTGGATTTACCACATCTACCGTTATCGGGGATTTTTTCTTCGAGGAAATGCGTGATTCTCGTTTTGTAACTGCTACCGTGACGGGTGAGAGGTACGCCGATATGTTACAGAATCGCAACATCCCCAACCTGGCTGATAAACACCTGCTGGATCGTAAGATGTTTATGGAGGATGACGCTCCACCCCATATTGCTAGACGCGTGAATGATCTCTTGCGCTGTTCGTTTGGTGATGATCGTGTGCTCAGCCGCCCCTTTGGTCATGCTTGGCCTCCAAGGTCCCCAGATCTCAGTCCATGCGATTATTGGCTTTTGGGTTACCTGAAGTCGCAACTGTATTGTGATCGACCGACATCTATAGGGATACTGAAAGACAACATCCGACGCCAGTGCCTTGCCATAACTCCGCACATGCTTCAGAGTGCTGTTCACAACATTAATCCTCGACTACAGCTATTGTTCAGGAATGATGGTGGACATATTTAGTACTTCCTGTAAAGAAAAAAAATGGTTCAAATGGCTCTGAGCACTATGGAACTTAACTGCTGAGGTCATCAGCCCCCTAGAACTTAGAACTACTTAAACCTAACTAACCTAAGGACATCACACACATCCACGCCCGAGGCAGTATTCGAACCTGCGACCGTAGCGGTCGCGCTGTTCCAAACGGTAGCGCTTAGAACCGCTCGACCACCCCGGCCGGCACTGTAAAGAACATCCATCATCTTTGCTTTGTCTTACTTTGTTATGCTAATTATTGCTATTCTGACCAGGTGAAGCGCCATCTGTCGGACATTTTTTTGAACTTTTGTATTTTTTTGGTTCTAATAAAACTCCATGTCATTTCAAGTATGTGTGTCAATTTGTACCCCTCTATCTACATTATTCCGTGATTTATTCAGTTTTCAAATTTATGATTCAAATGGCTCTGAGCACTATGGGACTTACCATCTGTGGTCATCAGTCCCCTAGAACTCAGAACTACTTAAACCTAACTAACCTAAGGACACCAGACACATCTATGCCCGAGGCAGGATTCGAACCTGCGACCGTAGGGGCCTGCGGTACCAGACTGAAGAGCCTAAAACCGCACGGCCACACCGGCCGGCTTCAAATTTATACTGACATTTTGATCACCTTGTATGACATCTCCGTGTCCTTCACAATAATAATCCAAAATCTGACGCTGCTGACGGCTCTTATGTACCTGTTAATAACACTAAACACGAACGAATGCACCGTGGTGGGCGTTCTACCTCTCAGTGAGAATTGTTAAATCATTTACATATCCGCAGATGGTGCGCCCGTGTACGAGGTTGCTTTGACATCCGGCTATGTCTTGTGGTCCACTTTTTTGCCAGACGGTGTATGTAGACTTGCAGCCGGGCTCAGAGGTGCGACAAACAGCAGACGAGGAAGGCGGCGCCGTCACCTGCGTTGCGGCGTGAGTCAGCGCCCGCCGCGTTCCGGAGAGTGGACGCTGCGCGGCGTCGCAGCACGGCACATCACGGCGTGTGATGGGCGCGCACGCGCTCCCCGGAGCACGACACGGCACGCTTTAAGGGCCGTCTCGGCCGCCTTAGTCACGGCGCCGACAGATATCGCCTAATTACGGGCCACCCGACGGGGGACGCCCGATTGTCCCGCGGCGCCGCCACCGTGAAACCCGCCTCCGTCACGGCCGGCGACACCCGCCCAGCCGCGCGCGACTCCGCCCTCCGCTCCAGGACGCCGCCGTCCGCGATAGGTTGACGTCGCGGTGTCCAATTCTGTGCCTTTGTTTAGCCACCGAGACACCTCAGTCCGTGTCGATCCGAGCCGTACTAAGTGTATACCCTGGTAATGCACTGCTGTGGTGCGAAATCAATCAATGCCCGATTTCGGATGAGATGGCAGATTGTTGTTAACGTAGTAGTTTCTCCAGAGAAAACAGTACTTACGCACGACGTATATACGCTACTGGCCATTAAAATTGCTACACCACGAACATGACGTGGTCCAGACGGGAAATTTAACCGACAGAAAGAAGATGCTGTAATATGCAAATGTTAGTTTTTCAGAGGATTCACAGAAGGATGGCGCAGGTGGCGACACCTACAACGAGCTGTCATGAGGAAAGTTTGCAACCGATTTCTCATACACAAACAGCGGTGGACCGGCGTTGTCTGGTGAAACGTTGTTGTGATGCCTCGTGTAAGGAGGAGAAATGCGTACCATCACGTTTCCGACTTTGATAAAGGTCGGATTGTAGCCTATCGCGATTGCGGTTTATCGTATCGCGACATTGCTGCTCGCGTTGGTCGAGATCCAATGACTGTTAGCAGAATATGGAATCGGTAATACGGAAGGCCGTCCTGGATCCCAACGCCCTCGTATCACTAGCAGTCGAGATGACAGCCATCTTAGCCGCATGGCTGTAACGGATCGTGCAGCCACGTCCGGATCCTGAGTCAACAGATGGGGACGTTTGCAAGACAACAACCATCTGCACGAACAGTTCGACTACGTTTGCAGCAGCATGGACTATCAGCTGGGAGACCATGGCTGCGGTTACCCTCGACGCTGCATCACAGGCAGGAGTGCCTGCGATATGTACTCGGCGACGAACCTGGGTGCATGAATGGCAAAAAGTCATTTTTTCGGATGAATCCAGGTTCTCTCTACAGCTTCATGATGGTCGCATCCGTGTTTGGCGACACTGCGGTGAACGCACATTGGAAGCTTGTATTCGTCATCACCATACTGGCGTATCACCCGACGTGATGGTATGGGATGCCACTGGTTACACGTTTCGGTCATCTCTTGTTCGCATTGACGGCACTTTGAACAGTGGGCGTTACATTTCAGATGTGTTACGACCCGTGGCTCTACCTTTCATTGCCGGCCGGTGTGGCCGAGCGGTTCTGGGCGCTTCAGTTTGCAACCACGCGACTGCTACGGTTGCAGGTTCGAATCCTGCCTCGTGCATGGATGTGTGTGATGTCCTTAGTTTAGTTAGGTTTAAGTAGTTCTAAGTTCTAGCTGAATGATGACCTCAGATATTAAGTCCCATAGTGCTCAGAGCCATTCTTTTTACACTTCATTCGATCCCTGCAAAACCCTACATTTCAGCAGGATAATGCACGACCGCTAGTTCCAGGTTCTATAGGGGCCTTTCTGGATACAGAAAATGTTGGACTGCTGCCCTGGCCAGCACATTCTCCAGATCTCTCACCATTTGAAAACGTCTGGTCAATGGAGGCCGAGCAACTGGCTCGTCACTATAAGCCAGTAGTCACTACCCTTGATCAACTGTGGTATCGTGTTGAAGCTGCATGGGCAGCTGTACCTGTACACGCCATCCAAGCTCTGTCTGACTCAATGCCCAGGCGTATCAAGGGAGTTATTACGACCAGAGGTGGTTGTTCTGGGTACTGATTTCTCAGGATATATGCACCAAAATTGCGTGAAATGTAGTCAGATGTCAGTTCTAGTATAATATATTTGTCGAATGAATAACCATTTGTCATCTGCATTTCTTCTTGGTGTCGCATTTTTAATGGCCAATAGTGTAGCACAACAGTATGACCGCTCGTATTGAAAGAGTCGTCAGGCACATTTTCTCTGGTGTTTCTCCTGACATCTGCAATTTCTTTTTTGCAGTGTGCAGCTGAAGTGAGCCCAAACGTGTTCCGTGAGATGCCCAGTGTCGACGAAAAGTGTAGGTTTATTTCCCGTAGCTAATAAAATGATTTTTAAAGCGGAATTTTACTTGTTCATTCCATAGAGCGACCAGAAATTAGTCTACTGCGATATTCGTCTTATCGAAATGTAATAACAGGGACAGTATAGCACTGTGAACAACCCAGCAGCGACAGCACTGCCGCAGACATACGGTTATATTGCAGCGCGCTGCTCAGTCTGCAGAAACAGTAGAGGAAACGCGACTGACCACTGTTAGGGCAGACAACCTGTATAAGCGGAGCAGAGACGAAACGGGTCTGGAATGGGGAAAACCAGTGAGATAAGCGATTTTGACAAAGGGCAAATTGTTGTAACGCTACGCGTGGCAACGAGCATCTCGGAAAAAGCGAAGCTTTAATGTGTGTGAAATCTAACGTCATCAGTCCCTATGCTTACAGGCTACTTAACTTAAATTATCCTAAGGACAAACACACACACCCATGACCGAGGGAGGACTCGAACCTCCCCCGGGACCAGCTGCACAGTCCATGACTGCAGCGCCTTAGACCGCTCGAAGGAAGCATTCAAATAATAATTTCGCAGTACCCGTGTGTTTCGGTTGACTGAATTTAATTTAATGACTGGCGTGGTCGATTGTTGCCACTATTACTTCCAGAATATCAAATACCGGACAGTTATTGCAAGTCAATAAAAAGTCCGGATGAACCGGTAGGTAGGTAGGTGGTTAGTGTTTAACGTCCCGTCGACAACGAGGTCATTAGAGACGGAGCGCTAGCTCGGGTGAGGGAAGGATTGGGAAGGAAATCGGCCGTGCCCTTTCAAAGGAACCATCCCGGCAGATGAACCAGATATCCATGTTAATGAGGTCCTGATAAACGAGGTTCCACTGTAGCTATACACGAAATAATTTGTTATATTAACGTACAAAGTATTTTCATGATAATGGTTCACATGGCTCTGAGCACTATGGGACTTAACTGCTGAGGTCATCAGTACCCTAGAACTCAGAACTACTTAAACGTAACTAACCTAAGGACATCACACACATCCATGCCGGAGGCAGGATTCGAACCTGCGACCGTAGTGGTCACTCGGTTCCAGACTGTAGTGCCTACAACCGCTCGGCCACTCCGGCCGGCTTTCATGTTAATGAAATTTGATGACGATCATAACTATTTTTGTGTAATTAATACGAAAGTAATAAATATTCGTATAGCAACATCCACAGTGGGTGTCCTACGAAAGACACGGAAATTCTCGCTGCGTTAGCAGCCTCATTGGAACTTATAACATATCCCTCATTTGCAGATAAGTGAGCATTTTATTTGGTTTCCAGGTTTTCTATTTCGCATACGTGAAGTGAATGTATCAGCGCTGCAGTACGTAACAAGTAAGGAGCGAGTGGTAGGTTCCCACACTTTCTAGCAGGAGCGGTTGGCCATCTGCCACTTTCAGAGCCAGAGGGATGAGGAGCTGATGCAAAAATCGCTCTTGACGTCAGCAAAGAAATACACAGGGAAAGTACATTTATTCTACTGTGAATCATTTAATTGTTATTAATAAATCTTTGTTAACAAAAGTTGACTTTTGCCACACAGACATTAGGATGAGTCATAAATATTGTCTTCCAGTAGTTTTACATTGCCAGGAAACGTTGATAAATAAATGAATAACTTTGGCACCACCGAGGATGTACTATTTTGTACGAACTGTACCGATTGTACGTTCAAGTTACAGACTATGCCCCATAGTCGACAGTCGTCGATAGGATGGATACCTTTCTATCTAGTTATGCGATAGACCATGCTCTCGTACCGTTGATGGTTAGCTCATAATCAGTGCAAAAAAGTTAATTTTGGGGCGTTTCTTAAATAAACGCACCATAATGGCATCTCGTGTAAAGATTATTTGCATAAAAATCTTCTTGCCGCTTTATTACGTAAAATGTAGACAGTAGTATTCACCTTTCATAAACCGACGGCGCTGCTGCGGCTGTAGAAGGGGATACAAAACTACGAGAGCATCTCCACATAACAGGTAGGAAGAATTCCTACTTGGCAGCTCACTAAGTCAGTTGAAGGACGGACTGTTTTAATTATCACAAAACACGGGTGAGAAAGCGTGGACAGTTATAGCGTAAGCCCCTTATACCACCATCTATGGACTCACCTGATAAACTGAAACATTTCTGGACGTTTAGTACGAGTGGGGGGGGGGGGGGGTTCTTCTTGCGGTCTCTTATGCTCCGTTATATCAAAGCGATCAACAAGCGTAGCTGCAAGGCCGTAGCAACAGGAAGATCAGGTTACGCAAGTAACCGCTGGTGTATTTGCATAGCAGCCTGCTGAGCCCTTGCTGCCTGTGACGTCACAGCTTGGCCGAGTTAGTACGCAACACAAATCGTCAACGTAACTGCCACAAGCACCGATTGGTGCAGCTATTTCAGAAGCGATGGAGTCTACTGTGTAACGTCGGTAAGTGATATATAATATTGAAGCACGATAATGTTGCACTTGGCCGTTACCAGAACCCGCGGTAGCCCTAAAATAAACAACTACATTGATGATTAAGGAAAACGTAACGCACCGTCAATGCTTCCAGGTCAACTGTACGTGTACTATCAACCCCAATTACGCGTTGAGTCACGATTTACCGACCAATGCTCCCTAACTCCCAGATGCAATAATATTGTGGTCTACTTATGCGCTGTTGCATACTGCAAAACTTTCCGCTCCGTACGAAAGACGGCGGAAATCACGCCAAGGCGAAGGAAACAGATTACCGATTCGCACTGGTGAGCGTCGCTGCAAAAACATACTCTATAGCGCGTTGCCTACCGACATTTCCCGGAACTGGAAACAATCAGCTCTTAGAAAGAGCAACCACAACGTCCGCCACTTTTTTCGATGCTTCCAGCTGCCAGTCTCAATGGCACCAAAAGTTTTGTTTTTCCAACGCAACGTTTGTATTTTGTTAACAATTGCCCTTCCAAATTTTTCCGAAACGGTGGAAGGGCCATTCCGTGAGACATCTCACAGCAGGAACAAATTTAATGAGCATTTGCTTTCGCAGACAATAGCTCGCTTTTTCTGCTTCATTCACCGACTAAATTCTCACGCATTTCGTAGCATGGACAGACATCTGTGTTTTTTAATATTACGTTTTTTTTTGCTGACGTCATTTTGATTAAGTAACGGGTTTTGCAATCTTCTCTCCAAAACTGCTATTAGTACGTAGTGGAGGGGAGTGATATTTTGTGTAGTATTAATTATACATCAAGCTTTGCTTTGCATTGCAACAGTATTGTATTGTGTTGTAGATTCCATACAATCCTGCGGAAACCAAGAGAAATGCGCAACAAAAACGCCTAGTTTAAAATAAAATACATCTAATTAGATGCAATAAAGTGAAATACGGGGTATTTCAAAAAGACTCATCCGATTCGCAAGGTTATATCATCCACAGTAATGGTGTTCAAGATAACTCATGCTTCTACTCACATAAACGCAGAAGTATTTTACGAAATGACTTATATTGCAAGAGACACTTGTTACTAATATTTGATTAGCACGACGACTTTTGGCAGCATGCTACCACCATCATCAGGTGCATTTACGATTAGTCTTACATTGTAATTAATAAGAAGTGAGATTAGATTCCTCTGCTGTTTGTGTTAATGAGATTATGTGTCGAAAACTTGCCTGTTCAGGAAGATAAATATGATATGCTTTTTACATTATGTGATAAGCATGATTTGTCATTTTGCTAGTGCATTTACTTACATTTTTGTTGGTAACTTCGTTGCTTGGTATATAACAGGTGCATAGTAATTTATTACTTTCACTACCAACATAAATGTGAATGCACTAACTATATGAACAACCATGATTCTCACATAACGTGCACACTCTAACACATTTATCCTCTTGAACAGGCGTTTTTCTCGACATATAACGTCATTGGATCATACAGCAAAAGTAACTAACCTCACTTCATATTAATTACAATGTAAAAGTAAATGTAAATGCACCTGATGACGGCAGCACGCTGCGGTCTAATAAAATGTCAGTAACAGATGACTGTTGCAGCATAAATTAATTCATAAAAATCTTATAGTGCAGTCGCAAACTTCAAATAACATACATATAACATGCATAAATTTAATTTAAACATAGAAGTACTCAGTATCAAACCCCGAATCATATTTGCATCATTACCATATAACCATCAGGTACCTCAAAATTGCTAAATACAATTCTTTATCATTTTTTATCAATATTCTGTCCTTTAATCGCGAAATACAGCACTGGTGGCTTGTTATTGTATAAAGTCCATCTTTCGACTAAACGAAAAGCTATTTGGTTTCTAGGCGCGTTTCAATTTTTTTCATACAAGAAGCATCTTCAGTGTCCTAAAATGCAGCTTTACTTCTTAGTATATTTATAAATTAGCTGTGTTTCTATTTATAGTTTTTTGACTATTTATAGCTTAAAAACATCTTCTTTCTGCGCAAGGTACTTGGTTTTTTTAACAATTTTCACTCCACTTAACGATTTCTTGTTCTCCTTTTCACGTATTTCCCGCAGTATTACTGTATTTATGAAGGAAAGAATATTAATTTTTAACAGGCCGTCGGGAACGAGGTGATACTGATATCTGCTGACTGAGATGGCCAGGGCAGATGCGACAATTGTCATCGTGATCAGTAAACCAATTCGGGACGCTGGGAGCTGTGTGAAAAAGGCCCCTGTCTTGTTGGAACACAGCGTCACCACTGGGGAACAAACATTGTACCACGGGATGCACCTGCTCAGTCGAAATGGTCACACAATCCTTGGAAAAAATTCGACCTTGTGGAGAAATCATGGAGCCTGTGGACTACCTCTATATATGCCTGGCCTAAACATTACCGAACCTCCGTGAAGTTCTACTCTCTAGCTGTAAACCTGGCCACAAGTTGGAAACAGTATGAAATAAGACTCTTTCGCTGCTCTACAGCCCAGGTTCTGTGGCTTCATCACCACGTTTCCATATTACGGGCATTGCATCAGCGTGATTTTGGAACTGCCTCTCGCTCTGAAATTCCCTGCATATGGAGCTTCCTTTTTGTTATTCTGGTCATGAGAGGGTTTGCGAGTTCGACATTGAGTTATGCAGTGCAGTGCACTGCAGTTACAATCCTCTTCAATGACCATCCGCTATTATCACGCAACGCACACCTCTGTCCGCGCTGTGACTTAGCGGATGATGTTTTTGCGCTTTCCCTACATGTGGCATAAAAATTTCGATACGTTGCCTCTTGAACCACCACAGACTTCGGCCACTTTGGTTACGGTTGCACCCACCATAAGAGCACCATCAATTGGCCCATGTTCGAAATCACTTAGCTCAGATATAACGCACTCACATCTTCACAGAGCACTGTTCTCGCAGCGACGTTAACATGAATGAAAGAAAGGAATGGACGGGCAGGAGCGGGAGATGTCAATATAGTCAGTGACCAGTGCAACACGCGCTCTACGCTATCATTCCTTCATTCTTCCCTTCCTCTGTGTTATCAGAGACAACATGTAACTACTCCCACTTGAACTGGAAACGCAGTGCATGCGATGGTCTGTGTGTTTTTTGCCGTATCAATGCAGAACACTGAGATGCTGTATGAAAAGTCCCCTTTGAAAAATTATACACGACTGTGCTTAAACTGACACACAATATTTTTAGCGCAACGCAATCTGACTTTCAGTAATCCCTACAAGAGAATGGCCCTGACTAACATTAACCTATATGTATCACAAATCGCTTACCTCACAAAAATCTTGGTTACTCGAACTACTGCAATACAGCGAGCGCCACTACTGCCAGCTAAATAAAAGATTCTAACTACGGAAGGCACTAACTACTGATAGGCACAGTTAGCAAATGAAAGATTTTAATAGAGAACAAACAATGTATTTACCTCACTAGTCATAATATATATAGCAGTTCATGACACCAATTCTTACAAATTTCAAAACTCCGCCATCTCTCTCCCCACGTCCACCACTGCTGGCGGCTCACCTCCAACTGCGCAACGCTACGCGCTGTTAGCATCCAGCTGCCACTGCTCAACACTACAATGGCAGACAACAATGCAAACTAAACACAGACTGCGCACGGCACAGCCAGTGATTTTTATACAGAGCGATACGTGGCGGCGGCGTTACCAATAAAAAAACCTAAACAGCTTACTTACAGCTGTAATCATTCACTAACCTGGATTATTGTAAAGTTTTCCTCTTCCCTGTGCAGATGCAGCACTCAGGTCGTGAATCTGTTGTTCTTGAGACCAGGCTGTAAGAAACTAAAGAGACAGCTAAGACTCTCAACTTTAGTTTTGGGATGCCAGTCTTTTTTTTTTTTTTTTCGACCGAGTTATGTTTCAGACAAAGTATCGGACTGCAGACTATGTATTTTACAAACATACACCTACAAAGTCATACGTATCACACTCCATGTTAAAAACACTATCAGGTCTTGTACAACATTTATCCTGGATAACTTATAGTGAGGTAGTCTTCTCTGTTCTTCTCTGCTTTGCACGGAGAGTCGCTATTATTTAACGTAATGTTTGCCCCGCAAGGGGCCTCCCGGCCAATGACGCCAAACGCTGGTTTCAACGTAGTGTTAATACAGCGAGCAACACAGGTTTTAATCGTGCCTCCTGTAATGTAAATTGTGCCTTAACGGACCTCCTACAGCATTGAAATCGTCAGCCCGAATTATTTCACTTTGCGCACACTTCTGGCTTGAGGCAAAGATTCACGAAATGCTTTCTCTGACTAGCGATATTCTAAAGTTAATGAAAATTATAACAAAAATGAAATCCGTAATGAGTAGATGACACCTTACTATTGGCAGGTTAGTTTGTATTTTCGATAATTAAATCTTGACAATATTTTACAAAATATTAATAACTCAACTTTTGAGATTTTCCGCACTGTTCCCTGTGGTCGCGACCACTCAAATTATCCTGCTTCTAAACTGCCGTATTTTCTCACGCAAATGGTACTCACTTTACGGTCTGTTGCCTGCCTCTCCCTCCACTTCTGACGTCGTACCTCAGCTAATGCAGTCTCTTCCAAATTATAAAGTGAAGCTTGGAATGTAACTTTATGGCTCCAAAGCCAGAAATACATCAGTGTTCTGAGGACATTGCAGAGGTACCACTCGTTGCCAAATACAACGGCGCAGCCTGCAGGCTTGGCTAGCATCTGCGTTTATGTTCAAGCATGCATGTCTCGCGATGCTTCCCTCGTTTTACAATCCCTCTGCCTCTGTAATCATCACATCCACTTGCCGACATTGCTATACATTCGCATATTTATGGTCTTGAAACTACCGCTTTATCTCACCAGCTTACAACATGGCCAGTTAGTGATAATATTAAATGAAATCTGTAATTTTAAACTGAGCGAGGTGGCCCAGTGGTTAGCACACTGGACTCGTATTCGGGAGTACGACGGTTTAAATCCGCGTCCGGCAATCCTGATTTAGGTTTACCGTGATTTCCCTAAATCGCTTCAGGCAAATGTCGGTATGGTTCCTTTGAAAGGGCACGGGCGACTACTTTCCGCATCCTTCCCTAATCTGACACGACCGATGACCTCGCTGTTTGGTCCCCATCCCCCAGTTGAATCAAACTAATTTTAGTCTAGAATATGATGGAGTACTTTTCAAAAGAGAATTCTTCCCTGTCGTTACGAATAAAGGTAAAGCTAGTGTTACAAGAAGCTTTCGAGAAAAATATTTGTTTACTTAACCCAGTGGAAAAAGCCAGAAGCACTAATACAGGATGCCCATAATTAAAGTTCCAGTTTCAGAACGTTTTAGAAAGATAACCACTGCTCAGAATGACCTCAAATTTGAATAGGATATTATCGACGCAGGGGAAATGTCATTTAAAAAACACACACACACAAGTTGATCAATACATGGAGCTGTAAGCGTGAGAATATGGACGCCAACGAAAGTGCCGCACACTAGTTTTGCGCAGTTTGCGTCCGAGACGCACAGCATGACGGTCTCCATGGAGAAAAATGGTTTGGATGACTCAGAGTACTATTGGACTTAACAGCTGAGGTCATCAGTCGCCTAGAACTTAGAACTACTTAAACCTAACTAATCTAAGGACATCACACACATCCATGGCCGAGGCAGGATTCGAACCTGCGACCGTAGCGGTCGCGCGGTTCCAGACTGTAGCGCCTAGAACCGCTCGGCCACTCTGGCCGGCCCTCCATGAAGAACCTTGTGCTGCTGATGGAGCTCTTTTACAAAAACGCTGAGTTGTGTTGGGTTGTTTCGGGGAAGAGACCAAACAGCGAGGTCATCGGTCTCATCAGATTAGGGAATGACGGGGAACGAAGTCGGCCGTGCCCTTTCACAGGAACCATCCCGGCATTTGCCTGGAGCGATTTAGGGAAATCACGGTAAACCTAAATCAGGATGGTCGGACGCGGGATTGAACCGTCGTCCAGTGGGCTAACCACTGAGCCAACTCGCTCGGTCAAGAACGCTGACTATGCAGCAGTAGCACTCAATGAGTTCCGGACACCCAATGGTATGAAACAAGCCACTGGTCCGATGTCTGCTAATGGTGTGGAGGAAATGATTATAAAATTCGAAAAGACAGATTATTTTCAAGTACAGTGTGGCAGGGGGAGGAAAGCAATTGATTCGAGGTCTGTCACAGATGTGGCCAGAGCATAGCAGGAGGGCTCGAGCAGTGATGTGCATACATGCGGTGCACGAGTAATTGTCTGAACACTTTACATGCCTGGAAGCACGATGCATAAAATCCTACGCAACATCCTGTATTGCTATCCTTGCAAAATGATCCCTGTTTGGGAGTTGCTTTCTGCTGACCTGCCAGCAAGACGAACGTTCACTCTGGAATTTCTTGCCCACATCGAAGTTATCAATGAACGGCCATTTGGCCGTGGAACATTCTGTAAACACACGAAGCCTATTTCCGTCTCGAAGGACATGTCAATAAGCAGAATTGCAGAATATGGGCAGCGAAAATCCGCAAACACATCGAGCAGTACCATTTCATTGTACAAAGGTGAGATTGTGATGCCGATTGATGGCATCGTATATTGTAGGGCCGTTTTTTTTCCCGAGGAGATGAGTCCGCCGGGCCCCGTTACTGGAAAACGCTATCAGAATCTTTGGGGTACCAATGTCGTTCCAACATTTCAACACCACGGATGTGTGGGTAGGAGCATTTTTACGCAAAACGGCGCTCATCTGCACATTGCACAGCCAGTGACGTGGCTACCGCAGACGTATTTCGTAAAATTCTAGAATTATCACTCCCCATTACACTGCATCCTGGCAGTCTAGATCACCTGAGCTTAATCCGTCTGACTTCTGACTGTGGAGTTATATCAGAGATCCTCTTTTCAGTGCTCCGATTACGAACCTGGCTGAAAAGAAGTCGCGCATTGCGCAACGCGTTTTGAACGTGACCCCAGAGACTCTCCGACCTGTCGTGGGAAATGCCGTTTCTCGATTTCAGTTTGTGACAGAAAACGGTGGACACAATACTGAACATGGCTTGCACCAGTCTCACGACAGACACCAAAGTATTTTTGCTTTTTATACGGTTTTTGGCCTCAGGAAAATGAAAAATCGATTTTTCGTATCAGTTCTGGTACGACCTTGCCGTTGTGGATGGACTTACCAGAGTACCAATGCCGCAACTGTTGACTGCCAAACTCGTGCAGTCACGCGCAATGGACAGTATGGATCATGTAACGTTGAAATGTAACCATTGGCGCCGTATTACGATTCATCTGTCGTTTATAGCCAATCCTATTTACGGTAAGACGCATAACGCATCATCTTTTGGTAAAGTTTTCGTTAAACTTTCTGTGTTCTGTGACGTTTCCGCAGGCCATTGTGGCCGAGCGGTTCTAGGCGCTTCAGTCTGGAGCCGCGCGACCGCTACGGTCGCAGTTTCGAATCCTGCCTCGGGCATGGATGTGTGTGTGATGTCCTTTGGTTAGTTAGGTTTATGTAATTCTAAGTTCTAGGGGACTTATGACGTCAGATGTTAAGTCCCATAGTATTGAGAGCCCGATGAACCATTTTTTTGTGACATTTCCCCCTGCGGTCAGTAATTTGCTGTTCAAATCTGACAGCAATCTGATCAATGGCTCTCTTTCCACACCGTTTTGAACATGAAACTTAAGTTATGGACACCCTGTAAGTTTAGATTGAAAAAAATGTATGAACTTTCTTAAAGTTTATAGAAAACTGCGTTACGTATTTTATCGTGAAAATTAAAACTAAACCGGCATAAAACTTATGATATCCTAAGGGGTATGAAACTGTTTTACCAATTCAACTAAATCTGTCGTTACTGATGAATTGACGTTCTTTTGGATCTCGTAGAAACTTTCGGCATAAACTTCGTAGCAAAACTTTAAGTTTGATTTTGATAGCGTTTAAGGTATCATTATTGTATCGTGTCACTTGTGAACTCATCTTATTTACGAGATCGTCTGTGCGTGACAGCGCGCGAATTCTTTCATGTCGCCACCAGGATTTTTGTTTCAATGGTTCGCCTTATCAGGGCTGAGAACGTTCTCTGCCTTCAGAATAAATTATATTTTCAGCTGTTACATGCTCTTGATCACAGCACCCAGCACCTGAAACACATCCGCTATACAACAGTACCTGTAGGCACATTCATGCCGTTTTCCCCTTGGAGTTGCGGCAAATATATTTGATCGGTACGGTTTCGCAGATCAAAATTTTGTACAGATGAATCACAGGCCTATTGTTCTCCACATACAATAAATACAGAGTCCGCAAAAACGCTTCTCTGGAGGCCGCAATATCCCTTTCGTCATCGTTATATTTCCTGATCTTAACACTACAGTCTTTTAGAAGGGTAGTAATGGACGTTTCCGAGGTCTCATACACATTTTTATGCTGTAGTTGGGCACAGACTTTATATGGCACTCTATTGCAGTTTTGTAACTTAGTTCTACAGACCACTTCTGTATTTATTTATGAAATTAAACCTATTGAAACTATCAAGTAAAATAATTAAGGATGCAGCAGGGTGACGTCGTCGACAACCGCTGATATTTAAAGACAAAAGGGCAGCGAATAAGCGCTTTGCAATGCAATTTTCAGAGAAATTAAAGGAAGCTTACAAATACACACACGCATAAACACACACACACACACACACACACACACACACACACACACACACACACACATTGGAAATACTAGCACCGCCACACAACCGAAGATGGCAGACGCCAGAAGTTATCGGTAATGAAAATCAGCAACCAACGCGTGAGGTAACATTTACTCTGTCCGTAGAATTTAAACAAAGACGTACATCTCTATTTATAAGTTTAATTGCTAAATTTAATTTCAACTTGTTCCTTAATAACTGTATCCCAATAGCTGGAAGTGCATACTATAATCTTAGCGTGACCTGTACCAAGACAATGTTCTGCAATAGCGGATTTGCTCGAATGTTGTAAACGTCTGGGACGCTTATGATGGGTACACTGGTCCTGTGCAGTCCTGGTAGCCTGACCAATATGTGACATGCCACAACTGCAACACCCGCCTTACACAAACCAAAATCATGCTTGCTGATCGAACTTCTTACAGACAACTATTTTTTAAAATTAAAATCATCCATTTGAGTGAATCTGCTTTCCTGTTTATATCCTATTGGTTGGGAATCGATGACAGCACTCACATTTACAGCCTTTGAAGAAGTTCCAATGCCGCTAATACTTCGCACTATACGTTCCGAGTCTACAGCTTCTACTGTCAGTTTTTGTGTTTTTGCGAGAAGCTGACGTTCTATCTAGTTTCTTCATCGTGAGCAAGTTTGTTGAAAAACTTTTAGGATACTAGCGATTCGCCCCGACTTTGCACGTGCACCACTAAGTATCCACGGCTGGGCGACATGTCTGGCGTAGCGCTGATAAATTATATACACAAATATTCCTCGTGAATAAGACTATCTGTGGAAACCGTGTTAAAATCACTGTAGTACTTCCTGAAATTAGCTTTGACTTGTCAGCAGAAAAACGAGATGTGGGACTTAACAATAGGTACAGGTGTATATTTACGAGGAAACCCTTGAGTACAAGATCGCAAAAGCCCAATAATACACTCCTGGAAATGGAAAAAAGAACACTTTGACACCGGTGTGTCAGACCCACCATACTTGCTCCGGACACTGCGAGAGGGCTGTACAAGCAAAGATCACACGCACGGCACAGCGGACACACCAGGAACCGCGGTGTTGGCCGTCGAATGGCGCTAGCTGCGCAGCATTTGTGCACCGCCGCCGTCAGTGTCAGCCAGTTTGCCGTGCCACCCAATGTGCTATAGAAGGTGTAAGTCAACTACCCTGGCCAGCAAGATCTCCGGATCTGTCCCCCATTGAGCATGTTTGGGACTGGATGAAGCGTCGTCTCACGCGGTCTGCACGTCCAGCACGAACGCTGGTCCAACTGAGGCGCCAGGTGGAAATGGCATGGCAAGCCGTTCCACAGGACTACATCCAGCATCTCTACGATCGTCTCCATGGGAGAATAGCAGCCTGCATTGCTGCGAAAGGTGGATATACACTGTACTAGTGCCGACATTGTGCATGCTCTGTTGCCTGTGTTTATGTGCCTGTGGTTCTGTCAGTGTGATCATGTGATGTATCTGACCCCAGGAATGTGTCAATAAAGTTTCCCCTTCCTGGGACAATGAATTCACGGTGTTCTTATTTCAATTTCCAGGAGTGTATTTATGGCATTCGACGCCTCACATATTGCCTACCATGAAACCACAATATTGTCTGTTAATGGCAACAGGCAGAGTGTCTGGAGGTATACAAAGGCGAGGACAGAGTAGCTGAACTACTTAGTGGACGAGTAACTCTCAAAAATATAATTTAAAGATTGAAAACAGTCTTGATCGCAACTTTTAATTTTTATTGGAGTGACCGGTTTCGATTATATTTAAGAACCATCTTCAGACTACACAACGGTGGGTGGACTCCGAGGTGCAAATTACGCCGACCCACGACGCTGGAATAAGCAGTTATTCAAGCGTCGAGGGTCGGCGCATCTTCCACCATGTAGTCCACCCACCTTTTTGGAGACTGAAGATGGTTCTTAAATAGAATGGAAGCCTGTCACTCCAATAAAAATAAAAAAGTTGGCGATCAAGACTGTTTTCAATATTTAAATTATAATTTTAAAGATCGCTGATAATGTTTTCAAAAATTTTGGTCTCAAAAGTGCTACAGTGTTAGTGAAGTTGATACAAAGAAAATCAATGGCAACCATAAACAAAGCAAACATTGCATTATATCTACTACAACATTTGCCGATGTTGACATTTCGTCAGAAGGGAACCCAAGGAATTTCGCGGAGTGTGAAAGAAGTGGCAGGCGAAATATAAGCGTTTTGGCAAGAGGAGTAGGAGCGATGTGTGGCATTGTATACGCTCGACTTTGCGGAAGATGTTCATGAAGCGTATAATGATGGCGATAAGCGCTTTATATGTGAACGCGGTATTGTAACAGGTATCGACCCATGTAGTTCTTCGTCCTTTTCGGACAGGGAGTTAAAAATTCCGTCTGCAGTGAAAGATAGTAAAGGACAATTGTCCAAGGGGCGAGTACTGAACATAATTAAGTACGTGGGAAATCGTCAGCAGCATAGTAAAAAAAAATTATGAACAAATTTCGAATAATCCGTAGCAATCTGACTGCGTCATGCATCAGAAAAACTACGGATATATACAAGTTAAAGACGTGCATGACAGTCACCTTCTACGTTATGCCCGTCTAACTGCGCGTGGCATAGTTTACAGAGATTTCGAGGGAAGCAGTGGATGGTTACATAACTTCGTACTGAGTTACAGAAATGGAAGAAACGAAATTTCCAACAAATCGACAACTTGACTATGCACAGAAAACAGCGGAATCGGCCCGAAAATTTGTAGATGAATTAAACAAACCACCGTTCAGCAACAAATTTGTTTTCGATTCAGAACAATCGGGATTTGAAGACGAAATGCATATGAAAGGAACCCTGACAATTAAATATACCAAGAGAGTCGTATCAAGATCAACTACCATCAATGCCTTAACGCAGTCGTATGCAATCTGTCGACTGTTAATGTGGATGATAAATTGGTTGGAAAGTTATTTTCTGTGATGTGAAAAACGAGTGATGCTTTGCCCCCTACGATTCTTTCTCGTGTACGTGATCTTACGAGGGCAGTAGGGCATATTTACGTCACGTCAAGCAGCAGTGGGAAAATGGGCGTGAGAGAAATACAGCCATGGAACGAGCAGTGCTTTTGGCCAATACATGGTCGAATAATTTGCTTTTGCTTGATTCCTGATATGCGTGTAAAAATCATACTGCCTTAGAGCAAAATATCCTTTCTGAAAAGCTCTCATCGCCCCGTTACACCAATATCATTCTAAATGCATTCTTTGGCAGTGGATATCTAGCTAAGAGTCCTGCAAAGTTCGCAACTCCAAAGGACGTTGTCTTCGATACTGATGGTTCGATTCTTTGTGACCACTGTGCCGCGACATTTCTGATTCTACGTTCGTGATGCAAGTTAATCGTTTGTTCGAACACTTCTTGAGTGCCGACGATGTCCAGTTCGTGAAGTGTAATACATACACTACTATCCACTAAAATTGCTACACCACCAAGATGACGTGCTACAGACACGAAATTTAACCGACAGGAAGAAGATGCTGTGATATGCAAATGAGTAGCTTCTCGGAACATTCACACAAGGTTGGCGCCGGTGGCGACAGCTACAACGTGCTGACATGAGGAAAGTTTCCAAGGGATTTCTCATACACAAACAGCAGTTGACCGGCGTTGCCTGGTAAAAAGTTCTTGTGATGCCTCATGTAAGGAGGAGAAATGCGTACCATCAAGTTTCCGACTTTCATAAAGGTCGCATTGCAGCCTATCGCGATTGCGGCTTATCGTATCGCGACATTGCTGCTCGCGTTGTCGAGATCCAATGACTGTTAGCAAAATATGGAATCGGTGGATTCAGGAGGGTAATACAGAACGCCGTGCTGAATCACAACGGCCGCGTACCACTAGCAGTCGAGATGACAGGCATCTTATCCGCATGGCTGTAACGGATCGTGCAGCCACGTCTCAATCCCTGAGTTAACAGATGGGGAAGTTTGCAAGACAACAACCACCGGTACGAACAGTTCGACGACGTTTTCAGCAGCATGGACTATCAATCCGGAGGCCGTGGCTGCGGTTACCCTTGACGCTGGATGACAGACAGGAGTGCCTGCGATGGTGTACTCAACGACGAACCTGGGTGCACGAATGGCAGAACGTCATTTTTTCGGATGAATCCAGGTTCTGTTGACAGCATCATAATGGTCGCATCCGTGACATGGCGGTGAACGCACATTGGAAGCGTGTATTCGTCATCGCCATACTGGCGTATCAGCCGGCGTGATGGTATGGGGCGCCACTGGTTACACGTCTCGGTTCCCTCTTGTTCGCATTGAGAGCACTTTGAACAGTGGACTTTACATTTCAGATGAGTTACGACTCGTGGCTCTACCCTCCATTCTATCCCTGGGAAACCCTACATTTCTGCAGGATAATGCACGCCCTCATGTTGCAGGTCCTGTACGGGCCTTTTTGGATACAGAAAATGTTCGACTGCTGCTCTTGCCAGCACATTCTCCAGATCTCTCACCAACTGAAAACGTCTGATCAATGGTGGCCGAGCAACTGGCTCGTCACAATACGCCAGTCACTACTCGAACTGTGGTATCGTGTTGAAGCTGCATGGGTAGCTGTACCTGTGCACGCCATCCAAGCTCTGTGTGACTCAAAGCCCAGGCGTATCAAGACCGTTATTACGGCCAGAGGTGGTTGTTGTGGGTACTGATTTCTCAGGATCTATGCACCCAAATTGCGTGAAAATGTAATCACATGTCAGTTCTAGTGTAATATATTTGTCCAATAAGTACCAGTTTATCATCTGCATTTCTTCTTGGGGTAGCAATTTTAATGGCCAGTAGTGTATATCCCGCAGAAGACTGACCCGTGCACCTCGCGGACACTCATTTCCTTTCGCACTCCTGGTCCACGTAGTGAGTCATTAGCAGCTAATATTTTTCCTGTCGTAATTGTTCACACAATTCTTTCAAATCAGCCTTACTAAAGATGGCACTTGCGATCTCGCAATTAAAGATTTCATCTGTAGATTGTCTACTAACCTCCATTCGGTGTCGGCTTGCACCAGAAAGACGTGGGGTAGTACGTATGTTACGGACCTCACATTGGTCTCCACTACCCCGTAACTATCTGTAAATCAAAATGAGTTCACAGAACATAACGAAACTAAACACACAGAAGTAGCAGATTGGGGTGAGTGACCAGAGGGTACCTTATGCGCCAACACTGCAAGGGCAGGGGTGAAATACCGTAGCGGCGGCTTTAAAAGCAAATATTACGACGATTTCTTGGAACACAGGACAGACAGAGCAGCGCACCTTTTCGGGATTTGCGCGAGCAGTGAGGAGCAGTGGCCGCCATGGGCTTCGGCTGGGCTGGGTTCCGCTTTGTGCCCTGCCGGCGGCAGCAAGCAGCGACCGTGATTGCGGTCTGCTGCGGGCGTGTGTGCGTGCGCCCTGCGCAAACACTGCCGGCCGCTAATTACTGCGCTAACGAGTTTGCCTGCGGACAGCTTGTTGCCTTGCCTTCTGTATTGGGACAGCCGCCGGCCGTATTGACCTGTCCGCCTGTCCCGTCTTTCCTCGCCGCACAGGAAAACGCCCCGCACCCGGCATTAACGGCTACATTTTCCATTTCGGCCGGAGTAATTACCGCGTTTTCATCGAACGACGTCCGCCGTGTTCGCTTGCTTCAGGCTAGTGCTTACCTGCGGCAAATCGTACTGCAGAGGGTTTCAGATATCAGCTGAAGCGATCAGTAACTGGATACAGCTTTGTGAACCCTGCGGGTTTTCACAGCAGTGTTCCCGGAACGTCATTTTTTACCGTAGGCTGGTCCAATGAGGTCCGATGTTGTTTTCTATCTACATAAATGACCTTTTGGATAGGGTGGATAGCAATGTGCGGCTGTTTGCTGATGATGCTGTGGTGTATGGGAAGGTGTCGTCGTTGAGTGACTGTAGGAGGATACAAGATGTCTTGGACAGGATTTGTGATTGGTGTAAAGAATCACAGCTAACTCTAAATATAGTGTGGTGTGCGTACTGTAAGACCTTCGGTACACACACCATCAGATTATTTGACTTGTCGGTCTAACGAAGTAGGCGAGTGTCAGCAATGTGTCTCTTGGTCTTATCGTGGCGTGTGTATCTTCTGCCATTAGGTCAGACAATAGAAATGCCACTTGCACGCTTAGAGTAGCAGATTGAGGGTGACCAACTTTAAACAGAACTTGATTAATTTTCACACACGTTTATTAAAATAATAAAAATCATAGACATTACGTAACTTGATTCTGGATACTATTTACAATTGACAATCTGAAGTTCCTTTGGTATTGGTACGTTAATCTTATTCTCACATATATCTCTGATACTTGACAGAAGTGTCTATACATTTATCTTCATGGCTACGTACATGAATATGATAATGTTATTAGGCGCAGACTGAAACTTGACTATAGACTGGTACAGACTAATGTAGAGTGGTACAGACTGGTGCAGACAAATGCAGACTGACATTCGTATATTCGTTATAATACCTCGCGCGTTCATGCATCACTGCGCGAGTGTGATCCGCGAGGAGAAAAGATTCTACGTTAGCAACAATCTCATTGGCTGCGTTACATATTAATACGCGGATCGGCGGAAGCAGAATTTGGTCCGTCTCTAAGGCAGCGCCATCTTGTAGTGCGGAGACAGACGAGCGCTGTGCTTGCGCTGTTGTGTTTAGCGGGGCGCGCTCTAGTGGGAAAGTTGTGTACACGCTGACTACGCGGAACTATGTACACAACATATAGATAAATGTAAATTAATGCAGATGAATATGAAAAAGAATCCTGTAACGTTTGAATATTCCATTAGTAGTGCAGCACTTGACACAGTCACGTCGATTAAATATTTGGGCGTAACTCTGCAGGGCGATATGAAGCGGGACCAGCAGGTAATGGCAGATGTGGGGAAGGCGGATAGTCGTCTTTGGTTCGTTGGCAGAATTTTGGGACGATGTGGTTGATATGTAAAGGGGACCGCTTATAAAACGATAATACGACCTATTCTTGAGTACTGCTCGAGCGTTTGGGATCCCTATCAGGTCGGATTGGGGGAGGACATAGAATCAATTCAGAGGCGGGCTGCTAGATTTGTTACTGGTAGGTTTGATCATCACGCGAGTGTTACAGAAATGCTTCAGGATCTCGGGTGGGAGTCTCTGGAGGAAAGGAGGCGTTCTTTTCGTGAATCGCTACTGAGGAAATTTAGAGAACCAGCATTTGAGGCTGACTGCAGTACAATTTTACTGCCGGCAACTTACATTTCGCGGAAAGACCACAAAGATAAGATAATAGAGATTAGGGCCCGTACAGAGGCATATAGACAGTCATTTTTCCCTCGTTCTGCTTGGGAGTGGAACAAGGGAGAAGATGCTAGTTGTCGTACGAGGTACCCTCCGCCACGCATCATATGGTGGATTGCGGAATATGTTTGTAGATGTTGAAGCGCACAGCGTCCTTGTTTCTTTTACCGTGTTGCTTGCTAAGAACAGAAAACGTTGTTCAGGAATAAACTAGGTCTCACATCATAATCATCATCGCGGTCATCATCGTCGTAGTCACCACCACCACCATCATCATCATCATCATCATCATGCCCAGCTTCTCTTATGCCTCACAATATTTGATTCTCTCATCTAAGTGTCATGTCAACTACTGTATACCACTTCTTCGTCTTTCGAACTTCCCTTGTCTATGGAATCCAGCAAAGTACTTCTAACTTTTTGGTAAATGAAAACTGTGTTCTAGATCCTGACTTTCACTAATATGTAGTGCGTCAGGAAATTCTAAAACAGCACATACTCACTGGACAGTGAATGGTTCATTTTGCAGATAATTGGCAACTCTGCGGCTAAAGCCGCTACCACACGAGGCGTATTTTTCATCGTGAAACTTGTCAAACATGGTTTACATCGGGTCTAGTACACACTCACGATCGAGCTGCTACATCACACGGACTGTGTTCTTCAACTTGATCTGCGGCTGCAACGCCGTACTCGTGGTGACGTAACAACCAGACAGTTTTATTACGAAAATGGATGCGTCTATAACTGCTACGCTAACTGTACTAAATCGCATATTTCCCCCCTTTTCCGTCTAGTTCCAAAAATGGTGCATATGCCTCTGAGCACTAGGGGACTTAACATCTGAGGTCATCAGAACTACTTAAACCTAACTAACCTAAGGACATCACACACATCAATGCCCGAGGCGGGATTCGAAGCTGCGACCGTAGCAGCAGCGCAGTTCCGGACTGAAGCGCTTAGAACCGCTCGGCCACAGCGGGAAAAAGACTCAGTTGATCGATAATTTGGAGGGAATTCGATTGCTCTGTGTGGAATATTGTTTAAACAATTTATACTACATATGGAATATATAGAAATGGTATACTGTTTATTTATGAAAAAAAATCACTTTGTGGGGCTTGGATTTCTCTTGCTTATCAGTCTTGGCTGTTTGGAAGCATGAAGGTCTTGCAACAAGTAATTACATGGGGCAAACATGTTGCATAACCTAATGTTAGGCACTGTTCTCTGGGTGTCTTAACCTAATGTTAGGGCCTTTGTCGGCACTTAAGCTATTGTTCTGTTAAGTAGTTTTCCATGACAGCGCACTTAAACTATTGTACCACCTTTGATACCAAATTACGTAATCAGTTATGTCCTCCCTCCCTTTACGGTACACCGTTCGAATTTCACATGCTTTTCAACGCCATTTCTGGTGCGTCTTTCTTTTCACCCATCCCTTAAACTACTGTACTTCATTTTACATAAAAATTCTGCAAATGAACATAGTGTTCTACACATAATCTGCTCTTCTGCTCCATGTCACTCACTCATGCACTCCCTCACACCACACTGATACAAAAAAATTATGCAAATTAACTAAATCGGTATTCTTCGCATAGGTAAGAAAAGGGGGGTCCCTACACTTCCGACTACCTAGTTTCAACTACCGGTACTTCTCAAGGTGATCTGTATCTAGAATGGAGGAAGTGGGTGCCCTCTTGACAACGAAACGCGTTTCATGGTTAGTTTCTCTATATTTAGAAAGGAATGATGTTTCCAGCAACCTAGAATGATTTTTTTCTGAATCCATACATAATATAAGAATGGATGTACGTATGTATGTATGTATGTGTTTATGTATGTTCCACATCTCCTCCTAAAAAACTGGACCGATTTCAACCACACTTAGCACACATATCACTTGCTGCTGGAAAGAATCACCGTTGGAATGAGAACCATCTGTCAAATTAGTAGAGGGGAACAGGATGTGTGGCCCACGACACGCGAATATCCATAATTATCAACTTGTACGAAACTTTTCCTCGCTGATAACACCCACAAAGTGATGAAAGGAAAAAATTTAGCTCTTTTCACGCAATAAAAATGCCGCATCAGGCATGACCTTTTAATGTATTACATATTCGCTGCTCTATTCGCGACACGTTTTGCACACAGTAGTCACATGTACCACTGAATATACCTGCAAATTATGTAATTGTAGGAGACATACATCGTGAGAAAAGAGATCATAACCATTAAGATGCGTGAAAACGAAACTGCAGACCAAAATTCGCCAGCGATACAGGTGAACTATGTGTGCAGATATGTGTGAAATACGTTAAGTCTATTTGAAATATATGTGACATGTACGTTAGCGGTCAAAGCCATGGGAAAAAGCTCCTCCTAAACCCTGTGTCGGTTCCAGACAAAACTGGTACACATAGTTCTTACTTTCTGGAAAGAAATACTGTAGCCACGAGAAAAAAAAAACTCTTTCTAAACCCTGTATCGATTTCAGCCAAAACTGGTACACGTAGTACGTACTTCCTTGAAAGAAATACTGTAGGTAGAAGAACCCAGAATAGAGGTCATAGAGACAGAGAAGGAAAAGAGGGAGTTTGACACAGATACTGGAAGGAGGAGATGGAAAGAATGATTTTTGCGGGTGGGGGGGGGGGGGGGGGCGGTGGACAGAAAGGCTAGAGGAGAAGATGGGCAGAGAAAGGGGAGAGAATTAGATGGTCACTAACAGGGAAGAGGACGAGATGGACAGAGAGAGGGGCGAGAGGAGATAGAGGGGTGAGAAGAAGATGGACAGAGAGAGAAAGAGAGAACAGGGGATGGGCAAAGAGGGGGAGATAGAGGAAATGGACAAAGAGAGAGAAGGATAGAGAGGGGGAGGAGGTGATCGATAAAGAGCGGGAGCAGGAGATGAACAGATAGAGGGGAAGGAGGAAGTGAACTAATACAATACTGATATAAATATGTACCTGGGCAATGCCACGTACTCAGGTAGTGAATAAATAAATACTGCATTTCTAGCGAATGAAACAGTGATGAAAAGAGTAATGCAATCGAATAAACTCACTGCCGGCCGCGGTAGCCGTGCGGTTCTGGCGCTGCAGTCCGGATCCGCGGGACTGCTACGGTCGCAGGTTCGAATCCTGCCTCGGGCATGGATGTTTGTGATGTCCTTAGGTTAGTTAGGTTTAAGTAGTTCTAAGTTCTAGGGGACTTATGACTTAAGATGTTGAGTCCCATAGTGCTCAGGGCCATTTGACCCATTTGAATAAACTCACTCGTAAACGGATAGCGCTTTTCTCTATGCATAACGTCGAATATTGCAGAGCAGCCGTCTATTAATATGTAAATCCATGAAGATTGATAAAAAATATGCAGAAATCTGGACGTACACCAATAACTTTCAGATCCCATCCCTTATTCCTCACGGAAATATTTCACTGTCCATTCCTCCCAAGTGCCATTTGAAAGTCGAACGTTAGAGAAAAAGTCTGGAAGAGGCCCTATAAATCCTCTGGCAAACACTTAATGTGACCTACAGAGTAGTCAAATAGATGACGACTGTGGTATCACCGCCAGACACCACACTTGCTGGGTGGTAGCCTTTAAATCCGCCGCGGTCGGTTAGTATACGTCGGACCCGCGTGTCGCCACTATCAGTGATTGCAGACCGAGCGCCGCCACACGGCAGGTCTAGTCTAGAGAGACTCCCTAGCACTCGCCCCAGTTGCACAGCTGATTTTGCTAGCGATGGTTCACTGTCTACAGACGCTCTTATTTCCAGAGGCGACAGTTAAGCATAGCCTTCAGCTACGTCATTTGCTACGACCTAGCAAGGCGCCATATTCAGTTACTATAATTACTATCTTCAAGAATGTATTCTGAACAGATAATATTGTGAATCATGTACCGTCAAGAGCGACGTTCATAATTAGTGGAATAAAGTTAAGTATCAAACTAATTACGTCCGCTTTCTGAATTCTCATTCCTTGTCGCGTTCCAGACCTCACGTCAGTATAGTTCTTCCCTCCTCACGCTAGTCTGCTTGAGCTAAAACACGTGCTTTTCGGTCTCCCTCGTAACACGATGTTGGCTCTTCTGCTAACACAAAAACGACAACCACTGAAGTCGTCTCCTGTACTAGGAGGATACTATTTAAAAAATGCATTAATAGCTTTATACCAATCACACTGTAATACTGAGAAGTGTTTTGTTGTTGGATTCAAATGCATCCGACCCACCTTAAATTTCAAGGCGGTGGGTTACTCTTCACTGTTAATGAAATAAATAAAGTAGGAGACGAAACTTAAGGCTTTGAACGATGTCTTACACCACAGCCTAATACCCGTGAAACCAATATCAACATGAGACACGCGTAAAGCTGAAATACTAAACACTTTTTTTCCAAAACTGTTTCACAGAGGAACACCGCACTGCAGTTCCTTCTCTAAATCCTCGCACAAACGAAAAAATGGCCGACATCGAAATAAGTGTCCAAAGATTAGAAAAGCAATTGGAATCACTGAACAGAGGAAAGTCCGCTGGACCTGACGGGATACCAATTCGATTCTACACAGAGTACGCGAAAGAACTTGCCCCCCTTCTAACAGCCGTGTACCGCAAGTCTCTAGAGGAACGGAAGGTTCAAAATGATTGGAAAAGAGCACAGGTAGTCCCAGACTTCAAGAAGGGTCGTCGAGCTGATGCGCAAAACTATACACCTATATCTCTGACATAGGTCTGTTGTAGAATTTTAGAACATGTTTTTTGCTCGCGTATCATGTCGTTTCTGGAAACCCAGAACCTACTCTGTAGGAATCAACAGGGATTTCGGAAACAGCGATCGTGTGAGACTCAACTCGCTTTATTTGTTCATGAGACCCAGAAAATATTAGATACAGACTCCTCTTCCTTGACTTCCGGAAGGCGTTCGATACAGTTCCGCACTGTCGCCTGATAAACAAAGTAAGAGCCTACGGAATATCAGACCAGCTGTGTGGCTGGATTGAAGAGTTTTTAGCAAACAGAACACAGCATGTTCTTATCAATGGAGAGACGTCTGCAGACGTTAAA
This sequence comes from Schistocerca gregaria, assembly GCF_023897955.1. Classification (NCBI taxonomy): domain Eukaryota; kingdom Metazoa; phylum Arthropoda; class Insecta; order Orthoptera; family Acrididae; genus Schistocerca; species Schistocerca gregaria. The sequence goes on from NC_064921.1 coordinate 934,703,849, forward strand.
GTAACCTCTGGCGTACCACAGGGGAGTGTGGCTTTTCGCGGATGATGCTGTAGTATACAGAGAAGTTGCAGCATTAGAAAATTGTAGCGAAATGCAGGAAGATCTGCAGCGGATAGGCACTTGGTGCAGGGAGTGGCAACTGACCCTTAACATAGACAAATGTAATGTATTGTGAATACATAGAAAGAAGAATGCTTTATTGTATGATTATATGATAGCGGAACCAACACTGGTAGCAGTAACTTCTGTAAAATATCTGGGAGTATGCGTACGGAACGATCTGAAGTGGAATGATCATATAAAGTTAATTGTTGGTAAGGCGGGTACCAGGTTGAGATTCATTGGTGTAAGTAGGCTGTTTAGGTTCTTATATTGGTAACGCCACCGCCACGTAGCGCTCTGTATGAAAATCACTGGCTGTGCTGCGTGCAGCCTGTGGCTGGTTTGCATTGTTGTTGGCCGTAGTGTTGGGCAGTTGGCTGTAGCGTTGTGCAGTTGGAGGTGAGCCGTCAGCAGTGGTGAATGTGAGGAGAGAGATAGCGGACTTTTGAGAGCGGATGATCTGGACCTCTGTCCATCAGCGACAGTAAATTTGTAAGAATGGATGTCATGAACTGATATATATATTACGACTTTTGAACACTATTAAGGTAAATATATTGTTTGTTATCTATCAAAATCTTTCATTTGCTAACTATGCCTATCAGTAGTTAGTGCCTTCAGTAGTTAGGATCTTTTATTTAGCTCGCAGTATTGGAGCTCGCTGTATAGCAGTAGTTCGAATAACAAAGATTTTTGTGAAGTAAGTGATTTTTGAAAGGTATAGGTTAATGTTAGTCAGGGCCATTCTTTTGTAGGGATAATTGAAACTCAGATTGCGTTGCGCGAAAAATATTGTGTGTCAGTTTAAGCACAGTCTTGTGTAATTTTTCTAAGGCGACGTTTCATTGGGAGAGTCCTTAGAAAATGTAGTCCATCAACAAAGGAGGTGGCTTACAAAACACTCATTCGACCTATACTTGAGTATTGCTCATCAGTGTGGGATCCGTACCAGATCGGGTTAACGGAGAAGGTAGAGAAGATCCAAAGAAGAGCGGCGCGTTTCGTCACAGGGTTATTTGGTAAACATGATAGCGTTACGGAGATGTTCAGCAAATTCAAGTAGCAAACTCTGCAAGAGAGGCGCTGTGCATCGCGATGTAGCTTGTTCGCCAGGTTTCGAGAGGGTGCGTTTCTGGATGAGGTATCGAATATATAGCTTCCCCCTAATTATACCTCCCGAGGAGATCACGAATGTAAAATTAGTTAGATTCGAGCGCGCACGCAGGCTTTCCGACAGTCGTTCTTCTCGGGAACCATACGCGACTGGAACAGGAAAGGGAGGTAATGACAGTGGCACGTAAAGTGCCCTCCGCCACACAACGTTAGGTGGCTTGCGGAGTATAAATGTAGATGTAGATGTAGACTATATCTAACTTTAACCTATCCATTTTCCATTTTAAATTTTCTAACCTACCTGCTGGATTAAGGGATCTGACATTCCACGCTCCGATCCGTAGAACGCCAGTTCTCTTTCTCCTGATAACGACGTCCTTCTGAGTAGTCGCTGCCCGGAGACGCGAATGGGGGACTATTTTACCTCCGGAATATTTTACCCAAGAGGATGCCATCATCATTTAACCATACAGTAAAGCTGCATACCCTCGGTAAAAATTACGGCTGTAGTTTCCCCTTGCTTTTAGCCGTTCGCAGTACCAGCACAGCAAGGCCGTTTTGGTTAGTGTTACAAGGTCAGATCAGTCATTCATCCAGACTGTTGCCCCTGCAAATACTGAAAAGGCTGCTGCCCGTCTTCAGGGACCACACTTTTGTCTGGCCTCTCAACAGATACCCCTCCGTTGTGGTTGCAGCTACGTCAAGGCTATCTGTATCGCTGAGGCACGCAAGCCTCCCCACCACCGGCAAGGTCCATGGTTCTTGAGAGATACGATACTACGTGAAGAGTTTAACAGAGCACTCAAAGACCTGAGTCGAAACAAGGCCCCGGGAGTAGACAACATTCCATTAGAACTACTGACGGCCTTGGGAGAGCCAAAACTCTACCATCTGGTGAGCAAGATACATGAGGCAGGCGAAATACCCTCAGACATCAAGAAGAATATAATAATTCCAATCCCAAAGAAAGCAGATGCTGACAGATATGAAAATTACCGAAGAATCAGTTTAATAAGTCACGGGTGCAAAAAACTAACGCGAGATCAGTTTGGATTCCGCAGAAATGTTGGAACACGTTAGGCAATACTGACCCTAATACTTCTCTTAGAAGCTAGATTAAGGAAAGGCAAACCTACGTTGCTAGCATTTGTACACTTACAGAAAGCTTTTGACAATGTTGACTGGAATACTCTCTTTCAAATTCTGAAGGTGGCAGGGGTAAAATACAGGGAGCGAAAGGTTATTTAGAATTTGTACAGAAACCAGATGGCAGTTATCATAGTCGAGGGGCATGAAAGGGAAGCAGTGGTTGGGAAGGGAGTGAGACAAGGTTGTAGCCTCTCTCCGATGTTATTCAATCTGTATATTGAGCAAGCAGTAAAAGAAACAAAAGAAAAATTCGGAGTAGGTATTAAAATCCATGGAGAAGAAATAAAAGCTTTTAGGTTCGCTGATGACATTGTAATTCTGTCAGAGACAGCAAACGACTTGGAAGAGCAGTTGAACGGAATTGATAGCGTCTTGAAAGGAGGATATAAGATGAACATCAACAAAAGCAAAACTAGGATAATGGAATGTAGTCGAATTAAGTCGGGTGATGATGAGGGAATTACATTAGGAAATGATACACTTTAAGTAGTAAAGGAGTTTTGCTATTTGGGGAGCAAAATAACTGATGATAGTCGAAGTAGAGAGGATATAAAATGTAGACTGGCAATGGCAAGGAAATCGTTTCTGAAGAAGAGAAATTTGTTAACATCGAGTATAGATTTAAGTGTCAGGAAGTCGTTTCTGAAAGTATTTGTATGGAGCGTAGCCATGTATGGAAGTGAAACATGGACGATAACTAGTTTGGACAAGACGAGAACAGAAGCTTTCGAAATGTGGTGCTACAGAAGAATGCTGATGATTAGGAGGGTAGATCATATAACTAATGAGGAGGTATTGAATAGAATTGGGGAGAAGAGAAGTTTGTGGCACAACTTGACTAGAAGAAGGGATCGGTTGGTAGGACATGTTTTGAGGCATCAAGGGATCACAAATTTAGTACTGGAGGGCAGCGTGGAGGGTAAAAATCGCAGAGGGAGACCAAGAGATGAATACACTAAACAGATTCAGAAAGATATAGGTTGCAGTAGGTACTGGGAGATGAAGAAGCTTGCACAGGATAGAGTAGCATGGAGAGCTGCACAAACCAGTCTCAGGACTGAAGACCACAACAACAACAACATGTAGACTAATATGTGTGGAGGTTGCGCCGTGGAACTCACAAGCGTAACTACCTCAGGGGGTGACAGCACTTGTGAAGTATAGTTCTGCGAGGCACCCGTGAGGGCTCTGGTAGGAGCCCAGTAGCTCGCCGGCTTTCCGCCCGGGTTGCAGAGACGGCGACCCGGGCGCCCCCTTCCGGCAGGCCGCGATCTGAAATTCAAACGAAGCCGGCGCCGTGTGCATATGCATACAGCGCCCATTACGGGCAGCGCCGACAATGGCCGGCCGTGTTTGTTTAATGTTGTCTTAATGGTATCTGCAGCGCATCGCGGCTCCTGCCCTGGAAGGGGCGGCACGCCTATCTGGCGGGCATCTGTAATGAGAAGATCTTCCGTGCCGTCCCAGCGACGCTCTCTCTCCCGAGACGGCGCGCAACACGCCGGGATTAGCCCTCGCACGGAAATCTATTAAAAGTTTTAATAAAAAAACTCGGGGCCCGAATCGTAATCACAATAACACAGCCCTTCCTCGTCGCCCTACCCCTCTCCCTCTGGTGCCTCGGACTCTTGCAGAAGCACCCCCCCCCCCCCCCCAGTAAAATATGCGAAGCCCAAGAAAGGTGAAGAATTTTGATTAACGTTCTTTTCCCCCCGTCGCACTTAAAAATTTCCTTCTTAGGAGTCGGCTTTTAAGATGCATAGTTTCGTAGAAAAATGTAGATGATCTTTGCTGCGGGGTATCGCCTGGGTGAAATCTCAGCCGTTAGTGGGTGTTTAATTAAAAAATTTCTTCGTGCCGTCTCCTTTGAAGAGCTCGGAATAATGGATCTGCGTCCGGAAGAGGGATGCGAAAAATGGGGGTGGAACAATATCCGAACTTCTTCAGAAATTATGTAGGAGGAACTGGTACACAAGCCCTTATATTTTTCTTTGTCCAGGTCAACTATATACGTACAAACACAGTTTTCACAAGTTACTGCTTATAGTATCGTCAGTCGTATAAAATTCGCCGCTTAGCGCATGAAACATTTATGTCCATAGACCATAAGTACATGTTCAAACATGTTTTACCAGCTCCAAACTTACCGATGCAAACGCTACCGCAGTTCACATCCATACTGGGTCGGACTGTGAAATAGTCTGGATAAAGCTGTCAATCAGACAGGTATTGACCATTGTATTAGGATGTTTTTATAGACCACCAGCATCCGCAAGAAACGTCGCAGAACGTTTCAGGGGAAGTCTTGAGTACATAGGAAGTAAATATCCAAATTATCCATTAGTTACAGGTGGAGACTTTAATCTAGCATCCATTGGCTGGGAAAATTACAAGTTTATCACAGGGGGCAGAAGCAAAGATTCGTGTGAAGTTATTCTAGGAGCGCTCCCAACATACAACCTTGAGCAATTGGTTAGAAAACCAACTCGAGATGGGAACTTATTAGATATGTTGGCGACAAACGGACCTGATCTTTTTGAGGAAGTTAATCTAGAAGGAGGTATCAGCAACCATAATGTCGTTGTGATTTCTATGTAAGTGGAAGTTGCAAAAATAAAAAAAATAAAATAAAATAAACTGCGTAGAGTGTTCTTGTTTGGGAAAGCAAATAAAAGTATCATTAATGAATACCTTCATAGTCAGCTCCAAGCATTCACAGCCGGACACAAAGATATTGAGCATCTTTGGTCGGAATTTAAAGGTATTGTCCACCATGTGCTAGAGAAGTATGTGCCTAGCAAAAGTGTAGGGGAAGGAAAGGATCCACCTTCGTACAACAAGCATAGTTGCTGAGAAAGCAGAGAATTTTGCACAGTCGTTTTAAACGTAGTCGCTGCCCCGCTGACAAACAGAAATTATGAGAAATGAAAGCAGCTGTCGGAAGGACAATGAGAGATTCTTTTGACGAATTTGAAAGCAATATTTTATCTGCAGATTATAAAAATAATCCCAAAAATTTTGGTCGTATGTAAAATCTAGAACGCTACAAATAATTCAATACCTTCTCTTGCTGACAGTACGGTTAATGTAACTGATGATGATAAACGGAAGGCCGAAATTCTAAGCCTAGCTTTCAAAAACTCGTTATAGTAGAGGACTGTAGCACCATTCCCCCCTTCCAATTATCGAACAAACTAAAGGATGGCTGACATAGTGTTTAATGTATCTGGGATTGTAAAACAGTTAAGATCCTTAGACCCCAAGAAGGCATCTGGTTCAGACGGTATCCCCGTAAGATTTTATGTTGACTATGCTACAAATATAGGACCATTCTTATCCATCATCTATCAGAGATCACTGGAACAGCTGAAAGTTCCACGGAAATCGAAGAAGGCCCAGGACATAGCAATCTACAAAAAGGGTAGAAAATCGGATGCACATAATTACCGGTCAATTTAACTGACAATCTCTTTGTTTTAGAATGATGGAACTTATTTTGTGTTCAGACATAATGACCTTTCTAGACTCTGAAAAGCTCATCTGCAGAAACCAGCACGGTTTTAGGAAACATCGGTCATGCGAGACACAGCTGGCCCTCTTTGTGCATGATATGCAACAAGCTCTAGATACCGGCTCCCAGGTTGATGACATATTTATCGACTTTCGAAAGGCGTTCGACTCAGTTCAGCACTGGCGCTTGCTACAAAAATTGAGCGCTTACGGTCTATCCGATGACATATGCTGTTGGACAGAAAGTTTTCTAACAGACAGGGAGCAGTGTGTCGTCCTGAAAGGGGTGACTTCAACAGAAAGAAGCGTAACTTCAGGTGTGCCCCAGGGCAGCGTAATAGGTCCTCTGCTCTTTACGATTTACATAAACCATCTAGTTGACGGTATTGACAGCGGCCTAAGACTGTTTTCCGATGATGCTGTAGTCTACAGGAAAGTAATATCACACAAAAGTTGTGAACAAATCAGTGAGGATTTGCAGAAAATATATGCGTGGTGTAATGACTGGCACTTATCTCTCAACATTAGTAAGTGCTACCTGCTGCGTATATCAAGGCGAAAATCCCCATTAACGTACGAGTACAAAATAAATGCCAAGTCTTTGGAAGCGGTAACGTCAGTCGAGTATCTGGGTGTGACTATTCGAAATGATCTCAAATGGAATGATCAGATTACACAAGTAACGGCTAAGGCGAACTCTAGATTGCGGTTTATTGTTAGAATCTTGAAGCTATGCAATCATTCAACAAAGGAAATAGCTTGCAATACGATAGTTCGTCCAGTCTTGGAGTATTGTTCGTCTGCATGGGACCCTTACCAGTTGGGTCTGATTCAAAAGATTGAGAAGGTCCAAAGAAGAGTGGCACGATTCGTGACATTTAGCCATCGCGAGAACGTTACAAATCTCATAGAAAGTTTGAAGTGCGACGCACTTGCAGATAGACGGCGCGCTAAACAGAAGGGGCTGCTCATTAAATTCCGAAAACCGATATTTACCGATGATGTAGAGCGTATATTATTACCACCAGCTTTCAAATCGCGCAGTGATCACCATTCAAAGATAAGGGAAATAAGAGCTCGTACTGAGGCGTGCAGACAGTCGTTTTTCCTCACGCGATCCGCGAGTGGAACAGCGGGGGGAAATATGATTTTGGAGTGAATTGTGCCCTCCGCTTCACACTGGTTGGTGGCTAGCGGAGTCTGTATGTAGATGTAGATGTAAGCGGAGGGCTATTCCTGCCACGGTGGGACTTAAAAAAGTAACTTACACGTTATTACGGCAGGCCAAATTACTTTTGTATGACTGGGTGGTGTGTGTTCTTTCCGACGCATTCATATAACTCATGCGCCTCGACGGGCAATGAATCCACCACCTGCAGTGCGGATGCACAATTACGTCGGACCTTCTGTGGGAATCTCAAAGTTATGAACATGGAGGACATGGGAAGACACTGCGGTGGAGATGTAGGTCGGCCGCGAGCGTTCCGAGAGAATCCACACATTTACGACAAACTTTGTATCTGTGTCGCGCACCGGTTAACGCAACAGCTCTCTAAGCAAGAGATCGTGACTTCGAATCTCGGTCTGGTACTACTCTTTACTACTAGCCGCTGATCCCGCATAAAATACCGATGCAGGTGACATCAATAGTACCTCCTCCTTCCTTTCCTCTCTGTCCCCTCCGATTTCAATTTACGTGACAAGTTACTTTTATTGCAAGCTGCAGTAGACTTCATACTGACACAGATACATTAAACTATAAAACATCCTGGCAGATTAAAACTGTGTGGCCGACCGAGACTCGAACTCGGGACCTTTGTCTTTCGCGAGAAAGGGCTCTACCAACTGAGTTACCCAAGCACGACTCACGCCTCGTCCTCACAGCTTTACTTCTACCAGTGCCTCGTCTCCTACCTTCCACTGCCAGAAGTAAAGCTGTGAGGACGGGGCGTGAGTCGTGCTTGGGTAGTTGTGTGCGTGTGAAATCTTATGGGACTTAACTGCTAAGGTCATCAGTCCCTAAACTTACATACTACTTGACCTAATTTATCCTAAGGGCAAACTCACACACCCATGCTCGAGGGAGGACTCGAACCTCCGCCGGGACCAGCCTCGCAGTCCATGACTGCAGCGCCTCAGATCGCTCGGCTAATCCCTCACGGCGCTTGGGTAGCTCAGTTGGTAGAGCACTTGCCCGCGAATGGCAAAGGTCGCGAGTTCGAGTCTTGGTCCGCCACACAGTTTTAATCTGCCAGGAAGTTTCATGGTTCACAAGGTTCAAATGGCTCTGAGCATTATGGGACTTAACTTCTGATTTCATCAGTCCCCTAGAACTTAGAATTACTTAAACCTAACTAACCTAAGGACATCACACACATGCATGCCCGAGGCAGGAATCGAACCTGGGACCTTAGCGGCCGCACGGTTCAAGATTGTAGCGCCTAGAACCGCTCGGCCACTACGGCCGGCGGAAGTTTCATATCAGCGCACACTCCTCTGTAGAGTGAAAATATCAGTCAGGAAACATTACACTATGTGTAATTTCTAAGACTTTCCCGGCGATTTGCTGACATCTCGTAAAATCGGGTGTACTGCCGGTGGTCCGCGTCTTCCCAACACGATATTTCGACGTCGTAACTCGGCGCTTTCATCAGGTGTTCCCTGAGACTGGTTGGCGAGCTGGCCACAGCGGCGCGGACGGCATAGGGAGCACCACACACCGCCCAGGCATAAATATGGGACGAGGTCAGCTCGCCAACCAGTCTCAGGGAACACCTGATGAAAGCGCCGAGTTACGACGTCGAAATATCGTGTTGGGAAGACGCGGACCACCGGCAGTACACCCGATTTTACGAGATGTCATTACACTATGTTCCAACATAGTCACGAAATCTCTTTAAACAACTGTAAAAACGTTCTGCCAACCGTTCAGTTCCTCGGAGACAGAAATTCGCTCATTCGTCACGGAGCCATCGAGAACAGATTTATGAACGTTCTCATCGTCGGAAAATCTGTGATTGGTGATCAATTCCTCGACTACGACTACCTGGACATTGTCACATGTGGTCGATGCTGATGGCTTTCTCTCCCGATCAACATCACTCACGTCTCTGCGTCTCAGACCAGATTCTTCGTACCGTTTCACGATAGTTGGACTCGATATTCGTTTTGTTCATATACTGCCAGAATATCACGATGAATCAGTGTGCAGTTTAGACGTTTTGTCCATAAGGATCGTACTGTCTCGCGGAGTCTGCTTTGGAGTAAGTTTCCAGCTGCCGCACCGTTTCACTCCACACTCTGATACCCGTTTTTTCCACACTGCACCAGTACATTGATTCCAGGAAATCCAGAATATGTACTGTCTTTTGACCTTTCTTAGACCATTACTGCCGGCCAGAGTGGCTGGGCTTTTCTAGGCGCTCCAGTCAGGAAACGCGCGACCGCTACGGCCGCAGGTTCGAATCCTGCCTCGGCATGGATGTGTGTGATGTCTTTAGGTTAGATAGGTTTAAGTAGTTCTAAGTTCTAGCTGACCGATGACCTCAGAATTTAAGTCCCATTGTGCTCAGAACCATTTGAGTCATTTAGACCATTAGTCCTACGTGCAATTAGACATTAGACACTATCCCTGCCCTCCTCTCCAACCTCCTGTCGCTTGTTCCTCCCACCCCGTCTCCCGACGGTTCAATCCCGCGTCCGGCCATCCTGATTCAGGTTTTCCGTGATTTCCCTAAATCGCTCCAGGCAAATGCCGGGATGGTTTCTTTGAAAGGGCACGGCCGACTTCCTTCCCCGTCCTTCCCTAATCAGATGTGACCGATGACCTCGCAGTCTGGTCTCCTCCCCGAACAAACCCTACCCCAACCTCGTCCCCCACATTATCAATAAACTTTAGCATATATCTAAACTGTAGAATGAAGACTTCTCGTGGAACACTTTTAACACTTTTATTTTTAAAATGATGAAAGATGAATATTATTTTTTTGTGTGTATGTGTGGAACGGTGCATGGGGCCTTAATTAAAAAGAAAAGACTAACATTAATGAATAAATGCAATAATGTTACTAGATGTGTGACCGGTTACGAAGTCTCGTAACCGGTTGGCCCTGACTATTATTAGCACGCAATCTGACTGCATAAAATAAAAATAAAGAATGACAAGGAATTTCCATTTACAGAATTGATTACTTAAGTCCCCTGCAACTATAAAAGCTACGTAACAACAAAGCACAAGTGTAACTGTTCTATGTGTAGTAGTGTGTCGCAACGTACATGTATTTGGCTCGGTTCTTTCTCAATACGACAAAATATTTTAAACACCATTTACAATGAGCCAATTGAAAAACCAGAAATACTATAATTGCACATGTTGTTGTTGCGGTCTTCAGTCCTGAGACTGGTTTGATGCAGCTCTCCATGCTACTGTATCCTGTGCAAGCTTCTTCATCTCCCAGTACCTACTGCAGCCTACATCCTTCTGAATCTGCTTAGTGTATTCATCTCTTGGTCTCTCACTACGATTTTTACGCTCCACGCTGCCCTCCAATACTAAATTGGTGATCCCTTGATGCCTCAGAACATGTCCTACCATCCGATCCCTTCTTCTAGTCAAGTTGTGCCACAAACTTCTCTTCTCCCCAATCCTATTCAACACTTCCTCATTAGTTATGTGATCTACCCATCTAATCTTCAGCATTCTTCTGTAGCACCACACTTCGAAAGCTTCTATTCTCTTCTTGTCCAAACTATTTATAGTCCACGTTTCACTTCCATTCATGGCTACACTCCATACAAATACTTTCAGAAATGACTTCCTGACACTTAAGTATATACTCGATGTTAACAAATTTCTCTTCTTCAGAAACGCTTTCCTTGCCATTGCCAGTCTACATTTTATATCCTCTCCACTTCGACCATCATCAGTTATCCTGCTCCCCAATTAGCAAAACTTCTTTACTACTTCAAGTGTCTCATTTCCTAATATAATTCCCGCAGCATCACCCGACTTAATTCGACTACATTCCATTATCCTCGTTTTGCTTTTGTTGATGTTCATCTTATATCCTCCTTTCAAGACCCTATCCATTCCGTTTAACTGCTCTTCCAAGTCCTTTGCCGTCTCTGACAGAATTACAATGTCATCGGCGGACCTCAAAGTTTTTATTTCTTCTCCATGGATTTTAATACCTACTCCGAATTTTTCTTTTGTTTCCTTCACTGCTTGCTCAATATACAGATTGATTAACATCGAGGAGAGGCTACAATATTGTCTCACTCCCTTCCTAACCACTGCTTCCCTTTCATGTCCCTCAACTCCTATAACTGTCATCTGGTTTCTGTACAAATTGTAAATAGCTTTTCGCTCCCTGTACTGCACATAGAAACCAGAATTACAAGTCTAATAAATGAAGACGAGCCAGATGCTTTGTTGACTGTACCTGTGAGCAAGAGGGATTGTTATTAAAGAAAACTGTAACAACTTTTTACCTCATTATATATTGACGAAAATATTCCATTACACCACCATCATGAATCAAAAGCCCATCTCTTACCTCAAGTATATTCTGATAGTCAACACTCAGATCGTCTACACTCTTGCCCAACAGAACAACGACTGCGCTCGACATCCGCTGAACTACTACTGAGCCAGTGGAGGCGGCGGAATAATAATCTTTGTCGCTGTGACTCAGTGTAGCCACCTTTCAACTGGCGGGGGGTGACAATGGATGGTGAAGGAATTCGTCGAGTATCGCAAGCGCATTTCGTTCTCAGATAAGAAAGCCAACTATCCACAGTGAGGGTAGACACTAGTTAAGAAATATACTTCCCCAGCATTTCTGCTCTCCACTGCGGCACTTCCTTGATCAGTACACTGCATCAATTTCAGATGTGTGCACTATACTTACTGTTTGTAAATCACTTGACTGCTGCACTCCTTACTTCTGAAATGGCAGAAATTGGAAGACTTGTGTCTCTTAATGCTTTGGGTCTGACCGCAGTCACTACTAGTAATAACAATAATAATAGTAATAATAATAAAAATAAAACTGTGTACAGCACTGTAGTAGCCTTTATGTAATCATTGCTGTATCATGTTGATTCATTCTCTGTTTCGAAGCAATTTCTGGACTACTTGGAGAAGACAATTTCTTGAGATATGCAGCATTTGTTACTTATATGTCTCACTTTTATCATCAGCGAAGTATGGGATAAAGCACATCGTAAGTGTGTAGTGGGTGGACTATGTGAGGAAGCTTTAACCTCCACGGCATTAATGCTACGATTTATTGATAAATTATATAACCCCTATTACAATCTCGTGAAATAGCGATAATAGTAATGATCTTCTGAAAAGAATTTAGTTTCATGCTGAAACAGAATCGAATCGCTTAGTTTTTACACCTCAGAAAATTTCATTTTGCCCCTCAGGGGGTAATTACGCCCAGGTTGTTAACCGCTGCTCTGGTAGAAATAAGCAAATAGTGTAATTACGGATAATATTAATAGGAAATGCGCATGTGGCTGTAACTGTAGAATATTTTTCCTCTCAGTGCAGTCAAACCAAGAAACATAGCGAGGTACCCGCAAAGAGTATGGTACCAAATGTAATCAACTTACTTGAAAACATTAAGAGCAAATTAATACATAAGTTATTGTTCACTTAACTTACGGGAATGCAGCTGTGTGACGCCGTCGACAACTGCCGATGTCTCGACAGTTGCACACACTACCATTTTCAAAGCAAAACTGTAGCAAGTAAAAACTGTGCAAGGGATACAAAAACTCGGTTCGCTGAGCAGTTGCGGGATGACAACACACACACACACACACACACACACACACACACACACACACACACACACACACGCTGTAAATACTAATGGCATCACCCAATCAAACATGGCCGACGTCAGAAGTTATCGGTAGTGAAAGTTAATAACCAACGAATGAGGTAGCACCCTATCCCTCTGTTTTTTGACAACTGCTAATTTAATTTCAGTTCCTTCAAAAATAGTTCAAATGGCTCTGAGCACTATGGGACTTAACTTCTGAGGTCATCAGTCCCCTAGAAGTTAGAACTACTTAAGCCTAACTAACATAAGGACATCACACACATCCATGCCCGAGGCAGGATTCGAACCAGCGACCGTAGCGGGCGCGCGATCCCGGACTGTAGCGCCTAGAACCGCTCGGCCACGCTAGCTGGCACATTGCGACGGACTTGGGCAATAACGCCAGGAGCATGCGCACCCCACACGTCGATAATTGTTACAGAGTGGCTCCAGAAACACTCTTCTGAGTTTAAACACTTGCACTGGCCATCAAGCTTTCTAGAAATGAACACTATTGAGCATATCTGGGATGCCTTGCAAAGTGCTGTTCAGAAGAGATCTCCACCCCTTCATTCGGTTAGAAACTTATGGACAGCTCTGCAGGATTCATGGTGTCAGTTCCCTCCAGCACTACTTCAGAGGTTACTCGAGTCTATGCTAGGTTTTGTTGCGGCACATCTGTGTGCTCGCGGGGCCCTACACGAGATAAGGCAAATATACCAGTTACTTTGGCTCTTCATTGTCGTTGTCTGGGCATGAAGAGTTGGCCTAAAGTTTCGTGTTCTAATATTGGAGATATCCTCGGAAGATTCCTTGCTTAGTATCTACAAGCCAGTAACCAAGTCTTAATAGCCTCAGAAGATGTCCCCAGCATTAGGAGGCGAAAGTTAGGTACAGAAACTTGCGTTACGCCACGACCTAGTGCTCAATAATTGCACTACTGGCCATTAAAATTGCTACACCACGAAGATGACGTGCTATAGACGCGAAATTTCACCTACAGGAAGAAGATGCTGTGATAGGCAAATGATTAGCTTTTCAGAGCATTCACACAAGGTTGGCGGCGGTGGTGACACCTACAACGTGCCGACATGAGGAAAGTTTCCAACTGATTTCTCATACACAAACAGCAGATGACCGGCGTTGCTTTGTGAATCGTTGTTGTGATGTCTCGTATAAGGAGGAGAAATGCGTACCATCACGTTTCAGACTTCGATAAAGGTCGGATTGTAGCCTATCGCGATTGCGGTTTATAGTATCGCGACACTGCTGCTCGCGTTGGTCGAGATCCAATGACTGTTAGCAGAGGTGGAATCGGTGGGTTCAGGAGGGTAATACGGAACGCCGTGCTGGATCCCAACGGCCTCGTATCACTAGCAGTTGAGATGACAGGTATCTTATCCGCATGGCTGTAACGGATCGTGCAGCCACGTCTCGATCCCTGAATCAACAGATGGGGGCGTTTGCAAGACAACAACCATCTGCACGAAGAGTTGACGACTTTTGCAGCAGCATGGACTATCAGCTCGGTGACCATGGCTACGATTACCCTTGACGCTGCATCACACAGAGCAGCCCCTGCGATGGTGTACTCAACGACGAAACCGGGTGCACGAATGGCTAAGCGTTATTTTTTCGGACGAGTCCAGGTTCTGTTTACAGCACCATGATGTTCGCATCCGTGTTTGGCGAGATGGCGGTGAACGCACGTTGGAAGCGTGTATTCGTCATCGCCATACTGGCGTATCACCCGGCGTGATGGTATGGGTAGCCATTGGTTGCAAGTCTCGGTCACGTCTTGTTCGTATTCACGGCATTTTGCACAGTGGACGTGCGATGTGTTGTGACCCGTGGCTCTATCCTTCATTCGATCCCTCCGAAACACTAAATTTCAGCAGGATAATGCACGAGCTCATGTTGCAGGTCCTCTACGGGCCTTTCTGGCTACAGAAAATATTCGACTGCAGCCCTGGCCAGCACATCCTCCAGATCTCTCACCAAATGAAAATGTCCGCTCAATGGTGTACGAGCAACTGGCTCGTCACAATACGCCAGTCACTACTCTTGATGAACTGTGATATCGTGTTGACGTTGCATGGGCAACTGTACCTGTACACGCAATGCAAGCTCTGTTTGACTCAATGCCCAGGCGTATCGAAGCCGTTATTACGGTTAGATGTGGTTGCTCTGGGTACTGATTTCTCAGGATCTATGCACCCAAACTGCGTCAAAGTTTAATCACATGTCAGTTCCAGTATAAGACATTTGTCCAATGAATTCTGCATTTCTTATTGGTGTAGCAATTTTAATGGCCAGTAGTGTAAAATCATTGAGAATGTAAATACGGGGGGAGTCTAAATTGTATGCTCCAGCTGTGTTGACGCTGAGTGCCTATCTATAGGCACGATGCTACTCTACGAGGCGAGTCCGGCTTGACGATAGACGTGGAATACGGGGACGGTTAAGAGCAATACGTGTCGAAGCGCGAGAGCCGTATGGAGCCTGTGCTGTGCGATAGGTTATTAATGCTGAGCGGAGCGCGGCCGCCATTGTGAGGTAAGAGGTGGCCGGGCGGCCGTAATGCCAGCGGCTGGCCGACGCTAATAGGCTTTGGCGGCGGTCGCGGAGAGTGCCCTCGTTGTGGGGGGCGGCGCAGTCTGCGGACCGCAGCGCTGAGGGCCCTCGAGAGCGCGCCCAGTCCGCCAGTTAATGCCCGCTAGCTGCGGACCGGGCCAGAGGGACCCGCGCTAAGCGGCTGCCCTGCCGGCGCCGCGCCCTGGCCGTGGGAACCGCCTGGAGCTGAGGCCTGCAGCACTGCCGCGCGGTGCACTCTCCATCTCACCTCCCCCCACCCCCCTGTGTTACTGGCGGCACAGCCGACACTAATTCCAGCTTCGGGTAGTCGGTGCGCCACTGGAGATAAGAAGGATTTATTGCAAGATGTTCCTAGAAGGGGTTGCTTCAAATGGCTCGGAGCACTATGGGACTTAACTTCTGAGGTCATCAGTCCCCTAGAACTTAGAACTACTTAAACCTAACTAACCTAAGGAAAGCACACACATTTATGCCCTAGGCAGGATTCGAACCTGCGACCGTAGCGGTCACGGGGTTCCAGACTGAAGCGCCTACAACCGCACGGCCACACCGGCCGGCTGAGGATAACACTTTTGGCACAGACAATCTGCAGACGAGCGTAGAGAAGTGGCGCAAAGCACAGGCAGCAGCCTTCTGTGACGTGGGTACTGGGAAGTTGCTACAACCCTGCGACAAATGTCTAAATCGGAGCGTCAACTATTTAGAGAAGTAGCATTTCTGTATTTTTATATTCGTTTCTATATCGTGACCGATCAGACCTTACTTTCCGAGCACCCCTCGTATAACTGATACGTGAACCAAATTAGTTTGAATTTATTTCACCGTTTCCCACCCATAGCTTTGCCCAAGTACAAGGGTGACGAATACACTGACGGGGAAAAAGACCGCAGCACCAAAAGACAGCCGTCCAGAGTGGCCAAGAGGTTCTAGGTGCTACAGTCTGGAACCGCGCGACAGCTGATGTCGCAGGGTCGAATCCTGCCTCGGGCATGTATGTGTGTGATGTCCTTAGGTTAGTTAGGTTTAAGTAGTTCTAAGTTCTAGGGGACTGATGACCTCAGATGTTATGTCCCATAGTGCTCCGAGCCATTTGCAAGGAAAAGACAATTTATGTGAAGTAATCAAAAATGGTTCAAATGGCTCTGAGCACTATGGTACTTAACATCTCAGGTGATCAGTCCCCTAGAACGTAGGACTACTTAAACCTAACTAAGCTAAGGGCGCGGGAAGTAATGAAATTTTCGGAATACATTTGTCTGGGTAACACATTTAAATTATTAAAATTGCATGATCACAGGTCAATGTAAGCACGAAATATGCCATTGCAAATGTGGTACATTGTAAGTGCTGTAACCGACAAAATGTTAAATGCATGCACTGTTTCGTACACATGACGGTGGAGTTGCCATACGATGATGTTCCATATATACTCTATTGAGGACAGGCGTACTGATCGAGCAGGCCAAGGCAACATGTCGACACTCTGTAGAGGACATTGGGTTACAACAGTGGTATGGTGGTATGTGGGCGAACATTATCCTTTTGGAAAACACTGCCAGAAATGCTGTTCATATATGGTAACACAGCAAGTCGAATCACCAGGCTGACGTACAAATTTGTAATCAGTATGCGTGGGATAACCACGAGAGTGGTCCTGGTGCCATACGACATCGAACCCCGGACCGTAAATCCGGGCCTAGGTGCAGCGTGTCTCACACGCAGAGAGGTTGGTTGCGGGTCCTCAACTGGCCTCTTTGTATCCAACACACGGCCGTCACTGCACCTAGGCAGAGCCAGCTTTCATCAGAAAACGCTACAGACCTCAAATCTCTTCTCCAGTCAGCTCCTGCTTCATTCCACTGGAGTCACAAATGGTCGTACTTTGGTGTCAGTGAGTCTGGATCGGAGCTGTTCTAGAAGTGACCTATATGTAAAAGTCTGTTGGGTCACTGCTGCTTACATTGCTGCTGCAGTTGTAGTACGATGCACCAGAGACCCACGCCGAAGACGATGGTCTCCCCTGTCGGTAGTACCACATGGCCGTCTGGAGCCCGGTCTTCCTGCGTCCGCACAATCTCGTGACCACCGCTTCCAGGAATCATGTAGAATGGCTACATTCCTGCCAAGCCTTTCTGCAGTATCACAGGAAGAACATCCAGCTTCTCGTAGCCCTATCACACAGCCTCGTTCAAAGTCAGTCATTGTCGCCTTAAAGGCGTTCTTGACTAGCATCAACAACCAAGTCCAATCTCAAAGGTAATTAACACTCAGAACTGTTACAGCGCCTACTTAAAGCAAATGTGATTTACATTCTAATAGTGGCGGTAGTAGCGCCACTCTTATCCAACTGGCGTGAAATCTGAGCATACATTATCTTTCATATGTAGAAACACTCCTACCAACTATAGTTTATGTTGCACAGCTCCTTCTCGGTGGTGTGATTTTTTCCTTCGGTCATTGTACATAGAGGAACGGCTTTTGCTAAGTTATAGAAGTAATTTTTATCTGTTACTAGGCGAGTACCTGGCATTTCCTGGGAATATATTTACTCTCATCTTCTGTCAATCCATCTCCTTCTCACCTCCCGTCTCTCTCTTTCCATCTCCTCTGTCACCCTCTAAGTCCATCTCCTACACCTCCTCTTTCTCTCCACCACCACACTCATCTCCATAGCATTGTACGACAGGCAGTCCAGAAGATACAAGACTTACTGCGAATCCGTACGGACATAAGTGAAACACGTTAAATATATGAAGGGCTTATTTCAATAGTGGTACAAGCCCATTTTTTTCATTCTGAGATATAGAGTCCTATATATATATATATATATATATATATATATATATATATATATATATATATATATATATATAGAATTGTATGTATAATATACTTGAATACTAGCACTGAAAAATCTGCAGTGGAGATACCAGAAATGTTCAAGTATATATACTAAATATTCAAGTATATCTTTCTGCTATCTCAACTGCAGATTTTTCAGCGCTCGTTTAACTTTAGGACTCTTTATCTCATAATGAACAAAAGCGGTCTTGTACCACTATTGAAATAATCCCTTCATATATATAATATATTTGACATGTGCGTACTAGAAACAACCACGGGAATGATTTCACGATATTTTGGTTCACATATTAGTTACGATCTCTAAACAGATTCCACCAAACCCCACTTTGGGTGAGTGTGGTAACATGGAGAGAGGAGGGGAGGAGGAGATGGACAGAGAGTGGGGCAGGAGAAGGTGGAATGAAAGCTAACCCTCTGCTACAATCGTGGGAAGGGTCCAGCTGGAGCAGGCAGCTTTATGGTCTGGGGAATGTTTTCGTGGCATTCCCTGGATGATCTCGTCATTCTGGAAGCCACAGTGGATCCACATAAGTACGCATCTATCCCTGGGGATCTCACCCAGCCCTACATGCAGTTTGTTTTTCGTCGGCACTGTGGCATCCACCAGTAGGACGATACAACATGTCGTGCAGCTCGCATTAGAAAAATAAAATGTGTGTGAAATGTTATGGGAGTCATCTGCTAAGGTCATCAGTCCCTAAGCTTACACACTACTTAACCTAAATTATACTAAGGACAAACACACACACACACACACATGCCAGAGGGAGGACACGAACCTTAGTCGGGACCAGCCGCACAGTCCATGACTGCAAACAGCTCGCATTGTATGTGCATGGTTCGAAGAGCATCAGGATGATTTTACCGTCCTCCTCTGGCCACCAAACTCCCAGTAGTGAATCTGTGAGACTACCTGGGACGGACTGTTCGCGCCAAGGATCCACAACCGAGAAACCTGGCGCAGCTGGGCACGACAATTGAGTCGGCATGGTTCCACATCCCTGTCGGTACTTCCCAGAACCTCACTGACTTCTCTTCCTGCACGTCCCGCACCGGTCCGAACTGCAAAAGATGGTTAACGGGTGGTCACGTTAATGTGAGTGCACAGTGTATAAGTAAACGCATAGATTAGGAGCCGTTGATGTGTCTACCTCAGCGCTTGAAGCCCATCAGTCATTAATCAGTTGGCGTAAGGAGCGGAAAACTAGCTCGGGAATCTATTCGGCCTTCACATTCTATACGAGCAAGCAAAGTGCGATATGTTTTTCGTTTATGGTGAATCTATATCTACATCTACATTTATACTCCGCAAGTCACCCAACGGTGTGTGGCGGAGGGCACTTTACGTGCCACTGTCATTACCTCCCTTTCCTGTTCCGGTCGCGTATGGTTCGCGGGAAGAACGACTGCCGGAAAGCCTCCGTGCGCGCTCGAATCTCTCTAATTTTACATTCGTGATCTCCTCGGGACGTATAAGTAGAGGGAAGCAATATATTCGATACCTCATCTAGAAAGGCACACTCTCGAAACCTGGACAGCAAGCTACACCGCGATGCTGAGCGTCTCTCCTTCAGAGTCTGCCACTTGAGTTTGCTAAAGATCTCCGTAACGCTATCATGTTTACCAAATAACCCTGTGACGAACGCGCCGCTCTTCGCAATATATTACATTTGCCTATGTTAAGGGTCAGTTGCCACTCCCTGCACCACGTGCCCATCCGCTGCAGATCTTCCTGCCTTTCGCTACAATTTTCTAGTGCTGCAGCTTCTCTGTATACCTGTATACTACAGCATCATCCGCGAAAAGCCGCATGGAACTTCCGACACTATCTACTATGTCATTTATATATATTGTGAAAAGCAATGGTCCCATAACACTACCCTGTGGCACGCCAGAGGTTACTTTAACGTCTGTAGACGTCTCTCCATTGATAACAACATGCTGTGTTCTGTTTGCTAAAAGCTCTTCAACCCAGCCACACAGCTGGTTTGATATTCCGTATTCTCTTACTTTGTTTACCAGGCGACAGTGCGGAACTGTATCGAACGCCTTCCGGAAGTCAAGGAAAATAGCATCTACCTGGGAGTCTGTATCTAATATTTTCTGGGTCTCATGAACAAATAAAGCGAGTTGGGTCTCACACGATCGCTGTTTGCGGAATGCATGTTGATTCCTACAGAGTAGATTCTGGGTTTCCAGAAACGACATGATACGCGAGCAAAAAACATGTTCTAAAATTCTGCAGCAAATCGACGACAGAGATATAGGTCTATAGTTTTGCGCATCTGCTCTACGACCCTTGTTGAAGACTGGGACTACGTATGCTCTTTTCCTATCATTTTGAACCTTCCGTTCCTCTAGAGACTTGCGGTACACGGCTGATAGAAGGGGGGCAAGTTCTTTCGCGTACTCTGTGTAGAATCGAATTGGTATCCCGTCAGGTCCAGTGGACTTTCCTCTGTTGAGTGATTCCAATTGCTTTTCTAATCTTTGGACACTTATTTCGATGTCAGCAATTTTTTCGTTTGTGCGAGGATTTAGAGAAGGAACTGCAGTGCGGTCTTCCTCTGTGAAACAGCTTCGGAAAAAGGTGTTTAGTATTTCAGCTTTACGCGTGTCATCTTCTGTTTCAATGCCATCATCATCCCGGAGTGTCTGGATATGCTGTTTAGGGCCACTTACTGATTCCCTAATCCGATGGGACCGATGACTTCGCTGTTTGGTCACCTCCCCCCAAATCAACCAACTAACCAACTACTCTGACTAGACTCAGCGCAAATAATAGCATAAATAGATTTTTGTACAAGCCAGTTAGATTGCTGTGTATCAACATGCATAGGTTTTATTAACTTTGACGGAAGAAATTAAAAATTCACAAAACTTGGACTTTTTGAGTCGGGGCGAGCTAGTAATCTGGCCTGTGTGAGAATAATATCTGAAAGTGTGCATGTTCTCGTGAAGTCTTTATCAGAACAGCAATTACCAGTCCGTAGAGCAATCCGAAGTCGCTATCCAACGGAGAGCAATCAGGTTGCAGAAGCGCGACACGAGGAAGGTGTGAGCGATCATTTAGCGAGCGTTCTGCCCTTGGAGCCGCTGGACAAGGCTTGTGACAGCGGAACCAGCTTAGCTGCCAGAAGCAGAGTCTGTCGTGAGCTCCCGTCACCATCGTTCGATTGTATGGATACCATCTATCGGTGAACAGTTGTTACTATTCCGGCGTAATAGCCCTACACACCAAAACACAATTAAAGGGTCACTTTTTGAAACCCCGTAATTATCTTGCATTGCGACACGAAAGTTTAACATTTGACTCAAAGATACCTGTTGCCTCCCCCTGTAATGATGCAAAATCATGGGGTCCTGCGACTGTATCCTTGGGCTCGGCGACTTTTCAAATAGCAAAATGTTGACACAGGCGGAAAAAAGGCCAGAGCTCAGAAGTTCATGTCAGGTGTAAGGTGGCTTGACGCTGTCACATTGGCATCCAACTTCACAATTTTCCCCTACGGTGCCGTGCACTTGATAATAGATGCGAACGCCATCACACTCCTTTTTACCCACATTTCACTCCTTCTTTTGAAGCCGATCTTGTGGAAGTCAGAACTGTGACGCCCAGCATTGAAATCACGAAGTTTTCTTATGAGTGGCCTCAAGGGTAGCATAAGTGGCGTCAATGAAACCACCTCTTCCATCGGGGCTTTCATTCATATACATTTGGCGACTAAAAACGGCAGTTCGCTGTACGATGAGCAAAAGGACGAAGTTCTAAACATCATTAGCACTGATGACACCTCTCGGATCATTCAGGTCTTCTCTAAAGATTTCGTGCGGCAGCAACCCCGCTGAACGAGGTCCACACCTATGGAGACTAGCGCGATCAAATATTTTCTCAGATGTACAGTGTGAAACCACTAGAGACCGTTCAAAATCATACGAGGAAATTTGAACATGATCCAAAGCAGAAAAAGGTGTTTATGCTTTGTAGCCCCGTCTCTTCGCGCCCTCCTGTGGTGTGATCATGAGGGATGCGACATTGACGCATGCCTGAATAAAATGAAAAACGGCCCCTCTAAGACCCCAGTACACCAACACCCTAGATTCCATCCGTGGAGATTTGTTAGGAACTTAAAAAATGTCCCTATACAGAGATGAGCAGTCATCGATTTCCAGGCGCCAGCACGGTAAACATCCCTTTCGATATCCCTCGCATTTACATGCGACTAGAAGGCGCTCGTTCAGAATTCTAGCACCACTAAGCTCAGGGCTGTCGAAATGATTGCCTGTCACACCGGCACATATGAAACTATCACCGGCTGTCTCTGTACAGGTTCTCAACAAAGCAGCGTTGGTGGTAGAGACGGTGTTGCCAATCTGGGAAATTGATGGGTCTTAGAGACACAGTTTGCTGTTTTACTCAGGCATGTGTCAATATCGCGATACCAAACGCGTGCGTCTGTATCCTGTGAATGACTGGTGAGTGGATGCGCAGTGCAACGCGACGTAGTGTTGTGGTCTGTATTTCTTCTCTCTGTCTCTCTTTTTCATTTTTTAAAGAAAGAAAACACAATTTTATACATGTGTGTGTGGAAAGTAAGGAAGGCGGAGGATGAAAACCCGGTGAGGGCACATACTCCTCTCTTCACTAATGACATTAACAGTACCGTGGAGTTTTGAGCACCAGAGCGCTAGCTAATTTCACATCGAGGGTACGACCTCAAATGGGCAAATTGGTCCATACCCTTAAGTCCTTGTTAACCAATTCACTCTGAGACGTATGAGGTTGATGTGATTGGTGGTGTGGTGCATTGCTCAACAGAATGGCGAACATAAACCGCCAGCGGATTCCCACAATGTTAAACGATGTCTGGCATCAACATGTACGCTTTCATCCCAAGCATAACTCCACACACGAACATAAGACACGAGCACAGCCAGCTGAGCGAAGAACTATGGTAATTTGAATGCCCATTTGACTGCGGTGTTGTTGATCATTCGTTTGGCTGCAGTTAGTTATTTTGAGATTTTGTATACTGCCCGTACTGTGCACTACTAATACACAGACGGCCCACACAGTTTATGACATCATCCCTGGACACGAGCCACGCACAGTGTACTGGAACTTACTCTCGACAGTATGGTAGCTATCTCTGATTCGGTCAGAAACAAACAGAGCAGTTGCAATTTTCGGATTTGTTGTGGAACTGATTAATCGCGAGAGTTGGTGCTTAATCTTTAAGAACGCTTCAGAAGATTTTCATGACGCTGAGTATGTGGAACGTGTATGAAACTTAAGAGTGGATTACAAGTGCAGGGCATCCAGTATGACAACAGTGAACCGAAAATTGAACCCTGTGGAACTCCACCGTCGATTTCTCCCTGCTATATAAAATTTCGTCTCATTCTCGCATTGTTGGTTTTAATACTAATCTTAACACTAGTTTCTAAAGAAATTTTTCCTACCTATCCCTTTTATGTTAATTCTAGATTCTGGTACTGTGACTAACTCTGTTTCGGGGTCCTTATTGTGCAGTCGTTCGTGTCTTCATTTCAGATGCTTATTATGCAGTAGACACTATTTTTGGGTCAATTTTGCGACATAATACCGAATCATACACCGGAATGAGCATGCTTTGTTGAGTTCATCCATACCTACAAATATACCTTCATCTACATCGACATACGTACTCCGCAAGTCAAAGTAGGGTGCGTGGCGGAAGGTAACCTTTCGCACAACTAGTAGTTTCCTTTCCTGTTTTAAGTGCAGACAGGGCGAAGGAAAAACCACTGTCTGTAGATCTCCGTATGAGACCTGATTTCTCGTATCCTATCTTCGTCGCCCCTACGCGAAATGTATGTTGCCGGCAGTAGGATTGTTCTGCAGTCAGCTTCAAATGCCTGTTTTCTAAACTTTCTCCGTATTGTTCTTCGGCATGAATGTCTTCTTCCCTTCAGGGATCCCACTTGAGCTCCCGAAGCATATCCGTAACACTTGCGTGCTCTTCTGATCGGACATACTGATAGCAAATCTAGCAGCTCGCCTCTGAATTACTTCGATGTCTTGTTTCAATCTGACCTGGTGCGCATCCGAAACACTCGAGCACTACTCCAAAACAGGTCGCACTAACGTCATATATGCGGTGTTTTCACAGATCAGCCGCCGTTTCCTAAAATTCTCCCAATAAACCGAAGTCGACCATTCACCTTCCTTACCACAATCCTCACATGCTCGTTCCATTTCATATCGCTTTGTTGCGTTAAACGATATGACTGTGTCAAGCAGGACACTACTAATACTGTATCCGAAAACTATGTGTTTTATTTAGAGCATGCTGCCATTCCTCACACCAATTAGAAATTTTGTTTAAGTCACCTTGTATCCTCCTACAGTTACTTATCTTCGACACGTTTTCGTACACCGCAGCACCATCAGCGAACAACTGCCCCACCGTGTCTGACAGATCATTTATGTAAACAGAAAACAGCAACGGTCCTATCACACTTGCCGGCCGTTGCGGCCGAGCGGTTCTAGGCGCTTCAGTCCGGAACCGCGCTTCTGCTACGGTCGCAGGTTCGAATCCTGCCTCAACCATGGATGTGTGTGCTGTCCTTAGGTTCGTTAGGTTTAAGCAGTTCTGAGTCTAGGGGACTGATGACTTCAGATATTAAGTCCCATAGTGCTCAGAGCCATTTGAACCACTGAGCCTATCACACTTCCCTGTGGCACTCCTGATGATACCCCTGTCTCCGATGAACACTCGTCGTCTAGGACCACATACTGGGTTCTGTTACTTAAGAAGTCTTCTAGCTAGTCACGTATCTGGGAGCCTATTCCGTATGCAAGTACCTTCGTAAATATCCTGTAGTGGGATACTGTATTGAATGCTTTTCTGAAATCTATAAATCTGGAATCGGCTCCTTGCCCTTCATCGACAGTTCGCAATACTTCGCGTCAGAAAAGAGCAAGCTGTATTTTGCACGAGCGATGCTTTCTACAACCGTGCTGATTTGTGGACCGAAGATGTACCTTCTCAAAGAAATTTATGCTATTCGTACTCAGAATATGTTCTGGAATACTGCAGCAAACCGATGTTAAGGATATTGGTCTGTAATTTTGTGGGTCTGTTCATTTACCTTTTTTACATACAGGACTCACCTGTGCTTTTCCAGTCGCTTGGTACTTTGCGCTGGTCGAGAGATTCGCGATAAATGCAAACCAAATAAGGGGCCAATGACGCAGGGTACTCTTCGTAATACCGAATTGGAATTCCATTCGGACCTCATAACATATTTTTTCAATTCTTTCAGTTGTTTCTCTGTGCAAGGAATGCTTATTAGTACACTACTGGCCATTAAAATTGCTACACAAAGAAGAAATGCAGATGATAAACGAGTATTTCTTGGATAAATATATTGTACTAGAACTGACGTGTGATTACATTTTAACGCAATTTGGGTACATAGATCCTGAGAAATTAGTACCCAGAACAACCACCTCTGGCCTTAATAACGGTCTTGATACTCCTGGGCATTGAGTCAAACAGAGCTTGCATGGCGTGTACAAGTACAGCTGCCCATGCAGCTCCAACACGATACCACAGTTCATCAAGGGTAGTGACTGGCGTATTGTGACGAGCCAGTTGCTCGGCCACCACTGACCAGACGTTTTCAATTGGTGAGAGATCTGGAGAATGTGCTGGCCAGGGCAGCAGTCGAACATTTTCTACATCCAGAAAGGCCCGTACAGGACGTGCAACATGCGGTCGTGCATTATCCTGCTGAAATGTAGGGTTTCGCAGGGATCGAATGACGGGTAGTGCCACGGGTCGTAACACATCTGAAATGCAATCTCCACTGTTAAAAGTGCCGTCGCTACGAACAAGAGGTGACCGAGACGTGTAACCAATGGCGCCCCATACCATCACGGAGGGTGATGACGAATACACGCTTCCAATGTGGGTTCACCGCGATGTCGCCTAACACTGATGCGACCGTCATGATGCTGTAAACAGAACCTGGATTCATCCGAAAAATTTAATTTTTGCCATTCTTGCACCCAGGTTCGTCGTTGAGTACACCATCGCAGGCGCTCCTGTCTGTGACGCAGCATCAAGGGTAACCGCAGCTATGGTCTCCGAGCTGATAGTCCATGCTGCTGCAAACGTCGTCGAACTGTTCGTGCAGATGGTTGTTGTCTTGCAAACGTCCCCATCTGTTGACTCAGGGATCGAGACGTGGCTGCACTGTCCGTTACAGCCATGCGGATAAGAGGCCTGTGATACGAGGCCGTTGGGACCCAGCACGGCGTTCCGTATTACCCTCCTGAACCCACCGATTCCATATTCTGCCAGCAGTCATTGGATCTCGACCAGCGCGAGCAGCAATGTCGCGATACGATAAACCACAATCGCGATAGGCTACAATGCGACCTTTATCAAAGTCGGAATCGTGATGGTAGGCATTTCTCCTCTTTACACGAGGAATCACAACAACGTTTCACCAGGCAACGCCGGTCAACTGCTGTTTGTGTATGAGAAATCGAATGGGAACTTTCTTCTTGTCAGCACGTTGTAGGTGTCGCCACCGGCCCCAACCTTGTGTGAATGCTCTGAAAAGCTAATTATTTGCGAATCACAGCATCTTCTTCCTGTCGGTTAAATTTCGCGTCTGTAGCACGTCATTTTCGTGGTGTATCAGTTTTAATGGTCAGTAGTGTATGCCATCCATAAGGCACTCTGATGGTGAAATGACGGCACGTTCGTACGATTCTTTTGCGTGACTGATTTCTTAAACGTGGAATTTAAATCTTCTGTATTATTTTTGCTATCTCATTTTGCCAAATCAGACTGGTCAACGAGGGACTGTATGGAAGCCTTAGCCCCACTTATAGATTATACGTAGGACCAGAATTATTTCGGGTTGTCCGCCAGATCCTTAGCCAGGGTGTTCCGTGGTAAGTGCCGATCAAGGGGAGCTCGCGGTGCACCACTGATGACCAACCCCCTCCAGCGACCAGGTGAGGGTAAGGGCTAGGGACAGGGTTAGGGTGGCGCTGTCCTGCGTCCCTGGCTTACCGCGCAGCCGCCGTCGTTACCGCCAATTCATGGCGGCCGCCACAATCGACTTGTTTGGAGCGCGTATGCAGATGAGAAGGCTTGTTAGCGGCGTAACGCGCCGCCCCACGCCGCCCCATTGTGGCAGCGCCGCCGTCGCCTTTGTGGGCGGCGCACGCCTCTCCTCGGCTCTCGCGGGCGGCGGAATTCCGACGGCGTCGCCCGCTACCTGTTGCGGGGGAGGGCAACAACCTGCCTGCCGACGCGTCTGCGTCTGCGGAAGTTTCCACACGCTCGGCATTTGTCATCCTAACAACCTCGTGGCAAAGCTGAAGCAGTCGTTTTGGCAGGAACGACTGGAGGACATTGCAACCTACCTTGCTTCTTATTATTTGCATCAATTAATCTTTCGAAGATGGGATGTACGATTACATATCTTGACTGCTTGCCACTTTGCTTATTTTCCTTATTAGTGTAGTAGGAAGAATATGTAATTAAATCTGTGTACTCGTCAGATTTAGCAGGCAGAGATATCCCTTCTGCACCAACAAGAGAGTTAACTCGGCTGACCATGGAGACGATGACAGATATTGGTATGTCGATCCATCCTGTTTCAACTCTATACCAGGTTTCACCAATAATAATGGCTAGCCAGCAGTGACGTTCTAATCTCTTCTACATCTACATCTACATACATACTCCGCAATCTACCATAAGGTACGTGTCGGAGGGTACCTCGTACCACAACTTTAGCATCTTCTCTCCCTGTTCCACTCCCAAACAGAACGAGGGAAAAATGACTGCCTATATGGTGCAAGTAGGCTGTTTTGAACACTATTGAGGTAAATAAATTGTTTGTTCTCTATCAAAATCTTTCATTTGCTAACTATGCCTATCAGTAGTTAGTGCCTTCAGTAGTCTGAATCTTTTATTTAGCTGGCAGTAGTGGCGCTCGCTGTATTGGAGTAGTTCAAGTAACGAAGATTTTTGCGTGATAAGTGATTCATGAAAGGTACAGGTTGTTGTTAGTCAGGGCCATTGTTTGTAGGGATTATTGAAAGTCAGATTACGTTGCGCTAAAAGTATTGTGTATCAGTTTAAGCACAGTCATGTACAATTTTTCTAAGGGGACATTTCAATGCCTCTGTACGAGCCCTGATCTCTTTTATCTTATCTTTGTGGTCTTTCCACGAACTGTAAGTTGGTGACAGTAAAATTGTACTGCAGTCAGCCTCAAATGCTGGTTCTCTAAATTTCCTCAGTAGCGATTCTCGAAAAGAACGCCTCATTTCCTCTAGAGACTCCCACCTGAGTTCCTGAAGCATTTCCGTAACATTCGCGTGATGATCAAACCTACCAGTAACAAATCTAGCAGCTCGCCTCCGAATTGCTTCTATGTCCTCCCTCAATCCGACCTGATAGGTATCCCAAACGCTGGAGCAGTACTCAATAATAGGTCGTATTAGTGTTTTATAAGCGGTCTCCTTTACAGATGAACCATATCTCCCCAGATTCTACCAATGAACCGAAGACGACTATCCGCCTTCAACTGCCATTACATGTTTGTCCCACTTCATATCGCTCTGCAATGTTACGCCCAAATATTTAATCGACGTGACTGTGTCAAGCGCTACACTACTAATGGAGTATTCGAACATTACAGGATTCTTTTTCCTATTCATCTGTATTAATTTACATTTATCTATACTTAGAGTTAGCTGCCATTCTTTACACCAATCACAAATTCGGTCTTGGCAGTTCAAGTTTTCATTGTATAGGAGATTTGGACTTTTTTTGCTGTATGTCAGGACAGAACAGGTAACATATGATTTGGCACTGTCTTGTTGAAAGATTATGTCACTGAGACTTTGAAGGTAGGGTATAGCCACCAGTCTTAACGCATAAGAAATATGATAGTTGCAGCCCAACTATTGACTATTTGAACCAGATCTGATAGTGTGGTTGACCCACTGACAGGTCATATTATCGCATCAGGTGCTGGCCCCATATGATGATGTCGAAGGCAAACTGGTATTGTTTCTTATCCTCAGAACAGCCACACACAGTTGCTTCCATTGTGATACTATATTCAGAACCGCGATGTATTTGAAAAGATGATGTGCTGTCACTCTTGTGTCCAATATTGAAGCTGGCATCACAACTCTGGTCTCTCTGCTGCGGTATCGAGGGTAGCCAAGACAATTACACCATGTTGACAATCCGTGGTGATTCAGACATAGCTACACAGTCTATTTGGTTATTTATCTTCTTGAAAAAAGCCTTTTTTCTTACTTAACACATGTGACTCGCCTTTACTATCTCACATGGCCGAGTGAAAGTTAAATCTACTCTCGAGCGCTAGTCGCGTGAGGTTGTTGGCGTACTGCATGGTACGGAGTTGGGCTCTCTTTAAACCATCGATTTTTTCCGTGGTGGCATAGTCGTGTGTTACCGACCACCACTTACAGAACGATAAAATGCAATCTAGGTAGATGCTGCTGTCGAATTTTTGTACGAGGCTTTGCATGATATTCTCACAGACAAACATTCAGACGGGACTTCCGAATGAGCAACCAGGAGCGTTATTTTTCGTTCTGTACCGAATGTAGATGGCGTTATACCTGTCTGCTTTGTGGGGTTGTTCTGAAATGCTAATGATTTCCGTATACAAACAATTTTACGTTTGTCACGCGCCATCAGATAACGCAGTTTTAATGGCCAGCAGTGTACACAGCCAAATTTATAGAAAGAGAATAGAAACAATCATTGTGTTGTAAGACATCATAAGTTGCTGGAGGAATGCGTCAAATGGCACCCAGAGTCTGGTGTAAGAGTTCGAGAACAGTTTCGGGAAGGGTGTTGGAGGTTCATCCTATTTAGCCACGACAAGTTGAACAAACCACCAAAGACGAAAACCGTGCTGTCATCACGGTTGTCAGTAAAACGTACATGCTCTGTGACAAGCATCCTTCAGACTCCAGATATCAGCCGCCAGGAGAGCAGTCTTTGCATTGGAAAATGTGCAGTTAACAGGTTCCAGAAGTTCCATTTACGTCGCCAGTACTCATGTTATTAACAAGTGCGATGCAATGGTCCTTCGGGCATGCATGCAGACATACATGTCCAAAGGAGCATTGCATCGTAGTTCTTAATAACACGAGGACTGCTGTTTCGTATTTTTTCGCCAATGTCAGGCCCTCGACTCTCAGTAAATACGCTGGTGTCCAAAATTAAAGCACCAAACGGAAAGGCTGCGTTTATTTTGCCACAAAATAGTATAAACAGGTGATAGTAAAGTGGAAATAATGTGAAGAATACGGAACGTGATCCACTGCAACATGCATAACGCTAGACAAAAATGTTCTTTGTTTTTTTCCCACTCAGCAGATTTGCAGATAAATTCTGACGACTGGCTAATGTGCTCACTATGGGTTGTGATCACCTCTGGTGCCATTCTGTGAATGACGTCATCAATTTTATGTTGAGGCAATGTCGCTCTGAACTGCCCACAAGTCCTGGAGAGTGGTTGATGGACGCTGACGTGATGTAACACGTCTCCCTAGTTCTTCCCAGACGTGCAACATGGGATTCAAATCGAGATCGAGCGTTATCGTCCATAAGTACGAATTCTGGGACAACAGCACCTCGCAACAACTGCGTATGAGATTCCAAGATCTCTTCACAGCACTTTAATTTTGCTGATAAGGTGTCCGAGTGGTCAACATTATCTCTGTCCACAGCGTTAGAGATCCTCCACGATATCGGTCTCTTTCTACAATATTGGGTGCCCTCCAGATGCGAATTCGTCTAGAATCACTCTCCAGACCAAGTCGGGCCTCATCTGTGAAAGGAAATTGGCCCACCGTTCGACGGTCCAGGTGCCATATTGACGGCTCTACTTCATACGCTCCCTTGTGAAGACACACCAGAGATAAATAGACAGCAGGTCTCCAACAATATAGGCCACTCTGCTGAAGCCTTTCGTACACCGTTTGCCTCGATACAACACGTCCAGGGGATGCCGCGAGGTAGGATTCTAGCTGCAGTGCAGTAGTAAGGCGGTATCGTCGTGCCCTTACAGCCAAATCTACTCTTTCTGATGTCACACGTGGTCGGCTCTATCCTAGATAGGGATAGAGTTTCCGTCTCTGTGAAACGTCGCCTCATCCGAGAAACAACAGAGCGATTCACATTAAGCCATCGGGCCACATCTGTTTGCGACTCTGCTGCTTCCTTTCTTTCTACGGCCCTCCACAGCAGAGAGTCTGTAAACGTCTTCCCTGTGCCATACTTCACCGTCTGAGATTGTGTACACTATTGTGGCCATGGGACTTCCCTGCATTTTATAGGTGCCCTGACGTCATTGTAGGCGTGGTTGTCCGTTGATCGGAATTCCATCTTCCGTGTAGAACACGATCGTAAAGGCATATGTTGACAGTTTGTACGATTATGTCGTGACACAGG
Source organism: Schistocerca gregaria (assembly GCF_023897955.1). NCBI lineage: Eukaryota > Metazoa > Arthropoda > Insecta > Orthoptera > Acrididae > Schistocerca > Schistocerca gregaria. The sequence continues at coordinate 934,735,536 of NC_064921.1, forward strand.
ACGGGGTAACACCAGTTTGTTGCTTTAATTTTGGACACCATTATACGATCCCTCTGGACGGTAATAGGTGTAGCGTAAGTGCAGGTCGCGACACATGGACGATGACATACTGACCATAACCGAGGCGGAATCTTCGTACACATTGGCCACGAGCCTGAAGATGACGTAAAAATCGCCGAAACTGGTAACAAAATTAAATAAGTTTGGAACCTAGACGGCTGAAAGCTGTTTGATTTGACATCTACATCTACATTTATACTCCGCAAGCCACCTAACGGTGTGTGTCGGAGGGCACTTTACGTGCCACTGTCATTACCTCCCTTTCCTGCTCCAGTCGCGTATGGTTCACGGGAAGAACGACTGCCGGAAAGCCTCCGTGAGCGCTCGAATCTCTATGATTTTACATCCTTGATCTCCTCGGGACGTATAAATAGGGGAAAGCAATATATTCGATACCTCCTCCAGAAACGCACCCTGTCGATACCTGGACAGCAAGCTACAACGCGATGCAGAGCGCCTCTCTTGCAGAGTGTGGCACTTGAGTTTGCTAAAGATCTCCGTAACGCTATCATGTTTACCAAATAACCCTGTGACGAAACGCGCCGCTCTTCTTTGGATCGTCTCTATCTCCTCCGTCAACCTGACCTCGTACGGATCCCACACTGATGAGCAATATTCAAGTACAGGTCGAACGAGTGTTTTGTAAGCCACCTCCTTTGTTGATGGACTACATTTTCTAAGGACTCTCCCAATGAATCTCAACCTGATTCCCGCCTTACCAACAATTAATTTTATATGATCATTCCACTTCAAATCGTTCCGCACGCATACTCCCAGATATTTTACAGAAGTAACTGCTACCAGTGTTTGTTCCGGTATCATATAATCATACGATAAAGAGTCCTTCTTTCTATGTATTCGCAATACATTACATTTGTCTATGTTAAGGGTCAGTTGCCACTCCCTGCACCAAGTGCCTATCCGCTGCAGATCTTCCTGCATTTCGCTGCAGTTTTCTAATGCTGTAACTTCTCTGTATACTACAGCATCATCCGCGAAAAGCCGCAGGGAACCTCCGAAACTATTTACTAAGTCATGTATATAAATTGTGAAAAGCAATGGTCCCATAACACTCCCCTGTGGCACACCAGAGGTTACTTTAACGTCTGTAGACATCCCTTCATTCAGAACGATGTGTGTTCTGTTTGCTAAAAACTCTTCAATCCAGCCACACAGCTGGTCTGATATTCCGTAGGCTCTTACTTTGTTTATCAGGCGACAGTGCGGAACTGTATCGAACGCCTTCCGGAAGTCGAGGAAAATGGCATCTACCTGGGAGCCTGTATCTAATATTTTCTGGGTCTCATGAACAAATAAAGCGAGTTGAGTCTCACACGATCGCTGTTTCCGAAATCCATGTTGATCCCTACAGAGCAGATTCTGGGTTTCCAGAAACGACATGATACGGGAGCAAAAAACATGCTCTAAAATTCTGCAACAGATCGATGTCAGAGATATAGGCCTATAGTTTTGCGCATCTGCTCGACGACCCTTTTTGAAGACTGGAACTACCTGTGTTCTTTTCAAATCATTTGGAACCTTCCGTTTCTCTAGAGACTTGTGGTACACGGATGAGAGGGGGGGGGGGGGGGAGGGGGGAGAAGTTATTTCGCGTACTCTGTGTAGAATCGAATTGGTATCCCGTCAGGTCCAGTGGACTTTTCTCTGTTGAGTGATTTCAGTTGCTTTTCTGTTCTTTGGACACTTATTTCGATGTCAGCCATCTTTTCGTTTGCGCTAGGATTTAGTGAAGGAACTGCAGTGCGGTCTTCCTCTGTGAATCAGCTTTGGAAAAAGGTGTTTAGTATTTCAGCTTTACGCGTGCCATCCTCTGTTTCAGTGCCATCATCATCCCAGAGAGTCTGGATATGCTGTTTTGATCCACTTACTGATTAGACGTAAGACCAGAACTTCCTAGGATTTTCTGTCAAGTCGGTTGAATTACTAAATGTCTTCTTCCAAAGCTGTTTCACAGAGGAAGACTGCACTGTGCTTCCTTCTCTAGATTGTCGCACAGTTGACAAAATGGTAGATATCGAAGTAGACGACAGAGGGATAGAGAAACAATTAAAATCGCTCAAAAGAGGAAAGGCCGCTGGTCCTGATGGGATACCAGTTCGATTTTACACAGAGTACGCGAAGGAACTTGCCCCCCTTCTTGCAGCGGTGTACCGTAGGTCTCTAGAAGAGCGAAGCGTTCCAAAGGATTGGAAAAGGGCACAGGTCATCCCCGTTCTCAAGAAGGGACGTCGAACAGATGTGCAGAACTATAGACCTATATCTCTAACGTCGATCAGTTGTAGAATTTTGGAACACGTATTATGTTCGAGTATAATGTCTTTTCTGGAGACTAGAAATCTACTCTGTAGGAATCAGCATGGGTTTCGAAAAAGACGATCGTGTGAAACCCAGCTCGCGCTATTCGTCCACGAGACTCAGAGGGCCTTAGACACGGGTTCACAGGTAGATGCCGTGTTTCTTGACTTCCGCAAGGCGTTTGACACAGTTCCCCATAGTCGTTTAATGAACAAAGTAAGAGCATACGGACTATCAGATCAATTGTGTGATTGGATTGAGGAGTTCCTAGATAACAGAACGCAGCACGTCATTCTCAATGGAGAGAAGTCTTCCGAAGTAAGAGTGATTTCAGGTGTGCCGCAGGGGAGTGTCATAGGACCGTTGCTATTCACAATATACATAAATGACCTGGTGGATGACATCGGAAGTTCACTGAGGCTTTTTGCAGATGATGCTGTGGTGTATCGAGAGGTTGCAACAATGGAAAATTGTACTGAAATGCAGGAGGATCTGCAGCGAATTGACGCATGGTGCACGGAATGGCAATTGAATCTCAATGTAGCGAAGTGTAATGTGATGCGAATACATAGAAAGATAGGTCCCTTATCATTTAGCTACAAAATAGCAGGTCAGCAACTGGAAGCAGTTGATTCCATAAATTATCTGGGAGTACGCATTAGGAGTGATTTAAAATGGAATGATCATATAAAGTTGACCGTCGGTAAAGCAGATGCCAGACTGAGATTCATTGGAAGAATCCTAAGGAAATGCAATCCGACAACAAAGGAAGTAGGTTACAGTACGCTTGTTCGCCCAATGCTTGAATACTGCTCAGCAGTGTGGGATCCGCACCAGGTAGGGTTGATAGAAGAGATAGAGAAGATCCAACGGAGAGCAGCGCGCTTCGTTACAGGATCATTTAGTAATTGCGAAAGCGTTACGGAGATGATAGATAAACTCCAGTGGAAGACTCTGCAGGAGAGACGCTCAGTAGCTCGGTACGGGCTTTTGTTGAAGTTTCGAGAACATACCTTCACCGAAGAGTCAAGCAGTATATTGCTCCCTCCTACGTATATCTCGCGAAGAGACCATGAGGATAAAATCAGAGAGATTAGAGCCCACACAGAAGCATACCGACAATCCTTCTTTCCACGTACAATACGAGACTGGAATAGAAGGGAGAACCGATAGAGGTACTCAGGGTACCCTCCGCCACACACCGTCAGGTGGCTTGCGGAGTACGGATGTAGATGTAGATGTAGATACATAGAAGTTTACTTTCGAATTCACTGAATGCTTCTCGCATATCGCACCTATATCGAACAGCCGAGTCCCGCAACCGTCTCTGAAAAGATGGACATACTGAGTATGGAAGTCTGAGTCTGGTCTTGATTCGTGCACGGATAGCAGAAGCAGTTAAGGCCACTGCCCCCGTTAAGTAGGAGGCCCGGATTCCAGTACCAGACTGGCTCAAATTTTCACTGCCGCTATTCCAGTATGCAGCCGATGGTGGTTCATATTAGCAGTTGCAAATATATTTCCTGAAATGGTAACAGTCGCCATTTTCGTAGTTACGCAGATGCTGGACTCAGAAGACTGTGCCTCAGTGATGGGCTGCGAGGTCACATTCCATCACCAACGACCACACCGGGGGCGCACATCCTGGTGGAGAGATGCCCCCATGCGCGGCCGCCGCCGGCGACGGCTTAATGGGCGAAGAAAGGCGGTCGGTGGCGCTGGACGCACCACAATGGCGGGGGCGGCCAAGACAAGAGCAATCACGCCGACAGCAATTGCCATTGCCCCATTGTTCCGCAATCTGTGACCCCGGCCGCACCATCCCCGTCCGCCGCATTACGTCACTGCCGCCGGCTAATAGCCGGATCGCTCACACGCTCTAATCAAGTGCCACTGAGTCAGTACACCCACTTCCATCAGATTTTTTTCCCTCTCTCCAGTTGAGCTTTAAGTGAGCTATTATTTTCGGTTACTCTCTACCATTGTGATCCAGGGACTGTTTAAGGTATCCCCTGGTGCACTTCACACCTCCGTCGAGATGTAGGGTGTCACATGAACAGAATGTATTTCGGTCTTTCTTCTATCTCTTGCACAGTCCTTTCTACACTCCTGGAAATTGAAACAAGAACACCGTGAATTCATTGTCCCAGGAAGGGGAAACTTTATTGACACATTCCTGGGGTCAGATAAATCACATGATCACACTGACAGAACCACAGGCACATAGACACAGGCAACAGAGCATGCACAATGTCGGCACTAGTACAGTGTACATCCACCTTTCGCAGCAATTCAGGCTGCTATTCTCCCATGGAGACGATCGTAGAGATGCTGGATGTAGTCCTGTGGAACGGCTTGCCATGCCATTTCCACGTGGCGCCTCAGTTGGACCAGCGTTCGTGCTGGACGTGCAGACCGCGTGAGACGACGCTTCATCCAGTCCCAAACATGCTCAATGGGGGACAGATCCGGAGATCTTGCTAGCCAGGGTAGTTGCTTTACACCTTCTAGAGCACGTTGGGTGGCACAGGATACATGCGGACGTGCATTGTCCTATTGGAACAGCAAGTTCCCTTGCCGGTCTAGGAATGGTAGAACGATGGGTTCGATGACGGTTTGGATGTACCGTGCACTATTCAGTGTCCCCTCGACGATCACCAGAGGTGTACGGCCAGTGTAGGAGATCGCTCCCCACACCATGATGCCGGGTGTTGGCCCTGTGTGCCTCGGTCGTATGCAGTCCTGATTGTGGCGCTCACCTGCACGGCGCCAAACACGCATACGACCATCATTGGCACCAAGGCAGAAGCGACTCTCATCGCTGAAGACGACACGTCTCCATTCGTCCCTCCATTCACGCCTGTCGCGACACCACTGGAGGCGGGCTGCACGATGTTGGGGCGTGAGCGTAAGACGGCCTAACGGTGTGCGGGACTGTAGCCTAGCTTCATGGAGACGGTTGCGAATAGTCCTCGCCAATACCCCAGGAGTGACAGTGTCCCTAATTTGCTGGGAAGTGGCGGTGCGGTCCCCTACGGCACTGCGTAGGATCCTACGGTCTTGGCGTGCATCCGTGTGTCGCTGCGGTCCGGTCCCAGGTCGACGGGCACGTGCACCTTCCGCCGACCACTGACGACAACGTCGATGTACTGTGGAGACCTCACGCCCCACGTGTTGAGCAATTCGGCGGTACGTCCACCCGGCCTCCCGCATGCCCACTATACGCCCTCGCTCAAAGTCCGTCAACTGCACATACGGTTCACGTCCACGCTGTCGCGGCATGCTACTAGTGTTAAAGACTGCGATGGAGCTCCGTATGCCACGGCAAACTGGCTGACACTGACGGCGGCGGTGCACAAATGCTGCGCAGCTAGCGCCATTCGACGGCCAAAACCGCGGTTCCTGGTGTGTCCGCTGTGCCGTGTGTGTGATCATTGCTGGTACAGCCCTCTCGCAGTGTCCGGAGCAAGTATGGTGGGTCTGACACACCGGTGTCAATGTGTTCTTTTTTCCATTTCCAGGAGTGTAGTTTACAAGGTAGTTTCCAACGAAACACTGAAAATTTACTTACACTGGCGACTGAAAGCATTATGGCCACCTGTATAATACGGGGGCGTTCAATACCGAAAGCGACTTTTTTTCTTTACTGAAAGCATCAAAATACTGTATTATTCCCCACTATTTTCGCTACAAACTTAATTTTTACCGTAATATTCATTTAATGCTACGGTCCTACGTCACCTTACCGGGAGAACCTGTATGTCCACAAGGAACCACTGTACAGATCGGTGTCAGAGCTAATGTCTTGCTGCATCAATAACCTCCTCATTTTCGACGTACTGCTTCCCGCGGAGTGCATCCTTCATTGAGCCAAACATGTGGAAGTCTGAAGGTGCGACATCCATGCTGTAGCGCGGATGTGTAAGAATAGTCCAATGAAGATTTGTGACGTTCTCAAGGGTGCGCAGACTTGTTTGAGGATTGGTGTTCTCATGGATAAGGGGAAATTCGTTCGCATTTTGTGGCGACAAACATGCTGAAGTTGTTTCTTCAATTTCCTGAGGGTAACACAGTATGCTTCAGAGCTGATCGTTCACCATGAGAGAGGACGTCAAACATAATAACCCCTTCAGTGGCCCACAAGACCATCGACATGACTTTACCGGTACAGGGTGCAGCATTGAACCTGTTTTCGGAGAAGAGGTAATGTGGTGCCACTCCATCGGTTGTCGTTTTCTTCCTGCTCGAAGCGATGAACCCATGTTTCATCTCATGTGATGAAGGCAGACAAAAACTTATCACGATCAACCTCGTAATACGTAAGCGATTCCTCACACATTGTCCTTCGTTGTTTTTATGGTCTTTTGGTAGGCGGCGAGGAACCCAGCGGGCATGGACTTTTGTCTACCCCATATGGTGGGCGAGTGTCTACATCTACATCTACATCCATACTCTGCAAGCCACGTCATGGTGTGTGGTGGGGGGGTACCTTGAGTACCTCTACCGCTTCTCCCTTCTGTTCCAGCCTTGTATTGTTCGTGGAAAGAAAGACTGTCGGTATGCCTCTGTGTGGGCTCTAATCTCTCTGATTTTATCCTCGTGGTCTCTTCGCGAGATATACGAAGGAGGGAGCAATATACTGCTTGGCTCCTCGGTGAAGGTATGTTCTCGAAACTTCAACAAAAGCCCGTACCGAGCAACTGAGCGTCTCTCTTACAGAGTCTTCCACTGGAGTCTATCATCTCCGTAACGCTTTCGCGCTCACTAAATGATCCTTTAACGAAGCTCTCCATTGGATCTTCTCTATCTCTTCTATCAACCGTATCTGGTACGGATCCCACACCGGTGAGCAGTATTCAAGCAGTGGGTGAACAAGTGTACTCTAACCTACTTCCTTTGTTTTCGGACTGCATTTCCTCAGAATTTTTCCAATGAATCTCATCTGGCATCTGCTGGCCGCGATGGTCTCGCGGTTCTAGGCGCGCAGTTCGGAAGCGTGCGACTGCTACGGTCGCAGGTTCGAATCCTGCCTCGGGCATGTATGTGTGTGTGATGTCCTTAGGTTAATTAGGTTTAAGTAGTTCTAAGTTCTAGGGGACTAATGACCACAGCAGTTGAGTCCCATAGTACTCAGAGCCATTTTTTCATCTGGCATCTGCTTTACCGACGATTAATTTTATATGGTCATTCCATTTTAAATCACTCCTAATTCCTACTCGCATATAATTTATGGAATTAACTACTTCCAGTTACTGACGTGCTATATTGTAACTAAGTGATAAAGGATCTTTCTTTCTATGTATTCGCAGCACATTACACTTGGCTACATTGAGATTCAATTGCCATTTCGTGCACCATGCGTCAGTTCGTTGTAGATCCTCCGGCATTTCAGTACTATTTTCCATTGTTACAACTTCTCGATATATCACAGCATCATCCGCAAAAAGCCTCAGTGAACTTCCGGTGTTATCCAACAAGGTCATTTATATATATTGTGAAAAGCAACGGTCCCACGACACTCCCCTGCGGCACACCTGAAATCACTCTTACTTCGTAAGACTTCTCTCCATTGAGAATGTCTCAGCACTACCAACAGAGAAGTCGAATTGAGCAGCGAGACTTTTTACTGTGATCCGTCGATCACCTGGAATGAGAATGTCCGCTCGCTCCAATCGCTTTTGTCAGCTGTGTGCACTCGGCCTATATATGGGAGATCGGACAAGTTTGCGCAACTTTGTTCCGATGATGACAGACGTCACGCTTAACGACTCACCGTGCTTTGCACACTGCCAGGTCTCCGTAGAAATTCTGAAAGTGCATACGAATACCTGCAATTCTCTGATTTTCCGCCGAAAGGAACTCAATGGCAGCTCTCTGCTTCGAGGGCACGTCCGTTACAGACACTATTTGAAGGCCACGAGTAACACCGCCACCTATCGTAACTTCATGAAACTGTAGGGACTGAAGCACAAACATTCCACGATGTCCCACAACAAATACAGAATTTTTTAAACCGAAATTGGATGTGAAAAAAATTGTGTCATTACTTATTGAACGTCCGTCGTATCTTTCGAACACATACAGTGGTGATCCTGAGTTGCATGTATTCGACAGTTCCCTAGTGCAATTCCAGAGACAGGTGGCACCATATCACCAGGTCACGCAACTCTCGTAAAGTACAGAGTGGTGGTTTGTGTGCGCGTGGGTGGTGTCCGATATCGGCCCAGATGTGTCCCACCAGGTTCAGACTTGTGATGTGGTGACCGAAACATCACCATGAGCTCACGAGAACGCTGTGCAAACTACTGTTGCACGATTCTGAACGTGTAACATGGGCAGTTATAGTGCTGGAAGGAGCCCTCGCCATCGTGGAGGACATGAAGTAGTCCTATGAAGGGACGTAACAATTCTCACGTAGCCCACAGATCTGCGGTGCCCTCGTTTATTACTACAGGCCCCACGGAAGCCGAGGTGCATGTCACTACAGCACAGCAGTGCTCCCGTACGCCTGCAGCTGTGCCGCTGCGCACGCTTCGAGCAGTCATTCTTCTGAATAACGGCGTATCCGAAAGCGGCCTTCGAACAGGTGCAACGAGAAAACTGGTTCACGCGATTAGGCGACGCGTCATCATCGATCCACGGTCCGTTATCGATGGCCCTATGCTCACTGCCATCGTAAATGACGATGTATTTTGGAGATACATGTTCAACAATGTACGATGAATGGTGCGCTCCGAAACACTAGTACATGCAATAGCACTGTACGGGGTCGTCGTATCTGCAACAGATCGTCGCGTATACTGCACTGCAAGCATTCGATCTCCACGTTCTGTGATGAGGAGTGGATGACCAGCGTCTTGTCACCTAATCGTGGTTTCACTGTCTTTACACAAATTTCCGCAGATACTTTGGACAGCAGCTCGTGAGCAGCTGACCAGCCTCGCCCTTTCCAGATGTTCGTTCCGAGATTTTTAAAAATCACTTGTGACAAGCGATTTCCCCTTTTTCAGCCCATGCTGTCGTTAGAAGGCTTCCGCAATCGTCTCTGCTAAACTTATACACTTTCCTTAACGCTTCATGTCCCTGTAACGCCACCTGGCGCCTTTTCTCACCATGGGCACTGGTCATACAGTTAAGCGTCCTCTGTGTAGAGTTAATTAGACATATGTATTTTGGTGTTGTTTATAGGTAATGTTGTTGGACGTTCTTGTACTCCAAAGCTTCCTTGACAACTATCTTCTAAACGCTCCACCTCCATTCCATTTTCCTTCTTGTTGCCCTCTCGTACCTTCACTGCTCCCTTTCCACATACACTATGTGATCAAAAGTATCCGTACATCAAGCTGAAAATGACTTACAAGTTCGTGGCGCCCTCCATCCGTAATGCTGGAATTCAATATGCTGTTGGCCCACCCTTAGCCTTGACGACAACTTCTACTCTCGCAGGCATACTTTCAGTCAGGTGTTGGAAGGTTTCTTGGGGAATGGTAGCCCATTATTCACGGAGTGCTACACTGGGTAGAGGTATCGAAGTCGGTCGGTGAGGCCTGGCACAAAGTCGGCGTTTCGAAACATTCCAATGGTGTTCTGTAGTATTCAGGTCAGGACTTTGTGGAGGCCAGCCCGTTACAGGGATGTTATTGTCGTGTAACCCACTCCGCCACAGGCCGTCTATTATAACAGGTGTTCGATCGTGCTGAAAGATGCAATCGCCATCCCCGAACTGCTCCTCAACGGTGGGAAGCAGGAAGGTGCTTAAAACATCAATGTAGGCCTGTGCTGTGATAGTGCCACGCAAAACAAGAAGGGGTGCAAGCCCGTTCCATGAAAAGCGCGACCACACCATAAGACCACCGTCTCCGATTTTTACTGTTGGCGTTACGCACACTGGCAGATGACGTTCACCGGGCATTCGCCACACCCACGCCCTGCCGTCGAATCGCCACATTGTGTACTGTGATTCGTCACTCCACACGAGGTTTTTCCACCGTTCAATCGTCCAATGTTTACGCTCCTTACACCAAGCAAGTCGTTGTTTGGCATTTGCCGGACTGATGTGTGACTTACGAGCAGGCTCTCGACCATGAAATCCAAGTTTTCTCACCTCCCGCCTAGCTGTCATAGTACTTGCAGTGGATCCTGACGCAGGTTGGAATTCCTGTGTGATGGTCTAGATATATGTCTGCCTATTAGACGTTACGACCCTCTTCAGTTGTCGGCGGTCGCTGTCAACCAACAGACAAGTTTGTCCTGTACGCTTTTGTGCTGTAAATGTCCCTTCACGTTTCCACTTCAATATGACATCGGAAACAGTGGATCCAGGGATGTTTAGGAGTGGGAAAATCTCGCATACAGACATATGACACGAGTGACACCCTATCATCTAACCGCGTTCGAAGACCGTGAGTTCCCCATTCTGCTCTCTCACGATATCTAATGACTACTGAGGTCGCTGATACGGATCATCTGGCAGTATGTGACAGCACAATGCACCTAATATGAAAAACGTATGTTTTTGGGAATGTCTCTATAGTTTGGATCACATAGTTCATCTCCACTACAGCAGCGTGGGGACAGATGCTTGTTCACAGATTCCGACCATAACCATCTTCCCTTTGTCAAAACAACTTGTGTCAATGGATTTTCCCACTTGCGTTTCGTGTCGATGCTCCACTTGTATAATTTATTTTGTAGCACGCTCCTGCAACGTCTGTAGGCGGTATTTCGGGGTAGTCGAACATGATGCAATAAGTGTGGAACGATATTGGGAGCCAGCTGCAGGCCTACAAGGCATCAGTTCGTAATTTACGGGAATTGCGCCTCGCCTACTTTGATACCTCGTGGCACGTACCTCAGGAAACCTACCAAGGAATTGTGAAACCATGCCTAGCACAATCGTTGCGTTCCGAAGGTGCACCAACGCCTTATTAAACTTGTGGTGATAACGTTTCGGGCCACTAGTAAGCTGAAATAAGGGGGAAAGGGCGCTTTGGTATAGAGGGCTCGCTGCGCGGGAGGTATCATGTCCTCCAGAGTCACTGGAGAGAAGCTGGATTTGCGCGTGTCACTGAACTCTCCTTTGTCGCCGAGATGTCGCTGCGGTGGTACCTTTCGGGACTGGAACCGTGAGACCGCCGCCTTGGGCCTGTAGCTCACGGGCCGGCAGTCGGGCAACCAGCAGCTGTGCAAGCGGAACATTAGCAACGCCCGTCAGCTGTTTCAATGCACTTGCTTTCCGACCGAGTACACCCGCACAATGAAGCTAATGGTCTGTGGCCGGCCGCCGCTCGCCGCTTGGCAGAGTCGCTTTCAGGCGCATTTTGGACGCTCGTCGCCTTCCTCTGAGACAACAGTGACCGCTTCGTCTAATGGACAGCCGGGCTCCAGTTGCGTCGGACTGCAGCAGAAGACTGCCGAGCTCTGAGAGATCCCGAAAGCAAAGACGACTAAAAAATGGTATAAAGTTCATGCAGAACTCTTTATTATCCTCAGCTTCATACGTCAGAGGAATTTCGGCAACGACCAACCAAGACCAGATTGCACGTTCCACTTCCTACACACCGACGATCTGTCCTTCACAGCATGAGGAGAGAGTTTTGAGGAAGTTGAACATAACCTTGAAAGCGCTCCAAGCAGCACGGCAGAATACTACCAGGAAAATTCCCGTAAAACAAACTCCTCAAGGGCACACGTCAGCGCCTTCCACGCTCGCCCAAAACAAACAAACCGAAAGATGACGTGTCCTCATAGGGAATCACCTTAGAACACACGGATAAACCGCGATACTTTGGCGTCCTACTGAACCGGTTATTGACGTACAGATATCATTGCCAGAAGACTTGTCGTAAAGTGTTGTTGTTGTTGTTGTTGTTGTGGTCTTCAGTCCTGAGACTGGTTTGATGCAACTCTCCATGCTACTCTATCCTGTGCAAGTTTCTTCATCTCCCAGTACCTACTGCAACCTACATCCTTCTGAATCTGCTTAGTGTACTCATCTCTCGGTCTCCCTCTACGATTTTTACCCTCCACACTGCCCTCCAATGCTAAATTTGTGATCCCTTGATGCCTCAAAACATGTCCTACCAACCGATCCCTTCTTCTAGTCAAGTTGTGCCACAAACTTCTCTTCTCCCCAATCCTATTCAATACCTCCTCATTAATTACGTGATCTATCCACCTTATCTTCAGTATTCTTCTGTAGCACCACATTTCGAAAGCTTCTATTCTCTTCTTGTCCAAACTAGTTATCGTCCATGTTTCACTTCCATACATGGCTACACTCCAAACAAATATTTTCAGAAATGACTTCCTGACACTTAAATCTATATTCGATGTTAACAAATTTCTCTTCTTCAGAAACGCTTTCCTTGCCATTACCAGTCTACATTTTATATCCTCTCTACTTCGACCATCATCAGTTATTTTACTTCCTAAATAGCAAAACTCCTTTACTACTTTAAGTGTCTCATTTCCTAATCTAATTCCCTCAGCATCACCCGATTTAATTGGACTACATTCCATTATCCTCGTTTTGCTTTTGTTGATGTTCATCTTATATCCTCCTTTCAAGACACTGTCCATTCCGTTCAACTGCTCTTCCAAGTCCTTTGCCGTCTCTGACAGAATTACAATGTCATCGGCGAACCTCAAAGTTTTTACTTCGTCTCCATGAATTTTAATACCTACTCCAAATTTTTCTTTTGTTTCCTTTACTGCTTGCTCAATATACAGATTGAATAACATCGGGGAGAGGCTACAACCCTGTCTCACTCCTTTCCCAACCACTGCTTCCCTTTCATGCCCCTCGACTCTTATGACTGCCATCTGGTTTCTGTACAATTTGTAAATAGCCTTTCGCTCCCTGTATTTTACACCTGCCACCTTTAGAATTTGAAAAAGAATATTCCAGTCAACATTGTCAAAAGCTTTCTCTAAGTCTACAAATGCTAGGAACGTAGGTTTGCCTTTTCTTAATCTTTCTTCTAAGATAAGTCGTAAGGTCAGTATTGCCTCACGTGTTCCAACATTTCGACGGAATCCAAACTGATCCTCCCCGAGGTCCGCATCTACCAGTTTTTCCATTCGTCTGTAAAGAATTCGCGTTAGTATTTTGCAGCTGTGACTTATTAAACTGATAGTTCGGTAATTTTCACATCTGTCAGCACCTGCTTTCTTTGGGATTGGAATTATTATATTCTTCTTGAAGTCTGAGGGTATTTCGCCTGTCTCATACATCTTGCTCACCAGCTGGTAGAGTTTTGTCATGACTGGCTCTCCCAAAGCCGTCAGTAGTTCTAATGGAATGTTGTCTACTCCGGGGGCCTTGTTTCGACTCAGGTCTTTCAGTGCTCTGTCAAACTCTTCACGCAGTATCGTATCACCCATTTCGTCTTCATCTACATCCTCTTCCATTTCCATAATATTGTCCTCAAGTACATCACCCTTGTATAAACCTTCTATATACTCCTTCCACCTTTCTGCCTTCCCTTCTTTGCTTAGAACTGGGTTGCCATCTGAGCTCTTGATATTCATACACGTGGTTCTCTTCTCTCCAAAGGTCTCTTTAATTTTCCTGTAGGCAGTATCTATCTTACCCCTAGCGAGATAAGCTTCTACATCCTTACATTTGTCCTCTAGCCATCCCTGTTTAGCCATTTTGCACTTCCTGTCGATCTCATTTTTGAGACGTTTGTATTCCTTTTTGCCTGCTTCATTTACTGCATTTTTATATTTTCTCCTTTCATCAATTAAATTCAATATTTCTTCTGTTACCCAAGGATTTCTAGCAGCCCTCGTCTTTTTACCTACTTTATCCTCTGCTGCCTTCACTACTTCATCCCTCAGAGCTACCCATTCTTCTTCTACTGTATTTCTTTCCCCTATTCCTGTCAATTGTTCCCTAATGCTCTCCCTGAAACTCTGTACAACCTCTGGTTCTTTCAGTTTATCCAGGTCCCATCTCCTTAATTTCCCACATTTTTGCAGTTTCTTCAGTTTTAATCTACAGGTCATAACCAATAGATTGTGGTCAGAGTCCACATCTGCCCCTGGAAATGTCTTACAACTTAAAACCTGGTTCCTAAATCTCTCTTACCATTATATAATCTATCTGATACCTTTTAGTATCTCCAGGGTTCTTCCACGTATACAACCTTCTTTCATGATTCTTAAACCAAGTGTTAGCTATGACTAAGTTGTGCTCTGTACAAAATTCTACTAGGCGGCTTCCTCTTTCATTTCTTAGCCCCAATCCATATTCACCTACTATGTTTCCTTCTCTCCCTTTTCCTACACTCGAATTCCAGTCACCCATTACTATTAAATTTTCGTCTCCCTTCACTATCTGAATAATTTCTTTTATTTCATCGTACATTTCTTCAATTTCTTCGTCATCTGCAGAGCTAGTTGGCATATAAACTTGTACTATAGTAGTAGGTGTGGGCTTCGTATCTATCTTGGCCAAAATAATGCGTTCACTATGCTGTTTGTAGTAGCTTACCCGCATTCCTATTTTCCTATTCATTATTAAACCTACTCCTGCATTACCCCTATTTGATTTTGTGTTTATAACCCTGTAATCACCTGACCAGAAGTCTTGTTCCTCCTGCCACCGAATTTCACTAATTCCCACTATATCTAACTTTAACCTATCCATTTCCCTTTTTAAATTTTCTAACCTACCTGCCCGATTAAGGGATCTGACATTCCACGCTCCGATCCGTTAGCAAGAAGTAATGTGCTGAGAAAATTAGCTAACAGCAAATGGGGAACTGGACCAAAGGTGTTGAGAACCACAGTCCACTCACTGTGCTTCCCCACGGTAGAATGTGCTTTCCTGGTGTGGTGTATGTCTGTACACGCCAAAAAACTCGACTCTAGCTTAAATGAGTAGTGCCAACTAATAACCAGTTGCATGAAACCCAGGACCGCTCGATAAACAATGCAAAGAGGCCGGATTTGCAGGCCTCAACATCCGAAGAGCCGATAATGAGGACATTGGGAAGCTTAAGCATACGTTTCGACAACGTCATTCCTTATCCGAAGCTTCCTGTGGACCTGAAAGATTTAAATCCAAAGAGAGATTCTTGAACAAAGGTCTTACCGAGACTCCAGAGGACTATCCTCCGCCGTAAGAGATGCCCAGTGGCTAGAATTTGACATGGAAAATTGGAAGAAGTCTTAACGTCACCGGAACGGGTGTAGGACCAGTGAAGGCAAACCTGATCAAGTGGTGTCGTTTAAGTTACTATGATGATGGATATGATTGTGGCGAATACAAGGATGTGAAACATCTCCTGACCTACCACAATTGTCCCATTAAATGTTCAAGATGAATTATAGCTGGGAACCAGTCGACGTTGCCCAATTTGGTGCCGAAAAACTGTGGTCTATGGACACGAAAAAGTAAAGAGAGTAAAGTGTGGAAGGACTAAGAAAATGACAACTGCATGTTCTGAAGTGGTAACTTTAAATACATCTATCGTTTATTAACGTTGTAATAGCCGAGAGAAGATTACGACACAGAAGAGGTTCCAACCAACTACACCATTTTGAGCCGCAACCTTGTGAAACCGAGTCGAAGAGAGCCGCATTATTAAAACTAGCAGTTAACATTAATGAAGACACATTTTGGTTTTACTAATGAAGAAATTGTTATTTTAGAGCTAACACCGCTGAATAACATTTCATTCCTCAACAATAAATCATAAATTACATTTGTGATGTGCTTTTTCTAGTGTTTATTTTTGTTCTGAACTTTCTTAAACGTGGCTGGTAAGTAGTGAGCGCAGTTCCAACAACTTCATTCAAATATTCATCAGTGTAGGCCAACATATACATCTTGTGTTAGATACCGTGATTGAGGCACTTTTAGTCACAAAATATGAGACCTCTTGGTAAAATCTTTTGTTAGTGAGTATTTCTCATCTGGAACATACTTCCAAAATTCAATAGGTCAACAAGTTTTTCTTTTCATTCTGTTCAATCCAAGGTCCTCTGCCAGTTTCAGTACTTCCAACTCTACAGCTGCTGAATCTTTTGCAATTGGCGGTGAAATGGGTCGGATATCACAACTACATCAACAGCAAACGGTCTTACCAGGAATGAAAGTGAAGATTTAAGTAACTTCAAATCTATGATCTCGCTAAAGAAATAAATGGCAGATTTAGACATTTTACGTAAATAATTGCATTTCCAAATGAACTTCAGGAAGGATTCAAGTAATTCTTAATTTAGAGATTGCTTTACTGGCAAAGTCTTTCCCAAGTAGCCTTTCGTTAAGAAACTAAACACAAGCAGCGTTAAACCAGAAACACGTTTTCCACCTCTGTAATAAAAGCTGTATCTAACAACCACTATGGTTTATCAAATTGAGGGAAACATTTACTTTATTCATGCAGAAATTGTTTGATTGACTCCAGTAACTGGGAACATCTGCCAATAGCAATGCCAACTGACAGACACCTTACTAGTCAGAACCAAGACATATCAAGAAGTTCGTCGTTGAACAATTCTTATACGAAGGATTTAAACTGACAGTGTGTTTTAACATTTGTGCGGATGTAGTCTAAAATGTCTAAAACTGATATTGAAAATATATGCCGTGTGCGGCGCATAAATTCCACAAGAAGGTAGTTTGTGTACAGCGTTGGCAATTCGACAAGACCTGCAATAGACAAAGGCAAGAACGGTATATGGCTAGCGAGTCAAGATGTGGTCACCCCTGCTACAGAGGGTCATAGAAGATGAATTTCGTGGAGCAAATCATTGGCTCATGTCTCTCGCACGCTTCAGTTCATAGACGTAAAGATGCCTGAACGTCCTGTCAGATGATAACTGTCTTCCGCACTGGTACTCCGGACAAGACATTGGCTTCCTGCGGGAAATGCTCTTGAGGAACATACAGTCCAGGCATCGAATCTGACTGTACCTGTCTCCGCTGGCTAATTCTTCGGAAGTACTCCTTCTCACCTTGCTGGACTAGCACCCCTGGAAGTGGGGTTACCACGGAGAAATGATCTTGCCCTGGAAAGACAAGCATCTCAAGCTTGATGAGAAAGTACAGCTCGCTGCGGAGAGAAAGATTAATTCTGGATACAACCCGTAGGCTGTGGCTAAGCCACTTTTTTGTGATATCCTTTTTTCCAGGCATACTAGTCTTGTAATGTATGCACAAGAACTTCTGTAAAGTTTGATATGTATGAGAGGAGCTGGAGGAACTGAAGCCTTGAGCTATACCTGGATAGCTCAGTCAGTAAGAGTAGGCTACTACCCGCGAAAGAAAAGACTCAGGGTTCGATTTTCTTGTCCGTCACAGAGAGAAAATTTAGCTTCAATCCATACTCCGCTGAAGAGTAAAAGATTTATTATGGTAGAATAGCTTGTTCACGATTCAAAAACATTTCAAGTTCTCCTAACGATTTGACTGGTTTGCGTCGTTATTTAGATACCAAATATTCTCATTATTGTTAAATATATGAAATTTTATTTGTCTGGTGAAAACATCACCCTGATAATAGAGCGCTGCACCAAAGAGTCACATATCTTAATTCAAAACAGCCGGCCGCTGTGACCGAGCGGTTCTAGGCGCATCAGTCTGGAACCGCGCTGCTGCTACGGTCGCAGGTTCGAATCCTGCCTCGGGCATGGCTGTTTGTGATGTCCTTAGGTTAGTTAGGTTCAAGTAGTTCTAAGTCTAGGGAACTGATGACCTCAGATGTTAAGTCCCATAGTGCTCAGAGCCATTTGAACGATTTGAATTTAATTCAGAACTTCCGAAGGGAAGGTTTCCGTCTTCTAGAAGACGCAATACCTTTATTGTTGCTTTCTCAGATACATATTTCACCCGTCTACGTACTACCTTCACTGGATTTTTTCATTATTCTTTATGAAAAGCACCTGACAGAACATTTTGTGGAGATTGTTCTGAATTCAACCTGAAGCTACTTCTATACAAACAGGAGTGATACGTTAACGACAATTCCTGTTACTATAAACATATAATAGAGACGGTGACACACATTATACAGGCTGATTCAGCTGTCCCTACCTATAAGTTTTATGTCACCTATAACACCATCAAATACCACACACATGATTTTCATATTCTCTCTCTCGCTACGCGCAGCCTGTTAGTCCTACAAAAAAATAACAGGATCTTTTTGTAGGAAACTTGATGTAGTTAAATTGTGTGCTAGGACACATTTACCCTAGAGACCACGGTTTTCGCGTTATTCAAGAAAAACATATGTGAAGATCACTTTTATATGCTTTATTGAATAATTAGAAAACTACGGCCTCTAGTGAAAACGTATGCCAGTACACAATTTAACTACATTACATTCCCTACAAAAAGATTTTGCTCATTTTTTAAGTAGGACTAATAGTTTGCTCGTAGCAAGTGATAAAATATAAAAATCTCCCACGTGGTTTACGGATGCGTTGCATAAAACCAACAGGTATGGGCAGCTGAATCACAGGGTGTGTTTAGTCCATAAAATAATGCATGCTGGTCCTATACGCTCCATCAAAAATTCGACTATTTTGAAAATAATTCTGTTGTTTTGATCTCTCAGGTTTCATTAATGGCACACTGTCGGGTTTTCAACCGAACTGGTTCTAGTTTTATGCTCAACATTTCCACATCCAGCCCATTTGTCTTTTCGGGTGATGCGAGCTGAGTTGTAATGCATACTAGCTGTCTGGACTCCAGCTAGTCTGTGAAGTATTGCTGGTGTCAGTGCATTGGTGCTTGTGACCACCATGTTTCAGTGCACAATATATTGGAGGAGTGCGCAAATCAATACTAATGTGAGGGCAGTCAGTTGCTCCTCTGGAGACATGCCCTCTGTTTTGGTCAATAGCTCTGAAGGGAAAAAATGGTCCATAAATTTTTGTTTGCCTTCGTAGCTTTTATCTGTTCTATTAGGAGGGAATGGTTGGTACGATCGTCCAGATACTGCAGAAAGTTAACTTCTGTAAGTACACATAAAGGCAATCCCGTGTATCTAGCGCTATGTCTAGAGCACAGCCGGCCACAAGTGTATGTATGTGTGCTCGCGCGCGTTTGTTTATATACATATATATTGTGTGTTTGTGTGTGTGTGTGTGTGTGTGTGTGTGTGTGTGTGTGTGTGTGTATGAGGGAGGGAGAGGAGAGAGAGGATCAATTCGGTTGAGGTGACTGAAATCACAGCTGCCTCTTTCACTGTAGCAGGCAGAAATATTTAAATGATGGAAACATAATTAAATTCTCATGTATAACACGCTGAAAAGAACTTATTCTGTGCGAAACTACTCTGTAAACTTCAGGAATTTTCTCGAGTGTTCTAGAAACTTCAAGAATTTTCCGAAAGTTCTTGAAAACTCTGGAATGTTCTAGAAATTTTAGGCATATTCTCGGATGTTATACAGTTGGAGAATATATCTTAGAATGATCTTTAATATAGTTGAATGGACGCCAAGGTTTCGGATCTGGGAATACGCGAAGCTATTGCATGGAGGTTTAGGACTCTTAGAATGTTTATGGTAGAGGTCGGTTAGATCATGTTAATGTAAGTAAAAACTCAAATAAAATATTCAGTTGAGAATTAAAATAGGAGTTATGAAAGCGACATACAGTGAGTTAGTGTTTAGCACGTAACATAAGAGAGCAGTGCGTAATGTCTCCCAAATCAGAGAAAGACAAGTTTGCATGAAGGAATGGCACAGAAAGAGAACGAGGAAGACGACTTTCTTCGGAAAGGAAATATCAACAAATACGAGATAGAGCGCTACTAATGAGACAGGAAGGAAGGGAAAGCAACTTTCCCCCCTCCATTCCCACCCTCTCGCCACTTTTGGTAGAAAAAAACGTTGTGATTTTCACAAATCGAACTCACATCGTGCTCTGCCATGCAGTCATGCCAGTCAGGGGACATAATGGATGCTGAATAGTAGAAAGTGTGCCCAAAGCCGTTTGTCATGAACCCTAAAAACTGCTCCTACATTCGCCATTACTCTCCTCGCTGCTGAAAATGCAAAATCACTCCGGGTTCTAAAGGCTTCCAGTGACGTTGTAACTTCAGTGCGAGTTGTTTCTTCTCGTGTTCCGAGCCAGAGCAAAAACTATTAAAAATGTATCTGAACATTACCGGTAAAACTAGTTAAATCTGACGTAGTCGGCACGGATTCAGAATATATCTTTCTTGTGCAACAGGAATGGCTCTTTATTCTCATGAAGAAACGATTGCTATCGACAAGAGATCTCAAATTGATTCCATTTCTCTGCATTTACAGAAGGCTTTTGATACTGTTATTCACAAGCGGTTTCTATTGAAATTGTTTGCCTATGGAGCATCATCTCCGTTGTGCGACTGGATTCGTGATTTCCTGTCAGAAAGATTACAATTTGTAGTAACTGGCAGAAAGTCATCCAGTGAAATGGAAATTATATTTTGCTTTCCCCGGCGAAGTGTTGTACAACCTCTGCTGTTTCTGACTTATATGAATGATAGGAGACAATGTGGGCAGCCTTCTAAGTTTGCTTGCAGATGATGCTTTCATTTACCGTCTAGTAAAGTCATCAGAAGATCAAAATCAATTGCAAGATGCTTTAGGCAGAATATCTGTTTGGTGCGGAAAGTGGCAATTGACTCTAAATAATGAAAAGTGTGATGCTATCCACATGAGTACTGAAAGGAACCCATTAAATTTGAGTTACCCGATAAATCACACAAATTTAAATGTTTAGTTAAATACCTAGAGGTAACAACTGCGAACAGCTTCACCGAACCAAAGACTGTCTTTTATTGACAGAACACTTAGAAGATGCAACAAATCCACTAAAGAGACTACCTATACTAAGCTTGTACATCCTCTGCCAGAGTAATGCTGTGCTGTGTGGGATGCTTACCAGGTAGGGTTGACGGAGGATTTCGGAAAAGTTCACAGAAGGGCACCCTGTTTTTTGCTGTCGTGAAGTAGGGGAAAAACTGTCACGTTTATGATACGCGAGCTAGGGGTGGCAATCATCAAAACAAAGATATATCGATGCAGCTAGATCTTATTACGAAATTTCGATCTTGAACTTCCTTCTCTGAATGCGAAAATATTTTGTTGACTCCAACCTAAACAGCGAAAGAATGATCATTACAAAAAAAATAAGAGAAATCAGAGTTCGCACCGAGAGTTTTGTGTGTACGTTTTTCCCGCGACTTGTTCTGGAGTGGAACGATAGAGAAATAGTGTGAAAGTAGATCAGTGAATCCTCTTCCAGGCGAATTGAAGAGTAGTAATATATATTAGATGAATATGTAAAAATGTCATCCAAGCTGCGTTATTCATAATGAATATTCACTCTGCACCAGACTGTAACCTAATCTGAAACTTCATGAAAATTAGAACTGTTTGCTGGACCGGAATTCGAAACCACAGCCTTTGCCATTCGTAGGCAAATGCTCACCGAATGAGCTTCCCATGCACGATTGACGAATTGACGATCTACCTTCATAACTTGCTTTCCGCCAATACCTGTTGCCTACTGTCCAAATTTCACAGAAGGTCTTTTGGATATTTTGCGGGACTAGCAATCCTGGAGGAAATAGCTTAGCCACAGCCTAAGAGATTCTTTCCTAAACTCAGGAGTAGTAATGTAGCAGCTGCATCTGGCCACTCCAGGTGACTTCTTCTGCAACCTGGGTTGGCCTCAAGCAGTTGGGAACATTTCTGCTGCTGTCAAAAGATGAATTACTGCATGATGCTCCATTTCATCAATGGGTTTGCATTCTTTTTTTCGGTTCCTATAGCGGCCTGCTATGGTACTATTTGTTCCACTAGTACAAACATGAACTTGCAAAACAATTGAAAAAATGAGTACATTAGTTTTTAAGAGTGATAATGGAAAGTAATGAAAAGTAATCTCTCGTAGGTACAGTATGTAATAGGTACAAGCATAGATATTTTATACATAGCATTTTAATATGTACATGCATCAGTATGTTGGTTGTTTTTTCTCTGTGTCAAAAAGTATTCTCATAAAAATGTCACAGACTTTACGACCTGATGTTTTCTCCGTGGCTGTACCTAGGCTGCAAAATGAGTGACACTTTTGCAGTATACGCCAACCGTTTCGAATCCAAGCGTCCACACTTCAACACCTGACCAGCAGCTCAGGGGAAAATATGCGTTACTGGCTTGCTCTTGCCACATGTACTTGGAGGTACTACCTAACCTAAAAATTTACGAGTTCATGTACATCTACATCTACATTGATACTCCGCAAACTATAGCGAAATTCTTGGCAGAGGGTGCTTCACTTTGTACTAGTTATTAGGGCTTCTTTCCGTTCGATTCACACAAAGAGCGCAGGAAGAGCTATTGCTTAAACATGCCTACGAGCACTATTATTAGTAGGCCTATAATCATGCCTGTGGGATGCCTACAGAAATTATATACAAGAGGTTGTACTACATTTCTCGATTCCTCAGTTAATGTTTGCTCTTGAAACTTTGGAAGCGGGCTTTCTCGGGATAGTTTGCAACGATCTTCAAGTGTTTACCAGTTTTTCAGCACCTCTGTGTCACTCTCCCATGGATCAGACAATACTGTGACTAGAATGAGATTTTCACTCTGCAGCGGAGTGTGCGCTGATATGAAACTTCCTGGCAGATTAAAATTGTGTGCCGGACCGAGACTCGAACTCGGGACCTTTGCCTTTCGCGGGCAAGTGCTCTACCAACTGAGCTACCCAAGGACGACTCACGCCCCGTCCTCACAGCTTTACTTCCACCAGTACCTCGTCTCATACCTTTCAAACTTTACAGAAGCTCTCCTGCGAACCATGCAGGACTAGTACTCCTGAAAGAAAGGATACTGCGGGGACATGGCTTACCCACAGCCTAGGGGATGTTTCCAGAAGGAGATTTTCACTCTGCAGCGGAGTGTGAGCCCGCGAAAGACAGAGATCCCGAGTTCGAGTCTCGGTCCGGCACACAGTTTTAATCTGCCAGGAAGTTTCAATACTGTGACTATTCCAGCTAACGTTCTTTGTTAGTTCTATTTAGCACGGGATCCCATACGCGAGCGCTGTTTTGCGAACTCTCCTGTAGGCCGAGACAGCTGCGAGCGTAGCTCTACCACAGTTTAGCATTGTCTTCCCATCTCGCCGAACTCTTTGAGCCCCGGGGCAGGTGTGGTGCGAACAGCGCTGTCAACTGCCCTCCTGACTCATACCAGTTCCTAAGGATGCTTGTGTACCGCTGTGACTTAGTCCTGTTTGATTCTCCACTCTACTTGTCAATCTGATAAAGAGACTGCACAGACTGGCACTCTCTGATTTTCTTCATTATAAGGATCTGAAGCTCAGCGTCCTTTCATCAATGTAATCGCTCTGAAAATCTTAATATTTACATGCACAGTTAAGTACAAAACATTTCTAGGTTATTAATCAACTTGCAGGTGACTAAATGTATAGCTTATCCAAATCAACCAAATCACTGGTTGATACATAACACAAAACAGAACAGAAAATTTACATTCCTAGCTTTCGGAACTTTGTTCCTTCATTAGGGAGGAGAGAGGGGAAAAAAGGGAAGAAGGGATATTGCATTCAGTTACTCACAACGCAGGTTATGAAGCAACAGGGAAAGGTAAACAGGGAGGGTAGCAAGAATGGAGGCATGGATGTCAGAGGGAAGCCAAAGATATTCTACTCATAAGTACTGTGCCAGCTTCAAACCAAAGAGGACGCATACAGAAGTCAAGAGATATATAGTATAATAGTTGTGTTCATCTTTATACTATATCTCTCTTTACTTCTGTATGCGTCGTCTTTGGTTTGAAGCTGACACAGTACTTAAGAGTAGAATATCTTTGGCTTCCCTCTGACAATCATGCCTCCATCCTTGCTACCCTCCCTGTTTACCTTTCCCTGTTGCTTCACAACCTGGGTTGTGAGTAACTGAATCCACTTTCCCTTCTTCCCTTCTTTCGCCTCTCTCCTGCCTGATGAAGGAACAAAGTTCCGAAAGCTAGGAATGTAAATTTTCTGTTCTGTTTTGTGTTATCTATCTGCTGTACTGAGCTGAGGTAAGTACTGGCCAGCCCCTCTGTCTCTTTGTTAGCATTTGTTTCACATCTTTATATGAGATCTTCCATTAATCATTTAAATCACTGGTTGAACATTTTTTACTTTTCACATCTGTTGAAAACATTACTGGAAAACAGCAGCGACCTGATAGATAAATAACTTGTAACAGCTGTAATTAATAGTCTGCAGATGACGTAAATGCTGATGTAATGTTGTTCAATACTCCACCCTCACTCGCCAACAGAAATATCCGCGGTTACACGCGCAACACCCTTCATAGAACTGCCTCAGCCGCCTGTGCAGTAGAGTAGTGTTGCCTATGCTGCGTTGCCGTGCCCAGCGTTTGCCGGCCCGCCAGTGCTGCGTACGACGCTACGCTGTCCTGCCCGCCAGCACGCGCGCCCGACCTCATTGTCCCGGCAGCGCCTCACCTGCGAATGCACCACCGGGTTGCCTGGCGATCAGGCGCTCTGCCGAGCGTTGTAGCTATTCGGCCGAAAATATTAACAGCCAATAAGAGCGCTGGCCGGGGTGCGCTCCCCCGCGGCTGATTACTCGTAATCCGCAACACGGAGAGCTTCCCAGCTCATTAAATCTGCGGCTGCCGCTGCGGCCGCACACGTGTGCGCGCCCGCCATTGTGTGGGTGCTCGCGTGTGCGGAGGGAAGGGGATGGTGAGCGGCGCATGCGCTGTTGACCACGCCAGCCGCTCCCTGTGCAGCCGTCCGCTTGTACCTAAAAGGGATGCGCTGAAATTTGTCTGCTTGCCATTTCTTTCTGCTCTCTCTGGTATGTTGCTGTAAACCAAATACTTATCGCTTTTCCGTGCAGTTCATTAACGCTAGTCTTCTATCACAAAACGAGGCTTTGATTATTCACTTGACAACTGCTAAAGCACTTGGCCAGAACTGACAGAGTTTAAACAAATAAAATAAGATTTATGTGACGGTCCGCCTATATAAGCTGTCCAGGGTGAGTCACCTAACGTTACCGCTGGATATATTTCGTAAACCACATCAAATACTAACGAACCGATTCCACAGACCGAACGTGAGGAGAGGGGCTAGTGTAATTATAGTATACAAACCATACAAAAATGTACGAAAGTGTGTTTTTTAACACAAAACCTATTTTTTTTAAAATGGAACCACGTTACTTTTGTTAGCACATCTGAACATATAAACAAATACGTAATCAGTGCCGTTTGTTGCATTGTAAAATGTTAATTAAATCCGGAGATATTGTAACCTAAAGTTGACGCTTGACACCTCCGACGTTCAGTTTCGTGTTGTAACAAACACGGGCCACGGTCGGCGAGCAGCATCTGCTGGGACATGTTTACGATGACGACCGTGTTTATGAGTGTGGCTGTAGTGCACTGTTTGGTCTAGCTGTCGCAGTGTCCGCATGTAGCGCTTGCTGCATTCGTCTCCGCACGCAGACCAACTGTAGTACACCATATTACCAGACGTCTGTGATAGAGTAGTGTTGTAGGAAATGTGACCATGGTGTATTCGAACTCTGAAAAGGCGGAGATGATACTCATCTATGGCGAGTGTCGACGAAATGCAGCTGACGCCTGCAGGGTGTATGCAGAACGCTACCCGGACAGAGAGCATCCAACGTGCCGCACATTGCAAAACATCTACCGCCAACTGTATGCAACAGGTATGGTCGTAGCAAGCAAACGGGTCCGTAACAGGCCCGTCACAGGAGAAGCGGGTGCAGTTGGTGTGTTAGCTGCTGTTGCCATGAACCCACACATGAGTACACGGGACATTGCGAGAGGCGGTGGACTGAGTCAAAGTAGTGTCATGCGTATACTGCATCGTCACCGCTTTCACCCGTTTCATGTGTCGCTACATCAGCAATTACATGGTGATGACTTTAATCATCGAGTGCAATACTGTCAATGGGCATCAACAGAGAATGCGTTGCAGTTCTACCTGTTTACCGATGAAGCGGGTTTCACAAACCACGGGGCAGTGAATCTACGGAACATGCATTTCTGGTCCGTGGACAATCCTTGCTAGCTCAGACAGGTAGAGCGACAGCGACCGTGGACTGTAAATGTATGGTGCGGAATCATTGGCGACCACCTCATTCGTCCTCACTTCATTGCAGGGGCCCAAACAGCTGCAACATACATCGCGTTTCTACAGAATGATCTGCCAACGTTGCTCGAAAATGTCCCACTGGAAACGCGTCGACGTTTGTGGCATCAGCATGATGGTGCACCTGCACATTCCGCAATTAACAGTAGGCTGACCCTTGACAGGATGTTCGACGGTCGTTTCATAGGACTTGGAGAACGCATAAATTGGCCAGCCCGTTCTCCTGATCTTACACCTCTGGACTTCTTTCTGTGGGGTACGTTAAAGGAGAATGTGTGCCGTGATGTGCCTACAACTCCAGAGCATATGAAACAACGTATTGTGGCAGCCTGCGGGGACATTACACCAGATGTACTGCTTCGTGTACAACATTCATTACGCCAGAGATTGCAATTGTGTGCAGCAAATGATGGCCACCACATTGAACTTCTATTGGCCTGACATGTCGGGACACACTCTATTCCACTCCGTAATTGAAAACGGAAACCACGTGTGTACGTGTACCTCACCCCTCATGGTAATGCACATGTGCGTCAGTGAAAAAGACCAATAAAAAGGTGTTATCATGTGGACGTAATGTGCTGTTCCAGTCTCTTCTGTACCTAAGGTACATCACCGTTCCCTTTGGATCCCTACGTAATTCGGTGCTCTCCGATACGCCCGATCCAACAGCGGAGGAGTGGTACTCTAGCGTCAACTTTAGGTTACAATATCTCCGCATGTAATTAACAGTTTACAATGCAACAAACGGCACTGATTACGTATTTATTTATATGTTCAGATGTGCTAACAAAACTGACGTGGTTCCACTTAAAAAACTTAGGTTTGTGTTAAAAAACACACTTCCGTTCTTTTTTATATGGTTTGTATTAAACAATTACACTAGCCCCTCTCCTCACGTTCGGTCTGTGGAATCGTCAAAAAAAGTTTCCCAACACCCCGGCTCACAGAACTCCTGCAGATAGACATTGACTGTGGATCTTGTATCACAGACACAGTCCCTTTGACTGTTCAGAGATGCCACAAGACAGAGGGGGTTCTACAGCCTAGCAGTTCCGGTCATTCCACCAGGAAGGAGGTACACGGCTCGTGTTGTCTGTAGTTCAACTATGCCTAGACGGTCAATACCGCGGTTCGATCCTGTCTGCATTGTTGCTTTGTGCCAGGAACGGCTCTCAGCAAGGGAAGGTCCAGACCTCTCGGAGTGAACCAAAGCGACGTTGTTCGGTCATTGAGGAGATACAGAGAGACAGGAACTGTCGATAACAGACCTAGCTCAGGCTGTCCAAAGGCTACTACTGCAGTGGAAGACGGCTACCTACGGATTAAGGCTCGGAGGAACCCAAACAGCAACACCACCATACTGAATAATGCTTTTTGTGCAGCCACAGGACGTCGTGTTATGACTCAAACTATGCGCAATAGGCTGCATGGTGTGCAACTTCACTCCCAATGTCCATGGCTTGGTCCATCTTTGCAACCACAACACCACGCAGCGCGGTACAGATGGTCCCAACAGCCTGCCGAATGGACCGCCCAGGACTGGCATCACGTTCTCTTCACCGATGAGTGCTGCGTATGCTTTCAACCAGACAATTGTCGGAGACGTGTTTGGAGGCAACCCTGTCAGGCTGAACGCCTTAGACACACTGTACAGTGAGTGTAACGAGGTACAGGTTCCCTGCTGTTTTGGGGTGGCATTGTGTAGGGCCGACGTAAGCCGCTGGTCGTCATGGAAGGCCATCCTCCGACCGATAGCGCAACCACTTCGGCAGCATATTGGCGAGGCGTTTGTCTTCATGGACGACAATTCGCGCCCCCATCGTGCATATCTTGTGAATGTCTTCCATCAGGATAACGACATCGCTCGACTAGAGTGGCCAGCATGTTCTACGGGCATAAACCCTACCGAACATGCCTGCGACAGATTGAAAAGGGCTTTTTATGGACGACGTGATCCACCAAACACTCTGAGGGATCTACTCGGAATCGCCATTGAGGAGTGGAACAATCTGGACCACCAGTGCCTTGATGAACTTAGGGATAGTATGCCGCTGTGGCCGAGCGGTTCTAGGCGCTTCAGTCTGGAACCGCGCGACCGCTACGGTCGCAGGTTCGAATCCTGCCTCGGCCATGGATGTATGTAATGTCCTTAGGTTAGTTAGGTTTAAGTAGTTCTAAGTTCTAGGGGACTGACGACCTCAGATGTTGATTCTCATTGTGCTAAGAGCCATTTGAACTATTTGATAGTATGCTACGACGAATATAGGCATGCATCAATGCAGGAGGACGTGATACTGGGTATTAGAGGTACCGTTCTGTATAGCAATCTGGACCCCCATCTCTGAAGGTCCCGCTGTGTGATAGTACAACATGCAAATGTGTGGTTTTCATGAGCAATAGAAAGGGCGGAAATGATGTTTATGTTGATCTCTATTCCAGTTTTCTGTACAGTTTCCGGATGTGTGCATGTATCTGCTGTTTAATATGGCTAAGACGATGTGGATAAATGTTACTGAATGACAGAATTAAGTTCAAAGTGCGGGATATACCTTGTATTAAATTTTGAAAAATGTTGAATTAAAATAACGCGCCTTCATTCAGTAATTCAAATGGCTGTTGAAAGAAATTCATTGCCGTAGAATCGTGTGCAGCGATGGTAGATTGAGAATGGTTGAACGATATGTAGTGTTTGGAGATCATCATAGTTTACGGAAGAATTTAGTTAAACTTTGTAAAGCCAACGGATTTGCCGTAATGGTAGGACAATTTCCTGTCAGACATCGAAGTTAAGCGCTGTCGTGCCTGGCTCAATTGACGAACCCATCCAAATGAAAGTGGGCTTCGTCGCTAAACCAAAAAAAGTAATTCCCTTCATGTCCGCGGCCAACTGTGTATTTTGAACGTCCTGAAGCAAACGTTCAGAAGTTACGACGATTTTATTTCATATAGTTTAATAATCGCCAGACTGTAGATTCTTTGATCTTTAACTTTTAATCATGGAAGAGCTTTATTTAACAACAGTCAGATGAACATTTACGACCGCAAATAGACAGTTCAGTAAAATATCCGTTGAACATATTCGAAGATATGATGGACGTTTCTCCTGAGTGAGAACTTTACAATTATACAAGCGTTCAGGAACAAGAGCCTGGAACAGAAAGAAGTTAGATTCAAGATAATATCGCTAAATATGAGAAACACCACACTTATAGATATAGGGGACATCACGTTTCGCTTTGGGCTCTTTCAGACCATGCGACATGCCAAGTGATGCGATGTCCCTTTTCTCTTGACTGGTTCCACATAGGCCTAACTGGTCTAGGAGCGTGTTCTGTACGAGCCGAGGTGTCACGGACGACAGACCCACCTGCCGAAGACAATCATTCTACTCCGTTAAGATGCACTCACATGCTGTGTATCGACACGGATAGTAGCATTTGGTAACATGTTTCCACTTCGGATGATGGCTCTGAACCGACTGAACTTAAAGTCATACACACACACACACACACACACACACACACACACACACAAAAAGGCGCTGCCAGGCCTACGTGCACACCACATCCCTGCCAATTAAATCATTTATTACGAACCCGCTATTGCACTCGTCCTCTTGTCTTTGCGTGTTGCGGAACATTTCATCTGAATATTTCACTTTTTACAAACATCTGTGCATGTGGATTCACCACCGCCGGAAAAGGCAAAGACCCAGCCTCATCGCACAAGGACATGCTGAGATTTTTGTGTTACCTCCATGAGGTGGTGCTAACAGAGAATGTTTGTAAGGGGCAACCCGTCGCAGGAGCTTCTACCAGGAGACTGCCGTGACGAAGCGTCGAGGGAATTTGTGCACGGGAGATGTTTTGGCTCCTCGATAATGCCTCAGCTAACCCTATAAAGAACAGAGAGTCACACATTTTGTTTCATTGGGCTATCAAATTTTAACTCAGCCCCGTATTCTCCTAGCATGGAGCCGGATGGATAAGCCACTATAAAGCAGCTAATTCCAGAACGGCGACGAGGTGATTTTCTAAGTGGAACGTTTCCTAAACATCCAAAATGCACACTTTCTACAACCAAGGTCTTCTACAATCAAGGTCTCCACCAGTTATCCATCATTGGGAAAAATGTATCACACTGAAGGAGGAATATGTAGAAAAGGACTAACACCCACGCATAATCGGAACTTTAAAGGATGAAAGAAGGATGAGGGTTTAACGTCCTGTCGACAACGAATCCATTAGAGACGGAGCACAAGCTCAGATTAGGGAAGCATGGGGAAGGCTGTGCCCTTTCAGATGAACCATCCCGGCATTTGCCTTCAGCGATTTGAGAAAATCTCGGAAAACCTAGATCTGGAGTGCCAGACGGGAACTTGAACCGTTGTCCTCTCCAATGCAAGTCCAATGCCTTAACCACTGCGCCACGTCACTAGGATTTCTTGGAGGTGGTAGCTGAAAATTTTGACTACAACTCACGTAAATTTACACCAATAATCTACGTTCCACATCCAGGTGCTTGGTAAAGCCTTCACAGATCACTCTCAGGCTATTTCTCGAACCTACCACACCCGAATAGCATGTAGGAAAAACGAACATTTAAATCTTTCCGCGCAAGCTCTGACTTCTCTTATTTTATTTCGATTATCTTTTTACGCAAGCAGGTGTGAGCCAACTAAATATTTTATATTCGGAGGAGGAAGTTTATGATGGAAATTTTTGGTTCGAAAATAACTCTGAGCACTATGGGACTTAAATGCTGAGGTCATCAGTCCCCTAGAACTTAGAACTACTTAAATCTAATTAACCTGAAGACATCACACACATCCATGCCCTAGGCAGGATTCGAACCTGCGACAGTAGCGGTCGCGCGGTTCCAGACTGTAGCGCCTAGAACCGCTCGGCCAACCCGATCGGCCGAAATTTTATGAAAAGATCTCGCCGTAACGAGAAACGCCTTTGTTTTAATCATAACGACCCATTCGCGTATCACAACTGTGACACTCTCTCCGCTCTTTCGCGACAATATAAAACAAGCTGTCCTTTTTTGAACTTTTTCAATGTCCTCCGTCAATGCTGTCTGGTAAGGATTCGATACTACGCAGCAGTATTCTGTCAGAGGATGAGCAACTCTCTATAATGGTTTGTTACATCTTCGTAGCGTTCTCCCAGTAAAAAGCAGTCTTAGGATCGCTTTCCCAATACCACTTTGTATGTGATGCTTCCAGTTGTTTTTCATTGTAATCCTTAGATATTGAGCTGAACTGACAATATTTAAATTTATATTATTTATGGTGTACTTGTAATTTAACGGATTTTTTTCAATACCCAACTGGAGGACCTCACACTTTTTGTTGTCCAGGATCCAATACCGCTTTTCGCAACATACAGATATCTTGTCTAAATTGTTCTGATCTCCTAATAACTTTGCTAAACAGTAAACGAGAGCATCACTTACAAACAAATCAACATTTATTTCATATCTGCGGCTGTTGATCAATACAAATAAAACAGTTTTGACATCAGTTACTTGTTTATTTTGCCACTACGTGTTTCGATGGTTCACACCTTAATCTTCAGGTGGAGAGCAATAGAGGGGTCTACACCATCCTAAGTAATGAGCAGTGGAGAGGACATACATCAGGTAGCAGTATGCAGACCTTTTACAACTCTACCGCCTCTCAAAAGATGCAAAATAACCTACTCTGCCCTTGGTCTGCGACCGTCAAGAGACGTCTGTACTATTCACCAACAAGTCCCATGTAAATAAAAAATTCTACACCCGAAGACAATGGTGTGAACCATCGAAACATACAGTGGGGAAATAAAAAAGTAACTGGCGGATAATTTTTTTTTTATTTACAAACCATCTGAGAGACATATTCACATTGTCTCCCAGATCGTCTTAGAGGGTGATTCGTCTTAACGCTGAAAAATCTCTAACCGACTTAGACAACCGCTGAGACAAGTAATCTAATATAAGGAACATCGGGTCGCAAAAGTAGGGAGATAACCCAAAAGTGGACGACAAATGTTGAACATACGATGTCCGCAGATGATGTACCTTGCCGCACGTGCAGCGGTTTGTTACTGTGATCATTTACTTAACATTCAACCAGACGGTTCAATTTTCTAGCACCCTTTCTAAATATAATCTGTTGTAAGCGTAGAAGTAACAAAATTATTGTGCTCGTTGTAACCAAGCGAGAGAAGTTCTTATTTTGTGCTTCTTTCCTTTCGTCCCTTCTTTTTTTTGTTTACAGACATTATTTAGTGAAGAAAACGTAGTTCATGAAGTGGTAACAATGCAATTCGGCAGCTTATACTCATTTATTTGTGTCGCTGTACGGTACGTTTTTGTTGTGTTACGATCTGCAATAAATAAGGGGAGATCGTAAGACCGGTAAATAAAATAATAAACCTTCCTCAGTCCAGACAAGTAATTATCTAACGCAGTGAAGAAAATATGCTGGGCTCCAAGTGTTAAAGCCACAGCAACGTGAATACTTGACTTGGTTTGGGATGATAGGTGCGACAGACCGATACGCTCAACTGCAGCATGTCCGGCAAGTTCGTCACCTGGCGACGTCACATGTTCAACATTTGCCATCGTCTTCCGCGATATTTCCCGACATTTGGGGCCTCCTGTATCTTACATTAAATTACTTGTCTCAGCGCCACGTACGTCGCATTTGTAGTTTTTAAACGCTATTAAGAATCGTCCTGTGTAGGTCAGAAATAGCAGTGGACTTACAACGCATCGCTGGGAAACGCGAGATTTTCTGTTTGTATATACTAAGAGGGTATCTGTTCTTCCAGGCACCTCTGAAAGAACAGTTACCATCGGTGACCTTGCAGCTCGTTAGAATAAAATTGCAATGAAGTGAAAACCCTTAGCTGCTTACAGGCGTTGACATACGTCAACGAGGAGAGATGAAAATGTGTGCCCCGACCGGGATCTCCTGCTTAGATGGCAGACGCTTTATCCATTTTTTAAATCTCATTTCGTTTGCTTTCGTTCGTTTCATTTCATTCGTTTTAAGTTCGTTGTTGACCGATTAACTCAGTTTTTTTTCTTATTACAGAGGACTGGTAACCCTCTGACCGAACACGCAACCCATCTGAGTCACCGAGGACACAGAGGATATTGCGACTGCAGGGATTTATCTCTAACACGCCTCCCGCGAAACCCACATTCTCAAAGTATTGTCCCCCACTACATTCGTAGTGTCCTCGCCCATTATACTCTTTACTCGCAGCGCGTTGCCAATTCCCGTAAGACTTCGGGCCGGTGAGCCTTAACTATATATATACTAAGATACTATCTTTATATATATAGTTAAGGCTCACTTGACCATCTTCTTCTTCTGTGCGGATGCGCCGGCACGGTAGCTCAGTGTGGTCGGTCAAAGAGCTGGTTGGCCTCTGTAATAAAGAAACTGAGTGAAAGGATCAAAGGATCAAGAAACGAACTTGAACGGATGTCATGCGACGCCCGCAAAAACAAAACACAAGAAAATGATGGATACAGCGTCTGTTATCTAAGAAGGAGATCCCAGGTTCGAGTCCCGGTCGGGGCACACATTTTCATCTGTCCCCGTTGACGTATGTCAACGCCTGTAAGCAGCTAACGGTTTTCATTTCACTGTAATTTTCTGATTGAGTAGAAGACTTCCCTCAGTTATAACCATCCGTTCTTTCAGATCGGAAATCACGCATCCAGTCGCACAAACAATACGCTACCCCACAGGCACGCATTTATTGTGCACGCTGAATAAGTAAACTTTCTTCACAGACTGTCGTTTCAGGGGCCGCAATTTTAATGGCTAGCTGTGTGTGTCGATACGACCTTTTTGGTTCATTTTTTTCTCTCAGTAGTCTCTTCCTAAAGGTGGTGTCCGTACTTAATTCTTACTCTCTGTAGCGAAGCTTTTCATTAGACCTTCTGGAGCGAGTTTATGCCGAAAATATGCCCTTAAACGGTTGCGGCTTGAAGGTAAGGATAAACTGTTGTTTTGTTATCTCCGAAAAGAGAAAGAATTCCCTTCGCTGCGCCACTTTTTGACCTCGTCATCGACGCAAAGACTTTATTTTCACTAGCTGCTTATATTTTATGACTCACCGTCTAATTTCTTATGGTGGGTCGTATGTTGCTACTTAGCCGCTGTGACTGGGTCTGGTGTCCGGAGTGACTGAAAAGTCTCCCGTCCCCACTCACATCGTTGCCCGTGTCCCGCCACGTGGAGGCGGGCTCTGTTTGTTTACATCCATTTAATATCTTATTTTTGTGCAGCGTTAGAAAAGCTTATAAATAATACAGAATCAACTGAGATATTAATAAACAAAACGAAATTAAATATTTAGAGAGAAGGAAGGAAGAGAATTGAATAGAGAAGAGATAGGTATAATATTGCCCGTCGCCTGGTTGTGGGCGGCGGCCCGGGTCTTGGAATGACCCTCAAGACGCTGGCCGTCGCTCACCATGCCTTTAACATCTACCATCCTAAAAAACTGAGTTAAGTAGAAGAGATTAGGGTACGTTAAAGCTAGAAACTAAGACTAAGACCTCCATGTCCAGTCTGCTAAACTATTTACGATATAAAATAGAGAGGTGACTGATTTTGTGCTTGGCTCAAAGTTGCTAATGAGAGGGTACTTGTGGTAAAAGTAATAAGGTAATGACGCTAACGGTGGGTCGCGAGTAATGAGTATAATGGGCGATGGGTACTATGAATGTAGTGCGGGACAATACGTTGAGAATGTGGGTTTCGCGGGAGGCGTGCTAGAGATAAATCCCTGCAGTCACGCTATCCTCTGTGTCCGTGGTGGCTCAGATGAAAAGCCGGCACGGTAGCTCAGCGTGTTCGGTCAGAGGGTTAGCAGCTCTCTGTAATAAAGAGACTTTGTTAATCGATCTACAACGAACTTAAACGGATGTCTTACGACGTCCGCCCCGAGGAGATGCAAAGAAAGAAAGCGAACAAAAGGGGTTAAAAAAAATGGATAGAGCGTCTACCATTCACGCAAGTACTGTGCACGCGGAATAAGTAAACTTTCTTCACAGACTGTCGTTTCAGGTGCTGCAATTTTTGGTTCATTTTTTCTGTCAGGAGTCTCTTCCTACGGGTGGTCTCCGTACTTCATATTCACGAAGCTTTTCATTAGACCTTCTGGAGCGAGTTTATGCCGAGAATATGCCCTTAAACGGTTGCGGCTTGAAAGTAAGGATAAACTGTTGTTTTATTCTCTCCGAACAGAGAAAGAATTCCCTGTGCGGCGCCACTTTTTCACCTCGTCATCGACGCAGAGACTGGCAGTCGGCGAGTGATGTCGCTGGTACGACATGTCGGCCTCGCCCGCGCCGGAGAGGAATCGCAAGTGACTCGGCTGCGGGACAGAGCCGGGGGAGAAGCCCCGGGAAGCAATTCAGGGAAATGCGCGAGGCGAGGCGCGGCGCGGCGCGGCCGGGATCGCGCCCACCGCCCCGCATCGCATCGCATCACTCGGCATCAGTGCGGCCGGGCCGGGCCGCGCCGGCGGATCGCGGGGGGCCACGCCCCATTAGCTGATGAGGCAGCATCTCCAGCCGTTCCGCTAATAGAAAACTCGGCCCGGCTCCGCTCCGCTCCAGCGGCCAGCCCGCCCGCTCGCCCGTGTATCGACACACTGCCATCGCGGGGCTACTTACTGCCGCATATCGCAAATGGACTACCCGGGCCGGCAGCTGTGCGTCTCTGCCCGTCCCTCCTCCCTGTCTCCCTCCCACGCTCCCTCACTCTCTCTCTCTGCCGTAGTTTCTCACTCTCCGCCGGCGACTACTTAATGGCAGCACCGCAGCAGCCATTAGCCGGCAGCCGGCGAGCTGTGTTTTTCTGTCGCGCCTAATAGTCGTGTTATTGCCCGGCGCACTCGCCCCGCCGTCTCCGCCCGCGGCGGTAAATCAGGTCCCTGGCGCGGTCGCCGTCTTCTACCCTCGCCGGTGATGGTACACGACCGACGCCAATTACCAGTGACAGTCCCCCCCTGTATCACAGCGCACACGGGTCGGCTGACGCGACGCTGGTGTCGACAACGCGCTTCTACCCATACATCCACTCTCCGCAGTTCATTGTCTCCTGCACGTCTATGGATGTTCATCGGGCCTGGTGGCAGAGCGGTTCTAGGCGCTACAGTCTGGAACCGCGCGACCACTACGGTCGCAGGTTCGAGTTCTGCCTCGGGCATGGATGTGTGTGATGTCCTTAGGTTAGTTAGGTTTAAGTAGTTCTAAGTCCGATGACCTCAGAAGTTAAGTCCCATAGTGTGCTCAGAGCCATTTGAACCATTTTTATGGATGTTCCGAACTAGCTCCGCGATCGGTCATAAGCCTGCTCTGCAACTTTACCCGTAGGTTGTATTAACGCCAGTACAGAATCACTCTGGTGAATACGTCCCACAAGTAACTGCTTGATTTTACTAAACCTCTAACCGGCGTCGGTTTGGTCTCGGTGACATCGGCAGCACTCATTTCGTCATCCGTTTTCTCTCGCACATAGTATCGCAACAACTCTCTAGCCAGGCTCGCCACGCCAAAACAGAAACATACACCGAATTACTAATAGCATGAGGGAACATGCGTATCTAATACGTTCCAAAACGCAATGCATGAAAACGGGGTTGTATTGGTAATAGTAATTTAGGGATACCTATAGGGATAGGAACCTTTTGTATACCAAATACGAGGATCATCATCGTCTTAGTGTCACTATCCTGCACTACAGGGTGAAAGTACGAATACACTACTGGTCATTAAAATTGCTACACCACGAAGATGACGTGCTACAGACGCGAAATTTCACCGGCAGGAAGACGATGCTGTGATAGGCAAAGGATTAGCTTTTCAGAGCATTCACACAAGGTTGGCACCGGTGGCGACACCTACAATGTGCTGACTGGAGGAAAATTTCCAACCGATTTCTCATACACAAACAGCACATTGACCGGCGTTGCCTGGTGAAACGTTGTTGTGATGCCTCGTGGAAGGAGGAGAAGTGCCTACCATCAGGTTTACGACTTTGATAAAAGTCGGATTATAGCCTATCGCGATTGCGGTTTATCGTATCGCGACATTGCTGCTCGCGTTAGTCAAGATCCAATGACTGTTAGCAGAATATCGAATCAGTGGATTCAGGAAGATAATACGGAACGCCGTGCTGGATCCCAACGGCCTCGTATTACTAGCAGTCGAGACGACAGGCATCTTATCCGCATGGCTGTATTCGTCAACGCCATACTGGCGTATCACCCAGCGTGATGGTATGGGGTGCCTTGTTCGCACTGACAGCACTTCGAACAGATGTGTTACGACCCGTGGCTGTACCCTTCATTCGATCCCTGTGAAACCGTACATTTCAGCAGGATAATGCCCGACCGCATGTTGCATGTCCTGTACGGGCTTTTCTGGATATAACTGCTGCGCTGGCCAGCACATTATCCAGGTCTCTCACCAATTGAAAAAGTCTGGTCAATGGTGGCCGAGCAACTGGCTCCTCACAATACGCCAGTTACTACTCTTGATGAACTGCACTATCGTGTTGAAGCTGCAGGGGCAGCTGTACCTGTATACGCCATCCAAGCTCTGTTTGACTCAATGCCCGGGCGTATCAAGGTCTTTATTACGGCAGAGGTGGTTGTTCTGGGGACTGATTTCTCAGGATCTGTGCACCCAAATTACGTGAAAATGTAATCACATGTCAGTTCTAGTATAATATATTTGTCCGTTGAATACCCGTTTATCATCTGCATTTCTTCTTGGTGTACCAATTTTAGTGGCCAGTAGTGTATTACACACATCCTCCTGCCTAGACAATTGGAAGAAATCGGTTCTTTCTTTTTGCATTTCATGTGTTCTACAGCTAACTTGACCACACCTGTGGAGATACGGAATGTTCATGGACTGTTCCTTGGAAAACCGTAAAACAATGTTTTTGTTACTACACTTTCGCCGTCACCAGCGGACGAAATCCCAGCTGGGGATTCAAAGACGGCAAAGAAAATGAATGAAATTTTTAGGATATATTCCTGAGGCTCCGATCT
The DNA here is from genome assembly GCF_023897955.1 of Schistocerca gregaria. NCBI lineage: Eukaryota > Metazoa > Arthropoda > Insecta > Orthoptera > Acrididae > Schistocerca > Schistocerca gregaria. The sequence goes on from NC_064921.1 coordinate 934,774,172, forward strand.
CGAACAAACTTCAAATTTTCTTGATAGCTTTATTCGTTTCGAAGATACAAAGGTTCAAAGTTACCCTACTTCTACACGTAAAATCCTGGATGAGGCGAAAACTAAATGATAAATAACCCCAACAAATTGTTAAAATTTTAGGGGTATATTATCGAGGCAATTACCAGAGGAAATATCTCCCCTTTTTCGAAAGCCTTCATCCGTTATCAAGAAATACCCCCAAAATTATTTTTTGGTTACCAAAACCCAGCCGCGGATTCCGGTACGACCATACACAGAAAATAGCTGTAGTTTTTACGACGTATTTCTAAGATACATATCTGGAAGAGACTCGAAAATCTTCTTCGTATCTTTATCCGTCTCCGAGGTATAGAGGTTCACAGTTACCCTACTTGTACACGTAAAATACGCAAGTAAAATCGGGCGTGAGGTAAAGATGTCGTTTATAAAAAGACAACGCATGGAGAAATATGCTGAAAAGTGTCTCCGTTATGATCTGGAAACCCCTTGTTGTAGTACTGGAGCACATGAAAATATTTTTTGCACATAAGACCCGTTATGATGTGTAAAATTAGTATCGCAGTATTTTAGTTTCATTTAAGTAAGCTATCTAAATTTTACTGACCAACACGTTACGTTTCATATGAGGTAGATGCCCTGCTGCAGCCAGAGAAGGAAGGGAACAAGTGGAAAAATACTCCCTCAGGAGCTCAAAGGTGTGAGTATATTCCTGTTTATTTAAAAGAGTCTGATTGATAATGGGAGTACCGGCTGTCTCATTCCACCTTTCTAAGCACCTACAAAAATTTCCCCGAAAATTTAGGTATGCGAACATATTCGCGCTTTTTTTTTATGATGAGAGAGAAGAAGGCAGTGGAAAGTGGCAAGGAGACGGAAAAGTAAGAAATACCGGAAGATAGTAGACAGTGTTATAGAAAGAACGAAGGAGACAATGGCAGTGTGAGAGAAAGAGAGGGTCACAGTGGAGATGGAGCTTAGTTGACGGTGAGAGAACTGTGCTGGGAAAACAGTGGAGCAGACAGTGCCAGTTGGGAGAGGAACAATGAAATAGTGGAAGTGGGTGAGGGGCAGTGATAATGGGAGAATGAGAAGAGACAGCAGCAACAGAAGGAGGGAATGAGACATCGCCAGTAAGAGAGAGCAAGAGGAGGTCAGTAACAGTGAGAGGAAACTGTAGCAGTAGGAGAGCACGAAGTGGATTTTGGCTGCGACACAGGAGACAATGACGGAGAGTCCCAAAGACATAATGGCAATATTCACTCTGGCTTTACCGCTGGCGCGGCGAGATTGTAAATGTGTGTGCCACTTCAGATATGTTTTCTCGAGATTGATGACAACTAGAGGCCTCCACACACCACAAGTCTAAAGAAAAATTCAATATGTTAGCTAAATTTTATATGCAACAACATATTATGTAGGATACATTAAACGAAAAATCACAGCGATCCCTGTTTTTCACTGCTAACTTTTTCAAATTTTGCTCAGTATCTTGCTTCCATGTTAATATCACAATAACTATAACCAGTAAATACGAGGGTTGGAACTTTAATAGTGGCAACTGTTTATTTACATCTCGTAAAAAGTAGATACGTCTTTCAAAGTTTTATTGATCTTCAAAGTAGTCACCAGCATTGAATATAACCAGTTGCCAGCGATGTAGAACTGGTAGAATACTCTTAACAGTGCCAGTTATGTTGACAGTTCGAGCGGCGCAGTCTATGGTCCGAAGAATTTGTAGCAGTTCTGAAGCAAATGCCATGAAGTGTTTCCTTCAGTTTAGAAATCGAGTTGAACTTACAAGCGCATAAGTCAGGGGAATGCATTAGGTGGTATAGCACTTAGCAGCCCCATCAGTCAAACAAATCAGTAGCAGCTTGCACTGTACGTACTTGAGCATTGTCCTGCAAAGTGATGGTCAGGTCCTGCGAAAAGTGTCATCACTTCTGTCCTTTATGCTGTTCATTTTTGGAACGCAACCTACGACCAGCTTAGAGACAGAAGTGATGACACTTTCTGCAGGACCTGTCCATCATTTTGCAGGACAATGCTCAAGCACGTACAGTGCAAGCTGTTACTAATTTGTTTTACTGATGGGGCTGCTAAGTGCTATACCACCTACTACACTCCTCTGACTTCAGCCCACGTGAGTTCAATTCTATTTCTAAACCGGAGGAATCACTTCACGGCATTCGCTTCAGAACTGCTACAAATTTGTCGGGGAATAGACCGCGCCGCTCGAACTATCAACGCAACTCGCACTGCTAAGAGTATCCTACGACTTCCACATCGCTGGCAACGGGTTGTACACAATGCTGGCCACTACTCCGAAGGTCAGTAAAACTTAGAAATATGTATCTATTTCGTACGAGCTGTAAATAAATAGTTGCCACTATTAAAGTTCTAATCCTCGTATATGATGTACACATCATCATCAACCTGACATCTAAAGTAATAAATAACGCAAGAACGATTTTTTTACCTAATAGTTTCCGTAAAATCGTTTGAGGAAGGTTACAGGGCGTGCACCTCTCTGCACATCAAAGGTAGGAGCAAGATAACTCCGACGTGAACATGGTGTGTTATTGTTTCTTGCCACGATGAGTCAGATTACAGTTTGAATGTTCACCACTTTGAGCAGAAGATATTAATGTCGTTAGTATGTGTGCCTCACCATTCTCACTCGGAGCGCTATTGCATGACATTGTCACTGTGTGACGACATCGTCCATTGTATGGTAAGCAGACATCGCAACCATAACTCTTTGTCATCTCGATCGCCAACTCATCGTTTCAGCTCTCTCACTGTAGCATGTTCCGGTCCCCACATGACTTGAACTGTCTCTGGCACTTTAATATCCAGGTGTTTTGGAAATTTGTGGTAAGCTTCTATGGGACCAAACTGCTGAGATCATCGGTCCCTAGAATTACACAGTACTTAATCTATCTTAAACTAACATACGCTAGGGGCAACACACACCCCCATGCCGAGGGAGGACTCGAACCTCCGACGGCGGGGGAGGGGGGGGGGGGGGGGAGCCGCACGAACCGTGGAAAGACACCCTAGACCTCGTGGCTACCCCGCGCGACTATCTAGGTGTCATTTTAGTATTTATGAATATTGATTTGTACATTCATTGCATGGTATCATGTATGTATCAGGATATATCTCACTGTTAATCTTTAATTTGCTTGTTATTGTTAAGGACCTGGCAAGGTAAGGAGAGGGAAGGAATATATGGAAAAAATTGACAAGGGGAAGGAAGAGAATGATAGGAAATCTGTTAAGACATCAGGGAATGACTTCCATGGTACTACAGGGAGCTGTTGTGGGTAAAAAAATGCAGAGGAAGACAGAGATTGGGATACATCCAGCAAATAATTGAGGACATAGGTTGCAAATGCTACTCTGAGATGAAGAGATTGGCACAGGACGGGTATTTGTGGAGGGCAGCGTCAAACCAGTCACAAGACTGATGACCCAAAAACAAAAACTGTTAAGTCTCCTGCGAACCTTCCTCAACCTCCTAATTAATTGGGATCCCCTGTAAGCAGGATCTAAGTTGATTACTTTCCACAGTCGACAATGATTTGGATCTGAATTTCTGCTCCAAACGCCAGAGCTCATTGCTGTGAAAGGACAGTTCTGTGTCATGCTATGTAGTGCAGTCACCGCGAAAGCTAGCCAAATGATCTGTCCTCCTGAACTGAAAAACTTGTACAAAACTCTCATTAGCCAAATCATCTGTCCTCCTGAACTGAGCAACTTGTACAAAACTCTCATTATTTCTCGTAGGTGACTGTCTACAGCTGTTAGATAATTTGAAAAAAAAGCATGTTTGGACCATCGGCCGTACAATTGAGTGTTTATTCTGATCCTGTTTCGATTATTACGGTTGTCTTTACAGGAGAAAAACAGTTTTGGATCAAACGTACATTTCCGTCGTATATGAGCCAAGCAAATATCGAATATATATAATTGTCATGGTAGTCTGTATTAACGCAGTCCCCATAAACGTGAGGTGCCTTGGCACACTCCACACTCAGGACACAGATATGTGCCTATCAAATCTCATTTGTTCGTCTATGCCTACAGAAGTTTTTAAAAAAAATCAATTGTGATCTGGTATAATTTCAAAATCCATATTCTCTCTTTCAAGTTCGACTAACTTAGCGTCACACAAAATGTAAGTGTAATCACAAATTAATCATAAGTAACACGTAATGTGTGCCGCATGAAACCAAAGACAAGACGATAGATTTAATTACCAGATTCTCGAAAACTTCCGTGCAATCTTCGGCCATTTCCGACTGTATACCACACCAGAAATTGTTTTGAAAACTTTTACTTTTGAGCTGATTAAAAACTGCATTAAAACAAGAAATTTATCCTTTAGTCCTTACCTGTTGCTAGTACCTATTTCGTTTCATATCTGTTATTAAAATATTTCATCAAAAAATGTTCAAATGTGTGTGAAATCTTATGGGAGTTAACTGCTAAGGTCATCAGTCCCTAAGCTTACACACTACTTAACCTAAATTATCCTAAGGACAAACACACACACACCCGTGCCCGAGGGAAGACTCGAACCTCCGTCGGGATCAGCCGCACAGTCCATGACTGCAGCGCCCTAGTCCGCTCAGCTAATCCCGCGCGGCAATGTTTCATCCCTCTGATCAGACTGCCGGTGGATTTGTTATTAGCTCCAGTTGATCTTACTACAAGGTTCACAGGGCTTCTCTCTTCAATGCCCCACTACTATAAAATCTATTGCAACAGATGACGCCCGTGCATGAGTATTTGTGCGAACAACCTCATGTTTGCCTCTCACCTGTGGCCCCGCTTGCGTGCCATAAGATGCTACTAATACTCTTTGCAACAAAATGATTAAAATCAACAAATTTGCAGTATGATCTGGCGGGAAGCAAAATTGCACCTGAACTTGTTAATTATGTTGTAAACGAAAGTAACTTACTGGTTTTACAGTTCACTAACCGAACTAATTCGCAAAACAGCACTGTAACATGTAGAAGTGTTGCCTAGTAACGTCCGTTATATCGAAATTGCTGTCAACGTTCGCTGCTCACATCGTCTTGAATTAGGGCAGTTCCAGAAGTGTTCGAGTGTGCATGATTTCTTACTGTTTTTCACTTTTCCTCACCCAATATCCAAAAGTAATTTTCTTTTATGCCCGTTGTGATGATGTGTAATTTTTGTCGGTTGTCGGCTACTATGTGCTCTGTAGTTTTTTACATAAATTGATTATCATCGTGAGTTAGTGTTTGTCTAATGTGGTTCCCTCTGTGTTATACGTACACCAAGTGCCAATAAAACAAGAGATGGAGAGGCAGTTTGGCCCTTGTTGAAGTAAACATCCAAATATTCTCTCGAATCATTTTAGTGAAACCATAGGAAATCTAAATGGGGCTGAATAAAAGTGCTTTAACGATCCGTTTCCCATATTTTAGCTGCGAATAGTTGAGGAAACACTTCTGTACTATGACTCACCTTCTCAAGGTCTTTACGAAACATACAATCGTGCCACGCGAAATAATTCCACCACCAACAGCTAAGGAACCTTCAATTAACGGATCCCTCTGCACTGCGACATTCGATTTTTTTTTAAATACATGTCGTTAAGCTCCCTTTAACCGCCGAGACGAAGTTAACAAGTCAAAACTACTACACAAGTGATCACTGGATTGTAGCACATACATTAAGGGGAGACGGAAGGCAATTTTCATCCCTATTCCGCCAATACTATTTTACCCTTTGAATAGGAACACTTTTCAAAAGAACTATAAATGATAAAACAATGAAATTTTTACTGAATATAAATATTAGGATATTGAGGGAGGAAAAGTGTAAAGCAGTAAGGCTCAATTTACAAATAAAATGAACATAATACCTCTTATGGTTTTGAAGAAATAAAATTTATTCTTTCACTAGTAAAATTTAACTTTTTTTGTACATGAATTATTACAAAACAGGTTTTGATTGTTTGGTGGTTCTCAATTTACTTGAAATAACATATTACCATCTGCAGTACAAATTTACCAAATTTCATGTTTATAACACCATTAGCTTATCAAATAATGGCACCTGAAAGTAAAAAAAATAAAGTTATTATCCATTTAAAGTTTAATATTGCAATTCTAGTATAGTTATTAATGAGAATTACTTATCACTAATGTTTCCTGCACCATACTGAGTTTCATCTGAATCATACTGATCTTCTTTTCTTCTCTTGGTCCCTCTTCTTTTCTGTATGGCTGCTTTTGTACATTTTAAATTAGCAATAACTACTTTGAGGATTCTCTTTTTATCTATTTGCACCAAGGATTTTGCAGTATTTCCACTAGATTTGATGCCCAATAATTCCAAAACATCTATTTTTCCAATTACACCATCATTGAAGCATAAAATGGCATCATAAACACCAAATTTGAGGGTTGTAAGCTGGACAAAAACAGTCTTCGGTAACCGGTTCCAAATGACAGAATTCACACATTCATTTAAATTTTGTGTTTTCCCATGAAGACATTTCTTCAACAAGGTATCTTTACAAAAGTCTCGCCATCCGCGATGGCGGAGCGTTTCTAGGTGGTTCAGTTCGGAACCACGCGGCTGCTACGTTCGCAGGTTCGAATCCTGCCTCGGGCATGGATGGGTGTGATGTCCTTAGGTTAGTTAGGCTTAAGTAGTGCTAAGTCTAGGGGACTGATGACCTCAGATGTTAAGTCCCATAGTGCTCAGAGCCATTTACAAAAGTCTCTAAATATGGGTTAAATTCCATTCATTACTGATGCAGGTAAAGAATATGTGTGGTCATATCTGGAACTTCTCCTGTACTTGCACCAAATGTCTGGATCATTGGGGCAAAGACCGTGCGTCAAGAAAACAATCATATCTCACAAAAAACTGACGTATGTATATAAAAAAAACTGTTTCACGCAGGAAAGACAAGGCATTTCAAATATGCTAAAATCTAAAGTCGAATTTTTGAAGCCCACTTGCCTTCCGTCTCCCCTTAAAAAAAAAAAAAAGAAAGAGAACAGAAATACGTACCATGTGGTGTAAATGTAGAGGCAAATGAATTATTAAATTGTCAGAAAAATTGGATAATTTATTCAAGAGAAACAACTTCACAAACTGAGTAAGTCAATAACGCTTTGGTATTGATTGAGTTATTAGATTTATTCCTGAGGGAAAGCGTGCCATATTCCGTCAAGTTGGCGCGTATGTCGTCATAATACTGACACGGTTGAACAGCCCGTAATGGCTCAAACATTCTCAGTTGTGGAGAGACCCGGCGACCTAGCTGGTCAAGGAAAGGTTTGGCAAGCACGAAGACAAGCAGTAGACCACACTCACCTTTGCGGACGGATATTGTCTTGCTGAAATGTAATCCCAGGGTGGCTTGCCGTGACGAGCAAGAAAACGAGGCGTAGAATATCGTCGACGTATCATACTGAATGATTCAAATGGCTCTAAGCACTACGGGACTTAATATCTGAGGTCATCAGTCCCCTATGCTTAGAACTACTTAAACCTAACTAACCTAAGGACATCACACACATCCATGCCCGAGGCAGGATTCGAACCTCCGACCGTAGCAGCAGAGCGGTTTTAGATTGAAACGCCTAGAACTGCTCGGCCACAGCGGCCGGCGTCGACGTACCTCTGTGGTTTAAGGGTGCCGTGGATGACAAGCAAAGGGTTACTGCTATGAAAAGAAATGGAATCCCAGCCATCAGTCCTTGTTTCGGACTGTGTGGTGGGCGACACTTCTCTGGCCATAGGAGCTTAGTTTGAAGTTGGACTCATCACTGAAGACAGGTCTACTCCAATCAATGAGATTCAAGACCGAAGAAGCCGTGTCTGGAGACACTCCGTACAGCAGTGGGTTACGAATTTGATTGTAACTGTTCATGTGGCCCGACAAATAGGAGTGATGGAAAGGGATGTTGTTTCATTTCATAACCTGACAGCTTTGGTTCTCATTCGTGGCACCCATACAGCACAGCGATATTTCGACGATATTCTATGCCCCGCTTCGTTGCCCTTCATGTCAGGGGTCCAAGTGGAGATGTGACAGAACAGCAGTCGGGAGCTGTCGTATTTGGCTGTGTTCATAACCACACCGTGAATGAAATTTCCTGAGTTAGCAGGGGATCAAGACATACTGTGCAACATATGTACAAGGATTTTTTTTCTTTGCTATCGTTTGGGCCTGCTATGGACCACGAAGATTTTTATCTCTTCCCTGATTGTGTTTTCCTCTTTTGCCAGTAGATTTTCATTTTCGCTGACTGTGTTTCTTTGCTGTTTTGATCATTTGCACCGCCGGACGTGGAACTGGCGGAGTAAGCGGAATAAGGTTTTTAATATGTTTGACTTTTTCTCTGAAACCGTCTCGATCCTGCACGTCATCAAATGAAATTTGAGCTTCCTGTAAATCCATTTCAACTTGGCTTGCCCATTTTGAATACGATTTTGTTCTTGAAATTGATGAATGTATGCGATGAGTAAGTCTTTGCGGGTTCATTCTTTCCAGTTGACCAAAAATCATCATTCTCCGCTTCCTCATGCTGGTAACAATACCTTCTGTATGTTAGTATATTTCACAGTTGTGTCTTCGGCGACATTCTCCGTTTTGTTTGATAGGGCCAAGGATTTTCCTCAAAATTTTCCGGTCCTTTATTTCAAGTTTTCGTAGTGGTCCTCTCTTCGTCATGTTTAAACATTCTGATGCATGCAAAGCTGACGGTGTAATTACCGTGTTATAATAACAAAGTTTATATTTAAAGACAGGTTTTTGCTTTGGTATAAGTCTTTGCACAGACGAAAAGCACCTTCTTCTTTAGAACACTTACTTTCTACAGCTGCATTATCTGAACTGTCAGGTGTAATTATTTCTCCAAGGTATTTAAGTTTCTTCGACTGCTTGACTTTTTCTTGTTGTACACTCCTGGAAATTGAAATAAGAACACCGTGAATTCATTGTCCCAGGAAGGGGAAACTTTATTGACACATTCCTGGGGTCAGATACATCACATGATCACACTGACAGAACCACAGGCACATAGACACAGGCAACAGAGCATTCACAATGTCGGCACTAGTACAGTGTATATCCACCTTTCGCAGCAATGGAGGCTGCTATTCTCCCATGGAGACAATCGTAGAGATGCTGGATGTAATCCTGTGGAACGGCTTGCCATGCCATTTCCACCTGGCGCCTCAGTTGGACCAGCGTCCGTGCTGGACGTGCAGACCGCGTGAGACGACGCTTCATCCAGTCCCAAACATGCTCAATGGGGGACAGATCCGGAGATCTTGCTGGCCAGGGTGGTTGACTTACACCTTCTAGAGCACGTTGGGTGGCACGGGATACATGCGGACGTGCATTGTCCTGTTGGAACAGCAAGTTCCCTTGCTGGTCTAGGAATGGTAGAACGATGAGTTCGATGACGGTTTGGATGTACCATGCACTATTCAGTGTCCCCTCGACGATCACCAGAGGTGTACGGCCAGTGTAGGAGATCGCTCCCTACACCATGATGCCGGGTGTTGGCCCTGTGTGCCTCGGTCATATGCAGTCCTGATTGTGGCGCTCACCTACACGGCGCCAAACACGCATACGACCATCATTGGCACCAAGGCAGAAGCGACTCTCATCGCTGAAGACGACACGTCTCCATTCGTCCCTCCATTCACGCCTGTCGCGACACCACTGGAGGCGGGCTGCACGATGTTGGGGCGTGAGCGGAAGACGGCCTAACGGTGTGCGGGACCGTAGCCCAGCTTCATGGAGACGGTTGCGAATGGTCCTCGCCGATACCCCAGGAGCAACAGTGTCCCTAATTTGCTGGGAAGTGGCGGTGCGGTCCCCTACGGCACTGCGTAGGATCCTACGGTCTTGACTTGCATCCGTGCGTCGCTACGGTCCGGTCCCAGGTCGACGGGCACGTGCACCTTCCGCCGACCACTGGCGACAACATCGATGTACTGTGGAGACCTCACGCCTCACGTGTTGAGCAATTCGGCGGTACGTCCACCCGGCCTCCCGCATGCCCACTATACGCCCTCGCTGCACATACGGTTCACGTCCACGCTGTCGCGGCATGCTACCAATGTTAAAGACTGCGATGGAGCTCCGTATGCCACGGCAAACTGGCTGACACTGACGGCGGCGGTGCACAAATGCTGCGCAGCTAGCGCCATTCGACGGCCAACACCGCGGTTCCTGGTGTGTCCGCTGTGCCGTGCGTGTGATCATTGCTTGTACAGCCCTCTCGCAGTGTCCGGAGCAAGTATGGTGGGTCTGACACACCGGTGTCAATGTGTTCTTTTTTCCATTTCCAGGAGTGTATTTCAATATGAGGAGGATCATGTTTGATGTTTGTGATGAATTCATTTTTGTTAAATGCAATTTTTAGGCTAGTCTTAGCACCAGTTTATTGTAGGCTGGACTCTTGAACCTTAGCTTTGTCAATATTATTTGCAATGAGTGCCAGATCATCAGCAAAAGCCAAACAGTTTCCACTGTTTCTTTTGTGTCCAACTTGAATCCCATAACCTGTTGTTTACCACTCTCTGACTGTCTTTTTGCAGGACACAGTTGAAAGGCAATGGAGGGAGCACTCCTGTCTCACCCCTGTACAGATTTCAAATGGTTCTGATAGTTCGCCTCGATCAATTGAGTCATACGCTTTTTGAAAGTCGACAAAGGTCACAACAAACGTTTTTGATCTTGATTTTGCGTATGATATAACAGATTTCAGGTTATGGATCTGCTCTACAAGGAGTATGCTGTACAAGGAATAGTGTACAAGTAGCAGCCATGTGAAATGGCGGAAGAACAACGGTCGTGAAAACTTATGGACAAGACGACTGTCGCACCTTCTCATTGACAGGAGGCATTCAAGCCGCGACAAGAACTGTGGCCAGCGATGGCACTGTCAGGGGGCTTGTTGCTTTCAATGAATGCAGGCCCATGTCAATCAGTGTGCGAGCGAACACTGCGATGGGAACTGCACGTAAAAGGGCATCTGGAGTCGGGTAACTTGCGAAAGCCAATTACTCGTACCAGTACATTAAGTGAGACGTCTTCTACAGGCCAACCAACATCGAAACTAGACAGTAGGTGACTGAGGCATGTAGTGTGATTAGACAAGTCGCAGTTTTGCCTCTTTTCAAATACGCAAGACATCTACTGACCAGTGAGACATTTAGTCCTTGTTGGTAGTGGGTATCTACTCCTGCCTGAGGTAACTCTGTGATTTTTTTTGGGGGGGGTGGGGGGGGGGGAGGGCAGCGGAGGGATTGGGCCCACTCATTTAGATTACAGTGAACATGACTCAGGATGTTTGTTTCAATATTTTCGGCAACCAAGTGTTTCCCTCCCTTCCACAACTCCATATGCTGTGTACACTTCCGTCTTTGAAGATGACAACAACCGTGTTCACGGGGCTGCCCAAAAACGTTCCTACTTTGACGAACACTCAAGCAGTCAATCGCCGCTCTACTCGCTCGAAAAACCATTCTGTCTTAATCCCATAGAAAATGTCTGCGATTATTAGGAGAAGTGAGTGATACATTTCAGTCAGTATCCCCGCACGTAGTTTGCTCTGTGGTATCTTCTCATCAAGATGTGGCCCCAGCTGTACATGATGTCCGAAAAACGTCGTGATTGGACTTCATGATGATGAATATGCTGCGGATTTTGCATTCTTGAAGATGACAAAAATAACGTTGAAATTACTACACGGATACACTCAGGCACTCTGTTACACTGTAGTGTGAGTTACGCTGTCCAGTTAAGTGTTGGGTTACGACGTTAAGAAGCTGACTTTTCTCGTAATATACTCCTCTGCATACAATATTGACCACGTCCACTGCAATGGGACGAAGCCTCATTCGAAGTTTTTATCGTTGCTCGGGGCTAAATTTTATTGGTAATTCTACTCCGGTTTGAGTTGATTACACTTCGGAGGATCGTTTTTCTGACTAGAGAGAAGGGAAGGTTCGAACTTTGGCTTATGGCGGGTGAGTTCTATCTGTGTACTACTACGTGAAACAATACATCGTCGAACTAGCAAAATTCTAGCTATCAGCAATATTGTTTAACTGCGCTGTAGCATAACGATTAACTCCCAATGTTACCACTTTTTGCCATTTTGAAATTAATGAAATCACTGTTCGTCAGGCAATTTCCCTCAAAACTGTCCTAGAATCAAATTCATGAAAAAATTCGATCTGCTTCAACTTCGTGACCTGCGTGATACGAAACTTTTCAGAAAACAAGGTTTAATTTGAAGAAATATCTTCAGCACTTTCAGTAGCCGTCTGTTTCACAACACATCTCAATATTGCCTTTTATCTTAAGATTACTGCAGGCACTTCAGCGAAGTCAGTGTTCAGAAAAATAGTTCTTCACTATCTTAGTCATATAAATACTTCGATTACAATACAATTATAATATGAACTGTTTCATTTGTCAAAATACAACATACACGCATAAATGTTAACATCTGTACAGTTCGGAAGTCCAGCTAGAAGTCTTCACATTTTACAGAAATTTTGGTGGTATAATACCTTAACAATAAATCCATGGAATTTTAACAACGGTGGAGCGATGCTGTTGCCAATAACAACCGTCGGCTCTATCAGATGAAGGACCCCGCACCTCCAGACGCTGATACGGGAGGGGGGGGGGAGGGGGAGGGGGACATCGCTGGACCACCTTGTGGGAAACTTCCTCGAATATATATAACACACAAACAAAACAAGAAACACATTTAGGTATATACTTTTACCATAAACTGATCAGAAAAACTGTTCACATGAACAAGACTTACCTGAGTTCGCTTAGGCATAGAAGTAAGGACAGTGCGCATCCATTTCGGTGCACTATAAGTGTCGTTACCATTTTAAGGGTAAATGAACAAGAAGATGGGGGGCAGCACTGCAGCAGCTGCTGGTTGCTGACAAGTGCAGCTTGTTGTCATGTCGGTTACAGCAACCAATTGTTACATCATTGTAATACGGGCAGGTCCAATTTGTGAAACTTGCCAGTGCAGAGGTAATGCACAGTTCTTGCAGTGTGGGAAACAGGGTTTCCACCAGCGCGTCTTAGTGGTGTTGCCAAATACGTGGCTAGAAGCCGTCCATTGGCATAACAGATATGCTGCTACTTTGTATAAATAGCTGTCAATTTTGCAGTAGTTTCATACGCACCCCAGCAGTCCCACTAGGACGTAGGCACTACACCAGAGAAGAAAACCACATGAAGCTGCCGGCATCAGTCACCTGCTCGGTGCTGTGTCACAGTACCAGCTTCCACCTCCAAGTCCCTGTTGCGCACTTTACCCACTGTGCAGTGGGCCTTCCTGACACTCTCTGGCAGCAGCCGTATGCTTGCGCTGGGCGCAGCAAGTCACAGCCCATGCACAGCAACCATCTTCCGTGACAGCGGTGGCGCGCCTGCACACTGTATGCAGCGGCCGCCTGGGCGTGGTCAGTCGTCTCCGTTGCAAGATTCTTGTCAGTCTTCGTGAGTTGCTGGCACCCAGTATGTGTGGCTTGTGCAACAGAGTCGCGAGCCAGACGACGAGTGTGGGTATCAGCAAAGCCGTGCGAGCGTCGGTTCTAGCTAACTGGCCGGTCGCTAGCAGATATCCTACTGGCCACCTAACCTCGAGTGCGGGTACCAATAAAGCTGGCTGGGCGCCGGTTCTAGCCAGCTGGCCAGTTGTTAGCTGATATCCTACTGGCCACCTGACCTTGAGTGCGGGCTGGTCGCTAGCAGATATCCTACTGGCCACCTGACCTCGAGTGAGGGTATCAGCAAAGCTGGACGCGCACCGGTTCTAGCTAACTGACCGGTCACTGGCAGATATCCTACTGGCCACCTGACCTCGAGTGAGGGTATCAGCAAAGCTGGACGCGCACCGGTTCTAGCTAACTGACCGGTCACTGGCAGATATCCTACTGGCCACCTGACCTCGAGTGAGGGTATCAGCAAAGCTGGACGCGCACCAGTTCTAGCTAACTGACCGGTCACTGGCAGATATCCTACTGGCCACCTGACCTCGAGTGAGGGTATCAGCAAAGCTGGACGCGCACCGGTTCTAGCTAACTGACCGGTCGCTAACAGATATCCTACTGGCCACCTGACCTCGAGTGCAGGTATCAATAAAGCTGGGTGCGCGCCGGTTCTAGCCAGCTGGCCAGTTGTTAGCTGATATCCTACTGGCCACCTGACCTTGAGTGCGGGCCGGTCGCTAGCAGATATCCTACTGGCCACCTGACCTCAAGTGAGGGTATCAGCAAAGCTGGACGCGCACCGGTTCTAGCTAACTGACCGGTCGCTAGAAGATATCCTACTGGCCATCTGACCTCGAGTGCGGGTATCAATAAAGCTGGGTGGGCGCCGGTTCTAGCCAGCTGGCCAGTTGTTAGCTGATATCCTACTGGCCACCTGACCTTGAGTGTGGGCCAGTCGCTAGCAGATATCCTACTGGCCACCTGACCTCGAGTGAGGGTATCAGCAAAGCTGGACGCGCACCGGTTCTAGCTAACAGACCGGTCACTAGCAGATATCCTACTGGCCACCTGACCTCGAGTGCGGATATCAATAAAGCTGGGTGCGCCCCAGTTCTAGCCAGCTGGCCAGTTGCTAGCTGATATCCTACTGGCCACCTGACCTTGAGTGCGGGCCGGTCGCTAGCAGATATCCTACTGGCCACCTGACCTCGAGTGACGGTATCAGCAAAGCTGGACGCGCACCGGTTCTAGCTAACTGACCGGTCGTTAGCAGATATCCTACTGGCCACCTGACCTCGAGTGCAGGTATCAATAAAGCTGGGTGCGCGCCGGTTCTAGCCAGCTGGCCAGTTGTTAGCTGATATCCTACTGGCCACCTGACCTTGAATGTGGGCTGGTCGCTAGCAGATATCCTACTGACCACCTGACCTTGAGTGCGGGCTAGTCGCTAGCAGATATCCTACTGGCCACCTGACCTCGAGTGCGGGTGTCACCAAAGCTGGGTGCGCACCGGTTCTAGCCAGCTGGCCGGTCACTAGTTGATATCCTACTGGCCACCTGACCTCTTCCCACAGTGCTAATATCTCAGTGCAAATAACTGTGACAACCACTTCCCTCCAGGCTTCACCGGCCTGCTACCCCACGTCAATCCTGACACCATTTCTGGGGCTATTTGGAAAAGAGGGCGACACGTGAGACATATCAGTCAACATTTCCACTATTTGAGAGCTACACATGATCTATCAATGGGTCAGTTTGGCGGGGTTGGGTTTGGCATATGTGAAGAATGTTGTGCGCACAATTAAGGCCAGAGGAAGTGTTATACGCTACTGGCGTGACTCTTTTTGTTCAGATTACAAACTGAGCTACTAAGGAGTAGAGTTGCACTCTGCCAGAGGTACTGTTTGGTAACTTCGACACAGTACGTAAATGACGTAGTTTTTATAGTGGGCTACGTTCAAATGGTTCAAATGGCTCTGAGCATTATGGGACTTAACACCTGAGATCATCCGTCCCCTAGACTTAGAACTACATAACCCAACTAACCTAAGGACATCACACACATCCATGCCCGTGCCAGGATTCGAACCTGCTTCCGTAGCAGCAGGTGCGTTCCGGACTGAAGCGCCAAGAACCGCTCGGCGACAGGGTGTGCAAAGAAACATAAATGAATGTGTGAGAGAAGAACCGGGAGCCGACGGCTTCGCTTTGTTTGTTGTTTGTTTTGCACGCAATTAGAACGGCACATCGTTCAGTTTTAGATCATTGTATATTTTATATCTTTACAAAATATGAATTGCGTTCTATAAGTTAAAAAAGTTAACACTCCTGTAACTTATGCGCTTTTATGTAACAATTAATTTTGAGGCAAGTACAGTTTACCTGTATAAACACAAAAAATATTTATTGTTGTTATTTTTTACTTAGTAGAATGTTGTTCATCACGATCACAGGCGAGGGTTTCCTATCATAATTGATAAGTATGAAAGTTGCTTAGCAATAACAGAAACATGTTATGTATGACCCCAACGAGGTACTGAAGCGAGTTTTGGTATATTTTGGTTTGGAATTTTTAATTTTACCTTTTTTAGGAAATCGCGTTTACTAACGCAATACTCGTATGATAAATCTGTATTATTTTTTGTTTTTGTTTTTAATATTACTGCCGCATTCGTCTGTTTCACGTTACAAATCAACAATTTTCGAACAAAAGCTGAATTAAGCAATTAAAATTTCAATTTTGTTATGAATGCTGTTCATTCTTATATAACAGACAGAAAGGGAACTATATAGAACAAAAATCATCTGAAAATTATGGAGCCCTTTATACACCCACATTCAGTTTCTAGATGGCTCACTGCTTCCGGTTTCTAGGAAAATCTAGTTAGATTCTGGTCGCATACGCAAACAAAGCGATCAAAATGAGGTAAGTCCCGGTACGTATGCAACACACTTCACGTACAGGAAACGTGGCTACGATCTTAACTGGGCAAAGCTACTACGAAAAAAAACTACCGTTTCCAGAATGAGAATTTCACTCTGCAGCGGAGCGTGCGCTGATATGAAACGTCCTGGCAGATTAAAATTGTGTGCCGGACTGAGACTCGAAATCGGGACCTTTAGCTTTCTCGGGCAAGTGCTCTTTCAACTAAGCTACCCAAGCACGACTGAGGCCCCGTCCACACAGATTTACTTCTGCCAGTACCTCGCATCCTACCTTCCAAACTTTACAGAAGCTCTCTTGCGAACCTTGCAGAACTAGCACTCCTGAAAGAAAGAATATTGCGGAGACATGGTTTAGCCACAGCCTGGGGGATGTTTCCAGAATGAGATTTTCACTCTGCAGGGGAGTGTGCGCTGATATGAAACTTCCTGGCAGATTAAAACTGTGTGCCTGGCCGAGACTCGAACTCGGGACCTTTGCCTTCCAGTTCGAGTCTCGGTCCGGCACACAGTTTCAATCTGCCAGGAAGTTTCATAACTACCGTTACCTACGCATACTTACGGTAGCTTGACTACTAAAGAGTGTTACTTACAAGGGAAGCTCCCCGTCGTACCCCCCTCAGATTTAGTTATAAGTTGGCACAGTGGATAGGCGTTGAAAAACTGAACACAGATCAATCGAGAAAACAGGAAGACGTTGTGTGGAACTATGAAAATAATAAGCAAAATATACAAACTGAGTAGTCCATGTGGAAGATAGACAACATCAAGGATAGTGTGAGCTAAGGAGCGCCAAGGTCCCGTGTTTATCGTGAGCGGCTGCGGATCGAGAGGTCCTTTTTTCAAGTCCTCTCTCGAGTGAAAAGCTTACTTTTTTATGTTCCCAAAGCTATGAAGCGTCCGTTCGTTCATTGACGTCTCTATCCATTGTAATAAGTTTGGTGTCTGTGTTTTGCTACCGCACCGCAAAACCGTGCGATTAGTAGACGAAAGGACGTGACTCTCCAATGGAAACTGAAAACAAGGTCATAGGTCAACCGATTCCTCCACAGGGAAACACGTCTGATATATTCTATACGACACTGGTGACAGCATGTGCGTCACATGACAGGAATATGTTGTCGACCCACCTAACTTGTACACTTGGGAATGGGTAAAAAGATTTTTCTACCTTGCCCGATTTAGGTTTTCTTATGGATGTGATAATCACTCCCCAAAAAGTGATGAAAACATAACCGACGGACAGATAATAATTGTCTGAAAATACAAAATTAAACTTTTCACTCGATGGAAGACTTGAACCACGCACCTCTCGTTTCGCAGCCGTTCACGCTAACCACGGTACCACGGCGCTCCCTAGCTCACATTGTCCTTGATGTTGCCAAACTTGCTCATGGACTACTCAGTTTGTATATTTTCCTTATTTTTTTCATAGTTCCACACAACTTCTTACTGTGTTCTCGATTGATCTGTGTTCCGTTTTTCAAGGCGTATCCACTGTGCCAACTTATAACTAAATCTGAGGGGGGTGCGATGGGGATGTTCCCTTGTTAGAATCACACTTGAACTTAGCTCATGACGACCCCCCTTCGGAACGTTTCAACGTAGTTGTAGAAAGAAGCTGAGAATATGGGCCGTTGTTGCGGATGACGAACTCATCTTTTCCGCCTGCGTCGGGCTGCAAAGTGTGACAAGGACAGGAAGCGAGCGAGCGAGCGAACGGGCGAGATTCACAGTAGGTAAGATTTTCTTTTCGCCGCGAGGGTGGGCAGGAATTTAACGAGCGCGAGCTTCCCTTTCAGCTGCTCGTCAGGCGTCAGGCTGTGCCGCGGCGCCCCGGCTGGCAGAGAGTATCACGTCGCGGCGTGGCGGGCAGCCGGCACTGCAGGCGCAGGCCCGCACGGGCCGTGACTGCTCCGCTCGGCCCGCCCTAATGGAGCGCTCTAATGATGTCAGCGCGCCCGGAATCACGCCGCCGCCGCTCCGCGCCAGAGCACTCTTCAGATTGTGCAGCGCCGCGCCGCGCAGCGCAGTCTGCCGGTTTAATTTCTTTGCCCAGCCGGCGGGGTCGAGGGGTGGCGGCTAGGTCTGCTGCCAGCCGGAATTAAAAGAGACCGGGCCGCGCCGCGTAGATGTCCGCGACGATAGCGCCGGAGCGCCGGACTCGGGGAGATGGGCCAGATACACGCCGACCCGGCTTTGATGTGTACGGGGGCCATGTGTGGACGCCGCCGGTCATGCATCGCGATAACGCACCACCCCCTCCTCCCACCCGCCCCTGTGCGACCCTCCACCCCCACTTCACCGCTCTCGTTTCCACCACACTCGGCGACCACTCAACCCTCTGCCATTCTCGTTACGTGCTCGCCGATCGCAGAGAACGATCGCTTAATAAGAGCGAATTGCGTTTTGCGTTCTATCAGATATGTCCACGACGACTGCCACCCCCACCCCTCCTTACCTCTCTCTTTTCTCCGTCTTTTGCAATCGGCAATGAACAGCGATGCTTGCTTTGGATTCAATTATTCCATCCGCAAGGACATCAGGTTACTGGTTGTGGCGCGTGCTGCATTCGTATGGCGGCACGCAACACCGAGTGACCAGTTGTCGTTTTACTCGGCGGTGGCTAAATTTAACATCTGTGCTTCTCCCACTAAACTGTTAGTTTTTTTTCTCCTCAAAAGGGAACCTCCTCATCGCAACCCCCTCCAATTTAGTTATAAGCTGGCACAGTGGATAGCCCTTGAAAAACTGAACACAGATCAATCGAGAAAACAGGAAGAAGTTGTGTGGAACTATGAAAAAAAGAACCGAAATATACAAACTGAGTAGTCCATGCGCAAGATAGATAACATCAAGGTGATCGTGAGCTCAGGAGCGCCGTGGCCCCGTGGTTAGCGTGAGCAGCTGCACAACGAGAGGCTCCAAAATTCCAGGACATGTTCAGATGTGCTTGGACATATGCAGGATTTGACGGTCTACTCACGGAAAAATTTAACAAGTTAAAAACATATGTTTTGACAGAGCACAGGGAAATCTGTGCGACTGAGAAATTGTTGCATTCATTTGTTGCAGTTTATGTGACAAACTCTTATGTTTTTCATCATTTTTTGGGAGTGTTTATCACATCCATAAGAAAACCTAAATCGGGCAAGGTAGAAGAATCTTTTTACCCATTCCCAAGTGTACAAGTTAGGTGGGTCGACAACATATTCCTGTCATGTGACGCACATGCCGTCACCAGTGTCGTGTAGAATATATCAGGCGTGTTTTCCTGTGGAGGAACCGGTTGACCTATGACCTTGCGATCAAATGTTTTCGGTTCCCATTGGAGAGGCACGTCCTTTCCTCTACTAATCGAACGGTTTTGCGGTGCGGTCGCAAAACACAGACACTACACTTATTACAGTGAACAGAGACGTCAATGAACGAACGGACAGTTCATAACTTTGCGAAAATAAAGAAAGTAAATTTTTCCCTCGAGGGAAGACTTGAACCAAGGACCTCTCGTTCCGCAGCGGCTCATTCTAACCACGGGACCACGGCGCTCGTGACCTCACATGATCTTTGATGTTACCTATCTTCAGCATGTACTACTCAGTTTGTATATGATGCTTATTTTTTTCATAGTTCCATACAAATTCTTCCTGTTTCCTCGATTGATCTGTGTTCAGTTTTTCAAGGACTATCCACTGTGCCAACTTATAACTAAATCTGAGGGGGGTGCGATGGGCAGGTTTCCTTGTCAGAAGTAAGTCGCCAAATAAGTGAGGTTCATCAGCTTCGCTAATCATCTGGGTTGTTCATCTCTAGCACAAACTTCCAGCGGGAAAACATACATAAGGGAACCTTTAAGTCACCAGATGTAAGAATTATAAATCAAATAGACCATGGTGCCATTGATCTAAGCGCCAAGAGATGTGTGTTAGACGTTAAGACAGCGCGGGATGCCGAAGACGGATGTGATCATTTCCTGGTCAGAGGCCTTTTAAACTTACAGTGTGAAGGAAGAATGGAGCCGAAGTAGTCCATAATTTCCTTCCCGACGTCAGGGAGCAGCTGCGAAGGAGTGTTTGGGATCCGTTCCGGGTCGGATTGAAGGAGGACATTAAAGCAATTCAGAGGCGGGACGCTAGATTTGTTACCGGTAGGTGTGAACAATACGTGTTACGGAGATGCTTCGGGAACGGAAATGGGAATCCCTAGACGAAGGTGACTTTCTTTGCGTGGTACACTATTGAAAAACTTTAGAGAACCGGCATTTGAAGCTGACTGCAGGACGATTCTACTGGCGCCAGCATACGTACATTGCGCGTAAAGATCGAGTCACTCTACTTGCGAGTGGAACAGTGGAGGGAATGACCAGTAGCACAGTAGAGTGTGGCTTATCCGACCTAAACCGGCCGCGGCAAGGTCGGATAGCACGGAAAATACTACAAAAAACACAAAACGAAAGTAGGCCACATGAGTTAAACATTTAATACAATACAAATCAAATTAGACCGAATAGATATTTACTGTGTGAAGAAGTTAGTAATTGTCTTTTGTTTGCCTGCTGTTTGCCGTTTTTTGCCGCTAAATCACAAAGTCTCTTAAGAATTAAAACCGCGGTAGACGATGTTTCCTCCAGTTGCTCTACATATTTTAAAGCAGTTTCAAAGGCCTTGTGTCCATCGTTGTTAGAAATCTTGGGCGCACTTTCCTCCATTACATCCGCTTCTTCTTCTTCTTCTTTTTCGTTTACCATGTTGACTATTTCTTCATCTGTCACTTCAAATTCTTCATCTTGGACAATCGATTCATTTATGTCATCTTCTGTGGCGTCAGCACATCCCGGAACTTTTCGTAACATTGGAAGCAGGGTAGTATTTTCTGGTTCGGTCTGCTGCTGTAGATTTTCATCATCTGGAGAACTTTCTTCATTTTCCTGTAGCAAAATTTTCCAGGATTTTGCAATTGTATTTACTCCAACACTCTCCCAAGTTTGGGCCACGTCATAAGCTGCGTCTTTCAAATTAATACGGCGCAACTGCTCTAGCATGTCTTCTCCCTTGTCCATAGCATTAATTAAAGAGGAAAGCAACTTTCTGCAGTAGTTTCTCTTCAGTGTCTCTAAGGTCCCTTGGTCCATAGGTTGACATCGGGATGTGACATTTGGAGGCGAAAACATGGCCTTTACATCTTTATCTTGAAGTTCATCTTCATTAGGATGATAAGTGGTATTGTCTAGAAACAACAGTGCTTTGCGGGGCAAGTTGTTGGCTTTCAAGAACGTTTCAGTTTGTGGCACGAACTGGTTAAAAAACCATTCTTTAAAAATGTTTGATCTCATCCAAGCATTTTTTTTTTGTTCTAGTGTTTCACGGGTAAAACATTTTTAGATACATTTTTAAGTGCTCTCGGTTTTTTGGCTCACCTATCATAGAGAGATTCATTTTCAAATTTGGTGTCGCGTTACTGCATGCAAGAATTGTCACTCTTTCTTTGCTACGTTTGTAGCCTGGCGCTGCCTTTTCGGCCTTTGACGCTAATGTTGTTTCCGGTAACATTTTGTAATTGGGACCAGTCTCGTCGCAGTTAAAAATTTGCTCGCCTGTTGAGTTTTCTTGTCCAATACCTTGTGAAGTTTATTCCTAAACAATTGAAAAGCTTCAAAATTTGCTGAAAGCTTTTCATCACAGAATTCCGTATCTTTTCTTCCATCTATCCAGCCAGCCTACACTATCTGTGAAATCAGGTTCACCTTCGTTTTGAAACTTTAAGGCTTTTTTCTGCAAAATTGGTTCCGACATGGGTACACCTTTATCTCTATGTCCAGTAAACCATAGGAACATAGCTTCACTTACTGTTTCATAATAACATTTTTTCAAGGTTTACCGATCTTCCAAAAGAGCCGAGGCTGCTCGCTGAGAATACTACTTCTCAATTTCATTGCGGTTCCTTTTCCAGCCTCCAACTGTTGTTTTCCCGACGTTATAATCTTTCGCCACTTTTAATAAAGTTTCACCAGTGTCTATTCTTTTTAAAGCTTTAAGTTTTTCTTCCATTGAAGCGACCACCTTTTGTGAGTAGTTTTGAAGCCATCACCACAAATTTTTACAATAAACAAAGTGCTACACGTCCACTCCACTGCAGATCTAAGTTAGCACTGAAAAGTGAGGAGTAGCAGACTGCGACAATGAACTGAGTATCAACAAACAACACGTTAGTCACTGACCTGCCGTCGGCTGGTGCACGGCCGGCGCGGTGAAAGGGTTGGATAACACAGAAGGTCGGATAACCGAAGATCGGATAATGGGGACTCTACTTTAGTACAGTGTACCCTCCTCCACGCACCGTATGGTGGCTTGCGGAGTATCTGCGTAGACGTATATGTAGAACATATCATCCCTAGCTAACGCACGGTGTATTTACAAACCAAACATGGCCCATAACCCGTTCATATAGCGAAAAATATGGAAAAAAAATAGTGAGCTCCTTGCCAGGCCCTGAGAGACCCAATGGATGTAGTCCGGCCGCCGTCTCTACCTTGCGGCAGCATGTGGTACAGAGGGGCCACGCCGTCAGCACACAGCTCTTCCACCCGTTACATAAACTTTCCAGACTGTGGAAGCGCTACTGCTCCGCCAAGAAGCTCATAAGTTGGCGTCACGAAGATGAGTGCACACCGTACCAGCCCTCCCACCGAGGAAAATTCCTCGGCTGTACCGGGAATCGAACCGGGGGTCCTCCACAAAGCTGCCATCTACGCTGACCACTCAGCTACGGAGATGGAGTTACATGGCAAACTGTCTTAGCGCCCGCTGCTTAGGTCGCGTGGACTGTAGCGTCCGTACAGATTTTTATTTTTATTTATTTATTAATTTTTTTTTGTTTTCTTTTAGTTGACATTTTACGTTGTTCAAAAACTGCAACATCTTCTAAACGTTTCACACTAAGTAAGGCCATAGAAGCGTTATTTTTTCTGAATATACTTCTGACCAAATAGTGCTAGAGTCATAGGTCTTTGTGACCCCTGTCTTTGACTTTTTGTGGTGATGTTCTCACAAAAATTTTCATCCCCTAACATATATTTGTTTAGAATTTAAATACCGATTTTTCTGAATTTAAATTCAAATATGTTTCATTATAACGATATACTTTCATAAAAAATTGTATCCTCTATTTCACCTCCTCAAGGGACTGAATTTCCAAGAAACACTAAAACACGTAATTTTTTTTATTTCTAATCAAGGAGTCGAATACCATATTACGTAGATGTAGCTTTAAAAATGCTTTAGTAGTACTTTAATAATGATTTTATTTTGAAAATAAATGTGCACACATTGTCTTAGCCCCTTAGTGGTTCAATTTCCAAACATGTGGAAGTATGTACTTTTCTGTATCTGACCGAGAAACCAAATATAAATTTTCGTATTTCTAGCCTCAAATTTGCCTTAACAGCGATTATTCTTAAAAAAAAAACCTTCCGTCCTCTACTTCAGCGCCTTAAGTATGGTATTTCGAGCAATCCCTAGCGCAGCGATGCCTACAGTATAAGATGAACACTCTCTCCAAACTTGAAGTTTCTATCCTTAGTAGTTTCGGCTGGGTGCTGATGATTCAGCGAATCAGTCGGGCTCTATTTTATCCCCTGAGGAGTTGAATTTCCAAAACCACTGACCTCCCGTAACTTTTTGTTTCCAGTCGAGAAGCCAAATACAAGTTTTCTTAGTTATAGTTTTAAAAATGTTTTCATACCGAAATATTTCACCCCTATTTCCCACCCCCACCCCCCCATCCTCCACCCCTTAGGGGCTGACTATCCAAAAACACTAAAATAATAATTTTTAATTTTTAACTAAGAAATCACATACCAAATTCCATAGACTTAACTTTAAAATGCTTTAGTAGTTCTTTAATAATAATTGTTTTCAAATCTTGCACCCTCTGTTTCACCTTCACTTCCAAAATACTGAAATATATATTTCCTTTTTTCTGACTGAGAAACTAAGTATCAATCTTCATGCTTCTAGCTTTAAAATGGTCTTAATAATGATATATCTTCCAAATACCATTGATCCCCTGTTTCACTTTCTGATGGGTAGAATTTCGAAAACTCCCTTCTTAAACGTCGCCTACAGTAAAACATCAGCTAAATAAAGACACACCGGTATTGACCGACCGTCGTGTCATCCTAAGCCTATACGCGTCACTGGATGCCGGTATGGAGGAGGGGCGTCAGGTCAGCACACCGCTCTCCCGAACGTTGTCTGTTTTCGTGATCGGAGCCCCTGCTTCTCAGTCAGTAGCTCCTCAGTTTTCCTCACAAGGGCTGACGGCACCCCGCTTGCCAGCAGCTCTCGGCGGACCGGACGCTCACCCATCCAAGTGCTGGCCAAGCCCGATAGCCTTTAATTTCGGTGATCTGACGGGAACCGGTATTACCACTGCGGCAAGGCCGTTGGCATTGTATTAGTTGAACAACACCCTATCCAAACTTCAAGTTTCTATGCTTACCAATTTGGAACGGGCCGTGATGAATCAGTCACGACATTTCCTTTTATATATTGAGATGATAACCGAAAATTTAATACTTACGTAAAATCCTGTCATGGAATCGTATGTACGAGGGGATTTCAAAACAGAAATTACGCATGATTATAGCAGCCCAACTAACTGTTACTGAACGCTGCACTACATTCAAAGTGACAGATACATGACACTGTCTTACAGCATATTCGCCAAGCGTCTGTAAGCAACGGTCGGAACGCTCAACCAATCGTTCGATTCTTTTACAATAGATATCCTATTCTTGGTCACGGAGCAACTCTAAAACTGCTGTGTGAACGTCCTCATCATTGGACAGCCCCCCCCCCCCCACCCAGACTTCGATTTAGCTTGCAGGTTGGAGGCCGGCCGCTGTGATCGAGCTTTTCTAGTCGCTTCAGTCCGGAACCGCGGTGCTGCTACGATCGCAGTTTCGAATCCTGCCTCGGGAATGGATGTGTGTTATGTCCTTAGGTTAGTTAGGTTTAAGTAGTTCTAAGTCTAGTAGACTGATGACCTCAGATGTCTAGTGGACTGATGACCTCAGATGTTAAGCCCCTCAGTGCTTAGAGCCATTTGAACCAAGATCTGGATTTTATGATGAATGTTTCCGAACCTCACATCGAAAACGCTGAAAAAGAACTTGTGTACTGTACGTTGTGTGCTGCGTTACAGTGTCGTGGATGTGAACAATGCCTTTGCTTAAATCTCCACGCCTCATGTTCTTTATGCCGTTGCAAAGTGATATTTGTGTTGCACTGAACGAATCGGCGTTAATGGTTGTGCACTCTGCCGTAAGTTCTGTGCACACAACTCTTCCACTGTCGAAGGAGACGATCCCTATGGCCTTCAAAACGGTGCAAATGGCTTTCGGGTTATCCGCACAGCATAGAAATGTAGCGTATCTTCTTTTTAGATTTCTTATGCAAATTATAATAGCCGTTCTGTATTTTACATTGTTATTTTACATTACTTCTACGGAATTAGACAGGAAATGCATTTTTAGGCAAGGAACGGGACAAATTAATTAAAAATTGATTCAAATGGTTTAAATGGCTCTAAGCACTATGTGCCTTAACATCTGAGGTTCAAAAATGGATCAAATGGCTCTGAGCACTATGGGACTTAACTTCTGAACACTGTACTCGCATTCGGGAGGACGACAGTTCAATCCCGCGTCCGGCCATCCTGATTTGGGTTTTCCGTGATTTCCCTAAATCACTCCAGGTAAATGCAGGGATGGTTCCTCTGAAAGGGCACGGCCGACGTCCTTCCCCATCCTTCCCCAATCCGATGAGACCGATGACCACGCTGTCTGGTCTCCTTCCCCAAAACAACCAACTTAACTTCTGAGGTCATCAGTCCCTTAGACCTTAGAACTACTTAAACCTAACTAACCTAAGGACATCACACACATCCATACCCGAGGCAGGTTTCTGACCTGTGACCGTAGCGGCCGCGTGGTTCCAGACTGTAGCGCCTAGAACCGCGCGGCCACCCCGGCCTGCTAACATCTGAGGTCAATAAGTCCCCTAGACTTAGAGCTACTCAAACATCACTAACATAAGATTATCACACACATCCATGACCGAGGCAGGATTCGAACCTGCGACCGTAGCAGCAGCGCGGTTCCAGACTGAAGCGCCTAGAACCGCTCGGCCACAGCTGCCCGCCTTATGGCCTTCCCTGCCAATGGTGCAACTTTGCATTTCTTCAGCGGAGGCAAGGAAGTGATTCTGAGTTCCATAGATGCTCTCTTTGCTTCATGTGTGAAACGACGGACTTTTGTTTCAGCCCCCGTTTTGAAATGTCTTCGGAATTCATTGCCTTCCACGGAGAAACGCCCAAGGAAGTCCAGAGATGCCGTAAACCTTCGTCTTTGTGAGTAGGTGATAGAGATCTCGTAACCTAGTCAGAGCCCAGTTCCTTATACAACAGACGATTTCGCAGTCAGCATTGCTTATTAGAAGCGCATCTGCAGAGCAATGTCCACGATTGTCGATCTGCGATGCAAGAAGAGGCAGCCACAGATACAGAATGGTCGGCGTCCGGTTTCGGTTTATGAAAGAGAAAGGAAGGAAGATTGGACTTAGCGTCACGTCGACATCGAGGTCCTTAGATGGAGTAAAAGCAAGGGTTGTGTCAATGATGGCGAAGGAAATCGGGCCGGCCGTTGTGGCCGAGCCGTTCTAGGCGCTTCAGTGCGGAACTGCGCTGCTGCTACGGTCACAGGTTCGAATCCTACCTCAGGCATGGATGTGTGTGATGTCCTTAGTTAGGTTTAAGTAGTTCTAAGTCTAGGGGACTGATGACCTCAGATGTTAAGTCCCACAGTGCTCAGAACCATTTGAACCAAGGAAATCGGCCGTGTCCTTTAAAAGGAACCAACCCGGCTTTTGCCTGGAGAGATTTAGGGAAAACCTAAATCAGTAGGGATGGGAGCGGTTTTAATCCATCGAAAAGGAGTCCAGTGTGCTGATGACTATGCCACCTCACTCAGTGGTTTCGGGCTATAGTCATTCTCAAAAGAACCAATGTCTGACAACTAAAAGTTTCCGCCAAAAATAGCGACAAATAAAGTGGTTGCATATGATCTGTGCCAACTAACGTTCGTTAACAGTGACTAACTGGTTTTTTTTTTACTCTAAGAATTTTTTATAAATAAAGAATTATTTTAGTAGCAGCTCTTGGCGCTCTTGGTTTTTCTGAAGAATTTTAAGCAAGCTGAGGCACAACCGATACTTTGTAGCCTCAGTCACCGGTATCAGCGGATTATTATTCGACACACCACTCTTTGCGTATGACAATGTAAGTTTGCGAGGAAGCATTTTCGAATAAATGCTACACGAAGTTCTTGCACAGAAATAAGCTGAGTCATCCACCATCTAACGAAACCAACGTCGCTACCAATGTCCTCCGATCACAGACATCGACGTAACCTCTGGTAGCGTATGGAAGTTTCGTGGCTTCACAACGTCTCCTTGAAATTATTTGACTATGTAAATGAAGTATTACGCTGCCTGTGGATAATTCTCGTCCCCTACGACGGAGAAAGTCGTCGAAAACCTTAAGACTGCATAAGAATCTGGCACAGTATGAACTCCATGAAGCATTTAGTCAAGTCTCTGCTTAGTATAACATCATTTACCCAGCACTTTTCATCAAATCTTCGTGCAGATTCGACCTTGGAAATTGTCACTGAGGTACTTCCATGCTCATAAAAGACACTCTCAGTAGTCTCTCGTTAGACAGCTTGGTCACATTCGCTCTCTCTTTCACACTGAGGAATTCGAGCAAATACAGTAATTCAGTTTTTCAATATAACTTGCTTACTAGTAGATATTCCTGGAAGAAATTGCTACCTACACATTTTACGTGAATTAGCGCTTTTTAGTACCGCATAAGGCGTATTGCTTCTATAGAACTGAAAATCAAATTTCGCACACTTTATTGATTATGTAACAAAGGAAGAGATGTAACATGAGTTCCCAGTGGTAGAGTATACAAGACATCACCGGTATTAATAAATAACGCACTGCCGGATACTAAATGAACAGCACAAAATTCTGCGGTATTAGGTGTTATCGGTTCGCCTACACTGTCTCGTTATTACTGGTGACTCTGTGGTTTTCATTATAGAATTTTACAGTCACTAGCTACTTGGGAGTTCGGTTTCGGGCAATGAACCATGTCAACAATCTCGCCACTGACGGAGCTGTCCTCTCTGACATTGGCTGTAGCTGTGGAGGTCACTCACGAGGAGCTCATTAGGGCGTGACTTTGCCTCGCATATGTGTGAAAATATGTTGCCAACAGTGGCAGGGCACCGACGTGAAGCTAATTTCTACATCAACTGAGGAAGTTTTCCCGACTTCACAATGGAGTGTGTGTTGCACCTAATAGATATACTACTAGGTAGACTATATGTCATAAACAGAGTAATGCTGCTAACAACTCAAACTCGTGTGAAGTTTACGAATATGCTACCCAAATGAGTTTACACACCAAAATATTAAACACCCTGGATCATATCGGGCAGTGTACAGTAACAGATAAATGAAGTGATATTAATCATCATAGGACGATAATTAACTACTAACCATTGGAGGGCGAATGTATAGCCGTAAATCAGTTTAGTGGCTCGTTTTCTAACGTAAGTGTTTTATTGTGCATTGTTGTATTGTGCCCTTATGAAACAGTCTATAAAATAATGAAAGTGCAGCTCAGTG
Organism: Schistocerca gregaria; assembly: GCF_023897955.1. Classification (NCBI taxonomy): domain Eukaryota; kingdom Metazoa; phylum Arthropoda; class Insecta; order Orthoptera; family Acrididae; genus Schistocerca; species Schistocerca gregaria. The sequence continues at coordinate 934,803,442 of NC_064921.1, forward strand.
AAGAAATAGTGAATAACGCACAAATAAAACTGAATTGTTAAATAAAGAAATATAGAAATAGTCCTTTAGAACCAAAACTGTACCCTGCCCATACTGTTATGATTCACTCTCAATTTTACTGTATCTAGCAAGAAAAAAAGTTATATTGAATTGTGGCCTTGTACAAGTTAACATTATACACAGTGAAACAAATACGTTATGAAATAACTGACCTAACAGAGGATGCAGAGCGTATGCATCCAACAACTAATGTAGGCCAATGGCTTTGTGCTGAGCACCATATCGTTAACTCGAAAGAATTCGTAAGAGAAGGTGAGGAGCGAGAGGAAACATAAAACTGTGAGTGGGAGGGGGGAATAGGGGGTTGTGGAAATGTGGGAGGAGGTGAAAGATGGAAAAGGCTCTTTTCTTTTTCATGTGATTTCATCAATTATTCTATATAGAATCTGCTTTCCAATATTTATCTGGTCATTGAGTTATATTTGAAGCAACGATTTGTTTGAAGCACAGTTCAGCAACAAATATCTATAGTTACATTCAGCGAATACACATTCTCAAAGCTGCAAACTGTTGTACTGAAAAAATGACGAGGTCTAAGCTAATCAAAAAAAATGTTTAAATGTGTGTGAAATCTTATGAGACTTAACTGCTATGGTCATCAGTCCCTAAGCTTCCACACTACTTAACATAAATTATCCTACGGACAAACACACACACCCATGCCCGAGGGAGGGCTCGAACCTCAGCCTGGACCAGCCGCACAGTCCATGACTGCAGCGACTCAGACCTCCCGGCTAATCCGGCGCGGCTAATTGCACATCACACTATCACTTAAACACGTGCGGCTCACAGACCGCACAACACCTTAATAACCTGCCCAATCAGGCTAAATGAAAGGGTTATTACCATACTTCTGCTCAGTCCGTTAAAATCTCTGTCTTGTGACTGGCTACTCTGGTCGAAAGAGAATTAGCATGTCTGACCACCGTTTTCGTGAACACAGTTCTATACAAGTTTGAATACCTTGAATATATACAATATGCACGTATGATCACTTTCAGTTAAATAATCATTTCATTTCATGTTATACGTCAGTAAATAACTATCACTAAGTCACGTTTTTATTATTCTCATAAACCGTAACAGCAGTCGCTAGTCAAGTTAGCAACTCTGTTCCTCCTGTTCGTTACTCACAACGTTTCTCAAACAGATACTTTATAAACATTCATTCACAAGTTTCTTATTAAATTAACATATACCATTAGAAATAGTACAACAAATGTTTCATACAAAGGCTAGTTTTTTCCTTTAACTGTGGAGAACTCTGTATTTTGCAACTTAGTAACAATGATACAGTGATTTTACTTAGAGCAAACTGTTCGTCTATTTTTCGATATGTTAAAGATGATCATTTTACACCTGATGTCAAGACCTATCACAAGATGTATCATAGATGAAAACGAAAAACAGCTCTTAGAAAAAGGTCTAAAACACAATGTTGACTCACCAGAAAATGAACAACAGATACAAGATCTCATTATAAATATTGAATATACTCTCACTATAGAAGGAAAAAAATGAAAACAGTAGTGTAAACACAGGGCTAACTAGGGAGTTAATAAAAGAAAAATTAATAACATAGCAACTCAGATTAAAAAGGAAAACAATAAGTTCAATAATATTTGTGATGAAACACAGCTTAAAAAGCTAGAGAAAAAACTGCAAACAGAAAATGTCAATATAACAAAATCTGACAAATCATCAAAAACAACATAAAAAAGTTAAATTCAAACCCAACTAACAGATTTCAAACATATGTTAAAAACACACTCAAAAACATAGAGTACACATTTAAAAACAGAGCCTTGTACAAAAAAAACCTCAAGCCCCCCACATATATGTCAATCTAAGGTCCATAAAGAAAATTATCCAGTCATTCCAATAGTAAATTTCAGTGCAGCTCCTACATAGCTACTAGCAAAACAAATTCAATCAGAGCTAACCGAGTATTATAAACTAGGAAATGATAGAACAATGAAAAATACCTCTCAACTGGTAGAACATATTATAGACATTAAAATCCCTGATATAGCAACATTGCTCTCTTTTGATGTAGGAAGTATGCACATTTGCATTCCTGTTAATGATACCATAAAAATAACTGAAGAAAACCTGAAAATACACCACCAGCTACCTCATGAACACACAAATGAAACCATAAAATTATTAAAGTTAATAACACAACAAAATTATTTTGAATTCAATCAAGAATACTACATACTACGAAGACGGTCGTGCGGAACCCAGCTCGCTTTATTCCTCCACGAGACTCAGAGGGCCATAGACACGGGTTCACAGGTAGATGCCGTGCTTCTTGACTTCCGCAAGGCGTTCGATACAGTTCCCCACAGTCGCTTAATGAACAAAGTAAAAGCATATGGACTATCAGACCAATTGTGTGATTGGATTGAGGAGTTCCTAGGTAACAGAACGCAGCATGTCATTCTCAATGGAGAGAAGTCTTCCGAAGTACGAGTGATTTCAGGTGTGCCGCAGGAGAGTGTCATAGGACCGTTGCTATTCACAGTATACGTAAGTGACCTGGTGAACGACATCTGAAGTTCACTAAGGCTTTTTGCAGATGATGCTGTGGTGTATCGAGAGGTTGTAACAATGGAAAATTGTACTGAAATGCAGGAGGATCTGCATCGAATTGACGCCTGGTGCAGGGAATGGCAATTGAATCTCAATGTAGACAAGTGTAATGTGCTGCGAATACATAGAAAGATTAGCTACAAAAAAGCAGGTCAGCAACTGGAAGCAGTTAATTCCATAAATTATCTGGGAGTACGCATTTGGAGTGATTTAAAATGGAATGATCATATAAAGTTGATCGTCGGTATAGCAGATACCAGACTGAGATTCATTGGAAGAATCCTAAGGAAATGCAATCCGGAAACAAAGGAAGTAGGTTATAGTACTCTTGTTCGCCCACTGCTTGAATACTGCTCAACAGTGTGGGATCCGTACCAGATAGGGTTGATAGAAGAGATAGAAAAGATCCAACGGAGAGCAGCGCGCTTCGTTACAGGATCATTTAGTAATCGCGAAAGCGTTACGGAGATGATAGATAAACTCCAGTGGAATACTCTTCAGGAGAGACGCTCAGTAGCTCGGAACGGGATTTTTTTGAAGTTTCGAGAACATACTTTCACCGAAGAGTCAAACAGTATATTGCTCCCTCCTATGTATATCTCGCGAAGAGACCATGAGGCTAAAATCAGAGAGATTAGAGCCCACAGAAGCATACCGACAATCCTTCTTTCCACGAACAATACGAGACTGGAATAGAAGGAAGAAGCGATAGAGGTACTCACGGTACCCTCCGCCACACACCGTCAGGTGGCCTGCGGAGTATGGATGTAGATGTAGATACAAGAAGAGAGTTTACCTCTTGGTTCGCCTATCTCAGGAACATTAGCCAACATTTTCATGAATCACATAGAAAAACTAATATTTGAAGACGTAATAACAAAGAAAAGCTACAATGTCATTTACTGGTACAGATACATGGATGACATAATATGCATGGTAGATGTACCAAAAAACAGAATACAGCAACTACACAAAGACGTAAATACTGTACAAAAAACATAAAGTTCACAATAGAAGAAGAATAAGAAAACACACTCAACTTTTTAGACACAACCATAACAAAAGACAATAATAAACACACATTCGACATATACAGAAAAACACAAAAAGTGACATTATCTTAAATGAAGCTTCAAACCACCCACATAACCACAAACAAGCAGCAATCAGATACATTTTAAACAGGACAAACGGGATCCCCCTAAACACTTCTAATTACTAAAAAGAGTTAGCTATTATAAATCAAATAGAATCAAAAATGGACACAAAGAAACAATGGTAGACAAATTAAACAAAAAATAAAGCGACAAATAAGGAAGAAAACTAACCAAACCACACTAACTCAAACAACTTGCACTACAACAGTGGCATACAACGAGATACCACAACAATTTCACTCATAAAATAGGAAACATATTCAAAAAACTAGTCATAAACATTGCTTACAAAACAAACAAATCCATACAAAAGCACATCCCCAAACTAAAATCAAAACTAGACAGATACCAAAAAAGTGGTATCTATCACCTCAGTTGGAGAGATTTTAAGTAGATATACAATGGAATGACTGGCAGGAGATTTGACGCAAGGTAGAAAGAACACATCAGAGCATTCAAATACATTAAAAGTCATTCAACATTTGCGGATCATCTAAAAGAAGAACACCATAGACCAAGCAATATTGAAAACGATATGAATATCATAAAAATCAGTAACGACAGACACCTCCTCCTTTTCTAAGAAAATTTCCACATACAAAAAGCATTACTACAAAACAGACAGTTGCTCAATGACCAGATGAATATTGGAAAGCAGATTCTACATAGAATAATTGATGAAATCACATGAAAAAGAAAAGAACCTTTTCCATCTTTCACCCCCTCACACATTTCCACAACCCCCTCTTCCCCCTCCCCCCCCTCCTCCCACTCACAGTTTCATTTCACCTCTCGCTTCTCACCTTCTCTTGTTACCCACACTCCATCACACTGCTATATACTTATGTCCACTATCATGGTTTCTCCATAAAAAAAATCTCTATCGCTATTCCTTCTCTACACTTACACAGTATATAAATACACAGAAACATACTTAAATAGAACTACACACATACAAAAATCTAATTTAAAAAGAATATTTGTAGGTCAAAGGGAAAGTAGTGGAAAGGTTATGCTGGCAACGCTACAAAACACAAACATCAACACATACTTGAAGTACGAAAACAAACAGAATACAGTTGTGCGCGTAAAATGGTGTTGTGAGAAATGCATAGTGCTGCAGGATATCTAAAAAAACTTACGAAAATTATCAGTGTCTAACATAGAAAAACAACGATGTGCTAGCAGATAGCATTTCCCTATCTGAGCGATTAGGGAGCCGTTACCGTAAATAGAAACCAAACTATTCTTAACGAACTGTTTTTCGACCTAAAACGCAAATCAAAATGTAAATAAACTTAATTACTGACCACTGATTATGCTTTACCTCACTACAGCGAATCGCGTGAGTTGAAAAAAAATCACGCATTTTTGTAGTTGCAATGAGGGATCAAAAGTACTTCCAGAATTATAAAGCAACTGCGGACACTATGGCCACAGACATAAAGAATTTAAGAGTTGTTGAAATGATGTCTACACTGGCCTACTACAGACACTAGTAATCTGGTTAATTACTTTGACAGCCAGTATACTGGAGAGCTAATAGCACTAGTGATGGTCTTAGAGGTATGCCTTCATTGTGTGTTTTGGGCAGAGAAAGCAACTTGGGTGGCCTAGGTACTCATGGCCTTAAATTCATTACAACTTCGACAGGAAGGCTACAGGTCTTGAGTAGCTCTCCTGTATACCTGATACGTTTGGGATTTCATCGGAATTTTTTGTGGTAAATTAACCAAGAAGTTCTTATCCAAGGAATCATCGAGAAAGACTTCGTAGCCACTTAAAATCAGTGTTAAGAATGATTTTGATTTGTTGGAAAGGTTCTTGAAAGGTGTAAACACGACGTTAGTGTGACCCATCCTAGGACGTTGTTCAGTTTTGGACTGCTTATCGAGTAGGCATGATAACAGCCACTACGAAAATGTAACATAAATGCTCGAGGAAGTTAATTGAGAATAAGTGGAAGAAAGACGATACAGTTCTTGGGAAACGCTGCTGGGTAAATTTAGAGAACCTGTATTCGGAGAAGAATGCGACCTTTATGCAGCCGCCAATGTGTATCTTGTTAGCGCTCGCGAAAATAAGAGAGATTGGAGCATTCAGAGAGGCATATAGGCATATCTCCCTCGCTCAAGACGCGAATGGGGTAAGAAAGAACGTTGGTAACATTGTTACGAGGGTCATTCGGAAAGTAAAAGTCGTTTAGTTTCGACATGCGACAGCGTCCTCCCCCTTCCCTCGCTCCAGTTGCCCTCGCCGTGCCGCCACCGCTACCACCGACCGACCACTGACCTTCGTTACTTATTCGCTTCAGTTTGGCGGCAGGTACGACCAATATAGTTGCATATTGCTTAGCTGCACGACTTTAAAATATGTTACAAAATTGATGGTGCCGTCAAGTGTGACCGCTTTCCAAACGCGCGGAAAGTCCGACATATCGAAATTTACAAACTGAGGCTTACGATACTGTGATGAGCGAAACGTCAACTCGGAAGTGGTGTATCGTGTTTAATAGCGAGCGGAAAAACGTTCACGGCGAAGATCGCTCCGCCATCAGTGGATTTAAACAAAAATGCAACAAGACAAGCGTTTGACGATTACTGGGCTGCACTCATTCTTTCCAGACATTTCAGGAATTGTATTTTACGAGACTGTTAATGCAGATCTGGGCTATAAAAAGAGTAAATGCCGGGTGGGTTCCTCCAATTTTGTCAGATGAACACAAAACTAAACGAATGAGTTGCATTGACGTTTATCAGTCGTTATGAAAAGGGCGGTGATGAGTGTTTGAATCATATCGTCGCTGGTGAAGAGACTTGGATATCATATTTCATCCCAGAAACAAGGAGCCAATCAGTGGAATGGCATCATTTCGCTATCTCCAAGGAAACCGAAAAAACAATTTCTAAGCAATAGAAAATTATAGCTACGGTGTTTTGGGATCGTAAGAGTGTCCTGTTTGTCGAATACGTGCCTAGAGATGAGACCATAACTGCAGCGGCCTACTGTCACACGTTTCAAAGACTTCACGCGTGATTAATTACAAGCGGTGTGGAATATTACCCGGTGCAGTCATTCGCCTTCATGTTGCTCCATGCCTACAGCTAGCGGGAATAACACAGGAATTGATTAAGCCGTTTCACTGAGAAATGTTTCAACATCCACCATACAGGCCGGCCGATGTGGCCGAGCGGTTCTAGGCTCAACAGGTTGGAACCGCACGGACGATACGGTCGCAGCTTCGAATCCTGCCCCGGGCATGCATGTGTGTGATGTCCTTAGGTTAGTTAGGTTTAAGTAGTTCTAAGTTCTAGGGGACTGATGACCTCAGAAGTTTAGTCCCATAGTGCTCAGAGCAATTTGAACCACCATACAGTTCGTACTTAGCCGCCAAGTGATAACCACCTAATCCCCAAACTGAAAGATTGTTTTGAGTGGGCAACGCTACGGAAGTGGTGATGAACTTAAAGAAGCCATTAATCAGTGGTTCAACATCTCTGCGGCATTTGAATATGCAGCCTTAACACGGGATAACAAGTACCTAAATTTGAAAGGTAACTAAGTAGAAAAGCAATTTGTGCATCAAAGTGAATGGGACACTTAAGGCAGTGGCAGGAGAACATACGAATATCTCTCTAACATGAGGGAGAGATTAAAAATGAGATTTCTTAATCCATAGAGTGAATAGAGACATTACCTCAGTGGCCACGGCCTTTTTCTACGTGTTTATACAAAATCAGGAGACAGATGAATGATAGATGCGGCTGACGCTGTGTGGGTACACACACTGTGGGACTGCACGCTATATGAAGATGGACGTCTGGTATTAAGGATGTTGGATCCTAAAGCAGCACTTAGGAGCGAGTTGACCTGGCGCATCTTGGACGATACTGCAGCCGCGGTATCCAGGAAGGCCAGGGAGAGACTTCACGAGGCATTTAACCACAAGTCATTTTACTTCCGTTCAGACTAGACAACATATTCTGCAGATGTAGAGAAGATGACTGAGGTTGGCGATCACCGATTGAGATACTGTCCTGGAAATCCATATTGCTTTGGTGCAAGTGATCATGGAGTTGGGGACTTAAAGAAGTAACAGTTATAGGTGGAATTACTCGCAAAAGTGGAAACGCTGCCCAACGTCCAAGGAATCCAGCAGACTTATTCACAATATACATAAATGACCTTGTGGATAACATCGGAAGCTCACTGAGGCTTTTTGTGGATGATGCTGTAGTATATCGAGAGGTTGGAACAATGGAAAATTGTACTGAAATGCAGGAGGATCTGCAACGAATTGACGCATGGTGCAGGGAATGGCAATTGAATCTCGACGTAGACAAGTGTAATGTGCTGCGAATACAAAGAAAGAAAGATCCTTTGTCATTTAGCTACAATATAGCAGCTCAGCAACTGGAAGCAGTTAATTAAATAAATTATCTGGGAGTACCCATTAGGAGTGATTTAAAATGGAATGATCATATAAAGTTGATCGTTGGTAAAGCAGATGCCAGACTAAGATTCATTGGAAGAATCGTAAGGAAATGCAATCCGAAAACAAAGGAAGTAGGTTACAGTACGCTTGATGGCCCACTGCGTGAATAACGCTCATCAGTGTGGGATCCCTACCAGATAGGGTCGATAAAAGAGATAGAGAAGATCCAACGGAGAGCAGCGCGCTTCGTTACAGGATCATTTAGTAATCGCGAAAGTGTTACGGACATTATAGATAAACTCCAGTGGACGACTCCGCAGGAGAGACGCTCAGTAGCTCGGTACAGGCTTGTGTTGAAGTTTCGAGAACATACTTTCAGCGAGAAGTCAAGCAGTATATTGCTCCCTCTTACGTATATCTCGCGAAGAGGCCGTGAGGATAAAATTAGAGAGATCAGAGCCCACACAGAGGCATACCGACAATCTTTCTTTCCATCAACAATACGAGACTGGAATAGAAGGAAGAACCGATAGAGATACTCAAAGTACCCTCCGCCACACACCGTCAGGTGGCTTGCGGAGTATGGATGTAGATGTAGATGTAGATGTAGGTGCAGGCTATGGCTGTTGACTGGGGTAGTACGATGGCGGATCCAGTAGCGGAAACAACCACGTACAAGTTAAATCACCAAAATAAATGAAGAAACAGAGAACTAATTCTAGTGTTTGTAGTAGGTTAAATGATGGGTAACTGCTTAAGGGTTTTAATGTACTTTTGTGGTAGTAGAAGTAATTGAAGTTTTTTTCTTTTTTAATCACTTTTTCTTTAAAAAAGTAACTAAATAATTAATTAACTAAATATTGAATACACAACTTATAACTATCCAAGAAATGTGATTTGTATGGCTATTTTACCTTTTTATATAATAGGCTGTAATTATGAATAACACATAAATATAGGAAACAAATAAATAAAATAAACTGAATGTAAAATACAGTTTTGTTTAATTATATTAAATAAAAATGTCTATAGAAAAGAACTTTCTTCACTTTCTGAATGACCCTCGTATGATGTACCTTCTGTTGCTACTGAATAGTGCGTGCAGATTTTTTATGTGGATATAGATGCAAAAGTATCTGAATAAACACACACAAGAAGCCAAAGTGATTTAGTTTCAGAACGATGACCTGGACTGTGCATGCAGGCACTGACGGAGGCGATCGCGTTCCATCCCTTTGTGCTCGTCCATTATGGGCCACAGAGGATCGCCTCCATTAATGGGTCTGATGATGTTTACGGGAGTTTCGTCTTCCAAGCCGTGACAGGGTGACAGACTCCGCCGACGGCGCACTCGTCCGGCGCCGGAATCGACGGCGGCGACGACGCCCACACCTCGCTCCGCCCCCTCAGCCACCGTCACCCGTCGCCTAGGCAACGGCTGGGCTCGCCTTCGCAGAACGGGGAAGGCGGCGAGAGCCCAGTTATTAATCCCAGCAAGAATGGGTGGAGCCCGACGCCGGGTGGCAGGGGGTGGAAGACGGGGGGTGTGGGGAGGCAGCGCCGGGAACTTCATAAAGACGCGAGACACTGGCGAGGAGTGGGGGTCGAGGAGGCGGCAGCAACAGGAAAATTAGTTGCCGACAAACACAGCCACTGGCGGCCGGCTCATTAGCACCGGAGCCGAAGTATTACTCTGTGAAACTGAATTAAAAACGGCCCGGCCCGAGGCTGCGACGGCGCTGTTTTGAAAAGCAAGAGCGGACGCCGGCACACCGGATATGAGGCCGTGGCCGGCTTTTGACTCGCGGACTTGGCGCAACTCATCAGCGGAGCCGCCAAACTAGCGGCGCAGCGGACAGCGGCCGGGCAGCCAAGTTTAAAGAGGCCGCATTAAAACAGGCGGCCCGGAGCCCTCGCCAAGAAACGAGGGACAGCCGCGGAGTCCTCCAATCCTGCAACTGAAAAGTGTCATCGCCTGAAGAGAAGCTTGACTTTTCTGCTACATATTCACTGCCGGAAAAAAAAAAGCCTGCAGAGACGACGTGATTTTGATCCCACGACGGCGTGTGGTACCTGGGGCACAGTAAACGTACTGATAATGGTCTCAACGTCGTCCGCCGACAGATAGCGTAGTGACATAGCTACGAGAGCGACATCTGTGTCCACCCCTTAATAGGGAATGCTCACAGCCGGAATGCTCAATGTGGTGCAAACGCATGAAGCGAGTAGGTAACCATGCCACGGAGATGTACTTGTGCTTCCTGCAGCCAAGTGACCGAATTTGAAAGCGGTCATATTATGGCCTTCCTAGTGACGGGATGGTCCTTTCGGAGAATTGCCACAGTTGCACATCAGTGGTCACGACCTGATTCTGACGCCCACGCAGCTCGGACGCCCACCAGGATCGTCGTATTGTGATGGCAGCAGTGCCAGATCGCACAGCTGCCACAGCGCAAAGAGGACGGCTTCAGCAATGAAAGCAAATTCTACCCACACGCAACGCCGTGTTTCAACAAGCAGCGCAGCACAGTAGTAGCGTTCTTGGGTTCCATGTAGGGGTCCTGGGTTCGATTCCCGGATTATTCAAGTTTTTGAAGAAATGTTGTTCGAGCGTTTCCACGAAGCGTAAAATACTGGGCTGACGCAAAAGATCGTAGCATTCCTCCATAAGTTTAATAAACACAACAGATACACATAACAGAGACTTTACTCATCAGCAATTTACTCTAGTTTACTATTTACAACAGTGTGACAACGTTGGAGTAACTTTGCGATTTCACGACTGTGGAAAGCATGTGGTTTTGAGGCGAAGAACTCGTCGAGATATAATCGGAGTGCATTTTCAACTGGAAAGAAAGTTTGTTGAAGGTTGTTCCACAGAGAGCGGGAAAGGTGAAAAATCTCATGCAGCAACATCATGTGAATAAGATGGTTGAGCCGAGATAAACGATCAGCTGACCGAACAAAGATCTGCTCTCATTCACAACCCAACTCTCGTATAGTGCTCTTTGTCAGACTGTCAGAATGCGGGCGGGCGTTATCGACAAGTAGCAGTACTTCAGTCTTCTTGGTTGTTGCGTCTTTAAGACGCCTCACTTGCTGATACATGTCAGCAGTGATGGTGATACCTCGGGGAGGCTATTCGTAGTACACTGTTTCACCAGATTCGTAACATTATCTTTTGTAGACGAGAGCAGATCTTCGTTCGGTGAATTTCTCGTTTATCTTGGCTCAACCACTCCTTTCTTCACCTTATTTTAGCATAAAGACACAATTTCTGGTCACCAGTAACGATACAGGGTCACAATGGTCGGTACTGCTGGCGAACAAGTTGGTGACGAGCAAACAGAAGTGCACATATGGGCATCCCGCTGTTTTTATTATTATTATTATTATTTTGGTGTAGAGGATGCGGTACCCATGACCCGATTTTTGAACCTTCTTCATTGCATGCAAATGTTGCACGATGGTGGAATGACTACACTTCACCACATTTTCCAGTTATTGAGTAAACTGACGTGGTTCATTATTGATTAATGCGTTTAAACCACCTTCATCAAACCCCAAAGTTCTTCCTGAAAGTGGAGAGTCACTAGTGTCAAAATAATCCTCCTTAAAAGAAGAAAACCATTTCTTACCGTGTTCTGGCCACTGGCATTATGGCCATACATTGCGCAAGTGTTTCTGGCTGTTTACTCTGCTGTCACACCTCTATTGAAATCTAACGGAAGAGTATGTGGGAAATCTTTCGATTTCTCTATGTGACATTCATTTTCTAGCGTCTACAGGTCCACTCACTATCTCCTTATGAAAAAATGGCAATACATAAATTCAAATAGCAACAGTGAACATCGATAAATAAACCTGAGCAAGTGGAATAGTAACGTGCCAAACTAAAACGTTACCAACTTTGTGCACAAACCTCGTACATAAAGACGAAAAAAAAAATCGGTAACGTTCGAGACACGTAATCGCTGGATCGAGTGTCGTTTCAGTCGTTATTTTTTCCCTTTTTTTTCCCCGGTCTCTTCGAATACCCATGTCATTTAAACATAAAAATCATCAAATATATGCAATTTATTTAACTGGTATTTTTAGGAAAACCAGACATCCTCTTATTTATAATTATACACTCTACTCCAAATAGACATCCTCTTATTTATAATTACACATTGTACTCAAAACACCGGTTTTCATTGTAAATACAAGTTATTGCTGATCTTTTATAAAAGATGTTTATCAAGATGAGTTAATTTAAAAAATTACATATTAAATTACTTTTCATCTTGATCTATTTTTCTCTTCACTAAAATGCTCACAGAACATGCACCTTTGTTTAAAAATGTAAATCTGCTGGTAATGGAACTCAGGGTCCCCCACGAGACAAGCGAACACTGTGCCACGAAGCCACACTGCTTGTCGAAAAACTAATTTTTCGTTAGACGCCTCGGCCCATTGCATAGACTATGTGTCGGCTGGCGTACTGTTTAACACAGTGAATTGTCTTTTCTATACTGTACGATCGAGTATAGCTTTTTCCATATGTTACTGTGTGTTGTTTACATTCGCTGTGGTTTACAGGAAGATCAAGAGCGCTACTTGCGCCAAACTATCTTCAGCGACACATATACCGCCTGACAAAGAGAAGTGAAGTATTCGGAAGGGGTAGAGGAAATGAAGTTAAACTTCATTGACTGAAAATACATTTGATGTTATTTCAGTCATTACAGAATTGAGTTAAACTTACAAAAACTTGGCGGTATGAACCCGCTTATCGGTACGACGTTGCACTGCCTCTGGGCTGGTCACATGCAGTGATACGGTTGGGAAGGGTTTCATAACGGTGTTGCATCCCCTCCTGAGGCAGGATGGCCCACAGCTGTTGTATCTGGTCCTTGATTTCCTTCATACGGACATTCCTACAGAATTGACTTCCAAGTTGGTACCGCAGGTGTGCTATCGGATACAGATCTGAGAATCTCGTTGGCCGCCGGAATACTTCAACATCACGTTGACAATTCATAGAGGTACGTGATATGTTGATGAGCATTGTCCTGTTGAAAAATGACGCTATGATACTGTAGCATGAGAGGTAGCACTTGGGTACACAGAGTGTCCGTGACTTAACTTGTGCTGTCAGAGTACCCTCAGTCACAACCAAACGTGACCAGAGGTCACACCCTTCGGCTCCCCACGCTATGAGAGCAGCAGTAACACTGCTGTGCCTCTCCAAAACACTGCAATATTGGGATCTCCCCCCAGGTAGCTACAATATACGTTGACGATGGGCATCCGGGATGTTGCAGAGCCACAGTACTTTACTGAAAACGATGTGACGACATCTTCCCGTTACGGCACCGCTTCAAACGCAGTTGTTTGTGTTGCACTATTAACTGCAGCCTACGCAATGGACCGTAATTACCGGGATGACACAGAACGTAGCAGGGTGTCCAGCACTTATTCTCGGATGTCAGGGGGACGCGCGAAGCGGTTGCGATGTGCTTGGTGCACATTACGACCACCCTACTTTGTGGTGGCCAGATGTGGTCTCCAGAATCTTGAATATGAGTATGCCTGCCCACAGGTCCCCATGCAGTCCAACGCTGGGGCACTGTCAAATCCCAATAGAAATTTGCACTATTCATCCAGCTGGCCACATGGAGAACCACATTGACGCCCCTTTCTAAATCTGTTACGTACAGATAACGCTGTCTCATACGAATACCTGGCATCTCTGCGATCTTCATAGTGATCACTCAACATCTGACGGGATTGACGCCTCTTATGTACCCTACCAGCCGGAGAACAACAGTAAACACTAACAACAATAATGGACTCTGGCCGCCATTCTGGCATAAAGAACTACAACTCTAATCATTCACATGGGTCTTGTGTGCAATTATGAAGTTACAACGACTTCTGTTCGTGTCTTCTGTGTGCTCCACTTCGTTTTCGTCACACAGCGTAGATTACGAAAGAGACTGCATCCGACAAATAAAATTTTAGAAGACCAACTAAATAGCTGAATAGTTGTTCCATTTACCGCTTCAGACAAGTGTATCAGTAATATCCGGTCACAAACTCTGCACAAACTCAAACTGACATTTTACGAACAGACCGTAGTACGCTGTTGACTGGCAGGTTGTGATAGGTTGTTGACGTGTGCATGTTGGAGAGGGTGATGAAATCGTGGCTGCATTTATTGGGATACGTGGACTTTCAGTGTGATAACGGTGGAGTACACAAAACGCTCGTCAGTTATTTCAAGAATCTTTACATGATGTGACAACACGTGTGTAATATACAGTTAGTAGAACATGAATAATCGCCGGCCAGAGTGGCCGAGCTGTTCTAGGCGCTACAGTCTGGAACCGCGCGACAACTACGGTCGCAGGTTCGAATCCTGCTTCGGGCATGGATGTTTGTGATGTCCTTAGGCTAGTTAGGTTTAAGTAGTTCTAAGTTCTAGGGGACTGATGACCACAGAAGTTAAGTCCCATAGTGCTCAGAGCCATTTGAACCATATGAACATGAATAATCGGACTGATCTCTCTAAATCAGACCATTACTTCTCATATGTACGAGGGGATTTCTATAACTAATCAAACACTTTTCTTCTCGCCGCCCATTTCAGTTGAAAAAATTAAGAATTTGTTGTTGGGCACCCTGGAATAATCCTGCTTCAACCACTACAGTTTCGTAAAGTTCCGATTGGTGGCGGCCCTGTAGGCAGCCTTCAAAATAGCTTCTGTAACAGACGAGCGTTCCAAGCACAGAGCTGTCATTGAGTTTCTTTTAGCAGAAAACCAAAGCATCGCAGACCTTCATATGCGCTTGTAGAATGTCATCGGAGACCTGGGAGTGAACAAAAGCACGATGAGTCGTTGAGCGAGACGCGCACACCTGTACGATCTACCGCGGGCCGGCCAGCCGCACATAACTGTGACTCCTACATTGTTCAACTTTTCGTACATTCTCATTCGGGGTGATCGACGGATCAGAATTAAACACCCCACTGCTCAACGTGGCGTCTCTGTGGGTAATGCTGACACATTCGTTCACCAGTTAGGGTACTCAGAGATGTCTGCCCGCTGGGTTCCTCACCATCGAACATCCGCCTGTTTGGCCCAAGGAAGGATGCACTCCGTAGGAAGCAATACGTGGGAGATCGTGATGTTATTGATGCAGCAAGACGTTGGCTCTGATTCGGCCAATATAGTGATACCGAACAGGCATACAGGACCTACCAGTTAGGTCGTGTAAGACCGCCGCATTGAATGATGATTATGATAAAAAATAGAATTTTGCAGCCAAAAGACTGAGGGAGAATATGTTGTTTTTGAATGCTGGATAAAACGAACCTACTTTCAGGTAAAGAAATATGTTGCATTAGTTAGTGAACACCTCTCGAATGGTAATAATATGCAGCAAACTTGACAGTTTACTATTGTAATGTTACTGATTTACTGGCGGAAATATTCTGACAGGATAACCCAAATGAAAGTTACGGCAAGCGGAGGTTAATAGAGATTCGTGCGCCTGTGGAAAGATCCATGCGCAAAGCATACAATAACTTCCACCGTCACACCTTAGCAAAAGACCTGGCAGAGAACCCGAGAAAATTCTGGTCGTATGTAAAATCGCTAACCGTGACTCAGGCTTCCACTCAGTCCCTTGTTGACCAGTCTGGCGTGGCAGTTGAAGATAGCAAAACGAAAGCCGAAGTTTTAAATTTCACGTTCAAGAAATGGTTCACACAGGAGAACCGTACAAACGTACCATCATCTGACCATCGGACAGACTTTCATATGGACGACATAAATCATCAGCTCCAGATGGAGCCCCTCTTCGATTTCACGGAGTACTCTGTGGCACTGGTCACTTATCTAGCTTGTATTTATCGTTAATCTCTCGCCCCGCACCAAGTCCCAAGCGACTGGACAAAAGCGCAGTGGACCCCAGTATATAGCAAAGGCAGAAGAACGGGCCCGCAGAATTACAGACGAATAGCCCTAAACTCTGTTTTCTGCAGAATCCTTGAACATATTCTCAGTTCGGATTATAACATTCTTAGAGGTTGTTTTACTCATCGTATCAGGCATTTTGTCGCTGCGAAAGTCCTGGAGACAGTTGCTGTAAAATTTCAACTTCAGAAAAGTTAAAATTAAAAATTATCTTGTATTATGTTATTTTAAATACATTTATTATACTTTCAAAACAGAGTTAAAGTATTATTACAAAGGCAAACAATACAAAAGAAGCAGCTACATGCTCACTGCTCAAAAACTAAAACCAGACTGACCCCCTCTGCCAACATGGCAGCCACCCTTTATACTTTCTTAACAATCCTCGGCATTGTTTAAGATGAACATTTGATTAATTAACAATTAAAATTTTTTACAAAATAACTGAAAATACACATATAAACGTATGTCTGCTCAGTACAGTAAGTACACTACGATATTAGTACAAGTCTGTTAATTCTTTCGAGAATAAACTCTCAAATAAGAAATTACAATAATACATATATATTTTCTGTTAACTGCTGGAGCCTCCCTTCACGGGAATTATTCCCTTCATTTACAGAGCTTCTACACTTTGAACTGAAATAGATTAAACAGTTATTTTCTCAGTTATAAGTTTATGTGGATGAGTTACATATTTTGTTTACATGTGCAATCCTGAATTAGACTGGGAATTGTTCATTTAAATAGGCCTCAATGGGCTGTTACGTTTGAGGATACAATGAACTTTCTTGAGACTAAGAAGCTTGTGTTCAGGAATCAGCATGGTTTTAGAAAGCACTGGTCGTGAGAACCTCAATTTACTCGTTTCTTACATGATATACTGAGAACCATGGATGAAGCGCAACAGGCAGAGTCCATATTTCTAGATTTCCGGAAAGCATTTGACACGGTGTCTCACTGCTGGCTGGTAACGACGGTGCGAGCATATGGAATAAGTTCATAGATATGTGAGTGGCCGGAAGACGTCTTAAATAATAGAACCCAGTACGTTGTCCTCGACGTCGAGTGTTCATGAGAGACAAGGGTATCGTCAGCAGTGCCCCAGCGAAGTGTGGTAGTACCTCTGTTGTTCTCTACATGCCGTGGGGCACGGTAAGGCGTCGACGTTGAGTGACTGTAGAAAGGTGCAATACGACTTAGACATAATTTCCAGTTGGTGTGGTGAATGGCAGCTGGCCCTGAATGTGGAAGAAAGTA
Organism: Schistocerca gregaria; assembly: GCF_023897955.1. Taxonomy (NCBI): domain Eukaryota; kingdom Metazoa; phylum Arthropoda; class Insecta; order Orthoptera; family Acrididae; genus Schistocerca; species Schistocerca gregaria. The sequence continues at coordinate 934,820,913 of NC_064921.1, forward strand.
AGTTAATGCGAATGAGTAGGAAGAAGAAGCCTGTAATGTTCGTTTACACTATTACCAGTATTCTGCTTGACATAGTCAAGTCGTTTAAATATCTGGGCGTAACGTTGCCAAGCGGCATTGGTTGATTGGGTAATTTGGGGGAGGTAACCAAAGAGCGAGGTCATCGGTCTCAACGGATTAGGGAAGCACGCGCAAGGAAGTCGGTGGTGCACTTTCAAAGGAACCATCCCGGCATTTGCCTGGAGCAAATCACGGAAAACCTAGATCGGGGCTGGTGGACGCGGGTTTGAACCGTCATCCTCCCAAAGGGGAGACCGGTGTGCTCCACTGCGGCACATCGCTCGGTGCAAAGCGATATGAGGTGGAACGGGCATGTGAAAACTGCGGTAAGGAAGGCAACAGGACGACTTCGGACTATTTGGAGAATTTTAGGAAAGAGTGGTTCACCTGTAAAGGAGATCGCATACGACATGCTGATGCGACCTATTCTTGACTTCTGCTCGACTGTTTGGGTGGAAGGAAGACATGGAAGCAGTTCAGAGACGGGCTGCTAGATTTGTTACCGGTAGGTTCGAACAACACTTAAGTGTTATGGAGACGCTCGGGAGCTCAACCGGGAATCCCTGGAGCAGAGGCGACATTCTTTTCGAGAAGCACTACTGAGAAAATTTAGAGAATCGGTATTTGAAGCTGACTGCCGAACGATTCTATTGCCACCAATATACATCGCACGTAAGGTACACGAAGATAAGATACGAGAAATTGGGGTTCGTACGGAAAGGCACAGACAGCCGTTTTTCCCACGCTCAATTTGTGAGTGGAACAGGACGGGAAATGACATGTAATGGTAGATGGTACCATCCGCCACCGTACGGTGGCTTGCGGATTATCTATGTAGATGAAGATATAGATTCAGATCTGTTCCTTAAAGTGTAAAAGATGCATTTGAGAACATCAGTGTACTAGATTCTTCTTACGGTAGTCATCCGTGCAATGTCCATGTGATAGCAAATATTAACTCGCAACACTATAAGACTCATCCATTACTGACCCTTAACATAGACAAATATAATGTATTGCGAACACATAGAAAGAAGGATCCTTTATTGTATGATTATATGATAGCAGAACAAACACTAGTAGCAGCTACTTCTGTAAAATATCTGGGAGTATGCGTGCGGAACGATTTGAAGTGGAATGATCATATAAAATTAATTGTTGGTAAGGCGGGTGCCAGGTTGAGATTGATTGGGAGAGTCCTTAGAAAATGTAGTCCATCAACAAAGGAGGTGGCTTACAAAACACTCGTTCGACCTATACTTGAGTATTGCTCATCAGTGTGGGATTCGTACTAGGTCGGGTTGACAGAGCAGATAGAGAAGATCCGAAGAAGAGCGGCGCGTTTCGTCACAGGGTTATTTGGTAAGCGTGATAGCGTTATGGAGATGTTCAGTAAACTCAAGTGGCAGACTCAGCAAGAGAGGCGCTCTACATCGCGGTGTAGCTTGCTGTCCAGGTTTCGAGAGGGTGCGTTTCTGGATGAGGCGTCGAATATATTGCTTCCCCCTACTTATACCTCCCGAGGAGATCACGAATGTAAAATTAGGGAGATTCGAGCGCGCACGGAGGCTTTCCGGCAGTCGTTCTTCCCGCCAACCATACGCGACTTGAACAGTAAGTGCCCTCCGCCACACACCGTTGGGTGAGTTGCGGAGTATAAATGTAGATATAGATGTAGATATATCATGTGAGAAAAGGGCAAGCTGAGTTTTGCACGAGCGATGCTTTCTAAAACCAAGCTGATTCCTCAACATAAGCTTCTTAGTCTCAAGAAAATTTATTGTATTCGAACTGAGAATATGTTCAACGATTCTGCAGCAAACAGAAGTTAAGCTATTGGTCTGTAACTCGACAGAAAGTTATTAAAATATGTAATGAATTTCTTCTGGTTGGGAGAGGATACGTAAGCGTTCTACAAAGATAGGTGAATAAAGATTGAATGAAAATCGTATTTTTAGATTTCCGGGAGGCTTTTGACACCGATCCACATAAGCGTACCTATGGAGTATCACTTCAGCTGTGCGACTGGATTCCTGAGTTGCTGGCACAGAGGTCAAAATACTTAGTAACCGACGGAATGACATCGAGTACAACAGAAGAAATATCTGGCATTCCCCAATGAAGTGTTATAAGCCGTCTGCTGTTCCTTATCTACATAAACGACATATCAGAATACCTGAGGAGACCTCTTGGATTGATTGCGGATGATGCTTTCAACCGTCTTGTAAAGACATCAAATGATCAAGACCAACTCCAGAATAATTTAGAAAATATACCTGTGTAGTGCGAAAAGTTGCAATCGACTCAAAATAATGAGAAGTGTTAAGTCATCCACATGAGTACTGAAAAAATCCGCTAAATTTTGGTTACATGGTAAAGCACACAAACCTAAAGGCTGTACATTGAACTAAATACTTAGCGATCACAGTTACGAATAATGGGAACGATCACATAGGTAATGTTGTGGCAAAAGCAAACGGAAGACAGATTTATTGGCAGAACACTTACAAAGTGCAACAGGTCTGCAAAAGAGGCTGCTTGCACCATGCTTGTCCGCCCTTGTCTAGATTATTGCTATGCGTTGTGGGATCCGCATCAGAAGGGATTGACGGAGGACATCGAAAAAGTTTCAAAGAATGGCAGCTCGTTCTGTATTATCGCGAAACAGGGGAGAGAGCGCCACGGACATGATACATTTATTGGGGTGTCAGTCATTAAAACAAAGGCGTTTTTAGTGGACACAGGATCTTCTCACGAAGTTTCAGACACGAGCTTTCTACTGTTACTACGAAAATATTTTGTTGGCGCCCACCCACATAGGGAGAAATAATCATCGTAATAAAACGAGAAAAAGCAGAGCTGGCACGGAGAGAATCATATGCTCGATTTTTCGTGCGCCGGTCGAGAGTGGTACGGTAGTGAAATAGCTTGAAGGTGGTTAGATGGACTCTTTGCCAGGCTATTAATTGTGAATTGCAGAGTTATCATGCAGATGTAGATGAAATCCTCGACGGAAGCTCAAACCAATTCGCAAAGCACCAAGCTCTAGTTCATATGAGCTGTGAATAAAACGAGTGAAATTACCACAGCTGAAAGGAACATCAGAAGTAGACTGAAATTAAACCACAGAATTAGAATAGCAATGCATTATCTACACATAAAAGCATAACGTGATCTCACCAATTTAAGCAGCAAGTGACTAAATCTAAACCTATGTCCGGCTAGAACCTAAGAATTTCCAGGCACGCCGAAGAAAGAAATTGGCCCTTACAAACTTTCGCCGACAAGACGTGATTGGCCGCCGCATCAAGGAACTCCACGAGCCACTTGTATCGCCCTGATACTCGGTACCTGAAAGGCAATCGCGCAAGATGAGCGCTCGGTCGACACATGCAGGCATCCTTGTAACTCACTGAGTATAACAACCTGCACTCCGGTTTGAAACAAGGTAAATAGCAGCCACATTTCAAGCTTCCTGAAATTTCAATTAATGAAAAGGCCTTCGGTGTTTTCATGCAAGACAATGCGAATGGCACACCGTCAATGAGTCTATGACAGTACTGTGAAACGTTTTCGATAGTAAGAGGGTTGAATGGTCTCCTCTATTCCTAAATCTAAATCCATGTAATTTACGACTTTGGTAGGTGTTGAAAGATAAGATATACACAAACAGTCCCCATAAACTCGAAGAGTTAGACAATTTTCGGATTATGAATTCAAGAATTTCTGCAGTCGAATTCGACGAGTGTGCAAAAATGTGTTCAGAAGCTGTCAGGCTACTCTTGCTGCAGAGGGATATTTTTTTAGAACCAGTTGTAAATGAAAGTGAGCTTAATTTGGCAGTATTGTGTGTTAGGCTATGATCAGTTGAGGGAAGACACACCGAGGCAGTTACCGAGGGCAATATCCGATGCAGAATCCATATCAGCTGCGGGCATACGCTTGCGTAATATGTGAAAAACACTCTATTATGTGAAGCTACGCCAAGCAGCCCAAGAATAACAGCAGCTCTCAACATTCCTAGTAGTCTATGAAGAGAAAAGAAAAAAAAGAAGACCCACCACGACGGAATTATTCGAAACTAACGGTAATCGGTAGATGTTATGTACATGTACAGGCAGAAAAATTATTTCAATTTAAGAAAAAATTACATGATTTATTAAGGAGAAAGATATGATGTACATGTTCAGAGAAACAAATTGGTAAAATTTCATTAAAAAGCTGTATGATTTATTCAAGAGAAAGAGCTTCACAAAATGAGCAAGCCTAATAAATCGCTGGTCCACCTCTGGCCCTTGTGCAGGCAGTTATTCGGCTTCTCATTGACTGACAGAGTTGTTTGATGTCCTCGCGCAAAATTCCGTCCAGTTGGTGCCCTAGACTGTCAAAATCCCCAGCTCGTTGGAGGTCCCTCCCCATAACGCACCAGACGTTCGTAAATTGGGGAGAGATCTGACGATTTCGCTGGCCGAGACTGGATCTGGCAAGCATGAAGACAAGCAATAGAAACACTCGCAGTGTGTGAACAGGCATTATCTTGCTGAAATGCAGGCCCAGGATGGGTTGTCACGAAGATCAAGAGAACGGGGCGTACCGCTGTATTGTATGGATACCGCGGATGACAATCAAAATGCGTCTTGCTATGAAAAAGAAATGGCGCCCTAGCACTGGGTATAGGGCCGTATAGCGGGCTACAGCCAGGTTGGTATCCCACCGCTGCCCGGGGCGTCCCCAGACACGTCTTTGTTGCTCATCGAGGCTTAATTCGAATTGTCACTGAAAACATCAGTCAATGAGATTCAATGCTGAAGACGTGTCTGAAGACAGTCGGAAACCGGTAGCATACCAGCTTGCCCGTCGCCCGTTGTACGGTCCGACAACCATGCGAGATGGTTTTGCTCTCGCATTTCTTTTCATAGCAAGACCCCTGTGTTTGTCATCCGCGGTATCTTTACACCACAGCGGTACGTCGACGGTACTGTACTACCTGTTTTGTGGCTGTTCATGGCAAGTCGTCCTGGACTAACATTTCAATTTACACACGGCGAGTGTTTCTGCTGCTGTCTTGGTGCTTGACAAACTCTACGTTGGTCAACCAGTTGCCGAATCTCCCCTCAATCGAGAAAGTTTGAAGCATTATTCGCAGGGCGTTCCAATTTTGACGATGTAACTCACCAATTGGACAGAATTTGGCACTATATCCTTCAAGTGGAAAACTGTTGTTGTGAATTTAGAAATTTTTTATTTTTGTTCTTGCTTTTCTGACCATAATAAGAGTCCAGGCTACATAGGCAAACAGCCAGCTGACATTAAGAAATAGTACACCAGGATGTAGGGACAAGATAAGCGGTAGAGGCTGCCAAGTATGGCTTGTTGATCAAATGGTTCAAATGGCTCTATACACCATGGGACTTAACATCTAAGGTCATCAGTCCCCTAGAACTTAGAACTATTTAAACCCAACTAACCTAAGAACATGACGCACATCCATGCCCAAGGCAGGATTCGAACCTGCGACAGTAGCAGTCGCGCGGTTCCGGACTGAAGCGCCTAGAAACGCTCGGCCACTGCGGCCGGCTGCTTGTTGATCAAATAACTTAGTGTTTGACTTCCTGCCAGAGGAAGCAGCATGAATCAAACTTGCACAATGAAAGACACAAACACCAGGGCGATAATATAGCAAGAGAGAGTGTCAGTCACTTGCGGAAAAGACTCGTGTGGAACCAAATTAAGTTGTGTGCAGCTAGAAACGAAAGTGTCTTGTGGAACCGAAGGCATTCTTGCGCAAGCCTACCAATTAGAAGCGAGAGTGTCGTGTGGAACTGTAGGCATTCTTGTGCAATCCGATCACTTAAAAATGAAAGGGTCGTGTGAAACAAATTAACTCATGTGCACCCAAGTACATGAGAAACGAAATAAAAGGCCAGGCAGCGGAATAGCTAGAAGCAGAGATTCAGATGCAGATTCAGAGCCAGTGCCGGCAGTTTGGAGGTTCCACAGCGAGATACCAGCGGGGCCGAATAGTCCCGTAGCAGCCGATACTGCTGATGAAGACTTCAACTACGATAATACGGTGTGTAGACTCTGGTGGACACTCAGGACCTGCAGGATTTTTAGAGTTTCATCGGAATAGTGTTGAACAGAGGTTGTCAGTCTTTGTCGAAATTACTTAGAGAGATGTCAGTGCTAATAAAGAACAAGTGATTGCTTTGTACTTGCTTCTTATATGCACCAGCAATTAGCTTTGAAGTAGCAAGTCCGAATAAATAGACTGAATCTTACTGAGGGGTTTATGGTCCAACACCTGACATAAGTACACTCCTGGAAATTGAAATAAGAACACAGTGAATTCATTGTCCCACGAAGGGGAAACTTTATTGACACATTCCTGGGGTCAGATACATCACATGATCACACTGACAGAACCACAGGCACATAGACACAGGCAACAGAGCATGTACAATGTCGGCACTAGTACAGTGTATATCCACCTTTCGCAGCAATGCAGGCTGCTATTCTCTCATGGAGACGATCGTAGAGATGCTGGATGTAGTCCTGTGGAACGACTTACCATTCCATTTCCACCTGGCGCCTCGTCTCCCATGGAGACGATCGTAGAGATGCTGGATGTAGTCCTGTGGAACGGCTTGCCATGCCATTTCCACCTGGCGCCTCAGTTGGACCAGCGTTCGTGCTGGACGTGCAGACCGCGTGAGACGACGCTTCATCCAGCCGAAACATGCTCAATGGGGGACAGATCCAGAGATCTTGCTGGCCAGGGTAGTTGACTTACACCTTCTAGAGCACGTTGGGTGGCACGGGATACATGCGGACGTGCAAGTTCCCTTGCCGGTCTAGGAATGGTAGAACGATGGGTTCGATGACGGTTTGGATGTACCGGGCACTATTCAGTGTCCCCTCGACGATCACCAGAGGTGTACGGCCAATGTAGGAGATCGCTCCCCACACCATGATGCCGGGTGTTGGCGCTGTGTGCCTCGGTCGTATGCAGTCCTGATTGTGGCGCTCACCTGCACGGCGCCAAACACGCATATGACCATCATTGGCACCAAGGCAGAAGCGACTCTCATCGCTGAAGACGACACGTCTCCATTCGTCCATCCATTCACGCCTGTCGCGACACCACTGGAGGCGGGCTGCACGATGTTGGGGTGTGAGCGGAAGACGGCGTAACGGTGTGCGGGACCGTAGCCCAGCTTCATGGAGATGTTTGCGAATGGTCCTCGCCGATACCCCAGGAGCAACAGTGTCCCTAATTTGCTGGGAAGTGGCGGTGCGGTCCCCTAAGGCACTGCGTAGGATCATACGGTCTTGGCGTGCATCCGTGCGTCGCTGCGGTCCGGTCCCAAGTCGACGGGCACGTGCACCTTCCGCCGACCACTGGCGACAACATCGATGTACTGTGGGAACCTCACGCCCCACGTGTTGAGCAATTCGGCGGTACGTCCACCAGGCCTCTCGCATGCCCACTATACGCCCTCGCTTAAAGTCCGTCAACTGCACATACGGTTCACGTCCACGCTGTCGCGGCATGCTACCAGTGTTAAAGACTGCGACGGAGCTCCGTATGCCAGGGCAAACTGGCTGACACTGACGGCGGCGGTGCACAAATGCTGCGCAGCTAGCGCTATTCGACGGCCAACACCGCGGTTCCTGGTTTGTCCCTCTGTGCCGTGCGTGTGATCATTGCTTGTACAGCCCTCTCGCAGTGACCGGAGCAAGTATGGTGGGTCTGACACACCGGTGTCAATGTGTTCTTTTTTTCATTTCCAGGACTGCATATGTGAGAATAAACTTGATAGAAACTAACCAATCTTTTCTGCCTATTGCAATTCTGTAAGCTATTTGCTTCAAACCAAGGAGATTCTCTCCCTCCCATCTCCGATATAAAGGTTGACAGCAATTTATAACTAACCCATTGTCGTCAACGTCCCGATTGCGCTACACAGTTCGCACTTACTTTGTTCTGGTGTGGTGAGGCTGTGCCGGGACTTGACACTGTATTAGTCAGTACCACGCTGAATAACTGCTTGCTTAAGGTCCAGAAGTGGACTACCGCGTTACTGATTTTCTCAATTTGCGAAGCTCTTTCTCTTGAATAATGCATCTCATTTTTCTGAAATTGTAATCATTTGTTTGCTTGTACATGCACTTCACTTTTATCGACTTCTGTCCCATTCGGAAAATACTTTCGTGGAGCGTCGTTCTTTTATTTTTTTTATTTATTTTTTTTTTTTTTTTTTTTGTCTCAGAGAGTATTATTACGTTACCGAATATCGTCGATCTGTTTTTGAAATACGATATTTTACGTCCAGGAGCACAAAAAGTCGTTCGGAATTATAAAAAGAAGAAGAAAAAGATAGAAAAGTTGTTTCCTTGGGGAGTTTCGTCCGCGGACTAAACGGGCGTTAACAGGCCACCGGCATTACGAACAATGGTGGGCTGGTTGCGCCGTGTTGTGGGGCGGCCGTCGGCGCATTGAGGCGGGCTGTTCATCCCCCGGGGTGCGGGCTCCCCGCGGACGGCTGCAGCCAGTGTTTTCAAAACCGACTCTCCCGCCGGCATTGTCTGCCTCTAAGTTTTAATTAGACAGCTGGGCGCGCGGGGCCTGCCCGGCACCGGCCAGCAGTCTCCAGTCTCCAGTCTGCTCCAGCAAGCGCGCCGCATGCTGATCCCGATTGAGCCCTGACCGTCGTTTCCCATATTTCTCATTTAGCGTGTAAGCTTCCAGCTCAACGCACTAGACTCTGTGCTAGTCACAGCTTGATGTTGATTCTGAAATTTTTGTACAACATGGTTGTGGAGATGAAACAGTGATTAGTATGATTAATCAATTATTCAAAAACTGTCTTAAACGCATTTATTATTATTATACCGCTAGCGTGTTTGAACCCGACGTAGGGGTCATCTTCTGGGTGCTTACACTGTGAAATTACAGATTTCCGTCAGAAAGACTCTATTATACAACAGCTACAATTACGTAAATTTAAAATATGTTACACACTGGTCGACTGCTGGTTGGTGTCACTCCCGCAGGAAACTATGCGAGATTAACCCTTCGTATGGGCTTGAAAAGCGTGCGAATATCACGTGGTGCACACCGCACAGTATGCAGACGACACAGCCTTCTACACGAGAAATGCGAACAAGGACCTGGTCATCCGTAGGCTACAAAGGGTTTTAAATGACACAGAAACTTGGACCCGTCGCTGGCGTATCACCATCAACTCTGAAAAGACACAGGCTACGCTGATTACCCGCAGGCTCGGAAGGTTCGAACCTCCTCAACGTCCCCCCCCCCCCCCCCCCCCCGGCTCCATCTTCACCTAAACGGAACTCAACTCCCCTGGTGCAGAACTGCCAAGTGCCTTGGTGTAACCCTGGACGAGGTCCACGGCAAGGTCTGCACCAGAATGTCCATCCTATATCCAACCCTGAACTCAACCAGCTCCCTTCCCTGCCCAGTAGCAGTAAACGTGTACCAGGCCCTGATCCGTCCAGTCATGGAATATGCTGGGATACGCGGCGAAGCAGCACCTGGACAAACTCCAGAGTCTGCAGAACAGCGCCCTCAGGAGGGCATTGCATTTACCCCTTGGATTCCCCATAGGTGATCTGCACGCCGCAGCTGAAATCCCACTCCTGAGAGAGCGTTTCCTAGATCTGGCAAGGGCCTTCTATGAAGGTTCTTCCAGATCAGGAAACGCCCTCATCCACTCCCTAGGTCGGTATGACACATCCCGCGACAAGCACAAGCGCCCCATGACAATCTTCGACGATTGAGTGGAAGAGAAAATCCCAATACCCGTTCCCTTAAACCCGTTCCCTCCTAATATAACATCAATTCATCTCGCCTACCTCAGGCAAGTACCAGACACAGACAGAACAATCATCACATATCACAGACACCAAAAAACTACAGAAAAATCACACACATATGTGCACAGGGGAGTAAAGGCCGAAAGGCTACAAACTCCACCTCAGACTTCCCCAAAGATGGTCAAACGTCCCCTTAGAAAAAAATATACAACACTGTGCTTAAACTGACACACAATATTCTTTTTTAGCGCAACGCAATCTGACTTTCAAAAATCCTTACAAAAAAATGGACCTGACTAACATTAACCTATACGTTTCACCAATTACTTACCTCACAAAAATCTTTGTTACTCGAACTACTGCAATACAGCGAGCGCCACTACTGCCAGCTAACTAAAAGATTCAAACTACAGAAGGCACTAACTACTGATAGGCATAGTTAGCAAATGAAAGATTTTGATAGAGAACAAGCAATGTATTTACCTCAATAGTGATCAAAAGTCATAGTGTATATAGCAGTTCATGACATCCAGTCTTACAGATTTCAAAACTTGGCCATCTCTCTCCCCACATCCACTACTGCTGGCGCCTCACCTCCAACTGCGCAACGCTACGCGCTGTTAGCATCCATCTGCCCAACGCTACAATGGCGAGTATTACAACAATGCCAACCAGCCCAGACTGCACACAGCACAGCCAGTGATCTTCATACAGAGCGCTACGTGGCGTTACCAATAAAAAAAAAAAACCTCAACAGCCTACTTACAAGGGGAAAGTAAAAGATGAGAGCAGCAAGATCACGTGAATAGACGGCAACACCCCCAGGGGCGATCAACGGCATTTAATACAGTTCATTATATGCAATTACTAGTCACCTTGGTTTAAAATAAATTTAAGTGACAGTAAATAACAGAAAACGTAACCATTCCATTTAAGCCTGGAAATTTTGATACGTAATAAACGGAATCCTGCAGCGATGCTGATTGAACAAATAGAGTCACGATTAAAATTTTTTCGAGCTATTCGAAAATATTTTTTGTACACAATGATGCTACTTTTCCTTTTATTATTTTAATACTTTAATTCCTTTAACGGGTACTACAAACGTGTCGTAAACTTTTATCGTATCTTTAGATTTTTTTAGGTTATCCTTGATTGCCGATATTTCCGTAACCTCAAATAAGTGACAACTTCTCTGTGGATGAAGATCCATGACATACCGCTACCACGGCAACGGAAGCCGTGGCCGGGGCAAAGAAAATAACCATAAGAACACACCAGCTGCTACCATGACGACGACGTCCTCCCCATACAGACTAGAGGGCGCCTGATATACGCTTTATAATCCATAGCAACGGCTGGCTTTGTAGTCTTTCCATATTGGACGTTTTAGTAAATTGACTCAAATATTTTCTACGTAAATGTACGAATAGATATATTATAATACAAGACGTCACCAGTTTTTGTATGTCACAAATTGTTTTACTTTATATTATGGCGCATAATGTAATATTTAAAAAAATGTTCAAATGTGTGTGAAATCTTATGGGACTTAACTGCTTAGGTCATCAGTCCCTAAGCTTACACACTACTTAACCTAAATTATCCTAAGGGCGAACACACACATCCATGTCCGAAGGAGGACTCAAACCTCCTCCGGAACCAGCCGCACAGTCCAGGACTGCAGAGCCTCAGACCACTCGGCTAATCCCAGGCTGCATGTAATATACTTTTACGAATTTTACGAGTTGACTACGGAACATTTGTTGCTATTTTATAACTAACACTATAATTGTAACTCTTTTTAAATGGAATGGTTCCGTTTTCTGTTATTTACTGTCACTTAAATTTATGTTAAACCAAGGTGACTAGTAATTACATACAATAAACTGTATTAAATGCCGTTCATCGCCGCTGGGGGTGTTGCCGTCTATTCACGTGATCTTAGCACGCTATTTAAGCCCATACGAAAGGTTAATCTCGCATTGTTCCCTGACGTTATGTAGACAGCAGTGACACCACCAGCAGTCGACCAATGGGTAACATATTTTAAATTTACGTAATTGTAGCTGTTGCATAATGGAGTCTTTCTGACGGATATCTGTAATTTCACAGTGTAAGCGCCCAGAAGATGACCCCTACGTCGAGTTGAAACCGGTTGGCGGTATAATAATAATATATGCGATTAAGACTGTTTTTTGAGTACGTGTTTATGCTGAAATGATGTAACCATCAAATCCAATTCTTCTTTTTGTTCATCAGTTCTGACTCGAAATGGGTCCTCATGATCGTATTTCATATTTACGATTCTTCTTGGGCAGTAAAGGCTATGACTGTCATATTCTGAATCCTATCAACATTTTCCCCTCCATACCCCCCCCCCCCCCCCGGTATGTCAGTTTCCTCTTCCCCTCCCCCTAGCCCCTCTTTCCCCTCGTCACTTTCAAACCCCTCCCCCTCCCCCTTTGGTTTCCTATGTCACCTACCTTACTACATTACCACCCACTGCTTACAATGTTCGCAAGAATCCAGTGTTGTTTCGTAAGATCGCTTTTATACCTATTATTTGCTTACTAAGTTCATATGTTTCCTTTTTCTAGCCGTCAGTTGCTTAAAATAATAATGTTCTCTGATTTTATTGTGAGCCTACCATTATTTATACCGGGTGATCAAAAAGTCAGTACAATTTTGAAAACTTAATAAACCACGGAATAATGTAGATAGAGGGGTAAAAATTGACACACATGCTTGGAATGACATGGGGATTTATTAGAACAAAAAAAAGGTATTGCTACACTCGTGAAGCATCTCTTGCGTGCGTCGTTTGGTGATTATCGTGTGCTCAGGCGTCATGCTGGCCTCCCAGGTCCCCAGACGATTATTGGTTTTGCGGTTACCTGAAGTCGCAAGTGTATCGTGATCGACCGACGTCTCTAGGGATGCTGAAAGACCACATCCGACGCCAATGCCTCACCATAACTCCGGACATGCTTTACAGTGCTGTACACAACATTATTCCTCGACTACAGCTATTGTCATGGAATGATTGTGGACATACTGAGCATTTTCTGTAAAGAACATCATCTTTGCTTTGTCTTACTTTGCTATGCTAATTATTGTTATTATGATGAGATGAAGCGCCATCTGTAGGACATTTTTTGAACTTCGTATTTTTCTGGTTCTAATAAAACCCCATGTAATTACAAGCATGTGTGTCAACTTTTACCTCTCTATCTACATTATTCCGTGATTTATTCAGTTTTCAAATTTATACTGACTTTATAATCCCCCGGTATATCTCTATCTACAGCATCCTAATCCGTATATGGATAACTTATGTTGTATCTGGAACTACGTCAATGTGTATCTTTCAGATGGAACCTCGTTCCTGTCTATAGTTTTATTTCGTCACTTGTTTTTTTTTTTTAAGTTTGTTTTTTACAGTCCATTCCTCCCCCTTCCCTTTTCATTAACCGCCCCCCCTTTCCTCCTTATTCTCCCTCCGCTCGATTATTGATGTTTTATGCTATTTACCTTACGGAAGTACCACCTCTGCTTATAATTTTTCTTGTGAATCGAATCTTATCTGATTGTTTTGTTATTTCGCACTTTATAACTGTCTAGAGTAGCCGTCATCCAGACAGCTGACAAATCCTTCGAGTCAAGTTAAATATTCCAGTTCAATCATGATGTCTTGACAGCAGAAGACACTGCTCCATCAGAAATCACTGAGAGAGCCGAACTTCCAACAACTGACGAAGGCAAAGGAGTTTTACAGGAGTCCACGGACAAATGCTGCGCCTCAGTGACAGACGATTTGTCTTTTCAGTCACCAGGAAAAAACCATCAACGTGACGCAAATGAAGTTCATAGTGCTGGGGTACGAATATGTGTAGGACTATACAGTATTTACCCGCTGCGAAAATATGATCGGCTGGCAACAATGAAGAGAATGGCAAAACAAAAATCGGAAATTTTGTCTGGATCTCAGTAGAAAAATGCATTGTTAGAAAATCGAGCTATACCGGACAAAACCAAAAAGAGGCAGAATACCAGCAACGCACAACGCAGGATCTCTAGGGCTACTCTGGACGTGACCGCGCCATTATCTTCAGGAACAACCAGGTCCAAACCGAAGGAGGGGTCTGATGTGATGAAGTGTGCAAGGAGCCTGCCACCTTAGACTGGATTAAGTCTGATAATAGCTCCAAATGGTGGCGTTAAGAATGCGCAGGTTATGATGGCATAGTGAATTTTCTCGTCATTTATGTTTGTGCGTAATCTATGACTACATGCCGCTTACTCTTTACCAGACGATGCCGCTAGGAGTACGAACGAGAAATGTCTTACATACGATGCCATTTAAGGTTTGTGTTGAAACTTAGGCAGCTTTAACTGATACTCGTAGTTCCTAAATAAACAACTAACAATTTGTTATAAGAAAAGTTTGTTTGCACCTGCTCATCTACTACACTACTGGCCCTTAAAATTGCTACACCAAGAAGAAATGCTGATAATAATCGGGTATTCATTGGACAAATATATTATACTAGAACTGACATGTGATTACATTTTCACGCCATTTGGGTGCATAGATCCTGAGAAATCAGTAGCCAGAACAACCACCTCTGGTCGTAATAACGGCCTTGATACGCCTGGACATTGAGTCAAATAGAGCTTGGATGGATGTACCTACAGGTACAGCTGCCCATGCAGCTTCAACACGATACCAAAGTTCATGAACATTAGTGACTGCCGTATTGTGACGAGCCAGTTGCTCGGTCACCATTGACCAGACGTTTTAAATTGGTGACAGATCTCGAGAATGTGCTGGCCAGAGCAGCAGTCGAACATTTTATGTATCCAGAAAGTCCCGTACAGGACCTGCAACATGCGGCCGTGCATTATCCTGCTGAAATGTAGGGTTTCGCAGGGATTGAATGAAGGGTAGAGCCACGGGTCGTAACACATCTGAAATGTAACGTGCACTGTTCAAAGTGCCGTCCATGCGAACAAGAGGTGACCGAGACGTGTAACCAATGGCACCCCATACCATCACGCCGGGTGATACGCCAAGATGGCGATGACGAATACACGGTTCCAATGTGCGTTCACCGCGGTGTCGCCAAACACGGATACGACCATCATGATGCTGTAAACAGAACCTGGATTCATCCGAAACAATAACGTTTTGCCATTCGTGCACTCAGCTTCGTCGTTGAGTACACCATCGCAGACGCTCCTGCCTATGATGAAGCGCCAAGGGTAACCTCATCCATGGTCTCCATGCTGCTGCAAACGTCGTCGAACTGTTCGTGCAGATGGTTGTTGTCTTGCAAACGTCCCCATCTGTTGACTCAGGGATCGAGACGTGGCTGCACTATTCGTTACAGACGTGCTTATAAGATGCCTGTCATCTCGACTGCTAGTGATTCGAGACCGTTGGGATGCAGCACGGCGTTCCGTATTACCCTCCTGAACCCACCGATTCCATATTCTGCTAACAGTCATTGGATATTGACCAACGCGAGCAGCAATGTCGTGATACGATAAACCGCAATTGCGATATGCCACAATCCGACCTTTATCGAAGTCGGAAACGTGATGGTACGAATTTCTCCTCCTCACACGAAGCATCAGAACATCGTTCCACCAGGCAACGCCGGCAACTACTGTTTGTCTATGAGAAATCGGTTGGAAACTTTCCTCATGTCAGCACGTTGTAGGTGTCGCCACCGGCGCCAACCCTGTGTGAATGCTCTGAAAATCTAATCATTTGCATATCACAGCATCTTCTTCCTGTCCGTTAAGTTTCGCATCTGTAGCACGTCATCTTCTTGGTGTAGCAATTTTAATGAGCAGTGGTGTATATATGAGCACTGAAATACTAAGTGCGTAACCTTTCCAGACTTTCTGCTGTGCCGTTGTCAAGGAGATGGATGCACTCCTACAGGTGATGTCAATTAGTTCTCCATCCTGATGGCGACACCTGCGAGCGACCGTGTTAGCAAGTTGTCTCGTACTGTAGAACGTGACCGGTCCATTGCACACTTGACGGATATCGGAGATTTCTTCGCTACACGCGCAGAGTCATTTAGCGCTTCGTATTGCCGGGTCACAGCCGATCGCACTGCGCCGCGTCGGGCGTGCTCCTCGGTGCAGGCGGAAGGCACTCGATTTGTATGGAGATGACGCAAGCGGCGGCGCGGCCGATGGCGGAAGTCGCCGTCGCGCAGTTCGGCGGAGCCGATGATGCGCCGCTGGGGGCCGGGCGCATCCATCTCCCGGCCCCCGGGCAATGAAATGCATTTTTATGGCTGAGAGAGTTGACAGGGCGGCCGAGCCGGAAGTCCGTCTAATGCATCCGTCTGGCCGTCAGGAATCAGGAAGAGCGGCCGCGGCGCGGCGGCGGCGGCGGCGGCGGGGGCGGCGGCGGGGACGGGCGCCGCCCCACCGGCAGAGAAAAAAGAAGAGGAAGGCGAGGCAGGGCGGAGGGAAGGGAGAAACAAGGAGCAGCCGACGTGTAATTCCACTTCCGCCGTCCGCCATTATACCGCTGCCCCTCCAGCAGCCCGCCTGCCCTCTTTCCCTCTTTCTGCCTCCTTTGCTCCCTCCTTCCTCCCTGTGCCTCTTTTTCTCTCTCCTTGTCTCTCCTCTTTGCCAGTCTTTTCCCCTCCGCGGGAAGAGCGAGAGGTGGCAGTGTGCCGCGCCGATTGTCACATCGGTGCTGTACCCTGGTATTATTACCGCGGGAATTCCGTACGATCTGTTCTGTTGAGCGGAAAAGCATTGTCGGAAAATCAGCTGTAGATGTAAATAAACATTAACAAACACCTATTCTAAAGAAAAAATCAGAGGTGGAATGTCTACAAGTTTTGAGATGGAGAACGTCATTAGGAGAAATCCAAATCAGTGAGACATAAAATTGGGTTACAAAAGGGATAACCTACAAATCTATTGTCTAACGTTTGTAGATAACTAGCTATTTTTTCAGGCCCAACGGAAACAGACACTAGACAGACAGAATAGCTGAAAGAACAAACTCAAAAACCAGGATTACAAATCTCATTTGAGAAAGCAGAATTTATGACAAACATTAAGATAGCCCTAATGAGAAATATGGTAAAATTAAGTCAACATATTAATTCAAAGAGTAATTCAATAAGACATTTCGGAGAAAGGTGCCACTAAGGCAGGACTTTATTAGAGGAAAACGGCGTCCTACCTCGTTACGTCTATATACAAGAGCTGTACGGAAAGTAAGGTCCAGACGAGCGTGAAATAGAAAACATGGTGGAAATCCTATAAAGCTTTGCACACATAGTACGCCAGTCGATCGCGTCGCGACTCTCTTTTCAGTTCTGAGTGCACAAGGAATATGTAAAGATGCCTCGAGAAACAGTGCCTCCCACCAAGTATGAACACCTGGTGAGAGATTTCACCTCATGTCATGCGGTCCACATAATACAAGTGACACGCGTTTCCTTCTCCATGACAATTCTCGGCCGCACACTGCAGGGACAATGAAAATCCTCCTGCAGCGTTTTCGTTGAGAAGTGTTCGCTCACCCACAATACAGTCCGTAATTGTCTCCCCCTGAGTTTTCATCTGTGCTTACATGAACTACTGGCTGTGAAGACAACATTTTGGCGGAGACAACGAGCTGTAGACAAATTTAGAGAATTGATGGAAAGCACAGGCGGCTGCCTTTTATGACGATGGTATCTGGGAAGCTGGTACAACGCTACGACAAATGTCTAAGCCGGAGCGGCGACAATGTAGAGAGGTAACTGGAACGAGTAGGTAGTCGCAAATAAAACGTTTTTGATTCTTACAGTGGTTTCCATTTCGCAACCGATAGGATATTATTTTCCGAATAGACCTCGTGTATAACGAGAGATTATTACTCTTAATGCTGAAAATATACACTGCTCTCCAGCTATACGCAGCAGAGGCTTAATTCTAAACAGGAAAGATTATGATGGATACGCTGGAAATCACTGAAAAAAAATACTGAGGAAATTTTTGGGACCAGTTAAAGAGAAAAAACAGTGCAGAAGACGCCATAACAGTGAACTTCATAATCGTTTGAAAAAATTACAGACATGATTAGGGATAGAAGAATAGCTTTCTATGGCCACAAGCAAAGTATGAATGCCAACTGACTGATATGGTGCAAAGAAATTGGAAGCGATATAGACGAATTCCGATTTTCTCCACAGGATAGTGACGAACCACTGCCACTCAGAAAGGATTGCAAGATTCCAAAGTTCGCTATGAACATCCCAAGAAGAGTGCAGCTACTTGGTCAAAGGAAAGAACGTAGAAACATCGAGGACTGATGAGAGAAATGTGGAAGAAAAGGAAGGAGAAACAGTTTAAATAAAGGTGGTCCATACCCAAAACAAGGAAAAGAAAACGGCCTTGTTTCGCCAGTCACCTGTCTATTGTAGCTTACGTTTTTCGATGGTCACACCCTCGTCTTCAGGTGGAGAGTTATGTAGTTACTCTCTCGGAAATATCGCAGGGGATTTCAGTTGGCCTGCTGTTGTGAAAAGGCGTCTTTGTTCTGTACTAATGTGACTGCGTAATTCTCCAGCTGTAGATGTTGATATAGATTATTAAAATCCTTACTGGTACAATAAACAAGTGACCGAAAACAGGTATATATACATTTTTATTTCACAATCCTGTTAATACTCTTCTTTATGGATGAAATTATTAAAGATGCTGTAGCTCATTATCTGTAATTGTTATGTGCAGTAACAGCCCAGACTAATGACAGCAGTTTATCGTAGTTCTCCACAGCGACACATATGGCTAGAAAAAGTCACTGGCCAGACCGGTTCTGATGGAAACTCCAAACGTTCTGCATCTACGAGTGCTTGTTAAAAAGTAGTAGCAACACTGCCATAACATGGATGATGTGCGTCAAATGGTATTCGCTCTGTCCGCAGCTGATAGGAGTATGTCAGATAAAGTAGTGCAGTGAGCGGCGACGGCTGTGTTTGAGTCGGCTGCGTTGTGTGCTTCCTAAAAGTGCGGGAAGTCATTTCTAGCGCCCTAACAGTATGTTTAGGAAAAAGCCAAAACATGGGTGGATCAAGATTCAAATGGCACTTGGTCGGAGCGCAGAACAATGCTTCAAGGACAGCTTGAGGCGTGTGGTGACGCAGCCTGGCGAACGATGTGCGAGAGTTTCCGCGTACGTGCAGTTGGAGGTACTGGAACATCCACCGTAGTCACCCGATATGACTCCGTGGGATTACGAGACATGTTCTCCAAAATAAGGAACCTTTTCGTGGCACGTGCTACAACACAAGGGAACGTTCCTTGCGACCCATCGACAGAGATAGATGCTCTAACGGTGTACTACGCTTTCTATCTGTGTCGGGGAAGGTGATCGAGATGCGGTGCGACTATATTATGAGCAACGTCTGTCAAAAAAGTCTGGTATGAATTACAATAGTGTTGGCACTACCTTTTATCCAACCCAGGCACATATACATGCATACTCTGCCAAACCATTGTTTAGGCGCGGGAGAACCAACATAGAATTTTACATGCTACAGTCTCTTCATGTTCCTATCGCGTGTGACGCTAGGGAAGAATGATTGTTTTAATACCTCGGTGCGCACTGGAGGCTGATGTAGAGGTTGGGCAGCTAATAGGAGGTCACGGAACGTTTAAAAATATTAGTGGCACGAATGGCTACAGGTGTGTCTGACTCACGAGGGGCCGGCCGGAGTGGCCGTGCGGTTCTAGGCGCTGCAGTCTGGAGCCGAGCGACCGCTACGGTCGCAGGTTCGAATCCTGCCTCGGGTATGGATGTGTGTGATGTCCTTAGGTTAGTTAGGTTTAATTAGTTCTATTGCTCCCTCCTACGTATATCCCGCAAAGAGACCATGAGGATAAAATCAGAGAGATTAGAGCCACCCAGAGGCATACCGACAATCCTTCTTTCCGCGAACAATACGAGACTGGAATAGAAGGGAGAACCGATAGAGGAACTCAAGGTACCCTCCGCCACACACCGTCAGGTGGCTTGCGCAGTATGGATGTAGATATAGATGTAGATGAAGTTCTATGCGACTCATGACCTCAGAAGTTAAGTCGCATAGTGCTCAGAGCCATTTTTTTCACTCACGAGGTGATGTCAGGGAAACGCTGGAAAACCTGTATCTGCAAATTCTTGGAGACAGAAGCCAACTTTTCCGCGACAACCTTCTCACAAAGTTACAAGAACCAGTTTGAAGCGAAAAATATGGGAATACACAGGCTGGGCAAAATAAAAGTATCGCGGATATTATTTCACGCACCTTAAGATAGGCAACTCATTTTAGCTACATCCTACGCCAACTGGGGCGAATGGTGTAAGTTGCCTATCTTAGGGTGTATGAAATAATAAACGCGACACTTTTATTTTGGCCAGTCTGTGTATTCCCATATTTTTCGCTTCAAACTGGTTCTTGCAACTTTGCGAGTAGGCTGTCACAGAATAACTGGCTTCTGCCTCGAAACGCTTCCAGGTATTTGTAGGTGCTACATCGTAAACAGCAACGATCCTATCACGTTTGCTGCATTTCGGGCTCAACATGGAGATGAGGTCGTTGATCAATCGTTGACAGACGAGAAGTTGAGTCGAATCACAGTCCTGTCTCTGATGACATTAGGCAGCCACTTCGGTCGCTACGGTGACGGTAGTAAGTGACGCCGCAGCGTCAGAAAATCGCCTGATTCTGTCTGCGAAGCTGCGGAGCGACGGCGTCTGAATATTCACCGTCCGCGCACCGGTTGCGGTGACAAAGGACGTGAGGAAGAAAAAGAGAGGGAGAAAAAAAAAAGGCGCGGGCAGGAGGAGCGACATGGCGGAGTGAGTCAGCGGCGTTTTGTTTCCGCCTCTGGGCCCGCCTCCAGCTCCAGCTCCAGCCCGGATGTCGTACGTCACCAGGGCGGACGCCGTGCGTCGCATTCCGGCCACCTCGCTCTCCAGCGCCCCCCACGACCTCCGCGAAACCCATCTCCACGTCCGCGTACTCTGACGTCTGACCTGCAGCTGGAGGCACTCTCCGTCTACAAGTACGAGGGGCGTTCAGTGTCTAACTCAACACTTTTGTTCTGAAAGCAGGTGGATGTTATTCAGAATTGCAATATAACGTGTTATTCCCGATCCTTTGGCTACAAAACCCCATTTTTCAACATTGTCGCTGGTCTAAGCGACGGCCATACGCCACATTAGTGGGAGGGTCTATACGCTAGCATGCTGTTACTCCGCTGATCGACAATGGAACCAAAATGTTAGTGCATCAACAACGCAACGTTGTTAAGGCTTTCGTGGCCACTTGTTAACAAACTGACTGCTGGGCCCTGTCTCTTGCTCTTCGGCCGACTTTTGTCTGATGATTTTTCTGACGTTACCCTAGCACTACTGGCTGGCACTGTCAAAGCTTCACTCTCCATTGCTTCAACACCTGCTGTGGAAAGCGAAGCTTTGACAATGCCAGCCACTAGTGCTGGCGAAGGTCTGAAAATCATCAGACAAAAGTTGGCCGAAGAACCGGAGACAAAACCCAGCAGACAGCTTGCATCAATAACCTTCCCATCTTCCACGTACTGGTTCGCACAGAGTTCATCCTTCACTGGGCCAAACAGGTATAAGTCGGCAGATACGAGATCCGGGCTGTAGTGTGGATGAGGAAGAACAGTCTAATAACGTTTTTGAAGCTCCTATCTCGTGGGGAGGCCTTGCATTGTCATGGAGAAAGGGAAGTTGGTTTGCATTTTTGTGGCGACGAACAAGCTGAAGTCATTCTTTGATTTCCTACATTGCACGAATCACAGCTATGTACAGCCGCCCAACGCATGGGCAATCGACAAGTTTGCGCGATCCTGCTGCGCTGGTGACAGATTCCTCGCCCAACGACTCACCGCGCTTTTGTTCACTGCCAGGTCCCTTCAGAAATTCTGCAAGCGCCTATAAATATCTACGATGCTCTAGATTTCCGCCAAAAGAAACTCAATGGCGGGTATGTGCTTGGTACGCACCCCATCACAAACGCTATTCTGAAAGCTGCATATAACGCCCTCATCTGTTGGAACTTGATGAAACGATAGGTGCTGAAGCGAGCATTTTCCACAATGATCCGCGACAAATTCCGCATGTTTTCAACCGAAACTGGCCGAGAAAAAAAAATGTATTGTATTACTTATTGAACGGGCCTCGTACACCTATACGCTGCAAGCCAGCATTCGGTGTGTGGCGAAGGGTTTCTTCGTGCTCCACTGTCACTTCCCCTTCTGCGTTCTTGTCCCGAATGGTTCGCTGAGAGAACGATTGCTAGTATGCGTCCTTGTAGGCTCCAGTCCCTGTAATTTTACCGTCGTGGTCCTCCCACGAAATATACGTATGAGGAAGCAACATGTTGGCTCACTCTTCTGAGAACGTACGCCCTCGGAACTTCAACAGTGAACCACACCGCGATGCAAAACTCCCCTCTTGCAGCGCCTGCACTGCAGTTGGTTGAGCACCTCCATGACGCGATTCTGCTCACTGAATAAACCTGCAGGATTTTTGGAACATTTACTGTGATCAAACATTATGAATTACCTCGAAGAAATCGATTTATTGACGAATAGCACGGATTGAGAAAATTTCGTTCTTGTGAAAAACAGCTTTTATTCGCACGGAGTAACAGGTGTTATCGACAGGGGATCTCAAACCGATTTTCAGATTTCCGGAAGGCTTTTGACACCGTTCCTCACAAGCGACTTCCAATGAAATGGCGTGCCTGTCGACAATCGTCACATTTGACCGACTGGATTCTTGAGTTCCTGTCACAAAGGACACAGTTTGTAGTAATTGACTAAAAGTCATCGAGGAAAATAGAAGCCATATCGGATGTTCCCCAAGGAATTGTTAGAGGCCCTCGGCCGTCCCTGAGCTACATAAACGATTTAGGAGACAATCTAAGTAGCACTTTTAAATTGTTCGCAGGTGATGCTGTCATTTAGCGTCTTATAACGCAATCAGATGATTCAAAACAATTGCTAAACTATTGAGACAAGAAATCTGTATGGCGCGAAAAGAGGCAATTGACTCTGAAGAATGAAAACTGTGATGTTATCCACATAAGTACTAAAAAAAATCCGCTTAATTTTGCTTACACGATAAGTCATACAAACTAAAGGCTATAAATTTAGCTAAATACTTTGGAATTACAGTTACAAATAACTTAAACTGGAAGGATCACGTAGATAATGTTGTGGGTAAAGCAAACCAAAGACTGCAATTTGCTGGCAGAACAGTTAGAAAATGCAACAACCAAATGAGGAGGCTTCTTACATCACGGTTGTCGCCCCTTTTCTGGAGTACTGCTGTGCGGTGTGGGATCCGCATGAAAGGATTGACGGAGGACGTCGAAAAAGCTCGCGAAGTAAGGGAGAGACTGCCACAGACGTGATACGTGAATTTTAATGGCAATCATTAAAACAAATGCGTTTTTCGTGCTACAGGAGCGTGATATTTCCATCACAGACTTTCTCCTCCGACTATTAAAATATTTTGTTGGCGGCCATCTACATAAAGAGAAATGATCATCATAATGAAATAGGATAGAAAGATTTAAGCGTTCGTTTTTCGGCATGCTATTCGAGAGTGGAGCGGCGGAGAAATAGCATGAAGGTGGTTCGATGAACCCTCTGCCAGGTATTTAAGCGTGAATTGCCGAGTAATCATGTAGACGTAAATGTAGACGTAGAGATGACGAAACGTGCTGCTCTGCTTTTGACCTTCTGTATTTCCTTCGTCAATCCTTTCTGGTACGGAGCCCTGATTATTCAAGTATTGGTCGAACGAGGGTTTAGTAAGTTACCACCTTTGTGGGTGAAATACATTTGCTGGGGATTGTTCCCATGAATGTCAGTATGGCGTCTGCCTTCCCTGAGATTATTTTCATGTGGTTATTTCACTTTAAATCGCTCAGTACACTTACTCCTAGGTATTTTATGGATGTGACTGTTTCCCGTGCGTGTTCTGCAATCCAATGTACAATAATGTATCTTTCTAGCTATGCGCTATACGTTTCATTTGTTTATATTAAGGGTCAATTGCCAATACGACCATCAATCGTCGATCCACTGCCGGCCTTCTCAGTTTCACTAAAGTCGTTGAGACTTCTTTCTATACAGCAGCATCATCCGCGAAAAATCTCATGAAAGTTCCGGAATTATCCACTCGGTTATTTATATGTAATTATTTGAAAAGTGATGGTGTTATAAGTCTCCCTTGGGATACGTCTGACTCTACGTTTATCTCTGAAGGCTTCTCCCCGTTCAGAATGACGTGCCGTGTTCTGTTTGCTAGAAACTCTTCAATACAGTCATTATAGTTGGTATGAAATTCCAAACGCTCGTGTTTTGTTCATTAGGCGGCAGATAAACTTGGGCGCTGGAATCTACTGCTTTCTGTGTCTCTTGGACGTACACTCCTGGAAATTGAAATAAGAACACCGTGAATTCATTGTCCCAGGAAGGGGAAACTTTATTGACACATTCCTGGGGTCAGAAACATCACATGATCACACTGACAGAACCACAGGCACATAGACGCAGGCAACAGAGCATGCACAATGTCGGCACTAGTACAGTGTATATCCACCTTTCGCAGCAATGCAGGCATGGAGATGATCGTAGAGATGCTGGATATAGTCCTGTGGAACGGCTTGCCATGCCATTTCCACCTGGCGCCTCAGTTGGACCAGCGTTCGTGCTGGACGTGCAGACCGCGTGAGACGACGCTTCATCCAGTCCCAAACATGCTCAATGTTCCCTTGCCGGTCTAGGAATGGTAGAACGATGGGTTCGATGACGCTTTGGATGTACCGGGCACTATTCAGTGTCCCCTCGACGATCATCAGAGGTGTACAGCCAGTGTAGGAGATCGCTCCCCACACCATGATGCCGGGTGTTGGCCCTATGTGCCTCGGTCGTATGCAGTCCTGATTGTAGCGCTCACCTGCACGGCGCCAAACACGCATACGACCATCATTGGCACCAAGGCAGAAGCGACTCTCATCGCTGAAGACGACACGTCTCCATTCGTCCCTCCATTCACGCCTGTCGCGACACCACTGGAGGCGGGCTGCACGATGTTGGGGCGTGAGCGGAAGACGGCCTAACGGTGTGCGGGACCGTAGCCCAGCTTCATGGAGACGGTTGCGAATGGTCCTCACCGATACCCCAGGAGCAACAGTGTCCCTAATTTGCTGGGAAGTGGCGGTGCGGTCCTCTACGGCACTGCGTAGGATCCTACGGTCTTGGCGTGCATCCGTGCGTCGCTGCGGTCGGGTCCCAGGTCGACGGGCACGTGCACCTTCCGCCGACCACTGGCGACAACATCGATGTACTGTGGACACCTCACGCCCCACGTGTTGAGCAATTCGGCGGTACGTCCACCCGGCCTCCCGCATGCCCACTATACGCCCTCGCTCAATGTCCGTCAACTGCACATACGGTTCACGTCCACGCTGTCGCGGCATGCTACCAGTGTTAAAGACTGCGATGGAGCTCCGTATGCCAGGGCAAACTGGCTGACACTGACGGCGGCGCTGCACAAATGCTGCGCAGCTAGCGCCATTCGACGGCCAACACCGCGGTTCCTGGTGTGTCCGCTGTGCCGTGCGTGTGATCATTGCTTGTACAGCCCTCTCGCAGTGTCCGGAGCAAGTATGGTGGGTCTGACACACCGGTGTCAATGTGTTCTTTTTTCCATTTCCAGGAGTGTATAAAGCGAAGTGGGTTTCACACGACCGTCGTTATCGGAACCGATGTTGGTTCCTGACAGAGAAGATTTTCGGTCTCCAGGTAAGTCACATTACGTGAGCGTAAAACATGTTGCAAATTTCTACATCTACGATCGTACTCCGCAAACCTACGGAGAGTACTTGCGCACCACTATCACTTATCTCTCTTCCTCTTCCATTACCGAATTGTGCGTGGGAAAAACGATTGTCGATAAATTTCCATAAGACCTCCAATTTTTTGATTTTTTATTTTCTCGTTGTGGTCACTTCACGGGACGTGAGTGGGAAGAAGTAATATGTTGCCCGACTCTTCTTCGAAACTACGCTCTTGGAATTTCAACGGAAAACCCTTTCGTTTTACACAACCCCTCTCTTGTAGCGATTCCGCGACACTCCCGCACCGACCAAACGATCTCGTTATGAAACTTGCTGCTCTTCGTTGGATATTCTGTACCTCTACTATAATTCCAACATCATAAGCTTTCCAGACTGACCACCAATACTCAAGAAACTACTTCTTTCGTGGATGAATTATATATTTTTAAGATTCTTCCAACGAATTTCAGCCCAGCATCTGTTTTCCCATAATTTGTGTTACGTGCTTAGTCCCCTTTAGGTCGTTCCAGACGGTTACACCTAGGTATTTTACGGTTTTTGCTGTTTCCAGTGGTATATCGTCGACAATGTAATCGAAAAGAGATAGACCTCTTCGGCTACTTTTAAGCAGCACGATACATTGACAGTAAATCTTTGTTTATGCGTTTTTCAACGGACAACAGGAAAAAAGTATAAGTGTGAAAAACTTATATATGAAATATAGCACCACACTATCACATGAATTGGTAAACACAAATGAAAAATCCAGTAAATAAAATGATAGATTCTACGAAACGTTATATCGGCTTACTAGGTACCACACTGAACAAAGCTACAAAGAAAAATGTAAACCTCTACACAGAAGAAAACGTCATTTCGTAAAAAAAGTCCGTAATTTTTGCTTGTTTTTTCTTTGGTGCAGCAATAGCATACACTGTACCCTCAAAACGGGATGACTCTGTCATTACTTCCTCAGAAACATTGTGGCGCGTCACAAATTGTTTTATTATTTCTAACGCATTTACTGCACCGTTAAACGTCACGGTGGAATGCTGACGCTCTTCTGTACATCCTGACCGTCAGTTTCTTCCTCGTCCAGTGTCTGTAGAGACGAGGTTTTCATCAAGATTCACGTAATCCGTTAATGATGCGTGCTCTTCAAGTCGATTCCATTCTTCATCATTAGGTGAAATATCACTTCACGGCTAATAGCATTCGCAATTTTTTATAGCTTTCACTTTTTATTCTGTTTTTGTATTCGGTATGTCGTAAGCTACACAGTGCTTCATCTGCCTGGAATATTTCTGTCAATTTCGTTATGTATGCGACGTACCACATAAATTATGGAAGTCACATTGATAAACATTGTGTGTGACAGCTGCAGCGATGCTAGCGCTCCAAGTGGTTGATTTCTCAAAGCAGTAAACATAAGACGAACGCATCCTTTGATCAAATCTAAGGCGAGGCGCTAGATTTGACCAAATAAAATTTGACCAATGCCTAACTTTGACAAAGTTCCTTATTACACTATCAAATTTTATTATAGTTTAATATCGGCCTTCCCAGTCCACTTCCCGGCAACGCACTCTCAAACACTCCAACATAACTTGTGCGCACTGTGGATATTTAGCTGGGACACGAAAAAAAAGTATAAGTGAGGAAAACGTATAAGTGAAAAACATATAAATGTAGTTTTACTGTATTTGCTTTCGTGTTCAGCTGCCCGTAACTGCAGCAATCGTAAACCATCCTTACGCTTTTCACTGTTTCGCATCAGTGCTGTAGGCTATCATCAATTTTGTTTAATCTGTATAATGACTGAGCAGAAAACTAAAAAAAAGGAGAAATTTACAAATGGAGTTAAATTTCAAAGACAAAAAATGAGACGCTAAAATTAGCATGTGAATTCTGGTGTTCCGGCATCAAAATAACTGCTGGTGGCCAAAGTAGAGATGACATAAAACACAAATTGGCAATAGCAAGGAAAGAGTTCCCGGAAAAAAGAAATTTCTGAAGATGATAAACTTACGGGTTAAAAAATATCTTCTAAAAGTATTTGTCTAGAGTATAGCCTTGTGTGGAAATCCAACGTGGGCTGTTAACAGTTCAGACGAGAAGAGAAAAGCATCTTTCGAAGTGTGGATCTACAGAAGAGTGCTGAAGGCTGTACCGGTTAATCCGGTAACTGATGAAGAGGTAATAGATCGAAGTGGAGAGAATAGAAATGTATGGCACAATTTGACTAAAGTAAGGTAACGCTTGATGGGACACGTGCTATGGCATCAATGAAGTATCAGTTTCATAATAGGGGGGATTCTAGAGGGAATGTGAGCCGTCTGTTTTAGATTTACTGATGGTGGTGGTTTTAAAATATAAATCTTCAGTTGGATATATGTGACATAATTAAATCGCTGCCGTCCAAAACAAAGATTAAAGAAGTCGTTGTTCACCAAAGTAAATAAGAATTTCAGTGAACACAGCTTATTGCATGTAAAAACAAAAGAACTGGTTCAACAGTTATTGAATATACGAAGCTGATTCCTTGGAAAACCTGGATAAGGGATTTGGAAAATGATGCGAATGAGCACATATCATGACAAAACAATTGTGTTCACGTAAGTCATACCATGATTGCCAAAGCTTAGTGTGTGAAGGTAGAAAGTGCTATAGAAGTGTCTGCTTTTGCATTTATGGGCGTATTTGGAAGCATATTGAACCTCTAACTTTAAGCAAGTCTTCAGAGCGAAGAATGAAATTATTGAACATAGTTAAAAATAACTCGATTTTCACTTCGCTGCACCTCACGATTGCAACTGGTTCTAATCATACTCATTACCTGCAGCTAGCGGCTGAAGTGGCTGCAGAACTGGTCACTGGTTCTGTACCAATAACTTGGGCCAAAGTTCAACTCAGCCAGAAAAGAGCCTTCCACTGCCTAAGTGGCGAGATGGCGTCTGGCTGCAGAGTTGCCCGAGATGGCGCCTCGCTGTACAGTAACTTACGCGTTCTTCTTCGACAAGGAAAACTCCGTTCTCTGTACTTTCCTGGCGTCACATAATTTCAGTTGATTGAATAATAAATATATGTATATACTGTTGTGTTCTTCAGTCCTGAGACTGGTTTGATGCAGCTCTCCATGCTACTCTATCCTGTGCAAGCTTCTTCATCTCCCAGTACCTACTGCAACCTACGTCCTTCTGAATCTGCCTAGTGTTTTCATCTCTTGGTCTCCGTCAACGATTTTTACCCTCCACGCTCCCCTCGAATACTAAATTGGTGATCCATTGATGTTTCAGAAGATGTTCTACCAACCGATCCCGTCTTCTGGTCAAGTTGTGCCACAAACTTCTCTTCTACCAAATCCTATTCAATACTTCCTCATTAGTTATGTGATCTACCCATCTAATCTTTAGCATTCTTCTGTAGCACCACATTTCGAAAGCTTCTATTCTCTTCTTGTGCAAACTATTTATCGTCCACGTTTCACTTCCATACATGGCTATACTCCATACAGATACTTTCAGAAAAGACTTCATGACACTTAAATCTACATTCGATGTTAACAAATTTCTCTTCTTCACAAACGCTTTCCTTGCCATTGCCAGTCTACATTTTATATCCTCTCTACTTCGACCATCATCAGTTATTTTGCTCCCCAAATAGCAAAACTCCTTTACTACTTTAAGTGTCTCATTTCCTAATCTAATTCCCTCAGCATCACCCGACTTAATTCGACTACATTCCATTATCCTCGTTTTGCTTTTGTTGATGTTCATCTTATATACTCCGTTCAAGACACTGTCCATTCCATTCAACTGCTCTTCCAAGTCGTTTGCTGTCTCTAACAGAATTACAATGTCAGCGGCGAAGCTCAAAGTATATATTTCTTCTCCATGGATTTTAATACCTACTCCGAATTTTTCTTTTGTTTCCTTTACTGCTTGCTCAATATACAGATTGAATAACATCGTGGAGAGGCTGCAACCCTGTCTTACTCCCTTCTCAACCACTGCTTCCCTTTCATGTCCCTCGACTCTTATAACTGCTATCTGGTTTCTGTACGAATTGTAAATAGCCTTTCGCTCCCTGTATGTTACCCCAGCCACCTTTAGAATTTGGAAGAGAGTATTCTAGTCAACATTGTCAAAAGCTTTCTCTAAGTCTACAAATGCTAGAAACGTAGATTTGCCTTTCCTTAATCTAGCTTCTTAGTTAAGTCGTAGGGTCGGTATTGCCTCACGTGTTCCAGTATTTCTACCTTAGTATTTTGCAGCTGTGGCTTATTAAACTGATTGTTCGGTAATTTTCACATCTGTCAACACCTGCTTTCTTTGGGATTGGAATTATTATATTCTTCTTGAAGTCTGAGGGTATTTCGCCTGTCTCATACATCTTGCTCACCAGATGGTAGAATTTTGTCAGGACTGGCTCTCCCAAAGCCGTCAGTAGTTCCAATGGAATGTTGTCTACTCCGAGGGCCTTGTTTCGACTCAGGTCTTTCAGTGCTCTGTCAAACTTTTCACGCAGTATCGTATCTCCCATTTCATCTTCATCTACATCCTCTTTCATTTCCATAATACTGTCCTCAATTTCATCTCCCTTGTAGAGACCCTCTATATACTCCTTCCACCTTTCTGCTTTCCCTTATTTGCTTAGAACTGTGTTTCTGTCTGAGCTCTTGATATTCATACAAGTGGTTCTCTTATCTCCAAAGGTCTCTTTAATTTTCCTGTAGGCTGTATCTATCTTACCCCTCGTGAGATAAGCCTCTATATCCTTACATTTGTCCTCTAGCCATCCCTGCTTAGCCATTTTGCACTTCCTGGCGATCTCATTTTTGAGACATTTGTATTCCTTTTTGCCTGCTCCATTTACTGCATTTTCATATTTTGTCCTTTCATCAATTAAATTCAATTTTTCTTCTGTTACCCAAGGATTTCTACTAGCCCTCGTCTTTTTACCTACTTGATCCTCTGCTGCCTTCACTACTTCATCCCTCAAAGCTACCCATTCTTCTTTTACTGTATTTCCTTCCTCCATTCCTGTCAATTGTTCCCTTATGCTCTCCCTGAACCTCTGTACAACCTCTGGTTTAGTCAGTTTAAGCAGGTCCGATCTGCTTAAATTCCCACCTTTTTGCAGTTTCTTCAGTTTTAATCTACAGGTGATAAC
The DNA here is from genome assembly GCF_023897955.1 of Schistocerca gregaria. Lineage (NCBI taxonomy): Eukaryota > Metazoa > Arthropoda > Insecta > Orthoptera > Acrididae > Schistocerca > Schistocerca gregaria. The sequence goes on from NC_064921.1 coordinate 934,851,881, forward strand.
CAATAGATTGTGATCAGAGTCCACATCTGCCCCTGGAAATGTCTTACAATTTAAAACCTGGTTCCTAAATCTTTCTCTTACCATTATATAATCTATCTGATACCTTTTAGTATCTCCAGGGTTTTTCCATGTACACAACCTTCTTTCATGATTCTTAAAACAAGTGTTAGCTATGATTAAGTTGTGCTCTGTGTAAAATTCTACCAGGCGTCTTCTTCTTCCATTTGTTAGCCCCAATCCATATTCACCTACTACGTTTCCTTCTCTCCCTTTTCCTACTACTAAATTCCAGTCACCCATTACTATTAAATGTTCGTCACCCTTCACTATCTGAATAATTTCTTTTATTTCATCATACATTTCGTCAATTTCTTCGTCATTTGCAGAGCTAGTTGGCATATAAACTTGTACTGCTGTAGTAGGTGTGGGCTTCGTATCTATCCTGGCGGCAATAATGCGTTCACTATGCTGTTTGTAGTAGCTTACCCGCACTCCTACTTTTTTATTCATTATTATACCTGCTCCTGCATTACCCCTATTTGATTTTGTATTTATAACCCTGTAGTCACCTGACCACAAGTCTTGTTCCTCCTGCCACCGAACTTCACTAATTCCCACTATATCTAACTTTAACCTATCCATTTCCCTTTTTAAATTTTCTAACCTACCTGACCGATTAAGGGATCTGACATTCCACACTCCGATCCGTAGAACGCCATATATATATGTATATATTTAAGGGTGATAGTTAGTGATAATCCTTGTCAAAACTTAGATTAAGAGAAGTTTAGAAAACCAAAATTTTATCTAGTATGGCGAGCTATCATTTACAGCTATAACATAGAGAAGCCGTCGAAGTATACATACATAGGATAAACAGAAAAGAAGAAGCTATGAAACTTAGTAGTTGCTCTACGGCAGGGGGGGGGGGGGGGGGCAAGACTTCGGTTCGCGAGGTGTGGCCGGGCACGGGTCCCACATTTCCCCCGCCCACCCGCCCCGGAGGGGGAACTGGGAAACACTGCGAAAGAGTTTAAATCGCAGTGCAATCACACTGCATACGATTTGGTTTTATAATTGACACTTCTCAACAACACAGGTTACATACAAAACAGATTTTCAGTATTATTTATTTTTGGCGCGCCGAAGACATAACACAGTTCTTAGACGACTTCGTAGAGTTTCGCACTCAAGTGGCCACGCAACCGTGATTTATTTAGTTTCGTCATCGCTAAAAGATCTTTTACAGAAACATGCTGCACTTTTCCAACCTAATTATGGAGACTTGGAAACTCTTCCAGAGGAAAACAATGTAGGCGATCTGGACAGTTTCAACGTAAAATGATTGTCATTAAAACGGAAATTATCTTGTAGGTCAATCATCTACATCTGCACACGCGCAGAGGCGTTTCCAACCGAGACGTCAAACGGTCTCGAAAACAGCTGTAAAACAGTTGTAAGATTTACAATGGAAATTTCGGAAATTTGTGGTAAGTTCTTATGGGACCAAAATGCTGAGGTCGTCGGTCCCTAAGCTTACACACTACTTACTCTAACTTAAACTAACTTACGTCCGAGGGAGGACTCGAACCTCCGACGGAGGGAGCAGCGCGAACCGTGACAAGACGCCCCAGACAGTGCGGCTACCCCGCGCGGCAATAGACAATGTCCTCAAAATATTTAGGAAACATCCTTGTGACCCATTTTTTGTAAACCCTCGTTGCCAGTTAAGTAAAGGCCTCGTCGCTACTGCTGTGGGGGCCGAGGTGTCACTGTTGTTACGATATTCCGAGTTTGTAAGTTCGTGAAACGCCTTTGGTGCATTTTCTCTCTCTCACTATTACAGAGCTATGACCCAGCATCAGGTATCAGGATAGGAGAAAGAAGGTTCTACAACACTTCAACAGATTAGTAGGAAAGTCACAAAAAAGAGTTAAAAAGATTTGCTCATCTTTCTGACTTGTTGAACAATGAAGTCAGCAACACTGCTCGTATTAATAGCACAAAAATGACCCACAATGGCTAATGGTAAATAATCGTAGGTAAACTTCCTTCTATCTTCCGAGTAGGTGCTTTTGCCCTTGCTGTGTCTTGTTCGGACCACACAGCACCTTTCAAAACTAGAATGAATTCCTGATACTAGGCGTTTTAATTGGACTGTCTTTGACAGAATGTGACCCTTTTGCAATGCTATTTTCTTCTTAAAGGCGTCTCCATCAAATGAGAGAGGAGTTACCTTGAAAGGCCTTACAGTGGGCAGTGTGCAGTCGAGTCCACTTAAAACGCGAAGTCTGCACTCGTTTCTTGATGTTCTAATTTTCGTTCCTGCACTTCTTTTTCCGTCATAAATCCGACAGTAGCGAGTTTTAAATCAAAAAATCTTTCCACGCATGCCCCTCGACTTAAACAAAGTACTTTGCAGCAACATATGAAGTCTTCATATTTTCGTTCAGTTCCACGGAAAAGTATAACAACTAAAAATGGAATAATGCGTGCAACTGTAGAAATTTCGCTATTTGTACCATCGATTTCTTCACGTGTACCAGGGATGCAAACTCAGCACAAAGTTCTTTTTGATGTACAAAACAATAAATCCTGACTGTCCATCGTTGTAATTTTTTGCTCATTCATTGTCAACTAAATCTTTAAATTCTTTGAGCGTGGTATTGTATTGTCGTTTCACAGCAAATATCTAGTAGCTATTACTTATCCGAATTGAGAATTTTCATTCCTCTCTTCTGTCATCCCCACTGATTTTAAAAGAGTTCGACGATAGGTCGCTAGACTGCCTTTTTTTTTTTTTTTTTTGCAAACAGCCACTGGACCTGTGAACGTCCTTCATAATACGAACAAATAGAGGAAGTTAAACAGCGCTGACAGAACTATTTTCCCGAACTGAAGAGACATGCGCGGTGAGAAAAATGCCGTGCAGCAGTGATGAATGAAATGTCGCGCTATGCCGGGTAGGTTGTGCGGTTGTAGGCGCTTCAGTCTGGAACCGCGTGACCGCTACGGTCGCAGGTACGAGTCCTACCTCGGGCATGGATGTGTGTGATGGCCTTAGGTTAGTTAGGTTTAAGTAGTTCTAAGTTCTAGGGGACTGATGACGTGAGATGTTAAGTCCCATAGTGCTCAGAGCCGTTATTCCGGGTAGTAATGGAAATGGAAATGAGCGTTTGCGTCATTGGACGGAGGCCCCTTACGGGGCAGTTCCGGCTGTTTCGGTGAAGGTCTTATTACATTCGACACCACAATGGGCGACCTGCTCGCTGGATGGGGATGAAATGATGATGGAGAAAACACAACACCCAGTCCCTGAGCGGAGAAAATCCCCGACCCAGCCGGAAATCGAACCCGGTCCCGTAGGTCGGCAATCCGTTACGCTAACCACTCACCTATCGGGGCGGACATTGCGAGTAGTTACGAGAAGGATCGAGCAAAGCCGAGGGATAAGCCAGGCCTTGACCCGTCCGCGGCTCCACGTGCTGTAAGCGTGAAATTTGGCACGCCGTGGCCGGCTCTGCTCTGTGGCAATGAAAGTTGATAGTTAAGTTTTACTTTCGACAAGGATTATCTCTTCAGTTCACGTATAAACTTCACCCACGCCTCTTTTCGACAGTGTGACGATTTCCGATGTTCGACCCGTCAGTCGGCAAGTCTCACGAGGAGAACACGGCTGGTGCGGTAAACAGATTTTTCAGAAGCCATGCTCAGCGGGAGTGGAGTCAAAATAAGCGAACACATGTCTTGGTTTATCCGTAGATACGAGAACGTTTCTCAGAAAACGACGATCAAAGTTTCCGAGGCACTTTATTTGCCTTGAGCGTTCAACTGAAGCCGCGGCTTTACGATTTGGCGCCCTGTATTCGAAAACTGATTATTACTTTTACAAATTTTATTCCTTCATTTCTAGAAGATTACTACAATGTATATTGAAATAACGTTCTCCTTATTTGTCTACTAATAGTATGACCCATGGAAGAATATAAAAAAAATAAATGAATGAAAAAAATGTTTCTGGTGAAATCCCAGGAATATATGTTGATTCTTAATCAGTTCCTAAAGCCACTTTTCTGAAAAGTGATAGGTAATTTGCCGCGAAATTATTAGTAGTGCGTGAAATATTCAGTAATGTTAACGACGTCGGCCGGGGTGGCCGAGCGGTTCTAGGCACTACAGTCTGGAACCGCACGGCCGTTGCGGTCGCAGGTTCGAATCCTGCCTCGGGCATGGATGTGTGTGATGTCCTTAGGTTAGTTAGGTTTACGTAGTTCTAAGTTCTAGGGGACTGATGACCTCAGATGTTAAGTCCTGTAGTGCCCAGAGCCAAGCCAATGTTAACGACATTTCTTTCCCGAGTGAGATTTAGAGTAACAAACATCGCTGTGGCAAATGTGCTTTCGTGAGATGCTCGCGGTGTTCCGAATTTCTGTGTTTCGAATATTCCTATGATCGGTATAATCCAAGGGAATGCACAAAACCTTCCTGAAGAATAAACATAAGCATATAATATAAGAATTAAGAATTGATATTAGTGTGAACCTCAAGAATATGTAAGTAGGCTGTTTAGGATTTTATATTGGTTAACGCCACGTAGCGCTCTGTATGAAAATCACTGGCTGTGCTGTGTGCAGTCTGTGGCTGATTTGCATTGTTGTCTGCCATTGTAGTGTTGGGCAGCTGATGTTAACAGCGCGTAGCGTTGCGCTGTTCGAGGTGAGCCGCCAGCAGTGGTGGATGTGGGGAATTGAGATGACGGATTTATGAGAATGGGTAATCTGGAGGCGTGTCCTTCAGAAACAGTACATTTTTAAGAATGGATGTCATGAACTGCTATGCTAACCACTGTACTACCCGCTGGTCGACCGCTAACTCTCGTCGAAAACTTTGACGACCTTCTTTTCAGAAACCGTCAGGTATGTACGGTTAAGCAGAAACACTTGTTCGCTTATTTTGGCTGCTCTTACATTGAGCGTAGTCTGTACGGAATCGGCCGGCCAGGGTGACCGAGCGGTTCTAGGCGCTACTGTCTGGAACCGCGCGACCGCTACGGTCGCAGGTTCGAATCCTGCCTCGGGCATGGATGTGTGTGATGTCCTTAGGTTAGTTAGGTTTAAGTAGTTCTAAGTCTAGGAGACTGATGACCTGAGATGTTAAGTCCCATAGTGCTCAGAGCCATTTGAACCATTTTTGAATCGGCCTGCCAGGATGGCCGAGCGGTTCTAGACGGTACAGTCTGGAACCGCGCGACCGCTATGGTCGCAGGTTCGAATCCTGCCTCGGGCATGGATGTGTGTGATGTGCTTAGGTTAGTTAGGTTTAAGTAGTCATAGGTTCTAGGGGAATGATTACGTCAGAAGTTAAGTCCCATAATGCTTAGAGCTATTTTTTGTCTCTAGGGAATCGTGTTATTGCACCTGTCGAGTTCTGCTCGTCAGATGAACACGAGCTCCTCTAAAGATGTCCGACGCAGCCCTAGACGAAACTACACAACCCGGATGATTCACTAGCAGCTATCGTCACTTCTGTTGAAAATAAACTCGTTTACCCAGTGATCTATTAAACCAGAAATAAGCCAGGTGTTCGGCATAACAAGTGGACATTAAACAGGGTTCCATTTGTCGACCCGATTAAACAGTGCTGTTGTTTAATGGTGAAAACCTCATGGGGACATCCTCGTGAGTCGTTCTACCGTGCAGATAGTCTCCGTGCTGCGCTGGTGTTTAAGAGGGCGAGAGGTACAAGGGAATAGCTCGTATCCGTTAACAAGGCGGACGCAAGGGAAATAGCCGGAGCGGGCGTAAACCGTGTCGAAACTGGCACGCCGCGCCGGGGCTGAAGTGGCCGCTCCGCTTCCCGGGGCCCGGTCTGCGCCTGGACGCGGCCGCCGTGAGTCAGACGGGCCCGCAATCTGCGCCCGGCATCCACGGGGACCGCCGGCGGACAAAGGCCTTTAATTAAGACAGCCGAAGAAGATAGGGCACGGCGGGACGGCGCTACGCTCCGCGGGGCGGCGCAGGCGGAGGCGCTGGCGGCGGCGGCGGCGGCAGCGCCGGTGACGGCGTCTGCCGGCCCGTCGGCCAATCACGGATATGCGTCAACTTTCTCATTTCCAGATTTGCCGCCACGATGAGAGAGGGGCGCGGCGGGGAGAGGGTGAAAACACAGGGAAATGAGAACGAGTGCAGTTGCGCCGGAACAGCTGGCGTGGCGGACAGCTGACTCGAAAAGCTGCGAGGGGGAATTCCCGAGTTCGGTAGGGTTGTCCGGTGCGGGGCTACGCGGTTCTGAGTTCGACGCCTGCAGTCGCTGGCGCATCTCTGTTCCGGCGACACGCTGGACTTACTGCTGCTTGTAGACTTTTGCACTCATCGTCATCGTATCCAGTTTGTGGCGTTGCTCTTGGGGGCGAAAAGAAAAAGAATTGTTACTTTATATTTTTTGAAAAATGTCGAAAAAGTGAATATTTTGGTGGGCCACTTGGCAACAGAATCAGGGACTGATTACACTGTTATAATAACATACGTTGGGCATTAAACACCTGGTTGGATTATTATGAACAAGAGCAGCAGAGTGATTTATTTGAGATCGTTAGGAAGAAACATTATCATTTCTCTGCATTTTTATATTCTCGATGTAGTCATACCCGGAATAACAGTAAGGGGCTAGAAGATTTATAGACTTTAAAAGAAATGCAACACTACACAATTAAAAAAAAAAGCTGATTCAGAAATAATAGGAAAACGATAATGTTCCTTGTGCCTCATGCTGCGTTCGGCCTATCGGCGTGATCGTAATTTCTGGTGATGAACTAACACAATATAATTAATATTCAGGTAAATGAGGAGATGGAAATCATTGAGGTTAATTTACTACGTGCCTTTACATATTAAATTACAGTAGATGATCACTGTGGTTAAATACTTTATACATAACAGTCAAAATGTCCTCTTGATGCTGTCTGTAATCAGTTACGAGAAAGTACATAATTTCTGATTGGAAAAATAACAATTAGCATATTAACTGAATATTTTCACGTAAAATATAATATACCGATGCGGAACGCAGCAAGTCCGCTTCGGCATTTCATGGAATACAACAGTAAAAGGTGAGGCGCCCAATGCCTCATTTGTCTTGAAACAACTGAATTCTTTTTTATATCATTAATCGATGCATGTACATAGAGCTTTACAGGCACCGCGCAAGAACAGCAACGATAAAGAATAATAGATTCTGTCGCTGCTATTCGATGGTTCATTTCTTTTACAATTGTTCGATAACTTTAGGCCATCAGGCGTTTACTATTGAGCGTATGTTAATGTTTGTGAGGCGAAAATTACTAATGTTAGTCTACAAGTTTGAAGTAGTATGAAGCTGATCTTAGCATACTTCTTAGGGCTCCCAACATGTCACCTTCCCTTGAGATGTATATTTGTATATTCATTTTTGTATTAGTTCTTCTGACGCCCTTTTCAATGTTCTCATGCCATTTCGTTCTGACGGGGCTGCACGATGTTAAAAATTCTTTCATTTTGTACTCTTCTATTTTCTGAAGCATGCTTTTGCTACCCAGTTCATTCCTTACTTCATTACTTCTTATCCTTTCTGTGAGTTTGTAGCCAGCTAGGGGTCTTAGAAGTCTCATCTGTGCTGCCTCAGTTTTCCTCCTTTGGCTGCCGGTTAGGCCCCAAGTCTCTGACCCATAGCCCATTACAGGTAAAGCGACATAACAGTTAGTAAATGATACTTTCCAAAGATGTATTACGTTGTTTCCCGAAAACAGGCTGTAACTGAATTTTGAAACAAAAGCATACATTCGGATCAGTACGACATCTATAAACATACCAACAGCTGATTTAATACAGGAGGAGGGAGGGTTCAGTATGTAGGATAGAATGCTCCAAACTGTTGGGTGTAGCCGGCCGCGGTGGTCTAGCGGTTCTAGGCGCGCAGTCCGGAACCGCGCGACTGCTACGGTCGCAGGTTCGAATTCTGCCTCGGGCATGGATGTGTGTGATGTCCTTAGGTTAGTTAGGTTTAAGTAGTTCTAAGTTCTAGGGGACTGATGACCACAGATGTTAAGTCCCATAGTGCTCAGAGCAATTTGAATTTTTGTTGGGTGTAAATATCGATGAACGTATGAAATGGGAGAGGCATATTGCTGAGATTCTCAAACAGTTCAGTTCATATACTTCTGCTCTTCGTATAATTATTGGTTTTGGAAACAAACATATCACCCTTCTGACATATATTGCAGATTTTCACTCAATAAATATCGTGCAGAATAATTTTCTGCGGTAACTCATCACTTAGAAACAAAGTGCTGATTCCACAAAAGTGAGTAGTAAGAATAAAATGTGGTATCTCTTTAAGGAGCTAAGCATTTTAGCTGCATCGTCACAGTAGATATTTTTGCTAATGAAATTCATCATAAATAATCCATCACAGTTTCAGAAGAGCAGCGATGTACATACCTACAATACTAGAAGGAAACATGACCTTTATTACCCATTGTTAAACCTGCCAGTGGCTCAGAGAGAGTTCAATATGCAGCAATAAAAATTTTTGATCGTTTGTGCCCAACAGCACAAAATATCTGGCAAGTAGCGAAGCATGTTTTAAATCTAATTTAAAATAATTTCTCCCGGACAACTCTTTCATTCGTTTGACGAATTTCTACTTATAAAACAGAAAAAAGCAGTTTATTAATTTTCATATTAATCATGTACATATACCCCATCGTTTCGGTAAAAGAATCGTTCAAGTGATCTGTGGAACTGGAACTGCCAAAACACTATAAAATTTTAGTCTTAATTAATTTTTTTTGAAAAGATTGTGATTTATAGTACTATCAGCTGTTGAAATAAGTGAGTTAGTGTTCTTGATCATTGTATGTGATGTATGAGATCTCACATCCCAGGTATTTAAAAGTGTTTATTGGTTCTATCGGTTTGTATTAAGTATTATTTTTGCGTTTCAGCGCTCCATGTCATGGCATGCCTTTAGCTTTGCTTTACCTTTAGGTATTGTCACATTGTAATCGTTTGCTGCCATGTGTAAGAACCAAATTGCCCTCTGCAATATATCCTCTGATTGCGCCAAGATTACTTCATCATTCGCAAAAAGGAGTGTATTTATTACTTTATTATTAGGCTTATAATGGTACACTACTTTCTTTTGCATGTGTCTATGACGTCGTCATATACATATTAAACAACGTGGGTGATAAAGAACACTCTTGCCTCACCCCTTGAGAGAAGTTCCTCTCAAATGTAATTCCTTTTTTACTTCCATTTTGTTATAGATGGCAAACGCTACATATGTGAGACGGTTGTATTCCCTATTTCTGTATTTCCTCCGTTTATTATTGACTGATGACTAGCATTGTAGCTAGAGTCAGGCAGTTTAACTTGTGATAGAAAGTCACACTGGGTGTCTACGATCGTAATACTAAACCGACGATATACAACGTCCGTAATAGTGACACTATTTGAAAAAATCATATTTTGAAAGCTATTTGAGATAGAGCATTGAATTTTTTTTTCCTTTTTTTTGGGGGGGGGGGGGGCAGAATTTCTGTACGTGCCTCGTTAGTCGTTCGTATAAGATCAAAGCGATACAGTATTCGCGTCAGCATTGCAGCATCAGCATTTCTGATTGCTTCATTTGTTAGTGCACAGAGGATAAAAATGTCATTGACTGCCGGCCTTAGTGGCCGATCTGGAACAGTCTGGAACCGCTCGACTACTACGGTCGCAGGTTAGAGTCCTGCCTCGGGCATGGATGTGTGTGATGTACTTAGGTTAGTTAGGTTTAAGTAGTTCTAAGTTCTAGGGTACTAATGGCCTCAGAAGTTAAGTCCCATAGTTCTCAGAGCCATTTTTTTCTCACTACTATGGGACCAAATAACAAAAGTATCGTCTACATATCTGTAAAAACACGCAGGTTTCAAGTTCGCTGACTCCAATGCACGAGTTGGTGAATTTTGTTTAATTGCTGCTTGGAATCCGGCTCTGTCTCTCATCAGAAAACAGAGGGACAGAATTAGTGCTACCTCACCTATCGATATTTATGATTTTGGGTATCTTTGGCTGTGTGTTGACTCCGCGGTTACTTGTTCTGTGTGTGGTATCTTCCTTGTTTCTCCTCTGTGAACCGAGGCATTAAATTCCCTTGCACCTTGCTTCCTCCTTGCAGTTGTGCCTTGAGAATGACAGGGTGTGCTCCTGTCGAAATATCGGTGGTGATCGACGACGTCACCCGTCAGCAAACCCGTACGTTCTTTGAAAATCATTATTTGCTATCCTGTTTCATTAATGGGGGTAGGACGTCAAACGGGCCGACTTGGAGCAGGAGAGGCACCACAGGACATTTCAATTTCCACTGTCTATACTTTTACAAACAAATTTATAAAACTTTTTCAGCATGACCAGGAAGGATTGAGAATTCACACTCTTAGCAGTGGAAGTTGTAAAACATAACGAAATAATTTTTGTACACGTGAAATTTCATAATTTTTTTCACTTACTAATGGCAGCATTTGTTGCTATAGGTACACTCTTCTTCATAAATAAGAGAGATTCTTCGATGAATTGTTATCTGGTCTTACTTAGGAGCCTGGAAAAGATCTCTAGGACCTTCTCTTATTATCGGCTCTTGAAACTTTGGAAGTAGGATTTCGGGGGATGATTTGCACCGGTCTCCAAGAGTCTGCCAATTCAGAATTTTCCAATATTCCTGTGACTTTCTCCTATTAATCAAACTAACTTGTGACAATCGTGCTGCTCTTCTCTGTATAAGTTCAATGTCACCTGTTCTGGTTTGGTACGGCTGTCACACACTTCAACGAAACAGTAAGACGGGACGTACGAGTAATATGCAAGCAGTTCCCTCTGTTGACTGACTGCATTGCTCAGTATCCTGGATATGAAAGAGTCTTGCACCTGCCTTACCAACAAGTAAGGCTTATGTGATTATTGTATTTCATATCCTTATGGATTGTCACGCCCACAATGTGAAGGAGGACATTAAGAAGCATACACTATCTGATCAAAAACACTCGCGTCCAGCTATTGGCTATTAATGTGGCGGTATCTCCACTCTTCCCCTTTGTGACGCTTTGAACTCTGCTGGAGACACTAACAGTGGGGTGTAAAGGAATGGCAGCGCATTGTTGGTCAAGATCCGAAACCAGAGAAGATAGCGTTGTTGGACGCTGATGTCTGGAGCGAAGCCAACGTTGCAAGTCATCGCAATGGGTTCAGGTCGGGACACGAGGCAAGCTAGTCCATTATAGGAACGTTATTGTTCACAAACAACTGCATCACAAATGGTGTCGTATTAATACAAACAATCGTCGTCTTAGGACTGTTCCTTTAGTGCACGCACTACAAATGCTGTAAAATGTGTACATATCCTTCCTCATTTAGTATTTCTTAAGGGGACCACACCCTGCCTATCTAACACACGTTAATTTAGGCAAGTATTTGACCCATTTCTGAAAAAAAACTATTTTAGGCAGGACCTTAATATTTTTACTGTATGTTACATGATGCTAATAGAGTTAACTGTACTAAAATCTACTTTATCCATTCGGTAGTTTTTAAGAAATACTTTCTTAAATTTATTAACAAAAAGTATTAAGTTTTTTCTGCGGAAAATATTTTCTTGTGAGATTCCTAATGGGGAAATACTAATGAATGTAGTACCAGAAGTGGCTTTTTATGTTATGAGGAGTCTCTGAAAATTTCAATCATTTATCTGCGATAGTTTCTGATATAATGGAGCATATGTACTGGAAATTTTAGTTTGCGGGAAATTGACTTTAAAGAAGAAAGTTTTGAAATTTGTTACTTACAGTTAATTAAAACTGTCCTGCTCCATATGATGGCACTTCTTTGGCCTCTAGCAGGTCTTCCAGCTTCTTTTTCACCTTCCTGGACGTTTGTCTTGCTTTCTTGGCCATATTAGATGCAGACCTGTCTGCATCGGCTATCCTCATTTTATTGCAATGTTGCAGCCCAGTGATCATACAGGTATTTTCACCAGGATTAATTTCCAACTTTTTCAGTACCCAGCAGTTTCCAATATTACCACAATTGAATGTAATAACAGCATCATGAACTCCAAGTTTCAATGTATGCATGCCTAAAAATACAGTTTTAGAAAGGCGGTTCCAAATTATGCTGTTGAAACATTCATTTGGGTTCTGTGTCTGCCCATGCAGACATTTCCTTAGAAGGTCAGTATGAGCCAAGTCTCTGAAAATAGGTTTAATTGCTGTAATAACAACAGCAGGAAGAGAATGCCGGTGGGAATAAGATTCTCTCCAGTTGCCTGAGCCCTATTGTATTTGCACCACGAATTTTCTCCTGATGGACACAATCCATGACATGGCTTATCATCCGTTGAGGACTTGTGGAAGAATATGGCTCAAACATCTCTCTTCATGGCCTCCAGATTTACTTTATTTCTCCTAATTGCCTGCCCATAGTATACCTGCAATGTTTCTATAACAACTACTCGCAATCACACTTGAACAAAACTAACCGCGTGTTGTTTACTAACAACAGAAACAAAAGAGTACCGACCGTTGCATACCAAGGATAGCCAACACACTCGGGAGTAAAAAAAAATCCCTAACGTGCAATGTAGGGGATATAAAGATCTAAAATATATGCAGAAAAGTGGGTGACAGAAAAGTGGGAGTGGCACATAAACACATGAGTACTTAAATAAAACCGTAATCTATCGAAATATGATGAAAACCGAAATTCGATGAACCACGGTATCGCTGGTCCCCTTAAGCTGAGTAAAGTACCTTAACCACGAAGGACATCCGAATACCGTAAACTCCGTCTGCTCCGTTTTGCTCTGCTGGAACTACACATGATGGTGGTTAAAAGTTCTCCATGCGTTCGCTATCTACCATCAGACTGTCACTCGGCGTAGCATGGTTCATCACTCCAAATCACTTCATCACTCCAAATCACTCGTTTCCACTCATCGACTATCCAATGGTGTCGTCCCTTACACCACCTAGATTCGCTTAGCACTGACTATGGAAGTGTGTGACTTACAAGGCGTTGCTCGACCTTTGTGCCCCATTCTTTTTAATCCTTAAACTCATTAATTGTTGTATCTGTACTGTTGGCAGCTCTTTGTTACTCACAAGTGATTCCTTCCGGTGATTTCCCGCACTCTTTTACAACCGCACTTTGCAGTACTAGACTGTCCCAGTCTGTCAGTATATGAGGTCTGCCTGGTCTATCGTTAGTTGTGCTTGTTTCTCCGCGTTCCCACCTCACAGTCGTATCACCGAGAGTCGAATTGGGCGGCTTTAGAAGGGCTGAAGTGTCTCTGATGGATTTATTATCCAGGTGACATCCAGTGACCAATCTACGTTCGAAGCCACTGAACTCTCCTGACTGAACCCTTCCACTGTTAATATTTATCTACTGACAACACAATACACTCTCCTATTCTTTTATACTCGCGAGCCCGCCTCTCGTGTCGTCTAGTGGTCAGTTACGCATTGCATAGGAGTGTCCGGATACTTTTGAGCAGACAGTGTATATGGTGCACATATAGATACGCTGGATACATGGTTTTTATATACGATGTTCAAAAGAATTAGGGGATCACGTGTATCAAAGTCCGATACACCAACTCCATTTCGATGTACGCAGCATCTGTGGTCTTACTGCTTGGCTTGAGATCTTCGTTTTTAATGTAAGCAACAATTACGAGGGTGAGTCAAATGAAAATCTTAAATATTTTTTAAATGTTATTTATTGTGCAGAAGTGGTACAAAGCTGTATTACTTTTCAACATAAATTCCCCCACGCTCAATGCAAGTCCTCCAGCGCTTACAAAGAGCATAAATTCCTTTAGAAAAAAAATCTATTGGTAGTCCGCGCAACCTCTCATGCACCCCGTGGCGTACCTCTTCATCAGAACGGAACTTCTTTCCTCCCACTGCGTCTTTGAGTGGTCCAAACATAAGGAATTCACTTGGGGCAAGGTCTGGTGAGTATGGTGGATGAGGAAGACACTCAAAATGCAGGTCTGTGATTGTAGCAACTGTTGTACGGGCAGTGTGGGGTCTTGCATTGTGGTGCAAAAGGACACCTGCTGACAGCAATCCACGTCGCTTTGATTTGATTGCAGACCGCAGATGATTTTTTAGGAGATCTGTGTCTGATGCACTGGTGACAGTGGTCCCTCTAGGCATGTAATGCTCCAAAATGACTCCTTTTTTGTCCCAAAAGAGAGTCCGCATAATCTTCCCTGCTAATGGTTCTTTGGTTTTGGTGATGAGGAATGGCGCCATTCCTTACTCGCTCTCTTCGTTTCCGGTTGGTGGATGTGAACCAAAGTTTCGTCCCCAGCAACGATTCTTACAAGGAAGCCATCACCTTCTCGTCAAAGCGCCGAAGAAGTTCTTCAGAAGCATCAACACGTCGTTCTCTCATTTCAGGAGTCAGCTGCCGTGGCAGTCATCTTCCAGACACTTTGTGAAACTGGAGCACATCATTCACAATGTGGTGTGCTGACCCATGAGTAATCTGAAAACATGCTGCAGTGTCATTCAGTGTAACTCGGCGGTTTCCCTTCGCTATGGCTTCAACTGCTGAAATGTTCTGTGGAGTCGTTGTGCATGGCCTGGACGAGGAGCTTCTTCCACTGAAGTCACACCATTTGCGAAGTTTCTACTCCATTTGTAGACTTGCTGCTGTGACAAACATGCATCACCGTACTGAAACTTCATTCGTCGATGAATTTCAATAGGTTTCACACCTCCACTACGCAAAAACCGAATAACAGAACGATGTTCTTCCCTGGTGCAAGACGCAATTGGGGCGGCCATCTTTATACTGATACTACGACGGTATGTGTGCATCTGCACAATGCTGCCACCTACAGGCCTTCCTGCACGCTGTTTGTAGCGCGCATACCAACTTATAGCATAATTGGGTGAAATTTCGATTTATTATTATAAATTTGAGGTTTTCATTTGACTCACCCTCGTAAAATCTGTTGTTTGTGTTATGCATTACAGTGTCAGATAACCCATAAGAAGAAAGTGAGTACTTGTGTCCCAGTGTTTACTACTGAGGTAGCAGACGGTAGTTTTCATTCGTGGACGTTGCATTCAGCCAAGCACATGCAGTGCGACATCTTAATGCAGTGCAAATGGCAAGGGCGGTCTGTTTGACTGAAAAAGGATGGAGTTCAACCTTGCTGCTGCAGATGCAAATGCCTCTAGATGTATCATCCATAGGTTGTGGACATGCGACAGGATACAGGTCTGTACACAAGGCGAGTTGGATAAGATCGGTGACGCTCTACGATTTCATATGAAGACCAATATCTGGTCGTATCTACTTTGCGGCGTCCTACGGGTACCGCATCGGCACTGTATAGGATCTCAGAAGGGCCATCGGAGCCGCGGTGTCCTTTCAGACTGTAATGAACAGTACAATAATCATATTTTACTGCTGTAGCCAATATGATTATTATACTTCAAGTCTGTAACATTTCACCTGATAGTTATTAACAACTATGAAGTTTAAGCCATTTTAACATTTCACCTGACTGTATAAACGAATACGGTTGTTAAGCTGTTTTAACTTGTCAACTTGGATTTATATGCCACCTGAAGTACACACACGTATATTCGACACGTCAAAACAAACACCTCCAAATGCTTTAAACAATTATCCTGTAAAAATGTTGTTATGATGTTTGTTCTTTATACTTTTCGATTATGTCTTCTCTTCTGCTATACGAACCTTGCACCCAGCAGATCCCAGACTCCATATGTATTTACAAATGTGACAGTATACATGTGATGTGTTACGAAATGATCCTGTGACCACTGGAGGTACTCTACTTTACTTATTTTATGTTTACCATTAAATATCAGTTTAATTTTTTGTCAGAAGAAATCCAAAACCATGTTCTGAAATAGTGTCTTTTTTCTCCGCTAGGCAGTGCCACAAATTATCTCCACAAAAAGTCGTAACACAACACACACACAAATGTCATATTAACTAATGTAAATCCACCCGATGATGGAGGTTTAAATCTTTGAAACGCCTCGTTGAAATAAATAAAACGGTGAATGTTAACAGTAAACTTATTGTTTCATTTAACGTCACGGTAAAATCTAACCTAAAATGTTCGCATTTAATGATGTTTTGTTGTGTACTTAATTTGTGAAAGATAAAGATATAGTTTGATAACATACCCAGTCCTCAATTATTGCTCAATCAAGTATGGCAGACGACGGAAGTCATGTTCCCCTAATTCTCCTGAGCATTGTGTAAGTATTGCAGTACACTCGTAGACCTCTCGGACGTATTGTACAGTGAGAAGTGCGGTCTGTCACTTACTTCACATTGGATCAGGAGGGATTACATGTAGCCATGGAATCGGGATGGGCAGCAGGATGTTCTCGCCGTGCAGGCGACCGCGCCGCTCAGACGCTGGGAGCAGTATTCACGGCGCGCTTCCCGCGCCGCGGAGATTAATGTCAACACGCGGAGCTGATGGCGCGCGATGAGCGCCGGTTTAAAATTCATGGCCGTGTTCCGGCCGGCCGCCGAGTCGCCCCTGGACGTGCCCGCGGGCGCGGCTGCAGATTCGCCACGGCTGCCGACGCCCCGCGGCAGCTGCGCGCCTCCCCTCTGCGCTGCTACACGGCGGCCCACATTCGTGACGCACGAGCCGTAGGGCTTGGCCGCAGTAGTACGAATACACACCTGATACAAGTGTACATCCACATCTACGCTCCGCAACCCACCTTGCCGAGCGTGGAGGAGGGTACTTTCGATATCAACATCATTAACCCCCTTCTGGTTCCAATCGCGAACGTTGCGTAAGAACAACGACTGTCGATAAATCTCCGTGTCGGCTCTAATTTCTCTGACTTTTACTTAAAGGGGGGGGGGGGGGTCGGTTCTCTGACTTTTACTTAAGAGGGGGGGGGGGGGGGGGGGCGGACGTCAAACGGGCCGACTAGGAGCACGAGAGGCATCACAGAACATTTTAATTTCCACTGTCTATACTTTAACAAATAAGTCCATAAAACTTTGTCAGCATCACCAGGAAGGATTCAGGAATCACACTCGTTGTAGTGGAAGTTCGAAAACATAACAAAATAAATTTTTTTGCGTGTGAAACTTCATCATTTTTTCGCTTACTAATGGCTGCATTTGTTGCTGTAGGTACACTTTTCATCACAAGTTAGAGAGATTCTTCGATGAATTTTGCACAGCATACTTACAGGTGCGTGAAATTAGAATTTATTTAATTGATGAAAAAACGAATGAGCTGTTGTATTCTAAACTACATGTTTACAAAAAACAAAAAGTTTGTAGTTAATTACCTCAATTTTTACCACAGCTTCAAATAGATTTGGAAAATTCTAGCGTTTCATACACCTAGATATCTTTTCCAGACTCCTAAGTAAGACCAAATAAGAATAACCGCAACACGCATTGGGGAATCTACACAGTCATTATTCCTGCGCTCCATACGCGACTGGAACGGGAGGAAATCTGATACGTATTATCATGGTAAGTATCCTACCGTACTCACTTCGCATTGGTTTGCTTCCTCAACACTTTTACTCATTTCTTCATTAGTATGCACAGATATCGGCCACATAAGATTTGATTATTCGCTAATAGAAGTTTTCTTGAGTGCTATGGAGCCTTTACAAGGCGGCTGCTGAACTATAACTGAACCAGCCGTCTCGAAATTGTTCGCCAGTGCACTCACGCATCTGGATAGCAAAGTGTACTGAAGTTCCATCCTGTTGTAACCACAAATGATCCATGATCCCATGTTCTTGTACTTATGTATTGGCCACATTCGCAACATGTCCAAATAAGAATTGCCATTCTTGGACCTGTCAAAGAAAATATACTCCTAACAGGTATCTTGATAAAATTGAGGGACATACCACAACTGTATGGGGGAACGTTTCCATCTCTTAGACGGCACCAATGCCTTTCGTCAGCTTCAAAACAGAGATACAAATAAAGCAAGTATCTATTTTGCCAACCAAAGAAAGTCAAACGTGATACGGGGAGGCCGAGCGGTTCTAGGCGCTTCAGTCAGGAACCGCGCGATCGCTACGGTCGCAGGTTCGAATCCTACCTCTGGCATGGCTGTGTGTGATGTCCTTAGGTTAGTGAGGTTTAAGTAGTTCTAAGTTCTAGGGGACTCGTGACCTCAGCTGTTAAGTCCCATAGTGCTCAGAGCCATTTGAACCATTTGATACCGGGATTTATCGGAAGCTATACCACGTAGACAGCTTTCATTCCATTTTACTCTCGTAATTATTGTAGGAAAGTCTGTTTCAATTCCTCTGTGCCCTTGTAATTAGTCCAATATTGTCTTTGCGGTCTCTGGGGGTGGTGATAAGTAGGGGGATGCAGTATACTCCGAGATTCATCGTTTAATATTGGTTTTTGAAATTTGAATGGTGTACATATCAGGAGAAAGGGTCGTGAAAAATATACGTCTCATGTGAAACGACAGTTTTTAGTTGGTACATGTGACAGTTTATTTGGTCTTCGAAAAATCAAGGACCCTATCGGTACACTTGCGAGTTTCGATTGGCATGTCGTGAACCCGTAGGGGCGGACTTGGTGTTTTAAAGTGCTCATCATTTTGGAATTCGGGAGTTAGCGATTCAGCATGATGAACAAGTTTACTTTTCTGGTACTACAAGCCTACAGAGCATCCAAAGTTCGATACCGTGCCTGGGTATCGAATTCTTATCAGTCAGTCAATTGTTTTTCGCAACGAGTACTGTAGATTGGTAAGCTTGCACAACTTTTTCGGTTAATTTTGTTTTGAAGTACAGTGCTCTTAGCATGAAACCACAGACGCTACGAAAGCCTCAGGGCAAAATGTGAAGCTTTTAGGCAGCTGTGGATAACAATGACGAACGGGGGTAGGGTTAATAGATGCTGATAAGTTTAATTAGTTTCCTTGCAAATTTGAGTCAGGCGTTTTTGTGTGATTTTTCCCTTTTGATTTTAACCCTTTCCTTGTTAAAATTTATTTAGCATCTATTTGAACAATAAAAGGTCAGCATACCTTCCTTTGTGATAAATAATACACTTTTGCTGACAAAAAAATTTCAGTTTAATTTTAAACTAGATCTGTGCTTTCTTGTGAATCCAGGATTTTCAGGATCAAACTTTTAATTTAGAATGATTTTATTAGGATGGAAATTGTGGAAAAGAGTATAACAGAACGGTAGCAAAACACATTTATTCGCCTGACAGTGAAATAAATGAAATATTGCGTACCAGTTTTCAACCTAAAATTTGAAGTTGGTTTTGATATAGCACACGACAACGTTTTCTACTTTTTATGAAGTTTATCTGGGGTATATACGTGCCACCACATGAAAATTATGTACAAACTAGCAGAATTATTGAAGTGTTTAATAATGTTTCAAAACAATGTCTGCATTGTGTAAGAAAACGCAGTTAGTTACTAGACACATTCTTGGAATGGAAAAGCTGGTGATTTAATTATTGTGAAACAGACACACTATAAACACACACGGCTGCATTTGAACGTTTACAGTCTTCTGCATTTCACTCCATGATCCGTAGTAGTTTTCTCATAGCTCCGAAAGTATTTCACTACCAGGTAGCACTACACCGATACGAGATATAAGTCCCAATGCACAAAACTGCATACTACTTTACAGGGAAATGCGTATCCCATCAAAGGATTAAACAGATGCAGAGAACAGCAACCAGTCACTTTCTTGATGTAATTATTTATTTAAAAAGTCAGTTTTTTGAAGCTTTTAAGGTTCATCTTCAGATGGTGCCCAAGAGGTTACACAACAATTTCAAAGCGTAATGCTGGCTGCTGGTTCGCGACAGAATGGGGGACGGGGCATTTTGTTATTGATATTCTTTTATCATATATATATAAGCCGCCAATGGTGTCGCAAGCCAGCACCCAGCATAATACTCTGCTGAAATAGTCGTGTAACCTCCTGTGCATGGCTACGTGGGGTTTCTACCGTGGGATTTCCTACAAGGGTGCAGCAGGTACTGAAGCTGTCCAAATTAACCGGTTCCCTAACGAGGTGTTTGCGAACTGAGCATCCCCCAGTGCTTGTCTACCCCAGTCGCTCAACCTCGGTGCAGGTGTTGTCACCGTTCCTCAGACAGTGTCGTCGTCGATCAGCTTTAATAATTTCGCAAAGTTAACTTGCCGATTCGGGACTTTCGTCGTATTTGTCATACGAAACCAATTATTCGTGTCTGACGGACCTCATTCACAAAAGTTGTAAGTAGGCTGTTTAGGTTTTTATATTGGTAACGCCACTTAGCGCTCTGTATGAAAATCACTGGCTGTGCTGTGTGCAGTCTGTGGCTAGTTTGCATTGTTTTCTGCCATTGTAGTGCGGGGCAGCTGGATGTTAACAGCGCGTAGCGTTGCGCAGTTGGAGGTGAGCCGCCAGCAGTGGTGGATGTGGAGAGAGAAATGGCGGAGTTTTGAAATTTGTAAGACTGGATGTCATGAACTGCTATATATATTATGATTTTTGAACACTATTAAGGTAAATACAGTGTTTGTTCTCTATCAAAATGTTTCATTTGCTAACTATGCGTATCAGTAGTTAGTGCCTTCAGTAGTTTGAATCTTTTATTTAGCTGGCAGTAGTGGTGCTCGCTGTATTGCAGTAGCTTGAGTAACGAAGATTTTTGAAAGTCAGATTGCGTTGCGCTAAAAATATTGTGTGTCAGTTTAAACACAGTCATGTATAATATTTCAAAGGGGACGTTTCAAAGTACCCTTTTAACTGCATTTCTAAAGTTCTAATACACAATCTGCTATTTATTGAATTTTTATCTCAACAAAACTGAAATTTTACTTGGTAAATTCCTTACATAACATGGTCACTCGTCCTGTGAAGCTTCCAGAATTTTTGATGAGGAAGGTGGAATGAAGACACAGACAGCTGGTTGCCCACTTTTAAACACGATCATATTTGCCTTTATTGTGCTCCAACAGGAGCATTTTTCAGCTGAGTATTGTGTAGTTCATTTTATAAAGACGAAATTCCAACTAGATAAAATTTGGTGGAGTCATCTATATTAAGCAACGAATTATATCATCTGTAGACATCAAGAACAACAGTCTAGTTATCGAGACTTTATACGCCACATCTAACCATAGGGAAATATTCTGTAATATCTTTCAGATGAACACGCCCGTTGTCGCGCAAATCTTTATCTAATTACTAACTGTAAACCCGGCGTTGCCCGGATATTTATTCATCCCAGTTTTATGTCAGTTCATCCCCTCTTGCCTCATCTCTCGTCTCTCTATCCACCTCCTCCTTCCGCCCATCCGTCTCTCCTTCCATCTCCTCCATCTCCTTCCATCTCCCTCTCTCACAACACTTCCTCCTCCTCTCCATCCTCCTCTCCTTCTCCATCCATCTTTCCGCCTCTGTCCACCTCCTCCACCGCTTTTTCCTAATACTACATCACATTCACAATAACACCCATAATTTATGTATTTATTACAGTGTTCCACTTCTCTGGATGCACCTCCTCCCCCTTCCCTGCCCCTATCACGTTCTCCTCTCTCTGTATATCTCCTCCTCCACCTCCGTCATGCCATCTTCTCTTTCCCCGTCTATGAAAAAATACGTATATCTGCCAACTTTCATGCTGATTGACGAGATGATGTTGAATTTATTTAAAGGGAGGCCAACCATCCGCCATCCAGCACATGTTGGCTTGTGTAAATGCCTTCACAACGAAAACGTACATACGTGAGCCAACTCCCAAGCTGATCAGTCAAATGGTGTGTAATTCTGTTGCAAGACACCCTCCGCCATGCACCGTATGAAATTTCACGTAGTCGGTGAGGTTCCTCTGATTTTGAAGATCAAATGTACAAAATTTCATTACGATCGGAGCAACACTGTGGCTTTTGTTGAAATCCGTAAGTAAAGTACCCTCCACCGTGCACTGAACGAAGTTTTATGTAGACAGTGACCTTCCTCCTGGTTTGGAGAATAGGAATTCATTTTTATACACCCCGCTCGCTCTATGCCGACTTAGTTGCGAAACATAAATAATAGATTCGAACAACAGAAATCATGTAATGATTAAATAATAGTATTATTAGCTATTAAATAGCTATTAAATAATAGCTATTAAATAGCAGAACGAGATTACGAGAGCAGTCACTTTCAGTGTTACGTAAAATAACGTTACACCTTGTAAATTATCACGACTCAAAATGAACATGATAAGCAATGTGGGACTTCCTTTCGTTGCGTTTGAAACTCTCGGAGCCTGTGGTGAGGAGTGTGGGAGGGGGCAGCAAGGGGAGTCTCGATTTGTTTTGCCGGCCCGAGCCTCTGAGAGGTTTAGTGTGCCACTGCTTGTAGGAAACCACACGGTAGGAAACCCCACGACACCCTGTGCACGATCTGAAGATGAGCCTGAAAATTTTCGAAAACAGGCTTATGGAACAACAAATAACTATTTTCAAAACGTGACCGGTTGCAGTTTTATGTATTTGTACTTGAACAGTATTCGTGTTTTGTTGTTGTGGAGATACCGGCGGAAGCTTCTAGCGGCGAGTTGGAGGTTGGGTATGACCATTGACTGTGTACATATTCCAGGCCACTGGTCGGGTCTCGGAATCCTCCCTGAAAGTAATTACATTGCTACAGGGCTGTAATTATTGATATTAGAGTAGTGAGAAGTTAAACACTATCTCACGATTGAAGTCGAAGCTGCGACTCTCATTTGCATTGATTTTACAGGTGTAGCCGTGCAGAGAACTGATACAGGTCCGCCAATAAAAGTTTCCTATCAAATCTACGGAGCAGTACGTCACATGATATGTCTCGCACGTGGCACATGTAGACTACGGGGGTCCTGCCCTCAGCTGCATGTATGACTCAGCGTGACATCACGGAAGCTCCGAAGCAGGGGCGAAAGGAATGTTTCAAACTGTCATTATCATCTACATCGCTCATCTGTGAAGCAGTGCGAGCTTTAAATTGGGGCAGTACTTCTGTATGATTCTTTATGAACATTTTTAAACGAAATTCAGCATTTCTGCTTTTCATTTGCTTCATATCAATAACGAGAGCAACTGCGTACTCATTAGCGCAGGTGCGCAACACTAACTCCTCCGAGATAAGATATCTCGAAAATTACGGTTCCCATCGAACTGTGCATTCTGACATTTCCGAAGGAGATAGCACCGGAAATCTCTGTCACTAAAGACGTAACATTAGCGTGCGCTAACGATCTCGTCTACTGCGTACAAGAGGCGATCAAAAAGATTCCACTCACAAATCTTACAGTCCACAACAGGTGTGTCAATCAGGCAACATCGCTGTGAGCTTAGCAGCAGACAGCCCACCTCCGCACCAGGTTGAAGATTCCAATTTAGTAAAAACGGCGTCCTGCTGCGTGAAGAAGTCCGTAACTGCCTGTTGCACATGTTCGTCCGACAGGAATCGTCGACCCGTCAAGGCCTTTTTGAGGTACTAGAGGCCTGATAATAGCATGGAGAGCGATCGGTGGTACAGGGCTGGTGCTCGAATGTCTCCCACTTGAGTTCGCGTAACTTCCTGGTTACATTTGCGATTTGTAGACGTGCATTATCTTGAAACAACAGTGCCCTTGTCGCAGTATTTTTGGAGGTTTCGGCTTAGGGCTGCTTACGTACCCGCTCCAGAATCGCAGTGTGTTGAGCTCCTGATAAGCCCACAAACGGAAACTTTTTGATCGCCCCTTATATTGTAACTGTATGCTGAACCGTTACCTCTTGAAGTCTCCCACATCTCCATCTAAATATACGACGGGCGTTCAATTATTAGTGCAACACTTTTTTTCTCTGAAAGCAGGTAGCTTTTACTCAGGACTCCAATACACTATATCATTACCCACTCTTCGGGATATAAAATCTTATTTTTCAACATAATTTCCGTCCAACCGAGAGCCTTACGCCACCTTACTGGGTGGGACTGTACGCCCGCATGCTAGCGCTCAACTGTTCTGCATCAATAACCTCCCCACCATCCACGTACTCCTTCTCACGGAGCGCTTTCTTCGTTGGGAGAAACAGCTAGAATTCAGAAGGTGCGAGATGCGGTCTGTCTGGGGGATGAGGAAGAGCAGTCTAATGAAGTTTTGTGAGCTCCTTTCGGGTGCGCAGACTTTTGTGAGGCGTTGGGTTGTCATAGGGAAGGGGAAGTTCGTTTGAATTTTTGTAGCGACGAACACGCTGAAGTCGTTTCTTCAGTCTCCTGACGGTGTACAATACCCTTCAGAATTGATCGTTGCACTATGAAGAAGGCCAGCAAACAGATTGACGCTTGTGGAGTTCCAGAAGACTGTTGCCATGAATTTACCGGCTGAGGTCGTGACTTTGAACTTTCTGGAGGAGAGATGCTGTGATGCCCCTCTACGGATTGCCTTTTTGTTTCCGGATCGAACTGATGAATCTATGTTTCATCGCCTGTAACGATGTCAGACAAAAAATTATCACTGTCAGCCTCCTAACGCGCAAGCAATTCCGCACAGATGGTTGTTCGTTGCTCTTTAACGTCTGTATTAAGAGCGCACACGTCTTTGAGTACGCCAGTTGGTGGACGAGTGGGTGGGCACTACCACCAGAGACGTCTAGTTATGCAGTGAAGTTTTTGACTATGACCAGTCGATCACCTCCAATGAGAGTGTCCGCAATGCAGGAGTGACAGCTGTGTGCAGCTAGTCTCAGGAAGATGAAGAAACGATTTTACAGTGTCCGTTGCTATAAAAATGCAGACGAACTTCTCCTTCTCCATGACAACACAAGGTCTCACACAAGTCTGCACAGCTGAGAGGTG
Organism: Schistocerca gregaria; assembly: GCF_023897955.1. Taxonomy (NCBI): domain Eukaryota; kingdom Metazoa; phylum Arthropoda; class Insecta; order Orthoptera; family Acrididae; genus Schistocerca; species Schistocerca gregaria. Next base: position 934,876,797 of record NC_064921.1, read on the forward strand.
CTCACAAAACGTCTTCGGACTGTTCTTCTTCATCCATCCTACAGCCCGGATCTCGCACCTTCCGACTCTCATCTGTTAGCCCAAGTTTGGACTCCGCGGGATGATGCAGAGGTTATTGATGCAGCTAGGCAGAGACTCGACCAGTACATTACTAACACGGGGACATACAGATCTTCCCAGTAAGGTGACCTAAGGCTGTCGCATTGAGTCGAGATCATGATGACAAGTAGGGTTTTGTAGCGAAACAGAGGGGAATAATATAGAGTATTGGAGTACTGAATAAAACCAACTTGCTTTCAGATATCGATAGCCCCTCGCATTTCTCCAGTTTTGTCCCTCAGTGTCACTAAAAACATTCCTAATTCGTCTCTGCTCCACTTGTTACATAATTTTATTACTACGTCGCGACCTGGCAACTCTACCAGGCGACAATGAATATCACTGTAGGCAGTGGTCGTTTTGGCTCGTCAGTGTGTGTGCCAGAAAAATTCCTAGGACTTATGAAGGACCGACCCAGTTCTCTCGGGCTTTGGGTACTGTTCGCGTGCTGGATACATCCGGTATGCCGCTGGCGCAGATAGCCCCGCGAGACAGGTAGGCCCACTGTTGCCCAGTGGGGACGGCGCGGCGCGGCGGTGTAGGGTCCGGCGCAGCCCCGGGACACGTGAGTACGTGCCCGCGTGCCGGCGCTGCGCTGCGCTATCTGCGAGCGCGTTGGCGGCGGCGGCGACAGCGGCCACAAATTATGGCTGGTGGCACCGGTGGCGGCGCCGGCGCGCAGTTAATTGGGAGCGGTGCCGCTGAAAGGGCGCGAGGAAATTGGCTGGCCGAGCCGCCATCTGCCATTACTCACGCTGACCGGCTCTCCACTCACGTGCTCCAACTCTCGCTAATTTCAGCACCCCTTCCCGTGGCTGACCGCCCGCGACAAGCATCTCCGTCCAGCGAGGGTCCCATTTCGTGGAATGGAGTGGTCGTATTCGGCCTCCTGCGTGTTTCAAGCTTGCAGGGGTAACACGCACCCAGCGGATCACCGAATCTGCTCACCTTCCACACGACTGTAGTACGACGGACGTTCAGTAAAGTAATGCAACACATTGTTTTCTAATAGCAGGTTGGTTTTATTCATGATTCCAGTACACCATATAATTATCCACCGTTCTGGCTACAAAACCCTATTTTTCAACGTGATCTCGATTCAGTGCGACGGCCTTACGCTACCTTATTCGGAGGGCATCTACACTCGTGCTCATAAGTTAAGGATAATTGCAGAATGTGGTGCCACATAACGCGGCGCTACACAAAACTGGTGCTAATAGCATAGGGACATAGGGAACACATTCGACATAGATCTGAAAATTGTAATGGTTCTTTATTTACGTGACCATTACGGCACTCCTACCCCAGTTCTCGATACCAGTAATATCGTAGACTTTTCTGCGAACTAACAGACATATTTTTGTGACAATATTCAAATGGTTGAGATGGCTCTGAGCACTATGGGACTTAAATTCTGAGGTCAGTCCTCTAGAACTTAGAACTACTTGAACCTAACTAACCTAAGGACATCACACACATCCGTGACCGAGGTAGGATTCGAACCTGCGACAGTAGCGGTCGCGTGTTTCCAGACTGTAGCGTCTAGAACCGCTCGGTCACCCCGCCCGGCTGACAATATTCACATTTGATTTTATTGATCTATAGGTACTCCTATGTATCGATGTATTACAGTGATATGGTTCTTGTGTGTTATCATTTCTGTGAGACTGTCATAATCTTTGACTCACTTGTAACCGCTTGGGGCCGGCCGCGGTGGTCTCGCGGTTCTAGGCGCGCAGGCGGGAACCGTGCGACTGCTACGGTCACAGGTTCGAATCCTGCCTCGGGCATGGATGTGTGTGATGTCCTTAGGTTAGTCAGGTTTAAGTAGTTCTAAGTTCTAGGGGACTAATGACCACAGCAGTTGAGTCCCATAGTGGTCAGAGCCATTTGAACCATTTTTTGAACGGCTTGGGCGCGAATGCGCACAGAGCAGTCTTTGTTTCACTTTACAGAAGTTAAGTTGTAATTTCTGTTTGTAAAAGAACAGTCAAGTCTTGTGTTTGCTTAAAGTAGAAATTAAATATACAAAGACTGTTACAAAACTGTTTTCTCAATGGCGTGACAATTAAGATGAAGTATATGTGAATTTACAATATGTTTGGTAAAAATGTGGATCGCCAAAAAATTATATCTACCATACCTTTGTTCTGATCTGGGATTCTTTGATCATTAACAATTTCCTGAAAAACGCATTTTTTAGGTTTTCAAGTATTGCTAAAATACAGATCCGGAGCTTCTAGCAGTCAAAGTGGAATCACCCTAGAATCAACAAGATGAGCCAAAACAGCTTCGACGAAATCTACGTGGGAATCCATTTAAGATAAGTGCCAAAATTAACGACTTTTATACAGTGACTCCATTATTTCCATTCTGACGGTACCATCCACAGTCAATAACTTTGTTCTTGCCCGATAAAGCGAACATATGCCGAGTGAATGACATTATTAATCTGACTTATAACCTACTTTGCAAGTGGTGGTATTGTTAGAAAGTCCACGGTATTGGTGATAAGTTGAGAAAACCGTCCCGAAACACATGTGCTACATAACGCCACTGTTTCCTGCGGATGTACCCCGACATCAATATGGGATATGATCACCATGCACACGTACATAGGCCGCACAACGGGTTGGCATTCTTTGGATCAGGTGGTCGAGCAGCTGCTGGGGTATAGCCTCCCATTCTTGCACCAGTGCCTGTCGGAGCTCCTGAAGTGTCGTAGGGGTTTGAAGACGTGCAGCGATACGTCGACCGAGAGCATCACAGGCATGCTCCATGGCGTTTAAGTCTGAAGAAGAGGCAGGCCACTCCATTCGCCTGATATCTTCTGTTTCAAGGTGCTTCTCCCCGATGGCAGCTCGGTGAGGCCGTGTGTTATCATCCATCAGGAGAAAAATGGGACTCACTGCACAACTGAAAAGGCGGACACATTAGTTCAAAATGATGTCCCAATACATCTGACTTCTTACAGTTCCTCTGTCAAAGACATGCAGGGGTGTACGTGCATGCCGGCCGGTGTGGCCGTGCGGTTCTAGGCCCTTCAGTCTGGAACTGCGTGACCGCTACAGTCGCAGGTTCGAATCCTGTCTCGGGCATGGATCTGTGTGTTGTCTTTAGGTTAGTTAGATTTAAGTAGTTCTACGTTCTAGGGGACTGATGACCAGAGATGTTAAGTCCCATAGTGCTCAGAGCCATTTGAACCATTTTTGTACGTGCACCAATCATAATCCCACCCCACACCACCAAACCACGACCTCCATATAGGTCCGTTTCAAAGACATCAGGGCGTTGGTATTTGGTTCCTGGTTCACGCCAGATGAAAACCCGTTGAGAATCACTGTTCAGACTATACCTGGACTCGACCGTGAGCATAACCTGGGACCATTGTTCCAATGACCATGTACTGTGTTCTTGACACCAGGCTTTAAGGGCTCTCCTGTGACCAGGGGTCAGTGGAATGCACCTTTCAGGTCTCCAGGCGAATAAACCATGTCTGTTCAGTCGTCTGTAGACTGTGTGTCTGGAGACAACTGTTCCAGTGGCAACGGTAAGATCCGAGCAAGGCTACCTGCAGTACTCCGTGGCTGTCTGCGGGCACTGATGGTGAGATATCGGTCTTCTTGTGGTGTTGTACACTGTGGACGTCTCGTACTGTAGCGTCTGGACACGTTCCCTGTCTGCTGGAATCGTTGCCACAATCTTGAGATCACACTTTCTGGCACACGGAGGTCCAGTGCTAGGATCTGCTGTGTTTGACCAGCCTCCAGTCGCCGTAGTATTCTACTCCTTATAAGGTCATCAACATGTGTTATTTGAGCCATTTTCAACACACAGTCACTATTAGCACGTCTGAAAACGCCTGCACACTTACTCGCTGCACCGTACTCTGGCATGCACCAACACACCTCTGCGTATGTGGACTGCTGCCAGCGCCACCGTGCGACGACCGCTGATCAAATGCACCGCATGGTCATACCCCGTGGTGATTTAAACCCGCAAACTCTCCACCAGAGCACTGTTTTACCATGTATGAGCATTATCCATAATTTATGAGCATGATTGTATGTCCGCATGTTACCATTCTACTGGACGATGTCGGAGCCAACATCTTGCTGCAGCAGTAACTTCCCCATCATCCACAGTCTGCTTCCCGCTCAGTCCGGATTGAAGACAACTGTATAAGTTGTCAGGATGACGCATCTCGTCAACATCAGAAAGTGAAATAATCCTAAACACAACAACTCTCAAGAGGTTAAATTATCTTAAACATGACAATATTAAAGTTCAACTTGAAGTTTCTGTACAAAATTTTTCCTACACTTACATTATGATGTTGGTCAGTACTACGAAAATCTTCCGATTCTGGTTCAAAGTTCGATACTATTTTTAGGATGTGAAGTAAGTCTATGTTGAATGGTTAGTTATGTGACAAATTGAGCAAAAGTTTACCCAAGGTCGCTCGAGTCTACAGTGCGTATGTTGACTCTCTGGTGAACCAACAACTTTACACCTCTGTACACAATATTTACCTTAAGCTGAGATGAGCTGTCGTCTGCTAGGCCGCTCTCTTCCGCTGAAATTCCTATAAAACTAATTACGCCTTTGCTGAATTTTCCAGCAGAAACTTTCCCTATGTTTCTTGTTATGTGAGAGAACATGTACTCATCCCCAGTCTTAGAATGTGGCGATTTATACGCGCATGGTTGGAGCAGCGAGCATATTATAATGCCCTCTCAGTTCTCGCAAGAACAATTAACTAATTGGCTGGTTCGTTTCTCCACAGTTGGAGCTTAACGACGCTGCAGCTAATTTCTAGCTGCATATCAGCCGCTGTGAACGCAGTGCTCACACAAATTACTCCTCTGTGTCGCACTCCGTTATGCACTTGACGCCAGTTCAGAGAAGAATCCCCACAAATTTCCGTCTTGTCTTGCTCATAGCCGAACTGTCTCCCCACCTGAGTTCTTTCGTTCTGCACGTCATGGCTTTTTTCGACCAGTAGGAGTAATCCTCTTATTTTGTGGAAACTCTCTCTAGCAATTGCAAGGTCCCTACCACTAAATTTCATCGAAACTTTGGCTCATTTCTCCTTCCTAGGGCGTTTCCGCTAATCGGACGTTTTGTGCCAATTCCAGAAGCCTAAATGCGTATGTTGACTCTCTCACGTGTGTACCACTCGCTGGACACATGATCGAAAATGTGTCACTGGTCTTGTTTCGTATCCATTTGGAATTCCGAAACACAGTTTTCTGAAAGCTTGCTTTCCTGTCCTCCCTCAGATGGGACGTTATACTCGCTTTTCCCATCTGAGTCACCTGGTCGGTTGTTGCCTTTCCTCCTGGGACTCCCCTTTAAGTGGTTTCCATGGTACCTCTTTAGTGCGGCCTTGCCTCTGCTCGCCCCTCTGAAATACCAAACTAAAACGCCTGTCGCTGCTTGTTTCGCTTCCGCTCAAACATGCATTATAGGAACGGTGTCTTGATTACTGTTGATTTAATGTCATCCCTTTTTGCATTACATACTGCTAGGCAAATTTGCTCATTACTGCCAAATTAAGCTATGTGCCATATTCACCTTCCCGTTGCAATGTATAAAGCTCTCATATGAGGTGCAAATCTGACCTTCATTTATTCTGCCACCTTACACGATGATATATCGTTCCTCCCAACACTCACTACCAGTAGCGCTGCATGTCCACTCTGTTCACAAGGAAAACACTATATCGTACCTCTCTCAGATTTAGTGGTAACATGGCCCAGTGGGTAACCTGTCAAAAACTGACCACAAATCAAGCATGGGGACAGGAAGAAAATGTACTGAAGAGTGAAAAAATATGCAAAAACGAAGCAGTGACAGTCTGGGCTCACGAACTGGAACATCGAGGGAACGTCAGTGGCCACGGCGTTCTCACTCTGTGGTCACGGAGTTGGACTGCGAAGTGGGGAGATCCGGTTTCAAATTTCCCTCATGCCTAATCTTCTTTTTTCACAAAATTATGAACTGTCCTTCCGGTCACTGATGTGTCTGCCCACTACATTCAGATTTGTGTCTGTGTTGTGGTGTAACGTCCGTTTGGAACAGCGAGGTGTAAGGAAGGGATCTACAGTAGTGTCTACCTCCTATTTGTTCTACGCACGTACCAAATATTGTGTGACCCTTACGTTCCGTTTTGTAAGTTTTGACTCCTGAATTCCTTTGTTGAAACATAGTTCACTCCCGTTTATTTGATGTGATCATTTCTGTGAGAAGTCTGTAGTACATCTCACCTACTCTCACTATTCATAACATATAGAGCGACGGTAAGATGACTCATATTCTACAATCAGTGTACAGTATGACAGTTGCCAAGGCTTCACGGGGAGATCAGACAGCTTAATGAGCGGAGGGAAAGTTCATAGTTTTTTGCAAAAACTGGGTCTCGAGGGAGATTTGAACACGGATACGCGCTTTGCAGGCCAACTTCGTGATCACACAAACTCGACGGTGCGATTCTTGTAATTCGGTCGATATTGCACATCTTGAACTTCGGCCATTCTCAGTGTCCATTTTGTTTCTGTTTTCGCAGTTCGGTACACCTTCTTTCTGTTTTCACGCTTGATCCGTGTTCATTTTTTGACGGGCTATGCGCTGGGACATTCTACCACTAAATATGAGGAACACGGTGGGGTGTTTCCCTTGTCAGTGGCGTACACGTCGCGGGCTTTCTGCGGACTGTTTATGGAGTTAGATTGAATATAACAACATTAATAATAATAGGCCGGCCGCGGTGACCGAGCGGTTCTAGGCGCTTCAGTCCGGAACCGCGCGACTGCTACGGCCGCAGGTTCGAATCCTGCCTCGGGCATGGATGTGTGTGATGTCCTTAGGTTTGTTAGGTTTAAGTAGTTCTAAGTTCTAGGGGACTGATGACCTCAGACGTTAAGTCCCAAGTGTTCAGAGCCATTTGAGCCAATAATAATAATAATCTCAATAATAACAATATTCTTAAATATCATATCACCAACTGTTTTAGCAACCAAGTCTATGAATAAGTATAACAAACGAAAAGAAATGAAGTATAGAGAATGTGTACATCGTATGAAATCGTACGAGGAGGCGTTGTGATAAATTACTGATTCACGTCAGGGTAGCAATATAGTCCAACGGTGAGCGATTTAGAGTGCCCACTAAACAACAAAATGGTAAACAGAAGAGTGTGCTTTCAGATATGGTTTATGTTGGAGGTAAACTGTCGATTGCTGAGGAAAGGTGATCCACAACGCACAGCGAATCCCAACTCACACGGTAGTACCTCTCGCTCAACAGATGGAAGCATACATTGATCTGAAAAGAACAGAAAACGGACTTGTGAAGTCTTGAGTGAAATGCATTTGCAAGGAGCCTCAAAGTTCTTAGAGCATTTGCTCTTTGAAACCCGAACGGACACTTTTCTATGCTACTGATATCGGGAAGTTACTTATCTGTAGTTCCTTTATAAAAAAAAGTCTACGGACTTGCATACAACCAGGGGAAGCCGAAGTATATACTAATAATATTGTAAAGGAAATTTTACTCCTTCTTACTACTGGATGTGGTTTATCATCTTGTCGTACGTCTAGCGACTGGCAATCCACATACAATTTTCTCACAATGTCTGTCTGTCTGCTGTCGGTTATAAGTTTAAGGAGACAAAACATCTAGGGCCATCAGTCTCCAAGTCATAATTGAGCCCCCACCCATACCTCAGGACGGAGGCAGTGTACGCCATTTCCTTGCGTATACACTAAATTCTGTGTGCCAGTATGAGAAAAAATGTTTCCGTAGCGTGTGTCTAAGGATGGACGTGAATATCAATCCGGTAGTCAACCAGTGACACGTGGGAAATCGCTTAAAAGCCGTATCCAAGCTGGCCGGCATAACGGACTTCGTCCCTAAATAACCAAAAGTGTGAGGTCATCCACATAAATGCTAAAAGGAATCCGTTAAACTTTGGTTACACGATAAATCTATCAAATCTAAAGGCCATAAATTAAACGAAATGCCTTGGAATTACAATTACTAACAACTGAAACTGGAAAGATCACATAGGAAATTTTGTCTGCAGGCAAACCAAAGACTGCGTTTTATTGGCAGGACACTTAGAATATGCAACAGCTCTACTAAAGAGATTGCCTGCACTACGCTTGTCCGTCCTCATTTAGAGTACTGCTGCGTGGTGAGGCATCCTTACCAGATAGGATTAACGAAGTACTTCGAGTAGGTCCAAAGAAGGGCAGCACGTTCTTTATTATCGCTAAATAGGGGAGAGAGTGCCACTGATATGATTCACGATCTGGGGTGTTCATCATCAATACAAAGCCATTTTTCGTTACGCCGGAATCTTCTCACGAAATTTCAATCATCAACTTTCTCCTCCGAATGCGGTAATATTTTGATGACGCCGAACTACGTAGGGAGAAACGATAACCAAATAGAATAAGGGAAATTAGAGCTCTCGCGAAAAGATATAGGTGTTCGTATTTTCCGCGCGCTGTTCGTGATCGGAATAATAGAGAATTATTGTGGTTCAAAAATGGCTCTGAGCACTATGGGACTTCCCCTAGAACTTAGAACTACTTAAACCTAACTAACCTAAGGACATCACACACATTCATGCCCGAGGCAGGATTCGAACCTGCGACCGTAGCAAGTTCTAAATTCTAGGGACTGATGACCTGAGAAGTTAAGTCCCATAGTACTCAGAGCCATTTGAACCATTTTTGAACTAACACGACAATGTCACGAAGTCGAATGGGGTGGCGCAACAGATATAAAGTAGTGGACTTTCAGTGAAAAGGAGCCAGAAATCTGTGCTGTCGTCAGAACTACGTTCTCCGACGTTTCCGAGAATCATTTAGGGCTACTGTTAGGATGGTTCCTTTGAAAAATAGCACACCCAATTGGCCGCTTCGCCGTTGTCCAATACAAGATCGAGTTTTTTTTTTACTACGAATCTTGATGACTGGTCGTCAGATACAACTCTTTCTACACTGGTGACAGTGCTACTGATAAGCTGTAATTTACGAATAATGCACGGTGTTTCAGAATGATTTCTCCGATTTCACAAGACTAATTCTTCTGCATGAATGATTACAGAGGTCTGAGCAGATTTCATCTTAAAACATCGGAACCGAAAGCTATACCTGGAGGGGCAGTTCAGAATTTCCACTTCATGGCATTGCTTGGTGCAGTCAGTTGATCGCACTTGCGTCTAGCCGAAACAGCGACAACACAACAACAAAAGACGTTTTGACTTCCGCTAAACCATGTGCAATTCATTTACAACTTGCGATTTGATTTTCGTCGAAGATGTGACGTTGCATCCCCTTCAGTGTAAAGGACGTAGGGATCTCCAACTGCACCACTGACCTCGAGGGCCACCTCAGCTCACAGTATGTGATATTTTTAAACTCTTGTTTTTTGGCGGGGAAAGGGAGAGGTGCGAGTTTGGGTGAACTGTGAAAGGCTCCGTTTGTACGAAGTTTCGGAGAACTTCGACGATGAATACCAACAGCGTCGCAAGCATTAACTCAAGACATGAAATGTATTCGCAATTTCGAATACGGGCACCCATTAACTGTGAATTAGAATGTCGACAGTGAAATTTGTGCCGGAGCGGGACTCGAACCCACAATCGCCGCTTTACGCTAGAGGTCACCTTAACGGCTCTTTTTTATTTGTTTTTCTTCCACGACTCGCTCTCAGGCCTAAGCTTCCGAATGTCTCTTTCAAGCATTACAAAAACCTGCTCCCGTATACGTTATGTAATTCCCGCAAAGGGGGCGGGACATTTAAATTGAAAATCGCTATCTGTTACCGGTGGATAAATTCGATATTGCAGTGCCTGTGCTGTTAAGAAGTACGATGCAGTATCGTATTTATCCGCTAATACTCGGCACCGACTTGCAGTTTCCTATACGGGAATTACATAGCGTGTACGAGTGCAGATTGTGACGTATGAAGCTTGGGTCTGGCTGTGAGTAGTGCACGGATGGCCGAAGCCGTTAAGGTGACCGCTCTCGCAAAGCGGGAAATCAAGGTTGGAGTCTCGGTCAGACACAAATTTTCATTGCAGTCATTCCATTACACAGCTGAAATATTTCCGTATTCGCAACTGTGAATACGTTTCATATATTTCGCGAGGGCTCCAATTGTCGCAGTGCTGTTCTTTCGGACGTATGTGCATGTTCGAAGGAACTTTGCATTCTACTTCTTAACAACACAGGCACTGCAATATCGTACTAATTCAAGACACTTTCGCGAAATTGTGGAACGAGTCTGACTGCTGTCTGAACGTTTATCGTGTTTCCAGTGGCGAGCACATTAAACACTAGTGAAAGGTAAATGAATGATCCTAACCGTAACCGTAAAAAGCTCCCTAAAATTTTACGTGGATGATTGTAAAATGTGTACATGGTTGTAGGGGACATCAAAACAAATATTTTTCTCTAATGTCATTTAAACCGGTGGAGGCCGTATTACGCTAGTCAGTTGCCGGCCGGTGTGGCCGTGCGGTTCTAGACGCTTCAGTGTGGAACCGCGTGACCGCTACGGTCGCAGGTTCGAATCCTGCCTCGGGCATGGATGTGTGTGCTGTCCTTAGGTTAGTTAGGTTTAAGTAGTTCTAAATTCTAAGGGACTGATGTCCACAGATGTTAAGTCCCATGGTACTCCGAGCCATTTTGGAACGCTCGTCGGTTGTTAGATGCCGTTACGATCTTCAGTTGTTAGAGGGCGTCTTAGGCTCTTCAGTTGTAAGCAACTGCTGTCCACCAGTGTAGTAGTGCATTGTCTCTGTTTACTAATGGAGCGATACACCTGGAATGAGTACACTGGTACGGTTGGTGTGTACTACGTAGCGCACCACAACGGGCGAGCTGCACAGCGGGTTCATCAACAACAATATCCTGATCGCCGTATCCCGCATCATACGACCTTTGCTGCCGTGTACCAACGTCTGCGTGAGACGGAGTCATTTAGCAGATTACCTGGACAGGGACGCCGTCGCACGGTAAGAACGCTGCAGTTTGAGGAAGCTGTCTTGCAGCACGTGGAGCGGGATCCTTCAATCGGTGCGGCTCTTTGTTAATGTGTGGGTGGGTGTTGTTGGGGACTGTTTAATTGGGCCGTATCTGCTACCTAGGCCATTAAATGGCAGGAACTATTACAATTTTCTCGCCAGAGCATTGCGAGAATTGCTGGAAGACGTCCCGCTCCCTACAAGACAACGCATGTGGCTCCAGCATGACGGGCCCCAGCAGATTTCGATCGTCGTGTGCATCGATACCTGGACCGACGGTTCCCAGAAAAGTGGATTGGCAGAGTTGGTCCTGTTCCATGGCCTACTCGATTCCCAGATATGTCCCGTCTGGACTTTTTTGTGTGGGGCTAGATGCGCAATCCTGGTTATGCAACTCCTGTTGCATCAGAAGAGGATCTGGTTGCCCGGATAGTAGCAGCAGCAGGAACAATTCAGGATACTTCTGGAGTTTTTGTCCGTGTCAGACATAACATGATCCGACGGTGTAACCTTTGTTTACATGTCAATGGAGGCATTTTTGAAAATCTAATGTATCTGAAATTGGGATGCGTTAATGTTTTGTCTCTTGGTCATAAAAAAAGGAAAAGTGTTTGTTGGTTTTATTAATTTGCAACCAGAGAAATCTTCCTCTACCGGTTTAAATACTCGTCATAGGAAAAAATAATATTAAGGAAAAATATTGGTTTTGATGTCCCGTACAACCTCCCAGAGTTTGTCGGTTTAAATACTTTTCACCCTGTATACATGTACCCTTTTAAATACAGATGGTTCATTTGGAGATAAAAACATTACAGTCCTATGTGTAAATTAAAATAGTCATTCGAGGAGAGTATAGTCTTGTGAAATTCGATAAAACGCCCTGTACTCCATTCTTTCTCTAAGAATTTACTGAAAATAACATTGTCTTCTTGTACTGACAGACAGAGTATTTCATTGCATGTTGATCAGATGTTTTTATTTTACTGTTGTTATTTCTCGGTTTTAATCATTATTTTCTTGCTTCGCCATTTGCATATTTTCTTGTTGTTACGTCTCAGTTTTAAAACTTAATGTTTTGCTTCGCAGATTGCACGTAGAAAAATCTCATACATCGATACTTCCACACACAAACCAAAATTGTTCGTGTTGTATTTCACCACAGAATAGTCCGTGATTATATGACAAATCTGAAAAAGGCAGGGGCTACTTTCTTAGAGACCCTTCATTTCACGCAGTGTAACCGACAGCATCTTGAGTCGCTGGAGCAGAGGCAGCGGCGGCACAACGCCATCTTGCGTGACGTCAGGAGGCGGGCGCCGCGTGCCATTAGCTGAGGAGGGGAAAACAAAAGGCGTATCGTGGCGTAGCGTGCCGCGGCGCGGCGCTGGCGGCGCTGCGTCCGTCATGGCGGCCGCCGCCGGCTAATTGAATAACGCGCTCGTTAATCACGTCTCAGCCCTCTTCCGGAATGCACGCGCGCGTGATCTCCGTCTCAAGCGGCGGCAAAGGGCGTCTGACCACTTCAAGGGCAGCACCAGATGCGTTAACGACGGCGTGAAGCATCTCGGCAACGAAACAACTGAGCTCCTCTCTCAGGAGCAATTAATAAACAGCAATTTTATATTACTATTTCGATAATAAAATACTGCACTCGATACATTCTTTTCATGTATAGTATGACGTGTTTTATGAATCTGCTCCCATTTTCAAGTACTGTGGGATCTGTATGTGCTGTGTGTGTGTGTGTGTGTGTGTGTGTGTGTGTGTTTGTTTTCTTGCCTTGCATTCGTCTTTTTGCTGTTTTACTGCAATCTGTAACCAAAAATTATGGAATTTTTATACGCTAATGTTACAGAAAAGTATTTTTTACATATGACTTGGAGGTATTGAGCCTGTTTCGTTACGTCGAAATTCACACACACGCAAAACATCACTCACACCGTTTGCCTTAGGCAAAGTTATAGCAGGGTATGAAAATATTATGACGGTACTGGTTGCCACGGAGTTGGGATACAGTCACAGGTATTCTCTTCTAGTGGAACACTTGTATTGGCATTGGAACCTCACTTACAACTCCGATCAATATCAACAGTGACTATTTAAATTAATGATTATTCATTCAGTTCCATTTTTTACCGTTATGCTAATACTGAGAGAAATATATGAAGGATTGAATATTTGACTGGAAATGCGCCGAGTCATGCATGAAAAATTGGAATTGGTGAACTACTTTATTATTTACATCATTATCTACATCTATATCTACATCCATACTCCGCAAGCCACCTGACAGTGTGTGGCGGAGAGTACCCTGAGTACCTCTATCGATTCTCCCTTCTATTCCAGTCTCGTATTGTTCGCGAAAAGAAGGATTGTCGGTATGCCTCTGTGTGGGCTCTAATCTCTCTGATTTTATCCTCATGGTCTCTTCGCGAGATATACGTAGGAGGGAGCAATATACTGCTTGACTCTTCGGTGAACGTATGTTCTCGAAACTTTAACAAAAGCCCTTACTGAGCTACTAAGCGTCTCTCCTAAAGAGTTTTCCACTGGAGAGGAGATTACTAAATGATCCTGTAAGGAAGCGCGCTGCTCTCCGTTGGATCTTCTCTATCTCTTCTATCAACTCTATCTGGTACGGATCCCACACTGCCGAGCAGTACTCAAGCAGTGGGCGAACAAGCGTACTGTAACCTACTTCCTTTGTTTTCGGATTGCATTTCCTTAGGAATCTTCCAATGAATCTCAGTCTGGCATCTGCTTTACCAACGATCAAATTTATATGATCATTCCATTTTAAATCACTCCTAATGCGTACTCCCAGATAGACGCAGTTGCAGGCTTTCGAAAAACGTCTTTTATGATGAGGAAAAAAAATTCCTTTTTATGATATGAAAATGTCTGATTTGAAGAAAGATTCTGGACTTCTGCTGCTAAGGATCTTCAAAACAACTGTAGGTGATAAAAAAATAAAAGTTACTCAAATTAAGTTTCCTGGAAAGAACAGTCAATAGCACTGGTCTCACAATCACGCTGAAAAAACAAAATTCTTGGCAAATGTAAAAAACACCATAATTCGTAGAAACATAAGTAGGTAAAATAGCGAATTAGTAAATTTAAAAATCTTGAAGGAACCACTCCGCAGAAAGGCCCAAAATAATTTACGATGGATACAAGAGCCAATAAAACGAAAAGAGCATATAGTTTGAGTAAAAAGTCTACAACTAGAAACGTGTGTCTAGAAATACAAAACTATAAGCACTATGCCACTGTGGTAAGAGCAGACTGTTTATGTGCGTGTGAATGTTTAACGATGAAGTGTAAATTGGAGTAGAGACTCTTGAAAGGAAGATTACAGAAAAAAGCAGTGGGTGCCATTCAAACTACAGGTAGTTTGTAAATGAGAGGTAGTGAGGACATTCACTGAAATATATCTAAAATATGAGAAGGAATTATAAAGTGAAGTTTAAACTTCTTTCAACATCTCTACTAAACAGTTGGGAACAGGCTAACGAAAGAAATATTCTCGTGCTTCTGGGAAAAAAGTCAACAGCAACAGAGAATTACAGAAATAAGAAAAGAAGTGGAAAGAAACATGATCAAAGTATTGGAAACAGGAGAAAGAAACTTTTTCTAAGAATAAATCCTAAATTTAAGACAGAAAGTGTAAATAATTATGTTGTTCATAATTTGGATGAAAGGAAGAACAAGACAACTTGGGGAGAAGATGAAGGAGTGCCGAAAAATAGGAAGCAACAGGTTAAGCAGAGAAATCGAAGTGGCTAGTTGATCCTAGCTGTCAGTACGAGGCTAACCAAAAAATAAATTAATTAAAAAAAGGCAAAAGAAACGTAATTGTTTCTAAACATCTTTCAAGATGTTCTTCTGCCATCATCTTCAGGAGTAACTGTGAAATTATTAACAGCGCCCATTAAAGAACAGCCTTAGTGTCAGTGTACCTGGAATTTATAAGATTCCTTGTTAATGAGGAATCAGTTACGTGGGCCAGTCTATACACACGCTTACAAAACGCTCCAAGGACCACTGATGGCGTATTAAATACAATGATTTCTATAAATCGGATGCGGACCACGTATCATAAACAAATATCATGTTTGATCCACTAAAATCTCATTCCATTCATCTACATCCTAGAATTATCTCATCAGAGAAGCCACTGAGATCAGCATGTCCAACAGGAAATATAGGGGTTGAACAAAAATATGGAAACATGGAGCATGTTTAAGCATAAATGCAGATGCTAGCCAAGCCCGCAGATTGCACTGCTGTATCTTGAGACAAATGGCACCTGTGCAATGTCCTCAATACGCAGAAGTGTCAGTTGTGGTCAGAAGAGTGTTCTGCGTAGTTGGGATTGCATTATGTCCGAGCTTAGTGAAGTTCAACGTGGGCAGAACTGGTGCTACTGTGCTGGGCGCCTCCTTAACCAAAGTAGTTGAAGGTCTGGTATTTCAAGAGGCATTCATTGGAGTTTTATACCGCATACAAGGAAAGAGAAAAAGCATTGTTTAATCATAGAAAACTGTGATTGAAAGTGGTTGCGGCGAAAAATAAGAGGACTACGGCTGCAAAAGTCACTTCAGAACCGAATGCCAAACTCCTCGCGAACCCTGTCAGCACCGCATCAACACAAAGGGAGCTCAATAAGCGGAGAACCGCGGGACGAGATAGGATTTCAAAACCACGCATCTGTGACGCGAAAGTCCATAGCACGAAAACGCGGTACGAAGCCCTTTTAATCTGGACTGTTGAGTAAAGAAGTTGGTCGTTTGACATTTGTTTCACACCGTTTCCAACGTCTGGGTGAATTAACGTCGCAAGGGCCAAACATGGCGGGGCTTGTGTGATATTTTCGGCAGCCACGTCGTTGTACTCCATGGGCATTCAGGAAGTTCGCGTTACTGCGAAGGATTACGTGACCTTTGTCTGGTCAAATCAGTTCCGTGGTACGACGTTTGTCCCCAATGGTGATGCTATGTTCTAAGGGCCCCTGTTCGTCCAGGACTGGTTTTATGAGCACTAGGATGGGCTGTCGCAACCCTGGATACCACAATCATCATCTCTCAATAATACTGAACCTTTGTGGTCTACTTTGGATAGATCTGTGCGTAACCGCTTTCCACCTCCATCATCGTTAGCTAAACTTGCCAGTAATTTGCAGTAAGAATGGTATAAGACTCTCTCTAAAACCATATAGGACCTCTATTCATTAATTTCGAGACGACTCGAAACTGTTTAGAATGCCAACAGTTTTCCTACAGCGTATTAGGAATGTTAATTTGTTGTGTGCGTGGTATTTCCATACTTCTGCCCACCCTCGTACATCCTCAGCGGTCCACGGAAATGGGCACTCGATACTGAACTGCTGCAGAGAAATAATTTCATTTACACACCATCTCTTACACGAATTATGGATAAACTGATATAAATAAGATAACTTTATAATTTTGACATAACGGTGAATACATAAATGCAAGCATAACGAGAAACATCTTACGTGTTTTTACTGTAATACTGCATGCAAACCTAAGTTTGTCTTATCTGAAATACCGATAGTATTTAAATAGTTTATGTATAGTTTTAGGTGTTTAATAAATATAGAATTAACAGACATACCTCACTAATATGTTTTAACCAGTTTTGATAAACTTCAGCTTTTCTTTGAAAAGTATGCTCGTTAAGAAAGAGCTCCCATTAATAGGACGTACTATTTGTCACCGATAACAAGTGTCTAAAAATGATTCAAATGGCTCTGAGCACTATGGGACTTGACATCTGTCGTCATCAGTCCCCCAGAACTTAGAACTACTTAAACCTAACTAACCTAAGGACATTACACACATCCATGCCCGAGGCAGGATTCGAACCTGCGACCGTAGCAGTCGCGCGGTTGCGGACTGAGCGCCTAGAACCGCTAGACCATCGCGGTCGGCAACAAATGTCTAGACTCATTTGAGTGTTCTGACGTAAGCTACAGTCTGCTTCAAACGTTGTGTATATGCAACTCGACGTTCTTCTCACAACACAATTCTAAAATGTATGTGTTCAACTCAACTTGTACGCAGATATTTGCTCAACTGCAGAACTTACTTAGACCAGCTCATAAAAACTAAGTCATTTCGCTTCAGGACGACGCCCACGAGAAAAACAGGCCGCGGCGCGTACGTCACGAAGGTAGTCCTGAAATCGCTAGCTCGCTCAGCTTAGCAGACAAAATGCGTTTCTAAACCTGTTAACTCGCGGCTGGGCGTGTAAGTGCTAACGGGAATTGCATCTTCCATTGGAATCTGCTATTGTGATATCTTTCTGATTAACAGTACTACAGCAAAATTTAATTTAAGATCAATACTCGATATAAATGGTATAATGGTTTGTTTATAGCATTTAGTCTCTTCTGCTTAAGAGTACTCATTACATGCTGGAAGTGGTGCCTTATGCAACTGATAACCATTTTAGCATGATTTTATTTTATTGTAGGCAAGTACAGCAGTAACAAATTATAAGTAGGCCCATGAACTTCCCATCATTATTGGACTAATAACAGTAACATTCCAAAATAGGAGATTCCAATAAAAGATTCAGTTTTAGTTTGTACGGACACGCCTAGTTAAGAGTTAAGAGGTATAGAAAAGTAGTTTGTCTGCTGATTTAGGCGAGCGAGCGAGTTCAGGACGACCGTATTACCCCAGGCTCCAGTATATGATGCACATTTGCCATTCTACTAATGTATATCTGTGTTTCACAGACATCGATGTAATCTCTGGTGGTATATGGAAGTTCTGTGACGCCTCCTTCACATATTTCGGCCAGCTACATATTAAAATAACAACGGACTACCCGAACCACGGTTAAGTCCTATCAGCGATGACAGAAGATGACGCTCAGAGATTGAGTTTACAAAACGTCTTACACAACAACGATTATTTCTCCAAGAATGTTGCTGTGAAAAACTTCGATATCGTGTTGATGTATGGCTATTGTGATCAAAATGCCCAACGGGCGTGTGCTGATCGATATCCTGGACGACATCATCCAAGTGTCCGAACCGTTCGCCGAATAGTTAGGTTATTTAAGGAAACAGGAAGTGTTCAGCCACATGTGAATCGTCAACCACGACCTGCAACAAATGATGGTGCCTAAGTAAGTGTTTTAGATGCTGTCGCGGCTAATCCGCACACATCAGTAGCAGACAAATTGCGCGAGAATCGGGAATCTCAAAAACGTCGGTGTTGAGAATGCTACATCAACATCGATTGCACCCGTACCATATTTCTATGCACCAGTAAATACATGGCGACGACTTTGAACGTCGTGTACAGTTCTGCCACTGAACACAAGAGAAATTACGGGACGACGACAGATTTTTTGCACGCGTTCTATTTAGCGACGAAGAATCATTCACCAATGCACTATTGGGCAACGGAAAATCCACGATGGCTGCGACAAGTGGAACATAAGCGACCTTGGCGGGTTAATATATGGTGCGGCGTTATGGGGGGAAGGATAATTGGCCCCCATTTTATCGATGGCAATCTAAATGGTGCAATGCATGCTAATTTCCTAGATAGTGTTCTACCGATGATACTACAAGATGTTTGACTGCATGAGAGAATGGCGATGTACTTCCAACATGATGGATGTCCGCTACATAGCTCGCGTGCGGTTGAAGCGGTATTGAATAGCATATTTCATGACAGGTGGATTGGTCGTCGAAGCACGTTCACCGGATCTGACGTCCCCGGATATCTTTCTGTGGGGAAAGTTGAAGGATATTTGCTGTCGTGATCCACCGACAACGCCTGACAACATGCGTCAACGCGTTGTCAATGGATGTGCGAACATTACGGAAGGCAAACAACTCGGTGTTGAGAGGAATGTCGCTACACGTACTGCCAAATGCATTGAGGTTGACGGACATAATTTTGAGCAATTATTGCATTAATGTGGTATTTACTGGTAATCGCCCTGTAACAGCATGCGTTCTCAGAAATGATAAGTTCACAAAGGTACGTGTATCACATTGAAACAACCGAAGTAAAATGTTAAATCGTAGCTACGTTCTGTACTTTAATTTAAAAAACTGATCTGTTACCAACTGTTCGTCTAAAATTGTGAGCCATATGTTTGTGACTTTTGGACTATTACAGCGCCATCTATCACAAAGCGAAAAAAAATGGTCCAAGTAAAACGTGCATATTTCTTTACATACTGCACGAATATGTAATAAAAATGGGGGTTCCTATTTTTAAAAAACGCTATTGATATCCGTTTGACCTATGGCAGCGCCATCTAGCGGGCCACCATAGCGCCCTCTGGTTTCCCCCTTCAAGCTAGACAAATTTCGTTCTTTGTAGCTTTTCCGTTTGACGCTTATTTCGGGAGATATTTGGCCCTGTATTTATCCTTCGGTACCATGTCGATCACTACATGCAGTTTGTGTTTCCTCTGGACGATGGCATTTACCAGAAGGACGCTGCAACGTGTCACACAGCTCACAGTGTACGTGCGTGGTTCGAAGAGCGTCCTGGCCGCCATACGTCCCAGATTAAAACCCAACCGGGAATCCGTGGGACCTCGTCGATCGGGCTATTCGCACCATGGATCCTCAGCTGAGAAACCTAGTGCAGCTGGACACGTCACTGGAGTCAGTATGACTCCACATAGCTGTCGGTATTTTCCATAACGTCACTGATTCTCCTCGTGTATATCTCGCAGCGTCACGCGCTGCAGAAAGTTGTTATTCTGGTGCTTCTGGCACATGGCCATAGCAATGTGACACACTGTGTAAATACGGTACACGCTGCAGGGAGGATCGTTCCTTCAACAATGAAGTACCGTCCTGCTAACGTCGAGAACATTAGACGCCAAACATTACATGAGACTGTCAAACGTTAGGTTCCCAGCAGTCACTTCTTTGCTGAATGAATGTACCTGACGTAATTCTAGAAATGTACAGTGAACCTAGCTCATGTACCACCAGGCTTAAATACAAACCAAATGTTTTAAATGTCATTGATATGAGGCTAAATCCAAATTACTAAATCATTCATTATCACATTAAGGCGGATTATACTGAATGAACTCGAAATCAGATAGACAATTTCTAACGCTCACTGACCAAACTTCAGGAGCCAGAACGAGTCCCACATTCAATGACAAAGTGCTTTTTAACTGCAGATCCGAGGTGATAAGAGGGGCGTTCAATAAATAATGCAACATAATTTTTTTCTGAAGACAGTTTGGTTTCATTCAGGATTTCAATTCATCACATTATTCCTCACTCTTTCGTCTACAAAACCGTATTTTTCAGCATCATCTCCGTTCAATTTGACGGCCTTACGTCAACTTACTGGGAGCACCGATTTGTCAGAATGCTACCATTCTACCTGGTCGACATCTAAGTCTTACTGCATCGAAAAATTATCTCGATCAGAGTCGTAACGCACAAGGACCTCGGCACAGATGATCTTTTCTTGCTCCTTATGTTCATCTGTTAGGCGGCGATAAACCAAGCGGGCACTTAAGTTCGATGATGATGTATTGGTTAGTGGGGTGCTCCACTGTGCGGGCATCAGCGGCATTGCAAAGAGTCAATCTTTACAAAATCCAATGTAGCCAGTTGTACGAATGATCATGAAACGACGAGGACAACACAAACACTCAGTCCCGGGAAGAGAAAGTCCGGGTTCCAAGGGCGGCAACGCTAGCCAGTAGACCACGAGCTGCGGACACAGAACTTCGAGTACTCCAACTGGTGGACGAGTGTGTCAGCACTGCCAACAGAGACGTCAGGCTGTGCAGTGAGGTGTCTCATAGTGATCCCTCGATCTCCTCGAGTGAGTGTGTCCGCACCTTCCAAGTCTGCTCGAGTCACATTTGTGTGCAGCCGGTCGGCACACAAGAGATTGGGCAGGCTTGCGCGACCTCTTTACAATAATGACAGACGCTCAATGACTCACCGCGCTTTTGCTCACTGTCAGATTTCCATACCCATTCTGCAGGCATCTACGAATATCTGAGACACTCTGGTTTTCCACCAAAAGAAACCCAATGGCAGCTCTCTGCTTGGAACGCACCTACGTTACAGACGCCATTTCGAAAACTGCAGACAGCGCCGTCACCTGTAGGAACTTCATGAAAGTATAGGGGCTGAAGCGGGAATATTCCACAGTGTCCCACAACAAATTCTACTTTTTCAACCGAATTTTACCGAGAAAAGAAGTGTTGCTTCACTTACTGAACGACCCTCGTACATTACCCTTACCAAGCAATCCTGCAACTAAAGAGTTGATACGAGGTAGTCGCTAGCACGGTGTCCTGTGTGTCGCTGTGTCGTCCCGGCCTGTGGCGGAGGGTGGTTCGGTACCTGTGGCAGGCAGCTCGCGCTCGCATACCGCGCGCGCCCTGCCCCGCGCGTGACAGGTGAAAGAGCAAGACAAATGGTGCGCGATGAAAGGAAGGGCTTCCCGCCACGGCGATATGAAAAGACGGCCCGTGATAAATGGCGGAGATCGGCCGGCGCGCCGCGGTGTCGCGAAATCCGCGGGGGAAGCCGGCGCCTACACGTGTCGCCGAGCAAGTGGGATTCCGCCAGCTCACACGTGGACCGCGCGCTGCTCTCTCCTCCCGACCACCGTATCCCGCTAAGGCTGCTGCTCGTCTGGAAGTGCCGACTCGTCACCAGCACCCGCACGCCAGACAAGAACTTTCACACAATACGTATCTGGACAGCACGTCATCTTTTCGCGATAACCATGTGCACTTCCTATTTGTTGTGGGTGTGTACTAAATACCACTCTGTTATTAAGTATTATGGATTCTGATGCGAGTAACCATTTTACATTATTTTTAGAACATACTGGTCACACATCCTACGATCAGCTGCTTTGATTGTATGAGGATTGTGGTGGTCGAGTTTGGCATATATAATTGTAATATTATAATTTTATTTGCTCTTGAGTGCGGCATTTCCACACTAAATAATATGATTGGGAGCGCAAGCAGCAAGATTGTAATTAGATTGTCATAACATATATTTTGACAGATGAAAGTGCTTTGGTCCACACACACACACACACACACAAACATATATATATATATATATATATATATATATATATATATATATCCGCAGGGTCAACATTTGTAAAACTCCAATTCCTCTCTCTCAAACCCCACCCTATAGGGAGAGAGGAAGATTTGTAGGTTCGGAGAATCAAAATTTACGAAGTAAATAATATATATATATATATATATATATATATATATATATATATATATATATGTGTGTGTGTGTGTGTGTGTGTGTGTGTGTGGTGTCTGTCCTATGGATCATGCGATTTTCTCTCATGTTTCAGCAGCATTTGCAGTTTGTTTTTCCTATGTGTAGACGGACACAGTCCAGACAAATCCTGCTCATCACGTTTTTCATATGAGGTCCATCGTACACAGAAAGCATCGATTTGTTTCGTACTATAAGCAAAATTGTTTTTAAAGTGGAATTTTACACTGTGGCCGAGCGGTTCTAGACTCTTCAGTCCTGAACCGCGCTGCTGCTACGGTCGCAGGTTCGAATCCTGCCTCGGACGTGGATGGGTGTGATGTCCTTAGGTTAGTTAGGATTAAGTAGTTCTAAGCCTTGGGGATTGATGACCTCAGATGTTAAGTCCCATACTGCTCAGACCCATTTGAACCATTTGGGATTTTACGTGCCCATTCGATAGAGCTGTACCAAATTAGTCTAGTGCGCTATTCGGTTTATCGATATGCAGGGTGTAAATTTTAAGTTGACAAACCAGAATAACTTGAAATATAAGCTTCACGCAAAAAAAATGTATAGAATGCAAAGTTGATTATTTTCGAGGGGGACATCTGCTGCAGCTAAAATAGGGCCGCCATAGGATGGGGTTTGAGAGAGAGGAATTAGAGTTTTACAAATGTTGACACTGCAGAATAATTATGTCCACCATCGGTTACGTCTGCGCTTCAAACAGCTATATGTCGTCACGCGAAAAAAATCGACGGAGCTCAGAAGTGCATGAGAGGGTCTACTGTTGGTAATGAAGTCACATTGGTACCAAATTTCATCACAATTCTGTCCGACACCACCGTGAATGCGTAACATGATGGGAAAGTCGTTACAGTCTCTCTTACGCACATTTCACCCCTTCTTTCGGCGACTCTGCGATGGAGGTCAAAACTGAGACAAACAGCGTTGGTCTCGCAAGTTTTCTTATGCGTGGTTGAGGAAAGCATTTCAGACCCATTGGCGCTCAGTATCAACCCGAAGAGGCCTCACGAGGTGGCATGAAGGGCGTCAATGAAACCATCCCTTCTTTGGGCGTTGAATACAACTTATTTTGCGGTCGAGAACGACACTTTCCAGAAACAGGATGGCGTTCTTGACAGCTTGGACGCTGCTGATATCCCCAGACGATTCAACTTTTCTCCAAGGATATATTATACCAGCAACCCTATTAAATGTGATCACACCCTTTTGGAGTGCAGTGTGACCCCAATTTTTGTTCTGGCGTACAGTGTGGGACCACAAGAGACCATTCAAAACCAATCGACGAAATCTGAATGTGCTCCAACAGCAAAGAGGGCTTATTTTTCTCAGCCCTCCATTTTCACGCAGTTATGTGGCCTGATCATGCTGGTGGAGGAGTGCGGCATTGTGATACGTGTGAATAAAACTGCAAACGGTCCTTCTTAGGCCACCCCGTTTTGGCAAAACCCTCAGTGCTTCCCCCAACTTTGGTTGAGCACTTTAGAAATGTACCTATAAAGAGATTGCCCGTGAAGGTATTCTACTTACCTGCAGGCAGGGAACACAATGATACCAATCCAGTTCTGCATACCTGTAGCAGGGGCTACAACAGCCGCGTAACCTGCCAGCAGGCACCACTGCGCAGGAACATTTCTAAAGTGCTCAACCATGGTGGACAGGCGTCACCGATGGTATTGCCAAAATGGTTTTAGAGGTACCCATTGCCGTTTTATTCATGCGTATGTCCTTGTGGTGAATTTTACCCTGAAAATGGGTTGTTGTAAATTTCTTAGTAGTTATTATGAGGGATTACGAACGTCCCTTAACGTACTTGCCAGTGTAAATGTTTCAGTGTTTGTGTGTTGCCTGTTCACTGATACAAAACGTGAGACTAATAATTGACAGCATGCATTGTACAAAGCTGAAGCTAAGAACGTATCGTACATAATCATGCAGTTCTGCTTTCTCATAAGGAGAATATGGGGGTAAAAAAGAAGTCTCCGATACAAAACACAGTCAAATGAAATGAGGTACGCCGTAGCTTGTTATTTAACATCGTCTTAAGAATCAAAGACAGTAATATAACCCATTTCCTGGCCATTCTATTTTGTAAGAGATTGAGTTTCGTTTTGTGAATGGAAAGGCATTTGGTAGTGCCTTATCGAATTATTATCCACTGAATTTCTTCTCCATCAGAAAAGAAATCTTGTAACCGGTGTGAAGAATGTTTTAGTGGCTGAATCAAATGCATCAGTATGTAAAACTAATTATCTTGACGGTGGTCTTTGAAAGCCATAGTTAATCTGACTGATCGTTCTGACATTATCTGCAGCAGTACCTCTCCGTTGCAACATGCTGCTCCTGTGAGTGAAATGTAATGCACGATTGTACATAAATGGCCGACCTAGATCGTGATGTAGTATACCTGAACGTTCAGCAAATACAATGGCAAAGGGAGAGCAGGAGAAAGGAGTTCACATGTATTTTTTTCCTACAAACTATTACAGCTACGTAAGTTACTACATGTGTCCTTTTCTACCCGTATACCCTCTCCCCACCACTAATCATCGTTTATTACTGCCTGAATAATTAAACATCTACTCACTACCTTTAAAGCCCCATTTTCTTAGCATAGGTTGGTTTAATTTTGCTACATTCAGCTACCGTGATTTTAACTTTCGTTCCTTCTGATTTTATAACGTATTTTCAAGATACAACTCTCTTCGTTCAACTGATCGCATGAGTCGTGAGCCTTCTCTGAGAGAATTACAATGCCGCAGTTTTTATTTGTTCTTTCTTAACTTAAATCGCCTTTCCAAGTTACTCTTGGGTTTCCCTTTCTGCGTCCCCAGTGTACAGAGTAAATATAGGAGGCAGGCTACAGCTCTGTCGTACTCCTTTCTTAACTACTGCATTTCTTCCAAGTCCTTCGTCCCTTAAAACTACAGTCTTTCCTCTGTACAAGCTGCAGATTTTTTTTCGTTTATTGTGTTATATCCCACTGTTCTACAGAGCTGTAGTGCTCTCTAAAATGTTCAAGTTTTACTTACCTTTATTTGTTTTATTCAACTAAAACTGAACTTACATATAGTCTGGTCAGTCACTAATCAGCTTAGCAACACAGAATACTGTGGAAGTTTGGATTCATATTCGACACTAATACAGCTCATTTTAATTTGCTTTCACATGTCAGTTACTTTTTTATGCTTTTGAGACTACATTCTATATTTTGTATGTTAATTTCTGTTACAAAGTGGTTCAAACGGCTCTGAGCACTATGGGACTTAACTTCTGAGGTCATCAGTCCCCTAGAACTTAGAACTACTTCAACCTAACTAACCTAAGGACACCACACACATCCATGCCCGAGGCAGGATTCAAACCTGTGACCGTAGCGGTCGCGCGGTTCCAGAATGTGGCGCCTAGAACCGCTCGGCCACTCCGGCCGGATTGTTGTTACATCTGCTCCGTTGTCTGCTCATTATAAGGCGGGGTGTTGCATTCTATACATGCTATATTCCTTACAGTATTACATTTATTTAAATAAAATATTTTGCAACACAGCCACGGTTTATTGTACATTTATTTATTATTTATTTATCTCAAGGAGCAAATCAGTTAACCTGCATACAAAATCAGTAATGCTTTATTTGCATGATATAGTGCTACAATGCACCATGAAATTATTTTGCGTGAGCGAAGGTATGGTATTAGCGCTACAGTGAGGGAAATAAGTGGAACTAACTGTCAGAATATTGAGTGTGATAGAACTGTAAGTGGTTTACGTGTGGGGATATTTTTAGGGAAACTGTTGTCGCAAAGTTCCAAATGATGTGCCAAACCGGCTTTAAGGGAACCACCAGACATATGAAAGAAGATGCCGACCATAAGAGACCAAAGAATTGAATCATGATTTGCTGAAGACGATTTGTTATGAGATAAAGAGCTTTCCTGTATTTGTCGTAATTTGGTTACAACTGTTAGTTTGGTATTACGCGTGAGTATTTGTTATGATTAGCGGTAAAATCGTACCTTTCAGTGGCTACGATGTGTACTGGATGATGTTGCAGGTTCTTTTGGTCTGCCAATGGTTACTAGAAGTCAGTGTTGGTATTGGTATCCTGTTTTGTGTAATTTTTAGGGGAATTTATTAAGCCACCTTACTGTTAAGTAGTTGTTATCGGGCGATAAATGGGAGTGAAGAATATGGCAAAGTTACCCCGTCTGCTTGTAAGTGGACGTTTGAGGAGGTTACTGAATGTGTGTAAATGAGGGAGAGTGGGCATTCTTAAATGAATACGGCTTGTGGTTGAAGGTGATTAATTTTAAGAAAAAATATTGTACACAGTTACCAGTTTAAGGTTGTATGTTGTGTCCTTCAGACGTACGCTGAGCCAGATCCGGAGGCCTTAAATAAATAACAGAGAGGGGAGGTGTGTAGCGCCGCCACTATTGTCGGTGGTACTGTATGTAATAGCAGTACTGCCTTTATCGTCACAAGAGGTCGAGAGCAGGCACGCATGGTGCGAACCAAAACTTTCTTACGTCAGAGGAAATAACGCCACATTGCAGGCTGAGCATTGTCCCGACAGTGTAATAACATCGACGCAGCACAAAAAATAAATAAATAAATAAATAAAAAAAATAAATCGAATGTGTGAGTTCTTAAGGGACCAATCTGCAGTGGTCATCGGTCCCTAGACCTACATACTACTTAAACTGACTTAAACTAACCCATGTTAAGCATGAAGCAGGGAGACTGCGGACTGCAGAATCGGCAGGCCAGATTCTACACCCCCAAAATATATGCTTGTTTTGGCGCATGTAGTTGGAAGCAGTGCTTCAGTAAATAAGTAGATGCTGAACTTGTATAAATACCTATCTGTTTAGACAAAGGCTTCTCAAGTCTGGCAGCACCGCCTACGAGAGAAGGATTTCGCCTGGTGCCATAGCGACATGGTTCCTCAAGGAGCCACCAAGAGACTTGGCCGCCACCAACGACGGGCCAACTACTGGTTCTGGGTCCAGCAGCATGGACAGCACATCTTAGCTGGTGAGCCACCTCCAGGCTCACTCCAGCCACAGCCAGTCTTCTGCTGGGGATCCGTCCGAGTCCGTGGCTGTGCAACCGCTTTACCACCAATAGCTGCGAGGGTATACTAAAGCTGTGCACCTCCTCTCGCAAGGGTGGACACCACTGCAGAAATCTGTCTTTTGGTACAAGAGTCGCCGCAGGTCTCTGTGCATGCTGGCGCGTCCTGCCCTAAGACGCGATACATGTGCTCCCCGGACTCTGTGTCTCAGAATTCCTGCCCCTCTGCTGACATCAAGGCAACAACTGGCTGCCTGTTGCATCAGAACAACTGCCCTCGCTGCAGTCAGTAACACACCAAGAGGAGCCGCTGCCACCGCAGAGCTTCGTTGTGAGAATTGTAGTTGTCTGTTAGTAGAAAGCATGACTATTATTGACGTTTCCTTCAATTACCACCAGTTATCATTCCGATATCAACCCACCACCTTAACTCAACCCTGCCACCGTTGAGTTCATCCATCAGGGGCCTGTACGCCTTGGAAGGCCACGACCGAATTCGTCCCTCAGACCGAGATTGTGGTCCGCCTCTAATGGCCTCGTCGTCGATAGGACTTTAATGCTGAAATATGGCTGTACTCTAAGCACGCTCCACCTTTGTAGCAACAATCGTGGTCCTATAACTGCTTCCCCACCTTGACACAATACAGTCTTTGGATATCTCTTCGTTGGTGGATCTGCAGTGAAACTTGGCACTTGTCTGACGCAGCGAAAGATCCCTATAAATCAAGGGTTTCCAAACTTTTCGTCTCGTGGAAGCTTTGAGAAATCTGGTAATGTCATGGAATATCTTGTTTGTTGTGAAGATTAATTCAATTTTAAAGATTGGTCCCGGCGGAGGTTCGAGTCCTCCCTCGGGCATGGGTGTGTGTGTGTTTGTCCATAGGATAATTTAGGTTACGTAGTGTGTAAGCTTATGGACTGATGACCTTAGCAGTTAAGTCCCATAGGATTTCACACACATTTGAACAGTTTTTTTTTTGAAAATAATGGTTCAAATGGTTCAGATGACTCTAAGCACTATGGCACTTAACATCTGAGCTCATCCTTCCCCTAGGCTTAAAACTACTTAAACGTAACTAACCTAAGGACATAACACACATCCATGCCCGAGGCAGGATTCGAACCTGCAACAGTAGCAGCAGCGCGGTTCTAGGCTGAAGCGCCTAGAACCGCTCGGCCACATCGGCCGGTGAGAAAATATTGTTTTATTCAGTGAGTACTTCAGTTTTAAATCACCACTAATAACACCTAATTCATAATAAAATTAAAGAAAAAATAATTATTGTCAAAATATCGAAAAAAGGGGCCACTATGCTATTAACAATTTTCTGCTGATCACTGCAGTACACCAGTGTTTCCTGGAACACAGTTTGGGAAACTCTCCTGTAAACATACCATGGCTCGGACTATTCCACAAGAGCAGCACGATCCTCTTCCATTCGCCGCACTGTTCTTGCAATGCCGTCAACCAAACTGCAGACAAAAAATTGTGGATCGCGCTATCGTTATGAGCCAATTACACGAACCATCCCACAACATCATGGCTGTATTCCTACTAACAGAGCAATAGCTGTCTGTGAAGGTGTCACAGCGTTATAGGTCAAAGAGTACACATCGACGTTCGCTTCCTAATTAAACCTCACCACTATCTCTGACACTACGCCAGATGCTTTACACGATTTTCGTCATACAGATAAACGTCATGTCGCATATGCTCACATTTACATTATTACAATGAGGTGCCAAAAGGTATGCAAATGCCGTACTATCGCATACACAAGGTATAAAACGGCAGTGCATTGGCTCATGTGTCATTTGTGCACAGGTGATCCATGTGGAAAGGTATCCAACGTGATATGGCCGCCCGACGAGAATTAACAAAATTTTAACGTGAAATCGTAGTTGAAGCCAGACACATGGGACATTCCATTTCAGAAATTGATAGAGAATTCAATATTCAGAGATCCACAGTGCCAAGAGTATGTCAAGAATAATAAATTTCAGGCATTACCTCTCACCATGGACAAACACAATGGCCGACGGCCTTTACTTAACGACCGAGAGCAGCGGCGTTTGTATATAGTTGTCAGTACTAAAAGAAAAGCAATACTGCGTGAATTAATTGCAAAAATCAATATCGGACTGTAACGTCCCCATAGAAAAATTATGAATGACTGTGCTAGTAAACTTCAACGTCATTTGATTTTCAAACAGCTGAGCGAAACTCAACGTACTCAAACAGTTTTCTCTTTATTTATTCTGATCATCATTAAACTGACACACAATATTTTTAGCGCAACGCAATCTGACTGTCAAAAATGCGTACAAAAAAATGCCCCTGACTGACAATAACCTATACCTTTCATGAATCACTTACCACACAAATATCTTCGTTACTCGAACTACTGGAATACAGCGAGCGCCAATACTGCCAGCTAAATAAAAGATTCTTACTACTTAAGTCACTAACTACTGATAGGCATAGTTAGCAAATGAAATATTTTCGTAGAGAACAAACAATGTATTTACCTTAATAATGTTCAAAAGTATATATGACATCCATGTTTACAAATTTCCTTTTTCTGGTGGACACATTTCCAGATCGTTCGCTTATAGTAACTTCTCAAAACTCTGCCATCTCTCTCTCCACATCCACCACTGCTGGCGGCTCACCTCCAACTGCACAGCGCTACGCGCTGTTCACATCCAACTGCCCAACACTAGAATAACGAATATTCCAACAATGCCAACCAGCCACAGACTACACACAGCACAGTCAGTGATTTTCATACAGACCGCTAAATGGCGCTACCAACATTAAACCTAAACAGCCTACTTACAGGACGCACTATGAACATATCCGTTAGGACAGCGCGCAACATTTGGCGTTAATGGGCTGTGGCAGTAGACGGCCGACGCGAGTGCCTTGGCTGAGAGTACATCTTCTGCAGCGCCTCTCCTGGGCTTATCGGTTGGACCCTGTACGACTGGAAAACGATGCTCTGGTCAGGACGCTCCCGATTTCAATAGGTAAGAGTCGGTGGTAGGGTTCGATTGTGGCGGAGACCTCATGAACCCATGGACCCAAGTCGCAACAAGGCACTGTGTAAGCTGGTGGTAGCCCTAAAGTGTGTGGATTGTGTTTACATGGAATGGACTGGAACCTCTGGTCCAACAGAACCAATCATTAACTGGAAATCGTTATATTCGTCTACTTGGAGACTTTTTGCACCCATTCATAGATTTCATGTTCCCAAACAACGATGGAATTTTATGGTGACAATACTCCATGTCATCGGCAACAATTGTTCGCTACTGGTTTGAAGAACGTTCTGGACAGTTCAGGTGGTTCAAATGGCTCTAAGGACTATGGGACTTAGGTCATCAGTCGCCTAGACTTAGAACTACTTAAACCTAACTAACCTAAGGACATCACACACATCGATGCCCGAGGCAGGGTTCTAACCAAGACCGCAGCAGCAGCGAGGTTCCGGACTGAAGCGTCTAGAACCGCTCGGCCACAACGGCCGGCTGGCTGAACATCCAGATCGCCCGTCATGAATAACAGTGAAGATTTAAGGGACATAATCGAGATGCCAGTTCGTGCACAAAATCATGCAGCAGCGCCAGTTTCTCAATTATAGGCCACTATAGAGGCAGCGTGGCTTAATATTTTTGCAGGGGACTTCCAGATGAAATGTTGAGTCCACGCGTTACAGCACTACACCGGACAAAAAGAGGTCCGACACGGTATTGGAAGGTATCCCACGACTTTTTTCGCCTTAGAGTATCTATCTCATAGCCTCAGAATCACTCTACTGGGTTTTTCAACATTATTAACCTGACATAAAGTTAGCAATTACCAGTATCAAGTTCAAATGGTTCAAATGGCTCTGAGCACTATGGGACTTAACTTCTGAGGTCATCAGTCCCGCCGGCCGCGGTGGTCTAGCGGTTCTAGGCGCGTAGTCCGGAACCGCGTGACTGCTACGGTCGCAGGTTCGAGTCCTGCGTCGGGCATGGATGTGTGTGATGTCCTTAGGTTAGTTACGTTTAAGTAGTTCTAAGTTCTAGGGGACTGATGACCACAGATGTTGGGTCCCCTAGTGCTCAGAGCCATTTGAACCATTTGTTTGAATCGTCGCCTGGAACTTAGTACTACTCAAACCTAAGTAACCTAAGGACATCACACACATCCATGCCCTAGGCAGGATTCGAACCTGCGACCGTAGCGGTCGCGCAGTTCCTGACTGTAGCGTCTAGAACCGCTCGGCCACCTCGGCCGGCCAAGTATCAAGTGAGTCGAACAAAGCTGACTGATAAAAATCTAGGTAGTCCGCTATAGGTAAGCAGGTAAGTCAACAATCACTACACGTTTCTGATCTTTCCTCGACAGTTTTCGAAAAATAATACTTGCACAAGTCATTGCGCCTGCATGACAACCGAACTACGGAAAAAGTCAGTTGCACAGCATGTGTGACCGAGTGATTTATACGGTGCGGTGGACGGCAGATGAAGGACGCCGCCTCCGCGCCTGCAGCCCGTGGCGGTAACGAGGCTGCAGCGGTCGAGATTAACACCTGCCATCAGATAGGGCGCGCTCGCAGGCGGCGGCGGCGGCGTCGACTCGCACGCCTAGCTGCCTTTTCGCGCGTCACGACATTAATCACGGAGCTGCCTAATGGCGCCCGTATCATTTAATATCCCAGGTGACTTGCACCTTGTGTAACGACATTCGTAATTTATTACACAATTACTTAATTTCTGTCTACAATCGACGACTATTACGTCTCGCTGGCATTTTATTTCCGGCGGGATCACCTGTCCTCTGCGGAAATGACACCCATATATATATTTTTTCTGTTGAAGTATCATTACGGCATCTCGCTATGATCACATCCCTCGATCTGTGTAAGACTGGTCATTAAGTTCTTGGTTATCTTTATGTGTCCTCAGATGCTAATGAAACCCCCGATACAACATTTCGACACATTTTTCAGGTGCACAAATGTAGTACAAGAAACGATAAAACTGCTACTTCTTGTTCATAACCTAGTGGCTCCGTCTTTGGCCGGAACGACATTTACATCAAGCGCCTTGCAATTATAATTACTTAAACCACTAACTATCAATTTTATTTTAGAAACATTAATGAATAGTTATTTTACTTAATATCTTAGGCTAAAGTAACAATATGAAAAGAATGTTTGCCGCCGTTACATTTTCCAAGGAGGTTGAGGTTGGGGGGGGGGGGGGGGGGGCGTGTAACAAACACAGTCTTATTCGTAAGTATCTTCAAGGTTTCAGAAGACGACTGAGCAAAAACTACAAGACATACTGATAACAGAAACACACCAGTAGACAGAGCATCTCTTCAAGTTTTTGACACACGTTACAGATGCTGAGTACGGGCTTCGTTTCTGATGTGAGAAGCGTCAGTTTGTGGGTGCAAGTAGTTGACATGACGTGTCCACAAAGGCACGAAAGCAGCCCGCTTTGCAAATCTGGTAATCGAGTTGCCCCTCTGCAGGCCCAAACTAATTCGATGTGACAATACGGAGGCGAAGGTTAACACTGAAACTTCAGGACAGCCCAACCTACAGGCGCAATCTGTAATTGTAAATATTCTGCTAACCATCAGCAGACTTCGGTTTACCAATGTGATATTGATACATAGCTGTAACGTGCAGCGTTCTCTCATAATCTATCGTGGGACACATACGTTCCTGTGGAAGTCAACGGATTATGACAAAAACTGTATCGTTGTAAGATAGGAATTTGTGACGCCATAGGGAAAGTATACAGGATGAAGCGAAATTCGCGCACTCGGTCTTTGCAGCGCGACTCCTCACATGCTGGCCATAAAAAAATGTCTCTCAGAAAATTTCGTCCGGCGAGTACATCTGGTAGAAAAAACGTTAAAGAGTGAGAATCTAGCAACACGGTAACCACATAGATGGTAAGTACCTCCCACAGCATATTTTACTCGTGCTGTGCAGTTGGTGCAGTGGATAGACCGTGGATTGGGGCGAATTCTTTTTATTTGCTAATTTGATTCTGACATTTCATACTGTAATGTGGATCGTTTCTTATGTCACGTGTATCCTAAATTTACAAACTTTTCTAATGATGAACACAACAGTTATGTGGTTAGACAAATAAGAAATAGTTTAAACAATTAATGGGACCATGGTGATAACACATAGAAATAGTAACCGAGTTTGGACATTATTTACAAAACATGTTGCTAGTCGTACTGATAAAGTAAGTCCCTAACTAAATGTAATGGACCTGAACAAGGCAAGAATAATAGTTGGTACTAATCTATGTGAACATTAGAAGAAGGTACAAAGAAAATAGGTTTCGCACCTAGTAGATGAAGTGGTGCGAATAAATTCGAACCCACGACGTGGAAAGGGCTTCTTTCAAAGCTGACCAATCTTCCATTTCTACGATTGTAGTATGTAGGTGCAAATGTTTCCCCGAGGACCCACTGTAATCGCTGTTGACGATTAAGATGCCAGATAACGTACGACATGGACTGCATTTAGCAAATAAAAAAAAAACATATGCATGAATCAAGGATCGAACCCTCGACCCGGTGCAAGCTAACCCAAAACACTAACCACTGCATCACCTGCACAACTGAAGTATCATTTTTTTACAGAGGTAGTTACTGTACATGTAGTTACAGTGTTGCCAGATTGCCACTTCTTAACGTCCTTTTTCTGCCGGATGTACTCGCCGGACGAAATTTTGTGACAGACATTTTTTTAACGCTGGCATCTGAGGAGTAGCGAAGCGAAGCCGGGGTGCGCGAATTTCGTTTCACCCTGTATAAGCAGAGCCGAGACGAATGAGAACTCATACTAGCGATAATGAGGTCCTGAAGTGGAAATCCACTGGCGCAAGGGTCTTTGAAACCGGTCACAAGCTGAAATTCATACATGTGTCGACAGAAAGTAGAAAAATTGTGAACTTTGACGGCCAATGGATGAATGTGTAACGCCCCAGGGTTATTTCACCGCACATTTGGCATGGATAGTAAACAGGTCTAGGTCGATGCCGGAGCATAAAGTCTTCGCGAATTGCATTCCACGTACTCAGTTGGACAGTAACTCTGTCTCACGTGAACGATATATGAATGTGTCACCATTTCAAAGAGTATGCGTAGTTGGGCTCAAACAAACCAGTTTGAATAATCTGCGAATCACGATGCCACTATTTGACGATGATGGCAGAACGGGTGAACCATGGCCGAACACGGCGTCACGAAGAAAACGATCGACCTAGAGAGACCGCAGGACGTGAAGATCGAGCAATCATCACTATCATCAGTCTGATGATCAACTGGAGCTTCCATGACCACAAGGACCAGTAGCAGGCGACTCACAGAAACGGGAATGATCCCACGGCGCCTTTTGCGTCGACTACCATTAGCCTCTGTTCACCAACAAGCCCCTTGGCAGATGTGTCTGGCACATTCAGCCTGGAATCTCACTGACTGGAAAAAAATGGTCTTTAGTGATGAGTCTCTCTTCGAACTGAGCCTCGAAGACCAGCGAAGACGTGTCTGCCAACGCCCCAGACAGCGGTGGCATACCAACCTGACTGCCCTCCGCCATACGGCCTGACACCAAAAGTGATGTCTGGAATGCCATTCCATTTCATAGCAGGACCCTTCTGGTGGTCATCTGCAGCACCATTTCATCAATACGATATTCTGCACCATGACTTTTCCTCCGTGGCAAGCCATTCTGGGCCTACATTTCCACAAGATAATGCCCACCTGCACACGGCGAGAGGTTCTACTGCTTATCTTTGTGCTCACCAAACCTTACCTTGGACAGCGAGGTTACCAGATCTGACACCAGTTGTGAAAGTTTGGAACATCATGGGCAGGGCCCTCCATCCAGCTCGGGATTTTGACGATATAACGGAGCACAGAATTTGCACAACATCCAACAACTCCATCAATCAATGTCAAGCCGAATAACGGGTCAGAGGTGGACCAGTGCATTATTGACTTGCTGAATTTGTGAAGCTCTTTCTCTTGAATGAATCATACAGTTTTCCTGAAACTGTAATCATTTTGTTTTTTTTTTCCCTTTTTTTGTACAGTTGTAGCACATATACCGTCCGGTCCGGTAGCTGAGTAGTCAGCGCGACAAAATGTCAATCCTAAGGGCCCGGGTTCGTTCCCCGGCTAGGTCGGAGATTTTCTCCACCCAGGGACTGGGTGTTGTGTTGTCATAATCTTTATCATTTCATCCCCATCGACGCGCAAGTCGCCGAAGTGGCGTCCAATCACAAGACTTGCGCCCGGCGAACCGTCTACCCGATGGGTGGCCCTAGTCACACTACTTTTACATTTATTTATCACATCAACCTATTTCCGTCTTATTCAGCCAGTGGTTTCGTGGTGCGACGTTTCTTTTGTCAAAGTGTACGATGGAAAGCTTGCCCGCTCTGTAAAGAAGAAAAAAGTGTTGATCTCTCGTAGATTTGATGACAATGCGGGAGTAGACACGACGGTTTCGGAGCTCACGTTTCAGAACACGTTATTTAAAATGTGAGTCCCCAGGAGACGAACACTACATGTTCCCAAGTTGACCGACCGTCTTCATCGATTACAATTGCAGTGGACACCGGATGAATGAGATTGGACCGTGAGTCAGTGTAAAAGTGTCATCTGGTCGGACGAACCTCGCTTCGTCAAGGATACGTCGTCATCCAGGCGAACGGCTGCATCCCTTCGTGCTTGATGTTTTCCCCGTTGGTGACGGTGTCTTCCAATAAGATAACTATACTAACATCACAAGGCCAGAAGCGTGTTTTGTCGTTCGAGCAGCTTGTAAGTGATCTCAGGTTGATGTTTTGGAGAGAAAATTGGCCATCCTGAAATCGATGGAACACACTTGGGACGCTATCGGTCGCAATCTCCGCGCCCACAAACAAAGGAGCCCTAATTTACGGCAATTCTACGGCTGTGCCTATCTGGTGTCAAATAGCTCTGGGAAGCCATTAAAGACTTATGTAATTCATGCCACGTCGAACTGTCGCTGGTTTGCGCTCCAAATGTAAACCAACAAGTAAATGGTCACGATTTTTTGGCTCATTAGTGTATGTCCATTATGGGCAACTAGGACCCGTAAAATTTGTTGGCTAAATTTTTGGTTTAGGAGAGACAAAACGGTAAAAATTAGTATGTAGCAGTGTAAATAAACCTGTCACGCATATCTATTGCCACGAGAAGGAATCTACCTCTTCATGTGACTGGAACTTAAATACAACTCGAGCTTACAAGATACGTATCAATTTGGTTAAGACAAAAACTCGTACTCAAGAGAACAACCGATGTGTTTTCCAGACTTTAGTCGATGAGCGAGATGCCTCCTTCAACAAGTGTCGTCTACCTCATTTCGCCAAGCTAGACGTTCCACAGCCAGAAGCTTGAAAATAAGTCAGCACTGCACTCAAGTGAAGATCATTGTTTTTGCAGTGGTATAGATATCTTGATGATAGCGATGGTAGAATGAAGTGCTTTGCTGCTTATCTATTTCGGTATCAGTAGTCCAGGGACAATAAGAGCATACTATTAAATTCCTTTCGGCCTCAGAGTTTTCATTTTCAGATAAAAACACAGTTGTTGCCTTGATGCCTTGTGAATTCATCCCTTTGATCTGCATTTAAACACTTTTAATATTAACCACTGCATCAAAACGAAAATGTTTCACATATATCAATTGTCATTCTCAAAAACTTCCGAACATTAGAACTCAGAACAATGTAAGTTAAGTATGTTTGAATCCGTCAGCAACAGTAACCAACTTTATGTATGACAGATAAGTAACTGAGTTACAAGTATGCCATTTTGGCAGTACCATAAGTTCAAAGATAATCTTATCCCAAAGGCATGTATTTGGATACTTACATCGAAACAAACGTTCCCTGTGTTTTTCGATATTGTCGACAAAATTTTGTGATCATGCAGTAAGTTGTTTCATTAGACCATTTCTGTTTTACAAGATATAACTATCACTTTATTCATTTCTATTTACATTTTGTCGTAGTAAATATAAGGATAAACAGCTTATGCACATATTCGTGCACATACGGCATACCGATGTTCTCATTAATACACGTTCTCATAAATATCCAGAAGGGTAAAAAAATAGTGTAACAGATAATGAAATAAAAGACCAAGCTCCTCATCAAAAATCACGAGTTGCGCAAACACGACTATATATGGCACCGACCTGCAGCGATGAATACTGTTAGGATAAAGAACATCAGCCTAGCATTGTTACAAGGTGGTGCAGTGGTAGGAATCAATATTCTCATTCCGGCAGACAGCGGTTGTAATCCTGTCCGCCGCTCCATATATGGGTTTTCCGTTAATTCTGTGAACCGGTTAAAGCAGATGTCGTGATAGTACCTTCAAAAAGACAAGGCCGGTTTCGTTCTCCGTTCCTTTCTTAACCCGAAACATGTGCTCCGTTTCTATACATCTTGTCTCCGCGACGTTAAGCAATTTCGTTCTTTCCTTCCTCTATTTTTGTGCAAGTTATTGTTGTGTTTCGTCCCTAATTGCTCCGATAAAGAAAGCTCCGTTAAACCCTCAATTTAATTCATCTTCGATTTTACTCAGAATTCAAGAATACTGGGATTATGATTTAAAGGTAACTGCGTCGATTGTACCTTCACGGAGATTCATGTAATGAAGCCATTAAAAGCTTTGTTTCCCTTGAGCACGAGGTCAGTAACTGTTTCTATTACGATAACCACAAGAATATTTCATGCGTCATTCTCTTTCAGAAGTGACGGTGCACAAAATTTTCTTTGCGGAACGCTCTTCAAAGAGATCCGTGGACCTTTTAGTCAAAAATATGTCTATAAACGAAATCGATGAACAGCTCTGGAAACAAGCAAATCAAAACTCCTCACCCAATTGTCAAAAACACACTCCGTGAGCTTGTTGCTGACGTGGTTATCAGAATTGAGGAATCATAAAGTGACGACACAGTTTAGGCACACTTCTTCAGGGAAGCACACTGGCCATATAATAACATTTATTTTTTAATTATGCGTGGTCTTTAAGGAGGAGCAGCGAATATTAATAAAACATTCCATATAACATGTATCGAATTTTCACTGGGCACAAAGTTATACCTGGTTGCAGAGATAAGTTTTGATTACCTAGTTGGAACCTGAGTTGTGTAGATTCGCCGGCCGCGGTGGTCTCGCGGTTCTAGGCGCGTAGTCCGGAACCGTGCGACTGCTACGGTCGCAGGTTCGAATCCTGCCTCCGGCATGGATGTACGTGATGTCCTTAGGTTAGTTAGGTTTAAGTAGTTCTAAGTTCTAGGGGACTGATGACCACAGCAGTTGAGTCCCATAGTGCTCAGAGCCATTTGAACCATTTTTTTGTGTAGATTCACTTATCGAATTCCGTTTTATTTCATGTTCAACTTGTGGAGTTGTGTTTTACATAAATGTATTTTTCTACTCTGTTTGTGATCTTTTGGCCAATTCTACTCTATCGTTTAAACATACCGATCTGCAGAACTGACCACTAGACGACTCGAGTAGTGGACCTGCCAGTATAAAAGAGGGTGGGGAGTATCACGTTTCTAGTAGAGATGTACTAATAACAGAAGGGAAGCACTAGTGATCCACAAAACTACCGTACAATATCAAAGACAACGATTTGTTGCCGAATCTCAGAACATATTCTTTCAAAGGTAATCAGATAACTTTGCATGGTATGACCTGCTTCATACCTGGCAACACGAATTTCGAAAACATCGATCATGTAAAACCGAAGTCGCACTTTTCTCACATGATACACTGAAAGCTTTGGGTCAACCTAGTCAGGTGTATGCAGTATTTCTCATTTTCATAAAATCATTTCACACAGTATCACATCTACGTTTATTATCAACAGTACGATCATAGGGGATACCAAGCGCAATCTGAAACTGGCCTGAGGACGTTCTTGGTGGGGAGGACGCAGGAAATTATCTTAGATGAAGAGTCATCGACTGGCGCAGAAGCAATTTCGAGTGAGCCCCAAGGAAGTGTGTTAGAATGCTGGGCGTTCATTTTTTATATTAAAGACCTTTCGGACGATATTATTAGTTACCTCAGACGTTTGCAGATGATACAGTCATCTGCAATGAGCAATGGTCTGAAAGAAGCTGCAAAACATTTCGTGGTGGCGTAAAGACTGACAAGTTGCTTTAAATATTCACAAATGTAAAACTGTGTACTTCACAAAAAAGTAGTGTCCTATGACTATAATATCGATGAGTCACTGATAGAATCGGTCAACTCATTCAGATACCTGTGTGTAAAACTTTGCAGGTACATGAAATGGAATGATCAGTCGTAGATAATGCAGGTGGAAGACTTAGATTTGTTCGTGGAATAGTAGGGAAACGGAATCAGTCTACAAATGAGACTGCTTAATTGCTTAAAAATCATTTGTGCCACCAATCCTAGAATACTGCTCAATTGCGTGGGGCCCGTAACAAATGGGAGTTGGACCTAGACAGGGAAGGGCATGACGAATGGTTTCAGGTTTGTCTGACCTGTCAGAGTGCGTCACAGAGATGCTGAAGAGGCTGAACTGGCAGACACTTGAAAATATACGTAAAATATCCAGCGAAAGTCTACTTTACAGTAGTAGGTCAGCAACTGGAATCAGTTAATTCCAAGAATTATCTGGGAGTAGGTATTAGGAGTGATTTAAAATGGAATGGCCATTTAAAATTAATCGTCGGTAAAGCAGATGCCAGACTGAGACTCATTGGAAGAATCCTAAGGAAATGCAATCCGAAAACAAAGGAAGTAGGTTATGCTACAATTGTTCTCCAACTGCTTGAATGCTGCTCACCGGTGTGGGAACCATACCAGATAGGGTTGACAGAAGAGAGAGAGAAGATCCAAAGGAGAGCAGCGCGCTTCGTTACAGGATCATTTAGTAATCGCGAAAGCTTTACGGAGATGATAGATAAACTCCAGTGGAAGACTCAGCAAGAGAAACCCTCAGTATCTCGGTACGGGCTTTTGTTGAAGTTTCGAGAACATACCACCTTCACCGAGGAGTCAAGTAGTATATTGCTCCCTCCTACGTATATCTCGCGAACAGATCATGAGGATAAAATCAGAGAGATTAGAGCCCACACAGAGGCATACGGACAATCTTTCTTTCCACGAACAATATGAGACTGGAATAGAAGGGAGAACCGACAGAGGTACTCAAAGTACCCTCCGCCACACACCGTCAGGTGGCTTGCAGAGTATGGATGTAGATGTAGATGTAGGCACGTGGCTCTCATCCTATCTTTTTAATAGGAATCATTGTGTGTCTGTGTCAGGCATACCACATAACAACAGTCATTCAAAATGTGAATCCATCAGACAAGGGATGCTCCAGGGCTCTATTTTAGGTCCTTTGTTGTACCTGTTATATATTAATGACCATCCATATCCAGTGTCACAAAATGCAAATTTTGTCTTATTTGCAGATAATACAAGTATTGGTATAAAAAACGGTATCCGTGATCTCACTGTGCAATCAGCTAATGAAATATTTGTATCAATGGGTGGCTCACAGCAAATGGATTGTCACAGAATTTTGACAAGACCCAGTACATACAGTTTAGTACCTCACAAAGAATACCTCAACCTATAAGTATAATGTATTCAAACAATGAAATGAAAACTGTAGACAGTGTCAAACTTTTAGGGCTACAAATTGACCACAACCTAAACTGGAAAACTCGCATTCTAGACTTAATGAAACGCCTTAGTTCAGCTACATTTGCAGTACATGTCATAGCAGAAATAGATGATTTCAAAATGAAGAAGTTAGTTTATTCGGCCTACTTCCATTCACTAACGAGTTATGGAATCATTTTTTGGGGAAACTCCTCTCACAAAGAGAAAATTTTCAGAATAGAGAAACGAGTCATTAGAAATATATCTGGTGTCAGTCCGAGATCATGGTGCAGAGACCTCTTCAAGAGAGTTGGTATTCTAACTACTACTTCTCAGTACGTATACTCATTGATGTCCTTTGTCATTTCCAACATGTCTCTTTCTACACCAAATAGTGCAAAACATGATTATAATACCAGAACCAAAAACAATCCGTATAAGGACTATAAAAGCTTAACATTAGTACAAAAAGGTGTCAAATACATGGGTACTCATATATTCAATAACTTATCAGAGCATATCAAAGGTCGCCGCCTGGGGTGGCCGAGCGGTTCTAGGTGCTACAGTCTGGAACCGCGCGACCGCTACGGTCGCAGTTTCGAATCCTGCCTCGGGCATGGATGTGTGTGATTTCTTTAGGTTAGTTAGTTTTAAGTAGTTCTAAGTTCTAGGGGACTGATGACCTCAGAAGTTAAGTCCCACAGTGCTCAGAGCCATTTGAGCCATATCAAAGGTCTTGTAAGTGATAAAGACCGGTTTCAGAGTGAATTAAAGAACTTCCTGTTGGCCAACTCCTTCTACTCCAACGATGAGTATCTTCACAAGGATTACAGCTCATAACTCAGTCTGCATTAGAATTGTACAATATCCTTGTATCTGAGTAGAATAGTATCTAAAAAAAACTTTGACTCTTTCCACATCCCAGAGACTCCTCTCCAACTGATCCATGGAAAACGAGAAATGTTATGTAATGTACTGTAATGTAATTAGAAGTTCCAAGAACTGGCATCACCTGACGGCTATATGAATGTAATATACCACGCTACGTGGGCGTCGTGAGGGCGTGGTTGGACGTATTACAGAGCGCCCTTTAAACCGTCATTATTCTAGCGCACTGTGCCGGAATGGAACGGGAAGAACCCTAATTGCTACAACCGGACGTATCGTCTTCCATACAGATCACAATGGTGTGCAGCGTATAAATGTAGATACAAATGTAGATGTAGAATGGTCTGCTCAGCAGAGCCCAGTTATTTCAAAGTGTACCAGTCATTGATACATCAGAAACATGTCAATCCTTCCAAAGCTGCCCAAGTCGACTGTTGGTGATATGGTTATGAAGCGGAAACGCGAAGGAAAGAGAGAAACGAAGAATGTGTTTAACGTTCCGTCGACAACTAAGCCATTAGAGACGGTGTAAGGGCTCGGATTAAGGAAGGATGGAAGGAGTCAGCTGTACCCTTTGAAAGAAATCACCCCGGCATTTTGCTTACGGAATTTAAGGAAATCACGGAAAATCTAAATCAGGATGGCCGGACTGCCCTAGTCCTCCCGAAAGCGAGTCCAGTATTCTAACCACTGCGCTTCCTCGCTTAGTGAAACGTGCAGGAACATCTACCAAATACCAGACGTCATGTAGGCCCTGACGATGGACAGGAATCGTCGAGTATTCTGGAGTGCGGTTGTGAAAAATCGCATGAAATCAGCGGAAGGAGCTACGCCTGAGTTTCAAAGCGCGAACAGCGTTCCAGCTAGGACAATGACTGAGCTTAGGGTTGCGGGCTTTCTAATATAAATGAATGGGTGGTGTGGGTAGCCCTCAACTACGTACCCTCCAACTCAAAGTTGCAATATTGAAAGCTATGGCTGGTTTCGTTTGGGATACGTAGTTGCTCCATTACAGGCCAACTACTGCTGAGTCTACAGTATACGATAAGAATACACACACGAATCAAATGGTCGAAGGTTTCTAACACTTTGCAATTGCGAATTATGAATGTAACATGTAAATTTATAAATGAAAGATTGCAATTAAATAAAATCAGCAGGTACTATCTTACCGACTTTCAATGATGAGTACAATAGTAGAACTACTTTTGAGAATGCGGTACATTTCTGCGAAACACTTATTGGTGTCGATGGTCTAGCAATTGAATAAAATATAAGTTGAATAACAGGGAAACAATACATTCCTTCTTCAAGTAATTAGTAATGAAGAACAACATAGCTCGCGAGATATTCACTTCTGCACGCATACTACGTCTTCAGTGCAGAAGCCACGGAAATCACACAAGAGCACAGGTCGGCACTCCGAAATATTTCTGTCCTCCGGGACGACGCACATACTGCTCCACCGTCCACGTCTTTCCGTCGACTGTACTCCCCGCCTTCACGTCCAGCACTTTCCGTGTCCCTGTACAGTACTGTCCAGAACTCTTCATGTCTTGTGCGATTGTCCCTCTCGCCGCACTGTCCACAACTACCACGTGTCCTCTCCGGAAACGATGCTCCTCCCCAACCTCCTTACGTCTCTCTTAGTAACAAGTGCTGTGATTGGCTAGAGCGCTTCCTCAATGTCTCCAAGCCAATGCACACTCACAAACATATTGAAGCACATATGAAATACTGGATTTACACTGAAATAACATGAAATTAAATAAATATTCCTATGGCTGGACCATAAACACGCTCTAACACACATTATTAAATACATAAACAAATTAAATAAACATATATCAGAGGAATAGGCCAGTAGCCTAATGTCTCTGTGCTTTGTAAAAAACAGTAAATATTTAACTAATTTCTTCATGAATAGTATATATAGGATATAAACAAAGACACAGACGAATAAATATATTTATAAGCATGCTGCTACCATTTTCTCGTGTGAATGTGGAGTACTCGTACTTATGGCCTGACGCGATTGATGGTAATCGGCCACTTTGACCTCCAATAACTCATGTACTATTCAAGTTACAAGCCTGTAATTTATACCAATTTAGGTTTACACTATCGATCAATGAAATGAGATGAAGCTTTTAAATTTTGGAAATTCGTTGCTCTGTGTTACTTGTATAATTTATCATCAGATACTACACTTTACTACTGTCGCAGGTTCTAATCCTGGCTCGGGCATGGATGTATGTGATGTCCCTAGGTTAGTTAGGTTTAAGTAGTTCTAAGTTCTAGGGGACTGATGACCTCAGATGTTAAGTCTCATAGTGCTCAGAGCCATTTGAACCATTTGAACTCAACTTTAAACTAATAAAGATATTGAATATCTGATTACACCATCAGAATCGTCCTGCAAATAATAGTAATGTACATGTTTATTTTTGAGGTACCATGATTCACCGGGCGACT
This sequence comes from Schistocerca gregaria, assembly GCF_023897955.1. Taxonomy (NCBI): domain Eukaryota; kingdom Metazoa; phylum Arthropoda; class Insecta; order Orthoptera; family Acrididae; genus Schistocerca; species Schistocerca gregaria. The sequence continues at coordinate 934,921,407 of NC_064921.1, forward strand.
ATTAATATCTATACAAACAGTGGAAAGTCTGCCATGATGGTTTCACAAAGTCCGCCATCTTTGGCTCTCCCGGCGTACAAGTCTCTTTCATCGACACAGCGTCACCAAGGAATTCCTAGCCACGTGCTCGCTGGATCACGCACTGTGGCTACCGCTGTTGCTCAGCTAACGTTCGGCACAACGTGGCCGCTGCCGGGCTCCGCCTCGCTGAGAGGCTTCCGCGCGGCCACGCCAACTCTGAACGTAGAATATTTCCAGGGCGCCACAACTCGCCCGTTACCTCACAGGGTGTTACGTAGAATAGGGTACAGTGATCGGGCAGCTCCTTATAAGCCACACATTTGTGTGGTCAGTGCTAAGCGACGTTTGAGGTGGCGCGAAGAGCGACGCCATTGGACTGGGGATGAGTGGGAAAGAGTGATTCGGAGTGTTGAATCACACTTTACACTGTCGGCAGTCAGATGGAAGAGTTTGGGTTTGGTAAATGTCTGGAGAATGTCGCCAGCTATCATGTGTAGTGCCAACAGTGGACAGCTGACGAGGTAGTGTCACAGTATGGGGATGTTTTCAGAGATTTAAGTGGGGTCTCTTTATTTCACCAAATGTTACATGCATAAATAAAAACACTTCACTTCACCGTGTAACGCGACAGTAAAGGAACAGTTCGCAGACATCGATTATATTAACATTCCAGTCCCCTGTCATAAAGTGGCATCTATGACGCAAGGGTTTATGAAGACTATTGTGATTTTCAGTCCTGAGACTGGTTTGATGCAGCTCTCCATGCTACTCTATCCTGTGCAAGCTTCTTCATCTCCCAGTACCAACTGCAACCTGCTTGGTGTATTCATCTCTTGATCTCCCTCTACGATTTTTACCCTCCACGCTGCCCTCCAGTACTAAATTGGTGATCCCTTGATGCTTCAGAACATGTCCTACAAACCGATCCCTTCTTCTAGTAAAGTTGTGCCACAAACTTCTCTTCTCCCCAATTTTATTCAAAATCTCCTCATTAGTTATGTGATCTACCCATCTAATCTTCAGCATTCTTCTATAGCACCACATTTTGAAAGCTTCTTTTCTCTTCTTGTCCAAACTATTTAGCGTCCATGTTTCACTTCCATACATGGCTACACTCCATACAAATACTTTCAGAAACGACTTCCTGACACTTAAATCTATACTCGATGTTAACAAATTTCTCTTCTTCAGAAACGCTTTCCTTGCCATTGCCAGTCTACATTTGATACCCCCTCTACTTCGACCATCATCAGTTATTTTGCTCCCCAAATAGAAAAACTCCTTTACTACTTTAAGTGTCTCATTTCCTAATCTAATTCCCTCAGCATCACCCGACTTAATTCGACTACATTCCATTATCCTCGTTTTGCTTTTGTTGATGTTCATCTTATACCCTCCTTTCAAGACACTGTCCATTCCGTTCAACTGCTCTTCCAAGTCCTTTACTGTCTCTGACAGAATTACAATGTCATCGGCGAACCTCAAAGTTTTTATTTCTTTTCAATGGATTTTGATTCCTACTCCGGTCTTTTCTTTTCTTTCCTTTACTGCTTGCTCAATATACAGATTGAATAGCATCGGGGATAGGCAACAACACTGTCTCACTCCCTTTCCAACCACTGCTTCCCTATCATGTCCCTCGACTCTTGTAAGTGCCATCTGTTTTTCTGTACAAATTGCAAATATCATTTCGCTCCCTGTATTTGACCCCTGTCACCTTCAGAGTTTGAAAGAGTGTATTCCTGTCAATATTGACAGCTTTCTCTAAGGCTACAAATGCTAGAAACGTAGATTTGCCATTCCTTAATCTATCTTCTAAGATAAGTCGTAGGGTCAGTATTACCTGACGTGTTCCAATATTTATACGGAATCCAAACTGATATTCCTCGTGGCCGGCTTCTACCAGTTTTTCCATTTGTCTGTAAAGAATTCGCGTTAGTATTTTATAGCCGTGGCTTATTAACCAGATAGTTCGGTAATTTTCACATCTGTCAACACTTGCTTTCTTTGGGATTGGAATTATTATATTCATCTTGAAGTCTGAGGGTATTTTCAATGTCTCATACATCTTGCTCACCAGATGGTAGAGTTTTATCAGGACTGGTGCTCCCAAGGCTGTCAGTGGTTCTAATGGAGTGTTGTCTACTCCTGGGGCCTTGTTTCGACTCAGGTCTTTCAGTACTCTGCCAAACTCTTCTCGCGGTATCATATTTATCATTTCATCTTCATCTACATCCTCTTCTACTTCCATAGTATTGTCCTCAAGTACATCGCCCTTGTACGGACCCTCTATATACTCCTTCCACCTTTCTGCTTTCCCTTTTTTGCTTAGAACTGTGTTTCCATCTGAGCTCTTGATATTCATACAAGTGGTTCTCCTTTCTCCAAAGGTCTCTTTAATTTTTCTGTATGCAGTATCTATCTTACCCCTAGTAAGATAAGCCTCTACATCCTTATATTTGTCCTCTAGCCATCCCTGCTTAGCTATTTTGCACTTCCTGTTGATCTCATTTTTGAGACGTTTGTATTCCTCTTTGCCTGCTTCATTTACTGCATTTTTATCTTTTCTTCTTTCATCAATTAAATTCAATATTTCTTCTGTTACCCTATTACTTCTACTAGCCCTCGTCTTTTTGCCTACTTGATCAACTGCTGCCTTCACTACTTCATCCCTCAAAGCTACCCATTCATCTTCTAATGTATTTGTTTACCACATCCGTGTCAATTTTTATCTTATGCTGTGCCTGAAACTCTGCACAACTTCAGGTTTAGTCAGTTTATCCAGGTCCCATCACCTTAAGTTCCCACCTTTTTCAGTTTCTCCAGTATTAATCTACATTTCAAAACGAATAGATTGTGGTCAGAGTCCACATCTGCCCCTGGAAATGTCTTACAATTTAAAACCTGGTTCCTAAACCTCTGTATTACCATTATATAATCTATCTGATACCTTCTAGTATCTCCAGGATTCTTCCACGTATACAACCTTCCTTCATGATTCTTGAACCAAGTGTTAGCTATGATTAAGTTAAGCTTTGTGCGAAATTCTGCCAGGTGGCTTCCTCTTTCATTTGTTACCCCCAACTCATATTCACCTCCTACGTTTTCTTCTCACCCTTTTCCTACTACCGAATTCCAGTCACCCATGACTATTAAATTTTCGTCACCCTTCACTATCTGAATAATTTCTTTTATTTGATCATACATTTCTTCAATTTCTTCGTCATCTGCAGAGCTAGTTGGCATATAAACTTGTACTACTGTAGTAGGTGTGGGCTTCGTATCTATCTTGTTCACAATAATGTGTTCACTATGCTGTTTGTAGTAGCTTACCCGCATTCCTATTTTCCTATTCATTATTAAATCTACTCCTGCATTACCCCTGTTTGATTTTGTATTTATAACCCTGTAGTCACCTGACCAAAAGTCGTGTTCCTCCTGCCACCGAACTTCACTAATTCCCACTATATCTAACTTTAACCTATCGATTTCCCTTTTTCAATTTTATACCCTACCGGCCCGATTAAGGGATCTGACAACCCACGTTCCGATCCGTAGAACGCTTGTTTTCTTTCTTCTGATAACGACGTCCTCTTAAGTAGTCCACACCCAAAGATCCGAATGGAAGACTATTTTACCTCCGGAATGTTTTACCCAAGAGGAAGCCATCATCATTTAACCATACAGTAAAGCTGCATGCCCTCAGGAAAAATTACGGCTGTAGTTTCCCCTTGCTTTCAGCCGTTCACAGTACCAGCACATCAAGGCCGTTCTGGTTAGTGTTACAAGGCAAGATCAGTCAATCATTCAGACTGTTGCCCCTGCATCTACTGAAAAGGCTGCTGCCCCTCTTCAGGAACCACACGTTTGTCTGGCCTCTCAACAGATACCCCTCCGTTGTGATTGCACCTATGGTACGCCTATCTTTATCGCTGAGGCACGCAAGCCTCCCCACCAACGGCAAACTCCATGGTTCATGGGGGGATTATGGAGAATAACAATCCTAAAATGAACTGTCCTGCCCATAGTTCCGGACTGAAACCAGTGAAACACCTCTGGGAAGAGTCAGAACGTCTGCTTTGCTCCAGACCCCAGCGTCCAACATCGATGCCTTCTCTTATTTCGGCTCTTGAGTAAGAATGGAGTGCCGTTCCTCCACACACACACACACTCTGACACCTCTCTGAAAGTGTCCCCAGCGGAGTTTCAGTAACCACATGGGTTCTATGCTAAGTCTGACATTGCTTCCGCTTATTCGTGTAGCATTTCCTCTGTTTCCTTTCCTATGACCTCGTCTTGGGCAGCTCTTGTTTTTTTTTTTTTTTTTTTTTAACTCCGGTGGTATTAGGCTAGGATGCTAGAGGGTATCTTCCATTTCTCATTTCGACAATCTAAAATGGTGCAAGATGTTCCAAATTTTGAGAAAAATAGAGGTAAGACGAGTAATACACAATATGCACAAAACCAAGAGGGAACAATAATTGGACGATCAGGAACGACGTGTTTGGATTCAAAAGGGCGTAAGACAGGGATGTAGTCTTTCGCCCCTAGTGTTCAGTCTATACATCGAAGAAGCAATGAGTGAAATAAAAGAAAGCTTGAAGAGTAGGATTGAAATTCAGGGTGAAATGATATCAATGATAGGATTCACTGATGACATTGGTAACCACAGTGAAAGTGAAGAAGACTTACAGGATATGCTCAACAGAATTAAGTCTAATGAGTACAGAATATGGGCTGAGAGAAGACCGAAGAAACGAATGTAATGAGAAGTAGTAGAAATGAGAATAGCGACAAAATTAACGTCAGGATTTGGATCACGAAACAGACGATGTGAAGGAATTCTGCTACCTTGGCAACAAAATACCCCTTGACGGACGGAACAAGGAGGACACAAAAATCATTCTAGTACTGGCAAACAGGGCATACTTCGCCGGGAGAAATTTGCGAGTATCACACGAAAGTCTTAATTGGAGGAAAGAATTTTATAGAAAGTTCGTTTGGACCGCAGCATTGTATGGTACGAAACACGGACTTTGAAAAAATCGGAACAGAAGAGATTAGAAACCTTTGAGAAATTGTGCTACAGAGGAATGCTGAAAATTAGGTGGATTGATAAAGTAAGAAACGAAAAGCTTCTCTGCAGAACCGCCGTGGAAAGCAGCGTATGAGAAATACTGACAAAAAGAAGGCACAGGATATTGGGGTATCTGTTAAGACATCAGGGAATAACTTGCATGGCATTAGAGGGAGTTGTGGAGGGTAAAAACTGTAGAATAAGACAGAGACTGAAATACATCCAGCAAATAATTGAGGTTGCACGTCGCAGTTGCTACTCTGATGTGAGAAGGGTGGCACAGGAGAGGAATTCATGGCGGGCCGCGTCAGAGAAGTCAGAAGGCTGATGACTCAGAAGAAAGTGTTATCTTTCACGGTGGAGGAAGGTCTCCTCACAAGAGAACCTCCCCATCGCACCCCCCTCAGATTTAGTTATAAGTTGGCACAGTGGATAGGCTTTGAAAAACTGAACACAGATCAATCGAGAAAACAGGAAGAACTTGTGTGGAACTATGAAAAAAATAAGCAAAATATACAAACTGAGTAGTACATGCTGAAGATACGTAACATCAAGGATAATGTGAGCTGAGGAGCGCCGTGGTCCCGTGGTTAGCGTGAGCAGCTGCGGAACGAGAGGTCCTTGGCTCAAGTGTTCCCTCGAGTGAGAAGTTTATTTTTCTTAATTTTCGCAAAGTTAAGATCTGTCCGTTTGTTTATTGACGTCTCTGTTCACTGTAATAAGTTTAGTGTCTGTGTATTGCGACCGCACCGCAAAACCGCGCGATTAGTAGACGAAAGGACGTGCCTCTCCAACGGGAACCGAAAACATTTGATCGAAAGGTCATAGGGTCAGCCGATTCCTCCAAAGGAAAACACGTCTGATATATTCTATACGACACTGGTGACGACATGTGCGTCACATGATAGGAATATGTTGTCGACCCACCTAACTTGTACACTTGGCGAATGGGTAAAGAGATTCTTCTACATTGCCCGATTTAGGTTTTCTTGTGGATGTGATAATCACTTCCAAAAAAGTGATGAAAACATAAGAGTTTGTCACGTAAACTGAAAAAAAAATTTCACTAGAGTGAGGACTTCAACCAAAGACCACTTGTTCTTCAGATGCTCACGCTAACCAGGGGACCACGACGCTCCGCAGCTCAGGCTATCCTTGATGTTCCTTATCTTGCGCATAGACTACTCAGTTTGTATATTTTTGCTTTTTTTTCATAGTTCCACACAACTTCTTCCTGTTTTCTCGATTGGTCTGTGTTCAGTTTTTCAAGGCCTATCCACTGTTTCGACTTATAAATAAATCTGAGGGGGTGCGATGGGTAGGTTCCCTTGTCAGATGTGGTAAAGCCAGCCTTCCTGGGAGAGCAAACCCAAAGATAAAACCTGGTTCTCCAAGTTGGGTATTATTCTAGAAGGCCGGTAATGTGTTGATGTAAAACTATACAAACTCACAAGCTTGAAAATAAGCCTCGGATAGAAGCAGGGGGTATGAGGGAAGGAAGAAGAAGACATAGTGATGCCGGATTGACAGAAGCAGAAAACTAACTCGAAACGGATAACGTTCTTGTAGACGAATGAATAAAATTCTTTCAAAAAGATCTGAAATCTCCTTGTATTTTGAGTACGCATTGTAACTGTGTAGGGGAGTACCCACGCAGGACAGCTGCCGGCAGATCCCGTGACGTTAAATGTAACAGTCCTCGAGAGGGCTCACGCATACGCCGGTCCGCCACAGGGGCGGACCGCCCGCAGCTAACCTTTCCGCTGGCGGCGGTCTGCGATCAAAAACGCATTACGGCGCTATCTGGCCCCGTGTGTCCACGGGCGCTCAGCCGTCCCCGTCTGCGGCCGCCGACCGCGGGACACGCCGTCTTAAGCGCGTGATCGATGTCGGTATCGATTTTAAATTAAGGCGTCTCGCCGCCGGCCAGCGATACAGACGTCACCGAGGACCGCGATAAATGATATATTCGATCGAGTCGCACATCTGTCACTCATCTAGCACGGCACGCAGTAGCTGCGACAGAGGTAGAGAGGAAATATAGGGAAGGAAAAATAGGGACATGTAGGAGTACATCCCGCATTTGCAGCTGTTGTTGAACAGGCATTTAATGCTCAACATTAAGCACCTGGAAACTAAACACGTATTTGAAGGCCACAGTATTCTATTATATGTCGGTACGTACAGACACCACACATACAGAAGTACTATCTACATGCCTTGAGACATATCATGCCGAGCGGTTCTAGACGCTTCAGTCTACAAGAACGTTATCCGTTTCGAGTTAGTTTTCTTCTTCTGTCAATCCGGCATCACTATGTCTTCTTCTTCCTTCCCTCATACCCCCTGCTTCTATCCGAGGCTTATTTTCAAGCTTGTGAGTATGTATAGTTTTACATCAACACATTACCAGCCTTCTAGAATAATACCCAACTTGGAGAACCAGGTTTTATCTTTGGGTTTTCTCTCCCAGGAAGGCTGGCTTTACCACATCTGACAAGGGAAGCTCCCCATCGCACCCCCTCAGATTTACTTATAAGTCGGAACAGTGGATAGGCCTTGAAAAACTGAACACAGATCAATCGAGAAAACAGGAACAAGTTATGTGGAACAATGAAAAAAAATTAACAAAAATATACAAACTGAGTAGTCTATGCGCAAGATAAGGAACATCAAGGACAGCGTGAGCTGAGGAGCGCCGTGGTCCCCTGGTTAGCGTGGGCATCTAAAGTACGAGAGGTCCTTGGTTCAAGTCCTCACTCAAGTCAAAATTTTTTCTTCAGTGTACGTGACAAACTCTTATGTTTTCATCACTTTTTTGGGAGTGTTTATCACATCCACAAGAAAACCGAAATCGGGCAATGTAGAAGAATCTCTTTACCCATTCGCCAAGTGTACAAGTTGTTACTTTGCGCCAGGAAGAGCTCTCGACAAGGGAAGTGTCCTGGCGTCACGGAGTTCACCAAAGCGATGTTGTTCGGACAGGGAGGAGAGACAGAGAACCAGAGAGACAGGAACTGTCGATGACATGCCTCGCTCAGGCCGCCCAAGGGCTACTGCTGCAGTGGATCACCGCTACCTACGGATTATGGCTCTGAGGAACCCTAACAGCAACCCCATCATGTTGAATAATGCTTTTCATGCAGCCGCAGGACGTTGTATTACGACTCAAACTGTTCGTAATAGGCTGTATGCTGATCAGCGTCACTCCCGACGTTCATGGCGAGGACTTGCAACCACGACACCATGCAGCGCGGTACACAAGGGGCCCAACAACATGCCGAATGGACCGCTCAGGATTGGCATCACCTTCTCTTCATCGATGAGTGTCGCATATACTTTCAACCAGACAATCTTCGGAGACGTGTTTGGAGGCAAGCTGGTCAGGCTGAACGTCTTAGACGCACTGTGCAGCGACTGCAGCAAGGTGGAGGTTCCCTGCTGTTTTTGGGCGGCATTATGTGGGGCCGACGTACGCCGCTGGTGGTCATGGAAGGCGCCGTAACGGCTGTACGATACGTGAATGCCAGCCTCAGACCAATAGTGCAACCATATTGGCAGCATATTGGCGAGGCATTCGTCTTCATAGACGACAATTCGTGGCCCCGTCGTGTACATCTTGTGAACGACTCCCTTCAGGATAACGACTTCGCTCTTCTAGAGTGGCCAGCATGTTCTCCAGACATGAACCCTATCGGCAATGCCCGGGATACCTTAAAAAGCGCTGTTTGTGGACGACGTGAGACACCAACCACTGAGAGGGATCCACGCAGAATCGCCGTTGAGAAGTGGGACAACAGTGCCTTGATGAACTTGTGAATAGTAGGCCACGGCGAGTACAGGCATGCATCAATGCAAGAGGACGTGCTGCTGGGTACTAGAGGTACCGGTGTGTACAGCAATCTGGTCCAAGGAATTAATTTTATATTTATGAGTTTTCCTTATTTACTTCCGATGATTTACTGATCTGATTCAGTGACAAATTTTGACTGGTTCTGTATAAATGCATGGGACTTGACGGGCTTGATGTTGCTTTCCGAGATTTTTCTCTGACAATCAGAAATTAGCATATTCGCAAGCATTTTGGCAACTAGAAGCTTCTTTGGTGTAGAGAGGGGAGTAGACTCGGTTCTTGGATCTCATAGTGAGCAGACGTATCGATATGTGCTCCGCTGAAAAATGATTGATATTGTGATACTTCGGTACTCAAATAGTTGAGAAGTCCCGTAAAATGTGGAAGAGAATTGAGAGTTAATGCACGGGGTGAAATACAGAAATTTTAGTAATATTTAAATCAGTAAATAGCGCTTACTCGTGAATTTGAACGTTTTGTTCCATGAGACTAATACCAGTAATGTTTGAATAAGCAATTCCAAAAGAAACAATCCCTTTGTAAACTTTCAACAACTATATCTACATCCATACTCCGCAAGCCACATACTGCTTCACTCCTCGGTGAAGGTATGTTCTCGAAACTTCAACAAAAGCCCGTACCGAGCCACTGATCGTCTCTCTTGCAGGGTCATCCACTGGAGTTTATCTATCATCTCCGTAACGGTTTCGCGATTAATAAATGATCCTGTAACGAAGCGCGCTGCTCTCTGTTGCATCTTGTTTATCTTTTCTATCAACCCTATCTGGAACGGCTCCCACAACATTGAGCAGCACTCAAGCAGTGGGCGAATAATTGTACTGTAACCTATTTCCTTTGTTTTCGGACTACATTTTCTAAGGATACCTCCAATGAATCTAAGTCTAGCATCTGATTTACCAACGAATAATGTTATATGGTCATTCCATTTTACATCACTCCTACTGCTTACTCCCAGATAATTTACGGAATTAACTGGCTCTGAGCACTATGGGACTTAACATCTGAGGTCATAAGTCCCCTAGAACTTAGAACTGCTTAAACCTAACTCACCTAAGCACATCACACACACCCATGTCCGAGGCAGGATTCGAACCTGCGACCGTGGCGGTCGCGCGGTTCCAGACTGAAGCGCCTAGAACCGCTCGGGCACAGCGGCCGGTTGGATTTAACTGTTTACAGTTGCTGACCTGCTGTATTGTATCTAAATGATAAAGGATCTTTCTTTCTATGTATTCGCAGCACACTACATTTGTCTACATTGAGATTCATTTGCCGTTCCCTGCACCATGCGTCAATTCGTTGCAGATCCTCCTGTATTTCAGTATAATTTTCCATCGTTACAACCTCTCGGTATACTGTAGCATCATCCGCAAAAGGCTTCAGTGAACTTCCGATGTTATCCACAAAGTCATTTACGTATATTGTGAATAGCAACGGTCCTATGACACTCCCCTGCGGCACACCTGAAATCACTCTTACTTCGAAAGACTTCTCTCCACTGAGAATGACATAGTGCGTGCTGTTATCTAGGAACTCTTCAATCCAATCACACAATTGGCCTGATAGTCTATACGCTCTTTTTTTGTTCATTAAACGACTGTGTGGAACTGTATCAAACGCCTTGCGGAAGTCAAGAAACACGGCATCTACCTGGGAACCCGTGTCTCTGGCCCTCTGAGTCTCGAGGACGAATAGCGCGAGCTGGGTTTCACACGATCGTCTTTTTCGAAACGCATGCTGATTCCTACAGAGTAGATTTCTAGTCTCCAGAAAAGTCATTATACGCGAACATAATGCATGTTCCAAAAGCCTACAACTGATTGACGTTAGTGATATAGGTCTATAGTTCTGCACATCTGTTTGATGTCCCTTCTTGAAAACAGGGTGACCTGTGCCCTTTTCCAATCTTTTGGAACGCTACGCACTTCTAGAGGCCTACGGTACACCGCTCCAAGAAGGGGGGCAAGTTCCTTCGTGTACTCTGTGTAAAATGGTACTGGTATCTCGTCAGGTCCAGCGGCCTTTACTCTTTTGAACGATTTTAATTGTTTCTCTATCCCTCTGTCGTCTATTTCGATATATACCATTTTGACATCTGTGCGACAATCTAGAAAAGGAACAACAGTGCAGTCTTACACTGTGAAACAGCTGTGGAAAAAGACATTTAGTATTTCGGCTTTTAGTCTGTCATCCTGTGTTTCAGTACCATTTTGGTCACAGAGTGTCTGGACATTTTGTTTTGATCCACCTACCGCTTTGGCATAAGACCAAAATTTCTCAGGATTTTCTGCCAAGTCAGTACATAGAACTTTACTTTCGAATTCATTGAACGTCTCTCGCGTAGCCCTCCTCACACTATATGTCGCTTCGTGTAATTTTTGTTTGTCGGGAAGGCTTTGGCTATGTTTATGTCTGCTGTGAAGTTTCCTTCCGTAGCAGTTTTCTAACTCGGTTGTTGTACCACGGTGGCTCTCTTCCATCTCTTACGATCTTGCTTGGCACTTACTCATATAATGAATTGGAATGACCATAAAATGGCTATGGTTATGGATGACGTGTGCGTGTGAGTTTTCTAAACTATGCACAGTTTAGAGTAAGGCTGGGTAGTGACTGGTGTATGCAAGCTTATCGTTGTTGTTGTTGTGGTCTTCAGTCCAGATACTGGTTTGATGCAGCTCGCCATGCTACTCTACCCTGTGCAAGCTTCTTCATCTCCCAGTACCTACTGCAACCTACATCCTTCTGAATCTGTTTAGTTTATTCATCTCTTGGTCTCACTCTACGATTGTTACCCTCCACGCTGCCCTCCAATACTAAATTAGTGATCCCTTGATGGCTCAGTATATGCCCTAGCAACCGATGCCTTCTTCTAGTCAAGCTGTGCCACAAATTTCTCTTCACTCCAATTCTATTAAGTACTTCCTCATTAGTTAAGCGATCTACCCACATAATCTCCAGCATTCTTCTGTAGGACAACATACCGAAGGCTTCTATTCTCTTCTTGTCCAAACTATTTATCGTCCACGTTTCACTTCCATTCCTACACTCCATACAAATACTTTCAGGAACGGCTTCCTGACACTTAAATCTAAAATCGATGTTAAGAAATTTCTCTTCTTCAGAAACGCTTTTTTGCCATTGCCAGTCTACATTTTATATCCTCTCTACGTCGACCATCATCAGTTATTTTGCTCCCCAAATCGCAAAACTCACTTACTACATTAAGCCTCTCATTTCCTAATCTAATTCCCACAGCATCACCCGATTTAATTCGACTACATTCCATTATCCTCGTTTTGCTTCTGTTGATGTTCATCTTAAATCCTCCTTTCAAGACACTGTCCATTCCGTTCAGCAGCTCTTCCAGGTCCTTTACTATCTCTGACAGAATTACAATGTCATCAGCCAACCTTAAAGTTTTTATTTCTTCTTCATGGATTTTAATTCCTACTCCGAATTTTTCTTTTGTTTCCTTTAGTGTTTGCTCAATATACAGATTAAGTAACATCAGGGATAGGGAACAACACTGTCTCACTCCCTTTCCAACCACTGCTTCCCTTTCATTTCCGTCGACTCTTATAACTGCCACCTGGTTTCTGTACATATTGTAAATAGCTTTTCGCTCTGTCTATTTTATCCCTGCCACCTTCAGGATTTGAAAGGGAGTATTCCAGTCAACACTGTCAAAAGCTTTCTCTAAGCCTACAAATACTAGAAACGTAGATTTGCCTTTCCTTAATCCAGCTTCTTAGTTAAGTCGTAGGGTCAGTATTGCCTTACGTATTCCGATATTTCTGCGGAATCCAAACGGATCTTCCCCGAGGTCGGCTTCTACTAGTTTTTCCATTCGTCTGTAAAGAATTCGCGTTAGTATTTAGCAGCTGTGTCTTATTAAACTGAGAGTTCGGTAATTGTCAGATCTGTCAACACCTGCTTTCTTTGGGATTGGAATTATTATATTCTTCTTGAAGTCTGAGGGTTTTTCGCCTGTCTCGTACATCTTGCTCACCACATGGTAGAGTTTTGTCAGAACTGGCTCTCCCAAGGCTTTCAGTAGTTCTAATGGAATGTTGTCTACTCCCGGGGCCTTGTTTCGACTTAGGTCTTTCAGTGCTCTGTCAAACTCTTCACGCAGTATCATATCTCCCATTCCATCTTCATCTACATCCTCTTCCATTTCCATAATATTGTCCTCAAGTATATCGCCCTTGTATAGACCCCCTATATACTCCTTCCACCTTTCTGCTTTCTCTTCTTTGCTTAGATCTGGGTTTCCATCTGAAGCTTATCGTAATAGAGTGAAATATTACCCAATAGCCAGAAGCCGTGCTTAACACCTCCCACGTCGGAGTGGATAGTTTGGTAATATTTAAAGTCAACACAGTAAGTATCGGGTCTGACAAAAGGTTTAATATACGTGATAGAATTATTAAAATAGAAACAAGTTCTTAAGTCCCTTTCAAATGACGATCATCGTCACTGTTATGGCTCTCGTCACGCAGTTGTTGTGAACACCAGACAAGGTAAACGTTCCTCCGCGTCAGAGTGTACACTGGTACAGTGTGACGGGTTCAGTCACCTCTGGTCGGCTGCACGCTGCACCAGGATGAGGGCGCTGCCGACGCGGGCTTTGAGCCTGCGGCTGGAGCGACCGGCGCGTCTTCGCGGAAGGCCTGCAGCCCGGCGGGCACTACAAAGTCTCCACGGGGGCTCCGGCTACCGCGTCACGGACACCCCCCTAATTAATTACCTCGCCTCAGGCCCGCCCCCGGCCCAATACCTGCTGCATCCATCATCCGATCGCGCCTCCTCACGTGCGCCGAACGAAATACCCCGCCCGCATCGTTAGCTCCAGTGCATGACAGAAAGCTCAACATCAACGGCCTGCGGATCTCCTAGCTGCGGATCTACAGTACAAGCTCCTAATTTTGATTTCTGGATTCGCTTACTACACGGAAAATTTACTATCGAAAAGTCTTAATAATCATCGTTTCCTTTTGAAAACGTCTAATGGACAATACGCGACCATACGGGTATCAGACCTAGACCAGCCGTGTGATTGGGTTCAACAGTTTGTAGCAAACAGTACAGATCTCTAGAATGAAATTTTCACTCTACAGCGGAGTAACGCTGGTATAAAACTTCCTGGCAGATTAAAACTGTGTGCCGGACCGAGACACGAACTCGGGACCTTTGCCTTTCACGGGCAAGTGCTCTACCGACTGAGCTACCCAAGCACGACTGCCACGAAATTTCATATCAGCGCACACTTCGCTGTAGAGTGAAACGTTCGTTCTAGAAACATCACCCAGGCTGTGGCTAAGCCATGTCTCCTCAATATCCTTTCTTCCAGGAGTGCTAGTTCTGCAAGGTTTCGTGCGAGAGCGTCTGCGAACTTTGGAAGGTAGGAGACGAGTTACTGGCGGAATTAAAGCAGTGAGGACGGGGCGTTAGTCGTGCCTGGGTAGCTCAGTCTGTAGAGCGCTCTCCCGCGAAAGGCCAAGGTCCCGAGTTCGAGTCTCTGTCCGGCACTCAGTTTTAATCTGCCAGGAAGTTTCAGGACAGATATCGTTCTCGACGGACAGAATCTTCAGACATAAAAATATCTCTAGGAGTACCGTAAGGCAGTCTGATTGGACCATTACGTTTCACAATATGTGTAAATGACCTAGTGGATAACGCCGGAAGTTCCACGAAGATTTTCCATGATTATGCTGTCGTATAGGGAGAAGTCTCAGCGCTAGAAAATTGTAGCGATATGCAAGAACACTTGCATAGCATCGACGCTTGGTGCAAGAAGTCAAATTTGACCTTCAGTGTAAACGAACTTAAAGCATTGCACATAAATAGGCAGAAAGATCTATTATTTTATGATTGCACGATTGCAGAACGATCACTGGAATCGGTCGGCCAGCCGGTCTGACAGAGCGGTTCTAGACGCTTCAGTCTGGAATCACACGACCGCTACGGTCGCAGGTTCGAATCCTGCCTCGGGCACGGATGTGTGTGATGTCCTTAGGTTAGTTAGGTTTAAGTAGTTCTAAGTTCAATGGGACTGATGACCTCAGAAGTTAAGTCCCATAGTGCTCAGAGCCATTTGTACCATTTTTTGAAAGCGGCCGGATCTATCATACATCTTGGAGTACAAGTTCGCAGAGATTCGAAGTGAACCATATAAAACTAATCTCTAGGTGAGGCATATGCCAGGAGGAGATTCATTGGAATTATCCTCAGGAAACATAATCGACCTTCAAAGGAAGAACTTACGAAATCTGCGTTGGAGCAATACTTGAGCGTTGTAAGAGGAAGTGCAGAAGATCCAAAGAAGAGCAGCGCGTTTCGTTACAGGTTCGTTTATTACGCTTGAAATCATCACGGAGGTGCACAGTCAACTGAAGTAATAAATATAAGTAACTGCAGAGTACAGTCGTGAAATAATTTTCGTTCAACAGAATTATGTTATAGGCAAAGCAATTTGTTAACTCGGCAACTTAACGAACGATAACTTTATTTCAGTGCACATGGCAAGCTATACATTAATGGAAAGAAGATCCTGCAGAGCCCTACAATCTAGAAAGTAAGGTACTTGTTGCAACAGACATAAAACGATTTCGGCCAGGTTTTCGTTGCAATAACTTTTATTTAAAGCATGCTCACATTTTACAGACATAAATAAAAGCACCTACCCAAAATTTTCACATCTGTCAACACCTGCTTTCTTTGGGATTGGAATTATTATATTCCTCTCGAAGTCTGAGGGAATTTCGCCTGTCTCATACATCTTGCTCACCAGATGGTAGAGTTTTGTCATGACTGGCTCTCCCAAGGCCGTCAGTAGTTCTAATGGAATGTTGTCCACTCCAGGGGCCTTGTTTCTACTCAGGTCTTTGAGTGCTCTGTCACGCAGTACCGTATCTCCCATTTCATCTTCATCTACACTCTCTTCCATTTCCATAAAACTGTCCTCACGTACATCGCCCCTGTATAGACCCTCTATATACTCCTTCCCCCTTTCTGCTTTCCCTTCTTTGCTTAGAACTGGGTGGCTCTATTTTCGCCAATCAGTCAAGAATGCCTTTAAGCCGCCAAATACGCCCATATCAACATCTCGCTGAGTTTGAACAAGATCGTGTAGCAGGGCGACAAGAAGCTGGATGTTCCTCCTGCAGTATTGCAGAAAGACTTGGTGGGAATGTAGCGACCGAACGTGAATGCCGGCAGTGGTGGTCACGAGAATGTACGGCCGCAAGAAGACCGTGCTCCAGACGGCCATGTGGTGCTACCGGGAGGGAACACCATAGTACTTAGCGTATGGCTCTGGCGCATCGTAGTGCAGCAATCTGAGCAGCAGTCGTCATCACAGTGACACAACGAACTGTTACACATCGATGACGTAAAGGACAGCTCCGAGGCAGACGCTTTGTAGAGCGCATTCCACTGTCCGCAAACCACCATCATTTGCGACTTCAGTGGAGTCAAGCGAAAGCTCATTGTAAGAGAGGGTGGTGGTCTCTTGTGTTTCCTGATGAAAGCTGGTTCTGACTCGGTGTCGGTGGGTCGTGTGTTGGTTAGAAGGAGGTCAGTTGAGGGCCTACAACCAACCTGTCTGCATTCTAGACTCACTGGATCTGCACCTGGTGGTGTGGTCTGGGGCGCGGTTTCGTATGACAGCAGGAGCACTCTCGTGGTTATCCCACGCACCTGACGGAACATTTGTACATCAGTCTGGTGATTAGACCTGTTGTGCTGCCATTCATGAACAACACTCCAGTGGGTGGCTCGCCCACACACCACTGTTGTAACCCAACATACTCTACAGAGTGTCGACCTTCGGCTTGCACCATCACCAGATCTGTCTCCTATCGAGCACATATGGGACATCATCGGATGACAACTCTAGCGTCATCCACAAACGGCATCAAATGTCCCTTATTGAGCGACTAAGTACAATAGGCATCGAACTCCATCCCACAAGTCTACAGCTCGTGGTCGTGCGGTAGCGTTCTCGCTTCCCACGCCCGGGTTCCCGGGTTCGATTCCCGGCGGGGTCAGGGATTTTCTCTGCCTCGTGATGACTGGGTGTTGTGTGCTGTCCTTAGGTTAGTTAGGTTTAAGTAGTTCTAAGTTCTAGGGGACTGATGACCATAGATGTTTTAAGTCCCATAGTGCTCAGAGCCATTTGAACCATTTTCCATCCCACAAACTGATATTCGGCTCCTGTACTACACGATGCATGCGCGTTTGCATGCTTGCATTCAACATTCTGGCGGTTACGCCAGTTCTCAATGTACCGGTATTTCAACTTTGGTTCAAATGGCTCTGAGCACTATGGGACATCTGAGGTCATCAGTCCCCTAGAACTTAGAACTACTTAAACCTAACTAACCTAAGGACATCACACACATCCATGCCCGAGGAAGGATTCGAACCTGCAACAGTAGCACTCGCGTATTTCCGGACCGAAGCGCCTAGAACCGCTCGGCCACCGCGTCTGGCCTTTTGCTTTTGCTATTGCTTATCTTGCACCTGTGATATCGCATTGTTAATCACTTAAATATGTTAGGGAGACAAATGTGTTCCCAACATTTCATTACTGGACATTACTTATTTTTTCGTGTTGCGATTTTTTTCTGTCGGTGTATTTGCTAGACGCGGCGTCAGACTACACATCCAAAGATCCCCCGAATTTGAAATCTGCTCAGTCCTAGAACTTTTATCTGAAGCTTAACTCTGTTTTCATGTCCGACAAATTTTGTTAATGTTAAAAATGGCGAGTAAAACCACTGTTCACAGTCCATGTTAATCTGTAGGTTACTCTGTAGGCAGCTACATAAGTCAGTTCGAAAGCTGGAGAAACGTAGCGGTCTACCACCCCCAACAGCACGATTCCTATTGATTACAGGTTTTGCCTTTTATGGAGATTGTCGTATAGTATGTCAGTTACTATCCGCAGTGTGGCACTGAACTTTACATTATAAGTATTCATTGGCACGATTTGGATAATAATTGACTTTTTCTTGTGAGCTTCAGTTCAACGGATGGTTTGATGTCACTCTCCTCGTAGAGCTGCACGTTCTCGGGAACTGTAGTGATAGTAGCTTTCAGACCTCCACAGTACCAATACAGCAACGCACGCTGGCTAATGTTAGCCATGTTGGTTAACATATTCCGCGAAACTGCTGAAGAGGTTTCTACCCCTCTTCCGGAACTATACGTCAGTCTTGCCTTTCTACACATACCCCTCTGATGTGGTTGCACCTACTGATCTGCGATCTGTATCGTCGAGATACGCAATCAACCTCACCTTGTTAAATCCCGTGGTTCCATGAAAGGCGGCAGACAGTTGAAATATAAATATCAATAGGGCAAAATAAAACGCATTGCGGACGACTATCTGTAGCAAGCAAAAAATACACATGTAATTCACTACATAAAAACTCTCGAGGCGATTGTATTTCAATTTTTCTTACTCACACAATTTTCAGCATATACTGCACACTTTTTAGACGATATCTATTGTTATAAATGAAATCACAGTAGTACTCCTTTGACCGTGTCATAGAGTACATAAACAAGAATCTGTCTTGGCCTTAAGTATTTACTCCTGTTTACAAGTGCTGTTTTCGTATTTTATAACAGG
The DNA here is from genome assembly GCF_023897955.1 of Schistocerca gregaria. Taxonomy (NCBI): domain Eukaryota; kingdom Metazoa; phylum Arthropoda; class Insecta; order Orthoptera; family Acrididae; genus Schistocerca; species Schistocerca gregaria. The sequence continues at coordinate 934,940,019 of NC_064921.1, forward strand.
TACTGGTGTAAATTATAACTATTCCATGGACGTAACTTATATATATTTTTATCGGTGTGAAGTAAGGGGCAACTTAGGCCAACTTTTTAGTTATTGTCTACATCCCAATTCCACCATTACTGACCCCAGGCTCCACAGCGTTGTAAGAAGCTGCCTTTAGCTGCAACTGGCAGTTTTTAAGTAAAACACATATCTCAAAAAATCTATAAAATCTGTAAACAATATGTTTCCTTTCATATTCAGTAGTAGACCGGTGTTTTTAACTGACTCCCCCGTTAAAAGCCATTTGGACAACGAGCCACTTCGTCTAAATAATTCGATAAAATCACACGTAATTCATTAGTCTCTTTATTATCACTCATAAATATTTACTATACGTCTAATCGAAAATTTCTGCATTCCAAGTGATAACACCACGCTTCAGATTTAATAGCGGGAGAGTCTACCAACATGTGCATCGATTATGTGACTGTGCCTCCGAAGAAGACTTCAACCACTTGTTGTTTGGGTGCCCCTAGGACAGCACAAGACCACGAAATTACTGTAGGGAGTAGTGTTGTCGGGAAACCAACTACGAAAGAACGTGAAAACCTTATTGTCTATGAACGATATACCTGTATGTACATACATATTTTATTTCATAGTGAAGAATCAAACAAAAATACAGGTACACTTCGAGTTACTTAAACAAACAAGTTTTTAACGTACAACAAAAACGTCCTATCAAACTCTGATGCTCTTATCTAATTGAGGTGCTGACACCCATTAGGGCCTAAAGCACGCTGTAGTTGATTCTGAGACCGTACCATGTGTGCAAGCTCCTGACATCTGTTGATCTTAGGGTGAAGCAGTGTTGAATCCGTACAATGTACGTATGGACATTCGCCAAAAGTTGCCTGTTCTCTGATATTCAGGTCAACAAGAGACCAACACACAAATTTTCATTTCTGTAGGAACTCCCACTGGCTACACGACTCCCATTTCCTCAAAAGAACCTGGAAGCTGTTAAAGGAAAGCCCCACCGTTGCCTCATGCACCATTGTTTCAGTAGTCCAGGCTGTAAAATGGACGTTGAAGATATCATAACCCTTAGTAGTATTTCCAACATTACTACCATCCAAAGACTGACGTTAGTGATAACGATATGCGTTACGGAAATTTTACATTGACGAAGTTTTCAGCACGTTGCCATGAACTGATGTTTTAAAGTAATGTATTCTTCATTTTCTTCAAGTCACGTTGAGGAATACCGCAGTTCGTTATTTCCCCACTACGTTTAGATGGCCTGCAAAAATTAGTCGCAAAATTATGTATGTGGAAGGAAAATATCAACCCTGAAACACAAAGACTTAACAAAACTACTAGATCAAACTTGTAACTCACGGTATAAACGGAAATAATATATTTCCTGTCCGAAGTGAACAGACAATGTTACCTGAACCTCCAGCTACATGGAAAGTGTTGATAACGAGGACCAAGAAGTGTTCTATTAGGTCATAAATGTGTGTGTGCGGTGCTTAGTGTCTGGTCTTTACGCTTCGATTATAGACTCCCATTAATTACAAGCTTCGCAACAGCCAGAGAGACACTATTGCCACTAGCATATATCTTTGACACTTCCCAATAATGCTCGCGTTTTATTTGGTGGGCAAAAGACAGTTCCTACTCGGTGTTTCCTCAATATTCGTCCTATTTTCCCCGATAGTGCACCATTATACAGTATATAGGCAGTGGCTATCTCTTCCTCCGTGACTTCTTCCGTCTCCACACACTGTACTGTAGGAGTGGGGCGAAGAGCGCGTCTGATCTGCCATTCCGAGTACCCATTTTCCCAGAATACAGTTTTGAGGTGTTCCAGGTCTTGGGGCAGACACTCTGCGTCAGAGATGTAGCGCGCCCTGCGCACCAGTGTTTTTAGCATTCCTCTGAGAAGGGTGGTGGCAGCTATCCGCTTGCAAATACAGGTCGGTGTGCGTTTTCTTCCTGTATACCCCGTGGCCCAGGGTACCACCCGCTCTTCTTTTGACCATGACGTCCGGGAATGGTGATCTTCCTTTTGCTTCGGTCTCCATAGTGAGTTTGATGTTCGGCTAAGATGTATGGAGTTCAGGTGTGTAAGGAAGTCTACGATCTTGTCCCTTCCATGGGGCCAGATCACGAACGTGTCATCCACATAACTTGTTTGCACAAGTACTATTCCAGTTTGATAACGCCAAAGCTTCCTCATTAGAAGTACTCCATATAGAAATTCGCGACCACAGGCGAGAGTGGGCTCCCCACTGCGACTCCTTCTGTTTGTTCTTAGCATTCTCCATTAAAGAGAAAATGCGTGGAGGTCTAAGCGTGCCTGAAAAGGTCGGTCGTGTTCTCGTCAAATTTCTGTGCAATAAGCTCAACTGACTCTCGAATAGGCACCCTGGTGAATGATAAAACAAAGTCAAAACTCACCAGGGTATCTTAGTCAGCTTGAAGTTGTCGAGAAATCCGCATAATTACGAACGTGATTAGGGCATTTACCCACATAAGGGCTTAGTAATTCTTAGTAGTTTTCCCACCCAACAAAACACAAGCATTATTGGGAAGTATCAAAAATGATTTCGGTTTTGCGGAAGGTAGTCATGTACCAGATTCCGTGTGGGAAGACTTATATGGGACAGACAGTGCGCATCATCGAAGATCGTTGCCCAGAACGTCAGAGGCACACTCGGCTTGGGTACCCCGACAAGTCGGCGGTCGCAGAGCACTGTTTGTCCGAAAATCACGAAATGGACTAACAACATACCAGGATCCTGGCACCGACATCTAAATACTGGGACCGCGTCGTTAGAGAGGCTATCGAAATTCGTACCAGGGATTGACTCATCAACCGAGATTGCGGCTATAATGTCAGCAAGGCATGGGAACCAGCACTGAGTCTAATTAAAACGACGCTCAGCAAAGGAAACAAACGGGCGACCAAGGCGGACGAGGCAATTACACCGACGCCGCCACAGACGCCAACGCCGGCGTCTCAGTGACCGCTGACGCACGGCTGCGGGCGCGGACCGCGGAGAGAACGCCTCTCAGGGAGAGGGGATTTAAATCGGCCGCCCGCCCTCAGGAGCTCAGTTCGTCAGCGCTCCTGACGATGGCGACATGTCTGATCGCCGAAATATTGTGCCCGTTGGACACTATGGACCAGCAGTACACTTGTGGACTGTTCGAGTATGAGATACAGTACGTAGTTTGCCTACAATATCGATTTTCACAAACATCTGTTTTTCTCAAAACTTTGTGGCTGTGCTTTGGGCCCTAATGGTTCTCAGTGCTTCAATTACCTTTTTAGTAATCACGCCGTGTCAATTTCTTGTGCATTATAATGTACACTCCTGGAAATTGAAATAAGAACACCGTGAATTCATTGTCCCAGGAAGGGGAAACTTTATTGACACATTCCTGGGGTCAGATACATCACATGATCACACTGACAGAACCACAGGCACATACACACAGGCAACAGAGCATGCACAATGTCGGCACTAGTACAGTGTATATCCACCTTTCGCAGCAATGCAGGCTGCTATTCTCCCATGGAGACGATCGTAGAGATGCTGGATGTAGTCCTGTGGAACGGCTTGCCATGCCATTTCCACCTGGCGCCTCAGTTGGACCAGCGTTCGTGCTGGACGTGCAGACCGCGTGAGACGACGCTTCATCCAGTCCCAAACATGCTCAATGGGGGACAGATCCGGAGATCTTGCTAGCCAGGGTAGTTGACTTACACCTTCTAGAGCACGTTGGGTGGCACGGGATACATGCGGACGTGCATTGTCCTGTTGGAACAGCAAGTTCCCTTGCCGGTCTAGGAATGGTAGAACGATGGGTTCGATGACGGTTTGGATGTACCGTGCACTATTCAGTGTCCCCTCGACGATTACCAGAGGTGTACGGCCAGTGTAGGAGATCGCTCCCCACACCATGATGCCGGGTGTTGGCCCTGTGTGCCTCGGTCGTATGTAGTCTTGATCGTGGCGCTCACCTGCACGGCGCCAAACACGCATACGACCATCATTGGCACCAAGGCAGAAGCGACTCTCATCGCTGAAGACGACACGTCTCCATTCGTCCCTCCATTCACGCCTGTCGCGACACCACTGGAGGCGGGCTGCACGATGTTGGGGCGTGAGCGGAAGACGGCCTAACGGTGTGCGGGTCCGTAGCCCAGCTTCATGGAGACGGTTGCGAATGGTCCTCGCCGATACCCCAGGAGCAACAGTGTCCCTAATTTGCTGGGAAGTGGCGGTGCGGTCCCCTACGGCACTGCGTAGGATCCTACGGTCTTGGCGTGCATCCGTGCGTCGCTGCGGTCCGGCCCCATGTCGACGGGCACGTGCACCTTCCGCCGACCACTGGCGACAACATCGATGTACTGTGGAGACCTCACGCCCCACGTGTTGAGCAATTCGGCGGTACGTCCACCCGGCCTCCCGCATGCCCACTATACGCCCTCGCTCAAAGTCCGTCAACTGCACATACGGTTCACGTCCACGCTGTCGCGGCATGCTGCCAGTGTTAAAGACTGCGATGGAGCTCCGTATGCCACGGCAAACTGGCTGACACTGACGGCGGCGGTGCACAAATGCTGCGCAGCTAGCGCCATTCGACGGCCAACACCGCGGTTCCTCGTGTGTCCGCTGTGCCGTGCGTGTGATCATTGCTTGTACAGCCCTCTCGCAGTGTCCGGAGCAAGTATGGTGTGTCTGACACACCGGTGTCAATGTGTTTTTTTTTCCATTTCCAGGAGTGTATTAAGTGGCTCCAGTGGTGCACTCTGAGGTGTTTGCAAAAAGTTTTGACTATCACATCGCAAAAATAAGGTTACATAACTAATTTTTGCTTTGTTTGCAAGTATGTGTCAGCAGTCGTGATATGCATTGTAATCGCTGCGCCACAGTACCATAGCACGCAAGTAGAGGAGCAAAACGAAATGACGCAGCTGCTTTAAAAGCTGAATGTCATGTGGTAATTAGTTTTCTGCATTTGAAGGTGAACAACGCTGCAATAATGCAACATGAGTTGATGGAAGTGTACGCAAACAGTGCATCGTCATATGACGATGCTTGGGTGGCGCGGACGAGTCCAGGGTGATCAGATAATCCTAAATGACGAGGAACGAAGTGGCAGACCTTCTCTCTGTACGTAATAGATTACTGCAAGAGTAGTGGAGCCACTACTGCTCGCAGACCGGCATATCACTGTAGAGGCGGTAGTGGGAAAAAGTGAAAATCAGCCACGTCTCACTTTTCACGACATTTGGAACACGACAAGAACGGCCACCATCTGGTTTCTACGACTGCTCTCAACTGTACAGAAGGAACTCCGAACCGAGGCAGTTTCGTAAAAGTTGCGTCTTAGTCACGGAGTTAGGACAATCCGGATGAATTCTTTAGCCGCCTAGTCACAATGCTGACTGCATCTCCGTGACCCCGAGAAAAAAGGAGCAAATCATTGGGATAAATTTTGATAGGTCAACCGCAAGGACAGACATCCACCAACCGATGAAGAAGATAACGCTGGGGACTTTTTGGGACTGCCATGGTGGGGCACTAGTAAATTACCCTCATAAGAGGCGAACCATCAGTGGGGAATGCTACTGACATCTACTGACTACTATTATGACAAACGGGGGGATCACGGTAAGCCGTAACTTAATTTCCTCTTAAACTTCACTCGGTGGAAGATGAGTCAAAGTAAGTGAAAACGTGCCTCGCTTTAACCATAGATAGTCGACCGTCTCTGATAAAGTTTTCGACGTACGTTAGCTGCCTTTTAGCGGGCGGTAATTTGACACGAAATGGCGACGCAGTGGTTAGCATCGCGGGCTCTCACTTTTGCATCCGTGTTCGAAATTTTAATGGTTTTTTCATTTGTCTACCAACGTCCATGGAAGATTACTGCACGAGTATTTATTATCAAGTCAGGGGACCCAAAGACGTTATACTGATAGTAAAATTACACTACTGGCCATTAAAATTGCTACACCAAGAAGATGACGTGCTACAGACGCGAAATTTAACCGAAAGGAAGAAGATGCTGTGATATGCAAATGATTAGCTTTTCAGAGCATTCACACAAGGTTGGCGCGGGTGTCGACACCTATAACGTGGTGACATGAGGAAACTTTCCAAACGATTTCTCGTACGCAAACAGCAGTTGACCGGCGTTGCCTGGTGAAACGTTCTTGTGATGCCTCGCGTAACGAGGAGAAATGCGTACCATCACGTTTCCGACTTTGATCAAGGTCGGATTTTAGCCTATCGCGATTGTAGTTTATCGTATCGCGACATTGCTGCTCGCTTTTGTCGAGATTCAACGACTGTTAGCAGAATATGGAACCTGTGGGTACAGGAGGGTAATACAATACGCCGTGCTGGATCCCAACGGCCTCGTATCACTAGCAGTCGAGATGACAGGCATCTTATCCGGATCGTACAGCCACGTCTCGATCCATGAGTCAACAGATCGGGACATTTGCAAGACAACAACCATCTGCACGAACAGTTCGACGACGTTTGCATCAGCATGGACTATCAGCTCGGAGACCAGGGCTGTGGTTACCCTTGACGCTGCATCACGGACAGGAGGGCCTGGGATGGTGTACTCAATGACGAACCTGGGTGCAAGAATGGCAAAACGTCATTTTTTCGGATGAATCCAGGTTCTGTTTACAGCACCATGATGGTCGCATTCGTGTTTGGCGACATTCCGGTGAACGCACATTGGAAGCATGTATTCGTCATTGCCATACTGGCGTATCACCAGGAGTGACGGTATAGGGCGCCATTGGTTACACGTCTCGGTCACCTCTTGTTCGCACTGACGGCAATTTGAACAGTGGACGTTACATTTCAGATGTGTTACGACCCGTGGCTCTTCCCTTCATTCGATCCCTGCGAAAACCTACATTTCAGCAGGATATCGCACGACCGCATGTTGCAGGTCCTGTACGGACCTTTCTGGATAAAGAAGATGTTCAACTGCTGCCGTGGCCAGCACATTCTCCAGATCTCTCACCAACTGAAAACGTCTGGTCAATGGTGACCAAGCAACTGGCTCGTCACACTACCCCAGTCACTACTCTTGTTGAACTGTGGTATCGTGATAAAGCTGCATGGGCAGCTGTACCTGTACACGCCATTCAAGTTCTGTTTGGTTCAATGCCCAGGCGTATCAAGGCCGTTATTACGGCCAGAGGTGGCTGTTCTGGGTACTGATTTCTCAGGATCTATGCACCCAAATTGCGTGAAAATGTAATCACAAGTCGGTTCTAGTACAATAAATTTGTCCAATGAATACCCGTTTATCATCTGCATTTCTTCTTGGTGTAGCAATTTCAATTGCCAGTAGTGTACTTTTATGTGTGTTTCCAAAATGAAACCGGTGGAGCAGTATCTATTCTTCACACGCATGACTTAAATTTTATGCCTATTTTTCATTATTATTTAACAGTAACATTTATTTTAGACATTATCAGTTAATGAGAGTTTCAAGATATGTGATTGTGTCTAGTAAAAATGACAAATTCTTTTCACGAGTACACTGATCAGCCAAAATATTATGAACACCTGTTTAATATCTTGTTTGTCCGTCTTTGGAACGAAATACATGAGCTGATTCTGCGTATCGTGGATCCGACATGTCGTTGGTAGGTTTGTGGAGGTATGAGACATTCGATGTCTGCGCACAGGTCATGTAATTCTAGTAAATGGGGGCCGCTGGTTTATGTACGCGGTGACGGCGTCCGGTAGCGTCCCAGATGGATCCCGTAGGATTTACATCAGGCGAATTTGGACGCCGAGACATCAAAGTGAGTTCACTACAATACTTCTCAAACCACTGTAGCACAGTTCTCACTCCGAAACACGGACAGTTATACCGCTGAAAGATGACGTCGCTGTCAAGCTTGAAGTGATGCAGGTGGTCCGCAGCTGTCAGCGTGTCTTCGATTATTACCACACGTCCCTTGCGAGCGTAGAAGAATGTCTCCCAAAGCATAATACTGCTCCAACCATCCTGCGCCCATGACGCGCTGTGCGTTTCGTGCCGCCGTTCACTTCGTGTCACGAGTGCCGTTTGCGACGTATTCGCCACGCTGGGTAGCCGTGCGGTCTGGGGCGCCTTGCCACGGTTCGCGCAGCTCTCCCCGTCAGAGGTTCGAGTCCTCCCTCGGGATGTCTGTGTGTGTCGTCCTTAGCGTAAGTTAGTTTATGTTAGATTAAGTACTGTGTAAGTCTAGGGACCAATGACCTCAGCAGTTTCCTCCCTTAGGAATTCACTATAAATTTCCTAAATTTCCGTATTAAGGACGTCGCACAGGTGTCAGTCGTTGTGAAATATAAGAGTGCAAACGACTTGGCAAGGATCTCCGTTTATGTTCAAAAATGGTTCAAATGGCTCTCAGCACTATGGGACTTAAAATCTATGGTCATCAGTCCCCTAGAACTTAGAACTACTTAAACCGAACTAACCTAAGGACATCACACAACACCCAGCCGTCACGAGGCAGAGAAAATCCCTGACCCCGCCGGGAATCGAACCCGGGAACCGGGTCGTGGGAAGCGAGAACGCTACCGCACGACCACGAGATGCGGGTTCGGTTTCTGTTCAAACATGCATTCCTCTCTGTGTTTCCATATTTTTATCCAACAACTGTATGTTTCACATGCCAGATAGTATAATGGACTATCCCAAAACGCATGAGCAAATATAATTTTCAACAACAAGTGATATGTTGATGTTAGCGACATAATAAAACAGTCATGTTGGACGTGCTGAGAGTTGATATACGAGGGGCGTTCAGTGGGTAATGCAACCCTTTTTTATCTGGATATAAATTTCGGAAATTTTTGAAGGACATCTTGGAATTCTCCCGCTTCAGGCCCTCTAATTTCATGAAGTTCGGATAGGTGGCGCCGCTTTACGTAGCCTTCAGTATGGCGTGTTCCAAGCACAGAGCTGTCATTGAGTTTCTTTTCGCAGAAAACCAGAGCATCGCAGATGTTCTTTTCTCCAGGGGCTGGTTTCAATTCTGGCTTTTTGGAACTCTGTATAATTCTTCTTGCAACATCATATTTTCCATGTGGTTTTCACCTACTTCTTCTCCTATTCCTGTAAATTCTACTCTACATTTTTAAAATTCCAGATCTCGACAAAGAGGGGGAGAGAAATGTCCGCGTTGCTGCATGGTTCGCCGTCCACATTGCTACGCTGTACTAACACAACTAGCGATCAGTGCGGGCCGCTAGCTACCCCTGCCACGCCACGGGCCTGGAGGGGGCGCCCGGGGCACATATGTCGGCCGTCCCCGCACGGCCTGCGATAACCGGATTAACGTCAAATCGTATCAAATGGAATTGAACTCAGGCTGCCCGCACCCACACACACGCACACACACACATAGAGAGAGAAGCGTGTGTGGGCGGTTACGCACGCGCGCGCAGTTTCCACTGGGGTGCCCGCATGTGGGAAACACGGATTTCGGACGCGCTGATGACCTCCTCCATTTATACTGTGCCGGGCGCGCGTGCCTCGATGACACACATCCGCGGGGGCTATTTTTTATTATTATTTTATTCCCGTGGGAAGGGAGAGAGGGGCGGTCGAGGCACAAAGAGGTTAATGTCGTTCCCCAAGGGGAGGAGGTCCGCGAACCCGGTTCTCCCTCCTAAGGGCTGCTCAAGGAATGTTGCTGTCCATGTACTAAAGGAATGCCGCTGTCCATGGTGGTCGAAACTCCTGTTTAGCCACAACTTGCTTTTCCGCACTCGCTAGCTCGCACACACAAACACACACACACACACACACACACACACACACACACACATACGTTCAGAGCAGCGCGTGCGGTATCCGCTGACGTCATTGGCAATCGTGTAGCGGCAGTGCAGGTAGATACAGCGCTTCAAAAATAAATCCCAGTATTTCGCTAATCAGATTGATGTAAATCTCCCCGCGTGGTTGAATGGTGGTCGTATTTCAAGCGCCGGCTTCCCCGGGCGGGAATCCCCGTCCGTTATGCGGGCGGGCGGAAGTTGCAATTAAATGCAGACGGATATCGCGGCTTCGCGTTCGCTTATGGTAACTTTTTAAATTTTTTTCCCAGAAGTAAGTTCGCATTTGGATGTAAATAAATTGCTTGTTTGAACAACAACAGAAAGACACTGTCCTGTACCCTTTGAAGCCACCAGACTGGTACGATAAGGGTAGTTGGCATAAGCATTCCATTGCAGTATGCACGCCCCCAGTTCGTGGTGGCACAGCAATCCGTAAACTCTTTCTACAGAACATCAGTTTCTCTGCAGTATTGCACTCTAAACCAGGGGACCCGCACGAAACTTTCGCACTTAAATAATGATAGTATTTGTGTGGTGTGCGTACTGTAAGACCTTCGGTATACACACCATCAGATTATTTGACTTGTCGGTCTAAGGAAGTAGGCGAGTGTCGGCAATATGTCTCGTGGTCTTATCGTGGCGTGTTTATCTTCTGCCGTTAGGTCAGACGATAGACATGCCACTTTCACGCTTAGAGTAGCAGATTGACGGTGACCAACTTTAAACAGAACTTGATTAATTTTCACACACCTTTTTTAAAATAATAAAAAGCATAGATATTACGTAACCTGATTCTGGATGCTGTTTACAATTGACAATCTGAAATTCCTTTGGTATTGGTACGTTAATCATATTCTTACATATCTCTGATACTTGACAAAGTGTCTATACATTTATCTTCATGGCTATGTACAGGAATATGATAATCTTATTAGGCTCAGACTGAAACTTGACTATAGACTGGTACAGGCTTATGCAGACTGTTACTGACTGGTGCAGACTGACTGATCTGAGGTCTGTACACTCGTTATAATAACTCGCTCGTTCAGATATCACTGCGCGAGTGTGATCAGCGAGGAGAAAAGGTTCTACGTTAGCAGCAATCTCATTGGCTGCGTTACATATTAATACGCGGATCGGCGGAAGCAGAATTTGGTCCGTCTCTATGGCAGCGCCATCTCGTAGAGCGGAGATGGACGAGCGCTGCGCTGGCGCTGTTATGCTTAGCGGGCGCCCTCTAGTGGGAAAGTTGTGTACGCTCTGACTACGCGGAACTATGTACACAACAATTTGGAATACGTGTAGTGGTTGGGATAAGGATAGTTGTGGAAATGAAGAGAAATCGTCTTTAAAAATGAACCAACGACGAGAAATAATAATAATGAATTTAAAATGCTCCCTTGTATATGCATCTCATGTGTCCAAAAACGTATTTTGCATTGGGAATGTTTGTCTCGGTTTTTACGACAGACAGAGGTCACGGAGTGTCAGGTGGAAATGTAGGGCGATTATCTTCCGCCAGTCGATGGCTATTGGCAGCAGAAGGACCAAATGTCCAGACACCACTCACCACTGCCTCGAAATCCACTCTGTATGTTTCCAAGTGTCACCGCTTTTTGCCACTTGGAATTAGCACCTTGCAGAGAAAGACGTTTATATACCTCCTCTTGCCCACTGGAATTAGCAACCTGCTGTCACAGACGTTTATACACCTATCCTTGTTTATCCTCAATAGTTTGGTACATTCTTCAGAGAAACCTTTCTTCAGGGGACCGAAAACCTTAACTTCCAGTAGATGGAATATGTGAGTAGTATGACGAGGAAACATTAGCAAATGAATGTTATCTTCTATAGCCAGAAGCAAAGTTTATCGGGATAGATGAAGTACATTGTAATGTTGTTGCATTAATTTGTTCTGAAAGCGGTGCTGATGTTCAAGACAATAAAAGCGGGTTAAAAGCTGTGAGCTATCTGGGGAAGTTAACCTTGTATTACTCAGCACCCGGTATCCAGTCTAGATTACGAAATTCCCAACCAGACAAACATTAATTATAATCTTTTAATAATCATCTTACGACAACCGGTGATATATATATATATATATATATATATATATATATATATATATATATATATATATATAAGAAGTAAATCAGTTTATATTTGGACATTTATTTTAACATTGATCATTATTCCCTTAAAATTTCAGCATATTAAACTTGATTCATAACTACACTGGTGCCTTATTTGGGATTGTGAAAATGTGAGTTCGTAATCTTAGGGAACACATCAAATATGGAGCCAAGATTGGGAGACTGCATACAACACTGCATTCATAAAATAACACACGAAGAACGTTGAAACATATGCAAGAGGAAATTAACCGCAACCAACCGATTCAATTTTCACCCAAAGAAGTTACGTTCGTAGCGTAATCCTGTCCGTCATGAAATTACCACACACTGGTATAGTAAATTCATTCTAACTCTCTGTGATATCTTCCCGAAAAGAATAGCTGAGAGTTACTTTGATGATTACACCACAAGTTTCACGTGGTCAACTTGGTTTACACAAAGAGTGTAACTCCACAATCATTTTGATAATTAAAATAAAATACATCGAAACACAAATTACAAAAAAAACCTCGAACTGGTTACTATCATCTTACTAGTAACCTGATGGGTCAAACAATTGTATAAGCACGTGGTACTGGTCTCACAAAATACACCCCACGTGGGTTGAACATAAAGAAAAGTTGCTATATTGAAAAATATTGTCAAGACGATATGTTATAATCTCACGCACATTCGCATTTAAGATTGATGATGTTAGAGTTACGGATCATCCACACGTGGTTCCACTTTACTCACAAAATAGTGACAAAGCAACTACTGGAAGATATTCTGAACTTCACACTCGAATTACACTGCGTTGCAATTTAAGGTAACATTAGATATTTTAGAGCTAAACCTGAAATAAATGTGATTAAATTTTCAGTTAGGCTGAACGTAAGGAATCCATTGTCCTACGGACTTAGCAGACACGCGCTTAGCCGGAGATCTTACCACTTCAGACGCTCGCCACCGACAGACTGCCCGTGGGCCCCTGACGAGGGTGCTTAACAGATACAAAAGGAAGTGACCAGAGAGGCAGCTTCCTATACCAACATGACAAGGGACAGACAGGACCATACTAAGAATAGAAACCTCTCTGCTTTTAGAAAGCGTAGCTACCTGTTCCGATGTTGGTCCTACTGTTCTCTAGCAGACAGGCTTGTCTGCTACCATCAAGCATGCAACTAGAAATACATTTGCTCATTCATCCTTTCGCACAGAAGGGAAGGGGGATGACAGTATCTTATCATATACAGTATATAAAAGAAAGCGGATGTAGGTTCCGTATGAGACTGTGTGACATGAATTACATATAAACTGTGTTTTAAAGTGTAGTAGTGTGACAGATCGTTCTTGATTATGTGTAAAAGTAACACGTTCTACTGCTCAGTCTCCTCCGAGATAGTCAGAAACACCACAGTAAATTTAGAAGTGGAATGTATGCCGTAAATGACAACAGTTTTGAAAAATTAACATGAAAGGAATCCAACAGAGAGCTTTCAACATGACCGTCTAGAAGCAGAAGTACAGGTCGCTTGTAATGTATGTTCACAGTGAATTTAACGAACCATCTGTTAAACAATTCGGAATCTACGTATTCCTTTGGCGAAGTGGCAAAAATGGTACCTTCTGGTGCTCAGTTCATCAGGTCTTCATGTAACCTGCATACCTTGTAAATGGCCATTGGTGGCAGAACTACAGTTCCTGTAGCAATCGTCCGACCACAAGCGTTATGTTTTCATTTCTTTCGACACTTTTTCTGATCACCGTTGTTTTCAACCTTTTGGAGCAACAATTTTACCACGTTTGCTGACCATCGTTATCCCAATTTCCTCAACGTTGAGGATATCGCAACCTGTAGCACGAAGTTCCTGAATTCCTGTTTAGTTTTTCAGGTTGCCAAGCTGGAACAGGTGGCGGAAATATTTTCTGTCTCCCGAAGTGCTAAATTGTGTCGCATCATGAAATTCTTGTACCATCCTTTGGACGGCAAGTCATTTCTCATAACTTTGACCGCTCCTTTAGCATTTACTTCTCCTGAAATTTCGAGCACTTCTTTTCAGCTCAAGCCAATCCCCATTTTTTTGAAAATTTACAACAGTTTCGTAAATTTGTTGCTCAACTTTTTCCGTGAGGAAAGGTTTTGGTATTTTCTCTTGCATTATATTCGAACAGGTCCCTTCACTTTCCTCCGAACAGTATTGAAAGACACTCCATATGTCCTCTCAACTTCTCTCATCCTTTACAGTACTGACTGCTCTCTCCAAATCTTCTTCAGTATAATTTCACTGCATCTGCAAGTACAATAAGTTACAGAGAATTATTTTAAATGCCTTTTAATGCGTTTTATGAAAGTATTACGATATCATAGCGGACCATGACTCTGAATGAAATTAATTATTATTGTTATTATTATTATAATACAGATACAGTAGCATAGATTTAAAATATCCTTGACGTCTTTAACAATTAACTTAGTCTGTTGATTTAAATAAATGAATCTTCTGAATATAATTATTATAAATAATACTGGTTTTAAAAGTATGTTAATAATTAGAATACCTTCCTACACGATATTAGAAACATTTTACGACATTCAATACACTATGAACGTGCAAATTATACGTAGGAAGACAACTACATTGAACTTCGCTTACATTTTGCACGTTCTCAAGCCGACGAATAGTACTGTTGCATGGTTGTCGACAAGATTCCCGCAAACACAATCGGGAGCATCAATACATGTTATGAATTACCTTCAACTTTAATGAATTTTAATACTGCAGATGAAATAAAGAAAATAAAGAGGAAATAGCGCCATTATAAACTAGCTCGCCTTAATTTTACTGTCAGCATTCTGCTGAAACTGGGAGCAACAATTTCCGTGTGCAACACATTGGCTTTTCCAACTACTACTGCTTGCAAGACCAAGCTGTAGTGCTTACAAAACCTACCGGGGAACACGAAAACTACCGGTCCAGGAGCGTTCATCCCCAAAAAATGTTCAAATGGCTCTGAACACTATGCGACTTAACATCTGAGGTCATCAGTCCCCTAGAACTTAGAACTACTTAAATCTAACTAACCTAAGGACATCACACACATCCATGCCAGAGGTAGAATTCGTACCTGAGACCGTAGGGGTCTCGCGGTTCATCCCCAATTAGTGATCTTACCCTACGATAAGTACGTTAGACTGCACTAGCAACAGGTAAATCATAATTCAAGGCGACAGTGACAAACATGCTTCTCGTTTCGGAACAATCGACTTGTCAACGATAACCTAATGTACAATAAGATTAATAAGTACTTCAAAACAAATAAAATAGTATTTGTAATTAGATAAACAAGAAAGGGAGTCTCTTATACGTGATTAATAAATTAGCTCCGTAAAATGTAGATATGAAGCTAGCTTCCATGATCCCCGTTTGCTTACGACAGTTAAAACTCTGGTTTATGTTAAAATTTCCACAAATAGTACGTTTCAGCACAAAATGGGTATGTAGTATCAGAAGCCAGTAAACCTCCTCTCTAACGATACGTTATTCGTCACCGTGCGATTACTAGTGTGTTGAGAAAAAAGGATGTTGACTTGAGAAATAATATGCACTGGGATGACAAACGTCATGGGATACCTCCTAATATCGTGTAGGACCACCTTTCGTCCGACTCACTACAACAGCTCGTCGTGGTGTATGCTCAGCAAGTCGTTAATTGTGAAAGTGTTTCCAGTGCACCATTTAGCGCACGAACTGACCTCTCGATTATGTCCCATAAATGGACGATGGGATTCATGTAGGGCAATCTGGGTGGTGAAATCATTCGTCCGGATTCTTCAGAATGTTGCTCAAATCAATCACGAACATTTGTGGCCCGGAGACATGGTGCATTGTCATTAATAAAATTTCCACCGTTGTTTCGGAATATGATGTCCACGACTGGTCTCCGAGTCTCTGAACATCCAGAGGGCCCAATCCATTCCACGTAAACACAGTCTACCAGCAGCTTGAATAGGGAATTGTTGACAGCGTTGGCCCATTGCTTCATGGGCTCTGCGCCACAGTCCAACCGTGCTATCAGCACTTACCAACTGAAATCTGGACTCATCTGACCAAGCCACGGTTTCACACACCCGTCTAGCGTCCAACCTACACGGTCACGAGTCCAGGAGAGGCGCTGGACGTGATGTCGTGCTGTTAACAAAGAAATTCGCGTCGGTCGTCTGGTGCCATAAGCCATTAACGCCAAATGTTTCCGCAGTGTCCAAATGGATAAGTTCGTCGTACGTGCCACAATGATTTCTGAGATTACTTCCCACAGTGTTGCTTGTATGTTAGCATTGACAGTTTTACGCAGATGCCGCTGCTCTCGGTATTTAATTGAAGATCGTCGGCCGATGGGTCGTCCGTGGTGAGAAGTAATGTCTGAAATTTGGTGTTCTCGGCACACTCTTGACACTATGGTTATCAGAACACTGAATACCGTTAAGATATCCGAAATGGAATGTTCCATGCGTCTAGTTGCAACTATCATTCCGCGTTCAAAGCCTGTTAATTCACGTCGTGCGTCCACAATCACGTAGGAATGCTTTTCACATGAATCACCTGAGTACAACTGATAGTTTCGCCAAGTCACTGCCCTTTTATACATTGTGTACGCGATTCTACCGCCATCTGTATATGTACTTATCGCTATTCAGTGACTTTTGTCACCTCAATGTTTATGATGATCTATCAAAATAAATATTCTTCTCTTTTTAACTGGATGACCTCAGACCATAAGTAGGCTGTTTATGTTTTTATGTTGGTAACGCCACGTAGCGCTATGTATGAAAATCACTGACTGTGCTGTGTGCAGTCTGTGACTGGTTTGCATTTTTGGAATATTAGCTATTGTAGTTTTGGGCAGTTGGATGTGAACAGCGTGTAGCGATGAGCAGTTGGAGGTGAGCCGCCAGCAGTGGTGGATGTGGGGGGAGAGATGGCGGAGTTTTGAGAGAGGATGATCTGGTTGTGTGTCCATCAGAGAGAGTAAATTTGTAAGACTGCATGTCACCAACTGATATATATTGACTTTTGAGCACTATTAAGGTAAATACATTGTTTGTTCTCTATCAAAATCTTTCATTTGCTTACTATGCCTATCAGTAGTTAGTGTCTTCAGTAGTTAGAATCTTTTACTTAGCTGGCAGTATTGGCGCTCGCTCTATTGCAGTAGTTCGAGTAACGAATATGTTTGTGAGGTAAGTGATTCATCAATGGTATAGGTTATCGCTATTAGGGACATTCTTTTGTAGATATTATTGAAAGTCAGATTGCGTTGCGCTAAAAACATTGTGTGTCAGTTTAGTGATGATCAGAATAAGTGAAGAGAGAAATGTCTGAGTACGTTCAGGTTTTCTCAGCTGTTTGAAAATCAAATAACGTAAGGGGTTTACCAGCACAGTAATTCATTAATTTTTCTACGGGGACGTTTCAAGACATTAGCAATACAACCAGTCATACTATGTGTTATTCAAGTGTACCTTTAGGAAGCTTAGTTTTAATTATCACCTCGAAAAAAAAAGGATTAGACCGTGACCGTGAAACGAGATGTTAGTCCTTCTATACGCATCTACTCTTAAATGCAATACATTTTACCAGCGATAGAGGATCCTGCCGTGACCTTGGCTGTAGAAGTCTGGTTTTTGCCTGTTCAGGAAACGTACCATCTCTTAAATTACCTCGCCAGCATTTTGGAAATGTCTGTAACGCTTTGTTTACTTTATCACAGGAAAGAGGAATCAGTCAGTCGCTACCACGTCAAAAGGACACAGAGATTAGACAAAATTTATTCTGCGCGGAATGGACTAGGACGTTCTTGTGCAGAAAAAATACTCGCTCTGAATATCTGACCCCAACCCTTAGAAGGAGATCATGGCAAGTGCTATAATCCAATTGCCCAGAAACTTCTCTCACATTATGAAGAGTAAAAACCAGCCAACACCTGTCTCGGCTTATCTGTAGATACTCGATCGTTTCTAAAAGAACGGCATACTTTACGTGCCTTTTATCGAATAAACATGCTGTTCGAATCGGTGGCACATTGGCTAACGTCGCGGTTTCAGGTGTCCTATAGATGATTATTATTATTGTTATTTATATACCCATGTTCTCAGAAGTTTACAACACGAATGTTTTCCAGTGTATATTAAAATAACGTTGTTCGTATTCGCCTACTAACTGCATGTCTAGCGACTGAATTAAAAAAAAATTAAAAAATAGTTCGAGATTATTTCTGGTGAAATTTCTGAACATTTCTTGATTTATAACCAATTGCGAGCGCCAGTTTTCGGTAAGTTGATCCGTTATAGTTGGTTTGCCACTAAATTCTTGCCAACATGTGAAATCTTCAGCATTGTTAACGATGTTTCTTTCGCGAGTGAGAGTCATACGAAGAAATCTCACTGTGGCAAACCTGCCATCATACGATGCTCGGGGGATTCGGAATTTCTATGTTGCGAATGTTTCTGCGATCGATATCATCCCAGGGAAAGCACTAAATCCTCCAGGAGGATAAAAATAAGAATAAAGTTTATGAACTAATACAATAATTGATACAAGAATTATATCTACAAGAATATGAGTACTTCTAAAGCTTGTAACCCCCCGAAAATACCATACACATACAGGGTGTCCCAGCTATCTTGTCCACCCAAAATATCTATGGAATAATAACAGCTATTGGAAAACGACTTCACCGGTATCAATGAAGGGCTGGGGTCCATGAATGTAGACGATGAGTAGACGAAAGGACGTGCATCTCCAACGGGAACCGAAAACATATGATCCCGAAGGTCATAGGTCAACCGATTCCTCCACAGGAAAACACGTCTGATATATTCTATACGACACTGGTGACGGGATGAGCTTCACATGACAGAAATATGTTGTCGACCCACCTAACCTGTACACTTGGCGAATGGGTAAAAAGATTCTTCTACCTTGCCCGATTTAGGTTTTTTTGTGGATGTGATAATCACTCCCAAAAAAGTGATGAAAACATACGAATTTGTCACATAAACTGCAACAAATGAATGCAACAGTTCCACAGTCGTACAGTTTTCCCTGTTGTCTGTCAAAACATATGTTTTTAACGTTTCCAAATTTTTCCGTGTGTAGACCGTCAAAACCTGCATATGTCCAAGCAAATCTGAACATGTTCTGGAATTTTGGAGAGCGAAGTTGATTATGTGTGAGTGCCTAAACTTTGATAATTGTCTGAAAATAAAAAATTAAACCTGTCACTCGAGGGAGAACTTGAACTAATGACCTCCCATTCCGCAGCTGCTCACGCTAACCACGGGACCACGGTGCTCCTGAGCTCACACTGTCCTTGATGTTGCATATCTTGTGCATGGAGTACTCAGTTTGTATATTTTGTTTAATTTTTTTTCATAGTTCCAAACAACTTCCTCCTGTTTTCTCGATTGATCTGTGTTCAGTGTTTCAAGGCCTGTCCACTGTGCCAACTTATGGCTAAACCTGAGGGGGATGCCATGGGGAGGGTCCCTTGTTAGTACTACTTAAACCTAACTAACCGAAGGACATCACACACATCCATGCCCGAGGCAGGATTCGAACCTGCGACCGTAGCGTAACCAGTGGTACACAAACGCTTAAGAGCGCATTGGTGGTTAGAAGCCCCGCCGAGACCCACGTCGGACAGCGACGGACGGACAGCCGCTCCAAACCACAAATACCCAGAGTGGTGGGAGGCTGCCGGGCGGTTGGTGCAGTCCCCGCCCCGACCGACCCTTCGATAAATCACGCTTTGTGATGGAAAGCGGCAGCCCAGGTGCTTTGCATGCCGGCGACGGCGGCGGCGATGGCGGTGATTAGCAAAAAAACAAATAATACGTCTTCATTAAGGGGCGGCGTGACCGGCAGGTAGCGGGGTGCGCCATCCGTGCCATTAGGGACGGCCTGACAAAGTGCCTCGTAATTTGTTGCGCGGCTGCGGCGGCGGCGGCGGCGGCGGCAGCGGCGATGCGCCGATACCGCGCGCCCCCCATGGCGTTTATGGCTTCGCGACGGCCGCTCCCAACTCTTCTTTTGCCTCCGGGCCTGTCTGCTCCGCTGAAGCCGACACCTGCACCGCTCGCATTTGTCCCAGAGCGTGGGACTCCAAGTCCCGATTTCTCCGAACCGAAGCCCGAGAACCGTTTAGGAGGCGGATTTATTCACACCAGAGGACGCCCGGTTCCTCTAAATGGTCTTTAGACCTGAGTTTAGCATATAACGGATTGCTCGCTCGTAAACTGGGGTTAGTGAACTGTTCTTCCGCATCGAACCACTCCGCAGAGTGTCGACCGACAAATTCGTTAGAAGATGAAGCCGTCATCATTGCAGAGATTTTTTTCAGCACTATTGTGATTCTTTGGCACGGTAGTATTGGTATCTCGTGGCCTTCTTCCTCTGGAATGACGTACCCATCCGGTTAATAGGGGCATCCACAGCATAAAATGCGCTCCTAACCACTGTGTGAGAAACATTGACAGAAATGAAAGAAGTGATAAGTGACTCGAACTACGGTAGAGAGTGGGTTAATTAGGCAATGGGGTGTGCTGTTTTTTTTATTTTTTTATTTTTTTTAAGACGTGGAGTCCCTCCAAGCCCACACCGGCATGATGGCCAACACAATAGGTCTACTGCCATCTCTGCATAAGGGTTAGTATTCACTAAAGTGAGGTGTCACAGGATGTGGGTACTGCGACGTTTGCGTACGTCTGGTTAGGGTTAACCATTAATACGCGCTCATCTGCAGATAGATTGGGTCGAAATCGAACGAAGGGTAGCTGTTTGAAGGGCACAGAAAAAAAAGTGCTAAGGCAAGGGCCAAGGGAAAGAAACTCTGCGATAGTTAGGTCGGGTGGTAAGAGCAGTAGCGGTTGTCTTGCTCCCTGTGATAGGTCGTGCAAGGATAGGCTTTGTTAGTAGTGGGTATCATGCATGCCGATACCTCGTAGATTTTCCCACCATACATAGTATTACTTTCAAAAACACATTCATACTATCAAAGAAGCTGTAACTGTTTATAACCTCCACAGTTGGAAGTAAGGTGGTATTTTATTGTATTGTATGTTAACCGGGGAGCTAGAAACGACGGCGAGGCTCCGTTAGGGAGTGATGGCCTTAGCAGTTAAGTCCCATAAGATTTCACACACATTTGAGGCTCCGTCCCCGATGCAGCCGCGGAAGTCCACAATCCCAGGACGAATACCGGCCGGCCGCGGTGGTCTAGCGGTTCTAGGCGCTCAGTCCGGAACCGCGCGACTGCTACGGTCGCAGGTTCGAATCCTGCCTCGGGCATGGATGTGTGTGATGTCCTTAGGTTAGTTAGGCTTAAGTAGTTCTAAGTTCTAGGGGACTTATGACCACAGCAGTTGTGTCCCATAGTGCTCAGAGCCATTTGAACCATTTTTTGAACGAATACCGCCGTCCACTTCACCACTCCCACGCCCCACACAGAACCCAGGGTTATTGTGCGGTTCGGTCCCCTGTGGACCCCCCCCCCCCCCCCCCCCCAGGGAACGTCTCACACCAGACGAGTGTAACCCCTATGTTTGCGTGGTAGAGTAATGGTGGTGTACGGTGTACGTGGAGAACTTGTTTGCACAGCAATCGCCGACATAGAGTAACTGAGGCGGAATAAGGGGAACCAGCCCGCATTCGCCGAGGCAGATGGAAAACCGCCTAAAAACCATCCACAGACTGGCCGGTTCACTGGGCCTCGATAGAAATCCGCCGGAAAAAGAAGTAAGGTTACTCACAGTCCCCGTTATGTTTCCAAAGAAGAAGAATTTGGAAAGGTGATTTTGTTAGACGTGCACTTAGTGAGTAGAACCTAACAAAAATAGTGAAGCGGTAAGACAATAAAAAAATATCTATGATGTAGAAGGTGGTTATAATTAAATTTTCCCTATTTAACACGTTATAACACGGAAACTAATAACCGTACGAGTGCCACACTTGGTAGCATTAATGTCAATGACATGGGGAAGAGAAATAACATACAATTATTTCAACTGAAACACTTTTAATGTGCTGTTACGGTACATCATACCATATACCGGCACCATTACTGCTACAAAAGGGGCTCAATATGGCGCCCATCTGTGTCCAGAAGAGTCTGAAAGCGCAGGATTGGACAGCAGAACGAAGCATGCCCGTAGGTATTCTAGCTACCTCTCTAGATATGCTGAGCATCAGATCAGCACATGTGTGAATGTTCCCCTGCTAAACACTCTCCTTCAGGCAGCCCCACAACGAGAAATCACAGGGAATGAGATAAGGTGATCGTTCCGGCCAAGCTTTTGGAAACGATCGGCTGATAATTCGATCGCTTCCAAATGTGTTTCGGAGAAGCAGGTGAACTTCACGAGCAATGTGCGTTGGGGCCCCATCTTTCATGAAAACTGTTCGAGTTCAATCCGTCTCTCTCCTGTACGGCGCGTATGACACGCTGACGAAGGGTATCGCAGTAACGCTGATGGGCCACACGGCACGTCTTTGGTCTTGAGCGTCAACCCGTTCAAAAAAGAATGGGCCAATGATGAACGTAGCCGTGAAGCCACATCGTTCGGCGACACGTTCACTATACAGAGGAAGTTCATGCGCAGTGACTGGAGAAAAATGAGCTTCGTCTGTCCATAGGATGGATGGTCCATGTCTAGCCCTCGTCAACTTCAATCCTTGCGGGAAAGATGAGAGCGAAGTCGGTGTGCGTCCTATGGTGCAAGCTGCTGTACGATATGGATCTTGCGCGAATACCATTTGAGTATGGTTTCAAACACGTTCCGTATAGTGGACCAAGGGATGGTTCAAATGGTTCTGAGCACTAGTGGACTTAACATCTATGGTCATCAGTCCCCTAGAACTTAGAACTACTTAAACCTAACTAACCTAAGGACATCACACAACACTCAGTCATCACGAGGCAGAGAAAATCCCCGACTCCGCCGGGAGTCGAACCTGGGAACCCGGGCGCGGGGAGCGAGAACGCTACCGCACGACCACGAGCTGCGGACACCAAGGGATGTTCAGCTCTCATGACACAGCACGCTCACTGTCTGACGATTGGTAATTGTGCGGAACATTGTCTGCCTTAGCAACTGCGATTTCATCAACCACCTGTTGTTGATGAAATCACTCCCCCTCCATGAAAAACATGAGCACACCAAAACACCACAGCCTCCGAATTTTTCTGTTGGTACTACACACGATGCTAGATGACGTTCACCCGGAATTCGCCATACTCACAACCTGCCATCGGATCGCCACATTGTGTACCGTGATTCGTGAATCCACACAACGTTTTTCCACTGTTCCATCGTTCAATGTTTACTCTTCTTACACCAAGCGAGGCATCGTTTGGCATTTTCCGGCGTGTTGTGTGGCTTATCAGCAGCCGCTCGACCATGATATCCGAGTTTTCTCACATGCCGCGTAACTGTCATAGTACTTGCAGTGGATCGTGATGCAGTTTGGAATTCCTGTGTGATGTTCTGGATAGATGTTTGCCTCTTACACATTACGACTTTTCAACTGTCCGCGGTCTCTCTCAGTCAACCGACTAGGTCGTCCTGCACGCTTTTGTGTTGTACGCATCCCTTTACGTTTTCGCTTCACTATCATATCGGAAACCGTGGACCTAGGGGTATTTAGGAGTGTGGAAGTCTCGCGTACAGACGTGTGACACAAGTGACACCCAATCATCCGACCCCGTTGGAAGTCCGTGAGTTCTGCGTAGCGTCCCATTCTGCTCTCTCAAGATGTCTAATGACTACTGAGGTCACTGATATGGAGTATCTGGCAGAAGGTGGCAGCACAATGCGCCTAATATGGAATACGTATGTTTTGGCGGGAATCCGGATACTTTTTATGACATAGTGTATATGGCTGCTACTTGTCATTTAAACATTAGAAGTAAATATACTGGCTTCACCAAGAACATCTAATGAATGCAATCATCTCGCACTTACATCGATCCTTCCGAAGATTAGACGGTAAAAAGACTTCGTTTACATTCAAAAATATTTCATTTTCGGGAATTAATTTTAATGCACACCATACGTACGATAATAAACCCTGAAAAAATGGTGCCGCAATTTATTCGTGAATTATCGAATGGATCGTTGTTGCACACAAGCAGTTGTGAAGTTGTAGATTTCTAAAAGCACGCTGCAATTGTGAAACAACAAATAAAGTTACAGCGCACTCCATCTACATCTACGTCCATACTCAGCAAGTCACTGCACGGTGCATGGCGGAAAGTACACTGTACCACAACTAGCCGTTTTGTTTCCCCTTCTTCTTGCAGACAGAGACACGGAAAAACGACTATCTGTATGCCTCCGTATGGTCCCTAATTTCTCGTACTTATCTTCGTGGCCCCTGCTTGAAATTTATGTTGGCGGCGATAGAATCGTTCTGCAATCAGCTTTAAACGCCGGTTCTGTAGACTTTCTGAGCAGCGTTCTTCGAAAAGAATGTTTTCTTCCCTCCAAGGATTCCCGCCTGAGCTCCCGAAGCATACCCGTACCACTTGCATGCTGATCGAACCCACTGGTAAAATATCCAGCAGCTCGCTTCTGAATTGCTTCGATGTCTTCTTTCAGTCCGACACGGTGTGGATCCCACACATTGGAGCAGAACTGAAGGATAGGTCGCACTACCGTTTTCATGCAGTCTCCTTTACACCTTTACCACACTTTCCTAAAATTCTCCCAATAAACCGAAGTCAACCATTCGTCTTCCCTACCACAGTCTACACATGCTCGTTCCATTTCATATCCCAACGTTATGCACAGATACACTCCTGGAAATTGAAATAAGAACACCGTGAATTCATTGTCCCAGGAAGGGGAAACTTTATTGACACATTCCTGGGGTCAGATACATCACATGATCACACTGACAGAACCACAGGCACATAGACACAGGCAACAGAGCATGCACAATGTCGGCACTAGTACAGTGTATATCCACCTTTCGCAGCAATGCAGGCTGCTATTCTCCCTATTCTCCCATGGAGACGATCGTAGAGATGCTGGATGTAGTCCTGTGGAACGGCTTGCCATGCCATTTCCACCTGGCGCCTCAGTTGGACCAGCGTTCGTGCTGGACGTGCAGACCGCGTGAGACGACGCTTCATCCAGTCCCAAACATGCTCAATGGGGGACAGATCCGGAGATCTTGCTGGCCAGAGTAGTTGACTTACACCTTCTAGAGCACGTTGGGTGGCACGGGATACATGCGGACGTGCATTGTCCTGTTGGAACAGCAAGTTCCCTTGCCGGTCTAAGAATGGTAGAACGATGGGTTCGATGACGGTTTGGATGTACCGTGCACTATTCAGTGTCCCCTCGACAATCACCAGAGGTGTACGGCCAGTGTAGGAGATCGCTCCCCACACCATGATGCCTGGTGTTGGCCCTGTGTGCCTCGGTCGTATGCAGTCCTGATTGTGGCGCTCACCTGCACGGCGCCAAACACGCATACGACCATCATTGGCACCAAGGCAGAAGCGACTCTCATCGCTGAAGACGACACGTCTCCATTCGTCCCTCCATTCACGTCTGTCGCGACACCACTGGAGGCGGGCTGCACGATGTTGGGGCGTGAGCGGAAGACGGCCTAACGGTGTGCGGGACCGTAGCCCAGCTTCATGGAGACGGTTCCGACTGGTCCTCGCTGATACCCCAGGAGCAACAGTGTCCCTTATTAGCTGGGAAGTGGCGGTGCGGTCCCCTACGGCACTGCGTAGGATCCTACGGTCTTGGCGTGCATCCGTGCGTCGCTGCGGTCCGGTCCCAGGTCGACGGGCACGTGCACCTTCCGCCGACCACTGGCGACAACATCGATGTAGTGTGGAGACCTCACGCCTCACGCGTTGAGCAATTCGGCGGTACGTCCACCCGGCCTCCCGCATGCCCACTATACGCCCTCGCTCAAAGTCCGTCAACTGCACATACGGTTCACGTCCACGCTGTCGCGGCATGCTACCAGTGTTAAAGACTGCGATGGAGCTCCGTATGCCACGGCAAACCGGCTGACACTGACGGCGGCGGTGCACAAATGCTGCGCAGCTAGCGCCATTCGACGGCCAACACCGCGGTTCCTCTTGTGTCCGCTGTGCCGTGCGTGTGATCATTGCTTGTACAGCCCTCTCGCAGTGTCCGGAGCAAGTATGGTGGGTCTGACACACCGGTGTCAATGTGTTCTTTTTTCCATTTCCAGGAGTGTATTTAAACAACGTGACAGTATCAGGCAGCACACTACACACAATTACACTGTGCAACTTCCTTAACACTGAGCACTGTTTTTTCCGGTTTAACGTGAGTTCACGTGTGCTGTGGCATTAATAAAAGCAGGTTAACTGACATATTCATGCAGTTTCAGCTAACATTATTACCATCATTGTGGCCGAGCGGTTCTAGACGCTACAGTCTGGACACGCGCGACCGCTACGGTCGCAGGTTCGAATCCTGCCTCGGGCATGGATGTGTGTGATGTCCTTAGGTTAGATAGGTTTAAGTAGTTCTACGTTCTAGGCGACTGATGACCTCAGCAGTTAAGTCCCATAGTGCTCAGAACCATTTGAATCATTACCATCATTTTTCCAAAATTAAATTCTCTACAACCTCTGCTGAAAACTTTGTGAAGTTGTCTATAATTTAAAAAAAAACAAATTGGGCCAAGAAGTTAATAAATTAAACATTTTATGAAATAACGTCTTAGCTTCTCTGGATGTTCTGGAAAACTACTGCGGATACTTGCCTGGGACATGTTTTATTAGATTCACCACATCAGTAACAACAAAATAAGTGTGTAAGTAGGCTGTTTAGGTTTTTATGCTGGTAACGCCACGTAACGCTCTGTATTAAAATTGATTGCTGACTGTGCTGTGTGCAGTCTGTGGCTGGTTGGACTCGTTGTTGGAAGTTTTTCGCCAGTGTAGTGTTGGGCAGTTGGATGTGAACAGCCCGTAGGTTTGAGCAGTTGGTGGTGAGCCGCCAATAGTGTTGGATGTGGGGAGAGAGATGCCAGAGTTCTGAAATCTGGACGTGTGTCCGTCAGAAAAAGGAAATTTGTCAAACTAGATGTCACGAATTTATATGACATTTGAACATTATTAAGGTAAATACATTGTTTGTTCTCTACCAAAATCTTTCATTTGCTAACTGTATGCCTGTCAGTAGTTAGTGCCTTCAGTAGTTAGAATCTTTTATTTAGGTGGCAGTATTGGCGCTCGCTTGTTGCAGTAGTTCGAGTGACGAAGATTTGTGTGAGGTAAGTGATTCTTGAAGGGTATAGGTTATTGTTAGTCAGGGCTATTCTTTTGTAGGGATTATTGACAGTCAGATTGCGTTGCGCTAAAATATGGTATGTCAGTTTAGAAATGATCATAATAAGTAAAGAGAAAACAGTCTCAGTACGTTCAGTTTCACTCTGGAGTTTGAAAATCAAGTAACGTAAACGTTTTGCCAGCACAGTCATTTTTTACATTCAGAGGGGAAGTTTCAAGTGAAAATCGTGCTTTACTTTAAACTCGTGCAGGTTTTCGATGGCTTCACATTGGCGAAGTTGCTAAATTTCAGGCAAAATCTTTTACTAGCCGTAAATCCGTAACTAAAAATTTGCGGACCTATGTTTATATGAACTTTTTCTCTAGTTTTATTTGTAGAATAACATATTAAAATATTTGCATATCTTCGTGATTCACCCTGTATATGACATTCTCATCCAAAATTAAACATTTCGCTTCCGTGCGCAGCAGATGTAGACGATTTTCTTGAAGGAGAAAAAAGATTTAACTTGAACGGAACTGATTTGTTACGAACAAGTTAGAGTTTGCTGTTATTGTGGTCGAGCGTTTGTAGTGACAATGATGGTAACAGTTATAGTAACATCGTTATCAATTGCGCCAGGAAAATATCTTTATTTTTTCATCAGATTAATACATACTGATAAAACACGTCATTCTGTACGGAAATGATTAGTTACGTAGAATTTTTTCATAAGATGCACCACGAAAGCGGTAGTATTCTGGGAGTGAAATTTAAAAGTTTTTTCTCCAATGTATATTTATATTTTTTTTGTGATTTCGTGATAGCTTTAGCTGCCATTCTCTTTATTTGTTGTATGATTGGACAATTTCGTGCAGTGATGGTATATCACCTATTGAAAAATTTACATATGATCTGCCGCGTAAATATGCTGAAGCAGTTCCATAAACAAAATTTGGACGGTTGGTCTATAATGTTTTCGTATACTGAACTATTTATTCTGCGACATTTTGACAATGTGCTTCACATCTCCAGAGCGAACTGGCCGACATTATGGTTCTGTCGTGTTAGTTTACATAAAACACAGGTAGAGGCAGCTGAATCACACTGTATATTAATTATTTCATTGGGTTACAAACTGGGAAGTTGTTACGTCTTCACTTCCCTTTGTGATATCTCCTGTTTATTTCATTGTTTCCGAAAAAAAAAAAACATTTCATAAAACAACATTTCAGAGCCATTTATGAAAGATTAAGTACTCTAAAAGATATAAAGGTGAAAACTTACAGAGACATCCAAAACCCGTATGATTACATTACACAAAGAAAGATGAGAGACATTTGAATAAGTACGGCCAGCCGAAATGGCCGAGCTGTTCTAGGCGCTACAGTCCGGAACTGCGCGACCGCTACGGTCGTAGGTTCGAATCCTGCCTCGGGCATGGATGTGTGTGATGTCCTTAGGATAGTTAGGTTTAAGTAGTTCTAAGTTCTAGGGGACTGATGACCTCAGACGTTAAGTCCCATAGTACTCAGAGCCAATAAGTACGGCAGAAGTAAGGTATATCTAAGGCCAAAAATACGGTGTAATTCATGATCAATTCTCGTTTGGGAACATGAACTTCATGAATGGCTCCAAAAGTCTCCAAGTAGACGAAGTAAACAAGGACCGAGTTAATTCCATGTGAATGCAGCCCACACCACTATGAAGCCTTACTAGGGTTGCACAGTGCCTTGTTGACAATTTGGTTTTTGTCCTTCGTGGGATCAGAGTCACGCTCGAAACCTACCGTCAGCTTTTACCAAATGAATTCGGGACACATCTGACCAGTCTACGGTTTTCGTGTAGTCTATGGACCAACCGAAATGGTCATGTGGTCATGAGCCCAGAAGAGGCGCTGCAGGCGATGTCATACTGTTACAAAAGCACTCACGTCGGTCGTCTGCTGTCACAGCCCATTAACGCCAATTTTCTCCGCAGTGTCCTAACGGATACGGACTTCTGCGGTTATTCCACACAGTATTGCTTGAGTTGTAACACTACAATCGATATTGTAAATGATTTGTACTGATTAATTCTGAGTAATGTAAAATGTATATTCGTTATTGCGAAATGTCATTGATCTGCTGTAAAGAGTAGAGTTGTGTGAAATGTTTACTCTTTGCGAGTTAAGTTCTTTGTATTATTTGGAGGGCAATAGCATTTAATTATGTATATTTTGTGTTGCCTACTTAATATATTTAAATGATGAGATTTTTAAAAATATGTTTGTTTATAACAATGTACTAGCTGGTTCATACCTAGGGACTTTGCATTATATAAAGTAAAATCAAGGGTAATTCCCTTGTGCAACGGAAGTGTTTCGACGGGAGCGAAAAGGTGATATTGGCGCAGGTGCCGAGCGAGGTTTACAGAAATGCAATTGAGATGGAATGGCCTCGGATGTAATTTGTGGATGAAAATAGTGCTCTCGCCTGGGAAAAGGCTCTAAAAATGATATTACCGACGCCAAGAAGAAGTAAATAATGCCAACGGAGAGACCATGTAACCTGCCGCGCTGGATTAGCCGAGCGGTCTAGGGCGCTGCAGACATGGACTGTGCCGCTGGCCACAGCGGAGGTTAGAGTCCTCCCTCGGGCATGGGTGCGTGTGATAGGATAATTTAGGTTACGTACTATGTAAGCTTAAGAACTGATGACCTTAGCACTTAAGTCCCCTAAGATTTCACACACAACACACACAACCACGTAGCAACTACACGCTCGCCACCACGATTGAGCCACCACCTCATCACACATACGAAAGGTGAGTACTATATAACCGTATGAACCAGTAATTTTGTATTTGGTTTTGTGAAATTATAATTCTAATACTGAAAAACTGTGTTTGAACATTGGGCATGTCCTGTGCACTTATCCAAGTAGGATAAGTGATGAAATCCGAGTGTCCTTTGTAAAAAGAACTAGTTAAATTCTTGATCTATCCAAGTGTGCCTGAATTTCAATAAGGAATTAGTAATATGTCGTTGATTAACTGTTGCATAGACAAAGAAAGTCACTTATTGAGACACTTATTAGAAAGTTTTAAGAGCTTCGTATTGCTTTAAATGTGCGTGTTAAAGTTTTGTGCTAGTACATTTAATGTTCTTGGTAAAATTTACTTGTTTCATATGCAAATAAAAAGAGACTCTATACGTCTGATCATTTTGTATTTTAACTATAAATTGAACTTAAATATGAAATCGGGCAAGAGTATTACCTGGGGAAAAGTATTTTAATGTTTATTTGCTTTCAAAATTGTCAGTAAAATTCACTTGCTTCACAAGTGGTGTCAACAAGCAGTTCATTTAGATCTTGATGGAAATTGAACTTTCACTTTAAGTCTTAGAATGAGATTTGCACTCTGCAGCGGAGTGTGCGCTGATATGAAACTTCCTGGCAGATTAAAACTGTGTGCCGGACCGAGACTCGAACTCAGGACCTTTGCCTTTCGCGGTAGAGCACTTGCCCGTTTCACTTTAAATCATATTTGAAGTAGCAGAGAGTATTGTCAATGCTAGTAGTGTTGAAACATTGCAACATTAAAGACTTGAAGTGGGAGAGTAATCTGACTTTTACCATAATACATCTGAAAGTGTGTATAATTTTGCTTTTATAATGAAGGGATAGTTTGTGGGACTACATTTCATTTTTTTATATCAGAAAGGCAAATCAGAATAACTGTTTTCTAGCCAAAGGAACTTAAGGTGATTATAGAAAAAGTTAATCTAGAAGGTTTGTATACAGTGTTACTTTATTGTTGTGTACTGTAAATGAGTGATAATTGAACTTGACTGTTACCATGCGTCATATTGTCTGGTGTAGGTTGTAAAAACCCAGTTTATAAAATTACTGAAAGGCAGAAGAGATGATTAAGTTGAGTAAGGGAAAGGCCTCATTTGCAATCCTATGACTGCTCACCTGTAGAACTGATAACTGCTGCTACATACGCTGGTTCGTCCAGTTGTGTGTATCCATTGCACTTCAATAATCAGTAATTAATGAAAATTCCTCTTGGAATAGTAAGAACAGATTCTTTCTGAATAATGTTTTCACACTATTATGCCTAATTAGGCTGGCGACCGTATTATTATTTCATTCAACAGGAATTTGCTACTGAAATTTCTTGCCAAATTGAGTCTTTCTGCAATTTACCAGTTGCGAAGTTAAAGTTCGATGTTCTATTCGATGAGGGTAACATTTACTATGCGTAGTAAACCATATTTGATAATTAACAGCACGCGCAGCGCCAGTAGTGTTATAGTGTGTAGGTACTGACAACTCTATGCAAACGCCGATGCTCTCGGTTGTTAAGTGAAGGCCGTCGGCCACTGCGTTGTCCGTAGTGAGAGAAATGCCTGAAATTTGATATTCTCGGCACATTCTTGACACTGTGGGCCACGGAGTATTGAATTCCCTAAATATAAGTGAAACTGAAGTCCCACGTGTCCAGCTGAGTACCACTCCGCACTCCGAGTCGATTAGTTCCTGCTGTGCGGCCACAGTCACGTCGGGAACCTACCACGTGAATCAGCTCAGTGAAAATGACAACTCCGTCAAAGCACTACCCTTGTATACCTTGCGCACGCGATACCACTGCCACCTGTATATGTGCTTACCGCTATACCACGTGAATCACCTCAGTGCAAATGACAACTCCGCCAAAGCACTACCCTTGTATACCTTGTGCACGCGATACCACTGCCACCTGTATATGTGCTTACCGCTATACCACATGAATCACCTCAGTGCAAATGACAACTCCGCCAAAGCACTACCCTTGTATACCTTGTGCACGCGATACCACTGCCACCTGTATATGTGCTTACCGCTATCCTAACTTTTGTCGTCTCAGTGTAGTTCTTACGGCATTTTTGTACTCCGACTGTTGGTACTCTGGGGAAATGAAATTGCGGTCGATCAGTCGCAAACAGGAGTGGCGCGCTCCCAAAGCGAGAGGGCAGGGCAGATGTCGGCGGAGGCAGGGTGGCCTGGTGCGGCGTGGCGCGGTGTGTGGCAGTGCGCTGATTAATGGTCGCGCGCTCACCTTGAACAGGTCGGCCGCCGGCCGATCGCTCCTGACACCACCAGCCGCGGCCTGGCCTGGCCCTATTGATTGGGCGACGGCCGTACCAGCCGCCCGCTATCGGAAACCGCTTTACGCCGCTCGCCCAAATAATCATAATAACAATAATCGCGGGCCGACGCGCCCACATCGATCGGCGAGCACCGATTTGCCAGCAGTTGCGGAACCTGTTGGCTGGAAAAGCTTCCTCCGTGCGGCGCGTAGCGCTATAACTCACTGACAGGTGTCTCGCTTCAGCGTCGCGACCTCAATGGCAGCTAACTCACTGCTACAACTGCACCGACCAAGAGCGCTAGGCAGCGACTCTACTGTCGTGGATGATCGTTATCATCGCCTGCTGGTATTCACAGTAACCGTTGATCCATAAAGTATATGTCTGCCGCCCGACTGGCATTTCTTCCAATACGATTACAACAGCATTCGCTCGACGTGCCTGTGTATAAAGTGGACGGGAGCGCTTTACAGTAAGTTTGTCGGACTCGTTCCAAATACGGTAAAAAAGCTTCCAGCCGAAATATGCCAAAAAAATTTAAAAAATAAGAAAGACGCTCCATGAAGGAATTTTCCGAATGGGACGGAAATTGGAATATATGATGCACAAATAGAGACGAAAAATGTTTACAGTTTTAGATATATTTGATAATTTATACAAGAGACAGAGGTTCACAAAGCGAGCTAGTCAATAACGTGTTGGTTGATTTATGGACATATTCCAAGCCGTTATTCGGCTTGGTACTGGTGGACAGATTTGCTGGATGTTCTCCTGAGGGCATTTGTGTGAAATTCTATCCAGCTGGAGCGTTACTTCGTCAAAATAACGAATGCTCCAAACGTCTTCAATAGGGGAGAGAGGGTTGGGTTGGGTTGGGGTTGGTTTGCTTGGGGGAAGAGACCAAGAGATCAAACAGCGAGGTCATCGGTCTCATCGCATTAGGGAAGGACGGGGAAGGAAATCAGCCGTGCCCTTTCAAAGGAACCATCCCGGCATTTGCCTGTAGCGATTTCGGGAAATCACGGAAAACCTAAATCAGGATGGCCGGACGCGGGATTGAACCGTCGTCCTCCCGAATGCGAGTGCATTGTGCTAACCACTGCGCCACCGCGCTCGGTAATAGGGGAGACATCCGGTGACCCAGATGGCCAAGAAAGGATTAGGCCGTCCGCAGCTCATGGTCGTGCGGTAACGTTCTCGCTTCCCATGCCCGGGTTCCCGGGTTCGATTCCCGGCGGGGGCAGGGATTTTTCTCTGCCTCGTGATGACTGGCTGTTGTGTGATGTCCTTAAGTTAGGTAGGTTTAAGTAGTTCTAAGTTCTAGGGGACTGATGACCATAGATGTTAAGTCCCATAGTGCTCAGAGCCATTTGAACAATTGTTTTAGGATTAGGCAAGTACGATGACAAGCAATACAAACTCTCCTCATGTGCCGGCAGGCATTATCTTCCTCAAAAATAAGTGCAGGATGAGACGGCCGGCCGTTGTGAGCGAAGGTTATAGCCGCTTCAGTGTGGAACCGCGCGACCACTACGGTTGCAGGTTCGAATCCTGCCTCACGCGTGGATGTGTGTGTGATGTCCTTGGGTTAGTTAGGTTTAAGTAGTTCTAAGTTCTAGGGGACTGATGCCTCAGATGTTAAGTCCCATAGTGCTCAGAGCCATTTGAAAAATTTGAGCCAGGATGAGATGCCATGAAGGACAACAAAACGGGGCGTGGAGTATCGTCGACGTATCGCTTTGGTGTAGGGGTGACAACCATAGGGTCCTATTATTAAATGAAATGGAACCCCAGAGTATTATGCCTAATTTTGGTTAACGGGCACTATGGCGGGTGAAGTCGGTATCCCACCACCGTCTGGGGCATCGCCAGACCCGTCTTCGTTCTTGAATTTCATTGATTGTCTTCAGTGATGAGTTTCGCTTCGAACTGAGGTCGCATGACAAGAGAAGACGTATCTGAAGGCGTCCAGAATTGTGGCATAGTGATGATGGGACACAAACCTGACAGTCGCCCACCATAAGACCGGACAAAGAGCGGTGATGGTCTGGAGCGTGTAGTGGTTAATAAAAAAGGAAAAGAGAAGAAAAGAAAAGATTGAAAATGTGGGAAGAAATGGTGAATAAAAGGGGGATTTTAAAATCGTTAATGACCGTGAAAAAAGGAAAAGAATGAAATGCAAATCGGACTTCGTATTACAGAAAACTTATCGGTTTCGTGATTCGGAAAAGCTATTGTTGGGGTGGTCCTTGTGGCTTTTCTGAGCAAAAGTCAAACCAATTTCCACTGCAAAAATTATCTGAGAGAAAAGAGAATAACAAATGTGACTAACAGGGGTAAATGGTGTAGATTAGAGTTCACCCTTTCCCATGTTAACATCTCTTCTCGCGTGCGGCGTCCAGGTCTTCAAAAATCTCCTACTTCATTTCTGCATGAAAAGTCTTAGCTGCTCCGAAATCTTGCAATATTTATTGTCCAGGAATTACTAATGTATACAAACTAAAACCATCTTGGTGTTGAATGCAAAATATTTTACGTTGCTGCTTTCAACCTCTAAATTTCATACAAACTTTCACAACACGTCTGCACATCAAAGGGCTTTTCCGTCTTAATCCGACCAAGACTAGCTAAGTATTTACGTCTGCATTAAGCTTCGGCTCTCAAGAGACAAAAGACGGATAGAAAAAAAAGAGTTACAATTTTAGTATTTTCTCTGCCGTCGAGCGCTCATACCGCTGCGACGGTATAATTTATATCTGAGGGAACGAGTGTAGCACGACGAAATTCAAAGTCCCGCCACAGGTGCTAATTCTCTTCGTAGTAGGACCCCGGTGGTTGTCATCCGTGGCGCCCTTACAGCACATATTACCGTTTTGCTGCCATTCATGGCTAGCCATCGTGGTATTACATTTCAGCAACATAACGCCTGCCCTCACACGGCGAGAGTTCCTCCTGCTTGTCTCCGTGGTTGCCTGACCCTACTTTGGCCAGCAAAGTCTCCGGGTCCCTCCTCAATTTTGAAAGTTTGGAGCATTATGAGCAAGACCCTCCAACCAGATTCAGTTGGACAGAATTTGGCACACTTTCCCTCAGGAGAACATCCAACAACTCTATCAATCAATGCCAATGATTGTTGGCATAATGACCAGAGATGGACCAACGCGATATTCACATACTCATTTCGTGAATATCTTTGTCTTAAATAAATGATACAGTTTCTTCTGAAACTGTAATCTTTCATTTGCCTAAATGGTTCAAATGGCTCTCAGCACTATGAAACGTAACTTCTGAGGTCATCAGTCCTCTAGAACTTAGAACTACTTAAACCTATCTAACCTAATGACATCACACACATCCATGCCCGAGGCAGGATTCGAACCTGCGACCGTAGCGGTCGTGCGGTTCCAAATTGTACCGCCTAGAACCTCTCGGCCACACCGGTCGGCTTTTTATTTGTCTATACATGTACTTCACATCTATCGATTTCCGTTCCATTCGGATAATTTCTTCGTGGTACGATTTTGTATATAGTATATTAGCGACGGATACTTTTATAGGTACAGTTACTCCCCGACTACATGAAGGTTCACAAAGTAATCGTTGTTTACAGCTCACGCATTACTGATGGACGAGATGAAAAACGTTACGAACACATTTCACTGACCGTAACGTTTCCCCAACACCTTGTGTTCAATCGACGATTGTTGCGGAGTGTTTTCTCGCAGTCGCTTCCAGCCGGACAAGATAACATTGGCACATTCTAAGAAACTGAAAGTGTCTCGCATTGCTAGACCCTTCCGGCGACTAACCATCAGGTGACTTAGTTTGACAATGACGAGCAAACTCAAGTTTTCTTCAATACAGTAAATTCGTTAGCTTAGTACATCTACATCTACATGACTACTCTGCAATTCACATTTAAGTGCTTGGCAGAGGGTTCATCGAACCACAATCATACTATCTCTCTACTATTCCACTCCCGAACAGCGAGCGGGAAAAACGAACACCTAAACCTTTCTGTTCGAGCTCTGATTTCTCTTATTTTATTTTGATGATCATTCCTACCTATGTAGGTTGGGCTCAACAAAATATTTTCGCATTCGGAAGAGAAAGTTGGTGACTGAAATTTCGTAAAAAGGTCTCGCCGCGACGAAAAACGTCTATGCTGTAATGACTTCCATCCCAACTCGTGTATCATATCTGCCACACTCTCTCCCCTATAACGCGATAATACAAAACGAGCTGCCCTTCTTTTGCACCCTCTCGATGTCCTCCGTCAATCCCACCTGGTAAGGATCCCACACCGCGCAGCAATATTCTAACAGAGGACGAACGAGTGTAGTGTAAGCTGTCTCTTTAGTGGACTTGTTGCATCTTCTAAGTGTCCTGCCAATGAAACGCAACCTTTGGCTCGCCTTCCCGACAATATTATCTATGTGGTCCTTCCAACTGAAGTTGTTTGTAATTTTAACACCCAGGTACTTAGTTGAATTGACAGCCTTGAGAATTGTACTATTTATCGAGTAATCGAATTCCAACGGATTTCTTTTGGAACTCATGTGGATCATCTCACACTTTTCGTTATTTAGCGTCAACTGCCACCTGACACACCATACAGCAATCTTTTCTAAATCGCTTTGCAGCTGATACTGGTCTTCGGATGACCTTACTAGACGGTAAATTACAGCATCATCTGCGAACAACCTAAGAGAACTGCTCAGATTGTCACCCAGGTCATTTATATAGATCAGGAACAGTAGAGGTCCCAGGACGCTTCCCTGGGGAACACCTGATATCACTTCAGTTTTACTCGATGATTTGCCGTCTATTACTACGAACTGCGACCTTCCTGACAGGAAATCACGAATCCAGTCGCACAACTGAGACGATACCCCATAGCTCCGCAGCTTGATTAGAAGTCGCTTGTGAGGAACGGTGTCAAAAGCTTTCCGGAAATCTAGAAATACGGAATCAACTTGAGATCCCCTGTCGATAGCGGCCATTACTTCGTGCGAATAAAGAGCTAGCTGCGTTGCACAAGAGCGATGTTTTCTGAAGCCATGCTGATTACGTGTCAATAGATCGTTCCCTTCGAGGTGATTCATAATGTTTGAATACAGTATATGCTCCAAAACCCTACTGCAAACCGACGTCAATGATATAGGTCTGTAGTTAAATGGATTACTCCTACTACCCTTCTTGAACACTGGTGCGACCTGCGCAATTTTCCAATCTGTAGGTACAGATCTATCGGTGAGCGAGCGGTTGTATATGAGTGCTAAGTAGGGAGCTATAGTATCAGCGTAATCTGAAAGGAACCTAATCGGTATACAATCTGGACCTGAAGACTTGCCCGTATCAAGCGATTTGAGTTGCTTCGCAACCCCTAAGGTATCTACTTCTAAGAAACTCATGCTAGCAGATGTTCGTGTTTCAAATTCTGGAATATTCCATTCGTCTTCCCTGGTGAAGGAATTTCGGAAAACTGCGTTCAATAACTCCGCTTTAGCGGCGCAGTCGTCGATAACAGTACCATCGGCACTGCGCAGCGAAGGTATTGACTGCGTCTTGCCGCTTGTGTACTTTACATACGACCAGAATTTCTTCGGATTTTCTACCAAATTTCGAGACAATGTTTCGTTGTGGAACCTATTAAAGGCATCTCGCATCGAAGTACGTGCCAAATTTCGCGCGTCTGTAAATTTTAGCCCATCTTCAGGATTTCGCGTTCTTCTGAACTTCGCATGCTTTTTCCGTTGCCTCTGCAACAGCGTTCGGACCTTTTTTGTGTACCACGGGGGATCCGTTCCATCTCTTACCAATTTATGAGGTATGAATATCTCAATTGCTGTTGCTACTATATCTTTGAATTTGAGCCACATCTCGTCTACATTCGCATAGTCAGTTCGGAAGGAATGGAAATTGTCTTTTAGGAAGGCTTCTAGTGGTACTTTATCAGCTTTTTTAAATAAAATTATTTTGCGTTTGTTTCTGATGGATTTGGAAGAAATGGTATTGAGCCTAGCTACAATGACCTTGTGATCACTAATCCCTGTATCAGTCATGATGCTCTCTATCAGCTCTGGATTGTTTGTGGCCAAGAGGTCAAGTGTGTTTTCGCAACCATTTACAATTCGCGTGGGTTCGTGGACTAACTGCTCTAAATAATTTTCGGAGAATGCATTTAGGACAATCTCGGAAGACGTTTTGTGCCTACCACCGGTTTTGAACAAGTATTTTTGCCAACATACCGAGGGTAGGTTGAAGTCCCCACCAACTATAACCGTATGAGTGGGGTATTTATTTGTTACGAGACTCAAATTTTCTCTGAACTGTTCCGCAACTGTATCATCGGAGTCTGGGGGTCGGTAGAAGGAGCCAATTATTAACTTAATTCGGCTGTTAAGTATAACCTCCACCCACACCAATTCGCACAGAGTATCTACTTCGACTTCACTACAAGATAAACCACTACTGACAGACACCAACACTCCACCACCAATTCTGCCTAATCTATCTTTCCTGAACACCGTCTGAGACTTCGTAAAAATTTCTGCAGAACTTATTTCAGGCTTTAGCCAGCTTTCTGTACCTATAACGATATCCGCTTCTGTGCTTTCTATTAGCGCTTGAAGCTCAGGGACTTTTCCAGCGCAACTACAACAGTTTACAACTATAATTCCGACTGTTCCTTGATCCAAGCACGTCCTGTAATTGCCAAGCACCCTTTGACATTGCAGCCCATCCCGCACTTTCCCGAGGCCTTCTAACCTAAAAAACCGCCCAGTCCACGCCACACAGCCTCCGCTACCCGTGTAGCCGCCAGCTGAGTGTAGTGAACTCCTGACCTATTCAGCGGGACCCGAAACCCCACCACCCTATGGCGCAAGTCAAGGAATCTGCAGCCAATACGGTCGCAAAACCGTCTGAGCCTCTGATTCAGACCCTCCACCCGGCTCTGCACCAAAGGTCCGCAGTCGGTTCTGTCAACGATGCTGCAGATGGTGAGCTCTGCCTTCATCTCGTAAGCAAGACCGGCAGCCTTCACCAAATCAGATAGCCGCTGGAATCCAGAGAGAATTTCCTCAGATCCAAAGCGACACACGTCATTAGTGCCGACATGTGCCACCACCTGCAGCTGGCTGCACCCTGTGCTCTTCATGGCATCCGGAAGGACCCTTTCCACATCAGGAATGACTCCTCCCGGAATGCACACGGAGT
Source organism: Schistocerca gregaria (assembly GCF_023897955.1). NCBI lineage: Eukaryota > Metazoa > Arthropoda > Insecta > Orthoptera > Acrididae > Schistocerca > Schistocerca gregaria. The sequence continues at coordinate 934,979,670 of NC_064921.1, forward strand.
GCACACTGGATTTCTTCCCCTCCTTAGCCGCCATATCCCTAAGGGGCCCCATTACGCGCCTAACATTGGAGCTCCCAACTACCAGTAAGCCCAACCTCTGCGATTGCCCGGACCTTGAAGGCTGAGAATGATCCTCTGAAACAGAGCAGGCAGCTGCATCTGGCTCAGCCCACGACTGTCAGTACGGAAATTATGGAAGACCTGTTCTTAAAATCTGTGCTTTATTTAATTTAAAAAGACAGCAAGTTTTTGGGAGATATGATCCAGTTATTATGTTCTTAAAAGTACAAGCGTTACGGTGATGATAGATAAACTCCAGTGGTAGACTCTGTAGGAGAGACGCTCAGTAGCTCGGTACGGGCTTTTGTTAAAGTTTCGAGACCTTCACCGAAGAGTCAAGCAGTATATTGCTCGCTCCTACGTATATCTCGCGAAGAGACCATGAGGATAAAATCAGAGAGATTAGAGCTCACACAGAAGCATACCGACAATCTTTGTTTCCACGAACAATACGAGCCTGGAATAGAAGGGAGAACCGATAGAGGTACTCAGGGTACCCTCCGCCACACACCGTGAGGTGGCTTGCGTAGTATGGATGTAGATGTAGGTGCAGAAGTCTGAGAACTTCGGGGAATGGTCTCAAGATTCACAAACCAAATATGTTGTGAAACTGTTGGAACTGTCAGCAACGCTTCTTTTGAAATCGCACGAAACACTCTGATGACGCGTTTTTGGTTACCCACATCATTATAGGAGGTGAGAGCTGGAGCTACCGATACGATGCCAAGACCAAATGACAGTCAGAGGCATGGTGTTCATCGTAGTCCAGGCCTCCCTCGTGTATAAATTCATAATGGATCAAGCACTTGCTGTCAAAAAAGACAATCAAAATCGTCTTAATCTTGGATTTTGTCCGTCGACGTTTTCAGGGAGGCGGGGAAGACGATGAACGCTACGCCACTGACTGTCGCTTGGTCTCCGGATCTTAATGGATCTTGTGGAGCTCATCTCCTGTAACGATATTGAGATCCGGTAACGCGCGACCACTGTCCTTGGAGCGGTTCCACAAGAAGCGCTTGCTGTCAGTTTCCAACAGCTTTACGACCCATGCCAGAAGCGTGTTGTAGCTAATGGCGATTACTTTCAAGGGTACCAAACGTATTTTGTTCGTAAATCTTGTTTTCTGTATTGGCTGAGACTATTCACCGAGCATTTGAGATGCGCCTTGTATTATGCCATTAGGCAGTCAAAAACAAGCAAGCAGCAGGGAGTTAAGCATCTTCAGTAATTACGAAAGTTGTACCATCATGTCTACTACGGAGAGTCGTATGTCTCTGACAATATTTGCTGGTGCTTGTCTGGTTCTGACTGCGAATAATAGCATAATACTTTTAAGAAATAGATAATGGGATCATGTCTTCCGAAGTAGTTGCGTTTTTAAATAAAATAAAATGAATCACAGATTTGGGCAATTTTTGCACGATGTTCTCCATACTGATAACGTGGTTTGTACTGTGGGTTCAAAGAAGATAGGCCGGCCGGGGTGGCCGAACGGTTCTATGCGCTACAGTCTGGAACCACGCGACCGCTACAGTCGCAGGTTCGAATCCTGCCTCGGGCATGGGTGTGTGTGATGTCCTTAGGTTAGTTAGGTTTAAGTAGTTCTAAGTTCTAGGGGACTGATGACCTCAGAAGTTAAGTCCCATAGTGCTCAGAGCCATTGAACCAGCCAAAGAAAACAACATTCAACAATTTTTCCAGAATGAAATTTTCGCTGTGCAGCGGAGTGAGTGCTGCTATGGAACGTCCTGGCACATTAAAACTGGCTGACTGGCCGAAACTCCAACTCGGTTTATTGTCTTAGAAGCAGCAGACTTCCCTGAGCTATTCTGATACACGCGACTCCGGTTGCTCGCCGCTTTTGAGGAGTGTCAGTTTTCCCAGTAAACCATCCAGATGGGCTGCACGGACAGTAGAAGATGGTATTCTCCTCTGGAATCAACGGAATATAAGAACTGCGTAATTTCCACGTCGACACTTCACAACGACACCATTCTACATCCACATTTAAATCTACGCACGTACTCCGCAAGCCACCGTGGCAGATGGTATCCTATACCACCAGTAGTCATTACCTTTTCTGTTATACTCGCAAATGCAGCCAGGGAACAATGTCTGTCTTCGTACCTCCGTACCTGCCCCAAGCTTCCTAATCGTATTTTCATGGTCCTTACTCGAAATCAGCATTGGCTGCAGCAGAAGCATTTTGCAGTCAGCCTCAAATGCCAGTTCTCTAAATTTTCTCGCATAGAACTTTGCCTTCCCTCCATTGACTCCCATCTGAATTCCTAAAGCATCTCGGAACAAAATGGTTCAAATGGCTCTGAGCAATATGGGACATAACGTCTGAGGTCATCAGTCCCCTAGAACTTAGAACTACTTAAACCTAACTAACCTAAGGATATCACTTACATCCATGCCCGAGGCAAGATTCGAACATGTGACCGTAGCTGTCGCACGGTCTCGGAACACTTGCGCGTTTTTTAACCTAACGATAAAAAATCTAGCAGCACGACTCTGAATTACTTCGATTTCATTCTTTAATCCGACCTGGTTCGGTTCCCAAACACTCGAACAGTACTGAACAATGGGTTGCACTAGCGCACAGATGAACCACACTTTCTTAAAATACTCCCAATAAACGGGAGCCGAGCATTTGCCTTACCTACTACAGTCCTTACGTTCTCATTCCATTTCATATTGCTCTGCAGTGTTATGCCCAGATACTTAATCGACATGACTGTGTCAAAGATGACACTACTGCTCGTAATACAGTATTCGAACATTATGGGTTTGTTTGTCCCACTCTTCTGCATCAACTTACATCTTTTCTACATTTAGAGGTAGAAATTTTGCCTGTGTCATCTCGTAACCCCCAACAATCACTCAGTTGTGTTATAGGGGATCAGTAACACAAAAGATTTTATCAGATGTAGTGAGTTCAGGAATGGATAAAAATCGTTTTTCCGTTAGTAAGATCAATGAGTTTCTAAACACAGCTTTCCGAAATGCCTTCACAAAAGGAGACGAAGTAAATATTGCAGAATTCGAATCGAGAACCGCTGCCAACATGAGTAACGTAGAAGTAAATATCCTCGGAGTAGGGAAGCAACTTAAATCAGTTAATAAAAGCAAGTGTTCTGGTCCGGACTGTATACGAATTAGGTTCCTTTCTGAGTATGCTGATGCATTAGCTGCATACTTAACAATCATGTACAACCGTTCGCTCGACGAAAGATCCGTACCCAAAGATTGGAAAGTTGCACAGGTTACACCAACATTCAAGAAGATAGTTGGAGTCATCCACTAAACTACAGGCCCGTATAGTTAAGTCGATATGCAGCAGGATTTTAGAACATACATTATGTTCGAACATTTTGAATTACCTCGAAGCAAACGGTCTATTGACAGACAGTGAACATGGGTTCAGAAAACATCGTTCCTGTGAAACACAACTAGCTCTTTATGCAAATGAAGTGCTGAGTCCTATTGACAAGGAAGTTCAGATCGATTCCGTATTCCTGGATTTCCGGAAGGCTTTTGACACTGTACCACAAAAGCGGCTCGTAGTGAAATTGCGTGCTTATGGAATATCGTCTCAGTTATGTGACTGGATCTGTGATTTCCTGTCAGAGAGGTCACGGTTCGATGTAATTGGCGGAAAGTCATCGAGTAAAATAGAAGTGATTTCTGGCGATCCCCAAGGTAGTGTTATAGGCCCTTTGCTGTTCCTTATCTATATAAACGATTTGGGAGACAATCTGAGCACCCGTCTTCGGTTGTTTGCAGATGACGCTGTCGTTTGTCGACTAACAAAGCCACCAGACGATAAAAGAAACTGCGAAACGATTTAGAAGAAATAACGGAATGGTGCGAAAAGTGGCAGTTGACCTTAAATAACGAAAAGTGTCAGGTCATCTACATGAGTGCTAAAAGGAACGCGTCACACTTCGGTTACAAGATAAATCAGTCTAATCTAAAAGCCGTAAATTCAACTAAATACCTAGGTATTACAATTACGAACAATTCAAATTGGAAGGAACACATAGAACATGTTGTGCGGAAGGCTAACCAAAGACTGTGCTTCATTGGCAGGACACTTAAAGAATGTAACAGACCTACCAAGAAGACTGCCTACACTATGCTTGTCCGTCCTTTTTTAGAATACTGCTGCGCGGCGTGGGATCCTTACCAGACAGGACTGACTGAGTACATCGAAAAAGATCAAAGAAAGGCAGCACGTTTTGTATTATCGCGAAATATGGGGGACAGTGTCACAGAAATGATACAGGATTTGGGATGGATATCATTAAAAGAAAGGCGTTTTTCGTTGCGACGGAATCTTCTCACGTAATTCCAGTCACCAACTTTCTCCTCCGAATGCGAAAATATTTTGTTGACACCGACTTACATAGGGAGGAATGATCACAAAGATAAAATAAGGTAAATCAGAGCTCGTACTAAAAGGTGCGCTATACGAGATTCGAATAACAGAGAATTGTGAATGTGGTTCAAAAAAAATGGTTCAAATGGCTCTGAGAACTATGGGACTTAACATCTCAGGTCATCAGTCCCCTAGAACTTAGAACTACTTAAACCTAACCAACCTAAGGACATCACACACATCCACGCCCGAGGCAGGATGCGAATCTGCCACCGTAGCGGTCGCGCCGTTCGAGACTGAAGCGCCTAGAACCGCTCGGCCGAATGTGGTTCGGTGAACCCTCTGCCAGGTACTTAAATGTGATTTGTAGATGTAGTATATGTAGATGAATGTTGGCTGAATGACAAAAGCTGAATCACGCACCACATTACGTGGTCGGGAGCCCCGAACACTTTGCTGATTAGAAAGTGTTAAATACGAGGCATCGGCCAGGTCGCGTTGCGCCGTTGGAGCCGCCGGAGGTTCCTGAAGACATCATCCGGGCGATAACAAAACGGCCGCCCCGCTGCGGGGTCGCGGGCCTGCCTCTTACCTGGCGGGCCGGTAAACACATCACTACAATTGGGGGCGCCGGATCGCAGGTGGCCGGCCGGCCGGGCCTCTGAACAGCCGAGGGCGCAGCGCGGTTCGAGCTGTCTGCTCCTCTCGCGTGGGGTAGCAGCTCCAGGAGGCGACAGCCTGTTTGTTTACCCGCAGGGCCCGTAATTCCGGCAGCTCCGCCAATTCCTTTGTCGGCCGCTGCGCCCCCACGGAAAGCTCCACTTCTCCCGCACAGGGAAAAAAAAGGAAAGAGATGAGCCGTCTCCTTCAGTTTCGTGGGTGTATTCTGACAGTGGAGACCTCTGGACCGGGGCAACGCCATCGTAGGTTATCAGGGGCTGTTCCCTCAATGGAGTTGCCTCCGAGATTGTACTCAAATGAGGGTATCAACCGAAATTTGTGACTGGTCTGAATGTTTCCTGCGAGCGAGGACACAGCATGTTACCTTGGATGAAATCAGTAGCAACTCTGAGTTTGCCCCTGGGAAGCATGTTGGACCTAGGTGTTCACGTTGTACATCAGTCACATGGCAGACGTTAAATATAACCTCAGACTTTTCGCAGATGATGCAGTTATCGCTACGGTAGAAGGTTCGAATCCTGCCTCGGGCATGGATGTGTACGATGTTAGTTAGGTATAAGTAGTTCTAAGTCTAGTGGACTGATGACCTCAGATGTTAAGTCCCACAGTGCTTAGAGCCATTTGAACCATTTTTTGTAGTTATTAGTCACGAAGTATAGTCTGAAAAAAGCTTTAGAAATATACAGGGTGGTCCATTGAATGAGACGGGCCAAATACCTCACGAAATAAGCATCAAACGAAAACACTACAAAGAACGAAACTTGTCTAGCTTGAAGGGGGAAACCAGACGGCACTATGGTTGGCCCGCTAGATGGTGCTTACATAGGTCAAACGGATATCAACTGCGTTTTTTTTTAAAAAATAGGGACCCTCATTTCTTATTACATATTCGTGTAGTACGTAAAGAAATAACAAGAAATATAGTCCAACTAAAACATTCACATTTCTTTACGTACTACACGAATATGTAATAAAACATGAGGGTTCCTATTTAAAGAAACGCAGCGCCATCTAGCCGGCAAACCATAGTGCCATCTGGTTTCCCCCTTCAAGCTAGACAAGTTTCGTTCTTTGTAGTTTTTTCGTTTGACGCTTATTTCGTGAGATATTTGGCCCGGTCACGATCAATGGACCACCCTATTTATATGCTGGGTGTATCATAATTAATGGCGTAAAAGTATACAGTTGAAGGTACACGATGCTAGAAGCAAAAAAGTCTTAGTCGAAAATGCATACCTTAAGAGCTACCGGCAATATTTCATCTCCGATAGTATGAAACGAATCTCTTCTACTGCAAGTGCTTTGCTTTCTATATTTTATTAAGTGGCAGTGTGGACCAAAACAAGAAAAAAATTTCAGTAAACGTGTGCTCTAAAATGCATTCCTTAAGAGCTATGAGCACTTGTTCATCTTAGCTACTTTGATACACAACTCTTCTAATGATGCTCGTAACTTTTAAGGTATGCATTTTAGAGAAAATATGGATGCCCTGCAAATATGGATGTTGCGCGATTCGACCAATCGGCCAAATGGATATCCCAATTAAACTCCATTCAGACTCGATCAGGCACTGATAACGCTGTGTCAAACGAGTACTCGGCATCTGTGTGTCCATCACAGTGACTACTGAACATCTGCTGCTGTTGACACCCTACCGAGCGTAAAATAAACTCAGGCTTTGGTGGCCGTTCTACCTGTTACAGCGGATTTTAGCTCGAATCATTTACATTCGCTTTGGTGGTGTGTACATGTACGAAGCTGCACTGACATCCAGCTGTGTCTTCTGAGTACTTGATTTTTTTGTAAGTCACTGTATTTTATTGTACTACACTGAGGCGCCAAAGAAACATGTACAAGCATGCGCATTCAATTACAGAGATATGTAAACTGGCAGAACACGGCACTGCGGTCGGCAACGCCTATCTAAGACAACAAACGTCTGGCACAGTCGTTAGATTGGTGACTGCGGCTACAGTGGTAGGTTATCAACATTAAGGACGTTTGAACGTGGAGTTATAGTCGGCGCAGGAGCGATGGGAGACAACATCTCCCAGGGAGCGATGAAATGGGGATTTTCCCGTGCGACCATCGCGTGAGTGTACCGTGAATTTCAGGAATCCCGTAAAACATCAAATCTCCGATATCGCTGCGGCCGGATAAAGATCCATCAAGAACGGGACCAATGACCACTGAAGAGAATCGTTCAACGTGAGAGAATTGCAATCATTTCGCAAATTGCTGCAGATTTCAATGCTGCGCCATCAACAAGTGTCAGCGTGCGAATCATTCAACGAAACTTCATCGATATGGGCCCACTTGTGTACCCCTGATGACTGCACAATACAAAGCTTGACGCCTCACCTGGGCCCGTCAACACCGATGACTGGAAATATGTTGCCTGATCGGTTCGTATCTCGTCTCAAATTGTATCGAGCGGATGGGTGTGTACGGATAAGGTTCAAAAATGGTTCAAATGGCTCTGAGCACTATGGGACTCAATTGCTGTGGTCATTAGTCCCCTAGAACTTAGAACTACTTAAACCTAACTAACCTAAGGACATCACACACATCCATGCCCGAGGCAGGATTCGAACCTGCGACCGTAGCAGTCGCACGGTTCCGGACTACGCGCCTAGAACCGCGAGACCACCGCGGTGTACGGATAAGGAGACACGCTAATGAATCCATAGGCTCTGCGTGTCAGCAGTGGATGGGGACTGTAAGCTGGTTGTGGCTCTGTAATGGTGTGGGGCATGTGCAGTCGGAGTGATATGGGACCCCTGATACTGTCCAAATACGATTCTGACAGGTGAAACGTATTTAAGCATCCTGTTTGATCACCTGCATCCATTGATGTCCTTTTTGCATTCCGATGAACTTTAGGAATTCCAGCAGGACAGTGCAACACCGCACACATCCAGAATTTGTACAGAGTGGCTCTAGAACACTCATCTGAGTTTAATAACTTCCACTGGCCAGCAAACTTCCCAGTTATGAACATTATTGAGAATATCTGGGATGCCCCGCAACGTGCTGTTCAGATCTGCACCATCTCGTACTCTTACTAATTAATGGACAGCGCTGCAGGCTTTATGGTGTCAATTCTCCCAAGCACTAATTCAGACATTTGTCGAGGCCATGGCACGTGGTGCTTCTGCGTGCTCGAGGGAGCCCTACATGATATCAGTCAGCAGGTGTGCCAGTTTCTTTGGCTCTTCAGTGTATTACGAAAGCCATAGACATCTGCGCAACGTTAAAGATGTGGATAAAGCCAGGTTTTACTTTGGAGGGGAGAGGGAAAAGTCGGTAATCAACCGCGACCTCCAGAACCGAACTTTGCACTCGCACTTGAGCTGCAAGCAAGGGGCTGACGCGGCAGCAAAGTGACAGCGAGACACAGACCGCTGCCGTGGGCGACATCCGCCGGAACTGTGATCACCTCCAGCCGCCGCGGCCGGCGTTGATGCCGTCTCGGCCGACGAGCGGGTCGCAGCTGCGACGTTCCCACCGGCACACAAAAGGACCCAAATCAAATTATCCAATTCGGGTATTGTGAGCGGCGCGATTGGTGTAATGGCGGACGCCGCGAGCTTCCTGCGCCGTAAGCAGGAAGGGTCGCCTTGGGAGCAGCGGCCAAGTGGCCACAAGTGCCGGCGGACGTCTTCGCCTTGCGCGGCCACCACGGAGGCTCCAGCGCGGCGCCTCCCTGCTGCTCCTGGGCCACGAGGAGCTGCTGACAGGCCCATAGCATCAACCACTCTCGAGGCATTCATCGGGAATGTTGCCCAATTCTGTTGCAAATGCCATATCACCAACTTTCGAATGTTCGTTATCATCCTTGAAAGAGCAGACTAGTGGCATTGGAGCACAGTAGATGATGCAGAGCTTTTATCAGGCAGTCATGTGACCCGCTATCGCTAATTTCGGTCACTGCAGTGAAGTGGTGTATGCACTAAAGTGACAAAAGTCACGGGATAGCGATATCAACATATACGAGATGTGTGTGTGTTGTGGTCTTCAGTCCTGAGATTGGTTTGATGCAGCTCTCCATGCTACTCTGTCTTGTGCAAGCTTCTTCATCTCCCAGTAGGTACTGAAGCCTACATCCTTCTGAATCTGCTTAGTGAATTCATCTCTTAGTCTCCCTCTACTGTTTTTACCCTCCACGCTGCCCTCCAATACTAAATTGATAACCCCTTGAAGCCTTACAACATGTCCTACCAACCGATCCCTTCTTCTAGTCAAGTTGTGCCACAGACTTCTCTTCTCCCCAATCCTGTTCAATACCTCTTCATTAATTATGTGATCTACCCATCTAATCTTCAGCACTCTTCTGTAGCACCGCATTTCGAAAGCTTCTATTCTCTTCTTGTCCAAACTATGTATAGTCCATGTTTCACTTCCATACATGGCTACACTCCATACAAATACTCTCAGAAACGACTTCCTGATAATTAAATCTATGCTCGATGTTAACAAAATATCTCTTCTTCAGAAACGCTTTCCTTTCCATTGCCAGTCTACATTTTATATCCTCTCTACTTCTATCATCATCAGTTATTTTGCTCCCCAAATAGGAAAACTCCTTTACTACTTTAAGTGTCTCATTTCCTAATCTAATTCCCTCAGCATCACCCAACTTAATTCGACTACATTCCATTATCCTCGTTTTGTTTTTGTTGATGTTCATCTTATATCCTCCTTTCAAGACACTGTCCATTCCGTTCAACTGTTCTTCCACGTCCTGTGCTGTCTCTGACAGAATTTCAGTGTCACCGGCAAACCTCCAAGTTTCTATTTCTTCTCCATGGATTTCAATACCTACTCCGAATTTTTCTTTTGTTTCCTTCAGTGGTTGCTCAATATACAGATTGAATAACATCGGGGAGAGGCTACGACCCTGCCTCACTCCATTCCCAACCACTGCTTCCCTTTCGTGCCCCTCGACTCTTATAACTGCCATCTGGTTTCTGTACTAATTGTAAATAGTCTTTCGCTCCCTGTATTTTACCCCTGCCACCTTCAGAATTTGAAAGAGTATATTCCAATCAACATTGTCGACAGCTTTCTCTAAGTCTACAAATGTTAGAAACGTAGGTTTGCCTTTCCTTAATCTAGCTTCTAAGATAAGTCGTAAGGCCAGTATTGCCTCACGTGTTCCAATATGTCTACGGAATCCAAACTGATCTTCCCCGAGGTTGGCTTCTACTAGTTTTTCCATTCGTCTGTAAAGAATTCGCTTTAGTATTTTGCAGCTCTCGCTTATTAAACTGATTGTTCGGTACCTTTCACATCTGTCAACACGCGACAAGTCACACAATCCTGAAGGCTGGAAATGCAACTAAATACTTATGGATTACAATTACAAATAACCTAAATTGGAACGGTCATATAGATAATATTGTGGGTAGAGCAAACCAAAGACTGCGATTCACTGGCAGAACACTTAGAAGGTGCAACAGATCTACCAAAGAGACTGCTTACACCACGCTTGTCCGCCCTATTCTGGAGTATTGCTGTGCAGTGTGGGGTCCGCAATAGATGAGACTGACGGATGACATCGAAAAATACAAAAATCTCGTTTTGTATTATCTCGAAGTAGGCGAGGTAGTGGCACAGACATGATACGTGAATTGGAGTGGCAATCATTAAAACAACAGCGTTTTTCTTTGCGACGGGATCTTCTCATGAAATTTCAATCGCCAGTTTTCTCCCCCGATTGCAAAAACATTCTGTTGGCACCCACCTACATCGGGAGAAATGATCATCACGATAAAATAAGAGAAATCAAGGCTCGAATAGAAAAATTTAAGTGCTCGTTTTTTCCGCGTGCCTTTCCAGAGTGAAACGGTAGAGAGACAGCTTGAAGGTGGTTCATTGAATCCTCTGCCAGGCTCTTTATTGTGAATAGCAGAGTAATCACGTAGACGTAGATGTAGAGGTAGAAGAGAGCAGCTCAATGGCGGAGCTGTCATTTTCACTCAGGAGATCCACGTGAAAAAGATTCTGACGTGATTTTGGCCGCACGACGGGAATTAACAGACTTTGAACGGCCAACGGTAGTTGGCGCTAGACGCGAGGGGCATTCCATTTCGGAAATCGTTTGGGGATTCGGTATTCCGAGATCTACATTATCAAGGGCATGCCGAGAATACAAAATTTCAGGCATTACCTCTCACCACGGACAACGTAGTGATGACTGCTTTCACTTAACGACCGGGAGCAGCGGCATTTGCGTAGAGTTGTCATTGCTACCAAAGACGCAACATTGTTTGAAATAACAAGAGAAATCAATGTTAGGCGTACTACGGAAGTATCCGTTAGGAAAGTACAGCGAAATCTGGCGTTAATGGGCTATGGCAGTAGACGACCGACGTTTGTGACTTTGCTAACAGCAATAAATCACCTGCAGCGTCTCTCCTGGACTCATGACCATATTTCCAGAATGAGATTTTCACTCTGCAGCGGAGTGTGCGCTGATATGAAACTTCCTGGCAGATTAAAACTGTGGGCCCGACCGAGACTCGAACTCGGGACCTTTGCCTTTCGCGGGCAAGTGTTCTACCAACTGAGCTACCGAAGCACGACTCACGCCCGGTACTCACAGCTTTACTTCTGCCAGTATCCGTCTCCTACCTTCCAAACTTTACAGAAGCTCTTCTGCGAAACATGCAGAACTAGCACTCCTGACAGAAAGGATACTGTGGAGACATGGCTTAGCCACAGCCTGGGGGATGTTTCCAGAATGAGATTTTCACTCTGCAGCGGAGTGTGCGCTGATATGAAACTTCCTGGCAGATTAAAACTGTGTGACCGACCGAGACTCGAACTCGGGACCTTTGCCTTTCGCGGGCAAGTGCTCTACGAACTGAGCTACCGAAGCACGACTCACGCCCGGTACTCACAGCTTTACTTCTGCCAGTATCCGTCTCCTACCTTCCAAACTTTACAGAAGCTCTTCTGCGAAACATGCAGAACTTGCACTCCTGAAAGAAAGGATACTATGGAGACATGGCTTAGCCACAGCCTGGGGGATGTTTCCAGAATGAGATTTTCACTCTGCAGTGGAGTGTGCGCTGATATGAAACTTCCTGGCAGATTAAAACTGTGTGCCCGACCGAGACTCGAACTCGGGACCTTTGCCTTTCGCGGGCAAGTGCTCTACCAGTAGAGTGAAAATCTCATTCTGGAAACATCCCCCAGGCTGTGGCTAAGCCATGTCTCCGCAATATCCTTTCTTTCAGGAGTGCTAGTTCTGCATGTTTCGCAGGAGAGCTTCTGTAAAGTTTGGAAGGTAGGAGACGGATACTGGCAGAAGTAAAGCTGTGAGTACCGGGCGTGAGTCGTGCTTCGGTAGCTCAGTTGGTTGAGCACTTGCCCGCGAAAGGCAAAGGTCCCGAGTTCCAGTCTCGGTCGGGCACACAGTTTTAATCTGCCAGGAAGTTTCATGACCATATTGGCTGGACCCTAGACGATTGGAAACCATGGCCTGGTCACAAGGGTCCCATAGAACCCAGTGTGTTGTCCTCGATGGTGAGTGTTCATCGGAGGTAAGGGTATCATCTGGAGTGCCCCAGGGAAGTGTAGTAGGTCCGCTGTTGTTTTCTATCTACATAAATTATCTTTTGGATGGGGTGGATAGTAATGTGCGGCTGTTTGCTGATGATGCTGTGGTGTACGGGAAGGTGTCGTCGTTGAGTGACTGTAGGAGGATACAAGATGACTTGGACAGGATTTGTGATTGGTGTAAGTAATGGCAGCTAACTCTAAATATAGATAAATGTAAATTAATACAGTTGAATAGGAAAAAGAATGATGTAATGTTTGAATACTCCATTAGTAGTGTAGCGCTTGGCACAGTCAGGTCGATTAAATATTTGGGCGTAACATTGCAGAGCGATATGAAGTGGGACAAGCATGTAATGGCAGTTTTGGGGAAGGCGGATAGTCGTCTTCAGTTCATTGGTAGAATTTTGGGAAGATGTCGTTCATCTGTAAAGGAGACCGCTTATAAAACACTAATACAACCTATTCTTGAGTACTGCTCGAGCGTTTGGGATCCCTATCAGGTAGGATTAAGAGAAGACATAGAAGCAATTCAGAGGCGGGCTGCTAAATTTGTTACTGGTAGGTTTGATCATCACGCGAGTGTTACGGAAATGCCTCAGAAACTCGGGTGGGAGTCTCTGGAGGAAAGGAGGCGTTCTTTTCGTGAATCGCTACTGAGGAAATTTAGAGAACTAGTATTTGAGGCTGACTACAGTACAATTTTACTGGAGCCAATTTACATTTCGCGGAAAGACCACAAAGATGAGATAAGGGCTCGTACAGAGGTATATAGGCAGTCATTTTTCCGTCTTTCTGTTTGGGGTGGAACAGGGAGAGAAGATGCTAGCTGTGGTACGAGGTACCCTCCACCACGCACCGTATGGTGGATTGTAGAGTATGTCTGTAGATGTAGATTTCAGTTGGTAAGAGCTGATGCCCGATTGTGGCGCAGAGTCCATGAAGCCATGGGCCCACGTTGTCAACAAGCCACTGTGCAAGCTGGTGGTGGCTCGATAACAGCAAGGGCAGTGTTTTCTGGTTCATCTGGTCCATTTGAATCGATTATTGAGCAGAAATGGTTAAGTTCGGCTACTTGGAGACCATTTGCAGCCATTCATGGACTTGATTTTCCCAAACAACAATGGAATTTTTATGGATGACAACCCGCCATGTCACCAGGCCCGACATGAATCCCATTGGACATTTATGAGAAAGGCCAGTCTTTGCACAGAATTCTGCACACTTTCGCAGTTATAGATGGGTGTAGATGTGGGGGACTTCTAACGACGTGTCACGTCCATGCCACGTCGAGTTCGTTCACTACTCCGAGTGAAAGGAAGTCCGACACTTTATTAGCAGGAATCCCGTGTTTATTGTCACCTCTGAGTATATGGCAGTTGCTTCCATGGAACCAACTGAATAAGATGGGTTGATGCGGAGACGTGACACAATAACCGAAAGAATTATCGTCCATCAAACTCTGTTTGTTCTTTTTCTAATGTTTCATCTGTATACTTTTCGATCCTCTTCAGATCGAGCAGATATTTTGAAGCTACAGTACTCGTTTCAATCACGGATACAAGACGACAAGACACGTTGATGAGCGCAAAGACTCTGCGTAAAATGAATCTGTGGTCACTCGGTGGATACTTGCTATGATATCGACGTATCGTTATAAACTACGCTGCAACCATATCTTTTCGATTTTATTAAAACGCCGCAACCCGTTATTTGTCTATGTTTAAAGCGCTACCTCTGTTTAAATTTATCGCCAAACGAATTATAGTTGCTTCTTTCATGACCAAGTCCGGAATGGATGAAGTCGACGCGAGGATTTCGATATTTTCATACTACATAGAGTGACCAGTGTCAGTTCCAATAGAATTGGGCTTTAGGAGTCGAGTGTACCTACCGTGTCCCACGCATTTTTCAAACTTCGTAAATGTGGTCTGCCCGATGTATGAAACGCGACATTCGTAAGGGGGTTTGTAAACCTCGGCCTTGCGGAATATCAAGTCATCTCCGACGGAACGCGAAAGAACTGTTGTCTTCGATGAAGAGAGAAAAGTCACTCTGCAATTGGTGAGGGTCCAGCTTATTATGAACAAGTTTCCCACATACGGAAGGAAGGCCATATATTCAAATCTCTCGATTTCTCCCTCGTTCTTTATGTTCACCTTCGAATCTCATATAGGGCCTATCTTTGTTTAAAAATCACAGTATTCTGAACATACGTGAAGACACATTTGCAGTGTGGCTCTGTGGTAAGCATAAACTACAAGAATTTTCAAACAGTCTAAATTCCATCCATGAAAAGATTCAGTTTACAATGGAAATCGTAAAGGAGCGTGCCATCCATTTTTGGATGTTTTCGTCCATCTCATCTTAGAACAGGCAACTTGTTGGAAACCGACTCACACAGACATACAGTATACAGGGTATTTGAGCTGCCCCTACCGATGGCTTTCACGCAAATACCACACAGAAAATTCTCATATTCTCTTGCTCACTACATGAAAACTATCAGTGTTACAGCGGAAATGAACAGGACCTTTTTGTAGTGAATTTAATGTACACTCCTGGAAATGGAAAAAAGAACACATTGACACCGGTGTGTCAGACCCACCATATTTGCTCCGGACACTGCGAGAGGGCTGTACAAGCAATGATCACACGCACGGCACAGCGGACACACCAGGAACCGCGGTGTTGGCCGTCGAATGGCGCTAGCTGCGCAGCATTTGTGCACCGCCGCCGTCAGTGTCAGCCAGTTTGCCGTGGCATACGGAGCTCCATCGCAGTCTTTAACACTGGTAGCATGCCGCGACAGCGTGGACGTGAACCGTATGTGCAGTTGACGGACTTTGAGCGAGGGCGTATAGTGGGCATGCGGGAGGCCGGGTGGACGTACCGCCGAATTGCTCAACACGTGGGGCGTGACGTCTCCACAGAACATCGATGTTGTTGCCAGTGGTCGGCGGAAGGTGCACGTGCCCGTCGACCTGGGACCGGACCGCAGCGACGCACGGATGCACGCCAAGACCGTAGGATCCTACGCAGTGCCGTAGGGGACCGCACCGCCACTTCCCAGCAAATTAGGGACACTGTTGCTCCTGGGGTCTCGGCGAGGACCATTCGCAACCGTCTCCATGAAGCTGGGCTACGGTCCCGCACACCGTTAGGCCGTCTTCCGCTCACGCCCCAACATCGTGCAGCCCGCCTCCAGTGGTGTCGCGACAGGCGTGAATGGAGGGACGAATGGAGACGTGTCGTCTTCAGCGATGAGAGTCGCTTCTGCCTTGGTGCCAATGATGGTCGTATGCGTATTTGGCGCCGTGCAGGTGAGCGCCACAATGAGGACTGCATACGACCGAGGCACACAGGGCCAACACCCGGCATCATGGTGTGGGGAGCGATCTCCTACACTGGCCGTACACCTCTGGTGATCGTCGAGGGGACACTGAATAGTGCACGGTACATCCATACCGTCATCGAACCCATCGTTCTACCATTCTTAGACCGGCATGGGAACTTGCTGTTCCAACAGGACAATGCACGTCCGCATGTATCCCGTGCCACCCAACGTGGTCTAGAAGGTGTAAGTCAACTACTCTGGCCAGCAAGATCTCCGGATCTGTCCCCCATTGAGCATGTTTGGGACTGGATGAAGCGTCGTCTCACGCGGTCTGCACGTCCAGCAGGAACGCTGGTCCAACTGAGGCGCCAGGTGGAAATGGCATGGCAAGCCGTTCCACAGGACTACATCCAGCATCTCTACGATCGTCTCCATGGGAGAATAGCAGCCTGCATTGCTGCGAAAGGTGGATATACACTGTCCTAATGCCGACATTGTGCATGCTCTGTTGCCTGTGTCTATGTGCCTGTGGTTCTGTCAGTGTGATCATGTGATGTATCTGACCCCAGGAATGTGTCAATAAAGTTTCCCCTTCCTGGGACAATGAATTCATGGTGTTCTTATTTCAATTTCCAGGAGTGTAGTTAATTTTTGTACTGGGATAGGTTTCACTAGAAGCCATAACTTTCGAATAGTTCAAGACGAACGTACAAAAGTTATCTTCAAAGGCGTTTATCTCGAATTACTCGAAAAATGTGGCCTTCTGCGCATACGTAAAAAACTGTTAATACATAAAATTTGCTACAGAATGGTCTTGTTCCTATCTTTTATAGGATTGATAATTTGCATGTACTGAGCAAGTGACTATGGAAATCTTGCTTGTGAGTTTTGAAAGTATTGTGAGTTGCGTAAACCTATCGTTAAGGAAAGCTCAATCTCCCTGAGTTTACAAAAGAAAGGCTGCCACTAGCATTCCCAGACTATGTCTTCAAAAAATTTGTCTCACAGAGGATGTGCTCTGCTGACAAGAATGGTCTGAAGAATGAGCTTCTATTGATAAGACTTTACAAAGAAAGGAGGTACTGTCCACAATAGATAAGTACATCGAGAAATAATGTAAATCATGTACAGAACTACACACTCGTCTGACGTTGCTTTATTTCTAGGGTAAAAAGGCTTATTTTTCACGATGACATGTTCACTTGTCGGAGGATTTTGAAGTCTGACATGTGCTGAAGCAAAATCTTTTTCAGTACTACTTTAAAACAGTGAAATAAATAATTTCTAGAGGCAACGGTGAATACGATTTTCTTTAAAAAATTGTGCATGGCTGTGAACTCCGACAACGACAAGTTAATCAGTATAAGAAATAGGTTTTTGAATTCCATCTTTATAATTTGGTTTTTATTTTTTTCCATTGTAGTTTCTCAAGATTTGTTCACACATAAAAATATGTATCTGCGTCCGACAGAAAGTAAAATAAACCGTGATCACTTCCAATTGTAAAAAAAAATTGGCATTGAAGTTCTTGTGCGAACATCTCCAGTTCCCTTCATCAGCATTTATTGTAAAGTAAAGCGCCAAGTAAGAGCCGACGACGCTTCTGCCTCTCTGACGGAGTTCAGGCAGGGGGATTAATGGACGATTCTTCGACCTTTTACAGGCGCCAGTTTCACTGGGCTCAAATTTCATTGGGCCCAGATTTCCAGTGGACGCAATTTACGGTACCTGTGCAGGAACACATCAACACTGAGATTCTCGTTCCTGTCATGTTGTCACCGCAATGATGCTACTTGAATAGAGAATTAAAGCCCAGAAAGTGAAACTGCAATTGAAGCGTATGATGATCACAAAAGAAGTTATTACAAAGACGGTAGCAGAATTTTACCGTTTTTTCTATACTTTGATTGTTTCCTAAAAAGCTAATGATGCGAAATAAGGCTGAAGTAAGTATAGAAAATTGGAAACTTGATATGTGCCCCGACATACATTATTGTGCCAGTAGTCCCGTTTGCTGTGCCGCGTGTTACTTGCTATTCACTTTTTTTTTTTTTTCCTCCGAAAACGACAGCTCAGTCGTCGTAACGGTGGCAAGTGCCTGTTTACATTTTCAGGAGACACTTCTGGCGACAACAAAGGACTGCAAAGCGCACAGCACGCGCACATGGGCGAGCGGACAGGATAAAAAAAAAGAAAAAACGAAAACACTCCGCGAGGGCGTTTTTGTGCGAGGACAGCATAAAGAACGGGCGGCGTTTAGCGGAATTTCAAACCGTCGCAGCGCGAACTCGGCGCACTCGTCACATCCATAATTGACGCCGACTAGCTATTTGCTGTAGCCGTCCAGGACGCTAATGCATTAAACGAGTGAAACATTAGTCATACTTACAGTGTCCATTCAGAGGAAATTAAATCATTAAGCAATTACTGGAGACAAGGTATTTACCCGGCGCGGAACAATAGGGAGCCGGCGGACGGACGGCGCCGAGAAGTGTCACAATATGGCCTTTGTGATTGGCCGGCGGGCTAATTCGTGCGGCCCGGCGCGGCGCGGGCGTGGGCGGCCGGGGGCGGCGTGGGGCGGCGGCGGGGCCGGCGTGGGGCGGCGCCGTATTGATTCGCGCGGCGCCGCGCGGCAGCGGCGGCTGCGCCACCGGCGGCGGCTGTGCCGGCCGCTGGCCATGAATTTTATATGAGCCAACAGCGGGATAATTTCTATTAATGAGGCCCGGGGACTCGCCGCGGTCGCCCCGCAGCCGTGTTTAGCGAAATAATTGAGGCGCGCCGCGCTGCAGGCCGGCGCTGCGGGCCGTCGTCCGCGGGCGCCAGCCAACGGCCGCGCTCTGCTCTGCTGCCGCGGGACAGCCCGAGCGCCGAGGGTGACTGCGGAGTCGTCGCAACATGAGCACCGCAGCAGTGTTAACTTTACGGCAATACAGGACCGGTCGTGATTTATGTTCAACAACGAGAAATCATATTGACCTGCATTGGCAGACACCAACGTATCTGTTGATGTTGTGGTCTTCAAAAAAATGGTTCAAATGGCTCTGAGCACTATGGGACTTCACAGCTGTGGTCATCAGTCCCCTAGAACTTAGAACTACTTAAACCTAACTAACCTAAGGACATCACACACATCCATGCCCGAGGCAGGATTCGAACCTGCGACCGTAGCAGTCGCACGGTTCCGGACTGCGCGCCTAGAACCGCGAGATGTTGTGGTCGCCACTCCACACACTGGTTTGATGCAGCTCTCCATGCTACTCTATCCTGTGCAAGCTTCTTCATCTCCCAGTACCTGCTGAAGCCTACATCCTTCTGAATCTCTTTAGTGTATTCATTTCTTGGTCTCCCTCTACGATTTTTACCCTCCACGGTACCCTCCAATACTAAACTGGTATTCCCTTGATGCTTCAGAATATGCCCTACCAACCGATCCCTTCTTCTAGTCAAGTTGTACCACAAATTTCTCTTCTCTCCAAATATACAGATTGAATAACATCGGGGAGAGGTTACAACCCTGTCTCACTCCCTTCCCAACCACTGCTTCCCTTTCAAGTCCCTCGGCTCTTATATCTGCCATCTGGTTTCTGTACAAATTGTAAATAGCCTTTCGCTCCCTGTATTTTACCCCTGCCACCTTCAGAATTTGAAAGAGAGTATTCCAGTCAATATTGTCAAAATCTTTCTCTAAGTCTACAAATGATAGAAACGTAGGTTTGCCTTTCCTTAATCTTTCGTATCTGTACTGCTTTATAAATACAAGCCCTGGTTTATGGTTATTACCAAAAATCTCAACAACTTCTTCACCAATTTATTTAAATTTTTACGCGACAATCTAACAAGCGTACGGACCGACCCAGGCTAAATTTTTTTTAAATATGTGCAATACATAAGTACACTTCCAGCCATTACAGTTGCTACACCATGAAGATGACGTGCTACAGACGCGAAATTTAACCGACAGGAAAAGGATGCTGTGATACGCAAATGACTAGCTTTTCAGAGCATTCACTCAAGGTTGGCGCATGTGGCGACACCTACATCGCGCTGATGTGAAACGCTGTTGTGATGCCTCGTGTAAGGAGGAGAAATGCGTACCATCACGTTTCCGACTTTGATACAGGTCAGATTGCAGCCTATCGCGTCTGCGGTTTATCGTGTCGCGACATTGCTGTTCGCGTTGGTCGAGATCCAATGACTGTTAGCATAATATAGAATCGGTGGGTGTAGGAGTGTAACACGGAATGCCGTGCTGGGTCCCAACGGCCTCGTATCACTAGGACTCGGGATGACAGGCCTCTTATCCGCATGGCTGTAACGGACCGTGCAGCCACGTCTCGCTCCCTGAGTCAACAGATGGGGACGTTTCCAAGACAACAACCATCTGCACGAACAGTTCGACGACGTTTGCAGCAGCAAGGACTATCAGCTCGGAGACCATTGCTGCGGCTACCATTGACGGTGCATCACAGACAGGAGCGCCTGCGATGGTGTACTCAACGACGAAACTGGGTACACGAATGGCAAAACGTCATTTTTTCGGGTGAATCCAGGTTCTGTTTACACCATCATGATGGTCGCATCCGTGTTTGGCACCGTCGCGGTGAACGCACATTGGAAGCGTGTGTTCGTCATCGCAATACTGGCGTATCACTCGGCGTGATGGTATGGGATGCCATTGGTTACACGTCTCGGTCACCTCTTGTTCGCATTGACGGAAGTTTGAGCAGTGGACGTTACATTTCAGATGTGTTACGACCCGTGGCTCTACCCTTCATTCGATCCCTGCGAAACCCTATTTTTCAGCAGGATAATGCACGATCGCATGTTACAGGTCCTGTACGGGCCTTTCTAGATACAGATAATGTTCGACTGCTGCCCTGGCCAACACATTTTCCAGATGTCTCACCAATTGAAAACGTCTGGTCAATGCTGGCCGAGCAACTGGCTTGTCACAATACGCCAGTCACTACTCTTGATGAACGGTGGTATCGTGTTGAAGCTGCATGGGTAACTGTACCTGTACACGCCATCCAAGCTCTGTTTGACTCAATGCCCAGGCTTATCAAGACGTTATTGCAGCCAGTGGTGGTTGTTCTGGGTACTGATTTCCCAGGATCAATGCACCCAAATTGTTTACACAGTCAGAGACGGTGCAGTATGCCACAGAGAAGACGCCTACAGACCCTCTGCTGTGGAGGGCCACAGGAAGACTGTAAGCAGGAGAGTCGCAAACTCGTATCGCGCGACGGCTTAATGTGAATCGTTCCCTTGTTTTTTGGGATGAGGCGACAGTTTATAAAGACCGAAGCTTCATCCCGGAGACCAGGACAGTGTCGAACGCGTGTGACATCAGAAAGAGTGGACCGTTATTTGGCAGTAAGGGCACGACGATACCGTCTTAGTACTGCACGGCAACTGACATCTGACCTCACAGCATTCACTGCACGTTCTGTACCGTGGCAAAGGGTGTATAGAAGGTGTCAGCAGAGTGACCTTTGTTGTTGGAGACCTGCTGTCTGTTTACCCCTGGTGCGTCTTCACAGAAGGGAACGTCTAGAGTGGAGCCGTCAACATGCCACCTGTACGGTGGAACAGTGAGCCAGTGTTCTCTTCACAGATGAGTCCCAATTTGGCCTGGAGAGTAATTCTCAACGGATTCGCATCTGGAGGGCACCTGGAACACGATTTCTTGACCTAAACGTTGTGGTAAGACACCAGTATCGAGGAGGATCCCTAATGGTGCGCGCAGGGTTTATGTTGACCACTCGAACACCTCTTCATGAAACTGTACGGGCGAATCAGAAAGGTTTAACTGCTGTCAGGTACCGTGAGTAGATCTTGTGATCTCAGTGGTCGTTGCGAGGTGCTGTGGACCATTGGTGGGGAGAAATGAGCATTGTTTGCTTAAAACATTTTTAAATTTATTGGGCCACAAAATTTTTGTTATTAAAAACGGAGTATTCCGTCGTCTTTCTACATCCACAGCTATACTCCGCAAGACACCTGATGGGTTGGCGGACGATATTTCTGGCAGCGCTATCTTATCATGAATGTCGTGTTGGAAGAATGATTGTCGATGAACCTCTCTTATTGTTGTCATTTCGCGAGACGTATGTGAAAGGATATAATATGTTGTCCGACTCTTACCGGAACGCATCCTCACGGAATTTCAGTTGTAAACCACTCCGTAATATACAACACCTCTCTTGTAGCGTCGGCCATTGGAGTTCGTCGACCGACTGTAACGCTCTCGCACCAACTAAACGACCTCGTGACGAAACGCACTACACTTCCTTGGGTCTTCTCTCTCTCTCTCTCTCTCTCTCTCTCTCTCTCTCTGCCGGCCTTAGTTACCGAGCGGCTCTAGGCGCTTCAGTCTGGAACCGCGCGACCGATACGGTCGCAGGTTTGAATCCTGCCTCGGGCATGGATGTGTGTAATGTCCTTAGGTTAGGGGGACTGATGACCGCAGAAGTTAAGTCCCATAGTGCTCAAAGCCATTTGAACCATTTTCGAATCTCTCTCTCTTCTGTTAGTCATACATGTTAAGAATCCCAGAATGATGAGCAATTATCCAAAATCGTTGAACAATTGTAGTTCTCCCACAACATTTAGGCTAATAATCGTACCGCTATCTTGAAGGTAAGACTGTAAGAGACCTGAAACCACCTGACACACTTCACAATATTGTGTCAAATGGTTGTACTCACCGACTCACCTTGATGATGTCTGTACGGTTATAAGCCGAAGTGTCATTGAAGAACTAATGCTGTCCCTCATATACACCTGAAAAATAATAGAGTGTTTTGTGACCTTCTAGCTGCCGCTTGATGTTCGATAGTGCCAACATATAGCGATTTTAAAAGTCAGTACCTCAGCTAGAAATCATGTATTCTAAAGCTCTGTCAGCACAATATGTGATGTGTTCATGGAAGTACGTACCGTTTATGCAACCAATTGAAGGCAGTTTGTTTGTTGGTATACGCGTTTCGCTTCATTTATTTGGGAATGGCCTGTAATACATGTTTTCTTTTTTACATACAACAGACGACACCCCATACCCCCAGGACAGAATTAGTGTACCCCAACTGCCTGCGTTTAGTGTAAATCGTGAAATAGTGTGAATGTGTTTCAAAGGTCTGCAAGCCGTTTAACTGAGGCGGGGCGTGGGACCAGCCCGGTATTCACCTAGTACGATGTGGAAAACCGCCTAAAAACCACACACAGGCTGGCTGTCACACCAGCCATCGTCGTTAAACCGCCGGGCGGATTCGATCCGGGGCCGGCGCGCCTACCCGAGTCCAGGAAGCAGCGCGTTAGTGCTCTCGGCTATCCTGACGGGTATACAATAAACGTATTATGTGGTATATATAATACGCTGCTATATTACATTTTGTCATATCTTTCTCTTGTTTTTAGGTTAAAATCAACTTTTGTAGCACAAAGTTCGGAATGTGAACTAATCTTTCGGTGTTACTTACGATTTGCAGCGCTGTTAACTCATTAGTTCACATTACGAGCTTTGTGCTACAAAAGTTGATTTTAACCTAAGAAACAAGAGAAAGACACGACAAAACGTAATATAGCGGGATATTATATCTGTCACATTATACGTTTATTGTACGTAAAAAAGGAAACATGTGTTACAGGCCACTGACGATGATTCCCAAATAAAGGAAGCGAAGCGCTTATGACAACAAATAAACTGCCTTCAATTTGTTGCATAGACGGTACATACCTCCAAGAATTCAAAGCAACTTAAGGGAAGACGGAAAACAGAAGAAGATGACGATGTGGTTTATTGCTGCACGACGTAATCACACACAGCACTGACGTCACTTATACTAATCTAGACTGGTACGACTAATTTTTGCATATCAGACATAGTGTAAGTCAAACATAAGCAGTTTTTCTGTAACTATATTTCCTTTGTTTCTGCATAAATAGTTCCCTTAAAATGTAACTGTTTAACTTCAACGTTGTAGTTAATTTATGACAGCCCGTACTTTTTTACCCTTATAATATGAACGTACAGGATAGACACGAACTATATCGAAAAAAATTTTAAGTGGTTCAAGGATAGTTTCTGAGTATTGTAGTACAGTGGATTCTTGGTCCCCGATGGCTCGTTGTAAAATAGCTGCGTTTTGTTTGATTTCTTATGTCCACTTATCTTCGTATCTCTATTTCACTGAAAATACCTGCACAACAGTATAAATGACGACGGTATGCACATTGTATCTTGTGTGGAAACAAACATCTTTCATTCGCTCGTGATACAACAATAATTGACACTTTAATCTTCGCCGTGAAGCTTGCATTCAGTATCGCTGGATTGTGGGCATTCAGTATCGCTGGATTGCGTCTCATTTTTTCCGACAGTTTAATTTGTACGTTCAGTGATAAACAACAGTATGCACAGATTTACTGACGAAGAGTTGGCTGACGTGCTCCTTGTGTGCGAGCTGACTGAGTACAATAGAACACTACAACGACGCTATTCCTATCTGTTCCTGCAGACACGGCAACCACTTAACAATACTTTAACATCCATCTGAGGGTTGTTGTGTATCCCTGTACTTGGTGCTATATGTTTTGATGATGGCATACTACAGGCTTTGTCACCGTTGTGAAGGTATTTTGACAGAAACGAAGCTTAATTGCGCAACAAACCGAATAAATCATAGTTACATTATTATTTAGTTACGAGCCACTGTAGACCACGGGTCTTTACATCAAAGCACTCAGAAAATGTCCCTGAACAACCTCCGAAATTTTATCGCTGGAGTTCTTACTATATATTATACTTATTGAATGTACGAGTATATCATAAATTTATACGATAAATGATGCCAAATAATACGTCAGAAGATGTTCCTCAGAAACTAAATGTATTTGTTACAAAAGATGGAATTCCTTTGGATTCTCTGCATATTTCGTTCAGGCTTGGTAACCTGTGAAATTTTAGACGAGACGAAATTAACATTTCTTGCTTCCAGGCAAGAAACAGAAACAGAGAAGTTCAAATGATGTACCGCGTCTCGTTTCGTCAACCGTGAGCTGGCGAGAAAACAGGGCCTATGAATCGAGACGAGCGTGAGCAGATTAGGAGCGTCAGGTAGCCGCGCCACTGCAATAGCGAGACGCGATTAATTAGGTAATTATGAGGCAGTTGGCGTCTACAAAGACGCAGCGCGCTGCCTAATTAATACGGCTGCGGAGGAGAGATGGTAATCTGTCGATAGGAGCCGTCACTTCATCTCCAGGCGACGCTTCCGCCGTTATTGATCAGGTAACAGGTGCACGAAACTCTAACCGTTAGCTGCTGCAACACACAGTGCGAGACAAGGGGTTTCCGTACTGCGCCGTCTCAAAGTACAGGGAGACCGAAGTAAAACACCCGAAAAATATTTACTATGAGGCTGACGCGGGTTTCACCCTTGTTAATGAACATCACATTAGATTCTGGAATTGGCCCCCGTTAACGTCGAAGGAGCTCTATGCTCTATTTATCAGACTGTAAGACACAGGTAGCAGCTCTGCCCGAAGGATAGCGCTGTCAGTGTTCTGCAGTAGCTCTACCAAAGTGTGTGGTTTATATTGAGGTGATAAATCATCATGAGATACCTCCTAATATTGTGTAGAGCCTCCCCCTGCCTGGTGCAGTCCAGGAACTCGATGTGACATGGATTCAACAAGATATTGAAAGTCCCCAGCAGAAAACATTGAGCAATGCTGACATTATAGCTGTCTGTTTTTGTGCAAGTGTTGCCGGTGCAGGATTCTCTCCACGAACTGACCACTCGATGATGTCCCACATACACTACTGGCCATTAAAATTGCTACACCATGAAGATAACGTGCTACAGACGCGAAATTTAACCGACAGGAAGAAGATGCTGTGATATGCAAATAATTAGCTTTTCAGAGCATTCACACAAGGTTGGCGTCTGTGACGACACCTACAACGTACTGACATTAGGAAAGTTTCCAACGGATTTCCCATACACAAACAGCAGTTGACCGGCGTTGCCTGGTGAAACGTTGTTGTGATGCCTCGTGTAAGGAGGAGAAATACGTACCATCACGTTTCCGACTTTGATAAAGGTCGGGTTGTAGCCTATCGCTATCAGTTCGGAGACCATGACTGCGATTAGGGTAGGAGGGTAGAGTCAGGGGTCGTAACGCATCTGAAATCTAACGTACACTGTTCAAAGTGCCGTCAATGCGACCAAGAGGTGACCTATACGCCAGCATGTGCGTTCACCGCGACGGTGCCAAACACGGATTCGACCATCATGATGTTTAAACAGAACCTGAATTCATCCGTGCACCCAGGTTCGTCTTTGAGTACACCATCGCAGGCGCTCCTGTCTGTGATGCAGCGTCAAGGGTAACCTCAACCATGGTCTCCGAGCTGATAGTCCTTGCTGCTGCAAACGTCGTCGAACTGTTCGTGCAGATGGTTGTTGTCTTGGAAACGTCCCCATCTGTTGACTCAGGGATCGAGACGTGGCTGCACGGTCCGTTACAGCCATACGGATAAGATGCCTGTCATCCCGAGTCCTAGTGATACGAGGCCGTTGGCATGCAACACGGCGTTCCGTATTGCACTCCTACACCCACCGATTCTATATTCTGCTAACAGTCATTGGATCTCGACCAGCGCGAGCAGCAATGTCGTTATACGATAAACCGCAATCGCGATAGGCTACAACCCGACCTTTATCAAAGTTTCACCAGGCAACGCCGGTCAACTGCTGTTTGTGTATGGGAAATCGGTTGGAAACTTACCTCATGTCAGTACGTTGTAGGTGTCGCCACAGGCGCCAACCTTGAGTGAATGCTCTGAAAAGCTAATTATTTGCATATCACAGCATCTTCTTCCCGTTGGTTAAATTTCGCGTCTCTAGCACGTCATCTTCGTGGTGTACTAATTTTAATGGGCAGTATTGTACCTGTTTCATACAGGAGACCTCGATTATTTAAAAAATCTCGGGAGAGAGGTTGTTCATTAATTAATATTTCGTTACCAGCTATTCCCCATAGAGTTGCTATTGTAATTGCCAACAATGTATGTAAGAACGTACCACTTGACCTATTAGCACCACAGTTATGTCCTGACGATGAGAACAGAGGAAGTCGTTGGAAGTTTGAGTACATATAAAAAGGTGCCGCAAAAAGACCACGAAACATTTATGTAATATCGCATTTGGAACTTCAGGGTGAAGTTTTTAACAGTAGCTTTTAATCTGTATATATAAGGAAGAATGTTCATTTGTTTGTTTGTAAGTCATACAAATCTACAATTATATTCCGATCTTGATGTAATTTTGCAAATTTTATCTTCAAGGCAACAGAAAGATAATAGCCTGCACAACATTTCGTAATATGACTTGAAAAATATATGTTTGCTATATATACAGGGGAAAGGATGTTAGAAAATTTCGGGCTGGAAGGAGCGCCTGGTCTCCGTCACGAATCCGCCCGCCGGATTTCTGTCGAGGTCCGGTGAACCGGCCAGTCTGTGGATGGTTTTTAGGCGGTTTTCCATCTACTTCGGCGAATGTGGGCTGGTTCCCCTTATTCCTCCTCAGTTACACAATGTCGGCGATTGCTGCGCAAACAAGTTCTCCACGTACGCGTACACCACCATTACTCTACCACGCAAACATAAGGGGTTACACTCGTCTTGTGTGAGACGTTCCCGGGGGGGGGGGGGAGGGGGGGGCGGCGGATGGGGGGGGGGGGGGTCGACAGGGGTCCGAACCGCACAATAACCCTGGGTTCGGTGTGGGGCGGAGGAGGGATGACGTGGACTATGGTAGTCGTCGTGGGGTAGTGGACCACTGCGGTTGTGGCGGGGACGGTGCCTCTCCGTCGTTTCTAGGTCCCCAGTTAACATACAATACAACGTTAGAAAAAAATATGTAAGACTTCTTGACTGAATTACATCACATTTATACACGATCCCCTAATGACGCTAAACGTAACAAGAGGTGACGCAACTAATCATCTTTTCACATAGAAAACATTGTGATAATAGAGATCTATTTAGTTACTATTGAAG
Organism: Schistocerca gregaria; assembly: GCF_023897955.1. Classification (NCBI taxonomy): domain Eukaryota; kingdom Metazoa; phylum Arthropoda; class Insecta; order Orthoptera; family Acrididae; genus Schistocerca; species Schistocerca gregaria. The sequence goes on from NC_064921.1 coordinate 935,007,774, forward strand.
TTTGACAGAAATATCGAAGATCGGTTCATCGGATACTGATAACAAAGTACAACTCAACATTCTCCGGAAGCGAAAGTTTTAATCTAGTTTACATCACCATATCTTACTTGATCGTTGCTTAGTGTGGTTGTTAGGTAGCGCGGCTGTTAGCTTGGATTATCATCTGTCAGCTCAGTTATCTTGCCTTCTTTATGCTAAAGTTTAGTACTTTTGAGTGCCGATCTGTTTACATAAGCTAGAGCTAGAAGAAGATAAATTTAGTAAAGGTAGATATTAATTCATAACTGTCGAAATGCCATCGAATCACTAAGCGTGGCAGACATGAAACATCCCGGGCAACGCCAGGCTCTGCAGCTAATTCGATGTATTAACTAATAAAACCTTTGAGCTCTTCTATATGGGTAACGGCTAGCAAAATGATTTGAGACGGGTCACGGGACAGGGTATGCAGGTACTTTCTCGTTTCGCGAGATTTACACGCGGAGCAGTGCGGACGTAAGCTCATCGCTATAAAGTAGCCGATTCTGTACCCGGCCACTTCTGTTTTGACAACAGGGGCAGATGAGTCCGCTTTATGGCGAGCCCGGAGACCCAAGCTGCCCCAGATAATTCGTAACGCCGTACGTGCCGATCGTAAAGAAGCGCCTTAGACACAGCTGGGCTGTGTTTAAGCCTCCGTAACGACGGCCCACTGTTTCAGAGGCGTGGCCCAGTGAACGGTTTAGGAGCACTTATCTTTCATAAAACAGCATCAGACCTGGCAGTGTGACCGGACTCCCGTTAATATAGACTTTCTTACTGCTCAGAGGGCGCTGTCGTCGTCGGCAGCCGACAGCCTAAACAAAGCGCGTTAAATGTGCAGTATTTCCTGGGTCCTGTACTCAACTTTGATCTCAGACATTGGAGAGTCTGCCTATTACCAGACCTGCATTATGGAGGGCTGGCTTCCGTACCGTGTCCAGCCTTTCTTCTTCAGCTATGCCGCGATTTTGTTGCTTACTAAAGCTCACTGTCCATCGCAGCCACGTACTACACCTTAAGACAAGATTCTGGGTGAAGGACGATGTGGAGGGAAGGTATCCACAAGGTACGCGACGTTAATGCATCGAAACAAAGAAAGATAACGATGTGATCGTCATTGCGTATACATTTGTTACAAGATAGTTACCATCTGATCTTTGTCCTCCACAGTGTCCTTTCCCTTGTTGTTTATTAATGGTTACTGGTGGAGTTACGCACATACGGGGTGGCGCACGAATGTGTTACCAATTGTTTCTTTAACCATTTACGACGCACATTAGATATCCCGCTGGGATCTCTACAGCAGTACCACCAGAGCTTGGAAAAACAAATGAGTTACCAAATGACGTGTAATTCACGATACAGCCGCTAGGAGACTAGTAAGCAGGAATGGCTGACAATGGAAGACTTACGACACAGCAACGATCGGCAATTGTGTTACTTTTTCATGAAACGAAAAGCCTTGTTGTGACTCAGAGGCGTTTACGACAACAGTTTAACTCACGATGGGTCCCTTGCAAGAAGACCATTCACAGATTTTTCGATAAATTTGTACTGGAAGGAACAGTATTGGAAGCGAAGCGACCTCGGCCTAACTCTGTTCTCCGGAGAATATTGAAGCGGTACGAGTCGCTGTACAGAGAAGTCCCAGAAAATCGTGTACAAAAGCAGCAGTGCAACTGGGAATATCCAGACGCTCCGTTCAACGAATTCTTAAAAGTGACCTCCATATGTACCCACACAAGACGACCTGTGCACAGAAGCTCACTGAAGAACACAAGCAACAGAGATTACTGTTTGCTCAGTGGGCGGAGGATAGGGAAGAAACTCAACGTTTGGTTTGCAGACGAGGCCCCTTTTTCATTTAGACGGCGTGGTTAATAAGCAAAATGTCCGCTTTTGGGCCACTGAAAACCCACAACATTATGCTCCGAGAATTTCAGCGTGGGCAGCAATTTCCAGTCACGAACTTATTGGACGCTTTTTCTTTGAAGAAACTGTGAACACTGAGCGCTATTTGAGCATGCTTCGCAATAGCTTCATTCCACAGCTTCTTGTTACAGCCTTGCCCTCAACACGCAGTAGTTCATGCAAGATGGAGCAAGGCCACATACTGCAAACACTGTTCAAATTCAAATGGCTCTGAGCACTATGGGACTTAACAGCTGTGGTCATTAAGTCCCCTAGAACTTAGAACTACTTAAACCTAACAACCTAAGGACATCACACATCCATGCCCGAGGCCGGATTCGAACCTGCGACCGTATCAGTCGCACGGTTCCGGACTGCGCGCCTAGAACCGCGAGACCACCGCGGCCGGCAGAAACACTGTGTTGGAGTTTTTACACGAGCATTTCGACATGCGGATCATTTCACTGAGGTTACCAGGTGGCTTCAATCACGGACAAAATTGGCCCCCCAATAATCGAGACCTCAATCCATGTGACTGTTTTATTTGGGGGTACCTAAAGGAAAAAGTTTTCCCGAGACGTCCACGTGATATAATGGAGCTCAGAAGACTTATTCATCAAGCTTGTACTGAAATTACGGAAGACATGTACCGTAGGGTAATCACTAACTTCACTGTTTGTTTGAAGGAAGTTAGGAAACGAAATGGTGGACATATTGAGCATTTGCTGAGTTAGAAAAAATCTCCATGGACGGCTCTTCATTGTAGTATATGTTCCTTTCAGATTGTACTGAAAATAAAATTTATATTCAAAAGCAAAATGGTAATACATTTCGTCATCCACCCTATAAATGCCGTAGTAAATGGTAGGATTACCGGTAGCATTGGTGTCATATCATTCTCTCGAAATGTCCGGAAGGTTCTTCAAACCAATCGCGAACAGTTGTGGCCCGATGATATTGCACATTGTCTTCCACAAAAATTCAATCGTTGTTTGGGAACATGAAGTCCATAAATGGCTGCAAATGGTCTCCAAACAATCGAACATAACTATTTCCAGCCGATGATCGGTTCATCTGAATCAGAGCTCCAGTCCATTCCATGTAAACACGGCCCACACCATTATGGAGCCACCAACAGTTTGTATAGTGCCTTGCTGACAACCTCGGTCCATGGCTCCCTCGGGTTAGCGCCACACTCGAATCCTACCATCACAAAATACCCATTGAAATCCAGACTCATTTGAGAAGGCCACGGATTTTCAGCTGTCTCTGGTCCAACCAATATGGTCGCGATACCAGGAGAGGCGCTGCGTGCTTGTAGTTGTGGGGTCCTGCCCACTCTTCTCGTATGGGGTGACGAAAAGGACGCTTCATTCTTGGAATGCTATGTAACAGTTCAAGCAAATCAGATTGTTGTTGTTGTTGTGGTCTTCAGTCCTGAGACTGGTTTTATGCAGCTCTCCATGCTACCCCATCCTGTGCAAGCTTCTTCATCTCCCAGTATCTACTGCAACCTACATCCTTCTGAATCTGTTTAGTGTATTCATCTCTTGGTCTCCCTCTACGACTTTTACCGTCCACGCTGCCCTCCAATGCTAAATTGATGATCCCTTGATGCCTCAGAACATGTCCTACCAACCGATCCCTTCCTCTGGTCAAGTTGTGCCACAAATTTCTCTTCTCTCCAATTCTATTCAAAACGTCCTCATTAGTTATGTGATCTAACCATCTAATCTTCAGCATTCTTCTGTAGCACCACATTTAGAAAGCTTCTATTCTCTTCTTGTCTAAACTATTTGTCGTTTTCCATACATGTCTACACTCCATACAAATACTTTCAGAAACGACTTCCTGACACTCTTCTTCAGAAACATTGTCCTTGCCATTACCAGTCTACATTTTATATCCTGTCTACTTCGACCATCATCAGTTGTTTTGCTCCCCAAATAGCAAAACTAATTTACCACTTTGAGCGTCACATTTCCTAATCAAAATTCCGCAGCATCACCCGATTTAATTCGACTACATTCCATTATCTTCAATTTGCTATTGTTGATGTTCATCTTATACATTCGTTTCAAGACTTGCTGTCTCTGACAGAATTACAATGTCATCGGCTAACCTCAAAGATTTTATTTCTTCCCCATGGATTTTAATACCTACTCCGAATTTTTCTTTTGTTTCCTTTACTGCTTGCTCAATATACAGATTGAACAATAACGGGGAGAGGCTACAACCCTGTCAAATCCTATTAACAATCTTTATTATAAGAATGGAGATAGACAATACTGTGTATTACAAGAACGCGTCGTAAGCGATGGGCGACATGCTGTAAGTAGGCTGTTTAGGTTCTTATATTGGTAACGCCGCCGCCACGTAGCGCTCTGTATGAAAATCACTGGCTGCGCCATGTGCAGTCTGTGGCTGGTTTGCATTGTTGTCTGCCATTGTAGTGTTGGGCAGCTGGATACTAACAGCGCGTAGCGTTGCGCAGTTGGAGGTGAGCCGCCAGCAGTGGTGGATGTGGGGAGAGAGATGGTGGAGTTTTGAAATTTGTAAGAATAGGTGTCATGAACTGATATATATATTATGACTAGTAAGGTAAATACATTGTTTGTTCTCTATCAAAATCTTTCATTTGCTAACTATGCCTATCAGTAGTGAGTGCCTTCAGTACTTTGAATTTTTTATTTAGTTGACAGTAGTGGCGCTCGCTGTATTGCAGCAGTTCGAGTAACGAAGATTTTTGGTGAGGTAAGTGATTTGTGAAAGGTATAGGTTAATGTAAGTCAGGGCCATTCTCTTGTAGGGATTACTGAAAGTCAGATTGCTTTGGCTAAAAAAAAAAAAAGTATGTCAGTTTAAGCACAGTCATGTATAATTTTTCTAAGGGGACGTTTCAATGCACCTAGTCAGTGTCCTTCTATATATCCTATGTCCCTACAAGCAATGGATATGGATCACTAATAACTACTATCATAGCAATCCTAGCGCCGCTCTACAACTAGACTAGAAAATACAACAAAAAATGTCATAGGTATATGCAAATTTTGTAGGTGGCAGGGTAAAATACAGGGAGCGAAAGGCTATTTACAATTTGTACAGAAACCAGATGTCAGTTATAAGAGCCGTGGGGGACAATGGGACAAAATCTTCAAAAGTTAGACACAATGGAACAAAATCAGAGACAAACACAGCTAAAGTTAGACGCAATGGAACAAAAGCTTGAACAAACACGTGAAGATGTAACTACCGAATTACATAAAATCGAAATCGAAATGTCAAAAAGTCTGTAATGACGTAAAAACACAAATTTGTGAGCATTTCCAACCTATTTTTTCGCGGCATGAAAATGCATTACAGAATCACGAAGCAGCCATAAAAGAACTGCAAACTATTGTTCATAAGAATCATGAGACCTTGCAAGCTAAAATTGACTCAGTTGCATCTACCGATTCGGTTAAGCAACTTGCAAAAACTCAAGAAAACTTAAAGGACACAGTAGATACTCTGAAAATTGGTTCAGAAAGACACATGGAGGAAATTAGTTCATTATCAGAGAAAGTAGTTGAACTTTCGGATCTGCTAAATAATTAATCTGAATGACACAAAACCGGTAGTCTTTAATGACACAGAAGAGTTCGAACAAATTAGGAAATTCAAACCAAATCAGAATCAAATTAATGCGCAACACCAAAGAGAAATCCGGGAAGTACAAGATCAGCTGACACAGGTAATACAAGAATTACGTATTTCAGAGGACACTCGCACTCCAATACGGGAAGAGGGACATAAAAATATGGAACTGCCACAAAATAATAACACAGGGCACTTCGGAGATTATGAAAGAAACTGGCAAGGTACACCGAATTCTGAGATGGAACCGCCACACGACGTAACAATGACCGATATGCTACCCGCCGAGACGATGATTTTGACTATAAGCTGTTCATTACTACACGTAAATTCAAAACATTTAAGAATTCTGGCAAACGACATTCATCCACAAGCGTGGCTCCATCAATTCTCTCATTGTTTTCCTCCCAACTGGTCACTAGAGCACAGATTAGAATTTATGTGTGGCTACTTAGAGAATGAACCAGCTGTAAGAATGCGATCGGTCATTCACGATTGCCACAGTGAAGGAGAATTTTACCATGCCTTCCTCTCAGCATATTGGTCTCAAGCTACACAAGATCGAGTAAAACACAGCATCATAATGATGAAACATTTCGAACAATCTGAATTTTCCAGTCTTGTGAAATATTTTAAAGACATGTTTCACAAGAATCAGTACCTGTCAAACCCATACAGCCCCTCAGAACTCATCCGCATTTGCTTAATCAAATTTCCTGAACATTTACGGCATATTATTTTGGCAGGACGTTGCAAAGACGACACTGAAGCTTTTCAGGGACTCTTACAAGAATTAGAAATTGTCACTGACAATCGCGGAACGCGAAAACAGGAACACAACAATTACAGGTCACATCCGTCGCCATTCCGCGATGAAAGAAATAATAACTGGACACGACAAGGCTATTCTCACAACACAAATCGTGACCAAACCAGACACCACCCGTATGACAACCGTTGACAGAGTAGTAATAATTACAGGGAAAGATCTCCTCTCCGCGATAGTGACTATCACAGAGACAATCAGAGAAACAGACAATATGGGAACCAAAATTATTATTATCAAGGGAGACAGAATAACTTAAGACGCAACGGTCCAGCGCGCAGTTACAATTCAGAGAGAAATTCTCCATCACGTGACCGACAAGAAAGAAACTATGGAATCTACCGACATGACGACAGACGATATGATCGTAACGACAGACCTGAATTGCATCAGAACTGGCGGAATTCAAAGAGGGCGGGGCCCTCCCGACAAGGTGAATTTGTAGAAGTTAGGTCTCCTAATCCCAATAACGGCGCGCGCCAACAAAGAGACAGACAATGACTCGCACCGCAGGCAGCCGCGTGCGCCGGCTGGCTCAGAGAAAAATAACATAAGCTAACCTTGAGCAAAATTCCAGTGTTCCTCACTGACGTAACCACATGATAATTGCGTTGAAACTGAAACTCTGCGTACTAGGAAGAGTAAAAGATTGCACCACATTTCACATGTAAAACCGTTTATTGAAAGATAATCTTCTTTTTAACTTTGTCTTTGCCATAAAATTATTCACTTCACGTTACTAGTACAATTTGTCAGACAGAATCTGTTAACAAGCAACAATGTTTGAAGTTAAATATCCAGTCAAGAAGCAAGAGAACTTATTTAAACAGAAATTACTAATGCATTGTTATTGTGAACAGACGACACAGTGTTATTGTGTTTGTACATTCTTGCTTGTTAGTTGCACGATTACGTAACGACTATAAGGCTGACATACTTAGAACATTTACCAGTAATGCTAATGCGATATTAATGCAACATTTTGGTTTACTTGAAAATACATTCTGGATTTAAAGTACTTTCTGTGAGATACCAGATGACTCAGTGGTTAGTTTATGTGACACCTACACGATTTTATCACGACGCTACTAATTAGTGACAATTTACAATGTTGCTTTTGCGGTGTATCTGTTTTATATCTGCACAGTTTTTCTGAATTATTCTGGAAAGTAAAACATGTTTTACTAGTAACTTTTGTGGTATAGCTACAATGAGACAGCCTTTTCTGTAGCACAACAATACGTACAGTACAGTACCTACTTCATCACGACAATAAGCGTAATAACTGAGATATCTATACGCAAAGCATTTCACTTTCGTTTATCATGAGGTAAGTACATTGACTTCTGCAGAACTTGGCTTTCGGAGGACAATAACTACGACACTTCCAAAGAGATTGTCTTACAGCAAGACGCACATTTAGCGCTACAGGACACGCATTTGAGTGATTAAGTTTGTACTTAAACCATTTATTTTTCAACATATTTGAATTACAAAGAAAGTTTTCCGTGATACATTTCATTCCATTGCTGTAATCTGTAACACCTGAGGGTATAATTACATTAATCCTCAGGCGGGTACACGCCTACTTTGTGTACCATGTGTTTAACAAGCACAAGGAGCCCTAGCTAATATGGTATTTGCTTATACAACTCTACCATATTTCTCTAACACAGAATTACACAGCTATGTGATCATTAAACTGAGAGACAAACATTTTTTTTACTACGTCAGTGACACATGTTTACGCAATTACACAGTTGGATAATTTCACACTTATGAAATTGTATTTGGTCTGTACTTCGTGAAATGTTCATATTTTTTCGGAACCATTGTGATACTATGATAGCTTTGAATAATGTATTTGGTATGGAATCATGATTTTTAAAGTACGTTTGAGGTAGGTGACACTATTGAAATGAGCAGGGAATTTTTTTAGGTTTTGAAATTATTGGAGAAAGCTACAACGATTTTGGGAATTGACTGAGATGTTATGATATTATTACGACGAAGATATGTATTATGCTGTTGAGGTATGTTTGTGATCGGTGTGATGGTGCTACCGTATATGAGGAATTTGATTGCGCTACGTATTTCTTATGATGAAATATTGAAGAAGTGTCAACGAATATGTATATGTATAATAAGGTAAGGAATAATGAATAGTGGTTAGAGACTCTGGTTTGTGAAAAAAGGATTTTGGAAACCAAGAATCGTACTTTAAGAGTTATGAAATGTGTGTAAATGCATGAATTTATCACAATGCCGGCGAACATTTTTTGGACACTGTTATATTTATAAGATTTTGTTTCTACAGATGTGTAACGCAAATTCTTGACCTGTGAAATTTTTTATATGAGACTGCCACTGTGGCGGAAACTGGTGTCGTAAATTTTTCAGTAAGAAAGGTAAGTGACCACCTGCACGTAATGCGTCGTGGACACCCAGCTGGGCGACAGCCACCTGGAAACAAGCCATTAGTGTGTGCCTTTCAGAGGCACAGGTAAAAACAAAAAGGAGGCCATTATCCTTGCTATTGACATTCCTTTGAAGAAAGCATCGTAAATACGACACCCTCAAACTTGAAAACATGATTACACTGTAGAGTTCTAAATTTATGGTATTTACTGAAATGAAATGATGAGAAACATTTCATGTCTATTGTCTTGCTAGTTGGAAGATTGTTTACTGAATTATGAAATGCCTTATGGCTAGCGAATGACGTTTCACGCCTTGCTTTGCCTATTTTGTTTAATATCGAGTTTCTAGCTGCACTGCAGCATTGGTTACAATAAAATTTAATGGATGTACTAATATAGGTATTTTATGCCTACAGATCCAGTAAATAATAACTTTATGATGTACTTAAAAAAAACGAAGGAGCACAAAAAGACTTGCGTTCACAGGAACTGCATACATAATTTTCTTTTCAAGTACTTAGTAATGTTTATGGTAGAATAACTTCTTGTGGTGCACCACTTTAATGACATAGATATTAATATGTGAATAGACATTTCCCTTTTCTACATTGTTGTCTTTACTGTAATATTTTTTCTGCTTGAGCTTTGTCATGTTTAGTTATAAGCTATTGCATTTGCTGCTGCTGTGTGCCAGGCATAATGTTACTGAATTAGACTTTGTATTACTCTGTTAAGCCAGTTTTACTACGGATTTTTTTCGTGTTTGCTGCGCATTGCCTTATATTAGTTTTAATATTGCTGCTTGCTTTGATAACTTCCATTTTTTCATTGTTGTTTGTATTAATTGTTTTGTGCTGCTGCATTGCCTCGTTCCTTAGTTTAGTATCTGAGCTCAGTAGATTTTAAGTTAGCTTAAGAGGGGGTAGACTATATAAGAAACTAACTATGATGAATTGGAAGAAAAGCATTGAGAAGCTATAAGAAAATGGTTTGGCCAAAAAAGTAGTGTACAGTGGAGAAAAACTATTTTTGAAAGAGGATGTGAACAGAATAGAGAAAGCATGCTTGGATATGGTTTTTTTGGTTTTTTTTTTTTTTTGGCTGGAGCAAATGTTGAAATAAGAGGGACGATCTATGGAATGAAGTTTTGGGTTGGACTGCAATACTAATGTTACACTGAAAACAAACCCTGTCCTTTTTTTTGTGTATCCCACTATGTGTTTGTGTACCCTTGTGTATTTATTTTCTTCCTGTCTCTGTGTACTGTTTCATAGAATTTTTCCTCTTCTAATACTAAGCTACATTCACTATGATGAGGAATACTGTAATCCTCAAATACAATACATTATTTTTTCTGTTTTGTTCTAATTCTCATGTGTGAAGTTGATGTTTCAAAAATTATTCTGATCTTTTATGTATGTACGTATGTCATAATTCTTGTAACACTGATGTACATGTTTATTTCTGTTCTTTTGTAAAGCCTGTTTTAGTTCAAATGTTATCTGTATTGGTATGTTCTTTAATGATATAGTTTGTACCTTTGTTATTATATTCTTATGTTATTAAATTTTAATTGACACCAGTTCATCAAATTAAGTAACTTGTAAGTTACATTTCACTGCACACATTTCTGTTGGTCATAGTATATGGACAATATGTGAGAAGCAGGGACTGATAGTGTTTCCACATGTGTTGATAATTGAGCAAGAGACTGGTTAACAGCATTGCTGGTTCTAAGGACAATTAGAAAAAAAATTTTGTGAGTGCACAAGTGGTGGTTCAAGGACTTGCAATATTGTCTGCAAGACTCTTTGATGGTGATTGTGCACCTGCACAGTCGCAACAGATGGCTGCTAGCCATCTTTACAAGAACTACAGTGGGTCTGCATCTTTGATGGCCCACCAATACCATTATTTCTACAAGGACTGCAGTGGGTATGCATCTCTGGTGGCCCACCAATACCGTAATCTCTACCAGGACTACAATGGGTCTACTCTGTGTTGACCTACCCACCAATATTCTTCAAAATTTCGACTGACTCTGCTGTGGGTTTGCTCTGTTGTGGCCCATTACCTGTCTGCATGTCAAGAGTAGGCACTGTCTTTCCATTGTAAGGACAACACTACTTCTTCCAGACTGCATGGGAATCCACTACTTCCATGTGCATTTTCTTTTACTACTCAGACTTTGAGAAAAACACTGCAATTTTACTTTGATGAATGATCAGGACTGTCTTTATGGACTGTGAGAAAATTTCAGCTTTTGACCAACATTGTATCGATAAGTGTGTGCATTTCATTCCTTTGTTATTGTAATTATGAAAAAAAATTCATCTCTGTATTGGCCACTGCCCAAAACAACTTGTAAATTTTTTGGTGGGGAGCATGGGGGCTATGTAAGTAGGCTGTTTAGGTTTTTTATTGGTAACGCCGCCCCCACGTAGCGCTCTGTATGAAAATCACTGGCTGTGCCATGTGCAGTCTGCGGCTGGTTTGCATTGTTGATGCCATTGTAGTGTTAGGCAGCTGGATACTAACAGAGCGTAGCGTTGCGCAGTTGGAGGTGAGCCGCCAGCAGTGGTGGATGTGGGGAGAGAGATGGCGGAGTTTTGAAATTTGTAAGAATGGATGTCATGAACTAATATATATATTATGACTAGTAAGGTAAATACATTGTTTGTTCTCTATCAAAATCTTTCATTTGCTAACTATGCCTATCAGTAGTTAGTGCCTTCAGTACTTTGAATTTTTTATTTAGTTGGCAGTAGTGGTGCTCGCTGTATTGCAGTAGTTCGTGTAACGAAGATTTTTGGTGAGGTAAGTGATTTGTGAAGGTATAGGTTAATGTAAGTCAGGGCCATTCTCTTGTAGGGATTACTGAAAGTGAGATTGCTTTGGCTAAAAAAAAAAAAGTGTGTCATGTATAATTTTTCTAAGGGGACGTTTCAATGCACCTAGTCAGTGTCCTTCTATATATCCTATGTCCCTACAAGCAATGGATATGGATCACTAATAACTGCTATAGTAGCAATCCTAGCGCCGCTCTACAACTAGACTAGAAAATACATCAAAAAATGTCATAGGTATATGCAAATTTTGTAGGTGGTAGGGTAAAATACAGGGAGCGAAAGGCTATTTACAATTTGTACAGAAACCAGATGTCAGTTATAAGAGTCGTGGAGTATGAAAGGGAAGCAGTGGTTGGGAAGGCAGTGAGACTGGATAGTAGCCTCTCCCTGATGTTGTTCAGTCTGTATATTGAGCAAGCAGTAAAGGAAACAAAATAAAAGTTCTATGCTTGGTAACCCAGCTTCCAATCTAAGTTGTTCGTAAGGTATTTAGATGAATTTGCGTTGTTTAGATTTGACTGATTTATTGTGTAAGCGAAGTATAATGGATACGTTGAAGCACTCACATGGATGACCTTCACACTCTTCGTTATTTTAATGTCAACTGCCAATTTTCGCACCATACAGATATCTTTTCTAAATCTTTTTGCAATTTTTTTATCTTCTGATGACTTTATTAGTCGATAAACGACAGTGTCATCTGCAAACAACCTAAGAGGACTGCTGAGATTGTCTCCCAAATTGTTTACATAGATATGGAACAGCAAAGACCCTAAAACACTACCTTGGGGATCGCCAGAAATCACTTCTGTGATGAGAGACACAAGCACGTGTTAACTTATTACAGTAGAACTTACGACTGAGAAGTTGCATCGATGTGCCGCTTGGACTAGAAGCAGCTTATACACCAAGGTCAAAGATATTATGCCTATGCAAGCCTGCAGGGTTGCCACATTTTGCAAAGAAAATCAGTCTCTTTACTTTATTGTCGCACCTCGTACATCATGGACAATAAATAAGGAAGTATTGAGCTGGATTGCCTATCTTAGGGTGCATCAAATATTTTCTGATCTGGTTTTATAAGAGGCGATCCAAAATTTTCTATTCAAAGACTGTAAAGTCCAGAATCAGTTTGCCAACCAGACAAAATCGCCGTGAGCATTGAGGTAATCATTCCTCGGATTCACCAATTTGAAGACTCCCATTTGGTGAAACACCTGCTGCAAATCCTCGCCTTCGAGGAATCGTCGATGCTTCAAAGCCCGACTTTCTGTCAGTTACTATGGACTGTGAACTCTCTGCCAGGAGATGAATCCAATCACATAACTGAGGCGGTATTCCATAAGCACGCAATTTCACCACAAGCCGCTTGTGTGGGACAGTGTTATAACCCTTCCGGAAGTGCAGAAATACAGAATCAATCTGAAATCCCTTTTTAGTAGCATTCAACACTTAACGCAAGTGAAGAGTTAGCTGTGTTTCTGAAGAACGATGTTTTGTAAATCGATGTTGATTGTGTGCCAAAAGACCGTTTTCTTCGAGGTAACTGATAATGTTTGAACACAATAAATGTTCCAAAATCCTGCTGCATATCTATGTTAATCGAGACGAATCAGCCGGCGACTGTGGCCGAGCGGTTCTAGGTGCTTCAGTCTGGGATGACGCTGCTGCTATGGTTGCAGGTTCGAATCATGCCTTGAGCATGGATGTGTGTGATGTCCTTAGGTTAGTTAGCTTTAAGTAGTTGTAAGTCTAGGGGACTGATGACCTTAGATGTAAGTCAGATAGTGCTCAGAGCCATTTGAACCAGACACCAAGTAGACCCTGCAGCTGTGATGCAGATTATGTAAACTGAAGGTGGATAGGGAGAAAGCAAAGGACAGGGAAGGAACTATTGTTGTCAGCCCCCTTCAGTGCACATATTTTCACTATCACCGCTGACAGCGACTGAAGTCCCTATGCAGCTTTCAGTAGTTCCTTTCCTTCTCTTTCCTTTCGGCCCCTCTACCTTTACTTTGCGCAATAAACATTTTTAATCCGAAAAGAGACGTCTGTCAAAGATCTATGCCTCTACCTTCAAGAGGACGTATATACGTACGATCTTCTTATCCTCTCAGGCAACATTTCCCGCAGATTTTTGCTATTAGCGAAGTACGGCCTTAGAGAGGCAAACTGAAGTCTGTTTAAACGTGTGTCATGTCGCCGCGACACTGGAAAGCAGTGGCAACTGCGCAGGGATGGGGAGAAACGGTATGAATTTCTGATCTCTCTTGGAGGAAGGCGTCCGGGGCAGTCGGACAGGCGGTCGCAGGCCTCCGACCGGCTGGGGCGGCTCGCCCAGGGGCGGTCCGTCAGTAATGACGGCGGCGGTGATGACGATGATGATGATGACTGCGAGCCGGCGCGGGGCGGCGCGGCCGGCCCCCGTCCGTCATCCCGTCCGCCTGAATAGCAACTAATGAAGGCCCATTATGGCGCGGAAGCGGGGACGCGACGGTAGCCGTCGCCCTCCCTAGGCTAGCGGGCCACGCCGCGCCGCGCCCGGCCTTTATTTATACACGGGCGGCCGGCGTGGCATATATTTCAGACGCAAAGTAGCGGCGGCGTGCCGTCGGCACCGCCTGAGAGCTCGGGAACTACAGTGCCTGCCTGCTGACAGGACCGCTGTGGGTCAGTGTGCAAGCACACCTTGCGTCTTCAGGTCTCCGGCTTCACCACTGCCGAGTCACATTACTAAGACCACATCCTAGTTAGTAGCTACTGAACACTGCGACCTTTTGTGCGGAATTAACATTGATAGGCACTCTGTGGGTACAAAAGCAAAGCAGCGTCACATACGGAAGGCTATTAGTCCTGGCAAGCCACTTAGACAATTCGAGAGATGGACAAAATAGAAGGGGCGATCAAAAAGTTTTCATTTGATGGCTTTACTGGAGCTCATACGCGACGTAATGCAATTCCGAAGCATGTATACATTTACCGACATGTAGCCCAGGGATTAGTATGCCATTAGTGTCTGTCCGGCGTACCTGCGATACATTCGGAAATGTGAATTATGAAGGCGTTATTACCAAATGCGTCCAAACAGGATCAATGTGCTGTTGTTGTTTTTTAGACTGCCGAAAGGCGAACACCGGAACAGATCCATCGGAGAACCAAGGATGTGTATGGGCCAGCACATCTACCACTGTGGAATTGTGCACAAAGCTCCGTATTGCTTCACGATAACGCATGTCCCCATATTGCAAATATCGTAATGCAGAAGTTACGCAATGCAAGTTGCAGACCCTCGAGCAACCCCACTATAGTCCTGATCTCTCCCCATGCGTTTGTTATGCCTTCAGCCCTTTGAAAAAGGCTTTGAAGCATCAACGATTCCTCGAAGGCGAGGATTTGCAGCAGCACATGGTGTTTTACCAAATGGGAATCTTCAAATTGATGAGTCTGTTGGATGATTACCTCAATGCTCACGGCAATTTTGTCTCGTTGGCATACCGTTTATGGTTTATGGACTTTACAGTCCTTGAACGGAAAATTTTGGATCGCCTCTTATAAAACCAGCTTGCAAAATATTTGACCCACCCTAAGATAGGCAATCCAACTTACTACTTTCTTATTCGTGGTCCATGATGTACGAGGTGCGACAATAAAGTAATGAGACTGATTTTCTTTGCAAGATGTGGCAACGCTGCAGGCTTGTGTAGGCACAATATGTTTGACCTTGGTGTATAAGCTGCTTCTAGTCCAAGCAGCACATCGATGCAACTGCTCAGTAGTGAGTTGTACTGTAATAAGTTAACATGTGCTTGTGTCTCTCATAAAGGAAATGGAACCACATAATATTGCGCAACGGTATGCCATTTCTTTTTGCCTTAAATTGGGTGAAAACGCGACGAAAACGTACGGTAAGCTTCAGAAGGGTTTTGGAGAGAGCTCAATTTTTTCGCTGGCGTATAATGTTTAGTGAAGGCAGAACTAATATTGAAGATGAAGACTGCAGTGGACGACCATCAATCTCAAGGACGAATGTCAACTTGCCCAGGGTGCATGAACTCGTACGATCTGATCGAAGATTATCCATGAAAATGATTGCAGAAGAACTGAACATCAGTTGAGAAACGGTTCGTCTAACAATAACTGAAGATCTTGGTATGAGAAATATTTGTGCAAAAATGGTCTCCATACTGCTCTGTCACTGTAGCAATTTTTAACCTCAAAACAAGTTTCAATACTACCAGAGCCACTTTATTCACCAGATATCGCTCAGTGCGACTTTTTTCTATTTCCAAGAGTCAAAACGGCGGTCAACGGTCACCATTATCAAACAACACAAGATGTCCAAAAAGCTGTACCGAGGGTCTTGGAGGATATTACAGAAGATGAGTTCCAGAAATGTCACCATCAGTGGCAGAAGCGCTGGAGAGAGTGTGTGCGATCAGAAAGGAACTACTTTGAATGAGACAACACTAAACTTGACTAAAACGGCAAGCAACATTTTTTTCACATCAGTCTCGTTACTGTACTTTCGCACCTCGTAAAAAGGGGTTGCCCATCGTAAGGTGCATGAAATATTTCCTCGGCCATTTTATTTTGCTCCTCATGCACGTACAATCCGTAAAAGAACTTGTTCCTCGTCTATCAGCAGTCTGCCGCAGGTCCTCAATCGTTCAAAAGTGGTTTGGAAAATATAAAGTTCATTCCCTCTATCAAGAATGACTGCCGAATGGGTACGAACAGGTATAGGCCTGTAATGCAGACGTCACTCAGGCGAACCGAAGATCTCGTCTGTATGAATCACTATATGTTTCTCCAGGCGGATATCAAATTCTGAGCCAAGTGCCCTGCAACATCCAAGTTTGTGCCGTGTTCCTGCAAGCGTTCAATACAGTTCTGCTTTGTTGTCTAATCCGCAAAATGTGAATATACTACCCGAGCTGAATTGCGTTCAATTGCCGACGTTCGAAGGTATTCACGTTTTTTAATTTGCTTCCTGCTGGTTTCTCCGACGAGATGTTTCTCGCGATATATGACGTAAAGGTGGTTAAATCTGATTGAAACTCATTGCGCCGACAACACATGCGACTTTTTTGAACTGTTCTAGTTCATTGTATCTGTTGCGATCATACTGTCACGAACAGCGTATGTATAATGAGATTTCTGTGGCATATGGCCTACAACGATCTTGCATAAACGCTCATGTAAAGCACAGATCTTTTTGTACCGCAGTAAGCTTTTCATTTGTACTGTCCCATGTGTAACACTTGATTTACAACATACAGGGTGAAGCGAAATTCGCGCACTCGGGCTTCGCAGCGCGACACCTCGCATGCCAGCAATAAAAAATGTCTCTCCCAAAATTTCATCTGGCGAGTGTATCCGGCAGAAAAAGGACGTTAAAGAGTGACAATCTGGTAACACTGTAACCACATGTATGGTGACTACCTCTATTAGAAAACATTGACTGTACTGTGGAGTTGGTGTAGTGTATTACGTTTTGGGTTAGCATTCAGGAGGTGAAGGGTTCGATCCTGGGTTGAGGCACACGTTTTTTATCTAGTAAATGTAGTCCAGGTGGTACGGTATCTGGCATCTTAATCGTCAACAGCGACTGCAGTGGGTCCTCCAGAAAACATTCGTACTTAAATACTACAGTCGTAGAAATGGAAGACTGGTCAGCTTTGGAAGAAGACCTTTCCACATCGGGGGCGTGAATTTATTCGCACCACTTCATCTACTAGATGCGAAACCTGTTTCCTTTGTACCTTCCTCCAGTGGTCCCATAGATTAGTACCAACTATTAATCTTGCGTCGTTCAGGTCCATTATATTTCGTTAGGGCGTTACGTTACCAGCAGGACTAGAACGTGATTTGCGAATAATGTCCAAACTCGGTTACTATTTCTATGTGTTATCACCATGGTCCCACTAATTATTCCTTTCAACATTGAGTCTGGTAACCGCATGCTGTTTAGTACGTATCTGAATGCATTATTACTACTATTATTATTATTATTATTATTATTATTATTATTATTATTATTATTATTATTATTATTATTATTATTATTCTATCGATGGGATTGTGGAAACATCACGTCTATTACCGTTAGGGAAATAGTGTAATTCGAAACCGAACATTTCACAATTAGCGGTCAGGGGATGAATCATGTAGAACAATATCTGTCAGAAGGGTAATACGTAGTAGGTGGAACAGCGCGCAGGACTGACGGCGTGTTTATACTGTATGCGCTGTCCAACAGACAGGGACTAGTTGCGAGCGGAGTAACGCGCCCGTGACAGACTCCAATGTACATGCGTACACGTATCAAATTTTATCATTGTAAACCTCTAAATCAGTGTAGCAGACGTATGGCATAGAAAAACGATGCATATGTGGATATGTTTCTGGTCCTTGGCGCATCTTATAACCACGCTGCTGTTCCTTCTCGTGACTATGCTGCTAGATATCCTCGTCGACGCCATCCAGGAAAAATGTGTTTTATCATCTGGAGCTGCTCCTTTAGGAGTCAGATTGTCTCCTTCCACCCTCGTGTAACACAGGTCGTTCACGGACTCGCTTACCCCGGCTACGGAGGAAGCTATTCTGGAGGCCATACACCGAAAAGCTCAGCGAAGTACACTTATCGTAGCAGGGCAGGTGCGTGTCTCGCAAAGCACGGTTGTTAACGTGCTGCACGAGCATGGGCTGAACCCCTATCATTATGCTTTGACGCAACACCTGCATCCTGCACATCGCTATCAGAGAATGAAATTCTGTGAATGGTTCGAACAACAACAACAGGAAGCCAACGATGACTTTGTGAACACCGTAAGTTTGTCAAATGAACCACCATTCACTCGTGAGGGTGTCTTCAATATGCACAATGCCCACCATTGTCATTAGGTTAACCCAGACATCACCCACAACCGTGGATACCGAGTTCGCTTTGGTATCAACGTCTGGGCCGGAATATTGGGCGACAGGTGGTTGGACCCAACGTGTTGCCTGACTGGGTAACTGCACGAAGGTATCGTGCATTCCTCTCGAACTATCGGCCTGATGCGCTGGAAGATTTTCCACTGCATCTTCGGCAGATGATATGGTTCCAACGTGATGGTGCACATGCACACTTTGGAATTATTGTGCGTCAGTATTTTGACAGAACATTTCCAGGGAAATGGCTCGGACGTCGAGGTCCAGTTGTTTGGCCACCGCTTTTACCTGACCTAAATCCCTACGATTTCTTCCTTTGTGGACACCTGAAGGAGCAGATGTACTCTACTCCGCCGATGAACGTGGAAGAATTGGTAGCGCGTGTCCATGCTGCCCTTGTTACTGTGGATGCACCTTTGGCGCGAAGGGACCAGAGCTGTATGATCCAGCGAGTTGCGCAATGGTTGGACGTGGGGGGAGGTAGCTTTGAGCATCTGTTGTTCTGAGGACAACGTATTCTGTTGTGAAGGTCATAAGGTCGTTAATATGGATATTATTATTGTCACTGGTTACTCATATTACATGTAGTATAAATGACCAGTAGATGTTGTGTTATTGTACTGTGGTATCATCTTTAGCATTTCGAAACAGATTTTTATTTGTTATTCTGTCCTACGACAGGTCATTTGTTTCAGCTGACTATTTCTTATTTGTCT
Organism: Schistocerca gregaria; assembly: GCF_023897955.1. Lineage (NCBI taxonomy): Eukaryota > Metazoa > Arthropoda > Insecta > Orthoptera > Acrididae > Schistocerca > Schistocerca gregaria. The sequence continues at coordinate 935,027,086 of NC_064921.1, forward strand.
AACGACGTATTTGTTATGTTCAACTCAGAGCGAGGTGGCGCAGTGGCTAGCACACTGGACTCGCATTCGGGAGGACGACGGTTCAATCCCGAGTCAGACCATCCTGATTTAGGTTTTCCGTGATTTCCCTAAATCGCTTCAGGCAAGTGCAGGGATAGTTTCTTCAAAAAGGCACGGCCGTCTTCCTTCCCTAATCCGATGAGACCGATGACCTCGCTGTCTGATCTCCCCCCCCCCTCCCCTCCCCCAAACGGCCAGTTATGTTCAGCATTAGAAAATGTTGTAAAATTAGGACACAAGTGACCTACGAAATGGTGTATATTACCGAATAAAATCAGCAAAGAAAAAAAATGCACTCCAACCCAAGATCGCACCCTCGACCTCCTGCATGCCAACCCAAAACCTCATACACTGCACCAACTGCACAATACAAACAACATGTGCTGACAGAGATAATCACCATACTTGTGGTTACAGTGTTGCCAGATTGCCACTGTTTAGTGTCCTTTTTCTGCCGTATGTACTCGCCATACGAAATTTTGGGATAGACATTTTTTTATCGCTGGCGTATGAGGAGTCGCGCAGCGAAGCCCGAGTGCGCGAATTTTGATTCATCCTGTATTATCAGAATTGTGTGGCCCCCATGTAATGAGGATTTGACCATTAAATGTCATGAGAGTGGAACGTGCCAGTATAAAAAGAGGACGTGCAGTTTTGCATTGCCAGTAGAGAAGCAGTAGTAAGAGAACAGGTCGTTCAGAAGAGCTCAGTGAGTCCGAACGTGAACCAGTCGTTGGATGTCACATAAGCAGCATATCCGTCAGGAATATATCAACTCTTCTGAAGTTGCATAGCTGTAAGTGATGTGATTGTAAAGTCGAAACGTGAAGGAACAACCTCAGCCAAAGACCAGGCATACCTCATGCACAGGCCCAGGTGTTTGCGCTGTTCTCATCATTTCATCATCATTAGTGCAAGAGGCGAGAATGGACTGGGGATTTCTCTGGACGCTGATAACTGCGCAGTTGAGCGCCCCATAAACAAAATATAATCATCGTCGTCAACATCATCGTCATCATGTACAGGCTGATAGGGACCATCGAGAACTGCAGAGGGTAGATACAAAAAATTGCATCAAACAGCGGAAGGAATCACTCGTGAGTCCCAGATTGCTACTAGCACTCCAACTATCACAGTGAATGTCCGTGCGGAGCTACAGATAATGGGACACAATAGCCGAGCAGCTCCTCAATAGCAACGTACGTACCTAAAGACTGGAAAATTGCTCAAGTCACACCAATACCCTCTATTGTTCCTGATCTACATTAACGACATAGGAGATAATCTGAGTAGCCGTCTTAGATTGTTTACAGATGATGCTGTCATTTACCGTCTTGCAGTCATCATGTGATCAAAACGACTTGCAAAATGATTTAGATAAGATATATGTATGGTGCGAAAAGTGGTAATTGACGCTGAATAAAGAAAAAAATTTGAAGTTATTCACATGAGTACTAAAAGAAATCAGTTAAATTTCGGTTACGCGATCAGTCACACAAATCTGAAGGCTGTAAATTGAACTAAATACTTAGGGATTACAACTGCAAATAACCTAAATTGGAACGATCACGTATATAATATTGTGGGTGGGGCAAACCAAAGAGTGCGACTCATTGGCGCAACACTTAGAGGGCGCAACAGGTCTAGCAAAGAGACTGGTTACACTACGCTTGTCCACCCTATTCTGGAGTATTGCTGTGCGGTGTGGGATCCACATCCACATCTCAAAAGTACAAAGAAGGGATGCTCACAGACATGATACACAGACATGATACATGAATTGGAGTGGCAATCATTAAAACAAAGGCGTTTTTCGTTCCTACGGGAACTTTTCATGAAATTTCAATCACCAGTTTTCTCCTCCGATTGAGAAAACATTCTGTTGGCACCCACCTACATAGGGAGAAAAGATCATCACGATAAAATAAGAGAAATCAGGGCTCGCACAGAAACATAAGTGCTCGTTTTTCCCGCGTGCCGTTCGAGAGTGGAACGGTAGATGGTTCAAATGGCTCTGAGCACTATGGGACTTAACATCTGTGGTCATCAGTCCCCTAGAACTTAGAACTACTTAAACCTAACTAACCTAAGGATATCACACACATCCATGCCCGAGGCAGGATTCGAACCTGCGATCGTAGCGGTCACGCGGTTCCAGACTGATGCGCCTAGAACCGCACGGCCACACCGGCCGTCTAGGGAACGGTAGAGAGACAGCATGGAGGTGGTTCATAGTACCCTCTGCCAGGCACTTTATTGTGAATAGCAGAGTAATCACGTAGAAGTAGATGTAGATATCTCTTGTAGAAGCTAAGCCGATCTTAAGGTGGCGCAGAGAGGACGCCACTACACTGTGCCAATCCGATGGATAGTTTAGGGTTTGGTGAATGCCTGGAGAACATTACCTGCCATCATGTGTAGTGCCAACAGTGAAGTATGTTGGAGGCAGTGCCACAGGTCCTCTTATCACGCTTAAGAAAACGCTAAATGCTGGAGCATATGAACATATTATAAAGCTTTGTGTACTCTGTACAGTAGAGGGACAGTTCGGAGACGATTATCGTTTTTACCAGCATGACAATGCACCCTGTCATAAAACAGCATCTGAGAGGCAATGATTGTGGACTGACCTGCCCACAGTGATAAACTGAACCGAAATGTACACCTTTTGGGATGAGTTAGAACGTCGACTTAGCTCAGACCCCACCGTCCAACATCACCATCTTCTCTGGTTTCGACCCTTGAGAAAGAATGGGCTGCCATTCCTCTCTATAAATTCGGACACCTCTCTGCAAGTATCGCCAGCAGAGTTCAAGCTGTCATAAAGCCGAAGGGTGGGCACATCCCACGTTAATGTCGAATAATTGGTTTCTGGGTAATCTGACAGTGTATATCATTATAGGAACAGCTATGATGTCCTCAGTTCACATTGTGGTGTCCTGAAGCATCGACTGCGCACCGACCAGCGCAGTGCCGGGAAACTGAGGCACGCGCCAATGCAGAGAGCGGGCAGCGCCACACCTCCAGCAGACAGAGTTCAGCAGCCCCTGTCAACGCTGACTCAACCAACCGCCCATCGCTGGTCGAAGGACATCGGACGTAGACATGGAGACCATCAGTACTGAGTAATAGGAAGACGATACCTAGACCACGTTCTGCGAGTAGTAATAGCGTCTAAAAGTAACTGCATGTAGGAGGCACAGGAGCACGTGAAAGCACCTCATTACGAGACGTTGAGTTATGTTTCTTTCCTTTGTAGAAATAAAGCTATTAATCTGCAAGTGTTAAGTAGAGATCATTTTAGATTTCTGCCTCCGACCATAGCAACTCCTCTCCTTCCTTGTTTACCTCGGTGCTGACTCCCATAGTAGCCGACACAACACACACAGTTTTTGAAACAGTCCGGAGAACACTTGTGCGTCCGGTTACTCTGAGCGGTCACTTACTGACGGCACGTGCTTCAGTTTTGTCACTGTTAACTGCGATTCCAGGTACTGCCATTATTTTATTTCAATATACGTAACTGAAAAAAAAGGTGTCAGCATTTGACGTAAATTTGGTTGTGGACCACTCTCATTCCAGATTTCCACTGCTTCTGTTTCTATTACCTCATCATCTTTCTTCGATTTAATGCCACGTTTCTGAAACATCTATTTGTATACTTACAGGTTAACATATTACAATTTGGTGATATAGCTGTTGCACATGAGACACGCATATGAATTCGCTGTGCTACATTCTAGTTTAAGTGAATCGCGGTAAAGTCTCATTCACCAAAATTTTTCTCAGAGCATTAGACAGAAGAGTAATTTTTGTTGGTAACAAATGCACTGTATCGGCTTTCAAGTATCCACGAATATACCCGATGCTAGTAGGGATATTGTAGACTCAGTCACTTTGTTTCCTTCTAATATCTCCATGTTTGATTTAATACCGTTTAACGTAGTTCTCCCCCCCCCCCCTCCCCCATGAACCATGCACCTTGCCGTTGGTGGGGAGGCTTCGGTGCCTCAGCAATACATATAGCCGTCCCGCAGGTGCAAAAACAACTGAAGGATATCTGTTGAGAGGCCAAACAAACGTGCGGTTCCTTAAGAGGGGCAGCAGCCTTTACCCTTTACACTAGTTCCAGGAGCAACAGTCTGGATGACTGACTGATCTGGTCTTGTAACATTAACCAAAACGGCCTTGCTTTGCTGGTGCTGCGAACGGCTGAAAGCAAGGGGAAACTACAGCCGCAATTTTTCCCGATGGGATGCAGCTTTATTGTATGGTTAAATGATGATGGTATCCTCTTGGGTAAAATATTCCGGAAGTAAAATAGTCCCCCATTCGGATCTTGAATTCTCAGGAGGACGTCGTTATAAGGAGAAGGAAAACTAGTGTTCTACGGATCGGAGCGTGGAATGTCAGATCCCTTAATCGGGCAGGTAGGTTAGAAGATTTAAAAAGGGAAATGGATAGGTTAAAGTTAGATATAGTGGGAATTATTGAAGTTCGCTGGCAGGAGGAACAAGACCTCTGGTTATGTGAATACAGGGCTCTAAAAACAAAATCAAATAGGGGTAATGCCGGAGTAGATAAAATAATTAATAAAAATGTAGGAGGGCGGTAAGCTACTACTAACAGCATAGTGAATGCATTATTGTAGCCAAGATAGATACGAAGCCCACGCCTACCACAGTAGTACAAGTTTATATGCCAACTAGCTCCGCAGATGATGAAGAGATTGAAAAAATCTATGATGCGATAAAAGAAATTATTCAGATAGCGAAAGGAGACGAAGATTTGGTAGACATGGGGGACTGGAAATCGACAGCAGGAAAAGGAAGAGCAGGAAAATTTGTAGGTGAATATGGAATGGGGGTAAGGAATAAAATAGGAAGCTGACTGGTAGAATTTTGCACAGATCGTAACTTTATCATAGATAACACTTAGTTCAAGAATCATGAAAAAAGGCTGTATACATGAAAGAGGTCTGGAGGCACTGGAAACTTTCAGATAGATTATGTAGTGGTTAGACAGAGATTTAGGAACCAGGTTTTAAATTGTAAGGCCTATTCCGGAGCAGATTTGGACTCTGACCACAATGTATTGGCTATGAACTGTAGATTAAAACTTAAGAAACTGCAAAAAGGTGGCAGTTTTGAGATATGGGACGTGGATAACCTGAATGAACCAGAGATTGTAGAGAATTTCAGTGAAAAAAGTGAGGAAACCATTGACAAGAACGGAGGAAGGAAATACATTACAAGAAGAATGGATAGCATAGAGAGATGAAATATTGAAGGCAGCAGAGGATCAAGTAGGTAAAAATACCAGGGCTAGCAGTGATCCTTGGCTAACAGAAGAAATATTGAATTTAATAGATGAAAGGAGAAAATATAAAAATGCAATAAATGAAGCAGGCAAAAAGAAATACAAACGTCTCAAAAATGAGATCGACAGGAAGTGCAAAATGGGTAAGGAGGGATGGCTTGAGGACAAATGTAAGGATGTAGAAGCATATACCACTAGATACAGCCTATAGGAAAATTAAAGAGACCTTTGGGGAAAAGAGAACTCCCTGTATGAATATCAAGAGCTCATGTGGAAAACCAGTTTTAAGCAAAGAAGAAAAAGTAGAAATGTGGAGGTTCGAGTCTTCCCTCGGGCATGGGTGTGTGTGTGTTTGTCCTTAGGATAATTTGGGTTAAATATTGTGTACGTTTAGGGACTGATGACCTTAGCAGTTAAGTTCCATAATATTTCACACACATCTGAACATTAGAAAGGTGGAAGGTGTATATAGATGGCGTATACAAGGGCGATGTACACTAATGGCCATTAAAATTGCTATTTCTCCGTTCCCCATAACTAGTTCTGAAGTATGGTCAAAATAAAACTGTCCCGGAAAATATTTCATTCACCTTAAGATACACAACCTAGCTTACATCATATGCACCCTGTGTTAGGGGTCAAAAATTAGCGACACACTGTGGAATACACTGTTGGATTTACATTTGTGTGCAAAGAGAAAAAACCGGCCGTAGTGGCCGAGCGGTTCTAGGCGCTACAGTCTGTAACCGCGAGACCTCTATGGTCGCAGGTTCGAATCCTGCCTCGGGATGGATGTGTGTGATGTCCTTAGGTTAGTAGGTCTTAGCTCTAGGGGACTGATGACCTGAGAAGTTAAGTCCCATAGTGCTCAGAGCCGTTTCTGAAAGAGAAAATAAGGGATCCACTGTCAGGGCAAGTGCATGCTCCCGTGAGTGAGTTACTGAGCATCTCGACCTGACAGATGGATCATCATTATAAGTGTCGTATTCGTTACTGAGCGAGGAAGCACAGCAGTAAGCCACTGGGCTGGCTTTCGAAAGGGTGGTCGTTGAAACCCCCAGCAAACTATTTACATTAAGATTGTTATCACTTGGCAATTCGCATAAGACAAATGCCGTCATTATTGCTCTGAAACGGCCACGAACGATATCCTTACTCAATCCTCGTTTGTGATAGATTCCTAATGACCTCGTCATCGGTGGGACATTAAACCCCAATTTCCATTCCAGTGCTTTCTTCCTTTCTTCTTACTTGCCATGGAACATTTCGCTCAGTGTACTGTTCAAGCATTGCATGATTACATTTCTGTCCTTACCGCGTAAAAACATGATAGGAAAATGACTTCCGGCTGTTCACGGCAATTAGCGCTCTCGTTCAAAGATCCGAGCAACTGAGAAGCGCGTGCTTCTAATCACTTATTTCTTTGTTCGAGAGCTCCTCTGCTGTTTTCGCATCGAAGTGAAAAGAGGAAGTGAATGTGATGCGAACACTATAGCTGAAAGAAAAATCAAGAACGAATTGTCTCGACTAGCGAGGGTAAATGCTGCTGCCGGGCGATCTGATTTTTGAACACCACACAAGGCTGTCACGCAAGCAACTGTATTTCTGAATGGTATTACTGTAACCGAATCAGTTGTGTGGGTGGAATACTTGGAGCGGCTCTTACACAGTTATCATCATCAGCGGCCGCCTTTCTGTACTCTGACGAAGTTGCACGAGGGTGGGCGAGGAGAAGAGAGGGGGGACGGTGAGCCCGAAACGCAGTGCGCCGGCTGCTGCCCGAGAATTAATAAACGCAAATCAATGTCAAGAGAGGAAAGAGCGGGTCTCGCCGCGCCGCAAACCAGCCACAATCAGGCGCCATTGTGGGCGATTATTCCCAGCTGGCGCCAGTCATCGAGGGCCGGTGCTGGCGCAAGTGCGGTGGGCCTGCTCGTCGTGCCCCCAGGGGCGGCGCCGGGCGAGAGCGGGTGGCGGCGTTTACGCGGCGGGCCATTAAAACTGCGACTGCTGGCCCGCGGGTTGTTATTAAAATTAAATGAGGACGTGCTGGCGGCGGGGCCGAAGAATGCACGACATCACCGGCACTGTCTCACGGGCTCTGTCCCTCTCTTTAGCTCTTTCTCTCTCTCGGTCTCTCTAGCTTCCTCTCGCGCGCCTGGCCTTGCACGCGTAAAAGTAAAAAAAAAAAGGAGGGGGCGGAATAATAAAAAAATGCAAGCAGTCCGAAACAAACAAAAACAGGCGCGGGCAGAGAAGTAGGTGGAGATGAAAAAAGGGGTGGGGTAGTACAGTCAGCATCGGGGGAGGAACAGAGAGGGAGGAAAAAAACAGGGGAGAAAAAAAGCACGTGCAGAGGGCGGCCGGGTGGTGGCGTGGCGGCCCGGCAGCACCCAATCACATTAGCGCCAAGCAGCGCCGCCGGAATAATCATCATTTTAGCGGCCTGAATGGGCGCGCGAATTCCGGCCGGCATTAGCATGATGAGGCGAGGCGGTGCGCCAGCCGCTGACGGGCAGCTGGGAGGACCCGGTGGGCGGAGGCGCCGCCGCCGCCGCCGCCGCCGCCGCCGCTCACCCCTTTCGGGTAATTGAATTTCACAACTTGGTGACCCCCAAGTATATGGCGCGGCCCCCTCCATTGTTGCCGCACACTTCTGAGGGGCGGACGGCCGACCCCGTGGATGAATTGCCGACGCCCGTTCGTCCGTACCGCGGAGGTAAATAAAATCCCCGCACCAGATGTCGCCGCGGGGAAGAACGTCGTCTGCCCCGGATTGACTTGTCCCCGAGCACCGTAACGTGGGAGGCAGCTTATGTCAGCCTTGCTCAAGTCCCTGTCTGCTGCTCACACTTGTTACATACTTCTCTCGTACCACTTATTAGTGCGTGAGTAAGTTTCATTCTTCGGGCGTGGGAAAAAACACTGGGATGACAAGCGCTCGTATACAGGGCTGTCCATTGATCGAGACCGAGCCAAATATCTCACGAAACAAGCATCTAACGAAAAAAACTACAAAGAACGAAACTCGTCTAGCTTGAAGGGGGAAACCAGATGGCGCTATGGTTGGCCCGCTAGATTGCGCTGCCATAGGACAAACGGATATCAACTGCGTTTTTTAAATAGGAACCCCCTTTTCTTATTTCATATTCGTATAGTACGTAAAGAAATATCAATGTTTTAGTTGGACAACTTTTTTCGTTTTGTGATAGATGGCGCTCTAATAGTCAACGTATGGCTCACAATTTTAGGCGAACAGTTGGTAACAGGTAGGTTCTTTAAATTAAAATACAGAACGTAGGTACGTTCGAAAATTTTATTTCGATTGTTCCAATGTGATACATGTACGTTTGTGAACTTATCATGTCTGAGAACGTATGCTGTTACAGCGTGATTACCTGTAAATACCACATTAATGCAATAAATGATCAAAATGATGTCCGTCACCCTGAACGCATTTGGCAATACGTGTAACGGCATTCCTCTCAACAGCGAGTAGTTCGCCTTCCGTTTGCACATGCATTGACAAAGCGCTGAGGCATGTTGTGAAGCGTTGTCGGTGGATCACGATAGCAAATATCCTTCAACTTTCCTCACAGAAAGAAATCCTGGGACGTCAGATACGGTGAACTTGAGGGCCATGGTATGGTGCTTCGACGACCAATCCACCTGTCTTGAAATATGCTATTCAATACCGCTTCAACCGCACAGGAGCAATGTGCCGGACATCCATCATGTTGGAAGTATATCGCCATTCTGTCATGCAGTGAAACATCTTGTAGTAACATCGGTAGAACTTTACGTACGAAATCAGCATACATTGCACCATTTACATTTGCCATCGATAAAATGGGGGACAATTATTTTTCCTCCCATAACGCCGGACCATACATTAACCCGCCAAGTAGTGCATATCGTGCCGCTTTACGTTACCGCTGTTGGTGAATGACGCTTAGTTATTAAATACAACGAGTGCAAAAAAATCTGTCATCGTCCCGTAATTTCTCTTGTGCCCAGTGACACAACTGTACACGACGTTCAAAGTCGCTGCCATGCAATTCCTGGTGCATAGAAATATGGTACGGGTGCAATCGATGTTGATGTAGCATTCTCAACACCGATGTTTCTGAGATTGCCCATTCTCGCGCAGTTTGTCTCCTACTGATGTGCGGATTAGCCGCGACATTAGCTGAAACACCTACTTGGGCATCATCATTTGTTGCAGGTCGTGGTTGACGTTTCACATGTGGCTGATCACTTCCTGTTTCCTTAAATAACGTAACTATCCGGCGAACGGCCTGGACACTTGGATGATGTCGTTCAGGATACCGAGCAGCATACATACCACACGCCCGCTGGGCGTTTTGATCACAATAGCCATACACCAACACGAAATTGACCAATTCCGCAATTGGTAAACGGTCCATTTTAACAAGGGTAATGTATCACGAAGCAAATACCGTCCGCACTGGCGGAATGTTACGTTATACCACGTTCCCAAATAGCAAAATTCATTTACTACTTTAAGTGTCTCATTTCCTAATGTTATTTCCTCAGCACCACCTGATGTAATTTGACTACATTCCATTATCCCCGTTTTGCGTACTTATGGAAAGGCAAATGACAATAGGCGGTGGGCAGCAAGGCTGTATCAGATGACCTGTCCCCGCCGACAACAACCACAGCATTCAATGTTTAGAACTGGGTTTCGCCGTTTGTCTGAGACAGGATCCTTACAGGTAGCAGAAAATATTGAATGCTCGGACACAAGACTTGGAGAAAAATGTGATTAAAACTGTGGAAGGCGACCGCCGGGCAGTTGGCCCGCCAGTACAGGGTAAGCCACACGACCGTGTGGAACATTCTCCATTTGAATTGTTAATACTCTTATCACTTACAGCGCTTGCAGGACTTTCTAGCGAAATACTTTCCACATCGAGGTCAGTTTTGTTACTGGTTTCTTCGCCAAACAATCACGATTCCAAGATTTGTCTCATCTACCCTGTTCCCAGATGCGGCCACCTTTACGCTGAGTGGTATCTTCAACTGTCATGACCGTCATCTGTGGGATAGTATGCAGAACCCCAATCGTATGATGACAGCGAATCACCAGCATCGTTGCAGCCGGAATGTGGGTGCTGGAATAATTAGAGACCGTATTATGGGACCAGCCCTCTTCCCACGTCGCCTAACAGGCTGGAACTATCTTCGTTTCTTACAGGTTACATTTCCTCCCCTGCTGGAAGACCGTATTATGGGACCAGCCCTCTTCCCACGTCGCCTAACAGGCTGGAACTATCGTCGTTTCTTACAGGTTACATTTCCTCCCCTGCTGGAAGAAGTCCACTGATGATTCGAAGGCATATGTGGCTGCTACATGATCGTGTTCCAGCTCACTTCACCGTTAATGTCGGGACGCGTCTCAGCGGTGTCTTCCCTGGTCGATGGATCGGACGATGAGGTCCAGTTGTGTGACCTTCTCATTCAATGGATCCCAACATCTGCGATTTCTAGTTATAGGGCCATCTTAAAAGTATTGTGTATGCAGAGTCCATTCCAGATGTGGAGACACTGGAGCAGCGTATTCATGCTGCCTTTGACACTGTTCGTATGCAGCCTGGTCGATGTGAACGTATGAAACAGAACATGCTACGGCGCGTACACGCATGTATTGAGGCACACATACTGTAACTGTGGCTGCCTGGTACAACTCGTATTAGACTGCGATCTCTGTAACACTATATGATCGAATAAATGAGATCTAGTATGGAAATCATGCATTTCCGGACTAAGTTCTTTAAACCTTTTTTGTTGCGTATTCTCTCATCGATCATTCCCTAGGGTTTGTACACAGCGAAAAAAATCACCCTGTATTTGTTTATTCATTCTTCCAGATAACATCTCACCAGGGTGTAGGATACGACTGCCCCGGAAACTGGACATATTGGCCTCCATGACCGATAGAAACAGGCAAACCATTACAATGTCTGTAGAGTCAATATGCATGCACGAAGTGGACGATCTCAGATTCAGTTGAAACTGTGGCCAGGAATGAGATACTCGTTTATCAGCAATGAAACTTCAAGGCTGAGAATGCTGAGGCCGTGTGTATGTTGTGACGCTTTGTGCCTATATTCAGTACAGCACGAAAATCTACGGTATTCAGTAAGCGGCATCATCATCATCATCACCACCGTCATACTGCGAGTATTCTAAGAAGATGCTGCTTTTCGTTTCCCATATTTCACTGCTAATGACCATGTCAGTCCCCTTCTTGTAGTTCTCTGGCAGCTATCGCTTCCCGGATATCTCGACCCCAGCTCCTCCTAGATCTCCCACGCTTTATTCTTTCCGCTTAGGTCCACAGTTACATTGGCCATCAGCTATCGTCCATTCTTTGAAGATGTCCTCAGCATACTAGACGTTGCATCTATATTGTGTCCAATGTTGATTTATCGAGACCAGTAACGTCTCTTATGACGGTATGTATACACGGTCCAACTTGGAGGTGCCACAGATTCACATCCCGAAGTATGTCTGCTGCGCAGGGAAATTGTTTCTCTGACGCTTGTTTTCTTCCCGTGTTTCTGCTCCGTACGAAGTGATGTTTTCAATAGCTGAAGCCAACACTGACGTGCAAAGGTCATGAGATACCTCGTAATATCGCGTCGGGCCTCATTTTGCCCGGCGTACTGCGGAAACTCGATGTGGCAAGGACTGAACAAGTCGTTGGAAGCCCCTGCAGAAATATTGAGCCATGCTGCCTCTATAGCTGTCCATAATTGCGAAAGTTTCCCGGTGCAGTATCTTGTGCAAGAACTCTATTATGTTCCGTAAATGTTCGATGGGCTCATGTCAGGCGATATAAGTGGTCAAACCATTCTCTCGAGTTGTCCTCAATGTTCTTCCAATCAGTCGTGAAAAATTGTGACCCAGTGACATTACGCATTGTTATCCATAAAAATACCATCCCAAATGGCTGCAAATAGTCTTCAAATAGCCGAACATAACCATTTCTAGTCAATGATTGGTTCAGTTACACCAGTGAACGCAGTTCATTCCATGAGAACACAGTCCACACCATTATGCAGCCACCACCAGCTCTCAGAGTGCCTTGTTGACAGCTTGCGTGCACGGGTTCGGGGGGTTGGCGCCACACTCGAACACTACCATCCGCTCTTAATAATTGCAATGGTGACTCACCTGGCCACGTTATTCCAGTCGTCTAGAGTCACGAGCACAAGAGAGGTGCGCAAGGAATGTTGTGCTGTTAGCAAAGGCATTCACTTCGCTCGTCTGTTGCCACAGCCCATTAATGTTCAAATGGCTCTGAGCACTATGGGACTTAACAGTCATCGGTCACCTAGAACTTAGAACTACTTAAACCTAACTAACCTAAGGACATCACACACATCCATGCCCGAGGCAGGTTTCGAACCTGCGTCCGTAGCAGTCACGCGGTTCCGGACTGAGCGCCTAGAACCGCTAGACCATCGCGGCCGGCGCCCATTAATGTCAAATTTTGTCGCCCTCTCTTGATAGAAACGTTAGTCCCACATTGATTTCTAAGGTTACTTCACGCAGTGTTGCTTGTCTGTAGTTCAATTCTCTTATCTTCGCGGTTGGCGCATGCCCGCCCAGACGCGGGAGATTGCTGTGTTGCCAGTTGTACGCGCCAAGAGAAGCAGCGCAATAGTATATAATACAGTTCGCAAACTTACGTTTAGGGGAGAGCGCGCACTTTATGAAGTAAAGCCACCACGGCCGCATTAACGCTTCCGTTGCTACAGAGACATTGCCCCCCCCCCCCCCACATGGTGTTTCGACTGCTTTGACACAAACTTTATAATTCGATTTCACAATAACTATTTGGCCCAAAAATTTGATTTTTACACATCTTCTTGACTGATACCTTCCCCCCATAAATAACTTAATTTTGTTTCGATGTTCAACGCAGTTACTGTGCAGCATTAAATGTAGTAAACCATTGCACGAAATTTTGAAGAGTTTGCAGAAGTAAAAGTCCACAGTGTATACTTTCCGTATGGTCGATTTTAGTTGCCACTAGAAATTTCAAAAATTACATTCAAACGAATAAAATTCATGAAGTAAGACACTTCGATATTGTTTTTAAATAAAGAAAATATTAAGCACTCAGCATGGTACACTTTAACCTTTTTTTTTTTTTTAGTTATGGATCGTTGTGTTTGATCATTGCGGACGTCGCAAGACATCCTGTTCAAGTTCGGTGGTTGATACTTCCACTCAGTTTTTTTTTTTATTTACAGAGGCCAACAAGCTCTCTGACCAAACACACTGAGCTACCGTGCCGGCATTAGTATTCAATAGCTCTCCCCGCGGACGACTTTAAAATATCATGCAAAAGACCTACAAACACTGTTGGTATGACTACGAATTACTCACGTTTCGTCGAAGTACAACAGGAAGTAAACAATTACCGCTGCTCTTTATTGCAAAAAAGTGGTTAGTGAGAATGATACAAACACCTTTCCTTGCTATCGCCTGAATTAGGAGGATTATTGCTTGTTTGGTTTAATTAATTAATAGAATATGAAGCGATTGGTAAAAAGAATGCTTTTACCAAACTTGCTATAAAAGATAGTCTGCTATCAAGACATTGCTTTTGTTCAATTACTTTATTTACGACCGAACGTTTCTAAAGCTGAAGACACTCGTCTGTGCTCTGCACTGCAATCGAGCTCCAGCAACGTCGTTCTCTGTTCATTGGCTGACTGTGTTTTGTGACGTCAGATGCGCAGAACGGACCTAAACTCGGCCTCAGTCGTAAATGACGCGCACTTTAGTATTGACAGCTCTACCTAATCGCCGCTGCTCTCAATCGTTAAGTGAATGTCGTCGTTGTCCGTGGATAGAGGTAACGCCTGAAATTTGGTATTCTCGGCACGCTCTTGAGATTTTGGGTATCGGAATGTTCAATTCCGTAACGATTTCCGAAAATGGACTGGCAATGAATCTAGTTCCAACCACTATTCCGCGTTGAACGTCTGTTAATTCCCGTCCTGCGGCCTTGATGACGTCGAACAGCTTTTCACTGATTACAAACAACTGCTCGGCCAACGAACTGCCCTTTAATACGTTGTGTAAACGATGCCGCCGTCGTCTGTACTTGTCCATACCGCTATCTCACGAGCTTTGTCACTTCAGTGTATTAACGTGAGTAAGCGCTTCGCCAGGCTTGATTCATCGGGCTCGGGAAGGACCGACGCTCGTGTTGTTTTTACTTATTTATTCATCTCATCATGGTACAGAATACAATCTCGAGATTCTCTATGGTACTGTCACCAGCCTTGAAATATTTGGTTTTTGTCAAGTTAATTGTGGGAAACCCGTCTGTCATATTCTTGTTTTAACTTCGGAATCACGTACTCAGCATCATCTTGGTCTCCTGCAAAAATGAGCTGGTCATCACCGAAGAGAAGCGTGTACAAGGTTTTGTCTCCCATCGGGACTCTCATACCTTCACTTCTGCCCCTTCAGGGCTTAAGTACTTTCCCCACATAGATTTTAAATAGCATCGGTGCTATAGGCACGCTTGACGTAGCCGTTTTGTAACAGGCAACTCAAATTACACGGCATTTCCTACTTTGACAGCACTCACTCAATCCATATAGAACCGTTTAAATGCTCTGGTGTAAGTTTTTGACAAGCCACCATTCTTCACATTTATCCACAAATCGTTTTATGGTACCATATCATGCGCCCTCTGTAAATCCACGAAGATTAATTAGGTCTCTATTGCTCTGGCAATTCCCTTCTCTATTAGATTCTGTGGTGTGAAAGTTCCATCAGTATATCAGCGCCTTCATCTAAAACCGTTCTGTTCTTCAAATATTAGAACCTTCGTCTTTATTCTTTCTTTCGAGGTTCTCCAGTTTTAGCGTGCTATTGATGGCATCACATTTATGCCCCGACAATTTTCAAAGCTCTCCCTATTCCCCTTTTAATAGACTGAAGTAATAAGAGACTTTTTCCCTCCATTGGATACCCAATCCTCTTCGAAACCACTTTATACAGATGGGCCAAGTTATCATACACAATCATAGGAGCTGCCTTCTTTAACTCTTTGTTTATTCCACTCGGACCCGGTGATTTTCCGTTTCCAAATGATTCAAAACTTAACAGATTTTCTATGAATTTATCCATCGTTCATATGATTGTGCGCCCTCTTCCGTCACATCTAGCATTCCTTGTATGATATGAATTCTTCTCTCTCCTCCATTGGCAAGGCTTGTTAATACTTCACTAACTCCTCCAAGCTTATTAGAGTAATTCCAGCAGTACCTTTGTTTTCAATTCTCATCGTCTTCAGTATCTTCCACACTATGCTTGCTCTAGTGTCACCACAGTTTTGCTCTGTATCTTTTCTGACTCCCTGCTAAGCGTCATTTTCAGCCTTAGTAATGGCCCTTTTCTCAACTTTTCGTTTAGCTGCATGTGGTTTACGGTCTTCAAGAAATCGAGTGCTCAATCATTTATTCTAGTCTCCATTTTTCACGTTCACCAATTTCTCTATTTCCTGGTTCGCCATGGATTCCTTCTTACTTTTCTCACTTCTGTTTTCTCTCTGAGAGCTTCAAAGGCCGCCTAATAGTTGGTTTAACCGATATGTATCCCTCTACAGAATCATCGTTGATGTATGACACCTTGACTACCAGTCTATGTTCATAGAGGAAGTGTGTTGTTATGTCAGTCACATAAACGCTATATTTTGGAGCATATTCTCTCAGAACAGTTGATAAAAATTTCATTCAGTATCCGAATGAATTCATGGAATATGCATTTGTCTCGACGTCTTCAAATAGACACTGACCATTGTTATTCATTTGTGAAAAAGAGATTTTCACTTGTAGACACGAAGCCTTCCAGATTAAGTGATCACACTGGAAAACTGCTGACTGACTAAGTGAGTATTCCAGCTTTACTTTTTTTCAACCTTGAAAATTGAAGTTTGAGAAAGGCAGCATTGTGGGCAAACTATTCTCAGGAAAAGTCATTCTCGATACACACAAATACCACCTTATTTCCGAAGAAGCCTTATTATTAAAAGTAAAATCTTGGAATACAATTACTATCTGCGAAACACATTAATGGTAGAATGTTATAAATATCAGACCTTACAAAAATATATTCATTAACATGAAATACACTATTTAACTCTCAAGCAGTAAACGATGAATAACTTAACTGAAATTATTAAATATTTTTGTAGATAGATCCGCTTATTTTTAGATGAGGTTAACATTTATAAAACCTCTTCCATTTTTCCAGTTGTGTATGTGGCAATTCTTTCTACGTGGGAGGATAGGTGCTGTGATTAGACTAGGAGGAGCTCAGCTGGCGGTGGTCGATATGGCGGGGATGGGAAGATGTTGCTGGCCACCGTCCAAAAGCAGTAAGGAGCTGCTGAGTTGAGAAAGATGCACAACCACTATTCTACAGACTGGTTCGATGCCAGACGACTGCAATGGGTTTAGGTCTACACCGCCTGCCATAGGCTGGTTGGCTAAAGCGCATGAAACTGCCTCATCTTCCATTGCCCGTAACAAACATGTCATGAACACGTCACTGACGAACAGCAGAACTTCGTATTGACTGTTGTCTCAGATTGGGAACTCCACTGCAGGTTTGACATTATTCTTCCCCACTATTTCCTGGTGTATAGTGTGCCATGGCTTCTTACGTGTATTTCTTTGCAAACCACACATCTGGTGCCAGTCCAAAGATATCTCCAACTGCAGTCGAATTGTCAACATAGACATTGGTGAAGAGATTGACAACTACTCATACGTTCGGATAAGTTACTCTTCGATTTGGATTACAGCTAAAATTTAAAATTCTTAACATATGACAATTTCTCTGCTTATTTTTGGGCAGAAGAGAGAACTTATCTGCGTAGTTCCACAGACAGTCTAGTGTTAGAAGTGATGAGTGTGGTGGATAAGGCAATAAATTGCGTATGACTATTTGAGGTCTGTGCCTTATATTACCTGTCACTAGACGTTGTGGCTGTTCTACCACCGCACAGGATGTATATTTCTCCAGTCCTTGCAGTGTAGCAAAATGTGCGTGAAACTGAATAACTTATTGAGATTCGTGCTGTTTTTAAACAATAGTTCTCGTAGTTATGACCTGAACATTACTATGGGAAGATAATCTTCCTTACAAGTGCGTCAGCCACTACCAAGCATTGCCGGTTGTAACATTTCTGGCTTATTCAGCCATCATATTAGGCTCCAGGAAGCTATTCCCAGGGCACTGGAGATGCAAGAAGCATAGAGATGACGCAATGTGGGATGAGGTACCGGTGACAGATGTTAGATTCGGTACCATTCCCGTGGGAAAGACCGCCTGCATGATGCTGCTGCTCTGTGATTGGCTGCTGTGTTCGCCGGTAGGGCGCCAAAACGTTAAACATTTGTCGCTAATATTAATTAAACCTGTCATCCAAATTACTTCATTTTTTTAAATAAACATCTCTGAACAGCCAGCTATCAATCAGTCATTTCAAAATTATTAAAATCAAAGTATTAGTAAAACAAAAGACTGACGATATTACTGCCGATGCACTTCGGTGGCGTTCGGGTCACGCCTTGCTGGCTTGGCGCGCGAAGTGTCTCAGGCAGTCCGGCTCTCCAGTTCTGACTGTTCCAATAGACAGACATGTTGTCTGTTATAGCAGTCATGCAATTTTATTTACTACAGTTCCGACCGTCGCTAGGTACAGACATGTTGTCTGTAATAGTAGTATTTGATTCATGTAATTTTGTTCTCCAGTTCCGACGGTTCCAGTAGACAGACATGTTGTCTGTGGCAGGATGTATTTCATGTTATTTTAGCCAGATATAATGACTGTGGAAATATGTGTTCAATACGTTGTGATCAAGAATAGTTTCTCGTGTCTATATCAATAAAAACGTGAGTGGCATCCCATATCAGTTATAGTTCCTTGCGAAGTTAATTTCAGCCTCAAGAAAAAGCATCCAAGACCTGCGTGCTGTTTTCTGCGCTGGAGACATCATCATCATGAAGACAGCAGGTTAGTGAAGTGTACAAGAACTTATGTATTCCACACAAGGCAGTGGAAACAACTAGGCACCTCACGTGTACTGCATGCACACTACAAATGTGCTCAGTGACACGTCATCTGCAGTGATGCAGAGGAGGTAAAGAAGGATGAAAGTATTAACACTATCTCACTTTTATTCCTTTTTCTTGCCGTACGGTCGCTGGCGATCCCGAAAAACCGCATGTAGCTTTCGTCTCCTGCCCGGCCTTCACTGCAGCAACTGCGGAGTCGAAACGGCAGCGTCGTGACCACAGCCAGTGGTTGTTGCGGTCGACTGAATTTTCTGCGGTGAATCACGGCGACTCAGACTACATTAGGCACTTTAGATGCAATCGTGCGCGGCCTTCCACGTATCCAGCCTATGATCTCTAACATTTTCACCCACTCGTCTGTGACTGTGCAAGAACCATTGCCATCAGAGGTGAGTCATGTATGTCGGGAAAAGTCTTTCTACGAGAATTGTAGTCGTTCACGATAAACTGCCTAAGATCCAGTTCAGAGGTTCTCTCAGTATTAAAGTAACAGTACCATAATATACTGGCGTCCAAAATCAATGCAACAAACCGCTATTTCCCCGGCCAATGTCTCATTCAAGACATAATCATGCAAACAGTCAACACATGTCTGTACTATCCTGCTCTGCACGGAAGATGGCATTCCGGTTATTGAGCCAACACCGTGTTACGAGAGGAGGCCGAAATGCACGTGTTTTCGCTCACGCCGGCTGGCGTGAAGAGGGAAAAACTATACTGACGTTAGGTCTGGAACATGAAAAGGAATGAAAATTCAGAAAGCGGACATAATTAGTTTGATACTTAACTTTAATGCATTAATGATCAACGTCGCTCTTGAAGGTACATGTTTCACAATATCAATATCAATATTAACTGCATATGGTGCCTTGCTAGGTCGTAGCAAATGACATAGCTGAAGGCTATGCTAAACTTCCGTCTCAGAAAATGAGAGCGTATGTAGACAGTGAACCATCGCTGGCAAAGTCGGCTGCACAACTGGGGCGAGTGCTAGGGAGTCTCTAGACTAGACCTCCCGCGTGGCGGCGCTCGGTCTGCAATCACTGACAGTGGTGACACGCGGGTCCGACGTATACTAACGGACCGCGGCCGATTTAAAGGGTACCACCTATCAAGTGTGTTGTCTGGCGGTAACACCAAACCGGTCAATGGACAACACGCCAACGATGACGTCAGGGCTCCTATGAAACGGGATAGCATTTAACGGATAGTCCCACATCCTCAATCGCTGTGTGCATAGTCACAGACGGTGCAAAATGTCTCATACAAGACGCCTAACAGACATTGTGCGGTGGAGGGCCACAGGAAGAATGGGTACAGGATAGTCTAACTGATGTGGCCCGATGACTTTTGTGAATTTTTCTGTCGATTCTCGGATGTGACGACAGTTTGTAGAGACCAAAAATGTATCCTGAAGACCAGGGCATGGCCGACCACGTGTTGCATCAGAGAGAGAGGACCGTTATTTGGCTGTAAGGGAACAACGGTGCGGCCATAGTACTATACGGCAGCTGTCATCTGACCTCGCAGCATCCACTGGACGTGTTGTATCGAGGCAAACGATGTGCCAGAGATCTGCTGTATGTCTACCTCTGACACGTTGTCACTGAAGGGAAGGTCTAAAGTGAAGTCGTTAACATGTCACCTGGACAGTCGAAAAGTGGGCCAATGTTCTTAATTCTCGGTGGACTCTCATCCGGAGGGAACGCGGAACACGATTTCGAGATCCAAACATTGTGGAAAAAGAACGATATCGAGGAGGACCCCTAATAATGTGGTCAGGGATTATGTTGATCATTCTTGATCATTCTAACAACTGTTTATTTAGTCGTATGGGTAGATCGGCAAGGTTCAATTGCTGTCGTGTAAAGTGACGAGATCTTGTGACCTCATGTGCGGTTGTTGCGACGCACTACGGGCCCAGACTTTGTACTTGTGGACGACAATGATCGACCTCATAGAACACGGGTGGTTGATGTTTTCTTGGAAACGGAAAATACTGCAAGCATCACGTGGCCTGTCCGCTTTCTCGATTTAAATCCCGTAGAGAATTTCTGGGATGCACTAGGGATACGGTTTGTATCACGTCAGCATCCACCAGCTACTCTCCAATACCTGTGAGCAGCTCCGCAGGAAGAATGTGTGCTATTGCCTCAACATGAGATTGATAAAATTATTCACAGCTGCCCCGTCGTTCTCAGGCTTGTATTGCTGCCAGAGGTGGACACATCCCCCACTGAGCACAATAACGAGTTGTCGGAATGTGTGTGCAAATCCGTTAAGCTAAAAAAGAAGTCTTTTTGTCTACCGTTATGCATGTTGAGTTTGATTATGTTCTATATTCTTTACATTGTTTCCATTTTACTATCGCCTTTTTATACTGTTTTGTGCCAAGATATATGCAACCTTGCAAAATTTCGGTATGATGCTTTACTTTTGGACACCAGTGTATAATTGTCACACCTGGAAGTCACTTGGCATGTAATACACTGAAGTCTCATGGAAAAAAAAGAGTCCAGTCCTCGCAAGGAAATGATACTGTAGCATGTAGCATTGTATAACGACTTAGGGACAATACGAAGACTGAGTATGAAGCGGGACGAAATGTGGAAGGTGAAGAGAAAACTAAGATTTGTTGAAAGGTTTCTGGGGAAGCACACGGCTTCCTTAATAGATACGAAATGGAAAATTTTAGAACGGCGTATTCTGCACCATTTGGATTCATTATCAAGTACGTGTGGCAGTAAACATCACTGGAATTCCAGGATACACTGCTTAGATCGTAACATGACCGTACAGCACATATGAAGCTATAATATTATTTATTTACGGACCGAGGTAGCAGCTGTGAAGATAAATCTTATAATTAAGTTAGCATACAACCATTATCGTAGGAAGGTAATCCACAGCAATGTCTTTCGGGAGTCAAGCTCCCATCATCTGGCTGTCTGTGTTAGCAGTACTTAAAAAGCGCACAAAGTCAAATAACAACAGCAAATAAAATTATTCGGGCATTAAGTCCTCGCCTTACTCGTGAAACGGCAGCACCAGATTCTGCTCTGCTTATCCACATTTCCCCCTATCCACCAAAGCATTCCCACCCGACAACGGTGGCAACAGTCACATCAGCTTCAAGTTTCCATTTCCGTGCACCAGCTAGCTCAGCAAACACACATATTACTCCAAACAGAGTGTTACTGTGAAAGCGACTACAATTAACATCTTTAAAATAGTTATAAAAATAACTGACTAAAAGTTATATGCAGCTTTCTTGTATGGCTATGACCAGTGAGAGACAGGTACTGAACAGCTAAAACAGACAAAATCAACATTACACGCAACGGTGATGTCTATGGATGAAACACGTCCCGAGATGCGTTATATGAGACTCCACTCGTACGATGGAAATGAAGGACAATTGCCGGCTGATGTGGCCGAGCTGTTCTAGGCACTTCAGTCTGGCACCGCGCGACCGCTACGGTAGCAGGTTCGAATCCTGCCTCGGGCATGGATGTGTGTCATGTCCTTAGGTTAGTTAGGTTTAAGTAGTTGTAAGTTCTAGGGGACTGATGACCTCAGATGTTAAGTCCCATGGTGCTCAGAGCCATTTAAACCATTTTTTGAAGGACAATTCCTTATGCAAGCAGTATGAAAGTGCGAGATCTGCAGTTTACCTTTTAGTGAAAATGCAGCATTTATAACTGGCTATCGAATTCGCCATAGTCTTCTAAAAGGTAAATCGAAATTTAGGTAAGAACGAGATATGTTATTTTAATTTATGTTTTTGTAAGCACTGATCATTAATTTCCACTGTCCCATACCAGCAACTAGAAATGAGGGTAGCTCCCCCTAAATACGTAAGTTACAGATGTAACATTAGCAGCTCTGCGCAAGGAAGGAAGAATGAATAAGGATTGCTCTTTGTTGATTAATCCGGAATTGCTTTGATAAGGTTTAGAATGCGGTTCTTCTCGAACCCAGGTCATTAAAAAAATAACTAAACAATCTCTTACTCCCGCCCGGATAGCCGTGTTAATGCGCCGCTTCTGTGACGGGGAAGTGCGCCGAAGACGAACCGCACCGCTCGTTTCTAATGACGAAAGTAACTGTGCCGGCCAGTCTGTATGTGGCTTTTAGGCAGTTTTGCACAACGGAATAGGTGAATACCGGGCTGTTATTCAAGTCCCTCCTCGGTTACACAAATCGAAAACATTTAGAAAAACTTTCAGTACCTTTCACTTGAGTAATGCAACACGCAGTCAGGTGCGGTACACACACTCCGTTCCGGTTGGTAACAGATTGGCGACAGGGAGTGCATGCCAAACCCGTTAACAACCGTGCCGACCCTGCTCACGTGAGGAGCAAAGGCACAAGGAAAGCGGAATTGCAAAAAAATGTCAGACTCCCTTAGCTCTGCCAAACGTACTCTTTAGCTGTAATACAGCAATTACTGATATCAACTCTACCATAACACTGAAACGTTGGATTATGAAGTTATGTATGGAGCGACAACAAACTTAGTGGCCTACAGCTCAACGTGTACCTCTTGTATCTTCTAGTATGTAATTTAATAATTGCTGTGTAATTCAGAAATCTGTTCATGGTCCTTATTCGAAATCATTGATGATTGTTGTAGGGATGATTGTTTCTCACTGCTGCTAAAAGTGGCTCTGAGCACTATGGGACTTAACTGCTATGGTCATCAGTCCCCTTGAACTTAGAACTACTTAAACCTAACCAACCTAAGGACATCACACACATCAATGGCCGAGGCAGGATTCGAACCTGCGACCATAGCGGTCACGTGGTTCCAGACTGTAGCGCCTAGAACCGCTCGGCCATTACGGCCGGCCCTCACTGCTGCAGTTCATTCATTACCCACACTTGCTATCGGAGATGTCGGTGCTATTTCACTTGTGATCAGTCTGTCAAAGGGAAGCTGTACCCCAAAGAGACTACAGCTAGGGAACAGATACGTTTAAAAAGTTACCTAGGTGTATCAGGATATAAATCGATGACCTTATAAACAGCTGTTTGGATGAACTTGAAATATGACAGACGTGAAAGAAACGCCAAGTCCTGTCAGTGACACTAAGATATGGCAGGTTTGTCTGCTGCAATTAGACGGACGCAATATATAGGTCGTATAAAGCACACAGCACTTTTTTTCAAATTTTAGGAATTGATGACAGAGTCGCATACAATACTGATACAAACATAAGCAACTAAAGCTGCGAGGAGAAAGTACGCCAACAATTGATTCCAAACAGCGGAAACGTCAACAAGAGTAGCAACGGCTAACATCTTTCAAGTGAAACGCGTGTTGGAACTAAGTCAAGAGCTGATCCTGAGATCGGTATCGGATGTTTCGCCGAGTAGCAAAGGACAATATTAACCTCATCGTTTCGACAAGCGTAGCATTCGTTCCCGATTCGTGCCGCACAGATTCACTGATGAGCAGAAGGCAACAAAAACGGAGACAACAGCAGTTGACAAGTTGTATGCGTTTCGTGACTGGAATGTCTTCAGGCCTTGCACTGGCCGTCGCGCTGACAGCAAAGAGTAGGAGGAGCACGAGGTTCAGCAAGACAATGCACGAAGACGAAAGAGGATCCGCTGTCGCATGTTGCAAGGGTGGGACCATGGCAGTAAGGTAAGAGCCAGGGCTTTCCAAACAGCACACACCCCACCGCCGAATAAAAGGATCATTCTTATTCAGTGGCCTATCCCAAAGCGTGCCATTTTATTATTATGGATTACAAAGTTGGCTACTAGTTTTCGTACTTATTTCTTGCATTGCATGTTTCTCGGAACACGACAGGATTTCTTGAGATATTGTTTCCTATTCCAAAATTACGAAGGTAATTTTGTTGTAAACTGTTGAAGCCAACGAATGTGACGGGAGGACAACTGGCTGTGGTGACGGTCTGATTTGTAATGTCACCCTATGATATTTTCGAAAACTTTGTGGAGTATTTTCCAAAATATGTCCCGATCTCCGAGGTTGTGGTCACACCGGAAACCAACAGAACAGTTTAAATTTACGGGATATTCTATTATGTGTGACAACATGTAAGAGGTCCATGATTAAGGAATTTGTTGCTAGCGCTCTTGAGCACATGTAATTTCGATGGATTGCTCACGCGTTGCCTGCGATATGTAAGCTATAAGAGAATCTGAGACCAAAGAGCAGTGTTGACTGCAGTAGGAACTGTGTGTTAGTAGCAGTAAGTAGTTGCTAGCAGTCTGGTATGTGAAGTTGGCTGGGCCGGTCATGTGGAGCGATGGCGGAGCCTGAGCGTTGTAGTATAAAGTAAAAGCAGCGTCGCGCATATGTAGTATTGTTATATCAAGTCCCATGTAAATATTTTAAAAAAGATTTTTCTCATAAAAGTAACTTTTGACAATCATTCATCTCAATTTAAAGAATTCACTAATTTCTCCAGTCCATGGTCATACCGATTATTGTAAAGAAAAATCAGTTGTTTCTTTTTATACATGACAAATCTATCGGTCAGCATTGTACTGGGCTGTGCCAGAAAAGTATAGTTTCATATAGGAGCAGATATATATGCGTTATCCGGCGACTAAACTGAGGTAAGACATCGTCTAAGCACATGTCAAATATGCGTATTTGTACACATATTTCCCCTGTATGTTCAGCGAATTTCGCCCTGCAGTTTCATTTTCACGCACTTAACGTTTATGGCGTTGTATCTCCTGAATTATACACACATCAAAAAAAGTTTTTCATCTCCTCGTTACCGAAAGCTCCGGAACCCGTACAAAAAATTGGAATAGAGATCAACGGATACATCATTTCCACCCTTTCTATTGATCATGAAAACCACACATTGCATGTTGTACCACCATACAGCGAGACCTTCAGAGGTGATGGTCCAGATTGCTGTACTCACCGGTACCCCAGTAGCACGTCCTCTTGCGTTGATGCTTGCCTGTATTCGTCGTGGCATACTATCCACATGTTCATCAAGGCACTGTTAGTCCAGATTGTTCCACTCCTCAACGGCGATTCAGCGTAGATCCTTCAGAGTGGTTGGTGGGTCACGTCACCCATAAACAGCCCTTTTCAATGTATCCCAGGCGTGTTCGATAGTGTTCATGTCTGGAGAACATTCTGGCCTCTCTAGTAGAGCGATGTCGTTATCCTGAAGGAAGTCATTCACAAGATATGCCCGATGGGGGCGCGAATTGTGTCCATGAAGACAAATGCCTCGCCAATATGCTGCCGATATGGTTGCACTATCGGCCCGAAGCTCGCATCCACCTATCGTACAGCCGTTACGGCGCCTTCCATGACCACCAGCGGCGTACGTCGGCCACATATACTGCCGCCCCAAAACAGCAGGGAACCTCCACCTTGCTACACTCGCTGGATATGTGTCTAAGACGTTGAACCTGACCAGGTTGCCTCCAAACGCGTCTCCAACGATTGTCTTGTTGAAGGCATATGCGACACTCACCAGAGAAGAGAACGGATGCCAATCCGGAGCGATCCATTCGGCATTTTGTTGGGCCCTTCTGTACCGCGCTGCATGGTGTAGTGGTTGCAAAGATGGACCTCGCCATGGACGCCGGGAGTGTGAAGTTTCGCATTATGCAGCCTACCGCGCATAGTTTGAGTTGTAACACGAGTCCTGTGACTGCACGAGAAGCATTATTCAGCATCGTGGCGTTGCTGTCAGGGTTCCTGCTAGCCATAATCCGTAGGCAGCGGTCATCGACTGCTGTAGTAGCCCTTGGGCGGGTCGAGCGGGATTCGCCGAGCGGTCTCAGACGCTGCAGTCATGGACTGTGCGGCTGGTCCCGGCGGAGGTTCCAGTCCTTCCTCTGGCATGGGTGTGTGTGTTTGTCCTTTGGATAATTTAGGTTAAGTAGTGTGGAAGCTTAGGGACTGATAACCTTAGAAATTGAACATTTTGAACATTTTTGAGCCCTTGGGCGGCCTGAGCGATCCATGTCATCGACAGCTCTTGTCTCTCTTTATATTCTCCATGTCCGAGCAACATCGCTTTGGTTCACTCCGAGACGCTTGGACACTTCCTCTTTTAAGAGCTCTTCGTGACACCTCAGGATTTCTGGGAACAGGGGTATGCAAAACTTCTTTTGATGTGTGTATGTTGTACAATGATATATATTTCTAGGTACACTACTAAAAACGTTGCGAATAGCAAAGAAATAAAAAATGGATGGGTAATATATAATGAGTCAGATTTTCGCTCATCTGAGCATTTGACGTCACATCTCCTGAACTTTGTGTCGTATAATGATATTTGTAGATATATTCAGCGGCAAATGTGTTTACCGTCTGCAAAATGTGTTGCGCATAGAGTTAGCAGCGACGAAGCAGTAAATTTAAACGTCTTGCATCACACGACAGTTTTTCACGCTTTCAGTGCTTATATGACACAGTATCTGCTGAACTAAGTGTCATGCGTTATTGAATTTTTCTGGCACATTCAGTGGTATATGTGAATACTGTCTGCAAAATGTGTCACGAATACATTTGCTCGTAAAGAAGTAGTAAATTAAAACGTCATGATTCATGTGGCATCATGAACAGCGAAAATGTAGTGAACGACAAACTTTTCTCCTTTCATCATTATGTTGGGGTCGTTAGCAAGAAGTTTCGTAAAGTTTTGAAATTACGTGTAAAGTTTGCTGCAAGTCTGTAAGTGCTCCCATTCTCAAATGTTGGATGATTCAAAGTATGAGTATACTCTCTTGATGTCTCACATCTCCGTCTAATCCTGTCAGCATCGTCCGATTTAATTCGATTACATTCCGTTACTCTTTTTTTTTTACCTTTGCTCGTTTTCATCACATAGTCTCTTTGCAAGACACTATCCATTCCGTTCAACAGCTCTTGGAAGACATTTCTCGTATCTTGACAGAATTACAACATCGTCGACAAACTTCAGACTTTTCGCTTCTTCTTCCTGAACTTCAGTTCCCTTTCCTGATTTCTCTTTCTTTCCTTTTGCTGCTCGTTCAACGAACAGACTGAATTTTGTAGATTCTGTAATAGAATGTATCTCTGTTTCGTTTTTTCATCTGCTGAGAGCCTGAAGATTACCGCTGGCTGGTCGGGAAAAGCTCGCGGCATTGTGAAATGCTCGGGTGATGAAAAAATAGTTAAAAATAAAACATCATAAAGCAGTGTTATTCTGCTGACTTCTTAATGACTGCTAGCCACATTTGCAGATGCTGAGGCTGAATGGAACTGGTGAAATGGTGATGGTTGTGCCAGGTTCCTGTCGAGCAGTGGCAGAGGCCCCCCCTACGAGTTTATTTCCTGCTCCCCTGTGGTTGCGTCGCTTAATGAAGCGGTGTGGTGGACGCCTCAAAAACAGGTGCTGCGGCCGCACGCTGCGTCATGCCCGGTCACGAGCCACCAGCGCTTCCCCCTCCCCCTCCCCCTCCCCCTGCCCCAGGCCCACCCCCACCCCTCCCCTTCCCTCCCTAAATCCTTTTTTTTTACCTCTACTTTTTATCCTGCTGCCGTTCGGTATCCATCAGCTTTCATTTTGTGCTGCATTCCAATCTCCGCTGTCGGCACTCGGCCGCTTCGATTGGGCCTCATTCCACAAACACACGCACACACACGCACACACACAGACACACACACACACACACACACACACCGCGTATTGACGACGTCAGCAGGTTTGCCCGAGCAGCGCTCACAGGCCTCCACCTACAAACACACACACAGAGGCCAGCGACGAGGAATTACAGTTTCCGCTGCGACTTTGTTTTTCCGACTTTTTTTTTAAACGCTTTTTTCGTTAGTACGTGTACGTTCGAGGGAGAGCGCGTCCCGTTTGTGATGCCGGGCGTCCCGAAATTTCGAGTCGTGCTACTACGCTAAATATAAACTTCTAACCAAAGCTTGTCAGCAGTCAGTCATTACGAGCTTGGAAAACTACACTCACTTGATGCATAGAGATATGAGAAACGCTCAAAAAGACAGGCCGGATTCGGGGGTGGAATTGCCTCTGTTGATTGCGCCACGTCCAGATGACATTGGCACACGTGTTAGGTGTTACAAGTACTGGAGATGAACGTATTTTGTGGGAATGACGAAGAAACGAAGTTATTCTCATAAATCTTACGTGACAGTTAAAATTCATGTTGTTCTCTTATGAACTTTATTGACTGACACAGTTTGTAACCCCGGAAATGCATATCCTATTTTCGTCTATTGTACCATAAATTTTTTCCTTATTTTGTTACCTGAAAGTATGATATTTCGGTGTCTTTATGTATTGTATACCAATTATACATCGACATAAATATATATATATATATATATATATATATATATATATATATATATATGTGTGTGTGTGTGTGTCTAATTGGTTTGTTTTGTAAATATTATTTCTATTTCTACGTTTGGGTCTTGCCTAGGGAAAACTATGCTATCGAACGATACATCGATAAAACGTGTGGAGAACCAAAGGGTTTAGGATCTTTGATGGTGTTAACTCTGCCGCTTGGAGTGCGGGCAGAGCAGAGTCTGGCTGGAGTAGGGCGGTGGAGCAGGTGTGTTGAGTGACACTCCCACGAATTGCAGCGCTTACGGGGTTTGGCAGCATGTAATTGAGCTTGACTTTCTATGATAGTTTCTGGCACGGTGTGCGGACGGGAAACATTAGCTGGCACACATCATGAGCCCGTTTCGCCTGGTGACCGTGTCGAGAAGAAGGCGCGCCAACATCCAGTTTCTGCAACAGCGACGGCCGACAATAAGTGATCGTCGCCATCTCCTCGATCGACGACTTAAAACCTTCAATCAATCAACAAGGAAGACTGAAAGCATGTAAAGTTTTAGAACTGTACGGCAGACCTCAGCTTTTCAAATTGTTCCATTCGCATCACTAAAATACAGCAACTTAGCATGAACCTTGGTTGCTCATTGTCCCAATTGCATTACGAAGCAGGGTTCCTTCCTTTTCCGAAATGAACAAGTGTGACGTTGATATTCAAACGCCAGCATTAAAGTAATATAATTCCATTTCACTGCATTAATTTCAAAGTTCAGTTAAAGTATTCATAGCTGGCAACAATATTTAGATTACACAAACACATATTAAGAGTGCGAGTTTTGTTACCTTATTTTAACTTGCCTGTGACTGCAGCTCAGCTAGGTATGTACTAAATTTTACTATTGTTAATTGTTCAAAATCATTTAATTCAAGTTCAAAGTTAAATCTCTTATTTGTAAATTACGTAGATTCAAGTAGGTTTTGTGATGATTGTTGAGGTAGCCCAACACTAACCTTATTTAATTTTATTTCGTAGTGCTTCAGAAACAAAGTTCACTATTAATTTCAGTCATTAAATTAACTTTCAATTTTCCGGTTTTATTAATTCCTTTGCTAAATTAAGTCAGAGTGTAGCGAAATTTATTACTTCTGACAAACGTTCAGTTTTCACACAACACGTGTCTACCTTCAGTTGCCACGCTTTTAGTGCTAATTATATGTGCATTAACTTTTCATATTCAGTTATTATATTAGTTGTCCGTAGGACTGGTGACCGTAATTTTCCCGAAATCTCAAATATCTAATTAACGCCAGTTAATTGTTAACGTAACGAGCGCACATTTACTTTCTTCATTAACTTTACCCTTGTTCATAATTAATTTCCACCAATTTCATTTGCATTTTTCCTTTCATTTAGATGTAACCCATTCCTCCCTCTTTATCGACAGTTTAACTTCGGTGACGATTGCTTTTCCCACATTTCCATTAGGTACACGCGGTTCAATTTTTCACTGTCATTAAGGTCGGTAAGTGAGGGGGAGGTTACAAGTTGTTGCTAAAAACAAAAAAGGGCTCCAAGCACTGTGGTACTTAACATCTGAGGTCATCAGTCCCCTAGACTTAGAACTACTTAAACCTAACTAACCTAAAGACATCACACATATCAATTCCCGAGACAGGATTCGAACCTGCGATCGTAGCGCCCGCGCAGTTCCGGACTGAAGCGCCTAGAACCGCTCGTCCACAGAGGCAGGGTGTTGTTGTTACTATGAGGGGTATTCGGATAGTAAGGTCCGATCGGTAACGAAATGGGAACCACTGTGAAAATCAGAAATGTCTCATTTGTAACAGTTCGCTACACCTCTCAGCTACTTCTCTACACAGCTGCCGTTCCGACTTAGGCATTTGTTCCAACTATCTAATACTCTCATCACAGCATATAGACGCCAGTGCTTCCCTCCAATTCTCTACGCTCGTCTACAGCTCTGTGCCAAAATGTTGTCTTCATACCCAGCGGTTCATGTGAGCACAGATGGAACTCAGGTGGGAACCAATTACGGACGGTATTGTGGGTACTGAAACACTTCCCATCGAAAAAGATGCAGGAGCATTTTCATTTGCCCCGGAGAGTGCGGCCGAGAATTGTCATGAAGAAGGAAATGCATGTATGGGCTGCATGACATCAGCTAAAATCTCTCAAGAGGCCGTCATACTTGGCAAGAGACTCTATTTTCTAGGCATCTTTCCGTCTAACTGTGTACTCTGAACTGGGGAGAGCGACGTGATGCGTTCGGCAGATATTCTAGAGACACCGCCCGACACATCTGTGCAAAGCCTCATCGGATTTTACTGTGGTTTACTTTCCGAAAGCCCTCGTATTAACAGCTATCTCAATCGATTCTGGGGAAAAGGGCTGTTAGGATTTAATGTACTGTCAGTAACTTCTCCTTCTGAAGTTAACAAAATCAAAATTGTACATTCACTCAGAAATGAAAGCTGATATTGTTTTGATGATGTTTTCAAAAGAATACTAAAAATTTTCCCCTGTGTAATTAGCCCCGTCTTATCTGAAATATGTAATGCATCACTAACTTAATACAAATTTCCGGAGAGATTGAAATCTGTGGTTGTTAAACGCTTATGTAAGAAAGGTGATAATAGAGATGTCAACAACTACCGACCTGTTTCGCTGCTGACATCATTATCCAAAATGTTTGAGAAGATGATGTATTGTACGAGTAGAATAGTATCCCACCTTAGCAACAACAGCATCCTTTGCAAATCACTGTTTGCGTTACAGAAGGATTGGTCATATGAAAATGCCATATAAGCCGTCACTCGCCCGATTTTACAAGCATTAAATATCAAAATTGCCCCTGTCGGTATTTTCTCCGGCCTCTGTAAGCCATTTTACTGTGTGAATCAAAGTATTCTCCTAGATAAACTGCCGTTTTATGAGACTGATGATATAGCCAAACAATGGATAGTGTCAGTTCTAACCAAAAGAATGCAGAAAGCTGTATTTACTAATTCAAGCAATATAGTTCAAAAATGGGTCAAAAGGCTCTGAGCACTATGGGACTTAACATCTGAGATCATTAGTACCCTAGAACTTAGAACTACTTAAACCTAACTAATCTAAGGACATCAAACACACATCCATGCCTGAGGCAGGATCCGAACCTGCGACCGTAGCAGTCGCGCTGTTCGGACTGAAGCGCCTAGAGCCGCTCGGCCATGGCGGCCGGCAAGCAATGTAGTTCATGAATAAACCACGTATGGGGCTGCTCAAGGTTCAGTCTTAAGCTCATTCTTATATATAAACGATCTTCCGTCTAGTATACGACAAGCAGAAATAGTTCTTTTGGCAGTTGACACTAGTGTTGTAATCAATCCATGCATACATATATGCAGCAGAAGAAACGGTAAACAAAATTCTTCAACGCACAAATTTTGAAAAGACACAACATATTCAGTTCTGCACATGTAGAGATACTACACCAATTATAAGTGTAACAGTTGGTGAGGAAATAATAAATAGGGTTCAAAATTGTTTGGGGTTCAAGATTGTTAGGGGTCCATATTTATGAGAATTCAAATTGGAAAAAACACGTTTTGGAACCCTTGAAACAACTTAGTTCAGCCTCATTTGCGCTTAGAATCATTGCAAATCTTGGGGAGAGGCAAATCAGTAAGTTAATATACTTCGCATATTTTCATTCAGTAATGCCATATGGAATAATGTTCTGTGGTAACTCATCGATAATAAAGGAAGTCTTCATTTCGCAGAAAGTGCTGTAAGAATAACATGTGGTGCTCATAAATGAAGATCGTGTAGAGATCTGTTTAAGGGCTTGGGCATTCTGACTACTGCTTCACAGTATATTTATTCCCTAATGAAGTTTGTTCGAAATAATCCAATACAGCGCAAAAGGAACAATGAAGTATATAAGGAGGACAAATGGCATTCATTGCTCCACTCCAAGGTTGTCTTTTTACACTAAAAGCGGTACACAATAGTTGCAACAAAAAATTTTGACTAGTTACCAGTCACATAAAATGTCTGACAGACAGCAAAGTAAAATTTTTAAACTTAGAGAATTTGTCCTTGACAACTTCTTTTCTGTGGAAGAATTTCTGTTAGTGTAATGTGCAAAAGGTAATGTGTAAAAGATGTAATTATGACTCGTTCCACATCATTACGATCTGTCGTGCAAAATGATCGATGGAACATGTAACTAATTAGCTAACTAACTAACCACCCCGTCTGTTATTCCGATGGAAGAACTGCGAAATCTCAAACGTGTCTTCAATTGACAACCCCTTTAATTTCGTTCTACATTTAAAACTAATGAAAAGCATTAATATTATACCCATACTGAAGTTTTATTTTCAGCGGGACAGTGTTTACCCAGTAGGGCTCTACTGGAGGCAGTATGCCTTTATACTCCTTCGACCTGTTAACTAGTTTACCAAGAAAGCAACTGGGGGATCTAAGCTTAAGTTTGAATTCCGAACCGTAACCTAACATGGCGATTTTCTCATATGCAGACCATTAGCTGAGGGTAAAAAAAGCGTTACGTAACACGAACCATCCGTACACAGACTAAGTATAGAAGTCCAACCTTTGGACTGGTATTGTCCTATACAACCAGTGAGATACCGAGCATAAGTTGACGAACGTACCCTACTTGCTAGCTGGGCAACATCATGAGATCGTGTGGACAGTTCTCCTAGCCTTTGGCCCATTGTAACGAATCATTCCTGCGTTTCCGTGGGCTCCGCTAGTGTTGTGGTCGACAGACCTGGTTTATAGTATCTGGGGGAAGGGGATTTGTCGAACCTATAGATAATACGTTACTCTCTCTGTAGTCCTTGCAAGTCCAAATGGTTCAAATGGCTCTGAGCACTATGGAACTTAACTTCTAAGGCCATCAGTCCCCTAGAACTCAGAACTACTTAAACCTAACTAGCCTAAGGACATCACACACATCCATGTCCGAGGAAGGATTCGTACCTGCGACCTTAGCGGTCGCGCGGTTCCAGACCGTAGCGCCTAGAACCGCTCGGCCACCTCGGCAGGCTCTTACAAGTGTTTTAGTCGGCACGTACTAGCCTGGTGTAAGGCCTAGTTACCTGCCCATAACGACTGGTATTTTCATCACCTATGATGCGGAACGAGTCAGTGTAAAGGAGGGCTTCTGAAAAATCTGGGCACAAAGCAACACTTTGCTGACTAATGTGATTGGCGGGAGCAAGAAATAACCAATGAAAGGCCTGCATTCCACCCGGAGGCTCTGCTGAAAGGGTTGAATACTGAAACAATGTTGTGGGGCTGCTTACAGCTTGAAATGTCAACGAGTCGCAGGACAGCCATTGTGTATGTAGGAAGCAAGTCACGTGCTCTCTGAGGCAGATTTGCGTTTTAACTGATGTGTCTATCATTCTGGGAGTGGGTCATACTTAGTTATCCACGTAGTCGTTCTGACAGTGTGGAAAGCTTTGAAAGAGTTAGCAATACCATTCCCTTGCGTGAGTGTGGAATTCCCTTTAATTTTATAGCTCTATAGGCGAGTGCTACAATGAAGCGATCGTGCACGTGTTCGATACGATGAGGGTCGCATAGTATGACGTGGTGCCATTAGCTATCTAGATGTTGCGTGTAATGAAAGAGACTTGGCGAAGTGAACGGGGGATGTCCAATTAATAATGCAACATTTTTTTTATTCTGAAAGCAGTTTGGTTTCATTCAGAATTCCAGTACACTATATTTTTCCCCGCTCTGTTGGTTTCAAAACCCTATTTTTCAACATTATCTCCGTTAATGCGACGGCCTAACGGTACCTTACCGGAAAAGCCTGCATCCCCAAATAGTAACACTCCACCGGCCGACGTTGGAGCCAACGTCTTACTGCATCCGTAACCTCCCCATCATCCACGTACTGCTTCTTGCATCTTTCATTATGCCAAACAGATAGAAGTCGGATGGGGTGAGATGCGGGTGCCAGTGGAGGTTCGAGTCCTCCCTCGGGCATGAGTGTGTGTGTTTGTCCTGAGGATAATGTAGGTTAAGTAGTGTGAAAGCTTATGGACTGATGACCTTAGCATTTAAGTCCCATAAGATTTCACCTACATTTTAACATATTTTGAGATCCGGGCTGTAGGGTGGATTAGGAAGAACAGTCCAATGAAGGTTTCTGAGCTTCTCTCGGACGAGCAGACTTGTACGAGGCCCTGCATTGTCATTGAGAAGGAGAAGTTCGTTTGCATTTTTGCGAACACGCTGAAGTCGCTTCTTCAATTTCCTGGATCGTTGTACCATGAAGGAGGACATCAAACAGCATTACCCCTTCAGAGACCTAAAAGACCGTCGCCATGACTTTACGTTTTAAGGGTGCAGCGTTGTTTTTTCTCTTCGCATGAGAGGTGGTGTGGTGCCACTCCATGGATTGCCGATTTGTTTATGGTCTGAAGTGATGAACCCATATTTCATCGCCTGCGACGATGTTCGACAAAAAATTGTCGGGAGCAGTATCGTGCAGCGCAAGCAATGCCGCACAGACGATATTTCGCTGCTCTTTACGGTCCTCTTGTTGCGCGGCGAGAAACCCAGCTTGCACACACCGTTGAAAACCCCAACTGGTGGATGTGTGTGTCAGCACTACCAACAGACACGTCCAATGTCTGATTGGGATCAGTCGATCACATCGAATGAGAGTGTCCTCACGTTCCAACACTACACGATTCACAGCTGTGTGCTGCTGGCCAGCACGGGAGGGTTCTAACAGGTTTGCGTGACCTTGTTGCAATGATGACAGAAGCGTCGCCCAACATCTCACCGTGTTTTTGTTCACTGCGAGGTCTCTGTGTACATTCTGCAGGCGCCCACCAATATCTCCGATACTCTGGTTTTCCGGCGAAAGAAAATGAAAGCTCTCTGCTTGGTACTCATCTCCGTTACAGGCACCAGTTTGAAGAAGGCTCTGTATCGCGCCGCCACCTATTGGAACTTCAAGAAACTATTGGAGCTTATGTGGAAAATTCCGCGTTATCCCACAACAAACTCCCCATTTCTTCATACGAAACTGACTGAGAAAAAAATCAGTGGAGTTACTTATTGAACGCCCTTCATAAATGATGCCAGTGAAGCATGTAAAAGGTTGGGCGCTTTCTCTTGACTTGTTAATTATTGAACTCAAACTGTTACTGTATCTTGACTTTGTGGATATTTTCAAATTTGAAAATTTGTGGTAAGGACTATGGAACCAAACTGCTGAGATCATCGGTTTCTAGCCTTGCACACTACTTAATATAACCTAAACTAACTTACGCTAAGGACAATACACAAATCCGTGCCTGCGGGAGGACTCGAACCTCCGACGGGAGGAGCAGCGCTAAACAAGACGCCTCAGACCGCTCGGCTACCCAGTGCAGCTGGGATGTTTTCAACGGAAGTTGCCACGAGTCAGTTAGAAAAGGTGTGTGAACTGTTATCGATGTGCAATTTACAGTCCTGTGCTCGGGTCTCGGAGTGTTGTTGAATACAGAAAGATAGCAACATTGCTTTAATTATTGACTTTGGAGTACTGATAAGTTTTACCTTGTCTAACTAGTCTATACTTAATTAATCACACTGGTTTTAATACTGTAGCAATTCAGATGCTAAACCCTGGTCCGTCAATAATCGTTTCCGAGGACATCTGCGGAACGTTGTGTTACGGCAAGCTGAAAAAGAGAGAGTGAGAGATGGACAGTGATATATACGCCTCTGTGTGATATACCCCTTCGCTCAAAACTATTTCTCTCCTTCGTATCCCCTCTGAGTTACCACAGTAGACGTATCACTGATCTCGTTTGTACGAAGATTGCAGTCCATGCAAGGTGCCCATTTGCTTCCACCGTCCTGAGCGGAGTGCATAAATTCTAATAAATGTTCACGATATGGCAGTCGTCTGTAGTTATTGTCCACTGCGCAGAAGACAGCACGTAGGTCGTGAATCCGTAAACTTGAGGTTGTAAGAAAATCTTAGCGAGTAACTGTTATTTTAGAAATGATTCAGTTTCCAATCAGTTTGTTTATACGAGCTGCCACTCGCTTTCAACTTGAGCGCGATCCGAAGATCACCGAAGCGCTTCGCCAGCCTTTTCGTTTAGCAGTTGTTTATTATTCTGCTGGTTATTAATACAAGCGAAATAATGAAATGACATTTCGCTATTGACAGGTGCTTTATTCTGAGATTCAAGTAAATACGCTGTGTGGTTTGTCTAACGTTAATAACAGAAGACTGTCATTTTGGCGCGCAACTACCGAACGCAGCAGCCAGTCCCGGAAAGGACCACAGCTTCGGCGGTCTTTCTCACCATTCCCGTCCGAACATTCCATCTGCCATCGGTACCTCACAACACACTACGTCATCTTGCCACTGCTGCCTTCTCAACTGCTCTAAGAAGAGTTTCTTGTACCTGAATATGACGGCTGTAGAGCTAGAAATATTGCAGTGTATAGTAGTAGCCAAAGAAAAATATAATATACTAATTCAGGTGAGACAGTCTCGAAAGTGTACAAAACTTCCACACTTGAAGTATCCAGGTAAAGGGACGTCTTTTATTGCCTAAATCTTTCCTATTGGCTATTATTCCCTCCTCCTTGAGAACATAATACAATATTTTACCTTTTCCAAAATGCACCTTATGTATCACACGAGTTTTACATAACAATGAAATTATGTAAAAGAGGATAAAAATAGCACCAATGAGACAAGCTGCAGAAAAGATGAAGAATCTGTCTCTGCAACGTTGTCACTAGTATTTAGTGATAAACGAGCCACCATAGTTAACAAGGTGAGGGGTCACTCTATAAGGTTAATGAATAAATAAATAAGTGTTCAGACCAGCAGACATTAAGCTGGTGTGCAGATAGTTGAATCGTATCTACTCGCCAAATATGGGGTACCTAGGAAACCTGATTTCTCGGATCGCTGGACAACAACTCAAGCAAATGGTATTAATGACTTTTATTACAAAATGAAATGAATACAACACTTACTTTGTGTTAAACCGATGTGGCCGGCTGGTGTGGCCGAGCGGTTCTAGGCGCTTCAGTCTGGAACCGCGCAATCGCTACGGTCGCAGGTACGAATCCTGCATCGGGCGTGGATGTGTGTGATATCCTTAGGTTAGTTAGGTTTAAGTAGTTCTAAGTTCTAGGGGACTGATGAGCTCAGATGTTAAGTCCCATAGTGCTCAGAGCCACTTCAACGATTTTTTGAAACAGATGTGTTGAAGGCAAAGGGTGACAGGCTAAATTATGTTCTGGAGTATGCACAATTCCCAAGTCGCTGGTCTTGACGTGTCTATCTTGATGCTGCTATAGAAGAACGCCGCAGCCGGTATGCGCGGCGCTTATGTCCTCTTGGCTTAGCGGGCGCTGCCGTCGCCTTCTCGTCCTAGAGAGGGGGAGTCAGCGTGCAATTGGTTGACGTCTTTGTCTCAGTAATCTATGCTCTCTCGTTTCCGACTGGCGTGCCAGCGGTTGTCCTTACACCGTAACACAGATTATATCTGGAACTTGTTCGCCCTCTATGTTTGGCAAGCTATTTCAAATTACACTACTGGCCATTAAATTGCTACACCACGAAGATGACTTGCTACTGGCGCGAAATTTAAACGACAGGAAGAAGATGCTGTGATATGCAAATGATTAGATATTCAGAGCATTCACACAAGGTTGGCGACGGTGGCGACACCTACAACGTGGAGACATGAAGAAAGTTTCCAACCCATTTCTCATACAGAAACAGCAGTTGACCGGCGTTGCCTGGTGAAACGTTGTTGTGATGCCTCGTGTAAGGAGAAATGCATACCATCGCGTTTCCGACTTTGATCAAGGTTAGATAGTAGCCTATCACGATTGCAGTTTATCGTATCGTGACATTGCTGCTTGCGTTGGTCGAGATCTAATGCCTGTTAGCAGAATATGTAATCGGTGGGTTCAGGAGGGTAATACGGAACGCCGTGCTGGATCCCAACGGCCTCGTATCACTAGCAGTCGAGATGACAGGCATCTTATCCGCATGGTTGTACCGGATCGTGCAGCCACGTCTCGATCCCTAAGTCAACAGATTGGGACGTTTGCAAGACAACATCTGCACGAACTATTCGACAACGTTTGTTGCAGCATGGACTATCAGATCGGAGACCATGGCTGCGGTTACCCTTGACGTCGCATCACAGACAGGAGCGCCTGCGATGGTGTGCACAACGACGAACCTGGGTGCACGAATGGCAAAACGTTATTTTTCGGATGAATCGAAGTCCTGTTTACAGCATCATGATGGTCGCATCCGTGTTTGGCGACATCGCGGTGAACGCATATTGGAAGCGTCTATTCGTCATCGTCATACTGGCGTATCACCCGGCGTGGTGGTATGGGGTGCCATTGGTTACACGTCTCGGTCATCTCTTGTATGCATTGACGGGACTTTGAAGAGTGGACGTTACATTTCAGATGTGTTACGACCCGTGGCTCTACCCTTCATTCGATCCCTGCGAAACCCTAATTTCAGCACGATAATGCACGACCACATGTTGCAGGTCCTGTACGGGCCTTTCTGGATACAGATAATTTTCGACTGCTGCCCTGGCCAGCATATTCTCCAGATCTCTCACCAACTGAAAACTTCTGGTCAATGGTGGCCTAACAACTGGCTTGTCACAATACGCCAGTCACTACTCTTGATAAACTGTGGTATCGTGTTGAAGCTGCATGGGCAGCTGTACCTGTACACGCCATCCAAGCTATGTTTCACTCAATGCCCAGGCATATCAAGGCCGTTATCACGTCCAGAGGTGGTTGTTCTGGGTACTGATTTCTGAGGAACTATGCACCCATTTTGCGTGAAAATGTAATCACATGTCAGTTCTAGTATAATATATCTGTCCAATGAACACCCGTTTATCATCTGCATTTCTTCTTGGTGTAGCAATTTTAATTGCCAGTAGTGTAGTATACTAAACATATACAAGGTGGCTTTTCAACGTTGGGAACGAACTGCCATTTACTGTTTAATACAGTGGAAGATACGGTATTCTAACCTTTCAGTGCCATGTTTAGAATGTTACTGGTAACGCCATCACCTCTGCCCCCACCCGACTTTAGTGATGGCTGCTAACCTACAACACCTTACAAGCGACGAATATCTGCACCCTTGGTGAAAGAAATGCATTCACAAGGGCAAGTGTCTGTCACATGGTTATAACATAACCAGCTCACTTTCTTAAGGGTGCGACGATCTCCCCTGTGAATGAATCGGACGAGGCAATCCAGTTGAATGGTGCGCTCTGCAGCCGGACCTCAATCGCTTGGCCCCTCTGTTGATGCACGTGAATGGCGTCGTGTGTGCGGAGCGCGCCCGAGAAGTGAAGTCGCCCGAAGAACACATTCATGCTGCTAGCGACGCCATTCAGATGTAGGCTGTTGCTTAAAAGGGGTGCGCGCCAGTCAGTGCTGCCTAGACGTCTCGAGACCTTGCGGTCCATTCGGAATACTTCCACAGCGCAGGGTCTAGCGCATTGGGATGTACGCCCTACTGTGCTGCACAATGGTGAGTAAATGGACCGATAACGTGGTGTTTTATTTATTGTTTATGTAATTCAATTCTGATTCTGTAATTTCCTTGTATTTTAGCACTGAAGACGGTAATTTATAGCTGAAACCTAGATATGCAGGAGTAATAAAAACCCTATGGGATTACAACTGATTGCAGTAGTCCCATCCTTCCTTATAACAGTTTAATATTTAAAATATCCACGGGTGCACTGCCGGTCTACAGTGTCCAACGGGCACAATATTTCGGAAATCATACATGTCGCCATCATCATGTGAACTGACGGACTGAGCTCCTGTGAACGTGCCGTCACAGAGATCCGTGCGCTATGGCTGCTCAGAGGGAACTAGGTTCGGTCGCGGCGGCGGCCGATTTAAATACCCTCCGCCCGCGGAAGGACTCCCGTTGGACACTGTAGATCGGCAGTACATCCGTCGATATTTCGATTATCGAATGCTCCGGGAGAAACTCAAGAATGACAGTTTAATATTAAGCCCGAAGTATACTTACTGTATCAGCTTAATAAGTCACAGCTGCAAAATACTAACGCGAATTCTTTACAGACGAATGGAAAAACTAGTAGAAGTCGACCTCGGGGAAGATCAGTTTGGATTCCGTAGAATTGTTGCAACACGTGAGGCAATACTGTCCCTACGACTTACCTTAGAAGCTAGAATAAGGAAGGGCAAACCTACGTTCCTAGCACTTGTAGACTTAGAGAAAGCTTTTGACAATGTTGACTGGAATACTCTCGTTCAAATTCTGAAGGTAGCAGGGGTAAAATACAGGGAGCGAAAGGCTATTTACAATTTGTACAGAAACCAGATGGCAGTTATAAGAGTCCAGGGACATGAAAGGGAAGCAGTGGTTGGGAAAGGAGTGAGACAGGGTTGTAGTCTCTCCCCGATGTTATTCAATCTGTATATTGAGCAAGCAGTGAAGGAAACAAAAGAAAAATTGGGAGTAGGTATTAAAATCCATGGAGAAGAATAAAAAAATATTGAGGTTCGCCGATGACATCGTAATTCTGTCAGAGACAGCAAAGGATTTGGAAGAGCAGTTGAACGGAATGGATAGTGTCTTGAAAGGACGATATAAGATGAACAGCAAAAGCAAAACGAGGATAATGGAATGTAATCGAATTAAGTCGTGTGATGCTGAGGGAATTAGATTAGGAAATGGGACACTTAAAGTAGTAAAGGAGTTTTGCTATTTGGGGAGCAAAATAACTGATGATTGTCGAAGTAGAGAGGATATAAAATGTAGACTGGCAATGGCAAGGAAAGCGTTTCTGAAGAAGAGAAATTTGTTAACATCGAGTATAGATTTAAGTGTCAGGAAGTCATTTCTGAAAGTATTTGTATAGAATGTAGCCATGTATGGAAGTGAAACATGGACGATAAATAGTTTAGACAAGAAGAGAATAGAAGCTTTCGAAATGTGGTGCTACAGAAGAATGCTGAAGATTAGATGGGTAGATCACATAACTAATGAGGAAGTATTGAGTAGGATTGGGGAGAACAGAAGTTTGTGGCACAACTTGACCAGAAGAAGGGATCGGTTGGTAGGACATGTTCTGAGGCATCAAGGGATCGCCAATTTAGTATTGGAGGGCAGCGTGGAGGATAAAAATCGTAGAGGGAGACCAAGAAATGACTACACTAAGCAGATTCAGGAGGATGTAGGTTGCAGTAGGTATTGGGAGATGAAGAAGCTTGCACAAGATAGAGTAGAATGGAGAGCTGCATCAGACCAGTCTCAGAACCGAAGACCACAACAACGACGTACTTACTGTAATATTGTACATTCGTACTGAGTGGGTACCGGACAAGTATTCCGGATTATCCAGGAATTCTTATAATAGCGCGAAAGCAGCATCTGGACCAGGGCCGGCCAGAAATTCTGCACGCGTGCGGTGCTCTTGCATGTGTGCAACTTCCGGGTCACAGCGTGCACGCCGCAGCCGTCAGCGTTCATGTAGTGCATGTTTCTGCGCACAGATGTCTCTCCTCTGTTACACAAAGTGCGTTATCGACACCTCGTACGTACATCACAACCTGGGATGTATCTCTAAGATCTGTTGCTTCATCGAGCGCAACAGAGAAAGCAACAAAGTATTTAGCCTTATTTATTAGCTGCCTGTGCAGATCGCCGGCCATAGCACTGATACGTCTTGTCATTGTTTGTTTGCGTAGACTGATTTCTTGAAACCTGCTAACTTTTGTGGGACACACAAGTTCTGCAGCATCAATCAGACACTCTTTCACAAACTCCCCTTCGGGAAAGGGTTTCCCAGATTGTGCAATTCTTAATGCGATTTTAAAACTTGCTCGCAGTGAAGATTTAGTGTGGTTGTCATTCTTTAAAACTGAAAACAGTACATTGTACAGCGTACAGTAAAACAGACACAAATATAACACAAGAAACTAAGAGTTCAAGAAGTAGCAGTTACTTTGACTTACAGTAAAATCGAGTTGATGTGTCTCATCCATTTTCTGAAGGACATTTAATTTTGCCTGCCGTTCTTCACTGTTGAGTACACTACACTCGACATTGTGATATGTATTGCAACGTCTTTCAATTGAAAACTTACGCTGGCCGCCTATTATTCGGCGGCACAGCAAACACTGTGAGTTTTCACCAACGGTTACAAAAAAGAATTACAGTTCCCAGTCATTTTTCTACGACTGAGAACATAGATCTCCTGTGCTTTGCTTTTTCATACCTTGCCATAT
The DNA here is from genome assembly GCF_023897955.1 of Schistocerca gregaria. Lineage (NCBI taxonomy): Eukaryota > Metazoa > Arthropoda > Insecta > Orthoptera > Acrididae > Schistocerca > Schistocerca gregaria. The sequence continues at coordinate 935,070,238 of NC_064921.1, forward strand.
CTCAGTTCTTCTCTGCTAAGGTTACGGTCACCAGAGGTAAACGAGTCTGGATATGTTGCGCTCTTGCTTGTACCACAGGGAAGTGGAGCCACCGCCGTTCATTTAGAACACATGTCTAATAACAGATGTCGCACACGTGCGCACATGTGCAGCACTTCCGTACGTCTGCACACTGTGCAGCGTTTGGCCGGCCCTGGTCTAGACCGTTGTTAGGTGCTCGAAAGTTCATCTGTATCTAAAGAGCAGAACCGGCACGGCTATTCTTTAGCGGCGACACGAAGCTGGTGGAACGTTTGCACAGAGAAGCTAGTTGAAACGCCAACTGCCGGACTGACGGCATCCCCCGCGAAGTTTGCTTTGGCGCCGATGCAGCATCTATTAAACATGCAGCGATTACGCAACTATTTAACGAGCGAAGAATAAATATACAACCGGTGCGGCGGGGGGCCCGGGCCGAGTCGATGGAACAAACAGAAGCGCACGCGGCGTGGCTTCCACGTCCCAGCACAATGGCGGCCGCCGCTGTGTACTCTGGGTAATTGACGGCGTCGCCGTCGACGGGGGCTGCCTACCTCTTCCTCCGCTGCCCCCTCTTTCCTACCCATCATCCCGCAGTAATACAGAGACGAACATCAGCTTCCGAGAAAACGGTTTTGATCACTCAAACTACACCAAAATTTTAATGGGGGACGGTAGAGAAAATTGACGAGTACAAATAAGCTAATGTAACTTTTACTGTTTGAGAGAAAATTGAAACACATTTTGCACATGTTGTCATTATGTTTTTGGCTTTCATCTGGATTTATTTGCCGGCCGTGGTGGCCGAGCGGTACTAGGCGCTACAGTCCGGAACCGCGCGACTGCTACGGTCACAGGTTCGAATCCTTCCTCGGGCATGGATGTGTGTGATGTCCTTACGTTAGTTAGGTTTAAGTAGTTCTAAGTTCTAGGGCACCGATGACCTCAGAAGTTGAGTCCCATAGTGCTCAGAGCCATTTGAACGATTTGGATTTATTTTTTCAGTTATTTTTGCCAAACAATTTGCTCAGGACGATGCTGGATACTTGCAGAACACATACTATAATACGAGAAGTATTTTGTCAAACATTGCTTTATTTATCAGTTCAAAATACTGTAGGTTATTTTTGGTAATTAAATAAACAAATATATGCTGCAAATTTTTAATATCAGTCTTAGAAGTGTCGCAACAATTTTTAAATCATGTGCACGATATATAACAATGTTTTTACAAAAACAAGTATCTTTCTGTTGGTCATAATTATAAATTTAGTTCATTCTAGTCTTTATGTAGCTCTTTTTTTGTAGTTTGATCCTTCTGGCATGCCCTTTCGCCAGCAGCCCTCACTGACATTTCAGGACGAGCAATATGCACACCATCAATTTTCTTCAGTAGGTGTTGTTCAGTGAAACTGCCTGCATCAAATCCTAGCCTCATAAGGGTCCTGATTCTTGCAGCGTTATCATCACTGAATACCAGACAACCGTCATGTGAGGAAACTTTAACAAAAGAAAATGATTAAAGCCTTCTAAATGAGTTTAGTAAAACTTTCGTTTGTGTTTTATGGTCCACCACGTGGGCATTTCTTTAATAAATAGCAAAAAATCGTATTGTAAACGGGCTCATAGCCTTCTAAACTACATAGTTGTCTTCTCTGATGGTGGGAGATAGTAAACTAGGGCAAACAAGGACAAAGGCGTGTAGAAAAGGGAGCGTGGCACTGCTCACTTGTTGAAACAAGATGACTTTTATATCGTTTGCAGCACGAATTAAACTCTGAAAATTGAACACAATGTTTCAAACACGCTACAGAACCACCTGGTGACAAACATTTTTGACCGAATTTACATATATCCCCTTTCATAAATTCATGTTGGAAACCGTTACTCAGTCCTGTTTCAGCATTCTTCAGCGAAAATTGTGCATTCTTAGCCTATAAATATTGTAACGCAATTAATAATCTCAAATAACGACGTTTTACTTTTTCTACGTATAGTATAAAAGGCTCTCCGTTCTCTCCCTCCCCCCCCCCCCCCCGCCCCGCCCCCTCGCCTCCGCCATGAACCATGGTCCTAGCCGTTGGTGGGGAATCTTGTGTGCCTCAGAGATACAGATGCAACCACAACGGGCGGGTATCTGTTGAGAGGCCAGACAAACTTGTGGTCACTGAGGAGGGACAGTAGTCATTTCGGTAGTTGCAGGGGCAACAGTCTGGATGAGTTACTGACTTGGCCTTGTAATGCCAACCAAAATGGCCTTGCTCTACTGGTAATTCAAACGCCTGAATGCAAGGGGAAACTATAGCCGTAATTTTTCCCGAGGGCCTGCAGCTCCAGAGTACGGTTTAATAACGACGGCATCCCCTTGGGTAAAATCTTCCGGAGGTAAAACGGTCCCCCATTCGGCTCTCAGAGCGGGGACTGCTCAGGAGGATGTCGGTACTAAGAGAGAGAAAACTGCCGTAGTACGGATCGGAGCGTGGGACGTCAGATCCTTTAATCGGGCAGATAAGTTAGAAAATTTAAAAAGGAAAATGGATAAGGTAAAGCTAGATATAGTGGGAGTTAGTGAAGTTCTGTGGCAGGAGGAACAGGATTTCTGGTTACGTAATTATGGGGCTATAAATGCAAAACCAAATAGGCATGCTATAAGCTACTACGAACATTGCACTGAACGCATTATTGGAGCCAAGACAGGCACGAAGTCCACACACACCACAGTAGTACAAGTTTCCACGCCTTCTAGCTCCGTAGATGATGAAGAGAATGAAGAAATGGACGATGAGGTAACAGAAATTATTCTGCTAGTTAAGAGACGAGAATTTTATAGCCATAGGGGACTGGAAATCGATAGTAGGAGACGGAAGAGAAGGAAAAGTAGTAAGTGAATATGGAGTGAGGGAAATGAATGAAGGAGGAATCCTCCTGGTAGATTTTTGCACAGAGCAAAATCATGAAAGAAGTTTCTATGTGTGGAAGAGATCTGGAGACACCGGAAGGTTTCAGATTGATTATATAATGGTAAGACAGAACCAGATTTTAAATTTTAAGACATTTCCAGGAGCTAATGTGTACTCTGACCACAATTTACTGGTTATGAACTGTTCATTAAAACTGAAGAAACTGCAAAAAGGTAGGAATTTAAGGAGATGAGTTATGGATAAACTGAAAGGTATGCTTCGCATAACGTAGCATGTATAGCAGGTTTCGTGCTTTGTAAGTAGGTGGCAGAATTATTGTCACTTTTAGGACATAAAACTAGAAAAACCGAGCTACGTTATTTATTTCTCAATGCGTTTTAACGCCGTGTTGCTACCCACGAATTTTATGTACTTCTTATTTAGAATGAATCTTGTCAGAATTCGTAAGCAACGTTAACAAATGAATATTATAAGTGGAGAGGCTGACAGTTACGGAAAAGCATGTCGCATTTGAACGTGTCCTGAGTGTAAACACAGAGTGTCGTGGCTAAAATGTAAAATACGTCGCAAATGAAAACACAGCTGAGCAGTCTGTTACTGACAGATGGGTAATGAGCACGGACGGCTACTCGTCACGAGTTAAGCAGCTGTGAATGCGTGATGACCGTCGGGGGGGGGGGGGGGGGGGGGGGCGAGTCGCATGGCTCGCAGTGTGTCGGGATGCACTCAAGAATTCTTACTGCGAGCTTAGCAGTGTCCAGGAAGCATCTGTAATATCACACAGCCATTGTTTCCAGACACGTAAGCAAAGACAAGGGTCGACCACAAGCGTCTGACCTCAGGTCGCCTCCGCAGAACCATGTGGGGGTACGACAGTGTACCGTGACCCAGGTCGCCGCAGAATGTGGGATACCAGAAAACGATTTCTACTGGTAATGTAAACCTACGGAGAGAAATGCACGGCTTAGGCATCAGAAACCGACCACAGATCCAGGTTATGGCGTCCACCCTTGCCTTTTGGCTGTTCTACGTATAACGTTACGTAATAACGTCCACTGTGTGCTCAGCGTATAACTGCACGCAAAACTATGGATGTATATTTTTTGTGCTATGGCTTTGATCTGGTACCTTGTGGTATTTCCTTACTAATTTCAAAAATCAAATGAAGGCTAACTATCTGAAAAATATCATATTTTAATCACCGAAGCGTCTGGACTACTAAATACCAACCGATATGTATAGTCACAAGAGTTGTAGATTTGAAAATTCTCTGACGGGGCTCAGTTTTCTACACTGAACGATAAACTGCAGGTGAATCTCCACCTGCACGTATGAAATTTGTATTGCTCTCAAGCTGTAATACCGTAACATGTCCCGCATCCTTGTAAATGTCATTCTCTGATGAATAAAACGACGTTCAAGGAGGCATGTTCCATCTATGGAACGAAATGAAAGCCGGTTTGTTTTTTGCCATATGCGTTTCGCTTCTTTTCTTTATGAAGCATCTTCAGTAACCTGTAATGTAAGTTTCGTTTTTTTGTAGATAATAAATCTATTATAGAGTAGTTTCAGTATGTTATTATGTTACATTTTGTCATATTTTTCTCTTGTTTTTCGCATTAGAAACAATTTTTGCAGCACAAATTTCGTGATGTTAAATTATCTTTTGGTTTTCCTTACGATTTCCATATGTATGGTCCAGGAGATGTGTTCATTCGGTCCCCATGCGCCGTCTAGCCAATTTCCGGCGTTTTTTCATTTACGTTTATGACAACACATTACTTTGTGCAAACGGAAAAAAATTACGAGAAAATGACGATGGTGACACGTTTCTTACACAACACAGGTTGCAGATTCTAACCACAAGTTAAGAGGAGCCTCTAAATTCTCAATTCTTTTCCTTTTACATTTAATTCAAATAAAAAAAGTTGCACTGTAATTTTTTTTTAAATTCTATGTTCTGCTTATATTAAAGATCTAGTTAGTGTGGTATAGCATACCTCTAATGAGAACTGATTATGCCGGTCAAAGTGGCCGAGCGGTTCTAGGCGCTTCAGTCTGGAACCGCGCGACCACTGCGGTCGCAGTTCCGAATCCTGCCTCGGGCATGGATGTGTGTGATGTCCTTAGGTCAGTTAGGTTTAAGTAGTTCTAAGTTCTAGGGGACTGATGACCTCAGAAGTTAAGTCCAATAGTGCTCAGAGCCATATGAATCATTTGTTAGAGCTGATTATGATGATCTAACAATAAACAGTGTACTTTTAGGAATGAATGCTGCTATTGGGAATTCATTTTCATTAAAACAGTTTACGGCGACATGAGAGAAAAGACCTGTCTAGCGTTAACAAGTAACACCACGGTACTACATTTCGTGTTTTCCTTTGTGTTTCAGGTGAGTGCTGCATAAAAGGAGTTCACGCCACAGACGCCGTCACAAAGATTTAGGGTAAGACGTCCGCTATGCAACTCTGTTAAAATAAATCGTCCTTCCTTTGTTAGGTTCTTTCCATACTGAAATAAACAGTGCTTGTTTCTCTTCACATAATACCTTTTTCTGGATGGAGTATGTTGTTTCAAATCATTACGGTTCGCGCTCGGTTCACAGCTTTATTGAGTGTTTTTGCTGCTTTAGTTTGTTACAGGGTGACAAATTATTGAATTATATGAAGTAAATTGTCACAACTTCTGAACGGTTTGCATTAGGGTGTTCAAACTGCACGGTTGGTTATGGCGCATGATGGGAATTAGAAAGTGAATATGGTTTGGTTTAGCGAATAAACAAAATTGGCGCATTTTGGGGACTGAGAATCCGCATTTAGCGATCGAGAAGTCTCTTCACCTTCAACGGGTGACTGTGTGGTGTGTAATGTCCATCATGGAATAATCGGTGCGTTATTCATTGACGCACGGTGACTACCGAACGGTACGTGAACATTTTGGAAGATGATTTCATCCCCATTGTCCACAGTGAGCCTTATTTCGACAAGAGTGGTTCATGTAAGACGTTGCTCGACCCTATCGAAGCAGGAGAGTGTTTTATGTCCTGGATGAGAACTTTGGGGACAGCTTTCCGGTTCTGGGATACCCAGGGGCCACTGGCATGAGCCTCGACTGGCCGCCATATTCTCCGGATCTGAACACATACGACTTTTTGGGGGCTCTACTAAAAACAAGGTGTACAGCAATAACTGCAGAACCACTGCAGAGCAGAAAACAACCATTCAGGAGGTTATCGACAAAAAAAAAAACGGTTCAAATGGCTCTGAGCACTATAGGACTTAACATCTATGGTCATCAGTCCCCTAGAACTTAGAACTACTTAAACCTAACTAACCTAAGGACATCACACAACATCCAGCCATCACGAGGCAGAGAAAATCCCTGACCCCACCGGGAATCGAACCCGGGAACCCGGGCGGTTATCGACAGCATCGATGTTCCGACACTTCAGCGGGTCATGTAGAACTTCGGTATTCGTGTGCGCCACATCATCGTGAAAGATGGCAGGGATAACGAACATGTCATAACGTAAATACGAAAGTCTGTAGTGGTGTTTACGTATCGAGTACTGTGTGTGCACGCCGTAATTTTCAACTAATTTAGTCTTTTTTTTCATTTAATTCAATAATTGCCACCCTATGCCATGTGTACTGGGCTCTCTTAATCTTATCGTTTCGTAGTTCCAATTTATGACAGTTATTTTCCCAGTGTCCGTTTTTATCCTTGACATTTCTATTGGAAGATTCATGATCTAGAAAGATTCTGTCAAGAAGACCCCGAAAAATAACCAAATTACTATTGTGTTATACTAAGTAGTACCAGAAGTTATGGTAGTAATAACGAAGACATAATAATCGGTTGGCACTGTTGCTATCTTGTCCTGTAAGAAGGTGTTTGATCTACAGAAGCTGGACAAAAACATGGGAACGCCGCTGGAAATGCATGTTTGAACATAAATGTAGAAGCTAGCCAAGCCTGCAGGATGCGCTGTTGTATTTGACTACGAATGTCACCTGTGCGGTGACCTCAATACGTTGCAGGTGTCAGTCGTAAATGGAACAGTGTTCTGTGTAGTTGGGAGTGCGTTAAGTTGGAGCTAAGTGAATTCAAACGTTGGCAGATCGTTGGTGCTCATATGTTAGCTGCTTCCGTAACCACGGCACCCTGAGTGTTTAATGTTTCAAGGGAAGTGTATTGAAGATTTATACCACATACAGGCAAAGCGGATATATTGTTCGCTAATTCACAACGCGAACGAAAGTGTGTGTTGAATGATGGTGATGAACGGTCGTTGAAGAAGATGATGATGATGTTTGGTTTGTGGGGCGCTCAACTGCGGGGTCATCATCGCCCATACAATGTCCCAGTTTTTACACAGTCAAACCTTTACACAGTCCAATCTAGCCACTGTCACGAATGGTGATGATGATGATCGAATGATGAGGACAACATGAACACGCGTCCCTCAGGCAGAGAAAATCCGCAGCCCAGCCGGGAATCGAGCCTGGGACCTCGTGATCCTGTAGATTCATACCCAGTAGACCACGGGCTGCGGACTGTTTATTCAGAGGTGAAGAGTATGGCACTGAGTAGAGCAACGTTTAGAGTTTCATCAAATTAGTGTTCGGACTGAATTCCAAAATAACTAAAACAAATCCCTCCGTTTTGGGTTAAAAAAACATGCTAGAGGTTTGTTCAACTTGCTTCAGTGCCAAAGCGGCGCAGCCACTCTGTTGAGTTGTACGAGAGTGAGTCACATGAAAACATTAAATATCTTTTTAAATATTATTTATTGTGCAGAGGTGGTACAAAGCTGTATCACTTTTCAACATAATCTCCCCCACGCTCAAAGCAAGTCCTCCAGCGCTTACAAAGTGCATAAATTCCTTTAGAAAAAAATTCTTTTGGAAGTCAGCGCAACCACTCATGCACCGCGTGGCGTACCTCTCCATTAGAACGGAACTTCTTTTTACTCCCATTGCGTGTCTAAGTGGTCCAAACATATGGAGATCACTTGGGGCAAAGTTTTTTGAGTATGCTGGATGAGGAAGACACTCAAAATGCAGGTCTGTGATTGTTGCAACTGTTGTACGGGCAATGTGGGGCCATGCGTTGTCATGTTGCGAAAGGACACCTGCTGACAGCAATCCACGTCGCTTTGATTTGATTGCAGGCCGCAGATGATTTTTTAGGAGATCTGTGTATGATGCACTGGTGACAGTGGTCCCTCTAGGCATGTAATGCTCCAAAGTGACGCCTTTTTCGTCCCAAAAGAGAGTCAGCATAACCTTCCCTGCTGATGATTCTCTTCGAAACTCCTTCGGTTTTCGTGATGAGGAATGGTGCCATTCCTTGCTCGTTCTCTTCGTTTCCGGTTTGTGGAAGTGAACCCAGGTTTCGTCCCCAGTAACGATTCTTGCAAGCAAGCCAGCACCTTCTCGTTCAAAGCGCCGAAGAAGTTCTTCACAAGCATCAAGACGTCGTTCTCTCATTTCAGGAGTCAGCTGCCGTGGCACCCATCTTGCAGACACTTTGTGAAACTGGAGTACATCATGCACAATATGGTGTCCTGACCCACGACTAATCTGTAAACATGCTGCTATGTCATTCAGTGTAACTCGGCGGTTTCCCTTCTCTATGGTTTCAACTGCTGCTATGTTCTGTGGAGTCAAAACTCGTTGTGTCTGAGCTGGACGAGGAGCATCTTCCACAGAAGTCACACCTTTCGTGAACTTCCTACTCTTTTCGTAGACTTGCTTCAGTGACAAACATGAATCACCGTACTGAACCTCCATTCGTCGATGAATAGGTTTCACACCTTCACTAGGCAAAAACCGAATAATAGATCGATGTTCTTCCCTGGCACAAGTCGCAAGTGGGGCGGCCATCTTTATACTGATACTGCGACGGTATGTGTGCATCTGCACTATGCTGCCACCTACAGGCCATTCTGCACGCTGTTTTTAGCACGCTTGCCGGCCGGAGTGACCGCGCGGTTCTAGGCGCTTCAAGTCTGGAACCACGCGACCGTTACGGTCGCAGGTTCGAATCCTACCCCGGGCATGGATGTGTGTGATGTCCTTACGTTAGATAGGGTTAATCAGTTCTAAGTAGAGGACTGATGACCTCAGAAGTTAAGCCCCATAGTGCCCAGAGCCATTTGAACCAATTTTTCTAGCATGCTTACCAACTTACAGGATAACGGCGCGAAATTTCGATCTGTTATTAAAAATCATCACCGTACTGAACCTTCATTCGTCGCTGAATTTCAATAGGTTTCATACCTTCACTGCGCATAAACCGAATAACAGAACGCTGTTCTGGTGCAAGCGGCAGCCGGCCGGTGTGGCTGAGCGGTTCTAGGCGCTTAAGTCTGGAACCGTGCGACCGCTATGGTCGCAGGTTCGAATGCTGCCTTGTGGATGGATGTGCGTGATGTCCTTAGGTTAGTTAGGTTTAAGTAGTTCGAAGTTCTAGGGGACTTACGATCTCAGATGTTGAGCCCCATAGTTCTCAGACCCATTTGATCCATTTTTTTCCCCTAATGGCAAGTGCGGCGGCCATCTTTATACTGATTCTGCGACGGTATTTGTGTATCTCCACTATGCTGCCACCTACAGGCCATTGTGCACGCTATTTGGTGCACGCTTACCAACTTACAGGATAACGTCGTGTAATTCCGATTTGTTATTACAAATTTAATTTGATTCACCCTCGTATTTTTTCGGGCGAAACCAAACGTTGTTCATCGCGTTTGATGCCTGGTACACCGCGCTTGTTATGAACTTTAAGCCGACCTGTGAAATGACCATAACGATAGCTGTAAAAGGAAACCACGATGACGTCTATGGATCGGATCCAAACAAGACAGACGTGGGTGCAGAAGAAAAATAAGGGAACGAGTTTCGGCGAAGGAGAGGCTTGAGAGCGCAGTTCCGAGCAGCGTCGGGGGAGGGGTTGAGGGGCTCCCGGATTACGGAGGACCAGCCAGCAGCCAGCAGCGACCAGGGACCAGGGACCAGGGACCAGGGACCAGGGAGGAGACGCGGCCCGGGCCAGGTAGCGGCTCGGCTGCGAGTTCACACGCACCGCAGCTAGAGCGCACCTTTTTTTCGTGTTTCGCTGCGCCGGTGAATGGAGCGGGCCCTTACCAGCTTTTAGGGAGGGCTGGGTTGGGCCGTTGTAATTTATTTCGCCACATTCCGGGGTTTCGGTGAGGTGTGAAGGCAGCCAGCGAAGGACACCTGGCCGGGCCGAGGGGAATGTAAACAAGGTCGAGCCAGGCCACAGACTGCGTCGCGCCGCCCCCCGCGGCGGAGGCAGCGTCCGCCTCGACCCTGCTGCCTTCCCTGGTGTCCATGTGGGGCGGCTGGCCGGTCGGTCGCGGTTCGACTCCCGCTGCACGCACTTGTTCGCGTCTCTGGTAACCTTGCTGTGTAAGACCTCCCGGACCATACCCGAGCAAGAAAAACTGGAAGAGTGTACAATCGAATGACACTGTAAACATAGTAAACACTCACAAATTGCAACACCATAGCTCTAATACACTACTGATTATTTTGCCGTTTTGTTTTATTTAATATTACATAGTTGAGCTTCTGTAAATATGTTTGATTGAATCGATAACACGAAATTGTATACTCCTCTCTTTGTAAAAACTTTGGTGTCATGATTTGATTCTATGCAATGTAGTATATCTGTCATTTAAATTCTTTGTCCCATTTGGAGGGAACAAAACTTACTATATATAATTGTAGTTTCTGTGTGAATAATATTTTGTAGCAATGTCAATATTGTAAATGTTCTGTTTGTTTAATGTGTTTGGTTGGTGTTATGTAAACTGCTCATCCTCACTTACGGTTCTTAATCATCCTGTATGTAAAAGGTAGTGTGGTTCCCCTCGGGAACGGAACTTGGTAGTGCGCGCAAGTTGTGGTTGGCCTAGGTAGAAAAGGTGGAACAAGAGTCAGTCGGGGACGAGTTACCAAACTGTGCACTGCCATGTAAAAGTTGTATATTGTGCTGGTTCCGAGAGAGGCTTTTTCTGCCACTTTCCAATGCCTCGGATGGGTGGATGAATAGCTGGAACGATTCTGTAATTGGTATCCATCATCGCCACCAAGAAGGGACAGAGTCCAGCAATTCTGCCGGCAAGTCCACCTACCAACATGCAGTTGCCACCACATTGCGCCATCACTGTAACGGAATACTATAAGAATGTACAGTGAAGGATCAGCTTATCGGATGTGTCAGTTTGCTCAAATATAAGGTAACTTATAATTGAATTCACGCACCTACCTTGATTTTTTCCCTATCACAACACCTCTCAGGTTCCTCTCCATTTGAACTATGATTACCGAGTGTCCTAGTTTGTGGAAAAAAGTGAAAGCCTCCCAGTGATGGAAACAGTCCAATTTGAAGTTTTTTTGGAGTTTCAAAGCCACCTATTTAATCATTTACTTGAAAGTAGAAGACTGTGGTAATAAAGACAATTTGCTGTTTGTTTTGAAAATTAAAAGTTCTTAAAACTGATGCTTATAAAGTTTTGCGTAGTTAATGATCATAGTGCTGCCTGTAGTAAATTTTAAAAGGTGAGTCAGTTTCTTGCAAATTTGTCAACATTGTGTCTCACTGCAGTAATAGTCGTGAGTTGCAATTGTGGAAAGTTATATTTGCTTGCTAAGCACTTGTTTCTTTCGGGTATTGAAAGTGCATATTAATAGTGTAATAAGATCCACAGGTTATCCTTTACCACTTTTTATGAAAACAATAATTTCTTTATTCAAAAGATAGTGAGAAGTGAACTTTTTGTGAATTCCAGTTAACTTTAGTTTTAAATAGTAAAGTATTTAACTGAGAGAAACTTAACCTGTTACCGGCTCATAATTTTGTAGTGAACAACATTTATAATTCTGTGTCAATTAGGAAAGTGTTTGAAAAATAACACTTAACCTATGTCCAATTTATGATTCTGCAGTGAATATTAATAGTAACGTTATAAAAGCATTTAGTTTGAATAAGCCCTACAAGTAATAATGTGTTTCGTGACATGTTATATTTACGCAAATACTGTAGTTTGTTCTGCTCTGTTAGCTTCCAACCTTAACCGTCAACATATGCAGGTATCAGAGTTCGTTGCACTCGCGTGTGGCAAAATATAGGTTGTGTTTGTCTGTTAAGGTTACTCATATTTAATTTCTTGAACAAAAATGTCAATCATTCTCTTGCCTAATTAGGCTGGCCACCGTTTTCCTTGTTCTTTGAATAGTGTAGATAGATAAAATATTGTTGTACTGTTCAAATATTTACGTAATTCTGACTTTCATTTCCGATAAGCCAGCCCCGTTAGGTAGAACACAGTCAATATAACAAGATTTCTCTCAGAGGGTAACACTGCTCTGTTGCTTTATACCATAATTGCTTTAACTACATAGTTTTATTTCACGACCTGCCTCCTACTTTAAGGTTATAGTATAGCAGTAGCATGTTGTAGTGTTATAAAATCAGCAGAGAGTTCTCATGTTTACGGCATTCCTGTACTGTTATAAAAAGGACAATTGATACAATAATTTTTGAAAGGACCTTATTCTAAAATCTTAACTTCTCAGGACCTATCGAAAATGTTCTGTGGGTGAATACATGGAATGTAACAGGATGAGCTTTCCACTGTTTAAAGAACAGAAAGGAATGGATCCAAATTATGTAGACCAAATACCGTCTTTTGCAACTGTAATGAAAGTCTTATTAATACCAGGCGCGTTTCGCTTTAGCCTAAAGTATATTCGGTGGTCACTGTAACAATATGGTTTTCTCTCTTACAATTTTGTTTGCCAGAACAGTTCCCATGACTTAATTATTGCTGTATTACTTCATTCTTGTTGTTCTTCAGCGAGTATAAAAGAAAAGGCCCCAACCACTATGTGACTTAGCATCTGATGTCATCAGTCCCCTAGAACTTAGAACTACTTAAACCTAAATAACCTAAGGACATCACACACATCCATGCCCGAGGCAGGATTCGAACCTGCGACCGTAGCAGCAGCGCGGTTTCGGACTGAAGCGCCTACAACCACTCGGCCACAGCGGCCGACTTCAACGATTATATTTTGGGTATTCAGTACACAGCACTTACACTCCACTAAATATTCACGTTTCTGTGTTGAGAAGAACTGCTGTCATCTCGCCATTCCATATGTTTTGTTTTGCTATTATTGTATGCGTTCGTCTTTTATTTGTTTTGGTAGTGGTGGAAGCGTCTGCTATCGCTCTGAGAGTATTCCTTGTTTCTGACCAGAGTATGTGTGCGTATGTGTGTGTGTGTGTGTGTGTGTGTGTGTGTGTTTGTATAAGTGTTTGTGAGGAGAGCTAACATGTCTTGACTACTGTGTGCGTAAATTGTATCTTTACTATGGTACAGTGGTGGATAATCTATCGTGAGGATATTGCCTAGTTTGGGATATTATTTTGTTGTGTCTGTGGGGGGGGGGGGGGGGGGCTGTTCTTTTCCTATAATCTGTTTTATCAGTTTGAATATCACCTGCTTGCTGTTGATTGTGTGGTAACTTACTATGTTTTTCTTCTTTGTTACTGGATTTTGAATTTGGAAGATTTTTCGTAGGTTTGGGGGATGTTTCTAGTTGCCGAATCTGACTATTTTCATTTCCTTTTCTATTGTGGTAGGGTGGTGGTTTTCTTGACGGATGTGTTCTGCAAATTATGAGGGGCTGGTGGCATATTTCCATGCCCTTTTGTGCTCCTTATACTTTAGTTCAAAAGTTCTGTTTGTCTGTCCTAAGTACATCGTATCAGTTAAACTGGAGTTCGTAAATACCGTACTTTCTTGTACGTGTGAGTGTGATCTGCCTACCTTAGACATTCTGTACAGAATTATTGCTTTGCTGTACTACTTTTCTTCTTTATTTCTTCAGTGTTCCCAGTTCTGTCTGTCAGTTTGTTACCATATGAGAGTGTGTACCAGCTTGTCTGTTGAGGTTTTGTGTTGTTGTGCTGCTGTGTGGTGGTGATGTTTGTGTATGCGTTTGTGGTAGGTGTTGTGGGTCTTTGGGTTTGTGTGGCGTCTTTTTTATTTCTTAGTTTTACTACCTGAATAAATATGTCGAGGTCCTTGTTATAGTAATGTGTGTCAAGTGGTACTGTGTTTAATCTGTGGATCATATATCTGTGTAGATTGCTTTTTAGCCTTTGTCATATTGTGCCTGTTGTGGTGCTTTACCTGTAAATCCTGAATGAGTGCCGGTTATTTTTATTGCGATGGACATGTCTAGGAAGTTTATTTGCCTCTCAGGTGAATTTCATGCTTTCGTTTAATGAATTCCAGCATTACTGATGGAGGGCGCCACAAACTTGTAAGTCATTTTCAGCCAGGTGTCCGGAACTTTTGATCACATACCGTATATATACGCATACACTAAAGAGGCAAAGAAACACCTTCCCAATATCGTGTAGGGCCCCCTTCAGCAGGCAGAAGAGCCGCAACACAACGTGGCATGGACTCGTCTAATGTCTGAAGTATTGCTGGAGGGAAATTACACCACGATTCCTGTAGGGCTGTCCGTAAATCCGTAAGAGTACGAGAGAGTGGAGATCTCTTCTGAACAGCACATTGCAAGGCATCCCAGATATGCTCAATAACATTCATGTCTGGGGAGATTGGTGGTCAGCGAAAGTGTTCAAACTCAGAAGAGCGTTCCTTAAGCCACGTGGTAGCAATTCAGAAAGAGCGGGGTGTCGCAGTATTGCCCAAGTCCATCAGAATGCACAGTGGACATGAATGGATGCAAAGGGTCAGACAGGATGCTTACGTACGCGTCACCTGTCAGAGAGTCGTACCTAGACGTATCAGGAGTCCCATATCACTCCAGATGCACACGTCTCACACCATTACAGAGCCTCCACTAGCTTGAACAGTCCCCTGCTGACATGCAGCGTCTTCGGACTCATGAGGTTGTCTGTATACGCGCACACGTCCATCTGCTTGATACAATTTTAAAGGAGACTCTTGCGACCAGGCAACATGTTTCCAGTCATCAACAGTCCAATGTCGATATTGCTGGGCCCAGGCGAGGCGTAAAGCTTTGTGTCAAGGGTACACTAGTGGGCCTTTGGCTCCGAACGCATGTTTGATTGAATGGTTCGCACGCTGACACTTGTTGATGGCCCAGCGTTGTAAACTGCAGCTATTTGCGGAAGGGTGGCACTTCTGTCACGTTGAACGATTCTCTTCAGTCGTCGTTGGTCCCCTTCTTGCAGGATCTCTTTCCGGCAGCATCGGTGTCGGACAGTTCGTGTTTTACCAGATTCCTGATATTCACGATACGCTCGTGAAATGGTGTTAAGTGAAAATCCCCACCTCATCGCTACCTCGAAGATGTTGTGTCTCATCGCTCGTACTCCGATATTAACTATAACATCACGTTCACTCACTTAAATCTTGATAACCTGTCATTGTAGCAGCACTAACTGATCTAATAACTGCGCCAGACACTCATATAGGTATATATGACGGTAGTATCTGTTCCCGAAAGAACAGGTACCGTATATGACCATGCAGCTTTGCTAGAAATGAAATGATAATTAAATGGACACCCTAGCTGCAAACAGGCTTTGATATACTTCATTGGGGACATGTTGAAAATGTGTGCCCCGACCGGGACTCGAACCCTGGATCTCCTGTTTACATGGCAAACGCTCTATCCATCCTTTTTTTATAAGGAAGGGAAAATAAACATTATTTGCTCCAATTTGTAATGAGAATAGAATGAACAAAGTGTATATCATTTCGAGAGGCTGCCGTTGCGCAATATAAGAAATGAAATGCCTTCTTGAGGGTTTTTTTTTTTTTTTTGCCAAGTAGTAAACAGCAAGTTTTATGGTGCGCAAAAGACTATCACTTCATTGTTGAAGGAAAGTTGCTCCGCTGCTCTGCCAGAGAAGGAAAATGTGAAAACGAAAATGGGAAAGAAAAAATGCCTTCTGCATTGGTGAGCGTCTGGATATTGTCTTAAAATTCCGACAAGAACTGAAGTCCCAGGAAGCAATTAGGATTCATACATACAGACCACTGGCAACCTCTGCTATCCGAAATATTGTACTTGAAGTATTTAACCGTTAATTATGATATTCAGCATATTTCCAAATATCCTCCTGTAGTCACAATGTTGGCTCATTTTAAAGTGTTCAATTTCTATGTAAGAATAATAGTGTAGGAAAGTAGCATGCTTATTCTGCATAATAAACGATGCTGTGTGGCCCATGAACCACGTTGCAGCGTTGTTTTTTGCTCGTGGATATCTCAGTTTTTGTGGCTGAATGATCTGTAAAAGATCAACACCACTGGGCGTCGTACGGTCTATCACCGACAATCGTTGATTTAGAAATGTAATTTCTTCTGCATGTCCGCACGTGAGCCTGCGAATAAGCGTATCTACTCTTCCGCATGCGTCACAGTTGGGCGTTGGATGAAGGCCTTTCTTATGGGGCTTTTCATTCGTTACTACTTTATCGTTGTCTGTTAGATACCGGTCGGCTATGACGCGTGATGGTAACATATCGCTGTGCACATTCCACCATACTGTACTCCAATGTGTATGTGGACGTTTTTCTTCGAGACGATTCCTGTGGTTTGTTGTCATGAGAAGGTCATAAAGTTTCCTGTTCGTCAGGATTCCGTTATCGACGATGTTGTGTCGAATGTAGCTCATTTCCATGTAGTACAGTCGCACATGTCGGTAAGAAAATGGAATGTAGTATTAACGGGTGGGTCAAGGCTATGACGCTTCCACCGCTGAATGAGGTTTCTGATGATACTGGTCCTCCGGGTACGAAACTGCTTCCTGATGTATCTGGGCCACCGACGGCACAGAGGATAGTGCGCCTGCAGGGACTTATCCCTTGCACGCTCCCTGTGAGACCCACAATCCCAACATGTCCACACCACTACTAATGAGTATGATGGGCAAACATCTAATAGGCGCACTAAGAATGTAGTGATGTGGACATCTTGGCTCAGATGTGAAACGTCCCCTTTGAAAAATTTATACACGACTGTGCTTAAACTGGCACAGAATAATTTCAGCGCAACGCAATCTGACTTCCAAAAATCCCTACGAAAGAATGGCCCTGACTAACATTAACCTATACGTTTCACAAATCACTTACCTCACAATAATTTTAGTTACTCGAACTACTGCAATACATCGAGCGCCACTACTGCCAGCTAAATAAAAGATTCAAACTACGGAAGGCACTAACTACTGATAGGGATAGTTAGCAAATGAAAGATTTTAATAGAGAACAAACAATGTCTCTACCTCACTAGTCATAATATATATATAGCAGTTCATGACACCAATTCTTACAAATTTCAAAACTCCGCCATCTCTCTCCCCACGTCCACCACTGCTGGCGGCTCACCTCCAACTGCGCAACGCTACGCGCTGTTAGCATCCAGCTGCCGCAGCTCAACACTACAATGGCAGACAACAATGCAAACTGCGCACAGCACAGCCAGTGATTTTTCATACAGAGCGCTACGTGGCGTTACCAATAAGAAAATGTAAACAGCCTACTTACAGATGGACCTGAAGAGGTAAGAGTTGATTTTTGTTTGGCAGGGACACAAATGATGGTGCCCCGTAGGGATGGCTATGATTTTGTTTTATTTCTTTTGTCAGGAAAAAAAGCGGGGAAAAAAAGATGGATAGAGCGTCTGCCATGTAAGCAGGAGATCCCAGGTTCGAGTCCCGGTCGGGGCACACATTTTCAACATGTCCCCAATGAAGTACATCAACGCCTGTTTGGAGCTAGGGTGTCCATTAAATTATCATTTCACTTATATAGGTGTTTCCTACCGCAGCGCCGTATTCTGCTTGTTTGCATATCTCTGTATTTGAATACGTATGCCTACACCAGTTTCTTGGCGCTTTTGTATATAAAACCATCTCCCTTTCAAGGATTACGTTGTTACCTGTTCCGAACTCAAAAACATAATCATTTCCATCTTTTTCTAGGCCTTCAATATCTCTTTTCCCATTCGGTTTGTAGTTAAGGATCTTCTGAGGTTTTCTGTGACCTGGCGTTCTGATGAGGTGTTCTTTCCAATCTTCACGATCGATTCTGTTGAGGACGAAGTTTTAAGCATTAGGGACGGAGAGTAAGTTGCGAAATGACCAGGGTGTGGAAAGGAATTTGGGAATGTCCTTTTGAAAGGAGCGATTCAAGAAAATGACGGATGACTTAAGTTGGATGGCCAGGTGGGCATTATTACCCCACCGCCGCTTGACCACTGGGGAGAGCAGGCAGACGCACAGTGCCGGGACCACCCGCGGGAACCCACTGGTCCGCCGGCCGGACACCCCGCGGCTGGCCACGCTTTCGGCTGTCACGTCTACCTTCCAGCTTTGTCTCGGCAGGTACACCGTCCGTCGATTAGCCCCGTCACCAGGGGCAGCACCAAGGCCCCAGCCGTCCTTCTCGCCCAGAGAGCGGCCATAAAGTTTCCCTTCTCAATGAAGTCGTTTCGGATGAGAGGTCTCCTTCCCACTGGCAACAAAACCTTGTCCGCTACGGGTGCCTATCAAGGGCTATCGAACGTTTTTCATTAAAGCCCTGAGCCCTAGCTATATAGCCCCAGAAAAAAGTATTCCAGTGTTCGTGTATACACGCACGCAAAGTATTACATCAAAGTAATGCATTATCTTTAGACCAGTGGTTTCCAACCTGAGGGTAATTACACCCTGAGGGGTAAAAGGATATTTCCTGAGGGGTGAAAACAAAAAGGTTGCATTATGTTTCGGTCACTACATTTTTTGGAGATTCTTCCAGTGAATCCCAGTCTGACATCTGTCTTACCCGCGTTTAATTTTATGGATCATTCCATTTCATATCACTTCGCATTCATAGCCCTAGACATTTTTCGGCAGTAATTGCTTCAAGTGATTGCTCTGTAATTGTATAATCATACAATACATGATCTTTCTGTCAATGCACTCGCAACACATTTGATTGTGTCGCGGGTCAATTGCCACTCGCTGCACCAAGTGTGGGTCCTCAGCACATCTTCCTGCATTTCGCTACAATTTCTTAGCTTCGTGACTTCTCTGTATACAATAGCATAATCTTCGGAAAGCATCATGGAACTTCCGAAGTTATCTACTAGGTCATTTATACATAACATGAAAAGGAATGGTCCTATAACAGTCCCCTGAGGCAGGCCCGAAGTAAAAGTAACTTTCACGTCTGAGGACTTGTCACCTTTCTATTTGCTGGACATTTTTCAGTCAAATCACACAGTTGTTCTGATTTCCGTAGGCTCGTGTTTTCCTTTGAAAACCACAGTACTTTGCTAGCCATGATCCTGTTGGAGGCAGTATGCCTTTGCCCGTTGCCTCTTCCGGTCTTTGAACTGACTCCTCCACCCCCACCCCCACCCCCCCGCTCTTTACAGGGAGCTACACTCTCACACAAGAAAATAGTGGTAGGGCTGAAAGAAGTGACAAATGACAGATAAAAATCCGACAAAAGGCCGGGAATTCAACATGAACCTTCCGATGCATAGTCTGGCACTTTACTACTCTACACCACCGAAATATACCCCTCAGATATTCACATCGGCGCAGACGTTCTGTCCACAAAGAAATTATTACCGCCGGCCGGGGTGGCCGAGCGGTTCTATTCGCTACAGTCTGGAACCGCGCGACAGCTACGGTCGCAAGTTCGAATCCAGCTTCGGGCATGGATGTTTGTGATGTTCTTAGGTTAGTTAGCTTTAAGTAGTTCTAAATTCTAGGGGACTGATGACCTCAGAAGTTAAGTCCAGTAGTGCTCAGAGCTAACTATTACTGCGGATATTTATAACTGCACAGAATTTCAGCAAATTAATTATTAAATTAGGATATCTGCACGTATACCAGCAGTGCTTTATCCCCAAGGTAGTCATTATAGAGTTATACTCTATAAAAATCACCATGGATTCCGCAAATAGATATCCTGCGAAACCTAGCTCGCTCTGTTCCTCCACGAGAACCACAGCGCAGTAGGCAACGGTGCTCAGATTGATCCCGTGTTCCTTGATTTCAGTAAGGAATAATCTGATAACGTCCCGCACTGCCGTTTAATGAAAAAAAAATACCAGCCTACGGAGTATCGGAACAGTCTTGCGATTGGATTCAAGACTTTCTTCCAGACAGAACGCAAGACGTCGCTCTTAACGGTGCAAAATCGACAGTTGTAAAGGTAATATTCGGAGTACCACAAGGAAATTTGATAGGACCGTTGCTGTTTACAGTATCTACATCTGCATGCATACTCTGCAAATCACATTTAAGTGCCTAGCAGAGGGTTCAACGAACCACCTTCACAATTCTCGATTATTCCAATCTCGCATAGCGCACGAAAAGAATGAACACCTATACCTTTCCGTACGAGATCTGATTTCCGTCATTTTATCTTGGTGATCGTTCCTCCCTATGCAGGTCGGTGTCAATAAAATATTTTCACATTTGGAGGAGAAAGTTGCTGATTGGATTTTCGTGAGAAGATTCCGTCGCAACTAAAAACGCCTTGCTTTTAAAGATACCCAGCCCAAATCCCGTATAATTTATATCACACTCTCTCCTGTTCCTCCTTGGTCTTTTCGCGAGATATACGTAGGAGGAAGGTTTTTTTTTTGGGGGGGGGGGGGGGCTCGTCTAAGAACATACGCTCTCGGAAATTTAACAATAAACCGCAGCATGATGCAGAACGCTTCTCTTGCAGCGTCTGCCACTTGAGTTGGTTTATCAGTTCTGTGGCGCTTCATCTGCATCTACATTTATACACCGCAAGCCACCCAACGGTGTGTGGCGGAGGGCACTTTACGGGCCACTATCATTACCTCCCTTTCCTGTTATAGTCGCGTATGCTTCGCGGGAAGAACGACTGCCGGAAAGCCTCCGTGCGAGCTCGAATCTCTCTAATTTTACATTCGTGACCTCGGGAGGTATAAGTAGGGGGAAGGAATATAATCGATACCTCATCCAGAAACACACCCTCTCGAAACCTGGACAGCAAGCAACACCGCGATGCAGACCGCCTCTCATACAGAGTTTGCCACTTGAGTTTGCTAAACATCTCCGTAACGCTATCACGCTTACCAAATAACCCTGTGACGAAACGCGCCGCTCTTCTTTGCATCTTTTCTATCTCTCTGTCAACCCGACCTGGTACGGATCCCACACTGATGAGCAATACTCAAGTATAGGTCGAACGATTGTTTTGTAAGCCACCTCCTTTGTTGTTGGACTACATTTTCTAAGGACTCTTCCAATGAATCTCAACCTGGCACCAGCCTTACCAACAATTAATTTTATATGATCATTCCACTTCAAATCGTTCCGTACGCATACTCCCAGATATTTTACAGAAGTAACTGCTACCAGTGTTTGTTCCGCTATCATATAATCATATAATAATGGATCCTTCTCTCTATGTATTCGCAATATAATACATTCGTCTATGTTAATGGGCAGTTGCCACTCCCTGCACCAAGTGCCTATCCGCTGAAGATCTTCCTGCATTTCGTTACAATTTTCTAATGCTGCAACTTCTCTGTATACTACAGCATCATCCACGAAAAGCCACATGGAACTTCCGACTCTATCTACTAGGTGCTTCTGTGCTTACTAAATGAACTTGCAACTATTCTATTTCTTCTGTCAGTCCTAACTGGCACGGATCTCATACTGACAAGTAATATTCTAGTATTGGTTGAACAAGGGCTTTGAAAGGAATTTCCTTTGTTGATATAATGGGAACGGGTGTTGCCGCTGCGGGATATTCGTTGGCTCGACAAATTATTGTTCCTCTTAAATTTAATATTTAATTATATTTTCATTTTTTCAGTAGGATATGTTCTGTACTTATAACTTTCATTACACATCTACATCTACATAGTTACTCTGCAATTCACACTTAAGTGCCTGGCAGATGGTTCATCGAAGCATTTTCATACTACTTCTCTACCATTCCACTCTCGAATAGCGCATGGGGATTAGGAACACCTAAATCTTTCCGTTCGAGCTTTGATTTCCTTATTTTATTATGATGATCGTTTCTCCCTACGTATGTGAGTATCAGCAAAATAGTTTCGCATTCGGAAGAGAAAGTTGGCGACTGAAATTTCGTAAATAGATCTCGCCACAAAGAAAACCGCCTTTGTTTTAATGACTGCCACCCCAACTCGCGTATCAGTGACACTCTCACCCCTATTGCTTGATAACGCGGAACGAGCTGCCCTTATTTGCACTTTTTCGATGTCCTCTGTCAACCCTACCTGGTAAGGATCCCACACGGCGCGGCAATATTCCAGCAGAAGACGCACAAGTGCGACGTAAGCTGTCTCTTTAGTGGGTTTGTCGTATCTTCTAAGTGTTCTGCCAAGAAAGCACAATCTTTGTTTCGCCTTCCCCACAATATTATCTAAGTGGTCTTTCCAATTTAAGTTGCTCGTAATTGTAATTCCTAGGCATTTAGTCGAATTGACAGCCCTTAGATTTGTGCGATTTATCGTACACCCAAAATATATCGGATTTCTTTTAGTACCCATGTGGACGACCTCGAACTTTTCTTTGTTTAGGGCCAATAGCCACTTTTCGAACCATAAAGAAATTCTCTCTCGATCATTTTGTAATTGGGACTGATCGTCTGATGATTTACTAGACGGTAAATTACAGCCTCATCTGCAAACAATCTAAGGGGGCTGTTCAGTTTATCACCTAGATCATTTATGTAAATCAGGAACAGCAGAGGGCCGATGACACTACCTTGCGGAACGCCAGATATCACTCTGTTCGATGATTTACCTTCTATCACTAGACTTATCACTTAAGGTTCGGAGCGTCGTTAATTTTTATTTCGCCTGATTCCTACATGTAATGGTAAATGGTGTGATGTAATGACATTTGCAAAACAAGTTTAATGGAGTTCACTGGATAGTAGTAGCTTTAGGAAAAAGCAGCTTCTTGCAGTGTTTCGCTGCGCTCGTAAAAACGAGAGAAATGGCTGATGTTCTCGGGGCATGTTTCACAAAACTGGACTCTGCGGCCACGTGAAGTGCCCCACAGCTAGCCCTCCCTCATAAATTATTACCCTGCTTCAGAATACATTAAGAAGGTCAGAGGGTGGAAAGCTGAGAATTTTGAAATATGTGTTTGCCGCAAAGCACTTGTGTGGCTGTGTGTGTGTGTGTGTGTGTGTGTGTGTGTGTGTGTGTGTGTGTGTGTGTGTGTCTGTGCGTGTGTTGGGGTGGGCTACGAACACACACACACACACACACACACACACACACACACACACACACACACACACATAGCCACAGAAACTCGACACACGCACGCACACACACACACACACACACACACACACACACACACACACACACACACACACGTCCTCTCGCGATGCATCAAGGGGCGTTCCGACCCCGCGGAGCACAATACAAAGCGCCGGCCAGCCCGACGTGGGACCTGCGTCCATTCAGCCGCGCCGCTCTGCCGGCTACCGGATTTCTCGGAATGCGTAAACAGCGCTCCACGCCGCAGAGCGGTGTGATTCGCCCGGTGGCGGGGCTTCGCGATTCATTACTAACGAATACAGCCCTGCCAACTCGAGTCTTTGCCGATCGCCTTTTTGTCGGGCTAGTCTTTCATCTCTTTCATTCTGTGAGTGAACTGTTAATTCTGCACAGGTGGTACATTGTTGTGACA
Organism: Schistocerca gregaria; assembly: GCF_023897955.1. Lineage (NCBI taxonomy): Eukaryota > Metazoa > Arthropoda > Insecta > Orthoptera > Acrididae > Schistocerca > Schistocerca gregaria. The sequence continues at coordinate 935,093,939 of NC_064921.1, forward strand.
AGGCTTCCGCGTCGGTGCATATATCCACTATCTACATCTACATTGTACTCCGCAAGCCACCTGATAGTGTGTGGCTGAGGGTACTTTCGGTACCACTATCTGATCCCTCCAACCCTGTTCCACTCGCGAACAGTGCGTGGGAAGAATGACTGTCGGAAAGACTCTGTACTGGCTCTAATTTTTCGAATTTTCTCTTGGTGGTCAATGCGCGAGATTTATGTGGAGGGAAGTAATATGTTGTCCGACTCCTGAAAAGTGTTGTCCCGAAATTGCAATAGTAAATCTCTTCTTGACGCAAACGCCTCTCTTGTGTAACACCCCATCCGTCACTTATCTGATTTTGGTGTGCGTTCACCTCAGGTAATTGGCTAACAGATCAACAGAGAGTGCAAAACTGCCCTGTAACTCCTGATTGAACTGTGGTGGCAGTGTTGACATTAATTGATTCAGAATTGATCCCTTTTAATTAAAAAGGGGAGCACATTGATGTTATATTCAGCTATTGAAACCAGATACAAAAGTTGAAATCAAAAATTAATTAAGAAAGTGACTTGAGATTTCAACTACTTGATTGTAAACAGATGCAGTCGATTAGCACAGATTTATTTTAACTCACGACCCTCAAGCATCACATTACATGACTCTCCTAACAGGCAGTGGTAATAAATTGCATTTGCGTGGAGTAAAGCACGATAAATCAAAAGTAATTCCTATCAACCGACCCAGGCGTAATGCGAAGTGCGAGAAGAATTCTACAATACATGGCCCATAAAACCCTCATGGAGACTTTGCCGACGTGATCCAACAAATTAATCTGTGGCCGGAGCGGGCCTAATATCACCGAATTCAGCGTGGCGGGGCGTCGTCATTATGCGGACGTCGGCTGACCTCATGGTGCTGCAAGGCTGCGCTCGTCTGTTCACTTCTAGCTATCTTGCTCAGTACATAGCTGAACCAAAACTTTCTATCTCCAAGCTCAATCGTTCCCTTTGCTAAGTCCAAAACTGCAGAAATGCTCACTCTCTCTCAGGCAAGCTGAGTAAAGAACGCCACATCCACACTCTAGGCAAGCTGGGAACGGAAGACAACTATGGAGACTTCTCCCAGTCCGCTCTTTGCCTCAGTTTCCCCTCCAGCAAAATCACTTACGCCAATTGCAGTGCAAGTCGCGTTAATTATACATCACTTCCCTGCGCCGATCAGTGCCTGCTCTGGGAAGTGAACAAATTCCCACAAAATTTCCCTTCCTCTCAACTTCTGCTATTTAGCTCCTCCCAGGCCACCCATCAAGATTAGCGTCTAGACACAACACCAATTTTTCCGGAATTCTGACTCCCAGGAGAGTACTTCCAATTCCTTGGTCCTATGCTCCCATCAGAGGCCGGCTTATTTCATTCTGTCACTCTTCACCTGATTTACTTCAGACTCGGCTGATTCAGAATTCAGCATGAAGTTGCTATAGTCACAAACACGCACATTATGGCCTCTGTTGACCGCTCCACTGTAGCTTTGCGCGGCTTTCTCGCATGTTTTACTGAAAATGGGACGACAGAAATTTATCAACAGGCGAAAAAGTTCTCTGTCTGCTTCCCGGTACACCAGCATGGGGCCAACCACCCACTCACTGTCACTCATCTTAAGGCAGCTGGAGGCCATGCACCGTTACCACTTTCTCAGAGCTTGAGCCACCCTAAGCTGCTCATTGTCGCTTCCCTTTGCCGCTCCCCAGCTGGCCATGGTCAATTCTGAATACTTACCTGGGAGAAACTAGCCTCCAGTAAATCGTCGCATTTCCACAGAGTTTTCATGTCGTGTGAATTACTTTAAAACCATCACCTGACATTAATTATTCCAATACGTCCATACTATACCCTCTACAAGATGCAGTGTGCCTTGTCAGCAATTTTTGTTCAGTCCTACTGTTCATTCAACGTGAGTTAGGTGATCTTTAATGACTTCATGTAAGGGGCATAGTTCTTGCCATGTTACACTTGTAACGTGTGCTGGTGGAGTTTGTTTTTCGTCTCCATAACGCTCTCTCACCAGCTAAACGATCCCGTCACGAACCATGCCTCATTTTGTTGGATCTTTTTTATCTCCTATATCAGTCCTACCTTATGTGATCCCAGATAGATGAACGGTATTCAAGAATCGGGCGAACAATCGCCTTATAAGCCACTTCTTTCGTGGGTCAGGTACATTTCCTTAAGATTCGACGGAGGTTGTGGCCGAGCGGTTCTGGGCGCTTCAGTCTGGAACCGTTCTGCTGCTACCGTCGCAGGTTCGAATCCTGTCTCGGGCATGGATGTGTGTGATGTCCTTAAGTTAGTTAGGTTTAAGTAGTTCTAAGTCTAGGGGACTGATGACCTCAGATGTTAAGTGCCATAGAGCTTAGAGGCATTTCAACCTTAAGATCAAAAAAAGTGTGTGAAATCCTCATCAGTCCCTAAGCTTACACACTACTTAACCTAAATTAACCTAAGGACAAAAACACACACCCATGCCTGAGGGAGGACTCGAACCTCCTCCAGGATCAGCCGCACAGTATATGACTGCAGTGCCCAAGACCGCTCGGCTAATCCCGCGTTTCTGGAACAGGAAAGGAGGGAAGTGACAGTGGCATAAAGTACGCTCCGCCACACACCATAAGGTGGCTTGCGGAATATAGATGTAGGTGCGAATGTAGCAGTAAAACAATGTTCGGTTTCATTATACCTTCACCTTTATCAGTGGATTTCTGCAACAAGAATTAGTCGTTAAGAATTGAGGGACAGAGTCAAGTTTGACGATATTCATCTTCTAACATTCTGCGTGGTGTCTGTTGTTCTATGTCGTGTCTCCCTACCACTTTCGCGCAACGACGCTCTGAGCGTGTTTTTAGGGAATTGACTAGTTTGAACCTGGGACCTGTTGCTGGTAAGGAGACGCCAGACTACACATGACATATAGAGTTCAGAAGAGTTCAGTGAGACTAGGTATGATATAACCAAATACTTAATGATTTCAGCGTCAGCGCCACTAACTAAATTTAGTGGAAGGTGTTCAAGGCTTTCCTATTTTTAGTTAGCTGGTAAAATAACGTCGAAAAAGCAGTTAAGTTTACCATTGGAAATTTTGTTCTACTCACAAAACATTGTTTATAAATTGCACTATTGATAACAGGAAATGTTTTAATACAGGATGATAAAAACCAACTGCGTTCAACAAAAATGTGAACGAATATTCCCTGAATGGGTTTCCTAGTTCTACAATGGAACGAACGATGACCTATGCCATATCACATCTATAATCTAGATTCAAATTAAGTTTCACAAAAGAGAAAACTATCAAATTGTCTACAGTGACCCTCACTTATCTTTAATTACTTATCTAACTTGTGGTAAATTACAGTGGCTGATGCGGCTTCTCAATAATTATATAACAGAAAAATCATCGCGTTTCAGGTTTTAGCTTCCGTAGCAAATGTTAATATCATAAGCTTCAATTGACGATCGACACTAGTATTACTGGAAAAGGAGATGTAACAGATGAGACTTCAGCAGTTCTGAGTGAAGCCTTATGTGCTCAAACGCGGCATCGCGTGCGTTCATTACCTTGTCGGTGTTCGTCAGGGAGCGGCGGCCGGCGCAGCTCCATACAGCTCGCCGTCTCTGAAGCAGTTCTTTCCTTACTTCTCCTTACTACAATTTACCGAAGTTGGTTTAAAAAAAAAACTGTCTGCCTGTGTTTTCATCTCACCAGTCAGGGTCTCAATGTTAACCTTAAGCTTCGCCTACAAAAATTCTGTCTATCCAATGAGAAGCGTTATACTTTTCGTGGTGGGGCAATGTTTTTAAAGTTTGCAACGTAACAGACACGTGAAAAAGGCTCACGCTAAAACTTGCGACTGGTGTGGCCCTTTTTGTGTTATCGTAAGATCTATACTGTTCTTCTGGAATGCTCTAGCTTTTAACATGGGCTGGGGGGTGGTCCTGGTGGTTAGTTGGACGACGTGGGTGTCCGCCCCTTATCGTAGGGCCTTCTAGCTTGACACGGTTCTGCTCTCGGCTTCTGTTCTCGTTTCTCCCCTCGGAACTGCGTCTGTCTCACAGTGCGAAGGTATGACATGCATTTAGGCATTCTTGTGTTAGTCTGTGGTATTCCATTTGCTCACTCGTTACTCGTATTACTTTGGTTAATGTAATGTCACGATTTCTTTGGTGCTATGTGACATACTACTGGATTTGCTTATCATGTCAGGGTTTTCAAGGAAGGTGTTGGATTTGCCTGACACCTTGCAATCTGCCTGCACTGCAGTCAGTCGTTAAAAATAATAAATACTGTTGTAAGTCGCCGTTACCATCATTTTGCGACGGAGTGATACTAGGCCTGTAGAGGGTGGACGCGTTGTTGACCTCTGCAAGGCCTGAAGATGACTCGACGTGCCCTTCTTTCTGCTTTTCCTCACAATTGCATTTGCACCCTGTTTCCTTCGAAGCATCAGCTGCCTTACGCCTGAGTCATTTATGCATTTACCGAAAGTTATTACGCGACGGGTAAAATACAACCGGCCCCGAAAATAATTCACGCACCTTAAAACAGACTACACTCTGACATCATCTGCACCCAGGGTTGACGATGTAACTTGCGTCGCCTGTATTAAGGTGCATGAAATATTCCCCAGGCCACTTTTATTTTGCCCTCCATGTACAAAGCTACCTGAAATTTCTTCAAGGATACTCCGTCCACTGGAATCTTTATTTTTTGTTCTTGACGTGTGTTTGTGTACTATCATACAATACAAAAAGTATTTGATTTAAAATCAGTAGAATTACAAGTAGATAATACAACGTTTATTACACTGAGAAGTGTAGCACATTAACATACTTCACTGCTATGGTGAATTCGTGTAAACGTCACAAATGAACAAAGTGATTAACTTTAAACAATATGCAATCTGCAATAGACTTCAACTGAATGCTCCATCTCCTAGAAGTGTTTTGTAGAAAATTTCAAAAATCCCTTTCATGAAGTGCAACAGAAAGTTGTCGTTCACTGAACCTATTCAAGCATATGGCAGGTTGTTGTCGTTGCGGTCTTCAGTGCAAATACTGATTTGCATACGTCAGTCTATCCTGTGCAAGCCTCTTCATCTTTGCGTAATTACTACATCGAGCAACCGTTTGAACATTACACAGGTTCGAATCCTGACTCGGGCATGGATGTGTGTGATGTCCAAGGTTAGTTAGGTATAAGTAGCTCTAAGTTCTAGGGGACTGATGACCTCAGACGTTAAGTCCCATAGTGCTCAGAGCCATTTGAACCATTTTTTGAACATTACACACAACCCTTGATTCCTCTACAAATTATCCGATCCACACTTGCACCCAGTACCACATTGATGATTCCTTGTTGCCTCAGCAAGCGACCTACCAACCGAGTCCTTCTTTTAGTCAAGTTGTCACATAAATTTCTTTTTTCCCCCAGTTGGATTTCTGCTCTTCACTACAGTTAATCGATCTACTATATAGTTGTCAACATTCTTCTTTAACACAGTACTTCAATAGATTCTATTATCTCCTTGTCTGAAACACTTATCATACACAGAACACTTCTGTGCAAGGCTACATCCGAGATAAATACACTCCTGGAAATTGAAATAAGAACACCGTGACTTCATTGTCCCAGGAAGGGGAAACTTTATTGACACATTCCTGGGGTCAGATACATCACATGATCACACTGACAGAACCACAGGCACATAGACACAGGCAACAGAGCATGCACAATGTCGGCACTAGTACAGTGTATATCCACCTATCGCAGCAATGCAGGCTGCTATTCTCCCACGGAAACGATCGTAGAGATGCTGGATGTAGTCCTGTGGAACGGCTTGCCATGCCATTTCCACCTGGCGCCTCAGTTGGACCAGCGTTCGTGCTGGACGTGCAGATCGCGTGAGACGACGCTTCATCCAGTCCCAAACATGCTCAATGGGGGACAGATCCGGAGATCTTGCTGGCCAGGGTAGTTGACTTACACCTTCTAGAGCACGTTGGGTGGCACGGGATACATGCGAACGTGCATTGTCCTGTTGGAACAGCAAGTTCCCTTGCCGGTCTAGGAATGGTAGAACGATGGGTTCGATGACGGTTTGGATGTACCGTGCACTATTCAGTGTCCCCTCGAGGATCACCAGAGGTGTACGGCCAGTGTAGGAGATCGCTCCCCACACCATGATGCCGGGTGTTGGCCCTGTGTGCCTCGGTCGTATACAGTCCTGATTGTGGCGCTCACCTACACAGCGCCAAACACGAATACGACCATCATTGGCACCAAGGCAGAAGCGACTCTCATCGCTGAAGACGACACGTCTCCATTCGTCCCTCCATTCACGCCTGTCGCGACCCCAATGGAGGCGGGCTGCACGATGTTGGGGCGTGAGCGGAAGACGGCCTAACGGTGTGCGGGACCGTAGCCCAGCTTCATGGAGACAGTTGCGAATGGTCCTCGCCGATACTCCAGGAGCAACAGTGTCCCTAATTTGCTGGGAAGTGGCGGTGCGGTCCCCTACGGCACTGCGTAGGATCCTACGGTCTTGGCGTGCATCCGTGCGTCGCTGCGGTCCGGTCCCAGGTCGACGGGCACGTGCACCTTCCGCCGACCACTGGCGACAACATCGATGTACTGTGGAGACCTCGCGCCCCACGTGTTGAGCAATTCGGCGGTACGTCCACCCGGCCTCCCGCATGCCCACTATACGCCCTCGCTCAAAGTCCGTCAACTGCACATACGGTTCACATCCACGCTGTCGCGGCATGCTACTAGTGTTAAAGACTGCGATGGAGCTCCGTATGCCACGGCAAACTGGCTGACACTGACGGCGGCGGTGCACAAATGCTGCGCAGCTAGCGCCATTCGACGGCCAACACCGCGGTTCCTGGTGTGTCCGCTGTGCCGTGCGTGTGATCATTGCTTGTACAGCCCTCTCGCAGTGTCCGGAGCAAGTAAGGTGGGTCTGACACACCGGTATCAATGTGTTCTTTTTTCCATTTCCAGGAGTGTAACTACAGAAAAGACTTCATAAAAAATTATATTCGTTGTTAATAAGTTTATCTCTTTCAGGAACGCTTTTATTGCTATTTTCAATCTGCATTATATGTCCTCTCTACTTTGTCCATCGTCAGTTATTGTGCTGTCAAAATAGCAAAAATCTTTGGCCTCTTTAAGTGTCTTCGTACCTAATGCAACTCTTATCAGAAAAGTCTGATTTAATTCGTCTGCATTCCATTATCCTTATTTCCTTTTGTTTTTATTCATTTTGTACCCACTTTTCAAGATACTATCAGTGCTGTTTAACTGCTGTTGCAAGTTCTTTACTCCCAACAGAACAACAATCTCACTGAAAATCTGCAAAGTTGATATTTCTTCTATCTGGATTTCAGTTTCTTTGGTTTTCCTTACTGTTGGTCGATGTGCAGATTGAATAGCATCGCAGAGAGGCTACACCACTCACTCCCTTCTCAAGTACTGCTTCCCTTTGGTGACCTTCGTCTGTTACAGCCGTAGTCTGTTTTCTGTACGAGTTGTAGATATCTTCTCGCTTCCTGTATTTTATCTTTACCTTCAGAATTACAACAATGTCAAAAGCTGTCTCTTAAATTGTGAATGCTATTAACTTAAGTTTGCGTTTCCTCCTTCTGCCTTCTAAGATAAGTCGCAGTGTCAGTGTGGCCTACACTTCTCCAAAACCCAAACCGATCTCCATCGTGATCGGCGTCTACCACTTTTCCATTCTTCTGTAAATAATTTACGTCAGCATCCCGCAACCATGACTTAGAAAATTGATGGTTCTAAAATATTCACACATGTAAACACCTATCTACTTTAGGAAAGGAATTATAATATTCTTCTCGGTGTGTAAGGAAATTTTACCTGTCAGATATATCTTGCATACAAAATGGAATTCCTTTGTCATGGCTGGTCCTGCCTAGGATTTCAGTAATTCTGTCGGCTACTCGTGGACACTTGTTTCGGCATACCACTTTTAAAACTTTGTCACATTCTTCTCACAGTATCCTGTATCCCCTGTCTCCCAGACCCCACGAAGCCATGGACCCAAGTTGGAACAAGGCACTGTGCAATCTGGTGGTGGCTCCATAAAGTTATGGGCTGTGTTTACATGGAATGGGCTGGGTCCTCTGGTCCAACTGAACCGATCATTGACTGGAAATTGTTATGTTCGGCTGCTTGGAGACCATTTTCAGTTATTCATGGACTTCATTTTACCAAAAAACGATGGAATTTTTATAGATGACATGCCATGTCACCAGGCCACAACTGTTTGCGAGTAGTCTGAAGAACATTCTGGACAGTTAAAGCAAATCGATTGGCCACTCAGATAGTACGACATGAATTCCTTCGAACATTTATGGGACTAATCGAGAGGTAAGTTCGTGCACATAATACTACACCGGCAACACTTTCGCAATTATGGACGGCTATAGAGGCAGAATGGCTCATTAGTTTTGCAGACGACTTCCAACGACTTATGAGCCACGCTGCGTCGAGGAAAAGGGACGTCGGACACGTATTCGGCGGTATCCCGTGATTTTTGTCACCTTACCGTAGATACTTACAGAAAAAGACCGTTCGCGAAATGGAAACCACTGTTAAAATCCAATGAAGTCTTGTATATACGTGTTGGGTGGTGTCTCTAGAATGCACGTCGATCGCGGCACGTCTTTTCAATTCTGAGCGCACAGTGAGCACTCAAAGATGCCTAGAAAATAGTGTCGCCCGCCAAGTTTACGGGTCCGATGAGAGACTTCGCCTGATGTCATGCACCCCACGTAACATAACTGTCATGCCTTTCGTTCTTCATGACAATTCTCGGCCGCACTCTGCAGAGGCAATGAAGATGCACCTGCTACGTTTATCATGGGAAGTGTTTGACCGTCCACAACACAACCTGTACTCTCTGCTCACATGAACTGGTGGCTTTGAAGATAACATTTTGGCTCAGACAACGAGCTGTAGATGAGCGTAAAGAATTGGCGGAAGGCATTGGCGGCCGCCTTCTGCGACGAGGTACTGGAAAGTTGGTACAACGCTACGAGAAATGTCTGTGTCGAAGCGGCGGCTATGATACTCGCAAACTCTCTTATTAAAAGCTTATGGATACTTTCCCCTGTTGTAGCATCATGAAATTTGGCAAAGAGAAAGGTTTCACAGTATGAATAAAGGGGGAAAATTAGAAAATTGTTAATTTGCAATTATATCACACTAAAAATTTTTAGTCATTTGTTATCCGACTTCAGACTTGAAATTAAAACAAACACGAAAGTCTTGGAATCCCTGAGTCCGATATCTTGCCAGTATCAATGTCGATAACAGGAAAAAGTCGTCGAGATGCTAGATTCCCGGAATGGATGGACACACTGTATACTTAATTCAGTTTGTACCTGAGCCTCAGTGATTGTGTCCTACTTGCAGCTGGCCAGTTTTTACTAATGAAACAACTTATGAAGTGGCACTAAATATTTGAATATTCTCGCGCACTGTAAGAGAAGACGACATGCTGTTGATCGAAACGTCCATGTAACTGAAGATATTAGCAATGTTAAGACGGGCATGTAGCCCGAAACCGGTTATGGCACTAAAATGAATCATTTTAAAAAGGTTATGTGGTTGGTTGCGCCATTCACCAGCTACCTTTGTCATCGTTTGCTTGAGAAAATACACTTCAGAGTGAATGCTAGAGGGGATAAAATGTGTACTGTTTTGCCGAGGCAGGATTTTGTGCACGACCCGACTTCTCAGTTATGTTCCATAAGGGTTTGTGGGATTCTTGTCGGGCGATCTGAATGGCCAAATCGTTGGCATGAACTGTTCAGAATTTTCTTCAAATCAGTCGTATGTTGCACTGTGATCAACAAAAATTCCATCATTATTTGCGAACATAAAATCCACGAATGGCTGCAAACGGCCTCCAATTAAGGATCGGTTCAGTTGGACCAGAAGACCAAGTACATTCCGTGTAAACACAGCTCACACCATTATGGAGCCACCACCAGACTGCACAGTGCTCTATTGGACAACTTGGGTCCATGGCTTCGTGGGGTCTGCACCACATTCCAGCCCTACAATCAGCTCTTGCCAGCTGAAATTGGCACTCTTGTGACAGGCCACGGTTTTACACTCAGCCCAAGAGAGGCGCTGCAGGCGATGACGTGCTGTAAGCAAAGGCACCCGCGTCGGTGGTCTGCTGCTGCTGCTATAGCTCATTAATTCCCAATTTTACCGCACTGGCGTAACGGGTACATTTGTCGTACTTCCCACAGATATTTGTGCCGTCATTTCACGCAGTGTTCCTTGTCTTTAGCACTGACAACTCTCCGCAAACGATGTTGTGCTTGGTCGTTAACTGAAGACCGTTAGGCTACTGCGTTGTCCGTGTGAGAAGTGATGTCTGAAATTTGGTATTCTCAGCACACTCTTGAGACTGTGGATCTCGAAATGCTGAATTTCGTAAAGATTTCGGAAAGGGAAGGTCCCATGTACGAGGGTGAGTCAAATGAAAACCTTAAGTGGTACAAAGCTGTACCACTTTTCAACATAATCTCCCCTACGCTCAATGCAAGTCCTCTAGCACTTAAAAAATGCTTAAATTCCTATAGGAAAAAAATTCTTTTGGTATTCTGCGCAACCACTCATGCACCGCGTGGGCTACCTCTTCATCAGAACGGAACTTCTTTCCGTCCATTGCATTTTGAGTGGCCCAAACATATGTAAATCACTTGGGGCAAGGTCTGGTGAGTATGGTGGATGAGGAAGACACTCAAAATGCAGGTCTGTGATTTTAGCAGCTGTTGTACAGGCAGTGTGGGGCCTTGCACTGTCGTGTTGCAAAAGGACACCTGCTGACAGCAATCCACGTCGCTTTCATTTGATTGCAGGCCGCAGATGATTTTTTTAGGAGATCTGTGTATGATGAACTGCTGACAGTGGTCCCTCTAGGCACATATAATGCTCCAAAATGACGCCTTTTTCGTCCCAGAAGAGAGTCAGCATAACCTTCCCTGCTAGCTGTTCTGTTCTAAACTTCACTGGTTTTGGGGATGAGGAATGGCGCCATTCCTTGCTCGCTCTCTTCGTTTCCGGTAGGTGAACGTGAGCCCAGGTTTCGTCCCCAGTAACGATTCTTGCAAGGAAGCCATCACCCTCTCGTTCAAAGCGCTGAAGAAGTTCTTCATAAGCATCAACATTTCAGGAGTCAGATGTCGTGGCACCCATCTTGCAGACACTTTGTGAAAGTGGAGCACATCATGCACAGTGTAGTGTGCTGACCCATGACTAATCTGTAAACATGGATGAGATTTTCACTCTGTAGCGGAGCGTGCGCTGATATGAAACTTCCTGGAAAATTAAAAATATGTGCCGGACCGAGACTCGAACACGGGACCTTTGCCTAGCGCGGGCAAGTGCTAGAGCCTGCCCTGGACGAGGAGCATCTTCCACTAAAGTCACACAATTTGGGAACTTCCTACTCCATTCGTAGACTTGCTGCTGTGATAAACATGTATCACCATACTGAACCTCCATTCGTCGATGAATTTGAATAGGTTTCACACCTTCACTACGTAAAGCCGAATAACAGAACGCTGTTCTTACCTGGCGCAAGTCGCAAGTGGGGCGACCTTCTTTATAGTGATACTGCGACGGTATGCGTGCATCTGCACTATACTGTCACCCACAGGCCATTCTGCACGCTGTAGGTAGCACGCCTGCCGACTTAAGTGATAACGACGTGAAATTTCGATTCGTTATTACAATTTTAAGGTTTTCATTTAACTCACTCTCGTATCTAGCTCCAACTACCATTCTGCGTTTAAAGCCTGTTGATTCCCATCGAATGGCCATAATCCGGTCGGAAACCCTTTCTCATGATAATAACCTGAGTACAAATGAAGGCTCCGCCAATCCACTGCCCTTTTACACCTTATGTACTGTTGTGTGCATAGTTCCGCGTAGTCAGCGCGCACACAACTTTCCCACTAAGCGCGCCCCGCTAAGCACAACAGCGCAGGCTCAGCGCTCGTCCGTCTCCGCACTACGAGATGGCGCTGTCTTAGAGACGGACCAAATTCTGCTTCCGCCGATGCGCGTATTAATATGTAACGCAGCCAATGAGATTGCTGCTAACGTAGAACCTTTTCTCCTCGCGGATCACACTCGCACAGTGATACATGAACGCTCGAGGTATTATAACGAGCGTACAGACCTCCGATTAGTCAGTCTGCATTAGTCTGTAGTCAAGTTTCAGTCTGCGCCTAATAAGATTAATCATATTCCTGTAGATAGCCATGAAGATAAATGAATAGACACTTTGTCAAGTATCAGAGATATGTCAGAATAAGATTAACGTACCAAGACCAAAGGAACTTCAGATTGTCGATTGGAAACAGCATCCAGAATAAAGTTAAGTAATATCTATGATTTTTATTATTTTAATAAATATGTGTGAAAATTAATGAAGTTGTGTTTAAAGTTGGTAACTGTCAATCTGCTACTCTAAGCGTGCAAGTGGCATTTCTATCGTCTGATCTAACGGCAGAAGATAAACACGCCACGATAAGTCCACGAGACATATTGCTGACACTCGCCTACTTCGTTAGAGCGACAAGTCAAATAATCTGATGGTGTGTGTACCGAAGGTTTTACAGTACAGCCACCACATGTACACGGTACTACCGCCGTCTGTATAAGTGCATATTGCCATCCCATGACTTCTGTCTCCTGAGTGTATTCTGCTACAACGATGAAATACTTGTCGCCTCACTTGTGAATAAAACGATCTTGTCCTTGATATTGACGCATTTTCTTTCCAGCTGTGTACATGGGAGTTCGAGGGGTGGGGGAAAGGGTTGATGAGACTCACCAGCGCATGGTGGTGTGGTCCCCTGCTGGCAGCCCCTGATCACCTGCGAGCTGCCCCAATTCTTAGGCCAGCGGTGCCGGTGTCTGCGGCCGCAGGAAGCGGGCGGGACCGCATCTCGCCGCTCTCCTCAGCTCCCAGTGGTGCAGACCGTCCCGCGCCGTCTCAGCTTTCAGGGGCGCCCAGCCTAATTGCGCGTTGCGCTCACGTCAGAGGCTCGACAGCCGCGGGTACCGCACCGGGCACCGCGCTGCGCCGGGGTCGGGTCGGGTCGGGTCGGGTTACCCCGCGAGCGGAAAACAATAGGCCCGGCATCGGGTTCCAGGCGCACTTGGTGCACGCCTTCCAGAAAACCATTCCGATTTACCAGCCACCACCCGGCGTCAATCTAGCGGAAGCATATTCCTGCTGCATTCGCCCATGTGCAGGGAGTGTGTCCTCATATAGCGGTTCGGAGAGTCGCAGAACATTTTCTTCACTTCTGTGACGCTCTCGATGGTGCTCTACCGGACGAGATTGTGTCTGCAATTGCGCGACTCGCTCATGCACCTACCGAACGTCCTTAGCCAACGCGTTAGGTTGCGCGGCGACACGGATCTTTAACATCAGCGATTTCGACCTGTTTGATTTCTATCTGTTCGATTCGCTTTGCAGCGAACTATTTTCTTGCCTTGCTTTGAAGAGCTGCAAGTGCCTTTATTGGCTTACACACATCAGTTCTTGCCAGTTTAAGTTGTTCTTTGGCCACTGATGCGTACTTTCGTGCTACTTGCGCTACCAGTCGCGCTGTTTTGGCATCCGCGTCTCACGCATTGCGGCCGTCGTTTCCTTGACATTTTCTACTCTTCTTGGTTTCCTGGGATCTCTTCCTTGATACCATCTATACCGTCTGTCACCGTTCTTATTACTAATTTGTGTCTTTCCTCCTCCTCATCCCTTCTCTTTTTTCTGCCTTTTGTTTCTTCCTTTCTGTCTCTTGCCTCTTCCATTCTGCCTCTTGTCTGTTCCTTTCTGCCGCTGCGGTCTCCCGTTCACTTTCGTCACCTAACTGAGACATGTCGTCATACTCCGCAAGTTCTACATTTGAAACATGTGACTGGTTCGCATCCGCATTTACGTGAGAATCCCGTGTAATATCTGCCTGGTCACCGCTAATAATGTGACGTGGATCCATGGTTAACAAAACACAATTACTTCTGTTCGGCCGGGGTGGCCGCGCGGTTCTAGGCGCTGCAGTCTGGAACCGAGCGACCGCTACGGTCGCAGGTTCGGACCCTGCCTCGGGCATGGATGTGTGTGATGTCCTTAGGTTAGTTACGTTTAATTAGTTCTAAGTTCTAGGCGACTGATGACCTCAGAAGTCAAGTCGCATAGTGCTCAGAGCCATTTTTACTTCTGCTACTCTGTAGCAAATGTGGCTTGCTTCTTGCAAGCATGCGCTCTAATTCTGACCCAAACGAATTTAAACACTACACATTCCTATGCCACACAGATTCTACTCTAAATTACACTGATTCCTAGTTACTAACAACGGATTCAAGTAAAGGCACCCTTGTCTATGCTGAAAAACAAAAATCTCCATCCATCCTTACAATTTAGCACCCATCTTCGACTGACACTGTCTGGGAAGCTCTTTCCCGAACACTCCATTATCGACAGGGGAAACTTATGTCCGGCGAGTCACCGGTTTTGCTGATCTTTCCTACTTGGCTAGAGGGGAGTTCAATAAGTAATGCAACACATTTTTTGTTTTCTAAAACCAAATTGGTTTTATGCAGGATTCCAGTACACCTCGTTATTCCCCACTCTTTTGGCTATAAAATCCTGTTTTTCAACATAATCTTCGTTCACTACAACGACCTTACGCCGCCTTACTGGAAAGACCTGTGTACCTACTGATCGACGTCGGAGTCAATGTCTTGCTGTATCAATAAGCTCCCCATCATCCACGTACAGCTTCCCGCGGAATGCATCCTTCAAATGGCTCTGAGCACGATGGGACTCAACTGCTGAGGTGATTAGTCACCTAGAACGTACAGCTTCCCGCGGAATGCATCCTTTTTTTTTTTTTTTTTTTTTTTTTTTTTTTTTTTTTTTTTTGGAGAAAACAAATTGTAACACGCGTGGGAGTACAGATGGAGGTGGGGGACCTTAAAGTGGTTGTCGCTTCTGCTTTTCTAGACCGTGCGCCATGTCCACACCGCATACCTGATAATCCCGCGGCGGTCGTATTGTTCTGCTCCACGCTGCTGCTGGCTTGCCTGAAATTATCTATCGAAATATGAAAGCGAGTCAGGGGAGCCACTCATCGTCAGAACAAAAAAAAAAAAAAAATGGTTCAAATGGCTCTGAGCACGATGGGACTCAACTGCTGAGGTCATTAGTCACCTAGAACTTAGAACTAGTTAAACCTAACTAACCTAACGACGTCACACACACCCATACCCGAGGCAGGATTCGAACCTGCGACCGTAGCGGCCTCGCGGTTCCAGACTGCAGTGCCTAGAAGCGCATGGCCACTTCGGCCGGCTCGTCAGAACGCAACACAGTTCTACGTCTGGTGTGAACAACTATATTCTGACACGATTAAAGGAAGTCGCAGTTTGCACTGTTTACATTCTAATTGATAAGTATTTATCCCAGTTAACAGTCTTGATGATTATGTGCCCGCAATATCTACTAGGCGAGCGTACGCGGCTGATGCGGAAGCCGAATGATGGAACGAAAGTTCTTACGCTCGTCACGCATACAGATATCTGGTAATAGTCCACCTTGTCACTAGTAATGATACAACACAGTTCGTAAAGCTAATCTTTCAGTTCTCAGTTCTCAATTGTACGAGCGTGCGCGTAACCGTCGCGGAGGGGCTTATTGTTAAATAATGCGGAAACGCGATGATCGAATGTACGTCCTCACGCTCACTACAAGACACTGGCACTAGACTGCACTCGTTTGTGCTAACAAATTTGTGCTGATTCACATCAGTTCATTCTGGGAGACCGAACACGGCGCGGATGATTGATACAGTACAGTACGACACGCAACGAGAGGATACGTTATCAGCAGCACTGCACCTTTTTAAATTACTTCTTGACGCACTTTCCTCTGACTCATTTGCTTATTTTATCACTTTCTGTAATAGGACTTGTAGCAACACTTCAGCTTCCACACTAACAATGCCTCTCACGTGCAGAGCTACTCACTACACAACATAACAGTTCCGAGTCTCGCGCTCGACTCTACAGTCGCAGCTGCCCGCAAAGATTCTCCACAACTAGGCCAGCGATATGACAATACGCTTACAAAATGGAAGTCGGAAGGCGCGTGATCCGGGCGGGGAGGATGAGGAAGAAGAGTCCAATGAAATTTGTGACGATGTTCGAAAAAAATTGTCACGATCGGCCTCGCGACGAGCGGGTAATTCCACACACATTCATTGCTCTGCATGGTCTTTTGTTAGGTGGCGACGAACCCAGCGAACACACACGTGTAAGTACTCCAACTGCCGGACTAGTGTGTCAGCAGTGTCAACAGAGACGTCCAGTTGTGCAGCGAGGTGTTTAATTGTGATCCGCCGAGTATCTCGAAGGACTATATCCGCACGTTTCAACACTGCAGGAGTGAGAGATTCTGCGAGAGACGGGCACGCTCGAGATCGGACAGCCGGTCGCTGTGGCCGAGCGGTTTTAGGCGCTTCAGGCCGGAACCGCGCTACTGCTACGGTCGCAGGTTCGAATCCAGCCTCGGGATGTGCGTGACGTCCTTAGGCTAGTTAGGTTCAAGTAGTTCTAAGTTCTAGGGGACTAATGACCTCAGATGTTAGGTCCCATAGTGCTCAGAGCCATTTGAAGCATTTTTGAGATCGGACAGGTTTGTGCGACCTTGTTGCGATGGCGACAGACGCCTCGCCCTACGACTCACCGTGCTTTTCATCACTGCCAGGTCTCCGTAGACATTCTGCAACGCCGGCCGCGGTGGTCTAGCGGTTCTAGGCGCTCAGTCCGGAACCGCGTGACTGCTACGGTCGAAAGTTCGAATCCTGCCTCGGGCATGGATGTGTGTGAAGCCCTTAGGTTAGTTTGGTTTAAGTAGTTCTAAGTTTGAGGGGACTGATGACCACAGATGTTAAGTCCCATAGTGCTCAGAGCCATTTGAACAATTTGAATCATTCTGCAAGCACCTATGCATATCTTCCATTGTCTCGTTTTCCGGCAAAAGAAACTCAATGAGAGCTCTCTGCTTGGAGCGTTACAGATGCCGTTTTCAAGGCTACGTACAGTGACACCACCTATCGGAATTTCATTAAACTATTGTGGCTCAAGCTAGAATATTACTCGATTTCCCACAAAAAATTCCTCATTTTTTCAACCGGAACTGGCCGAGAAAGTAAAAGTGCTCTATTACTCATTGAACACCTCTCGTATAAACATACACTGCCTGATAAGAAACGTGCAATACCCAGTAGGTCAGAAGGAAACGAAATGAAACTTCACACTTTAAGAGGGTATATGACGTTGTTCCACTGATTACAAAATCGACTCCAGTTTACCAAGAACTTGACAGCATGCGCTCACTTACCAGAACGACGCTGTATCCCCTCTGGTTTGGAAACACGAACTACTGGAAAGGATGTCACTAAGCCATTCTATCCTCTCCCGAGGCAAACTGGTCGTCAGCTCTTGTAACTGGTCCTTGACATCCCGGATAATGACACTGGGACGGAACTGATAATCGATCTTGTTCCACACATGTTCTTTCGCTGACAGATCTGAGGATCTTCCTACCCACGAGAGTGCCTCAACATCACGCAGACATTTCGTGGAGACACCTGCAGCATATGGATGAGTGTTGTCCTGCTGAAAAATGGCACCACGATAGTGTCTCATGAAAGGCACTACGTGAAAACACAGGATATCTGTGATGTAGCCCTCATGGTCGCTCTCGATGGACATCCAGGTGGAGCAGAAAGGTGACTCATCGCTGAACATAACAGAACTCCATTCATCAACAGTCCATGCTTCCTGACCACGGTAGCACTCCACACGAAGCGGTTTGTGTTGCGATGTTAACGGCAGCCTACAGATGGAATCTTCTCTATCTGTTCTGCCTGTTCTTCTTTATTCGTGTCAGAGGTACAGTAAAATGAACACGTATACAATATATACAACGAAAATTATACAGTATTCACCCAGAATTTGGTAACTTTGATAGCATTGGGTGCTGCAGGCGTTAAGTCGTTCATACTGGAGCTGGTTGGGAATGAGTTACATTTGAAGAGATGCCAGGATGGAACTTTCTGGTAGATTAAAACTGTGTGCCGGACCGAGACTCGAACTCGGGTTCGCAGGAGAGCTTCTGTGAAGCTTGGAAGATAGAAGACGAGGTACTGGCAGAAGTAAAGCTGTGAGCACGGGGCGTGAATCGTGTTTGGGTAGCTCAGATGGTAGAGCACTTGCCCGCGAAAGGCAGAGGTCCCGAGTTTGACTCTCGGACTGGCACATAGTTTTAATCTGCCAGGAATTTTCATACTGTACACCGATCGTGCCGTCCTACTGGGCTAATTCTTACCACGGGGTAGCACATGATAGTACACACCATTTCAGCCCGCTCGGTTAGCCTCGAGGTGTAACGCACTGCTTTCCGGGCGGGAAGTCAGTCCCAGGCACGAATCCGCCCGGGGGATTATTGTCGCGGCTCAGTGTGCTGGCCAGTCTATAGATGGTTTTTAAGGCGGTTTTCCATCTGCCCCGGCGAATGCGGGCTGGTTGCCCTCATTCCGCCTCAGTTACAGTACATCGGCGTTTGCTGCGCAAACACTTCCTCTACCTACGCGAACACCATAATTACACTACTATGTAAACATTGGGGTTACAATCGTCTGGTGTGAGACTCGTCTGGTGTGAGATTCGTCTGGTGTGAGACGATAACCCTGGGTTCGGTGTGGGGCGTCGGTGGGGTGAGTGGACTGCTGTAGCCTCTTGTGAGATTGTGAACCACTGAGGGCTACGGTGGGGACGAAGCGTCGTTTCTAGGTCCCCAGTTCCATACAATACAATACAGTACACAACATTTCACTGGCCTGACTTACGCCAGCAGTGGAGTTACCGGTAGCACGCCTATATTATTTTCAGCGCTCTAAAGCGAACAGTGGCTCTTTTGAGCGGTTGAACAAAATTTTAGTCAGTGAGCTTACTTTTCACAAATTTAGTTTGCGACGCTTTTGGAGTTTAGGTCTCCGTCAGCAGCAGCGTGCTGGATTTACAGGACACCGTGAAGAGGTAACTCGGGCAAACAACGTGGTTTTTCCGGCGCTGGGAACGGCCGGGCGGCCAGCTCCGCACTGGGTCGGCGGCAGCGCATCAAAGCGGCGTCTCCTGTTACGCAAAGCGGAGGCAGGTAAGGCACAAGGCCGGCCAGCGTCGGGTTTCCGCCGTAATTGCGGGGCCTCCGCCCACGCCGCGTACCTGCCGCGGACGTCGGGTTATGACGAGTGCCCCGGGGGCCGACCTGCAGCTCCAGCTTCCCGAACCAATGGTTCTCACACTTCTCGATGTACGTATATCCAGGTGTACAAAAGGTCACATAACAAACCGAAGCAGTGGTTGCACAGTCAAACGCAAGGTCAGATACACTGTTGAGTGAAAACGTTATGACCACTATCCATCGGGAGATTCAGTGCCGCCTCGAAGCGTTGCCGGCAGGAAGAAGAAAAGTACATACGTACAAATGATTAAAATTTCAGAAAAATTGCATAATTTACTCAAGAGAAAGAGTTTCACAAAAAAAATGGCTCTGATCACTGTGGGACTTAACTTCTGAGGTCATCAGTCCCCTAGAACATAGAACTACTTAAACCTAGCTAACCTAAGGCCATCACACAGATCCATGCCCGAGGCAGGATTCGAACCTGCAATCGTAGCGGTCGCGCGGTTCCAGACTGTAGCGCCTAGAACCGCTCGGCCCCCACCGCCGGCTGAGTTTCACAAATTGAGCAAATCAATAACACTTTAGTCCACTTCTGGTCCTTATAGGGGCAGTTATTCGGCTTCGCATTTGTCAGTACATCTACATCTATATCCATACTCCCCAACCCACCTGATGGTGTGTGGTGGAGGGTACCTTCAGTACCTCTATCGGTTCACTGCGACCGCCGTGTTTATACACGTAAGCAGTTTGCCCTGCAACTCATCTGCAAACCAATTGCCATTGGGATAAGATTTACCATTCCAGCCGCCATTTGTAATCAAAACGTGTACCTCTTTTGGTCAGCTACTTTTTACTAAGATGTTTCCTGACTTTTTTTCTACTTATGCCTTTCTAGGGGATGAACGAGCAATTAATTTCTTACATACATGATGTCTGTTTTTTCGAACATATCCGAAAGAACAAACACTATTTTGATGCTGCAGCCACTATGAACATGCCCCAGAGAAATTACAGACATTAGCCGCCAGTGGGCATTGATTTATGTCGATGGGACATGTTGAGAATTTGGTCAGACTGGAATTCGAACCTGGATCTTCTGCTTACCAAACTGATGCGCTGACCACTCGCTATCCACACGTACTGTCCATATATATGCATTACGTCCGACTGGCGTAGTGGTCAGCGCAACTGTTTGGTAAGCAGAAGATCCAAGTTCGAATTCCAGTCCGATACAAATTTTCAACCTGCCCCACTAATTTAAATCAATGCCCACTGGTAGCTTATGTCTTTAATTCCTTTGTATCTTCATTTAATTTACTGTTTGATTGTTTCCTTCTTAGAACCTCTAATTAGCACGCAGGACCGGCTGTGCAACACGTAGGCACTGATGTCCCACGCTGAAAAACTCTACCTCACATTCGATTTTGTTTTAATTAAACAATATATAATTATTCGATTGATTTATTGTTTTTCTCCTATATGCTTGTGGCCTTCTCCAGGCCCATTTACTCAGCGCCATCTGGCTGGTACATAAGCTGCAGTTTCAGTCTCTGATGCTGCTACAATCAGGACTGCATACGACCGAGGCACACAGGACCAACACCCGGCATCATGGTGTGGGAAGCGATCTCCTACACTGGCCGTACACCTCTGATGATTGTCGAGGGGACACTGAATAGTGCACGGTACATCCAAACCGTCATCGAACCCATCGTTCTACCATTCCTAGACCGGCAAGGGAACTTTCTGTTCCAACAGGACAATGCACGTCCGCATGTATCCCGTGCCACCCAACGTGCTCTAGAAGGTGTAAGTCAACTTCCCTGGCCAGCAAGATCTCCGGATCTGTCCCCCATTGAGCATGTTTGGGACTGGATGAAGCGTCGTCTCACGCGGTCTGCACGTCCAGCACGAACGCTGGTCCAACTGAGGCGCCAGGTGGAAATGGCATGGCAAGCCGTTCCACAGGACTACATCCAGCATCTCTACGATCGTCTCCATGGGAGAATAGCAGCCTGCATTGCTGCGAAAGGTGGATATACACTGTACTAGTGCCGACATTGTGCATGCTCTGTTGCCTGTGTCTATGTGCCTGTGGTTCTGTCAGTGTGATCATGTGATGTATCTGTTCCCAGGAATGTGTCAATAAAGTTTCCCCTTCCTGAGACAATGAATTCACGGTGTTCTTATTTCAATTTCCAGGAGTGTATATGTTATGACTATTAAGGTAAATACATTGTTTGTTCTCTATTAAAATCTTTCATTCGCTAACTATGCCTATCAGTAGTTAGTGCATTCCGTAGTTTGAATCTTTTATTTAGCTGGCAGTTGTGGCGCTCGCTGTATTGCAGTAGTTCGAGTAACGAAGATTTTTGGTGAGGTAAGTGATTTGTGAAAGGTATAGGTTAATGTTAGTCAGGGCCATTCTTTTGTAGGGATTTTTGAAAGTCAGATTGCGTTGCGCTAAAAAAAATATTTTGTGTCAGTTTAAGCACAGTCATGTATAATTGTTCTAAGGGGACGTTTCAACTCAGTACATGGAAAGTGGTTGAAAGATCGTGAAATGAAGAGTAGACTACAAGCTAAGCGACGTCTAGGCTTTATCACAGAGTTCACAGAACGTGATAGGCTTTATCACAGAATTAACAGAATATAATGGTCGGAATTTCGCTCGTCCTGTAAACAAGGACAGGCGACAAACTGCGGCAGATCTGGCGACAGAGCTCAGTGCTGCTGCCGCCAGAACTGTTTCAACGCATACGGTCGAACGAACGTTGTTGAACATGGAGATGCGCAATTGACGACCCCTACATTTCCCTATGTTGGCACAACGACTTCCAGATTGGATCGTGCATCAATGGAAACGTGTCAGGTGGTCGGGAGAATCAAGTTTTTTTGTTACATCTGGCTGATAGTCATTTCCGGATGCTCCATAGTCCAAGTGAACACATGCTCGAAACATGCACCGGATTATACAGGACACAGTCACACACACTTCCCCTTTGTGCTATCAAATTCTCCCTCCCCCGAAGGTATTCTCCTAATATGACTCCCAGTAACTTACACCTCTTCCCTCAGATGAAGAAATTCTAGGGTAGCAGGCATTTCTGGAGTGACGGCAAGATGTTTTCGAGTTTGGATGTCTCACGAGGCCGGTCGCAGTGCCCGTGCGGTTCTAAGCGCTACAGTCTGGAGCCGAGCGACCGCTACGGTCGCAGGTTCGAATCCTGCCTCGGGCATGGATGTGTGTGATGTCCTTAGGTTAGTTAGTTTTAATTAGTTCTAAGTTCTAGGCGACTGATGTCCTCAGACGTTAAGTCGCATAGTGCTCAGAGCCATTTTTTTGTCTCACGAGCACCCGAAATGCTGACTTCTTCAACCAAGCTCTCCACAAAGTCATCCATCCGATGGATGAGCATTTCTTTGCTATGGGGACATTCACCGCGACTAGCATGGGAATTCTGGTAGTGGCCATAATGACAACTGTGGACTCTGTGAACTTTATTGCTAGACATTTCTATCTCTGCACGCTTGATGTATTCCTGACGGCGATGGTATCTTTCAGCAGCACAAATTCCCGATTCGCGAGGCCAGAATAGTTTTACAATGTTTTCAGTAACTTTTCATGTTCAAGTCTTGGCTGTCAAATTCGCTTGATTTGAGCTCGATGGAACCTATCTTCGATACACACTACCGATCCGTAATTTATGATAACTGGGTCACCTTGTGTATACATCTGATGCCAGTTACCTCCGGAAACCTACCAAGGACATCCCGAACGCATGTCAAGCAGAATCACAGCTGTATAGTGTAACATGCGTGGACCAACGCAATGAAACATGTGCTCATTATGTTTTGGCTCGTCAGTGAACCTATCGTGTAAAGTCACAGCCATATTAAACTCGATTGTATCAAGGCAATAATATGTTGTGTCTCAGAAAGTTCCATCCGATTTCACTAGACTATATCATCTGCATAAATGAAGATAGAAATTGTGGGTGGATTTTAACTTACCCATAGAAATAGGAAGTTTACGTTGTTTTTGTTGATATGGGTTTTACAGTTGAAGCCAAATCGTTCGTTCTTTGGTTCACTATCCATTGTTTTCCGCCGGCCGCGGTGGCCGAGCGGTTCTAGGCGCTTCAGTCTGGAACCGCGCGACCACTACGGTCGCAGGTTCGCAACCTGCCTCGGGCATGGATGTGTGTGATGTCCATAGGTTAGTTAGGTTGAAGTAGTTCTACGTTCTAGGGGACTGATGACATGAGATGTTAAGTCCCATAGTGCTCAGAGCCATTTGAACCATTGTTTTTCGAGATGTGAAGGCGACAACATAGTCACAATAGGCGTTCTGCGTACCCCATCTCAGACGATGGAATTCAGTTACAACCAAGAAGCGTGATTCTCGTGGCGAGCACGGCACTGCGCCTCCAGCAGTCCAAACAATTCCACGATGACACGAGCAGTTGCAATACACTGGTTGTTCTAGTAGGGGAAATATACAGGTCTCCCCTACGTGTTCATTAGAGATGCAGAGCCCATTCAACGGTTTTGCACGCAGTCCGCGGAAGTGTACCTGTCGTACAGGCCGAAGTCAGCCGTTGTATCTGTGTGTGTCTATCGCGTTGTTAGGGGACGTTTGTGGTCCAATACATACGGGATTCATTGCTACAAGCTCTTTACGGGAGTCGTAATCAAGAAAGTGTAGAACTGTGTGAATTGATTCTAGTCGTGTAGATGGATACAAAAATTTCCTATCACGTTTAGTTCAAAAATGGTTCAAATGGCTCTGAGCACTATGGGATTTAACATCTCTGGTCATCAATCCCCTAGAACTTAGGACTAATTAAACCTAACTAACCTAAGGACATCACACACATCCATGCCCGAGGCAGGATTCGAACCTGCAACCGTAGCAGTCCCGCGGTTCCGGACTAAGCGCCTACAACCGCGAGACCACCGCGGCCGGCTCACGTTGAATGTTCATTGGTGAGAATACGTGGAGAAGTGAACCACCACAAATATGACTATATGTGACGCACGGCAGCCACATAACATATTCAGGCAAGAAAGTGATCTCGAAAACATCATGAGCTTTGCGCCTTTTCTCGAGACATGTTTTGCGGGTTCCTCTTTTCTGCGGGAAAGACAGTTACGGAAATCACGTATCTGAATATGCTGGAGAGCTGGATTTTTCCACAATTGCTAGACCAGAGAAAAATGTCGTTTTTCAAGAGCAGGAAACACCCTGAAATATGCATAAAGGAGCATTTTACAACTGTGAGCTGCCTCAACGATGGATCGCCCACAAGGAGCGTAAGGATTTCGCACTACTCCATTGGCATCCAAAGTCGCGTCCTCTCACGGTAGGCGAGTTTTCTTTTTTTGTATGGGTTTGTGAAACTATTTATTGCCTCCAATTCCAACGACTTTGGGCCAACTGCGGCGACGATGGTAGCAACAGCGAATGCAATAGCTCCAGACTGGAATGTTTGTCACGCGTCTGGTGGAGGGAACGTTGAACGATTTTGAAAGGTAAATGAAAACTTTGATCCTAAAAGTAATAGAAAGACCTAACACAAGGTTGTATGTAAAAGATATACAGGCCGCTATCATTTGCAGATAGAGCGTCGTGGTTTGTTGTAAAACATTCAGCAGCTTTCAAGGTTGACTTTCTGTTGCCCGAATTTCAGTATATACCCTACGCTTCGCTCGTAGAGCATCAGGGCGATATTCAAGTGGCCGGCCGATGTGGCCGAGCGGCTCTAGGCGCTTCAGTCAGGAACCGCGCGCCCGCTACCGTCGCAGGTTCGAATCCTGCCTCGGGCATCGATGTGTGTGATGTCCTTAGGTTAGGACTGATGACCTTAGATGTTTAGTCACATAGTACTCAGAGCCATTTGAACCATTTTATATTCAAGTTCTACCCCTGTACCGCTCAGCACTGCACCATCAACATTTCTGATTGATTCACTGATCTGAGCAGAAAGGGTAGCAGTGTCATTGACTGGTGTAGGGCACACGCGATCCTCGACGTAACGTCACAAAAGAAGGTCTAATGACGTGACACTGGGGGAGTCGAACACCGTCCTTTGAGATTATCACAACCCACCCCCCTCTCAGAACATTAGTCATTCAGCACATTACGCACGTTCAGTCTCCAGTGTTCTGGATGCTCTATTGCTGGATGGTGATTCACAGCTGTAGTTCTTTAATCTATGGTAGCATGAACTGTTCGAGCGTGTCCAGATAAACATTTTCCGTAATGGTTTTCTGTGCCAAGGAAAGTGGGACTGTAATCCTATTGTGCATTAGGCCACACCACACTCAAAGCTACTGGCATCTTCACGAATGTTACATGAGTTTTCTGAGCCCCAAATGTTAATGTTGTGACGCCTCAAGTCCAAAAATGAGGAACGTTGCTTCATCTGGAAAATTGCACTTTTTCATGAATTCATTGTCAGCATCTGTGGAGGCTAGCATGGAACACGTGATTGCATACCACAGGGGACGATCATTAGCTTCAGTGATTGGACTGTTTGCACTTTGTACCCAAAAAGGTGTAACCACTTACATAACACTTTTTAGGCAGATGACCTTGCTTCAAGCAATTCGTGTGATCCACGAGGAATCAATTCTGGAGGTGCGCAAATATGCTGCTTGTACTCTGTCAATAGGTGGTTGAGACACAGGGGAACATCTACTTAGAGGCAGGCCCTTAAACTGCCTCTTTAAAGTTTTTGAACAACGACATAAGATCTGTTTCTGGCAGCGGTGCCCTCCCATTATGGCGTCGATAATGTCGTAGTGCCGCAGTCACATATTTGGATTCTGCATACCATACGACATATTGCGCCATAATGGAAAGAAACTTTAAGAGCTGCTAAAAGTTTTACAACAAACCGCTATTCTCTATCTCTATTAGTTTACAAGTTACGATTTTGTTAAAATATAACGGGATTTTATGGACATCGTGCACCTTAATAAAATAGCGTGGTTGTTTTGAAACAAAGAAACTTTGTAGTCCTATGCAAGAGTTGAAATTTCCCCAAGTTTCTTGCTTATTTCACATACATGGTATAATCTTGAGCAATTAGATGAAAGATGTATAGCCCTCCTGTGGGCTCGCCTATGTATGAAGTACGCCAACCACAAATAAGATGTCTCGTACCGTTCGATTGTTGTTTTACAATTGCGAGCCCATACCTATTCTTTCACTATTGCATTATCCAGCAAAGTGCTGAGCTTGTATGTGTTACGTCCAAATGGCCAACAGTAATATAAAACAAACAGGGAGCTAAGTGAGAAAAAATTTACGATCCGTGCAACAAATTGACTCAGATTCCCCGCTATCGGCACAATTCCACATGAAGCAGTTGCCTACGAGATGGCTAGCCATCGAATAAGCGATCGGCTGGGATCGGATACAAATGCGCTGTTTAATGCATCGAGTGGGTGAATAGTGTGGGGGTAACACTTTTACACAACAGAGTGATAAAATGAAAGTTTATTGTATTACTTTTTAGTCAAACGGTGTTGTACCTTAAACGATGATGGATCAATAAGTAATGCTCCACATATTTTTCTCAGAACATATTTATTGTTAAGAGTCAGAATTTGGTGACAATATACATTAACATGTCTTGTCCATGTCCTGTTTTTCTACGTAGTCTCCATCATGTTCTCTGCTCTCGTCCTGCAAGCATAGCCATGTTTTCACTCCATTACTGACACGATCCGTGACAGAAACGCCCCTCCGTCGGTCTCAAAATGCTCCAGCATTTCAGATGAAATGGCCTTTCTTTGAATCTTGTGGTCCGCTGTGAGCATTCGTAGATCCAATGGTGCCGGCCAATGTGGCGAGCAGTTCTAGGCGCTTCAGTCTGGAACCGAGCGCACGCTATGGTCGCAGGTTCGAATCCTGCGTCGAGCATGGATGTGTTAGGTTAGTTAGGTTTAAGTAGTTCTAAGTTCTAAGGGACTGATGAGCTCAGATGTTAAGTCCCATAGTGCTCAGAGCCATTTGAACCATTTGGATCCAATGGTGAGCACCTCTTTGAATATCCATTGCTGACCGTCAACTGTACAGCCAGTTGTCGAATTGTGACGCGCCGGTCGGCACCAATAATGGCATACTCACGATTCAGCGTGTCTGGAGCAATGACTGCGGCAGGACGTCCCGAGCTTTGGTTGATCATGGAGCTGTCTCTGCTTTTCCTGAGGCTGTAATTTTATTTACCTACTGCCCAACTGTACTCCTATCAACGTTTGTGGATGTTCACCAAGGTTTCTTTTTCTGATCACAAGAATTCAACAACAGCACGCTGCTTGTAACGTGAGCCGTGTGTAGACGCCATTTTGACGCTGTACTACGGCTATGCCGTCTGCCAGAACGTTCGAAACGTCACCGGCACACAGAACAAACATAAAATGTGAAGCACCAACAAGGACATTTGTCTATGAATGTTAATGGCTTTTTAAAAAGATGTGGAGCATTACTTAGCGAACGACCCTCGTATATTGTAAGTTCATTTTATCGTTGTTTTATTAAACTAAGATTAAATAATGATTTCGCTCATAAATGTTTACTTTAGTAACATTCTGTACAAAATACGCAACGCACCCGCTCTTGTTCTAAAAAACGGCGTAATCGGTACAAGCAAGAATCGTGTTCTGATTGCTGTAGGCTGCCTGTAGTTTGTGATTTCACCACCAATTCCGACATTTCGGGGCAACACGGAGGCAGCTGCCTTCCGCGCGCTGCCCTGTGGTAGCGAGCGCCAGACATGCGGCCCTTGAGCTGTCAGCGGTGGGCTGGCCCGTCAGTTCTGGTGGCTGGGGCAGCGACCGTTGGAACCAATCGCTAATTAGCCGTCATTACGGCCGCGCCGGAAACAAATGGCGGGCTGCGGCGAGCGAGGACGACCGAGGGCGGCCGAGGACAGCCGAAGGCGGCCGAGCTGGCCCGCACGCCCGGTAGCGCCGTCGCCATCGCCCGCCGAGCGGGCCCGGCGCGGCATTAATAACGCAGCGGCCGCCGACCGCCGACCGTCCATTTATCACCTGGCGCGCCGCCCAAAAAACCAACAGCCGCCGCTGCTGCTGCCGCCGACACGCTCCGCAGGGCAGCGACGCGCGCGCCGGCTGGTGGCCGGCGCTGAAGCTTGCGCAAGCAGGCCGAAAGGCGTGCCGGGCAGCGATGATATCTGCAACAAACAGCCGCATCAAAATATTCGTTGCTCAGCGGCGTTTTATGAAAGTGCAGTCATAAAGTTTTAATTATCATTACGAAAAAATTAAGCAGCGACTGTCAAACTCGGTGACAGTGTTAGCTGACCTCCATACACTGATGAGCCGGAAGATCATAACCACCTGCTTAATAGCTTGTCAGTCCGTCTTTGGAACGAAATACGTCGCTGATACTATCAGGAACCAACAGTTGGTTGGTAGGTTTGCGGGGCTACGTGGCATTAAATGTCTACGCACAGGTCATGCAATTCGCGTAAATAACGAGCCTTTGTGACTACATAAACTTTCACGGCGTATTAGTTTACAGGGTGTTACAAAAAGTACAGCCAAACTTTCAGGAAACATTCCTCACACACTAATAAAGTAAAGATCTTATGTGGACATTTGTCCGGAAACGCTCAATTTCCATGTTAGAGCTCATTTTAGTTTCGTCAGTATTCACCGCCAGTTGGCCAAATTGAAGTAAGGTAAGTACGACACAACTTGTGGTTCATGCACGATGGAGCTCTTGCAAATTTCAGTGGAAGTGTTCATACTCTTCTCAACAACAGATTCGGTGACCGATGGGTTGGTAGAGGCGGACCAATTCCATGGCCTCCACGCTCTCCTGACCTCAACCCTCTTGACTTTCATTTATGGAGGCATTCGAAAGCTCTTGTCTACGCAACCACGGTACCAAATGTAGAGACTCTTCGTGCTCCGACTGCTACGGTCGCAGGTTCGAATCCTGCCTCGGGCATGGATGTGTGTGATGTCCTTAGTTTGGTTAGGTTTAAGTAGTTCTAAGGGGACTGATGACCACAGTAGTTAAGTCCCATAGTGCTCAGAGCCATTTGAACCATCTACGTACTCCTATTGCGGACGGCTGTGATACGATACGCCATTCTCCAGGGCTGCATCAGCGCATCAGGGATTCCATGCGACGGAGGGTGGATGCATGTATCCTCGCTAACGGAGGACATTTTGAACATTTCCTGTAACAAAGTGTTTGAAGTCACGCTGGTACGTTCTGTTGCTGTGTGTTTCCATTCCATGATTAATGTGATTTGAAGAGAAGTAATAAAATGAGCTCTAACATGGAAAGTAAGTGTTTCCGGACACATGTCCACATAACATCTTTTCTTTCTTTGCGTGTGAAAGTTTGGCCGTACCTATTTGTAACACCCAGTGTAAAATTTGATGTTCGGATGGAGACAATTTAAATGGTCCAAATTTACGATGGAAATAGAACGGAGGGAAAGTCGGATATACTAATTTATAGAAAAGAAGACGGAACTCTTGGACACAGTGTTTGCAGGCTCAAATGGCTCTGAGCACTGTGGGACTTAACTTCTGAGGTCACCTAGAACTTAGAACTACTTAAACCTAAGTAACCTAAGGACATCACACACATCCACGCCCGAGGCAGGATTCGAACCTGTGACCGTAGCGGACGCGTGGTTGCAGAATGTAGCCCCTAGAACCGCTCGGCCTCTCCGGCCGGCAGTGTTAGCAGGAAACCGACTTATACCGACAGGTATTTGCATGCTACCAGCTGCCATCCATCTTTTCAACGTACAGGAGTCCTTCGGACCCTGGTTATACGAGGAAATGCTGTCTCGGATGCTGAAAATTTACCACAGGAGCTGCAACATCTTAAGGACGTGTTCAATAATAACGGCTATACGGACCCACAAATTCGACGTGCTTTTGAGTTTGCACCTCTACCTGAACCTTCTGAAGACACCTTTAGGTCTGTGGCTTTTCTTCCGTATGCTGGGAATGTGTCCGTTAAGACAGGTAGACTTTTGAAGAAATATGAGATCAAATGTGTTTTTCGTCCGCCAACTAAGATTCTAGTACTTCTAGGCTCTGTCAAAAATGATTTAGGTTTGAGGAGGCACGGCGCTTACAAAATACCGTGTGAGTGCCTGATAATTTACATTGGCCAATCTATTCGTACCGTCAACGAAAGGTGTATTGAACATCATCGCCATACCCGATTATTAGAACCAGATAAATCTTCGGTAGCTGAGCACTGCCTTACAGAGGGACAGAGGATGTCATACAATAAGACGCAAGTAGTTGCAAATGCTTCTCGGTACTGGGATTGTGTTTTAAAAGAATCTGTTGAAATCAGGCCAGCGGATAATATCATTAATCGTGATAATGGATACCCGCTAAGTAGAACGAGGAATCCTGTTTTATCAGACATGAAGAAACAACGGCACCTGATTCGACCGGCTATGAATAATCATTTGTAACGATATAACCTTTTGCAACAATATACACCACCGGAGGCGCTGCACCACTCTTTACGCGAGTGCAGCAGGAATGACTGAGTGCGTGCGCAGTGCATCTAGCGCATGCTCTGTTGTACTTTCGATGCATATAAAGGTGCAGTCATTTGCGAGTGGAATCAGTTATCGGCGAGAGCAGCGTAGCTTTTCTCACTTGTTGATGGCGGCCAGGTGGACCGCTGAAATATTGTAATCAGATGACAGTTTGATCCGGCTGGACACCCGACAAGAATTTAATAACGAGCCGTTGATTTTTGCACGCGATGATGGCGCCCGACAGAGACCCAGGTGGGTTCCATAGGACTTGTATCAGGCGAATTTGGTCGCCGAGACATCAACGTGAGTTCACTATAATGCTCCTCAAACTGCTGTAGCACTGTTCCAGCTCTGAGACAAGGGCAACTGTACTGCTGAAAAATGACATAGCCGTCGGAGTGGCCGTGCGGTTCTAGGCGCTACAGTCTGGGACCGCGTGACCACTACGGACGCAGGTTCGAATCCTGCCTCGGGCATGGATATGTGTGATGTCCTTAGGTTAGTTAGGTTTAAGTAGTTCTAAGTTATAGGGGACTGATGACCTTAGAAGTTAAGTCCCATAGTGCTCAGAGCCATTTGAACATTTGAAAACATTAAGCATGAAAGGATGCAGATGGTTCGCAGCTGCTAGCGTGTCTTCCATTACTACCACAGGTCCCATGCAAGCGCATGACAATGTCTGCCATAGCGTAATACTGCTCCCACCAGCTTGCGTCCGTGGCACGCTGCTCGTTTCGGGCTACGTTCACCTCGATGACGGCGTTTGTGGAGACGACCATCGACCTAGTGTAGCAGAAATGTGATTCACCCGAAAAGCCGACACATTTCCATTCATCTACGGTCGAATTCCGATGGTCCCGTGCCCACTGCAATCATAATTTGGTCAACTTGCGAACAGGTAATGGTGATCTGCTGCGGAGATCCATGTTCAACAATGTACGATTCTGCCCTCTAGACGAAAATGCCACCGATCACCTGCTTCACAGAGCAGACAAGCCTCCGAATGCCACGTTCTGTAAAGAGTCGTGCACGTCTAATCATTTAGCTCCTAGTGGTAGTTCCACTGTCCTTCTACCTCTTCCCATAGATGCTTACGACAGTAGCACGTGAACATTCGACCAGCTTCGCCGTTTTGGAGATACTGGTTCACAGACTCCGCTTAACAATAATCTGCCCTTGTCAAAGTCACTTATCTCAATGGATTTACACATATCCAGTCCATATCTTCGCTAGCATCATCCTCCGTCCGTGTCTGCTCCGCTTACATACTTTTGTTACGCGTCAAATGTTCGTAACGCCAACAGGCGACATCCAACGTCGCAGTGGACGGTGGTCATAGTGTTTTGGCTGCTCACTGTATATTTGACCTTCAATGCGACGCTCTTTGCCCAACTATGGAAGACTTCGTTGGGCCTCTATCAGCAATGAGGAAATGTCTCGCTACACAACACTTTGATACTGATGCTGAACTACATACCAGCATAAGCCAACGATTACAATCGCAGGCTGCAGATTTTTGCAGAGACGGTATTGAAAACTTGTGTCACTGTATGGTAAGTGCCTCAGTTTGAATGGCGCCTATGTAGAAAAATAGCTTAAGAGTGTACCATTAAAATATATACAATAAAATTTGTTTTTGGATATAGTTAATTTTTTATTTCTAAACGTCTGTTACTCTCTAGATAACCCTCATACTACCCTTTGTACGGGGTCAGGGATTTTCTCTGCCTCGTGATGGCTGGGTGTTGTGTGCTGTCCTTAGGTTAGTTAGGTTTAAGTAGTTCTAAGTTCTAGGGGACTAATGATCATAGCTGTTAAGTCCCATAGTGCTCTGAGCCATTTGAACCATTTGAACCTACCCCTTGTATTGATTTTACGTCAACATCAATAGTTCACAACCACTTTACAACTGGTGACAG
Source organism: Schistocerca gregaria (assembly GCF_023897955.1). Classification (NCBI taxonomy): domain Eukaryota; kingdom Metazoa; phylum Arthropoda; class Insecta; order Orthoptera; family Acrididae; genus Schistocerca; species Schistocerca gregaria. The sequence continues at coordinate 935,126,764 of NC_064921.1, forward strand.
TGGGTGGCTAATTCGTTACCATTACGATAGTTCTCTCTCTTTCTCGTTGTATCTGTGAGTGGTAAGAGGGAGCGACTGACAATAAGATGCAGTATCTGCCTGGATAACTCTTATTTTACCACTATTGCCATATCTATCGATGTATGTGCCACGAAACAGAATGTCCACTGTATGAAGGCAGCGTCTTAAGCCGCTAACACTCCATTAATAAAATGTTCTCGGTCTTACATCCATATCAAGTGGTTGAAATGCAACAACATTTCAACCAAGTACTTCTCGGGCATTGTCAACAAAAATGACTGCTGTTGGGTTGTTTGTGTGCGCTTATACAGATTGTTCGGAAATTACCCTTACAAACTTGTAGGAATAGTAGAGGGAAGTAAGTACATAATATTCTGAATAGGAACCAATGTCCTGAAACGTATAGTTTTTGACGACAGTTTCATTTCAGATGTGTAACGCTTCCACGTCTGCTGAGGGAAAGAGAAAAGTCGCAGAGTTTCTTGTCCTGGTACACAGTAGTGTAGACATGAAGCAGTGTCACTGAATGTCCGTCAGGATATGTAGTTCCAGGGTAATGGTGCACCACCTCACTTCTCACGTGCGCTTCGGAGACATCTCAACAGAGCAGATGGTCCACCCGCGTGGCCACTGCGGAAAAAAAGCATGTGAACCATCTGCATCCCTTCATGCACGATGTTTTCAAATTTTCAAATGGCTCTGAGCATTACGGGAGTTAACTTCTAAGGTCATCAGTCCCCTAGAACTTAGAACTACTTAAACCTAACTAACCTAAGGACATCACACACATCCACGCCCGAGGCAGGATTCGCATCTGCGACCCAACTGGTCGCGCGGCTCCAGACTGTAGCTCCTAGAACAGCTCGGCCACCCCGGCCGGCTGACTGCCGCACTAGAAACTGAAGGGCACTAGGTGGTATGGAGAGTGTGTACCAGAACATGCTTCGTAGGTGCATTGTTTCTAACAACATTGATAGCCGCCACATGGAGCCACTGTTGTAATGCACCAGTACTGTTCTGTACGTAGAGTATGCTGGGTTCTTTTTGTTTTGGAATAACGTAAAACCGTACTTTGTGATTATTAATACTAACAAATGTGCTTAAAGTGATAAATTGATGTTTCGATATGTTTCTTTTCGAACTGTTTGCAATAATGTAATATGTTACACCTCATTCAATTGCTCAAGTATAATTGCTAGAGTGAAACATGTGAACTGAAACGGTCGTAGATCGGAAAAGGTACGTTTCCAGACATGGGTTCCTCTTCAAAATATTATGTACTCACTCGCCTCTACAAGTCCTAGAAATTTGTAACGGCATATACCGAACACCATGTGTACTCTACTTGCCGGCTGCGACGTGCTGCAAAGGAAATGACCACGATTTTTTTATGTCAAACTTATAAAACTTTTTAAATAAAATAGACGTCACTAACATTCTACATCTTTATTCTTCATGTCTACATGTTTCCAGCCCTCCACTGCTACAGGGCTCCGAGCTGCAACGTATAACATGGCGGCATGTAACATAACAACCCTTACGACGTTACGTAAGAAACGGCGTACTGTAACCTAGTTTCGAATTCGACGATTTCGTCCACACATGAAGCACCCTCTCCTTCGGCATGACAATGTCAGGCCACATACGGCTGGTGCTGCGACATCTGCAACAATCCGACGCCTTCGGTTGACTATCATTGATCATCCTCCATACATATGTATGCCCATCTTTTCAGAGATGGATGCAGGACTCGGTCTTTCACTGCAGGATGTCAAATAAACGCCTTGCACCCATCTAATTTCCGATCTGTTATTTTATTTGGGTACCAGCTTCGGCCATATTCTACTCCATCTTCAGTCCCCCTGGCCGACGTGTAGGAAGATTCTAGGCTCTGTTCTGGTTAAAATAGATGCTAGCATTCAAATACCGGTATCTGTAGATTTCTGCTTTATACAGCGATCACTTCAACCATCATCTGCCAAGTCGGCAGTTGATGGTTGTTGCCGTGTCAGGCAGAAATCTACAGATACCAGTCTTTAAATGCTGGCCCCTATTTTAACCAGAACCGAGGTTAGTATCTTCCTACATCTCGGTCAGGGGGACTGAAGATGGCGTAGTAAATCGCCGAAACTGATAGCCAAATAACATAACAGTTCGGAAATTAGACGGCTGAAAGGTGTTTGACATCCTGTCTCCCCCATACCATCCCTACTTGGCCCCATCCTAATTTCAACTTAAAGAACGCTTTCGAGGACTGCACTTTGATAGCGACAAAGCGGCTGAAGCAGAGGTGATGTTGTGAAGCCATTACCTAAGTCAAACATTGTATAGTGAAGTTATGAACAAACTGATCTCTTGTTGGAAGAAATATGTTGTCGCCAGGATGACTATGTTGAGAAATAATTATATAGACGTGAAGGATAAAAATATAGAATGTTAATAAAGTTTGTTTTATTTAAAAAAAACTTTAAGATGATGGTATTTAAAATGGGGTCCTCGGGTCGCATGCGGCCCGAATCAAGTGTTCGTGGGCCCGAGGTTCTCAGCCGTATTTTATATGGCTCTGAGCACTATGAGACTTAACTTCTGAGGTCATCAGTCCCGTAGAACTTAGAACTACTTAAACCTAACTAACCTAAGGATATCACACACATCCAGGCCCGAGGCAGGATTCGAACCTGCGACCGTAGCGGTCGCTCGGTTCCAGACTGTAGCGCCTGGAACCGCTCGGCCACCACGGCCGGCGTATTTTATAATAATACGCTGCTAGCAACTAACAACAGAATCCAGAAACGTCATCTTACCTTAAGAGCCTCTAAAGAGTGTATTTTTCTTACTCAGTGACAAATAAAAATAGTTACAGAGACAGTAAAATTTCAAGATGTGCTTAATTTTATTTCACGTCGGTGAATTCGGCAAAATTTGGTGCTTACGTCAGGGGCCGAGTGGTTATGTAGCGCGGTCACTGCGGGGTTTGTTGTAATACAACGCACTGAGCGAAAGAAAAGCGACATTCAAAACATTTAGTAAACATCTGTGAACGTGTCTCATGTGACAATTACTAATCTTAATTAATAAAATACTAATAAGATTGATAAGGGAAGGTGGGGTAAAGTGGCCAGGGCGGAAAAGGGACCATAGCATATTCTTTGACCTAAACAGCGCTCCTGCCTGCCGAGAAGTGGTCAGACCAGTTCTATTATGTATCACCACTGTTGATAGTGAGTTTAACAGAGGAAGCTTGTTCCATTATTTTCCAGTAGAAACTTTTTTGTTAGTCATCTGATGTAAGATAAGTCATTTAAATCATTTTGTTATCTCAGTTGCATGGAGAGTAATAACTTTTTACAATTTCAATTTTAAAAGAACGTACTTTGGCGTACAAATGTAGTGCCTTGTTATTTACTTCACTTTGATAGTTTGTCCTGTGGGTCACTAACGCCGACATGGTGCCCGATCGGGAAAAATGAACAAGGTATTCACCGAAAGAATAGTTAGTTACTTCCAAAAGACACGCATAATGCGACAGATAAACATCTTTTTATACACAAAGGTGTCATCCGCTAATCCGTTCTTTTGTAACAGTTTTAAATTACCGGTAATTGAGTAATATCATTTTAAACTGTCTCTGTCCTGTTACATTTGCCCTAATACAAAAACGCGAGTGGAAACGGTCTGCTGCAGCCACTTGGTATTGTTTCTGACACTGGGACGTGCATATCCCTTGAAAACGTGCTAGGAAACCAGAAAAACCAGCATGGGATCCTGTTGCCATGTCGCTGACCACGGTATCCGCTTGGATACGGAAAACTTGTCACTGTGTAAGCCTTCGGAAAAATGCACGCAGTTCCAATATATTATTTTCTTATTCAGTTTAAAATATTTGGTGTAATACGAGGATGGTTTGAAAAGTTCTCGGAACGGAATAGAAACAAGTACTTACATCACTGAAACATTTTATTTTTTATTTTTCAGTTTAGTCTCCTTGTAGCTTCATGCACTTTGTCCAACGATTTTCCAGTACCTTTATCCCATCTCGAAAATGAGCTTCCTCCAGGTCTGCGAAATAGCTGTCAGCTCTGTCTAATAATTCTTGGTCTGAAGTGAATCTTCGTCTACCAAGAAAAATTTTCAGTTTTGGAAAGAGATGGAAGTCTGACGGAGCCATATTAGGTGAATAAGGCGGGTGTGGCAACAATTCATACCTTCGTTCGTTTAATTTTGCTACGGCGACGGCACATACGTGTGCGGGCGCGCGTCAAGAGTCGCGGCATCCATCTTGCCGATAAATATTTCATTTCTAATTCTTCAGTTAAAATATGATATACCCTATCAGATGACATCTGGCAATCGTAAGCAATTCCACGCACCTTCAACCGGCCATCCCCCACGACCACTTTGTGCACTTTTGCAATAATTTCTGGAGTAGTGATACATCTTGGCCACCACTGTGGGGATCATCATCTAAGCTCTCCCGACAAAATTTACATTCAATGGCCCACTTGGCAATAGTTGAATATTAAGGAGCAGAGTCCCACAGTGTATTTTGGAAATCGGCATGAGTGTCCTTTGCTTTCATACCTGTCTTTACGAAGTACGTAATCACTGCTCGAATATCGATTTTTTTCCATCTTCGCAAACCACTACGCGGGAACAACAGAGCCACGTCACGGCCACAGCTCTCTTCCGAGACCACTGACGTGTCATGTGTTTACAGGCAACAGTCCAATAAATATCACGTAAACAACTCGTTGTGCTAGCGCTGACTTGTCGTGGTGATTCAAAGAACTTTTCAAACCACCCTCGTACCTCTTAATACGCAGATTCAAAATGGGTAAGTGGTACCTTGAATAGCCACTTAACCCTCCCCCCTTTTCCCCTCACCATTTTCACCCCTTCGTACGCGGCTCTATGTGTTACCCTAGAATGTCTAGAAAGTCAGTGTTGACTCTTAAGCAAAAGCGTTTGACGACTACTGCTTTAAGAGGATCCACATAAAAAAATCGGAGGCATTACTTTTCATACGTTTCGTAGAAATAATACTGTAGAAAAACCCCATTTTTGTGCTTTCCGCTTATTAATAAGGAACTATTCTAGCAAGCAGCAACAGAATAATCACTTGGCATCATTCCCTACCACTTAGAAGGGAACCTCCCCATCGCACCCCCCCCAGATTTAGTTATAATTTGGCACAGTGGATAGGCCTTGAAAAACTGAACACAGATCAATCGAGGAAACAGGAAGAAGTTGTGTGGAACTATGAAAAAAATAAGAAAAATATACAAACTGAGTAGTCCATGCGCAGGATAGGCAACATCAAGGATAGTGTGAGCTCAGCAGCGCCGTGGTCCCGTGGTTAGCGAGAGCAGCTGCGGATCGAGAGGTCCTTGGTTCAAGTCTTCCCTCGAGTGAAAAGTTTATTTTCGCGAGCTATATTTCCTGGATTCATATTGCCCACGGAATACATCTCACGCATTTGATGCACTCTCGGCCAAAGCAGCGAACAGTTAACTGCCAGCCAGGGAGCCTCGTTAGCAGGAATACTCTCTCTTCCGTGCGCTGTAGTCGACTGACGCCGAGTGTTTCGATGTTTGTTTAGGTGTAGCGTCCCCATACTACGGCGCAGTTACCTAGCATCGGACCTACGGACGGACAGACAATAATTACCTGAAAATAAAAAATTAGACTTCTCACTCGAGGGAAGACCTTTCCTTCCGCGGCTGTTCACGCTAACCACGGGACCACGGCGCTCCTGAGCTCAAACTGTCATTGATGTTGCCTATATTGCGCATGGACTACTTCGTTTGAATATTTTGCTTTGAAAGGGTACAGTACCGCCAGTCATTGATAATAGGTACAATATTCTCCGTTATTCTTGTCAGAACAACATATTTTTTGTAATAATAACTCAATTTCACTTAACCCTAGGACGCCCAAGCGTTTTTTCCTAACTTGGATGCCTAAGGGGGGGTCCGGCGAGCCCACAAGTATTAAATAAGTTTACTGACGAAAAATTACAACTTTCAAAATGGTTATGTATTTTAACTAAGGCATCGGCTTAGATGGTGGGGTCATGTTACACGCGTGGGAGAAGCAAGGTTACCCAAGAGACTCATGGGTTCAGCAGTAGAGGGTAGGAGGAGTCGGGGCAGACCAAGGAGAAGGTACCTGGATTCGGTTAAGAATGATTTTGAAGTAATAGGTTTAACATCAGAAGAGGCACCAATGTTAGCACTGAATAGGGGATCATGGAGGAATTTTATAAGGGGGCTACGCTCCAGACTGAACTCTGAAAGGCATAATCAGTCGTAAATGATGATGATGATGATCGGTTTATAAATGTTGTTAATTGTAATAAATATTGGATTGAGCGAATAAAAAATTGACGTATTAAAATACAAAATATAGCTGTGTTCATATACAATAGACTACTCTGAGTCCTCAACTTCAAGGCAAGAGACACGCTTCACAGTTTTTTCTGAATGTGTGTTACACCCATGTTTATGACACTGTCCACGATACTGTTTTGGTTTACTTAGATTGTTGTACTTCAGCTTCTTTGTTTTACCTTTTCTTACACAAATATGGCACCGACCTTTCCCTGCAGGAGGCTGACGTGCTTCTGTTGTCACTTCTTTGATTTTCTTTTGTAGAATAGTCTCCACTGATTGAACAATTTGGTTAGACAACCCTCTTGCATTGGCACTTCTATCTTCTACCTGCAATTTCACTAGTTCCATCCCAGCTTGCAGAAGATAAAGTTTCCGTTTGTTGTGTTTATTTACATTCCATCTTGGATGTTGCTGGATGAATATGGTCGTTGCATTGATAGCACAAATGTCGATGAGAGAGTAAAATACAGATAGAGAATATCTCTTTGTTCCCCTCTTGCAGGTGTACATACGCGCCATTTGATCAATGGTATCAATTCCCCCTTACTGAAATTATAATACGCATTTATCTCGGATTTATTCTTCTCTCCTCCAACAGTGCATTTATCTTGGTCAATTATTGACATTAGTAAGTTTTTACTTCGTTTCTTTTTTGCTGTGTAGGACACCAAAGTTACTGGAAGCCTACGTGTTGGGGACTGCAATAACTCACTGCAAGTTTATAAGATAAATGACAGCTGACTGACATCAACAATCACTTCCTCTGAAAGTAAACCGATTTTTGTAAATATCAAGAATACCAACCTACAAGAAACTAACTTGCATTGTTGTAGAGATGAGAAATACGAAATCCTACTAAGGGAAATTTTCTATAGCATAGAAGCCTAAAAGGGGGGGGGGGTTTGTTGGACCCATAGTAAGTTTATTTATTTTTTCTTTCAAAGCAGGAATTTTCTATAAAATTTATTGACACTAACGTTTCATAAAGTAGCCAACAAACAATAACTCAAAGGGAGTTCGTAGTATGGAAGTTACTTGGGCAAAAGCAGGGGACATAAAAAAATTATGGGTTCAACGAACCCCTCCCTTAGGCGTCCTAGAGTTAATACAACGACGCCGGATACCAGTGTAGGAAAGAATGACAATTTATTTATTTAATTGATCACATGTGCACTCCCACAAAATAAATCCCTACATCCAATTTGGTGAGATCTGCGAAATGAATGAATGTATGGTCGTCTGCTAATCACAGATAGTGAATGTTCAATAGATGATCATCTTTGAGCCGGTCCTTTGGTCACCTTTGGTGGAACCAAAGAGATGAAATTTACCTGAGCTCTGAGCGCCTGAAATGTGGCTGACCAATACGGTAACAAGGTGCTCCCCCACTTCGATAGAGGTGCGAGATGACCTGAAGAACTGCCATGTTTCAGCACTCTGCCGCTGGATCTTGTGTTGGTAAGACCTGTCTTAGGTGTGCTCCGTAAAGACAAAAGAGTGGAGACATGGTATGCATGTAAAATACTTAAGAGTAGTTTGGAATAATAATTTCTCTATTTCAGGAACTTTTGTGGGGAGAATTAAATGTCAGGCAGGTAATATTAAGGGGATCGTAGTAATCTTCGGAAGTGACCAACGGTCATAATGAAACCACGTGTAGCAATAAGTTGAAATACTTCCGAGTGCTTAAGTTAAGCTGAATTACTGGCGTGTGTACTATAAGTTGGAAATATTTAAGAAATGGTGTGTGCAGGGCTTGAAATTAGAGACGAGTACTTCCACGTTGTGAGTACTGTATGAGTCTCAATCTGTGTATGAGACAAAGGATAAAGAGAAGTACTCGTCCATGGTATCAGTTGAGGACTCCCGTGTGTGACGAATATATTCTTAATATTACTTTGCGTGTTATGTTTCCGTGTGACACTTGATTCAAATTATAATACTCTGAGAGTGAAGCTAGGTGAGTCAGCCGTCTATCCAGCAATGCCACTTGGCTTGCATTGCACAGGAAGACGTGCATATATCCTCCAGAGTTCGTAGTAGGAAAGAAAAGCTACGAAGTGGGGCAGTGTCGTGTGAAACTGGGATGAATACTAATTGAAGTGGGAAAGCTGAAAATGATGTGATTATAACATTGTGACTATTCCTTGTGATGTATTCCATGTGTGCCAGTGTGGTGTATTTCATGTAATATAAGTATGTGTGGTTTGCATGGGAGAGTAGCAAGATAGGTTCAGAGGCAGTGGTTTATGCATGTTTCTTATTGTACCGTTCGGTCTGGAGGAAATTTTTGTAATGATGGGTGTGAGAGTCGAAGTGTGAGATATAGCAAAAGATCCCTCATCCTATCCAGAAAGTGCAATGTAGTATTAGATAATTACGAGACCATAAGATATAGGATCACCAATCTAAAACCATGCCCACTGGGCGGAATTTCTCATGTGCAGTTGTTGTAATGCTGTGCTTAGGTTATAGAATTTATCGTAATAAAAAAGATATTGAAAAGAACAAGATTGGTGGCCTTTTCCTTCGAGTAGTATGTTGTCATGATATCCAGAATTTATAGTGTGTGCGCCATTCATATTCAGTGCGATGGCCACGTGTTGATCAAAGCCGTTGGGTAAGAAAGAAATTGTGGAATTCCCAGTGCGTAGTGAACAATCAGAGTTGTGTAAATTAGTAATAGTCAGATGTGCGTTATCCGTTTCCGTTGCGTAATGTTCAAACATGAGAATAATTTGTGGCTTAATTGTGAGTACTAGAGCTCATAATCAGTCACTGAGAAACATTAATAAATCCACCCGCTTGGCAGACCACTCATCTTGCAGGCCTGACTGCTTGATGCCACAGTATGAGCAAGGCATGTGGGTGCCTCTCAACTTATTTTTTTCATAGTTCCACTCAACTTCTTCCTGTTTTCTCGATTGATCCGTGTTCAGTTTTTCAAGGCCTATCCACTGTGCCAACTTATAACTAAATCCGATGGTAGTGCAATGGGGAGGTTCCCTTGTTAGTAAAGGATAACAATTGCATCCGCTTGGAGATGTGTACTTGTAGCTATTTTCGAAATCCCGCAGGAGTGTCGCACCCAGTGACAGAGGAGCGAGTGCCAGAGAAAATCTGCGCCATTAGCGATTATTTCCAGGCCGCGTTCCGCGCTCCCCCCTGGCGACGCGGGCGCCGTGGGGTGATAATCAGTGGAGTGCACGGAGCCAGCGGCCGCGCCGTCGTATCCGCGTAATCAGACACGCCGTGGCCGGGCGGTGACGAACGCGCCGCGCCGCGCCGCCTCGGCGGCTGGACGGCGATTCGCGACGCTCGCTTCCGGCGCCGCGGCACCCCTTCCGTCCACCCCCGCCGCCACTTACTCACCACCCGGCGGAAGTGAGCTCATGCCCGCGCGGACACTGCCCCGGCGCCCTCACAGCACGCGCAGTACTGCAGGGGCAGCCTCTGCTCGCGGCACTGCTGCAGCCGAAGCTACCGTCTGAGAAAATACACTGCTAGGCATGAAGGCAGGCCCGGATCTAGGAGGTGGCCAACCGGGGTATCTGTAATGAGCGGCAATTTCAGGGTACGACAAATTTACACTGCTGGCCATTAAAACTGCTACACCACGAAGATGACGTGCTACAGACGCGAAATTTAACCGACATGAAGACGATGCTGTGACATGCAAATGATTAGCTTTACAGAGCATTCACACAAGGTTGGCGCCGGTGGCGACACCTACAATGTGCTGACTGGAGGAAAGTTTCCGACCGAGTTCTCATACACAAACAGCAGTTCACTGACGTTTCCAGGTGAAACGTTGTTGTGATGCCTCGTGTAAGGAGGAGAAATGCGTACCATCACGTTTCCGCCTTTGATAAAGGTCTGATTGTAGCCCATCGCGAATGCGATTTATCATATCGCGACATTGCTGGTCACGTTGGTCCAGATCCAATGACTGTTGGCAGAATATGGAATCGGTGGGTTCAGGAGGGTAATACGGAACGCCGTGCTGGATCCCAACGGCCTCGTATCACTAGCAGTGGAGATGACAGGCATCTTATCCGCATGCCTGTAACGGATCGTGCAGCCACGTCTTGATCCCTGAGTCAACAGATGGGCACGTTTGCAAGAGAACAACCATTTGCACGAACTGTTCGACGACGCTTGCAGCAGCATGGACTATCAGCTCGGAGACCCTGGCTGCGGTTATCCTTGACGCTGCATCACAGACAGGAGCGCCTGCGATGGTGTACTCAACGACGAACCTGGGTGCACGAATGGCAAAACGTCATTTTTTTCGGATGAATCCAGGTTCTGTTTACAGCATCGTGATATTCGCATCAGTGTTTGGCGACATCACGGTGAACGCACATTGGAAGCTTGTATCCGTCACCGTCAAACTGGCGTGATGGTACGGGGTGCCATTGGTTACACGTCTCGGTCACCTCTTGTTCGCATTGACAGCACTTTGAACAGTGGACGTTACATTTCAGATGTGTTACCACCCGTGGCTCTACCCTCCATTCGATCCCTGTGAAACCCTACTTTTCAGCAGGATAATGCACGACCGCATGTTGCAGGTCCTGTCCGGCCCTTTCTGGATACAGAAAATGATCGGCTGCTGCCCTGGCCAGCACATTCTCCAGATCTCTCACCAATTGAAAACGTCTGGCCAACGGTGGCCCAGCAACTAGCTCGTCACAATACACCAGCCACTACTCTTGATGAACTGTGGTATCGTGTTGGAGGTGCATGGGCAGCTGTACCTATACACGCCATCCAAGCTCTGTTTGACTCAATGCCCAGGCGTATCAAGGCCGTTATTACGGCGAGAGGTGGTTGTTGTGGGTACTTACTTCTCAGGATCTATGCACCCAAATTGCGTGAAAATGTAATCACATGTCAGTTCTAGTATAATATATTTGTCCAATGAATGCCCGTTCATCATCGGCATTTCTTCTTGGTGGAGCAATTTTAATGGCTAGTAGTGTATATTCTCGAAAAAACCCTGTTTTACAAAGCGCCTAGGATTCAGCGCACGTTGATTTGTCAATTATTTATAGGATTTTGAAAAGCACCTAGTTTGTTATTTAACATTTCTGAATATATTCTGAGTTGGTTTCTGAACGCATCTGAAGTTGATTTTTGAATGCGTGCTTAGTGTACGTGATGTCTCTGCAAGGGGAATCCCCGTCCCATTTAGAAATTTAAAACAAAAAAAAAAAAAAAATCCCGCAGACAAAAGCGGACGGAGCTATACGAGCTGAGCCAAATAAACTTAAACGGGTAAATGCCAATTGCTGCTTGTTTATATGGTTGATTTGGTGTGTGAATGATCAGTATTGTTATAATTACTACCGGAATCCGTAGATTCAGACTACCAGCTGGTAATAAACGTCTAACAGGAACAACAGGTAAAAGAGATTACATACTGTCTTCCAAGAAAATGGGATTTTGACAGAAAACTTTTGCCAGATTGCTACACTATTACGGGCCAGTGATGCAGTCTCCGGTTAGCAGCAGCTTAAGTCTTATTCTCGGAATAGCCAGGAAAACGCGTTGTATGAACACATAATAACGCCTAACCGCAGATTAAACACGGGGTATCTGAACTGGTGATTCTGGCAGAGTTAGCGACGACAACGTTTTGACAATGGCAGGAATAGTTACAGAATTAGTGATCACAAGATGTATGTTAAAACGAGGAAGGAGAAGAAACGGGGACATCACATCAAATTATATGGATGAATATGACGATTCCAAATTTATATAAAAATTTCATACTACTCCTTTTCGATCTCATTCTTGAGAAACTGGAGCGCATGAATAAAATGTGAAACTTATTTCTTAACACAAACCTTTTTACTTGCCTAATAGGCATTTGATACTGGTACTTCGTGAATTATATTTTGTCGTGTTATATATATACATCAGGTACATAAAATTGACCATTTATGCCAGAGCAGTCTCATTTATTTGGTCTGTTTTACAACTACTGCCGGCCGGAGTGGCCGAGCGGTTCTAGGCGCTACAGTCTGGAACCGTTCGACCGCTACGGTCGCAGGTTCGAATCCTGCCTCGGGTATGGATGTGTGTGATGTACTTAGGTCAGTTAAGTTTAAGTAGTTCTAAGTTCTAGGGGATTGTTGACCTCGGAAATTACGTCCCATAGTGCTCAGAGCCATTTGAATAATTTTTTACAATTACTGCAATATTAGAAAGACTTATTTCGTTTTATCTAGTAGACAGTGACAATATAGACGTAATCAAATCGATAAGCCACACTAGTTTTTGCCACTATTCGTATTAACAGCTGCTTCAGTATTAGACAACGACATTTTGCTTTTTCATGTAGCAGAATGTTTGACGATTTTGATGAGGTAATATATTCTTTCGCAGAAATGAAAGCACGCCGGAAAAGCTGTAGTAAATTTAGAGAGAAAAAAATGCTGAGACCTAAGGATTGAAGAAATATGTACTGTTTTGCTTGTCTCTTGTCTTTACTGGTTTTATTTTTCTTGCATTTAATTATGTCATATAAAAGAGAAAGTTATTAGCTAATAACCAATAGAAAGTGCTAATTTTCTGAAGAGTTACTATTTCCTGATCGCGAATAATCGCACCCAGTATTAATTGTGTTTTTAGAGGCGGGGTAGGACGCCATACCGGCCGACTGGGAGCAGAGGAGGCACCATAGACATTTTAATTTCCACTGTCCTGAATATACCTTTGATGGCTTGCATTACAGAATCAGCACATTTGAATTCCACAGGGCGAAATCAATGACGTGGGACAGAAAAATGCTATGTGAACAGGCATGTCACTGCACTTTTTCACACTTAAGACCAAATAACACGTATTACATTTCCTCGAACATGTATGTCTTATATATCAGACTCATCAGAAACATATGCGCTACAAAATGAACATATTTTTGAAAATCATTTTTTTTTACACTTTTGACGTCGTATCACAAACACTCTAGGGGGGAGAGGGGGCGCCTCGGTCAAGTTTTTGCCCCAGTTTGCGCATTAAGACAGCATACAGTAAACGTGAAACTGGTACAGATTGTACTACAAGATGGATGCGCAAATGTTTATCCTTCCAGCGCGACCGTGCAACGTAGGTACTACACGACCAAAGTATTATTGTACTTGCCCTTCCGTGGCCTTTCTCGTCAGCATGCGCTGACGTTGCATTAAACAAGCACAGTAGTAACTAAGGGAAACTCATGGCACTGTGAGTGCCCTCAGGACAGTTATGCGTACACTATAATGTGGTTCAGCGAGTCCTCTTTAAACATCACGGTAAACACACCAAAGCACCCTCACTTCCAGGTGTAGTAATGTTCTGGTCCACCAACAGCCGTAGCGCGGTCTGCTTTCTGTTACAAGATTATGGAACGGGCTTTCATTTGCTAAACGCATTTGAATATTGTGTTCGTGGTTTGCCAGAAGACCGTGTTACGTCTCGTATTATAAATAGAAGCGTCTACACCTTGTCGGAATTCGACAACGGCAGGACCGTGGTCAGTCGAAACTGCGGTTTATCGATATTGCTCCGTAATATTGCTGCTATTGTTTTTCGGGACCAGGCGAGCATGGAATTGATGGGTTCTCATCCATAAGAATCTACAGGGGTTTCACAAACAGAAAGCTTGGGAGACTCAGCTCGCTCTTTTACCCCATGAGTTCCACAATGCTGTCGACATCAGCAGTCAGGCTGATGCCGTGTTCTTGGATTTCAGGAAGGCATTCAACACCGCCCCTCAATGGCATTTAGTGCAATGCACACTAGCTTAACGAATTTCAGATCACTTTTGCGACAGGGTTCTCTCTTGCAGAAAGAATTCAAGGCGTCACCTCAATCGAACAAAACTGACAGATGTAAGTATAATTTTAGGAGTACCCCAAAGAAATGTGATGGGACCGTTACTGTTAACAATACATAGGGTGATTCAGCTGCCTCTAACACTGCGTTTATACAACCCACAGCACCTTCGAAAGCCACAAGCGAGACATTCATATTCTCTTGCTCGCTATGTGCAAACTATTAATCCTACAGAAAAAATGAACAGGACACTTTTTAGGAAATTTATTGTAGTTAACTTTTCTACTGTAATACATTTTCGTAGCAGGGCACGGTATTCGAGTTTTTCAAGAAAAACGCGTTTGAAGGTAAGTTTTGTACGTTTAATTCGAAAACTACGCCCTCTATCGAAAACAAAACTTCACTAAATTTCCTACGAAAAGGTAAACTCAATTTTTTCTGTAGGACTAACAGTTTACATGTAGCGAGCTAGAAAATACGAAAATCTTGCGCCTGGTATTTGAAAGCGCTGTGGGTTCCATAAAACCCAAGCATAGGTGCAGCTGAATAACCTGTATATAAATGATCTAGTACAATTCGTCGCTAGCTCTGTAAGGCTATTCACAGATGATGTAGTTGTGTAGAAGAAGATAGCATTGCCAGAAGACTGTAGTGATTTTCAAAAGAACCTGCACAGGTCTGATGAATGGTGCAGGACTGGCAGATGACGCGAAAAATAAATAAATGTAACATATTGCATGTAAATAGAAGAAGAAATTCACTACTGTACGACTTGAAATTGATGACAAAGTGCAGGAGACAGTACCTATCGTAGTGTGTCTAGGAATAACTATTAGGACTGACTTCACGAGGGGTGTTTGGAAAGTCCGTGCAAAAATAAAAACTACTTGCGTGTTTGGGGTAAACCTTTTTTATTTTTCGACATAGTCTCCTTTTAGACTTATATACTTCGTCCAACGCTGTTCTCATATGATGATTCCTTCCGAATAATAGGAATTATACAAGTCTGCAAAATAGTTATTAGTTGCTGCAATCACCTCCTCGTTTGAATAAAATCTCTGTACCGCCAGCCATATCTTCAAATTGGGGAACAAATAGTAGTCCGAGGAAGCCAAGTCTGGAGAATAGGGAGGATGTGAAACGAGTTGGAATCCTATTTCCAATAATTTTGTGACCACGACTGCTGAGGTATGTGCTGGTGCATTGTCGTGATGGAAAAGGACTATTTTCCGGTCCAATCGCCGGCGTTTTTCTTGCAGCTCGGTTTTCAAACGGTCCAATAACGATTAATAATATGCACCTGTAATGGTTTTACCATTTTCGAGATAGTTGATGAAGATTAACCCTTGCGAATCCCAAAAGACAGTCACCAAAACCTTTCCGGCCGAAGGAGTGGTCTTCGCCCTTTTGGTCTCCCTTGGTAACCCATTGTTTAGATTGTTGTTTGATCTCAGGAGTATAGTAATGTGTCCATGTTTCATCCACAGTGACGAAACGACGCTTTAAGTCCTGCGGATTCTTCCTGAACAGCTGCAAACCATCCTTGCAACACTTCACATGATTCCGTTTTTGGTCAAGCGTGAGCAATCGCGGAACCCATCTTGCAGATAGCTTTCTCATGTCCCAATGTTTATGCATAATACTACGTACCGTTCATACGAGATGCCCACAGCACTAGCAATCTCAGTCACTTTAACTCTTCTGTCATCCATCACCATATCATGGATTTTATCAATGATTTCTGGAAGTCGTAACCTCCACAGGGCATCCAGAACGTTCAGCATCACTTGAGCCTATATGGCGACTCCGAAAATTTTGAAAGCACTTATAAACTGTTCTAATCGAAGGTGCAGAGTCATCTTAATGTTTATCAAGCTTCTCTTTAGTCTCCTGAAGAGTTTTGACTTTCATAAAGTAAAGTTTAATCACCACACGAAATTCTTTTTCGTCCATTTTTTGGCAATCACTCGACGTCCTTGATTCACACGAATGATAAACACAAAGAAATAGACCAATATTGCTGAAACTTTGTGTGCGTTCTTTCCCAAGATGCTACTAACTAAACATGACCTCGATACGCGCCGGTGGTGCCATCTCTCGGACTTTGCACGGACTTTTCAAACGCCCCTCGTACGTCGAATGTCCAAATCAGTGGGAAAAGCAGACGCAAGATAGAGATTCGTAAGGAGAAACTTAAGGAAGTGTAGCTCGTCCAAGGAAGAAGTTGCTTACAAAACACTTGTTCTGCCGCTCTGTAAGTACTGCTCACCACACTGCTACTGTTGCCAGATTTGACTAATATAAGAGATGGAGAAGATCCAATGAAGAGCAGTGCATTTCGTCACAGGGTCGTTTAGTAGGTGCTAGAGCTTTGAAGAGGTCCTCAACAAACTTCAGTGGTAGATGCTACAAGAGAGATGTTGTGCATCATGGAGTGGCTCACTATTGAAATTCCGAGAGAGTACGTTCCTTCCTCATACGTCTTGCGAAATGGCCACAACGAGAAAATTCGATAAATTAGACGAAATACACGGGGTTTACCGTCAATCAATCTTCCCAAACCCCATTCACTATAGAACTGCGAACTATTAGTCTTGCAGAAAAAGTGAACAGTACCTTTTTGAGATACATTTTCGCTAGAGGCTGTAGTTTCCGTATTATTCAAGAAAAATGTACAGAAGTTACCTTCAAATGAGTTTTAGTGAGAACTCGAAAACTGTGGCTTCCAGTGAAAATGTATGACAGTACAAAATTTAACTACACAAAATTTCCTACAAAAATTTCCTGTTCATTTTTTCTGTAGGACTATTACTTCGCGCGTACTAAGCGAGAATATACGAAAACCTTGTGCGTGGTATTTGAGGGTGCTGCGGGTTGCATAAAACTCAACAGTAGAGGCAGTTGACTCACACTATATATAAACGATCTAGTCGGTTGCGTTATTAGCTCTATAAGGCTTTCGCTTTAGAAATCATCAGTCATCGTCTGTGGTAGTGACATGTTAGCCCTGATATTGTAATCATCTGCTTAGATAAATTATGTTGTTGTTGTGGTCTTCAGTCCAAAGACTGTTTTAATGCAGCTCTCCATGCTACTCTATCCTGTGCGAACCTCTTCCTCTCCGAATAACTAATGCAACCTACATCTTTCTGAATCTGCTTACTGTGTTCATCTCTTGGTCTTCCTATACAATTTTTACCCCCCACACTTTCCTACAAGACTAAAGTGGTGATCCCTTGCTGTCGCAAAATATGTCTTATCAACTGATCTCATCTCCTGGACAAATTATATCATAAATTTCGTGTCTCCCAATTTTATCCAATACTTCCTCATTAGTTATGTGATCGGCCAATCTAATATTCAACATTCTTCTGTAGCACCACATTTCGCAAGCTTCTATTCCCTTTTTGTCCAAACATTTTATCGTCCATATTTCGCTTCCCTACATGGTTACACTCCAGACCAATACCTTCATAAAATACTTCCTAACATTTAAATCTATATTCCATGTTTACTGCCGTTGTTTCATGGAAGTTTCTTTCACAGTCACATTACCAACAGTCTACTGTTACAACCTTAGAAGGCTAGAAATATCCCTGAGAGATTTTTTACTCAGATGATATCCAGTGACTAGTCCCAGTTTGAAGTCACTGAGCTCTCTTAATGATCCAATTCTGCTGTGTCTTCTTCTACTATCTTCTCAATACTTCCAACCTTCTTTTATATGGAGTTTCCACATCTCCTGATATCTAGTAGTCAAGTGGTCACTCATGTACCTTGGAGCAAAACATGTATCTGCATAGACAGTGCGATAGCTTTACGAACTAAGCAAGTCAATATCGCATTCGTCCATTTCTGGCCATTATGCAAGCAGTTATTCGGCTTGGCACAGATGATAAGGTTAACGGATGTCCTCTTGAGGGATATCGTGTTAAATTGTGTCATCCGGCGACTTGATCAGGGTTTGACAAGAACTTTAGACAAGCAGCAGAAACTCTTGCCGATTGCAGGCGGGCATTATCTTGCTGAAATGTAAGCCCAGGATGGCTTGTCATGAAGGGCAACAAAACAGGGCAAAGATTATTGTCGACTTATAGATGTGCTGCAAGGGTGCCGTACATGACAACCAAAATAGTGCAGCTACGAAAACAAATGGCACTCCAGACAGTCACTCCAGGTTGTCAGGCCATATGGCAGCCGACCATCTGGTTGGTATCCCACCACTATTTGGACGTCCCAGGCATGTCTCTGTTAACAACTGGGGCTCAGGTCGAAGCGAGATGCGTGACAGAAGACAATACCACTCAACGACTCAAATCAATGAGATTTCAGTCCGAAAACGTTTCTGGAGACGTCCAGGAAAGCAGTGGGTACCAGCCTGACTGTCAAGTGCCATACGGCCCAACAACCAGGAGGGATGCTCTGGGGTGCCATTTTTTTCATAGCAGAACCACTTTGCTTGTCATCTCGGCACCCTTACAGCATAGCAGTACATCGACGATATTGTATACTCCGTTTTGTTGCCCTTCATGGCAAGCCATTCTGTGCTTACATTTCAGCAAGATAACGCCTGTCCACACATGGAGAGAGTTTCTACTGCTTGTGCCCGCTTTCTGTTATTGGTAAGCAAATATACAAATTGGTTTTAATAATTTATTGAAAATTTAGCCTGCAACTGCAGCTTCATTCACATATGCGTTTGACACATATATTGAACACATTTCCCCCTCTCTTTGTGCACCTCTCCCTCTGTTCTGTCTGTCCACCTTATCCCCCTGTCTATATCCTGTTTCCCACTCCCTCTGTATCTTCTTCTCATCCTCTCCTTCTCTTTGTCCATTTCTCCACCCCCTCTCTCTGACCACAACTTCCTCCTCCCTCCATCTAATCATATCTTCCACACCTTCGCCCTTTCCATCTCTACCTCCTCCTCCTCGTTTCCACCTGTCCACCTCCCTCTACGTCTTCCACATGCCTCATGCATCTCCCCCCTCCTCCCCTCTCTCTGTTTATTTTCTTCTCCCCCTGGTTCTGTTAATCCACCCCTGTGTCAATCTCACCATATATCCAGCACGCTCCTCAGCACATTTAGCCCCTGCCACACAGTTGAGTAAAGCAGTCTGATACTACTCTGACGACACGTTTGTCATACAGGGCAGGCTACACAATAAGGGCTTGAAAATCATTTTTTTGCCTCTGATGTAAGCGGCACCATGCAAAGCAGACCGATATGGGTATGTCAACACAGTATGCTTGTCATGAAGGGCAGCCTATTTGTTGGGGTGTGGAAACCATTTCTACTCCCTGGTACCTAGGCTGCCATGCAAAGCAGGTGGATCTGGCAGGCCGATACTGTTTCCATATAACATTGCTGTTGTGCAGGATAGCCTATACGCCAAGGGCCGGAAAAACGTGTTTTCCCCTATATCCACTATTAATGGTGCTAGGAGATTATAAATCCCACTGAAGAGGTCTACTGTTTTTGTGCTATATTTGGTTGAAATAGATCCAGGGGTCTTGGGGAAAATGCCAGACATACACATATACACTCTGCTTTATATGTATAACAGGTAGAACAATACCAAAACCAAGATTTCTCCACATTTACTCTAACAATTAGATTCAGCATGAGAGATTTGTCCCATTATCCTGACATTATTTTTAAGAATTTCAGTAACATAATATTTGTAACATCACAATTTAAATAATATAGAACTGCAGTGCCAAGTTGAATAAAGTTGTCAATTTGACCAGATTCCAGCAGGTCTGTTTGTGGTATATAAGATTTAAATCAAGACAGTTATTTAGCTATAAATGAAAATGGATAACATAATATCAAGCAGCTACTCAGCCAGATGTATGTGTCATGTATTTGTGAAATAAGTAAACGTTATTATATATTTAATCTTATAAATGGTGATCAGGTTGCTACAACGAGTCAAGCAATGGCTGAGGTGACCAGATTTTCAAATAGGCAGTCAAGAGTGTAGGTCAATATCTTCAACCTTCGTGTCTTGATACGTGAGGTTGATTTTTTTCATGTTTACGCTGCCAGAGAGCAGCTTGGGTCTTAGTGTTTCACAGGACTTATAAATATTTAGATGTGTATCAGTCTGGCATTTTGAAATACTTACATGTGATCCTGTTCTGGGATTGGAAATATTTTGGGACTCTGAGCTTTAGTGGGCACAGATTCATAATCAGGCAAATAGTTACTGAACTTTTCAGTGGAGGTGACTTTTGTTATTGTATAACGAATTGTGTGCGCTTGTTGAACTTTAGTATTTTGTTACAGTTTAAGCGATTTGATGCACGACTCCGTGCCTTTAGTTTACTTTCGTTACTGCCTGCAAAGGTTCTACTTGCTCTGCAAAGTCAATGATTTTTTTTTTTTTTTTTTTTTTTTTTTTGCTATAGTAGCCTGTAGGAGGCCACAATTAGGAACAAATCTGTGTGTGATTTGAATAAATGAAAAGTGAATTAACCATTTCCTTGTATCTCATATTATTATCCTAGAGACTCACACTCTTAAGGCTTTCCTTTGAATTTCAATCTCTTAACGCTGTCCTTTAAATTCCAGTCCACTTAATAATTCATTTCTTTATTTTACTGATATGTCTCTGCTAAATTAAGGTGTCCCGCGAGTGGTCGCGGTTCTATAAGGGTTTAAAGCAACAGTGCATGATCGAACCTCTCACGTTCAGAAGAGCCATACCCAAATCTAAGATCGTGTACTCACCCACTAGTGTTTAGATAGCAACGAAGCGATCCTCAGGGGCAGTTAATTTCTCATATTCGTTTGTTTCCAAGCCCCAGTAGCGTTGAACGCTTATCTATAGAACTGGTATTAATCAGGGTCCTGGCATCTTTCTGCATGCGAGTTGGAAAATTTGCTGCCGAAATCGGACTGAAACAGGAAAGTAATGATGCCTTTTCATTGTTCCAGTTATAATCTTTTAAGAAATCTGCCCTGAGAGTTCCACAACTAAACAATTTCTCCTTGTCTCATAACACATACAGAGTTTCATAAATAGTTGTAAGTTTTCTGGAGGCGATCTGTATCTGGGATCTGTGCCTATCACGGGCAAGTGCTTTACCAACTGTGCAATCCAAGCATGACTCACACTGGCTCTCACTACTGTACTTCCAACAGTACCTGATCTCCTACCTCCAAGGTTCGAGACACAGTCTGGGACACAGTTTTAACCTACCAGAACGTTTCAAATAAATGCATGCTGCACTGCAAAATGAAAATTAATTCCCAACTCGAGAGAAATATTATGCAATAACAGCTCACAAGCACATACTCCTAGGTTCTGATCTAGAGAAAATCTGATTATTTCAATATTTTGGAATTTTACATATTTGCAACTCCTCCTTTTTCTGTCTTACATCTACACAAAAATGATGGTAGTATATGATTCATGATGTTTAAATTCTCCATCCCTGTGGTTCAGAGAGGCACAAAACATCTGTTATTTCACGTTTTTCTCCATCTTCTAGACATACAAGAAGCTCATCTATCTTGTTTTTCAGCTCATTAATGGTACGTTGAAACGATCTTTTTCATACTTTTCTGGAAACTGTTATATATACTACGGTCCTATTCTCATTGATTTCTCGATTTTCTGTCTAAAACCGGACTTTGAGCTACAAAATGTGACTCCAGTAATCATAGGGACTTGGTCTTATGTGCTTGTGGGCCCCTTACACTTTCTACGTGATGCTCAGCGAATCTATCCTTTAGCTTCCTATTCACGCCGTGATTTGCGTACCCCGTCTCCCAATTGCAGCAATAGTTATAGACAGACATGACACTTTGTTTCAGCCAAAAGCGATCCATTTAACTCTTTATTAACGGAGCTGACAGCTGTCTTAACCTAGGGCTGGTCATAGCACTGCAAGGTCTCCACAGACCCTCATGATTGTGTGGTGTTGCTGCTCCTACTTCCTCTGTCAGTTTCAGTACTATACTCTAATTTGCTAGCAAGACTGCTTGCAGTTCCTCCTAAAAAATTGCCTGACATTCTTCATCGAAATCTTTGACACCCGGCTGAGTTTTTCATTTTTTCTTGTGACCTGATGTTCTATTCCTAGCTTTTCTGGTAGCCTTTGGCCTACACACCTCTGTTGACTGCTATCTAGGTGCAGAACTTGACTTTTCTTCAGATCTAGCCTTTAAGTTGTTCCTACAAGTCTGCTGCACTCTACTTTGCTCAAAACCTGATGGAGGCGTTTCTAATATTTCAAGTCAAGCAAAGTGGTAACTTCAATTTTTTGAAATCTGATTTCATAGGTTTACTCCTTTTGCTTATTATATCACTAATGACCGCGTTGTCGATGGGACGTTAAACCGTAATCTTCCTTCCTTCCCTTTGGTTATTACTCGTTATTTCTTCCCAGTTCCTATTTTCTCTTTCCCTTTCAATCCTACCTAATTCAAATTACGATGTTTATAATTCTGCCTGAGAGCCACGAATCTTTCTTCCTTTTTCCACGATTCTCTTGTTTCGACTGCATAATATACAACTGCATGAGCGAGACTTACCAGCTACTTTTCTGGCCTCCCTACTTCAATTGCCCCGAAGAAACATCAACCCGCAGTCGTAACATGTTACTCCCACACTAACTGAACTACTCCAACATCCACATTAATCACACATTACGCTATTTTTACGGTAAACCGAAAAACACTAATACACAATATGCAAAAAGTAACTATTACTGAACACCTATTCTACGATGAGCTGCACAGGTAACTTCCAGACCGCGAGCGAACATAAACCCGAGAATGTAAACTCCATACAGGTACTCGCAAAATGTAAGTTTTAAGTCGCAGCAGACGTAGAATGACTAAAAGCTAAAAATCAGTACATATTTAACAACAATACTAAAAAGACACTATCAGGAAATTATGCAGAAGCACTGTAATGTATCCGAATAAGTCGTAACGACTGGACGGCGGAAAGTCTTAAACACAACAATGAATGTATATCGAAGTAGAAGTCTGCCCCTGGTAGCTGAGTGGTCAGCGCGACGGAATGTCATACCGGGTTCGATTCCCGGCTGGGTTGGACCGAGCGAGGTGGCGCAGTGGTTAGCACACTGGACTCGCAGTCGGGAGGACGACGGTTCAATCCCGTCTCCGGCCATCCTGATTTAGGTTTTCCGTGATTTCCCTAAATCGCTTCAGGCAAATGCCGGGATGGTTCCTTTGAAAGGGCACGGCCAATTTCCTTCCCCATCCTTCCCTCACCCGAGCTTGCGCTCCGTCTCTAATGACCTCGTTGTCGACGGGATGTTAAACACTAATGTCCTCTTCTTCTCCGGCTGGGTTGGACATTTTCTCCCCTCAGGGACTGGGTGTTGTGTTGTCCTTATCAACGTCATCATTTCGTTCCCATCGACACGCAAGTCTCCGTAGTGGCGTCAACTCGAAAGACTTGCACCAGGCGAACGGTCTACCCGACGGGAGGCCCCAGTCACACGTCATCGAACTGGAAGTCATCAGTGTTGGTGGAAAGGAAAAGGTCTTTCCTTCATGATGCCAGCAGGTACCGTAGTCTTCTTTGCCACGGCAATAAACCAAACACTAGTCTTGCCTAATCTTTACTACTGCGATGTAGTTCAACACGGCACAAATAGTGAAAATTGTAGATGCCTCGAGCTAGTGATGAATGCTTGAGTTAGATACGTGTGCAATATTCGGTTGTATGATCATATCAGTGCTTCATACTCCCAGCTAGGTTGGATACGCCCACACAAGGCACGCGATCTCCACACGATGTGCCTACTTCATCGATTTCTTAGCCACTGGTGCCCCCAATACTTATCTTCTCACATTAAACACCTATCATCATTCCACAATCGCAATACCAGATCGGATACGTCTATCATCTTGGCTGTACCTTTACATAACACAAAATCTTTCTCCGTGTCATTCTCCATCTCAGCCATACGACTATGGAACGCGCTCCCCTGTGATCTGCGTCTTGTCCAGAACTACTCAACATTCAAGAGGGAACTCAAAACTTACATATTAGGGACGGTATAGCCACCATTGTTGTGCCCCTCCCATCTCTTTCTTTCTCCTCTCCATCACAGCTTCAAATTTTACCATTCTATTTCTCTTCCTCTAACCTATCTACCTCTTATATATCTCTTTCACCCCATTCTATCGTCTTATGTCTCTGCTCGATGAGAATAACTCACAAGCTGCAAGAACATAACGAGAAAATTCCCAACTAACAATGGCACTGACATTCACAAAAGAAAAGTATGTTTACTTTCATATACATAGTCATTATTATTATTATTATTATTATTATTATTATTATTATTCTTGATTGTTATAATTATTTTTATTGTTATAATTATCATTGTACTACTGTTATAATATCTATTTTTTCGTTAACATCAATACTGCATAATACGTTATATGTCCTTAATATTATGTAGAAACTGTAACTCGTTCAATCTGAGTATGCCTGGTTAGGTGAAAGAGAGGGCCTGAAGGCCCTAATCTTGCCAGGTAAAATAAATGCATAAATAAATAAATAAATAAATAAACAAAGCAATTTTTACATGTGCAACCCTTATAAGCTGTTTGCTCTCCCCTTTTCTGCAGCTTCTGTGACTATTTTGCGTTCATTTTTGTGCAGTTGTTAGTCTATTATTTGGCCTTCATCCCAGTTTATCAGCAGTTTTCCCCTAGCACGATCCCCTCTGTTAGATTCAGTCTCGACATCTGATTTAAGACCAGCAACAACAATGTCACAATGTGCAGCCTGAAGATGACTTTTTATAGTGGTCGAAACAGTCTCCTAATAGAAGGCGACCAAAATAAATCTGGTAAGAAAAATATTTCATGCTGCTTAAGACAGGCAACCCAACTTACATCCAAGCGTGGATGACATAATTTGTATTGAATATCTTAAGGAGCTTGACATATTTTTTCCGGCCAGTTTTACTTAACCCGCCCTGAAATAACTGCAGCGATGTAGACATATTACGAAGTATACTGCTCACGCTAAAGGCAGTTATAAGTAGGACAGGAATACAGCAAACATATACTAATGTCCTTGGCTCAAGACATTTATGGAAATCGCAAGTGTCGGGGAAGGAGGTTGGAGGGTTATGATATCATGACTTCTCAGTCGAAGAACTTATGGGGAGAAATTTATGGTTGCATTGCTTGAGGCTGGCTCCTCTCGCAAGTAGTCATCACAGCATGAAAGGGAACGGCCTACGTCCGATGCAATGGTATTAAGCGTGGCAATATTTTCCTTCAGTGATCCAGGAGTACAACGGGAAACCTGAATCTCTGAAGCTGAAAGGGGATGTGAACGCCACTTCTCCCGGTTGTGAGTCTAGTGTCCTAACCACAGTGCCTTCGTACTCTGTTACGTTACTGCTACTATGGACATCGAAGCTTAACATTGGTAACTGTGCTTCTGATCCCTATAGGCCGAGACTCTCAAGATTTCCAAAGCTATGTAGGCCATGGTAAATAAAAAACTGAGCACTGTGTCTGTGGCGATGAATTGATTATCCTCGATTCTGATTCTTTTCCTAGCGAACAGACATTCAGAAATGAATAGCGTAAGTAGTAGCGAAGGTGAAATTCTGATTGGTGGCACAACTTTGATCAAAGTCTAGTGGTATCCTACATACTAATTGGCGAGGTATTTTTGATCAGCTTCTAATGGTAACCTCCATCAATGAATCACTCTATTAGAAAGTCTGTCTAGTAGTTTTTCGGATCTGCCAGTGCCATTTTCTGTATTCTCGTGAATGAGAAGTTGTACTGAGGAATAGGTGTGTACGATGAACATGTGTTGACGCTTTAGAGAGAAGTTAAACTAAATATTGCTGTAGCCTGCGGTCCCTACGGCAGTAAAGTAATAATGTGACATTTCAGCAGCGACCTACAAGTCGTGTTGCATTCGAAAGTAGTGAAGCGTGTGCTTTTCTCGGCGACCGTGGGATGTTACAATATGTCGAAAAGTATTGCGCTGGTGAATGTAAAATGCGCTTCTCGTTCTAGGACTCATTGCGTCAGCTTTTCATAAGCCTCATACGATCCGTCTGGCAGGTGGGAGTTCCGAAATAAATTCTAGTCTGCAGTGTTGGAGTGGATTTTGTTTACTGGAGTGGAAGTTACATCCTCACTGGAGAATATAGAATAATGTTGTGACTGACTGCATTTAGAACAGGTGGCAGTAACCCGTTCCCTACAAGTAACGAGGTGACTGTTTCAACTTAATAGCGCCGTTTGTTACTCTTGTTACTTGTATCTAGTGTCCATTAGTTTCACAAACACATCAAACGATTTTCCTTTGACTTTTTTTGTAACTTTCCTGAATAAAAATTTTTGTTTACTGTGAACTAAAGGTGGACTGGTTTCCTCTCTTGAACTTCGTGTATCGACTTTATGTTTTCATGGGAAGTTCAAAATGGTTCAAATGGCTCTGAGCACTATGCGACTTAACTTCTGAGGTCATCAATCGCCTACAGCTTAGAACTAATTAAACCTAACTAACCTAAGGACATCATACACATCCTTGCCCGAGGCAAGATTCGAACCTGCGACCGGAGCGATCGCTCAGCTCCAGACTGCAGCGCCTAGAACCGCACGGCCACTCCGGCAGGCCTCGTAGGAAGTTGAAGTCTCCTGTCACAGTGAGTAAAAATGCTGTAGTGGGAGAATAAAGTTTTTTTTATTTTTTTATTTTTTTTATTTTTTTGAAACGAATGATTCTTCGATAGTCTTGCTTATGAATGCTCTCAACTTCATAATGTTAGATTCTGCAATAGTTTCTCTCTTGACATGTATAAGTCACTGGCGGTTGACGTAAGGAACCAAGAATGAGACCGCAAAGATTTTTTGTTATTCTATCCGAGAGCACACAATGCGTATATGGGGTCCAGATGTAAAATTGACAACGAAAGTGTTGAAACGTTTGCGTGATTTTGGACGCAGCAGAGAGGAACGAGGAAGCATAACCTCGGAAATCACGCAGGCTGGGTTACTTCTGAGGTTGTTTACTCTAAGAAGCGTACCATTGTATGTATTCCTAATTAACGAGGATAGGTATTTCCTCAAAAACTTTTCGCGCTGGACGACAAAAGACAAAAATATGATTGGTCGGTGTTCGAAAGAGTCTATAGAGAGGGAGAATATTTCGTGTTTTTGAGAAGTGGATTCGCCTTCTGCAGTTACGAGGGATGGGAGGCGAGCTTTGTAGGGAAGCCAGCAGTGGAGAGAAAGGGGTTTTCTGTTTTGAGCACCCGTGTTTGACGGTCACTCAGTGTCAGCTTTTGTTGCTACAGACCGACTTGATGTCTTTGCTCTCAGGAGAGCTTATAATTATAACGGTTAGGCACTGTACTGTTGCTAACTTATACAATCTGCTGTTCTAGTGTTTGAATGAGGATTTTTTTTTTGTGGCTAGGGTTCTTTCATCGTCGCAGATGAGTACAAGAACCATCACCCAATGCACCGGACGCAGTACATACGGTGATACTGTTAATTGCTTCGGCTTATTAGGTCTATAATGCTAAAGAGCTGTGATCACGTAAATTTTATTTCTACTGAGGTTGCACACCACTGTAGATCATCTTTGTAAGTAGTGTATTGTAGTGTTTGGTACGTAGATGATGTCAGTCATCTCGCGTTATTTATATTAGTTCGCGTAGCCATAAAAAGTGGCAGATTTGGGCAACTGGTCAATTGTACTAGTGAGGAAATTAATTTGTATTCTTTACGTCCATTGGACATTGATATGTAAACATTTGTAATATATAAAGGGACTTTAATCTACAATAAATGTATAAGCAGAAACAGCATTTATCATTTTGTAGTCCATAGTTCCCTTAATCATTCATTTATGTTTATGTTGTAATTTATATGTTAAAGAGCAAGGAGGAGGCGATAATATGTCCATTAAGAGATCCTAAGATGTGCTTCAGGAGGTAATGAAACAGGGCCAAATCCTCATTTTCGTATTCAGTATTTTCCGCTGCGCACATTCATTTATACACCCGCCTGGAATAGCATCTTGGATATGGCTTAGCCTAGCAGGATCCTACTTAGTCTTCTGATAGTAGTCATAAAGTGGTTTGAAACCTCGGAAATTTTCAAAACTTTTTCCCATTTATAATGCTTAGGTTTATTGATAGTGATCACAAGCTTGTGTGTATAGTTTCAGTGGTAAAGTCACGCAATAACATTAAAAATAATATTTGTGTATATTATTGTATTTCTTTTCGGAGGTTTTGCGATTCAGCCCGCTGGTGGCAATTTATTGATATTTATGTTCTGTCTTTTGTCGTTGTATTTTCTTGGTATTGTAACGACACTGCTTGTTCACGACGCTGCTAGTAGTTTAGCTTCTTTGTTGTAGATATTTTATGTTACATGCGCGTAACATAATAAATGTGGGTACTGAAAATTGTGTGTACTTTTAAGAGAGAACTTTCATCAGGGATCACTCCATGATAACTAGGGCGAAAGTACGCTTAGTAATACAACAGACCACTAGTTGTAACAATATAGAAATGACAGACACATGGGGTAGTCAGGAAAGACTATGGGATGAGAAAGAGCTAGCTTTGTTATAAGCAAAAGGCACAGATGAGGAGAATACAGATCCAAGGGAACTTTATGAGAATGATAGACACGGTCAAGCCTGTGGTGGATAATCTGATAGCGAAGATGAGGAACAGAGATACGGGACTGTAATATAGGAAATCCAAGTGAACGCAGAACAACTAAGGATCGTGGTAGATCGCTGTCAGTGAGATCGTCACGAGGTAGCATATCAAGGGTGCGCGGTGATGACTTTCTTGCATACCAAGAAAGGGAAAGGGAAAAGGGAAGAAGATCACATAAGAGCAGAGAAAGAGAAAGTCACAACAGGAGAGAAGATTTAGGTAAAACAGATGTGTTGAACATCTTTGCATACCTAAAAGCAATTGGAAGTAAAATTCAGGACGTCAGCTCAGAAAAGAGAAATGAAATTCAAAACATTAGTGCTGAAATGAGAAACAAAATTCAAAACGTTACTGCTGAAATGGGAAGTAAAATTCAAAACATTAGTGTCGACATTAAGTCGATAAAACATGAAACGAGGGAAGTGAAAAATGAGGTAGTGATGCTCCGAACAAAACTTGAACGAGAGATTGCGGAGGTCAGAAGAACAGCGAACGAGGTGCTAGTACTAGCGAGTAGGGCAAAGCGGATTGCTCTTGAAAGATTAGAGAAGACAGAAAATACGACAAAGATAGGTAGAAGTGCATTAACGAAGTTGCTGAGGCGCGTGAAACAAGTAGAAATAACGCAGCTGCAAAAGACAGAAATTGCACAAAACAAGGCATTGACCGCGGGGCTCTCCCAATTCAAACAAGACATAGAAAGCGAAATTAAGCAATTATCTCAGAAAGTCAGGTCGCAACCTAGTCAAAAATCACATCTCAGAAAAGACATAGTAGGCGATTTGGAAATAACAGAAATCGAAAGAGGCAGTTGAAACTCAGCACGATCATGTCCAAGCCAAGATGATATTAGAATGTGCTCGAATGCAAGAGCTGCTCGTCAAGTACAGACTGAAAGCGTATCTGCAGAGCAACGAAATATCGCTAGAGACATGGCCCCCGCGTCTGCAGACGGCACGACTGGGTCGCAAATTGCGAATACGGAGAACAGCAAGGAGATATTTCATATGCATAGTTGTTACCCGGTAACACGAACCACGGAACATTTTTCCAGTGATGAAAACGTGACAGGGAGTAGAAGAGAGGATGTCCAAGGAAACGGTAGACAGAAAACGTTATAACGACAAATCAGAAAATGGTGGGCCGAGCGGGAAGAAATTCTAATGGAATTTTCGACTTTAAGCATTTTATCTCTGTACGAAAATTCCTGCATTACAAAGACGAGGGTTATGTTTTAGACCCAAAAACTTTTGTTGGACAGTTGGATTTATCATTACCTCCTCACTGGCCTCTGATGTACAAATTGGACTTCGTATGTTCACATATCGAGGGGACATCGGCCGAATGCATGCGGAACATTGGAAAAACGTGCATATCATACAAAGAGTTTTGTGACGCATTTTTAAATAAATACTGGTCCAAGGAGACAGGACAGGATCAAACAGGAAATAATGATGAGCAGAGACTTAGAGAGTTCAGGGTTCCGTTGTTCAGTGAAGTATTTTGAAAACGTGACCCAGAAAAATCAGTATTTGGACGACCCACGCACACCGGCTGAGATCATAAGTTTGTGTTACATGAAGTTGCCAATTTCCTACCAGCAAACGCTCTTCAGCCGATGTAGAAGTGATGTAGAAGAATTCAAGGGCATCCTAAGAGAGTTGGAGTTCGCTTTCAATGGGCATCAGGCGCGAGGAAAACATAGGCAGAGAGACGTGCAAAGTTAAAGAAAGGAGAACAACAGAGGAAGTAAAAGAGGCCATAATTGGCAAAACAATGTTAGTCGGCCACCTCACCAAAATATGAACCATAGATATCGTAGTCGTAACAATGTGCAGTGGAACAACTATGGCAGAGAATATAGGCAACAAAATAAAGGCAGATGGGAGCCACAAAATAATGGCAAATCATGGGGGAAAGTAGAGAAACTCGTCAACAGTCCGACAAAGGATGGGGTGGAATGAATAACAATAGGAATCATGAACAATCAATTGAAATTAGACCACCTAACGCCAAAATGACATAGCATACATAGGAAGCATTAGAGGAGCATGTATGGCGAATGTAAAGTATATTGTAAATAGTTAGCAATTAAGTTACTGCACTGCAGGGATATGTAGATTTTATCAATATTTTCTGTTCTATTATCATGTTAAAAGATGTACTATAGTGCATGGGCATGATGTCAAGGGTGAGAAAATTAGGGTATGGTTCTTTGTGTAGGCTATAACTATGTCCACAGCAAGCTGATCGTAGGATTTGCGTGTAACGATGATGCAATCAATCCGGATGCGCAAAGGGAGGTTCTACCTCCCACACAGCAGTACAGTGCGAATCACACGAGACAGGGGTTGAATACAGACCCACCGGACGAAAAGCCGCCGGAAGGAGTCCCTCCACCCACCGCAGCAACACCTCCGCCTTCTGTCAGCCCGGCCGGAGAAACACGACGAGAGATGGACCTCCAGCACAGGAACTGGGCCGACGAAACAGATACTGATCCACAGACCGATGACGCAGCCACAATGGTGAGTGCGGGTCCACCGGATGTTAAGCACACAGAAGATGCAGGCTGCCGCACAGACAGCATGTCGACGAGCAACAGCACGCAAGTTAACATAAGCATTCGTGTCACTTTAACAACTGGAACAGCGGCGGGCATATCGAACAGCTTCTATTAATATTAATGCAATTAGAATGCCAGTCAAATTGCAGTTATTACGAGATGTGCTGCATGCGTCAGACATCGACATCGTCCTTCTGCAGGAAGTATGCGTCGAGAGCTTCCGCGACATCTATGAGTACGATATATACATTACACCCCTTACAGACGGCGGGAGCAGAACAGCGATACTTCTACATGGCGGCATAGTAGCTGAGGACATCTACATCTACATGACTACTCTGCAATTCACATTTAAGTGCTTGGCAGAGGGTTCATCGAACCACAATCATACTATCTCTCTACTATTCCACTCCCGAACAGCGAGCGGGAAAAACGAACACCTAAACATTTCTGTTCGAGCTCTGATTTCTCTTATTTTATTTTGATGATCATTCCTACCTATGTACGTTGGGCTCAACAAAATATTTTCGCATTCGGAAGAGAAAGTTGGTGACTGAAATTTCGTAAAAAGGTCTCGCCGCGACGAAAAACGTCTATGCTGTAATGACTTCCATCCCAACTCGTGTATCATATCTGCCACACTCTCTCCCCTATAACGCGATAATACAAAACGAGCTGCCCTTTTTTGCACCCTTTCGATGTCCTTCGTCAATCCCACCTGGTAAGGATCCCACACCGCGCAGCAATATTCTAACAGAGGCCGAACGAGTGTAGTGTAAGCTGTCTCTTTAGTGGACTTGTTGCATCTTCTAAGTGTCCTGCCAATGAAACGCAACATTTGGCTCGCCTTCCCGACAATATTATCTATGTGGTCCTTCCAACTGAAGTTGTTCGTAATTTTAACACCCAGGTACTTAGTTGAATTGACAGCCTTGAGAATTGTACTATTTATCGAGTAATCGAATTCCAACGGATTTTTTTTGGAACTCATGTGGATCATCTCACACTTTTCGTTATAAAGCGTCAACTGCCACCTGACACACCATACAGTAATCTTTTTTAAATCGCTTTGCAACTGATACTGGTCTAAGGATGACCTTACTAGACGGTAAATTACAGCATCATCTGCGAACAATCTAAGAGAACTGCTCAGATTGTCACCCAGGTCATTTATATAGATCAGGAACAGCAGAGGTCCCAGGACGCTTCCCTGGGGAACACCTGATATCACTTCAGTTTTACTCGATGATTTGCCGTCTATTACTACGAACTGCGACCTTCCTGACAGGAAATCACGAATCCAGTCGCACAACTGAGACGATACCCCATAGCTCCGCAGCTTGATTAGAAGTCGCTTGTGAGGAACGGTGTCAAAAGCTTTCCGGAAATCTAGAAATACGGAATCAACTTGAGATCCCCTGTCGATAGCGGCCATTACTTTGTGCGAATAAAGTATCTGCCGTCAGCGCGAGGACTGGCTTTCACAGTGCTGGGAGTACGGGTCGTTAACATCTACGCACTTTCGGGGTCCGACAGACAGCGCGATCGATCCCGATTTTAACACAGGAGATTGCACCACTATTCTTAGGCCGGTATGAACATGTCATATTTGGAGGTGAATTCAACTGTGTGCTCGCGCTAAAAGATCAAAAATTCATGCTCGGAGCTGTGACAATTGCTACACGACATGAATCTCATCGATACATGGGAGACAATACATGGTGACAGACGCGGATACAACTATGTCACAAGTCACTCTGCAAGTCGCCTCGATCGAATCTACGTAACACGTCGTCTCGAATCTGTGACCCTCGATGCGGTATTCTGGCCCGTCACCTGTCCAGATCACATAGCATACATATGCACGTTCTCCGTAAGTCGTCAACGAGTGTGGAAAAGTCACAATGTTTGGGAATTCAATACAGCACACCTCAGGAAACCTGAGTGCAGAAGCTTAATCGAAGACACTTGGCACATATGTGAACGACGCTTCCCGACATATCCGACGACGTTGTAGTGGTTAATCACATACAGAAGAAAGCAGATGATATGGGGGCCCCACACGACGGAATTTTATTTCACGATGCTCCGCGAACTGTCTGTACAAGTGCCTTTACAGTATAGAATTGCTGTTATTAAATGAGCGCAGGCCCAAATAATTTAATAACGCGCCGCCGTCTGGAGGGTGTCGCAATCCGAGTCCGTAGAGAATCACCGTCGATGTATCACGTTCTCAGAGAAAAGCAACGTAGCTGCAGAATCTGTATACAGACGGTCGTACTGCCGGATGGTCGCCGGATGGCAACACAATAGGACATTGCCAATGCCTTTGTGTAACAATACGGTCACATATATGAAGAAACGGAACACGATCAGGCAGCCTTTCATGAAGTCCGACGAACGATATCCGCGTGCCCCGACAAGACAGCCAACCGGGAGTTAACAGGGAAGTCACAGTTGACGACGTAACGGTAGCGCTTGATAAGGGAGCGTCGCACAAATCTCCGGATCATGGTGGGTTTCCGTTAGTTTTATGGTACATTTAAAAAGCTCATGACTCCGCGATGGACTGCCGTGTACTGTGAATTGATGTCTCCCAACGTGCCTCTACCACCCTCCTTCGTGGAAGGAATGATAATCCCTATCCACAAACCATCTGGCGGCACAGGGTTACAGGCGTACCGGCCACTGACCCTTCTTAATTGCGACTTCAAAATCTACACCAGGATACCTGCAGCTTTAAACGCCTACTATGCTAAGTGATACCACTCGAGCAAACCCAGCTAGGAGGGGATAGCAATATACAAACGGGACTCAGTGACTACCGCGATATTATCGCACTGGCAACAACATATCGTCTCCAGGGTTCACTGGTATCGGTAGCCGTCGATCGCGTCTTTGACATGGTGAGCCATGCCTCTCTCACGGAAGTGATGACGCAAATGAAGTTTCCAGAAAGTTTCAAATGGTTCAAATGGCTCTGAGCACTATGGGACTTAACATCTATGGTCATCGGTCCCCTAAAACTTAGAACTACTTAAACCTAAGGACATCACACAACACCCAGCCATCACGAGGCAGAGAAAATCCCTGACCCGGCCGGGAATCGAACCCGGGAACCCGGGCGTGGGAAGCGAGAACGCTACCGCACGACCACGAGATGCGGACCCAGAAAGCTTCGTCACAGTCGTTATGAGATTACTCAACAGCACCTCATCCAGAGTACTCATCAATGGCAGCTTGATGGGGCCCATCACCATCTCACGATCGGTCAGGCAATGGTCCCCGTTGTCGACGATATCGTATGCTATCGCTGTCGAGCCGCTGCTCTGCGGGCTCCGGAATCAACTCCAAGAAATGACGATAAGGCTCAACAAGTTTACATGCCGAACATGCGCAGATGACCTAGTGTTTTTAGCACGGTCGGGTGACGAGGCAAGAGTGGCCTTGCAATGGATTAATTTGTATGGTATGGCTGCGAGAAGTCGTATGAACATGGAAAAGTCGGGAGCGATGAACATCGGGAAAGGACTCCCGACGGAAAGTGTATCATCATTACAGCCGATCAACAAGATGAAATGCCTAGGAATTATCTTCGCTACAGACGTTCGACGGACGGCGGCACTGAGCTACAGACATCTTCTGCAAACAATTCTGCGAGTGTCCGAAGTCACAGGTAAAGGGCTCTGGACATGATACAACGGGTGACCTTTGCCAACACTTATCTAGCTTCTCGCATCCCCCACCTGGCACAAGTTCTTCCTATGCCGGTGGTGTTGGCGTGCCGAATCCTGGCGGCATTAGGACATTTTGTGACCACAGGTCTGCTTTATAAGATCGGATACGAAACCCTCTCCCTTCCTAGTTGTCGTGGAGGTCTTGGACTAGTCCACGTACGCGACCGAACAGTGGCTATTTACGTAAGCACGATGATAAAGATGTGGACACGACAACGGACAGGTCTGACAGGCATCTTGATGGACGAACTGGCTCCAACTTCTCGTTTGGCACCGGTAGCGGTGGCTCACATCTCATCATCGCTTGCCCATATGCAAACCTTTTTTGTGGAACACAGTTATGTACATATGAAACTACCGACTACCAGGACGGCACGGCACGTGATATATATCACATCTTGACTCGACGACCGCCGAATAATGCCGTAGAGCGCCGCCAACCAACAGTTACGTGGTCAGTGGTATGGCGTACAGTGCACCACCCTCTCCTTGATACGGGAACGCGCGCACTGCGGTATCAGGTGGTAAATGGGAAATACGTGACTCGTTCCAGGTTGCATACAATTCATATGGCGGACGAGCCACTGTGTCCACAGTGCAATATTATAGAGACAGAGGAACATCGCCTGATATGCGGACCTTCGCCGGACGTGTGGTGTTTGGTCCAAAAAGTGATCGCCTTCCTCCCTCGGGTGGTGCCGCAAGCAATAGAACCAGGGATACTACTTCTCCCAGATATGACGTATTTTCCCCGAACTAAGAGAAATGCAATGACATGGATTCGGGGTTTGAATGTGCTTTACCTTTTCCGAGACGGGAGGAGGAATATACTCGACTTTTGGGCCTTACTACAAGAACATCACTCACAGCTTTCGAGACATCTGAGATATCGAACATATTACGGTAATTTTTTAGTGTGCCTTGCTTGATCCCCATCCAGTTGGAGTGTCCCGGATAGGAGAATGTAAATATCGCCTATAAGTATTCAGAACAACAAAGGACCAGGACACCACAGGTGAAGACGTACCCGGCACCAGCGCGAGGTACAACGGGATTAGCGAGGAAGAGGGACAAGGCCCAAGAAGAGGGACGTCGCCATTATTGTTTTGTACTGGCAGAAGCAGTTAATGTTTTTTTTGTTACACCATTATGTAAAAATATGTCAACTTATTTACGTTTTCCAGAAATATTTTATTTTATATCATGTACAAAAAAACTCATAGAAGCAGTTTATGTTAGTTATTGAAAAAAAGTGGTCAGCGCGACGGACTGTAATGCCAAGTGGCCCAGGTTCTATTCCGGCTCGGTTGGAGATATTCTCCGCTCAGGGACTGGGTGTTGTGTTGACTCTACCATCAGCATATCATCCCCATCGACACTCAAGTCGCCGAAGTGGCGTCAACTCAAAAGACTGGCGCCAGGAGACAGCTGTACCCGACTGAAGGCGCTAGCCACACGACATTTCCGTTTTTATAAACCTGATACCGCCCCGGCTGTAATAGTGACTGTGACGCACCACTTTCGTCTCTATCTATTTACAATTACGTATTCTCCGCCTTCTGCCAGCGGACGCTATACGCATCGTGGACCTCCTTAAATTACTAGAATTTGACAGGAATGACATTTCAGACATTAGTAAAATTTGATAGCCAAGACAAGACTGCAGAAAAACCAACCTATCAGCTCGGAGCTGAAGAGAGTTGTCTTCAATTGGAATACTGGAAATGGCCTCTGACGACTCTAAGCGCCGAGAGGACAACCTACAGCATGGTTAGGAATGACGCGTTGCACTGATTAGAACGAATATAATTTCTTGCGAAGAAACACTGCCAAATTATGCGTTCGGAGTACTCATGTCGACCTAATTTGTAAATAAGGCTATTGTGTAGGATAAAGTCAAAGCTCCTGAGTATCCAGAAATACTGTTCCTCTTGTTCCTTTCCTTGCCGTGTCTTTGGAGATGAACACACACTAAAGAAGGAATTTCTCTATTGTGGACTGCTTGGTGTAAAAATACAAACTGCTCGGACCGCATGATGTTGTTATCAGGAACATACATGAAAGACAAATTTACAGCTTTAGGCACACTTTTTAAAATATATTTTGTAAACAGTGCTGGAAATCTTCTATGTATTTCAAGAAAGACTTAATTGAAATGTCTATTTATGTACAGACAGCCATTTTCTGTCAAGTGAGGATTTTTAACTTCGTGACAGGGTATTGAACTATCGATTTATATGACTAGAAGATGATCTCTACGCCGAAACTGGTTATCCGCGAATAATAAACATACACTGAAGGAAAAAAATTGCAACGGCAAAAAGTAATTAATATAGAGCAATGAAGTTTCGGGAATATATTTGTCTAGGTAATATATGTAAGTTATTAACATTGCTAGATTAAAGTTTTATGTAAGCGCGAGGTGACTCATGGCAAATGTGAAATGCTAGAACATTAATAATAGGTGTAACCGCTACAATGGTGTTTCATGGGTGCTGGAAGTCAGGTTGTGGAATTGATTCTATACCTGTTGCACTTGGGCTGTCAAAACAGGGACGGTTAATGCTGGTTGAGGATGTCGCCGGAGATCTCATCCGATGATGACCCATACATGCTCGGTTACAAACACATCTGGTAATCGAGCAGGCCAGTGCAACATGGCGACACTCTGTAGAGCATCTTACTTACGTTACAACATCGGTATGTGGGCGAGCGTTATACTGTTGAAAAACACCCCGTGGCATGCTGTTTATAAATGGCAGCACAACAGATCATATAAATAGACTGACGTACAAATTTACAGTCACGGTGCATGGGCAAACCACGAGAACGCTCCTGCTGTCATATGAAGTCGCACCCCAGACCATAACTCCATTATGTCTATGACGCAGATAGGTTGCTGCAGACCCTAAAGTGGCCTTCTCCTAACCCACACATGGCAATTAGTGGCACCGATGCAGAAACAGCTTTTGTCACAAAACTCAACAGACCTCCACCCTGCCCTCCAATGGGCTCTCGCAAGTGGCAGTGGTTTGGCGTCAGTAGAATGCTCGCTACAGGGCGTCTGGATCGGAGCTGTCCTTGAAGTAACAGATTTGTAACAGTTCGTTGTGTCACTGTGGCGCCAACTGCTCCTCAAATTGCTGCTGCGGATGCAGTACAATGTACCAGAGCCCTACTCTGAACAGGATGATCTTCCCTGTCGGTAGTGCCACGTTGCTGTCCGGAGTCTGGTCTTCTTACTACACTATGTTCTAGTGACCACCCTTGCTAGCAGTCATGTACGGTCGCTACATTCCTAGACGGCCGCTGTGGGCGAGCGGTTCCAGGAGTTTCAGCCCAGAACCGCGCTGCTGCTACGGTCGCAGGCTTGAATCCTGCCTCGGGCTTGGATGTGTGTGATCTCTTTAGGTTGGTTAGGTTCAAGTGGTTCTAAGTCCAGACGAATCATGACAGATGTTGAGTACCATAGTGGTTAGAGCCGTTCTGCTACATTCCTGCCAAGTCTTGCTGCAGTATCGCAGAAGGACCACCCATCTTCTCGTAGCCCTATTACACGACCTCGTTCAAACTCAGTGAGCTGCTCTTTGTTGCCTCAAACGTATCAGCACACCACGTCCAATCTCAAAGCTAGCTAACACTGAGCACCGTTACAGCACCTATTTAAAGCAAACCTGATCCGCAGCCTCATAGTGGCGCTACTAACCCGACACTTATCCAACTGGCACGAAATTTGAATAGACATGATTCGTGCAACGTTTTTTTTTTTGCGTGTGTACATAACAGATTTCAGATGTTTCATGATGCTGTTCCTTACCTAAATTTTTAGTTACTTGATCACCTCAAAGAAGTCTTGAGAGAATTTCTAGAGCTACAGATGTCAACAGACGAAAAGCTACATTAAATAGACAAGTAGGCCAACAAATGGTTCAAATGGCTCTGAGCACTATGCGACTTAACTTCTGAGGTCATCAGTCCCCTAGAACTTAGAACAAATTAACCTAACTGACTTAAGGACATCACACCCATCCATGCTCGAGGCAGGATTGGAACCTGCCACCGTAGCGGTCTTTCGGGTCCAGACTGTAGCGCCTAGAACCGCTCGGCCACTCCGGCCGGCTAGGCCAACCAGTATATAGGAGACTCGTAAGTGGTAAGGGAACACACAGTTTTTGAAAGAAACTTTTGGTACCACCCTGAGTACCCACTCGTCACTGGGCGTTAAGGAAACTTGGAAAGGTGGAACAGCGGGCCTAATAAGGCTTTGAAAAGGACTACCACCTTCCACTGGCAAGGCTACAGAAAAGTAGCTACAGCAAAAGGGTGTGTCTTTCACTGCATCACTAACAGGGAAGTTAATTTCAGGCCAGTGTTTGCACTGCATTCGTCAGTTTCATTTTCGAAGGCTTCGGAGGTGAATGTCAGACGGCGCTACGAAGCGGGCGGGCGGGACGTTTAAGCGGCGCAGGCGCGTCAGCTTGCCAGAGCGGCGAGAGCGGGCGCGCGCCATTCAGCGTGTTTGGCCAACTCGGAATAAGCCATCTTGTAATGGAAGCCCCCTTTGTGGCGCCGAATAATTCCATATTCATGCTTAACCCCTCAGCTCGCAACTTTTCTCCTTTTAGATTCCTGCCGCCCCGCTGCGCCGCCGTCGCCGTGGCAACGCCGTCGCCGCGTCGCCCTTTCTGCCGTTCACGTGCACGACCACGTGCCCCAGTGAATGGCCCGCAGAAAAGGGCGCGCGGCGGGGGCGGAGGAGGGCGCGCTTAAATTGAAAATAATTTGCCAGCATTGTGCGCATACATTGTCGGCGCCGGTGAATGCGCGAGCGAGCGAGCGGACTCGCGTCCCGGCAGGGGGTGGAAGAAGGGGGAGGGGAGGGGGGGGAGGAAGTGACTTTCCTCGCCTCTTTTTCGCCTTTTCTTCTGGAGCTCAGCTCCGCGATTATGTCTCTTTGTCTCAAAGAGAAAAGGAGCCCGAAGAATACAGTGTATTTATTGTAGTGGGTTTCCACAGGCACTACTATTCAGGCGAGTACCGCACGGGGTGTTTTCCGTCTCCCTTTCTCTCGCCCTCCCTCCTCCCCCGCCCGCCCGCCACCGGTCCCTATTCGCGGTCTCCGGCCGCCTTTTCATATGAAATGAACGGAATAAAAAGCATCTTTTTCCCCGGCGTGAATGACGTTAAAGTTCGTCATAAGGAGCCCTATATATTTTTGCATGCGAAAAGTCGGTATTGTTTCGGCGAGGGGGGCCCTTTCGCGGCTCCCGCCGTGGCCTTTAGTCGTCGCGGCGCCGGCGGCCGCGCTGGACGCGTCGCGACGCCACACCGACGCCGCGGCGGCGCTTCGCCCGCACCTGTCGCCGCCGGCGCTCCCGGCCTGCGGAATTGGCGACGCGCGCGGTAATTGAATTCGTGACCCGTCGCCGCCGCCGACGCTTCGCGCCGTCGCTGCCAGGGGGACGGCGGCGCCGCCCGGAGGTAAGTTCATTTTCGTCTGCCGTCCGAAACTCGGCAAGTGTACGTGACAGAATGGGGGAGCCACTGCAGACAATGCTGACGCCACCTGTTCTCTCCCGGCGCCCGCTAAATTCAGTTGGAAATTAATCGACTATCGACTGCCGCAAGAGTGAAAAACTGCGTCTCCGGACGCCAGTGGCGAATGTGCAGCTCAAAAAAGGCAGTGATCGTGACTCGTGCGTGGTTCCAGTGGCCACATGACTACAATCAGTGCAAGGGCCTTTCAGTTACAGTGTGAAACAGGCGTTACTTCCTGAGTTTCAGATTCACCGACAAAGTGCCTTGTGTACATAACGGTGAGGACAGAAATGTTGCGTGTTATGTTCACCGAATACTCTTGGCGTCCAAAACAAATGTGGCAGGAAGTAAACCCCCCACCACCGGAAGTAGTTCCTGCTATTGACGTGCCTTGCTTGCGTGCAGCAACTATACGTTCTTGTCACATAGCCTTGTAGTAGTAGTTGTTGTTGTTGTAGTCTTCAGTCCTGAGACTGGTTTGATGCAGCTCTACATGCTACTCTATCCTGTGCATTCTTCATCTACCAGTACTTACTGCAACCTACATCCTTCTGAATCTGTTTAGTGTATTCATCTCTTGGTCGCCCTCTACGATTTTTACCTTCCACGCTGCCCTCCAATAATAAATTTGTGATCCCTTGATGCCTCAGAACATGTCCTAGCAACCGGTCCCTTCTTCTTGTGAAGTTGTGCCACAAACTCCTCTTCTCCCCAATCCTATTCAATACTTCCTCATTAGTTATGTGATCTACCCATCTAATCTTCAGCATTCTTCTGTAGCACATTTCGAAAGCTTGTATTCTATTCTTGTCCAAACTATTTATCGTCCATTTTTCACTTCCATACATGGCTACACTCGATACAAATACTTTCAGACACTTAAATCTATACTCGATGTTAACAAATTTCTCTTCTTCAGAAACGCTTTCCTTGCCATTGACAGTCAACATATTATATCCTCTCTACTTCGACCGTCATCAGTTATTTTGCTCCTCAAATAGCATAACTCCTTTACTACTTTCCTAATCTAATTCCCTCAGCATCACCAGACTTAATTTGACATAGCCTTATGCAGACTATATCAAAAAGTATGACAACGCTGATTAGCGACGAGTTGCAATAATTCATTACCATAAAACATACATTACGTTTCCCGAGTGTGGCAACGTTGTTAAAAGTTCACTTTCATTTATATAACTTCTAAAACTAGTCTAGATTTGAATGTAGTGGACAATTACTAATATATCTGGTCGAGTGTTCAGTTGGGTTCTTCTGGGCAGTGAGTATTCAGGATGTCCCATGAGGAATGGTCAGTATTCAAGGTACGATCTTTCAAATCAAAAAAGACTAGCAAACATGTACTCAAATATTACCTTAAGAGCTATGAGCATTTATTTATCTTCGATACTGTGAAACAAAGGTCCTCTACAGCGTGCTCTTTGCCTACCATATTTTGGGACGTGGTAATATGGATTGAAACTAGAAGACTAGTCCATTAAACAAGGGCTCTAAAGGGCATATATTCCAAGAGCCATGAGGACTTATTCATCTTCGCTGCTGTAAAACACATCTCTTCTATTGAATAAGTATTCATAGTTCTTAAGACATGAATTTTAGAGACCAAATTTAGTGCACAGTTATTTTTTTCATACTTCCTCCTCGTGTAATAAGCAATGCAAACAGCGAATTTCTCAGTATCGAAGATGAAGAAGTGGTCGTAGCTCTTAATGTTTGTATTACAGTGGCAATATTTACTAGAATTTTTTGCTGAATATTGAACATTCCTCCTGGGAAGCCCTGTATACACAGTTCTCATGCAGTCTGTTGATACTCCGAATGCCGACCGCGGTGGTCTAGCGGTTCTAGGCGCTCAGTCCGGAACCGCGCGACTGCTGCGGTCGCGGGTTCGAATCCTGCCTCGGGCATGGATGTGTGTGACGTCCTTAGGTTAGTTAGGTTTAAGTAGTTCTAAGTTCTAGGAGACTGATGACAACAGATGTTAAGTCCCATAGTGGTCAGAGCCATGTTTTTTTATACTCCGAATACTGAAGCTGATGATACTGTGCGATGACACTGAGAGGATTGTGTGCTCGCTTTCTTCCACATTTATCGAATTGATGTCCTCCTGAGAGCTATTTGGGTGATGTAAGGAGCAATCACAACACAGACCGCGTTATAAGCGCCATCTATGACGCGTTGCGCCTCTCTGGAGGTTTTCTTTGTTCTGCAGCGACTTCATTGTATACCCCTACGTCCGTATCTCTGGAGGACACAACACCCACAAAAAAAGCTAATCGGCAATCAAGCCAAATAATGAGGAGTGCACTATGTGCAATTCTTATACAACGTGTCATTGTCCTCCTCAAGGATGAACAGGAAGATCTCGTTTCCATAGAGCTAGAAAATGAGGATTTTAGCTGCGAAATATTTTTTAATGAAGAAGAAAGGCTATTGACTTACTGCTCTTCATCCTCATAGTTGTGTGTATTGTTTTAATTCACTTGTACTCGATTTCAAGACAACCACGGTTTTACCTTCATGCACTTCAGCACTGTTACCGATGTGACACGACACCTGAGTTACATCCTATTGATGTACTCCAGCATCCTTCAGTGTGGTAACTATTAGTTTCGTAGAATTTTTGTTTTTCACGCTGATATTCCGACTGTTATGGGTTTATTTGTCGACTGTCATTTTTTTGCAGTTCACAGTTGCTATTTGAGCTTACCTATTCTCATTTTGTCCTTTAGAAATAGTGAGTGAAGCTGTGGACACTAGAAACTGGAGTGTCAAGTGGAAAAATCTGAACGTATTTTTTGTTCGAGTTCAGCAGAGGTGTGACAGCAGTGGAAACAGCCAGAAACATTTGAACCAAGCTGGAGATAACGCCATTCGACAAAGCAAGGAAGAAAGTGGTTTTTTGGTTTTAAGGAGGATCGTTTTGACACTAGCTATATTCGATGTTCAGGAAGACCTTCTGGGCTTGATGAAGATTTTTTAAAAGCATTAATCCACAATGAACCAGGTCAGTGTACTCTAGAACTGGCAAATGTGATGAACTGAGATCATTCCATCATTGTGTGACATTTTCCTGGAATGGGGAAGGTTCAAAAACCAGGTTCATTCGC
Source organism: Schistocerca gregaria (assembly GCF_023897955.1). NCBI lineage: Eukaryota > Metazoa > Arthropoda > Insecta > Orthoptera > Acrididae > Schistocerca > Schistocerca gregaria. The sequence continues at coordinate 935,170,685 of NC_064921.1, forward strand.
GCCGCATGCTCTAGGCCAAAGTCACAAAAATCAGCCCATGGGCATATGTGTATCTCTGCTTGCTCGTCATTAGTTCGCTCGTGAAGAAAGAAATTATTGGTCCCAAACAATGCTTCTGCCCGTAAAAGATTTCCGCGCACCCACAAAAAATAATGTTACGCATCTGGTGGAACAGCGACGGTGTGGTGTACTAAGAATTTCTTCCCCGAGGTGTAAGCAACACTGCTGATATTTAATGTCAACAACTGGGACGTCTTACACACACAGTCCAAGAACAACGACCAGAAAGACTGCGTGAAGTGATGTTACTCCACCATAGCGCCCGCCCACATTCTGATTGATTGACAAAAAATATTATACAGTACCTGGTTTGGGAAGTCATCGCTGAGCCACCTAATTCAACAGACCTTTCACCCTCAGGTGTTCACTGTATCTGCTCGCTGTGCAGAATTCTTCAAGGAAACTCCTTTGCGGATGAAAATGCGCTTTCTTCGCCTCAAAACCACCTGATTTCTACAGTCGCGGGATCGGCCTTGGCAGACTGTTGTGAAGAATTAAGGAGAATATATTATTGATGACTAAACTCTATGCTATGTGTCAAGCCAATATAAAACTGTAAAGTTCGATACTAGCCATTTTTAGCCATAACAAACTAAGCTTAAAGATCCAGAATGAATTTTCACCCTGCAGCGGAGTGTGCAGTGAAATGAAATTTAATGGGATTTTAAAATTGTGTGCTGGAACGGGCCTCCAACATGAGACCTTTGAAATTTGCGACCAAGTGCTCTGAGCCATCCAGACACAACTGACGGTCCGCTCTCCAACTTCTGCCCTCCAAATTTCTACAAGCAATCCCTCCAGGAGTGCTAGTGCTACAAGGTAGGCAGGAGTACTTTTGTAAAGTTGGGAAGGTAGGAGATAAGGTAATGGCAGGTGTAAAGCTGTGAGGGCGGATCGTGAGTAGTGCTTGGATGACTCAGTGGGTGCAGTGCTTGTCCGTGGAAGGCCAAGGTCCCAGCTTGGAGTCTTGGTCCGGTGCACGGTTTTAATATAAGACGTTTCAAGCTAAAAAATATTCTCATCAATTTTGGCGCATCGTGTACTTCGCAACAATTACCAAACGCATTGTTGTCCTTCCAGACAGACATCACTTCCTCAAGTCATGGTTCAAATGGCTCTGAGTACTATGGGACTTAACATCTAAGGTCATCAGTCCCCAGAACTTAGAACTAATTAAACCTAACTAACCTAAGGATATCACACACATCCATGCCCGAGGCAGGATTCAAACATGCGACCGTAGCAGTCGCGCGGTTCCGGACTGAAGCGCCTAGAACCACTCGGCCACACCGGCCGGCTCCTCAAGTAATGGTCGCCATTCGTAGCTGATGATAATCAGGAAGCCTAACCATCGCCATCACTACATGCCGACCATGGAAGTGTGCACCTAGAGCAGTAGCTCTCAGCCTTTCTGAGACAATTACCCCCGAATGCGATCAGCTACTAACGAAATCTCCCCTATCACCACCGCTACCATTCCCCTGACCCAAAAAGCAATTTTACTGCGTCGTGAGTGAATCCTAGAACGACAAGTGATTTTCTTTTTGTTAAGTCACAAACTGATGAGACAGCTGGTACTGCTTATTTATAACAACATTTTTTTCGTAGAATGATGAAGCAATTTCTAGTACGTCTTGAGTGATACCTACAACCCCTTCTCAGTAAATGAAGGTAATTGTCCACATTGCGTGTGTACATACTTGTAACAAAACTTCTTCTGCACCACTCCTCTCCCTAGCGAAACTTGCGTCACCCATACCCTGCACCGCAATTTAAAATGAGCCAAGTTAAATGTGCGCACTACATCTACTGTTCGTAAATCACTTGGTTGCTGAAGTTCTTGTTTCTGCACTGCTAGAAATTGGAAGACTCCTGGCTGCCAGTGCTTTGCGTATCACAACTGGCATTAATAATAATAATACTGTGTAAGCCTTACATTAGTGTATTCGTCATTACGTAGTTACTGCTGTGTTGTCAATTAGTACGTTTTTCTGTTTTGAAGTGAGTAATCAAGCTATTCTGGTCCATTATGGGGCTAGCTACTGCTCAGAAGACATTTTTATGACATACTTAAGAATATACAATACACATGCATCAGCTTTACTGCCACAGCTGCACAATAGAAAGTATGAAGTATATTTTAGTGGGTGCAATATATGGGGAAGATTTTGTTCATATATTCGTTTTCCAGGTTGCAACTTCCACCAAATTCTGTCATGCATTAATCTTAGAATTTGGAAAAAAATGTAATTATCGGTATCTTATGTGATCACTATTAAAGTCTTCTGAAACAGTAATAATAGTAATCGTCTTCAAAAAATAATTTAGTTTCGTGACTAAAACGCGATCGAAGTGTTTATTTTCACCCCTCAGCAAATTTACTGTTATCCCATGGGGGGGCGGGCGGTGTGTGTGTGTGTGTGGGGGGGGGGGGGGGGGTTATGCACCCATGTTGGGAAACACTGGTCTAGAAGGACCGCAAAGCGTTTGCGATATACGTTGTTGTCCCGCATAGTTGTCCATTGTTAGTAAGTAACCCGTCTTCGCAAGATCTGTACAAGGTGTTTCACAGGTCCTATTGCAGAAATGTACCTTTTGGACGTGAAATAAGTTTGAAGTTCTGCTCGCCTTCAAGTCTCCCGTTTCACAGTGCACACTCAGCAGAAACCATCACGTCTGAACTGTGGGCACTACAGGAGGCATGGCGTAGGCAATGTCTCGAGAACTTGCCGTCGGGTCCAATACGACGATGGACGTCTTCTTCAAAGTCGAGAGCACGGCGCGTCCTCGGAGCACCACAAGCAGCCCTCCCAGCCGCGAATGCACCAGTCTCTCGCAGCCATTGTTGTAGTAGGACGAAAATGATACGTGGTGTCGTAATTACAATAAGGACTGACGACGGCGCCCTCTTCGCAGTTTGTGTGCGTGCCATGAACCGGGAGATTTGAAGGTGATCCGACCTTCAAATGGTACATTTCTGCACATTGGATCCTTATCATAATTTTATCTGCGAATATTCCTCTACAACCCCCACAACACCGTGAAAGGAATGGTGAAAGACCTTGTATATAGTACTTCGATATTTGTTTGACCGGAGCTGCCGAAAATTTCCCTCTCTCGTTCTCCCGAATCAAAGCACACAGTAATTCGACTCTCATAGGCAAATGAACAATGTTTCGTTGGTCAAACAACTGTGTTCAAGTGCACAGTCTCTACACCTCGGCCATAACATTCGCAAGTGCGAGTAAAGCATGGCTGCATGCTATCTTTTCCGAACAGTTAAAGTGATTAAAAGTAAACTATAGAGCAAATAAGGTTAAAAAAGAAATCTCATTTAGATACGTAACGCTGCTACTGCGAAAGGAAATTTAAAACAGCAAGAAAATGATCATACCTGCCGAAATAAACTTAATGACGGTGTACACGAAGGTGGTTTGGCCTCATTATCCAGCTGCACTACTTTTAGAGATGTTTAGATAGTTGTCTTCCAAAACAGTGGTTTAAGCAGTATTTATTTTGGAGGACAATGACATTTCTTTTTCCAAAATAATATTTTTATGTCTTTCTTATCAATATGTAAAAAGGCATTCAGCAAACATATCATTCTATAATGAAATTGATCAGTAGAAAAATGCTGAAAAAGTTCACAAATTTCAGTCAACACTGGATACATTACCGTACTTTTACAATGATTTTCCTATTCAGAATAGCCGGCCGCGGTGGTCGCGCGGTTCTAGGCGCGCAGTCCGGAACCGTGCAACAGCTACGGTCGCAGGTTCGAATCCTGCCTCGCGCATGGATGTGTGTGATGTCCTTAGGTTAGTTAGGTTTAAGTAGTTCTAAGTTCTAGGGGACTAATGACCACAGCAGTTGAGTCTCATAGTGCTCAGAGCCATTTTCCTATTCAGAATAAACAAGTGAAATGTCTTTCTTTTCAAAACATGGTAACTAGTTTCGTAGTATTTATAAGCGCAGAAATTCGCACTAGTTCATCGATGTCTTGAACTCTGTACACTGATGAGTCAAAACTTTACGATTCCCTCTTTAGTAGCTTGTTTGTCCGTGTTTGGAACGAAATACATCGCTGATTCGTCGTATCAGGGATCCGACAGTTGGTTGATAGGTTCTTGGAGGTATGTGGCATTAGATGTCTACGCACAGGTCATGTAATTGGCGTAAAAGAACCAGCCGCTCATTTCCGTTAGCTGTGACGGCGCCCGATAGCGACCCAGATGCGTGTCATATGATTTACATTAGGCGAACTTGGTTGCCGAGATATCAACGTGTGGTCGCTGTAATGCTCGTCAAACCACTGTACCCCGGTTCCCGTTCCCAGACACCGAGAATTATACTGCTGAAAGATAACACCGCTGTCGGGGAAGATATCAAACATGAAGGGATGCAGGTGGTTCGCAGCTGTCTTCAATTACTGCCACAAGCCCCATGCAAGCGCAAGAGAACGTCTACCGCATCGTAATACTGCCAGAACCAACCTACGTCCTCGGCCCGCTGCACATTTCGAGCCGTCGTTCTCCTCGATGACAGCGTTTGTGAAGACGACCGTCGACCTAGTGCAGCGAAAATGTGATTTAGCCGAAGAGCCGATACTTCTCCATTGATCGACGGTCGAATCCTGATGGTCCTCTGCCCACTGCAGTCGTAATGTACGATGTCGTTGGGTCAACATGTGAACACGTAGGGCTAGTCTGCTGCGGAGTTCCATTTTCAGCAATGTGCAACGAACGGTGTGCTGCGAAGCACTTCTGCGTGCACCAGCATTGTACTCTGTTGCAGAGATGCCACAGATCACTATCCGTCCGACTATCTATATATCCTACTTTACAGAGCAGACAAGTTGTGTGAAGAGTGGTGGACGTCCAACCATTTAGCGCCTAGTGGTAGTTTCACTATCCTTCTACCTCCTTCTGTAAATGCTCACAAAAATAGCTCTTGAACATTGGACCAGATTCACCGTTTTGGAGATACTCGTTCACGGGCTCTGGGTAATAACAATCTGCCCTCCGTCAAAGTCGCTTATCTCAACGGATTTCCCAATTTTCAGCAAACATCTTCGTTAGACTGATCCCCCGTCCGTGCCTGTTCCACTTAAGTACTTTTGTTATCGCGTCACATGCTCCAAACGCCACCAGGCAGAATCCAACGTCACGCAGGGCTGTGGTCGTAATGGTTTGGCTGTTCAGTGTAAATGGAGCAACAGATCTCGGAGTTGAGAAGCAGTCACGTTTGTTGTTACTGTGTTTTGATAAGTCATCATCGACTGCTAAGATCACTGAACATTGCCAGAATTGTTTATGCTCTATCCAAACAAAGACACAGTCACTGCAATTACGAATTACTAGCCAGTGGTTGCTGGGTGGGGTGTTGGGGTCAGGTAGCGCTCTAAACTTTTACTATTAGCTTCAGATCAGGGGAATTTGTTGGCCAAGACATCACGATGAAGTCACTACTACACTTCTCAAACCACTGTAGCACGATTCTGAGCTCACGACACGGTTATCCTATTAGAACATGGAATCGCTGTCGTGGTAGTCATTAAACATGTAGAGAAGCACGTGCCCTGCAATAATCTTCACGTAGTCCACAGTACTATAGGAGCCTTCGATTACTACCACAGGTCTTTTGAAGGTCCCGGTGAAAGTCCCCAACAGCATAATACTGCCCCCATCGGTGCAAGTCCGTAGCGCGGTGCATGTTTCGACTTGCGAATAGCTGTTCGCCTGAATGACGATGTATCCGCACTAAAATGAAGACGTGGTGTAACAAGAAACGTTATTCATCCGGCCCGTCGACACTTTGATGACTTTGCGCCCACTACAGTGGCAACTGACAATGTCGTGTTTCAACATGGCAATGTCTGCTTTGTTAGGCAATGTGCATTGAGGGGTATGGACCTGCTCCAGCACTATGCTACGTTGTCGGATCTACCACAGATCATCGCCTATCCCGCTTTGTAGGGCGGGCAAGCCTTCAACCTCCATGTTCCTTGATGATCCTTGGACTTCCAACACCTCGCCAGCTATATTAGGTTTCACCGTCCTTTATATAGATGTTCAAGACAGTACCTCGCGAACAGTCTATATTCCGCTAGCCACCAAACGGTGTGTGGCTGCGGGCACTATCCGCGCCAAAGTCATTCCCCCCCCCTCTGTTCCACTTGCGGATCGCGCGAGGGAAAAACGACTGTCTGAACGCCTCACTACGAGCTCTTAGTTCCCTTATCTTTGAATCGTGATCATTGCGCGATTTGAAAGTTGGTGGTAATAAGATATGCGAAGATCGGATATTGGAATTTAGTGAGCAGCTCCCTCTGTTTGGTGTGCCGTCTATCTGCAAGTGTGTCCCACTTCAAACTTTCTATGAGATTTGTAACGCTCTAGAGATGACTAAATGTACCGGTCACGAATTTGGCCGCTCTTCTTTGGACCTTCTCAACCTCTTGAATCAGACCCAACTGGCAAGGCTCCCATACAGACGAACAATACTCCTACACTGGACGAACTAAAGGATTGTAAGCTATTTCCTTTGCTGAAGAATGCATCGCTTCAGGATTCTACCAATAAAGCGCACTCTACAGTTTGCCTTACCCGTTACTTGTGTAATCTGATCATTCCATTTGAGATCATTCCCAATAGTCACACCTAGGTACTTGACGGACATTACCGCTTCCAAAGACTGGGCATTTATTTTGTACTCGTGAATTAATGGGGATTTTCGCCTTGTCATACGCAGTAGGTTACACTTACTATTATTGAGAGATAACTGCCAGTCATTACACGACGCATTTATTTTCTGCAAATCCTCATTGATTTGTTCACAACTTTCGTGTGATACTATTTTCCTGTAGACTACAGCATCATCGGCAAACAGTCTAAGGCCGCTGTCAATACCATCAACCAGATAGTTTATGTAAATCGTAAAAAGCAGAGGACCTGTTACGCTGCCCTGGAGTGCACCTGAAGTTACGCTTGTTTCTGTTGAAGTCACACCGTTCAGGACGACATACCGCTCCATGTCTGTTAGAAAACTTTCTATCCAACCGCATATGTCATCAGATAGACCGTAAGCGCCTACTTTTTGTAGCAAGCGACAGTGCGGAACTTAGTCGAACGCCTTTCGGAAGTCGAGAAATATGGCATCAACCTGGGAGCCGGTATGTAGAGCCTGGTGTATATCATGCACAGTCGACCAGTCTTACCGTTTCTGAGGTGCGCATTCCCAGATCCTGGTCCATAATAATCTGTCCTTTGTCAAAGTCTTTTATTTCAGTGGATTTTCCCACTTATTTCACAAAAAATCCTCCTCTTTTCGTGTCTGCTCAAAGGAACCTACAACCTTTCTCTGTTATAGTGCAAAAGCGTGGCGTCGTGTGACTTTACCCTCAGGCTCTATGATACTTTAGACAGCGAGGAGTCGACAAATGCGAAAAAATGCCAGAGCTGAAGTCCATATGCAGTGCGAGTTGGGTTAATGAGGTCGCATTGGCAAAAAATTTCACCCAACGCCACTTCGGACGTGCTAAATGATAGGGATGCGGGGGAGGGGTGGGGGGCGTCACCCACCCATTAACCACGTCTCACCCCATCTCTTGACGCCTCTGTGATGGGTGTCGAAACCGCGACGCCCGGCGCTGTAATATGCGGTTTTCGTATCGGTGGCCATCAAGGAAAATTCTTCATACACACCGCCACTCAGAATGGACACGTAAAGACCTCAGCAGGTGTCTCAAAGGACGTCAGTAAAACCACCCTTGCCAGTGCGGCATTCATTTATACACATTTGGTGGTCGGAAACCACAGTTTTCAGTGCTATGTGCAACATAACTATGTTCATGACAAGCTATGACACTGTCGACAACGCCGGACGATTTGCCTTTTTTCTAAGGACACCGTGGGGCTGCAACCGCGCTCAAAGTGATCTCATTTCTGCAAAATGAAGTGCGACTTCAGTTTTTGCTCTTGTACAGGAGGCAGAACCACTAGGAACCGTAAAAAATCATTCGACGAAAACTGAAAGTTTTTTAAAACCTCCTGGTTTGCACCCTCCTGATCCGTGGTCGAGGACATTGACGTGTAGATGAATAAAATGGCAAAGGATCCCTTTAACCTACTCCATTTTGGCGACAGTAATAACAGTAACATCTAGGAAAGAGCATGTAATATACAATGCGTGCAAGAAGTAAGACGAAACAATAAGACGTTAAGGCCAAGAACAAAGCGTTCTGATTAAAAAAGGTTTAATACAAGCAGGTAGTCGTTTGAAACTTCCTGGCAGATTAAAACTGTGTGCCGGACCGAGACTCGAACTCGGGACCTTTGCCTTTTGCGGGTAAGTTCTCTACCGTCTGAGCTACCCAAGCACGACACACGCCCCGTCCTCATAGCTTTATTTCTGCCTCTACCTCGTCTCCTACCTCCCAAACCTTACAGAAGCTCTCCTGCGAGGAGAAACTTCATATCAGCGCACACTCCGCTGCAGAGTAAAAATCTCATTCTGGAAACATCCCCCAGGCTGTGGCTAAGCCATATCTCCGCAATAACCTTTCTTTCGGTAGTGCTTGTTTTGTAAGGTTCCCAGGAGAGCTTCTGTTCAGTTTGGAAGGTAGGAGACGAGGTACTGGCAGATGTATAGCTGTGAGGGCAGGGTGTGAGCCGTGCTTGCTCAGATAGTAGAGCACTTGCCCACGAAAGTAGCGGTCGGCACACAGTTTTAATCTGCCAGGAAGTTTCATATCAGCGCACACTCCGCTGCAGAGTGAAAATTCTCATTCAGGTAGTCGTTCGACGCTACTGTTCAATCTCTCCCTCGAACAAGCAATGATGGAAGCAGAAGAAGAGTTCAAGAGTGGGATTAAAAGTCAGGGAGAAAAGGTGTCAGTGATAAGATTTGCTGATTATGTTTCTGTCACCAATGAAACTGAAGAAAAATTAGAGTAGGTGAATGGACTGAACAGTCTAATGAGTACAGAACAGAGTAAATCGAAGATAACCGAAAGTAATAAGGAGTGGAAGCAGTGAGATTAACGATGAACTTATCATCAAAACCAGGGCTCTCGAAGTAGATGAAGTTAAGAAATTCTTCTAGCTTGGAAGCAACATACCACATGACGGGTGAAGCAAGGAGGAAATAAAAAGCAGATTAACGCAAGCAAAGAGGCTATTGCGGCCAAAAGAAATTTACTAGTAGGAAACATCGGTGTTCATTTGAGGAAAAAAATTCTGAGAAAGTACAGTTGAAGCACAGCATTATATGATAGCGAATCACGTAGTGTGGGAAAACTGGAAAAGAAGAGAGTTAATGAGTTTGAGGTTTGGTGCTGTAGAAGGACGTTGAAAAGTAGGTGGAGTGGTAAGGAGTGAGAGGGATATTCGCAGAATCAAATGGTTCAAATGGCTCTGAGCATTATGGGACTTAACATCTATGGTCATCAGTCCCCTAGAACTTAGAACTACTTAAACGTAACTAACCTAAGGACATAACACAACACCCAGTCATCACGAGGCAGAGAAAATCCCTGACCCCCTCGGGAATCGAACGCGGGAACCCGGGCGCGGGAATTCGCAGAATGGGTGAAGAAAGAAACATCTGGAGGACGCTGAGAAGAAGAAACGACAGAATGATAAGGCACGCTTTAAAACATGGTACTAGAGTGAGCTGTAGAGGACAAAAACTGTAGGAAAAGACAGAGATTGGAATATATCCAACAAGTGATTGAGGATGTAGGGTGCAAGTGCTACTATGAGATGAAGATGTTGATACAAGAAGCCAACTTGTGGTGGGCGACATGGAACAAGTAAGAAGACAAATGTCTCCAAAAGAGAAAGGAAAAAAAAAACCACCTACCGTGTGCAAAGTGATGCAGAAAAAAGGTAGATCACTTGGTTTCGGCGCCGGCCAGTGTGGCCGAGTGGGTCTAAGCGCTTCAGCCTGGAACCGCGCGACCGCTACGGTCGCAGGTTCGAATCCCGCCTCGGTCATGGATGTGTGTAACGTCCTTAGGTTAGGTAGGTTTAAGTAGTTCTAAGTTCTAGGGGACTGATGACCTCAGCTGTTAAGTCCCATACTGCTCAGAGCCATTTGAACCATTTGAACTTGGTTTCGGGCTCGAGTCGTAATCTGCCGCTAAGTTTCAAAAACGGTTCAAATGGCTCTTAGCACTATGGGATTTAACATCTGAGGTCATCAGTCCCCTAAACTTAGAACTACTTAAACCTAACTAACCTAAGAACATCACACACATCGGTGCCCGAGGCAGGATTCGAACATGTGATTGTAGCAGTTGGGCGGTTCCCGACTGAAGCGCCTATCCACGGCGGCCGGTTCGCTAAGTTTCAAGAGAGGGCACGCTCCCCGGATGATTCATAACTGAATATCGATAGCTTTCACCCACTTGCAGTAAGTTTTTACTCATACGCCATGAATGGTTCAAATGGCTCTGAGCACTATGAGACTTAACATCTATGGTCATCAGTCCCCTGAAACTTAGAACTACTTAAACCTAACTAACCTAAGGACATCACACAACACCAAGTCGTCACAAGGCAGAGAATATGCCTGATCCCGCCGGGAATCGAACCCGGGAACCCGGGCGCGGGAAGCGAGAGCGCTACCGCATGACATACGCTTTGAGCTATGCACCGTGGATGTCATGTTCATCAAAAGCTAACGGTAATGTGACTGGAGAGGGTGAAATCGGTGCAAGGTAGCCCCGCCGTCTACCCTAGGCTGCGCGACTTAGAGTTCGTGAGTTCGTGCTGTAGAGTGTAGTGTGTGAGAAGTGTACTTGCCTTTTTGGGGCGTGACTCATGTTTAATGGCAGGCCATCGCTCCCTCCGGTGGTCCTGCCCTGTCCGCCACATTCCTCCGGCAGCGTTCCCGCGTGACTGGAATGGCCTGGACCACGCTGGCGGCTGCGGCGACGGCGACACCAAGGCGTGTCGCGCGCTCCGCAGACTAATTTGGTGTTGATTCGGTAACACGCCTGACGAATGGGGCTCGGCCGCCCCTCCACGCGCCGGCGGCCGCCATGAATATGTACGAGCTCCGGTGGGCGGACTCGGCGGCGCCGCATTTCACGGGGACACTTGTGCCTCGACGGTGGACCCTCCAGCACCGTGGGCGTGGAGAAGTACTTGAGCTGCGGGAAGCCATTCAGAGGGTAAAGAGCGTTTCGCTGTACAGATCGTGCTTATCAAGAGTACTACGTCAACTTATTGACACATACTTCCACGCACTACTAAATCTATACTCTGCAGACCACAGTGTAACGCATGGCAGAGGGTACTTCCCACTGTACGAGTACTATCAATAACAATGATTCCGTTTGGCTAAGAATACATGAAATTGTAATGTTCAGACTGCGTTGTTGGCATAATTCTAGACACATCTCCCTTTACTGAATACATTTGAGCGATTCTAGGCGCTACATTCTGGAACCGAGCGACCGCGACCGCAGGTTCGAATCCTGCCTCGGGCATGAATGTGTATGATGTCCTTAAGTTAGTTAGGTTTAAGTATTTCGAAGCTCTAGGACACTGATGACCTCAGAAGTTAAGTCCCATAGTGCTCAGAGCAATTTGAACCATTTTTGAATACAATTCGCAAGAACAGTTTACACAAAGCACAAGTCAAATGGACAAAACCAAGTCCAGGCATCGTCGTTGGTGAACCGCAAGCGAGAACCTGACAACAGTAGCAATTTCATGTGTGTAGCAGAAGTCGTCATCTCACAAACGGTCTGATCGCAGTCGATGAACAAGAAGACCGCAGACATACAAATGCTGGAGACTGCTGTGTCCCCTCTGCGATCCCAAAGAACACCAGTTCACGCCCAGTGACCCTAAAGCAACGGGAGCGACACCACTGATGTAATCTGGAAAACTTTCTCGTTGGAATAGTTATCGACGTCGCTGATGGATTCAAGATACAATACTGGCCATTAAAATTGCTACTCCAACAAGAATTGCAGATGATGAACGGGTATTCATTGGACAAATATATTATACTAGAACTGAAATCTGATTACATTTTCACGTAATTTGGTTGCATAGATCCTGAGAAATAAGTACCCAGAACAACCACCTCTGGCCGTAATAACGGCCTTGATACGCCTGGGCATTGAGTCAAACAGAGTTTGGATGGCGTGTACATGTACAGCTACCAATGTAGCTTCAACACGATACCACAGTTCATCAAGAGTAGTGACTGGCGTATTGTGATGAGCCAGTTGCTCGGCCACCATTGACCAGACGTTTTTCAATTGGTGAAAGATCTGGAGAATGTGCTGGCCAGGGCAGCAATCGAACATTTTCTGTATCCAGAAAGGCCCGCACAGGACCTGCAGCATGCGGTCGTGCATTATCCTGCTGAAATGTAGGGTTTCGCAGGGATACAATGAAGAGTAGAGCCACGGGTCGTAACACATCTGAAATGTAACGTCCACAGTTAAAAGTGCCGTCAATGCGACCAAGGGGTGACGGAGACGTGTAACCAATGGCACCCCATACCATCGGGCCGGGTGATACGCCAGTATGGCGAAGACGAATACACGCTTCCAATGTGCGTTCACCACGATGTCGCCAAACACGGATACGACCATCATGACGCTGTAAACAGAACCTGGATTCATGCGAAAAAATGACGTTTTCCCATTCGAGCACCCAGGTTCGTCGACCATCATGACGCAGTAAACAGAACCTGGATTCATCTGAAAAAATGACATTTTGCCATTCGTGCACCCAGGTCCGTCGTTGAGTACACCATCGCAGGCACTCCTGTCTGTGATACAGCGTCAAGGGTAACCGCAGCCATGATCTCCGAGCTGATAGTCTATGCTGCTGCAAACGTCGTCAAACAGTTCGTGCAATTGGTTGTTATCTTGCAAACGTCCCCACCTGTTGACTCAGGAATCGAGACGTGGCTGCACGATCCGTTACAGCCATGCGGATAAGATGCCTGTCATCTCCACTGCTAGTGATACGAGGCCGTTGGGATCCAGCACGGCGTTCCGTATTACCCGCCTGAACCCACCGATTGCATATTCTACTAACAGTCATTCGATCTCGACCACGGCGTTCCGTATTACCCGCCTGAACCCACCGATTGCATATTCTGCTAACAGTCATTCGATCTCGACCAACGCGAGCAGCAACGTGGCGATACGACAAACCGCAATCGCGATAGGCTACAATCCGACCTTTATCAAAGTCGGAAACGTGGTGGCACGCATTTCTCCTCCTTACATGAGGCATTATAACAACGTTTCACCAGGCAACGCCGGTCAACTCTTGTTTGTGTATGAGAAATCAGTTGGAAACTTTCCTCATGTCAGCACGTTGTAGGTGTCAGCACCGGTGCCAACCTTGTGTGAATGCTCTGAAAAGCTAATCATTTGCATATCACAGCATCTTCTTCCTGCAGGTTAACTGTAGATCGTCATCTTCGTGGTGCAGCAATTTTAATGGCCAGTAGTGTACTTCCGCTTCTGGCATGGAAAGGAGAGCCGTAATAAGCCGAACTGGTGCCGGCTCCAACTTGAAGGTAGAATTGCTAGATGGTGTCGGTTGGGATTCATCCAACTCTACGACCCTTGAACGCGAGTTCTACAGAGCTGAATCCGCCTGCCAGCTCGGTGGTAGCGTCGCTGCGAACGTGGCGTATCGGTGTCGTGTTTCTCATGACTGGTGGATAGGGTCCAGACGCCACTGGAAGCTGCTGCTTGCTGCCTAATGTGGGTGTGCTTTGGGAAGCGCCGAGTACTGCTGGTTGTGAGGTTCTTCTTCCCACTCCGTCTGCTGGTAAGGGAAAGTGGTGGTGGTAGCACACGGCCGGCCGCAGTGGTCGAGCGGGTCTAGGCGGTTCAGTCCGGAGCCGCGCGTCTGCTGCGGTTGCAGGTTCGAATCTTGCTTCGGGCATGGATGTGTGTTCTAAGGAGACTGATGACCTCAGTTGTTAAGTCGCACAGTGCTCAGAGCCATTTGAACCATTTTGAATTTGGTAGCAGACGAGGAATCTGCGATCAAGATTATGTGGACGGGTGCGGCTTGATTCATGGCAGAATTTGGCTACACCGCCATTGGAAGTCCTCTGCTTCCATGTGGTAGGAGGAGGCATCTCTGAGGTCTGGTGACTGTTGTGGGCTCTCACCCTGGTTGCTGACCGAATGTTCGATGCCACACATGGTTTCACGTGTGGAAACTTCGACGTGGTCGCTCGGCACGAGATGTGGATGAAGTTCCGCAACCATCTGCCAAGGAACAGCTCCGTTGGCACTACCTAGCAATTAGTATGGCCGTGTAAGAGCTTGAAAATATTGTTAGGTATGACTGCATTTCTGACCTTCGTTTTCTTCTTCAACATGAGGATAATCTTCACTCTGCATTGGACTGTGAGTAAAAAAGGCAGTAAGGAATATCGAGGATATTGAGCCCGGTTGTCAATAGAGTAATTATTGCCACAACATGTTTCGGGACAACATTATCCCATTTTCAAGTGCTAAAAACAAGAAATCGCATAAAACAATTCTCCTATTAACGACAGATGTATAAGGATTACAGACGTACTGAGTTAATACTTACCTTAAAATACTTTTATGCCGTTAGGCTTCGTCACAATTTAAAAACAAACCGTACACCTACATTGTCATCTCAGTCCACAAACCATAAAATATCACAAAGCGACGCTTCCATCGCTGCAAAGGAATACTTGCAAACTGAAAGCTGCTGCCATCACCATCCAACGATGGTGTTTACTTAAAGCCTAATGCTCAGCACCAACGATACCACTGTCTGTCATTAAATGTTTGAGAAATATCAGCTTGGTCCTGGCCCATTCTAGCCGGCTGGAGTGACCGTGCGGTTCTAGGCGCTGCAGTGTGGAACCGCGAGACCGCTACGGTTTGCAGGTTCGAATCCTGCCTCGGGCGTGGAGGTGTGTGATGTCCTTAGGTTATTTAGGTTTAACTAGTTCTAAATTCTAGGGGACTAATGACCTCAGGAGATGAGTCCCATAGTGCTCAGAGCCATTTGAACCATTTGAAACTGGCCCATTCTAACATAAAACTATCTCTAAACAGCAGTCTAAAGAAAATAACATGCGTAAATCATGTGTCATTAAGTAAAATTTGAATAGAATGGGCTAGGACCAGACAGGTATAAATTTAGTAACAGACTCCTACTGTGGAGGCGTACAGTTCGAGTCCAGGGCTGTGCAGATGCTCAGATGCCATCACTTGCATGGGCAATCTCGCACCTGCGTGCCTTCCTTTGCTCATATTTGTAGACACTGCTACCGCTGGTCTGAGTCATCTTATCCACCCTGGGTCGGCGACGTAATTCTACGCACCTCAGCATGCCCCGTCCTGTGCAGTCGAGCTGCCGTTGGCCTGCATTGTGGGATGACGCCCACTGCTGTGGACAGCGCCTTGCGGACTCACTCTCTCATCACTTCATCGTCCGTGCAATCCTGCACTCTCCCGGTCGCCATATTAACGTCACATCTATTCACAGGCCGCCTGCTGCTTACGTCCAGGGTTTGTCGTCCCGATTGTTGCTGTGTGTTGAGTAATAAAGGAATGTTCTGACAATGATGTTCTCATGTTAATACGTCAGACGACAAGAAGACTTAAACTGTACTCTTACTCCGCCTAGTGGGTGAATTACTGGCTTCCTGGCGCAAACAGTTCAAGTCTACCACCCCAATAAGGGCAATCCAACCTCGGACATTACACAGCGTTGGGACAAATGTTTTGTAATTGAACTCTGAGTATGTACAAAAAACCATCTCTCATTGACGCTGGTTGACTTTCGAGTTGATAATCATAACTTAATAACTAGTATCAGTCCAAATTGAAGACGACTGAGACGCAACCGCTTGAAGAAGAGTCGATGTAGAGTATACACCGATGCGACAAAAGTCATGGGATTACTCTTAATATTCCAGAATGAGATTTTCACTCTGCAGCGGAGTGTGCGCTGATATGAAACTTCCTCGCAGATTAAAACTGTGTGCCCGACCGAGACTCGAACTCGGGACCTTTGCCTTTCGCGGGCAAGTGCTCTACCATCTGAGTAGGAGACGGATACTGGCAGAAGTAAAGCTGTGAGTACCGGGCGTGAGTCGTTCTTCGGTAGCTCAGATGGTAGAGCACTTGCCCGCGAAAGGTAAAGGTCCCGAGTTCGAGTCTCGGTCGGGCACACAGTTTTAATCTGCCAGGAAGTTTCATATCAGCGCACACTCCGCTGCAGAGTGAAAATCTCATTCTGGAAACATCCCCCAGGCTGTGGCTAAGCCATGTCTCCGCAATATCCTTTCTTTCAGGAGTGCTAGTTCTGCATGTTTCGCAGGAGAGCTTCTGTAAAGTTTGGAAGGTAGGAGATGGATACTGGCAGAAGTAAAGCTGTGAGTACCGGGCGTGAGTCGTGCTTCGGTAGCTCAGATGGTAGAGCACTTGCCCGCGGAAGGCAAAGGTCCCGAGTTCGAGTCTCGGTCGGGCACACAGTTTTAATCTGCCAGGAAGTTTCACTCTTAATATTGTTTCGGACATCCTTTTCCGAGAGGAGTACAACAGCTCAACGTGATATGGATTCAACAAGTCGTTGGAAGTCCGCTGAAGAAATAATACCCCATGCTTCCCCTACGGTTGTCCATAATTGCGACAGAGTTGGCGGTGCACGGTTTTGAGCACGAACTGGTCCCTCGATTACTTCCCATAAATTTCCGATAGGATTCATATCGGGTGGTTTTGGCGGCCGAATTATTCGCTCTAACTGTCCAGAATGTTCTGCAAACCAGTCGCGAATAATTGTAGTCCAGTGACATGGCGCATTGTCATTCATAAAAATTTCGTCGTTGTTTGGGATCATGACGTCAATGAGTGGATGCAAATGGTGTCCAAGCCACCGAACGTAACAATTTCAAGTCAAACATTGGTTCCTTTGGACCAGAGGACCTACTCCATTCCTTGTAGATACATCTCACACCAGTCTAGAGCCACCACGAGCTCGCACAGTGCCTTTCTGACACCTGGGGTCCATGACTTCGTAGGGTCTTACGAACTGAATTCGAGACTTATATGATCATGCAACGGTTTTCCAGTCGCCTAGGGTACAACCGATATCGTCACGAGCCCAGAGGAGAAAGATGGTTCAAATGGCTCTGAGAACTATGGGACTTAACTTTGTGGTCATCAGTCCCCTAGGACTTAGAACTACTTAAACCTAACTAACCTAACGACATGACACACATCCATGCCCGAGGCAGGATTCGAAGCTGCCACCGTAGCGGTCACGTGGCTCCAGACTGTAGCGCCTAGAACCGCACGGCCATAGGCGCATTGTCATCCAAAATAATTTCGTCGTTGTTTAGGAACATGACGTCCGTGAATAGATCCAAATGTTATCCAAGTGGCCGAACGTAACGATTTCAAGTCAACCATCGGTTCAGTTGGACCAGAGGACCTACTCCATTCTTGTAGATACAGCCCACATCAATCTGGAGCCACCACAAGGTCGCACAGTGCCATTCTGACACCTGTGGTCCATCACTGAAATCGAGACTTATCTGATCATTCAACGGCTTTGCAGTCGACGGGGGTCCAACCGGTATCGCCACGAGCCCAGAAGAGACGCTGGAGGCTACGTCGTGGTGTCAGCAAAAGCATTTGCGTCGGTCATCTGTTGCCACAGCGATTAATGCTAGATTTAGCCGCACTGCCCTAGCGGGTGTGTTCATCTTGCGTCCCTTGATTTCTGCGGTTAGTTCATGCAGTGTTGCTTGTCTGTTAGTACTGTCACTGACTACAAATGTCAGCTTCGCCAATGCTCTGCCCTTTTATATCTGGCGTACGCCACACAGTCCCCGTCAGTATATCTGCATATCACTATCCCACGACTTTCGTCTCCTCAGTATGAGCTTGGTGATGAACATAAGTAGCCTGTAGACGGTGCTCTACGGCGTTATCATACAAGGTGAAAAGTACTTAAACAGACAAACTGTGGGAGGTTGTAGGTGACTTCAAACCAAACATTTTTTCTTAATGTCATTTTTTCCTATGAGGATTATTTAAACCGGTGGAGGCCATGTTACGCTCTTCAGTTGTTAGAGGGCGTATTACGATCTTCAGTTGTAGGCAACTGCTGTCCACCAGTGTAGTAGTGCATTGTCTGTGTCTGCTAATGGAGCGATACACCTGGAGTGAGTACACTGATATGGTTGGTGCATACTACGTAGCGCACCACAACGGACGAGCTGCACAGCGGGTTTATCAACAACAATATCCTAATCGCTGTATCCCACATCATACGACCTTTGCTGCTGTGTACCAACATCTGCGTGAGACTAGGTCATTTAGCAGATTACCTGGACAGGGACGCCGTCGCACGGTAAGAACGCTGCAATTTAACGAAGCTGTCTTGCAGTATGTGGAGCGGGATCCTTTTATCAGTACTCGTGCAATTGCACATAACATTGGGACGAATCAGACGAATGTAAGAACAGTCCTTCGAGAGCAATTTTTACGTCATTTCACTTACAGCGTGTCCACAACCTGGAACCAGTTGATTATCCACCCTGATCACTGTTTTCGCGGTGGTACCTTTTACAGTGTGAAATGTATCCTACATTTCCATTCTCTGTGTTATTTATCGATGAAGCAACGTTCGGGCGTGATGGAGTCTTCAACATTCACAATTCGCATGTTTGGAGTCAGGATAAGCCACATGCCACAGTTACTAGCGCCTATCAAGTGTGGTTCTTCGTTAATGTGCGGGTTGGTGTTGTTGAGGACTATTTAATTGGGCCGTATCTGCTACCTAGGCCATTAAATGGCAGGCACTATTACAATTTTCTCGCCAGAGCATTGCCAGAATTGCTGGAAGACGTCCCGCTCCCTACAAGACAACGCATGTGGTTCCAACATGACGGGGCGCCGGCACATTTGAGACGTCGTGTGCGTCGATTCCTAGAGTGACGGTTCCCACAAACGTGGATTGTCAGAGGTGGTCCTGTACCATGGCCTACTCGATCCCCAGAGAAGTCCCCTCTCGACTCTTTTGTGTGGGGAGAGGTGCACAACCTTGTTTGTGCAACTCCTGTTGCATCAGAAGTGGATCTGGTTGCCCAGATAGTAGCAGCAGCAGGATACTCCTGGGGTTTCTGCCAGACAGATCATGATCCGATGGTTCAACCTTAGTTTACGTGTCAATTGAGGTATTTTTGAAAATCTACTCTAACTGATATTGGGTTGTGTTAATGTGTTGCCTCTTGGTCATAAAAAAATGGAAAAGTGTTTGTTGGTTTAGTTAATTTGCCACCACAGAAATCTTTCTCTACTGGTTTAAATATTCCTCATAGGAAGAAATGACATTAGGAAAAAATATTTGTTTTGATGTCCCCTACAAGCTCCCAGAGTTTGTCGGTTTAAATACTTTTCACCCTGTATAACCAATGAGCTAGTTGGCGCGGTAAGCCAGCTGTGGACCGAGCTGCGGGGTAGGAGGGCTGGGATGGAACCCCCGGTCGCGGCAGCAGAGCACGTGGTGGCCGACACATGGCAGGCACGGGTGTCGCCGGCGTTATTGCGCTGCAAGTTGCTGACTTCGGCGAACGCGCAGGAGAGGAAGGAGGAAAGGGGAGCCTAATGGCCGCTGCCGGCGCTACTTTGCAATTTAAATCGCGGTGTCCGGCGGGCGGCGAGCGCCGTAATGGCCCGCCGTGGCCGACCGCCAAATCCCTTGGCGGGCGGCCCTGCACGCCGCGTGTTTAACATTTATATTAACGCGCGGGGTCGCCTGAAATAAAGAGGGGCTTTAAAACGTGCTCCCTGCGCCCTCCGGGCAGCTCCGTGTCCTCTCCGAATCGCCGTGTCCCTATTTTAGTATTCGGATCGCAGCCAAGCTGGCCGGACTTTGCACCGTAAATCGCCAGGTCACGGGCTCCAGTGTGCATTCCCCACCGTGAAGTCGAGAGCCCGGTCTCAGCTTTCGAGGGCTGATAATAAACCGTAAGTCATATACCACTGGAGCGAAATTGCGTCCTGCATTCCTACATACCTTACGGCGAGAACTTGCTCTGTGTAAGAAGTGCCGAACAATTTCAAAAAATGGCTCTCAGCACTATGCGACTTAACTTCTCAGGTCATCAGTCGCCTAGAACTTAGAACTAATTAAACCTAACTAACCTAAGGACATCACACACATCCATGCTTGAGGCAGGATTCGAACCTGCGACCGTAGCAGCTAACTAACCTAAGGACATCACACACATCCATGCCCGAGGCAGGATTCGAACCTGCGACCGTAGCAGTCGCACGGTTCCGGACTGCGCGCCTAGAACCCCGAACAATTTCACTATGTCTTTAACATAAGGGAAGTGGCGTAAGAAGGGTGTGGCAGCTAGAATGCAAGCTCTGGGTGCCGTTTCCGTAGCGGAGTATTTATGTGATGAGTGAAAACATTAAGGAATGTCAGAAGAAAAGGGAAAGAAGGAGGGGATGTATGAAGACGAACTAGAAGAAGAAATGTAAGAGTAAAGGAAAGGATTGGGGTGGGTGGGGATATATGGCAGGAAATCATGCACAAGTTCGATATGAACTGTCTTCAAAAATGTTCAAATGTGTGTGAAGTCTTACGGGACTTAACTGCTAAGGTAATCAGTCCCTAAACTTACACACAACGTATCCTAAATTATCCTAAGGACAAACACACACACCCATGTCCGAGGGAGGACTCGAACCTCCGCCGGGACCAGCCGTATGAACTGTCTTGAGCAACAAAATTCCATAAGGTTAATTTCTTGTAATATGCGTTCACAGCGTCTACAATTTAAAAAAAAGAAAAACAACACTACATTTGCTGTTAGCTGCTAATCTTCATATTGCAGCGTTGCAAATTCCGCATTATGACACTTTCAAGCGAAGATTTGCTGTCAGACTGTGTTACTCTTTACATTAATGTGATCGCTCCTGGTTATTAGTCACACAGTTACATTTGTTATCGACAGATAGGTAGAAGTCAAACTGCCACACAGGCAAGCATTAGTTCAGTAATATGGGAACCCCCCCCCCCCCTCCCCAGTCTATATGTATAGCAGTGTTGTCTCGACGGCCGTTCGCAATGGAGCTCCCAATTGATGCTGCTGCAACGTGTAAAGTCTTCGCACTTATCCAGATTAGACTTGGAATTCATCGTCAGTTGACAAATGTAGTAATAGCAGGCTAGTTTGGATAGTAGTAGAAGAAGAAGTAACAGTTTTATTAATCTTTGGATCACATTTGCAACGCTATTACACGTGTCATGGTATACAGGGTGCTTCCGTAAGGGAGTGCAAAGATGTAACGGGACATAGAGAATGTTCCACTGGACACTTTGACATAGCACACTTGGGATCGGAGAAGCCATCTTAAGGACATGCGGAAGTAAACTTATCTACCGCTCTGTCTACCACTACTGTTTTCCAGCTTATGTATATCGATCATGAGATTTGATGATAACATTCGTACCCTCATTTAAAGTGGGGAAGAGTTGCATGACCTGATAATTGGAAAGAATAGTCTATTAGAACTCACTATCGACTGAGAGTAAGTAAAAGAAAAACTAAATTCAT